>NC_080678.1:36797485-38047485 GCF_030445035.2 Dasypus novemcinctus | reverse complement strand
AAAAGAAAATAAAGAAGAGAAAAAATAAAAACAATGCCAAAAAACTAATTAATAAATAAAAATAAAATGAAGAGGCTTGCCTGGATCTGGGTTCCCTACAAGACAGACCAGCATCTGGCAGGAGATGGCCAACCTGCCACTGCCAGATCTTCACACCCATTTCCTCTTCTCAGTGCATTGGAACTTTCCTGGAGGGAAGAGTTATCCTCTCCTGTTTTTTACCCAGGAAAATGATTTTTCATACCCTTCTTGTTCCAACACCTATCTACCATTAGGAGGTAGTGATATTAAGACCACTTCTAACTACATGCTCCTAGCCTTAAAAAATCTCAAGACTTAAAGGAAATACAAGGTTGGATGAGTCGTCCTTTCTAGCAGCTACATTCTGTGATTCTAAGAGAAGTATAAACATGGAGAGGTAGTGCGGCATACTACGTAGAATGCCTAGGCAGAGTGTCAGGTCTAGAAGCAGATGCAGGTTCAAATTCACCACTTTTTATCTGTGTGACCTTGGATGAGTAAATTAATCTGAGTCTCAGTTTCTTCATCTGCAAAATGAGGATAAGGGTTGTCACAAGGACTAAATAACATAGTTCCTTGAACATATTAACTGTTTGATAAGGGTTAGTGCCTATATTGTATTATTCCAAGTGTGGCTCATACTATTACTACCACTGCTAGCTGTTGAAGGCAGTGCACAGCAAAAATCCTATTTGTGTCATTTCAGATGCTGCAATGTTTTAACAATGTTTTCTAATAGCAAAACTCACTTAATTTTTTAGGATTAAGAAGAAAAAGAGCTCTCAGAAACAGTCTTCACTAAGTCAGTCCCCAAGAGAAAGCAGCACCTTTCTTTACCCTTTGTATCAACTAATAAAAAGACATAAGTACATGCAATTCCCTGCCTGCCTGTACTCTACTGAAGGGTTTATCATAAAGGTCTTCCACGAAAAAGATAAGACTGTCCTCTCCCAAGAGTACAAGGTTATATTTCTAGAACACACAGCTATTTCATTTTTTTTTTAATCTTCCCTCACTGTCAGTTACTCCATTTCAAAAACTTGGAAATGATCCAAAGACACTGGCACATCTGCAGGCTGAAAGAAGTATGACAAAATAAAAAGGAGACTTTATGTTGGGATAAACGAGTTCAAATATGCAGAATGTTACAATTCGTATCTGAGGTCAGGAAGCCTCCCTTACACTGCGTGCGCACTAGGAGAGAGAACAAGGAAAGCTACAGTGGAAGAACACAGTCTGCTGCAGCCACAAACTCACTGAACTACATTATTTACAGCCTGAGTACAGTGGAAATGTCCTGGCTGGAGGAAAGACTCCTTTTCCTTAAAACTGTAATCTTCTGACAGCTCTTATGGCCATTATTAGGTGAACTAGGGTACAGGAGAACCAGAACAAAGAAAACATTTCAAAATAAATATTGATTCTGACTAGCAAGGTTATGTTATCAGTGAATTCCCCAGAGGTGTAAAATACCAATCTCATATTTGTGAAAAGTTTAATGGACTAAAAAGCCAAGAATCAAATTTCTCTACTTTCCAAAGAAAACATCTCCTCCAAAAAAACAGAATATGAATAATAGCAGAGTAATCAAGAATTGAAAGAGCAAAGAGAGTAACAAAAGGAGGGAAGCAAATGTGGTTCAAGTAGTAGGGCCTCTGCCTACCGTATGGGAGGACCCAGGTTCAATCCCTGAGACCTCCTGGTGAAAAAAAGGAAAAGCATGCCTGCGCAGTGAGCCAGAGCCCACGCAGTGAGCCAGAGCCCGCGCGGTGAGCTGAGTATCCATGCAAGTGCCCGCACAGTGAGCTGAGCGCCCACACGAGTGCCCGCGTGGTGAGCCAGTGCCTGCACAGTAAGCCAGTGCCCGCACAAGTGAGTCACACAGCAAGATGAAGAGGCAACAAAAGAGACCAAGGGGAGAGTCAGAGTGAAGCGCAGCAGAGACCAGGAACTGAGGTGGTGCAATTGACAGGGAGCCTCTCTCCACATCAGAGGTCCCCAGGATCGAATCTCTCTGAATCCTAAAGGAGAAAGATGAGAAGAAAAGACCAAAAAAAAAAAAAGATACAGAAGATCATGCAGCAAATGGACACAGACAGCAAAAACAGCAGGGCAGGGGCGGGGGCAGGGGCGGGGGCAGGGGCGGGGGCAGGGGCGGGGACAGGGGCGGGAACAAAAAATAAAATCTTTTTTTTAAAAAGTAACAAAAGGAGAAAAGGCACAAGAATTAACTGATAGAACTGATATTTCAATAATCACTACAAAATAGAGTGGGAGAAGTTCTGACAGGCAAGAGTCTTGAAATTCATCACTAAGCCTGCTCTATACAATAAACTATTATAAATTAATAAATGGGTTAATAAAAAGAATTATGGCAGCACAGTATAGGAGAAAAGGCAAAAATACATGAAAGAAAAAGGGAAAGAGGAATGCTAATATCTGTCATAACGACTGTCTGCCTTCTTCATAGGATAGCTGTGAGAGATTACATGAGACAAACTGCTTTAGAAAATGCAATACCAATATTTAAGTTACTATAGTAATTCTAAATATGAACCTAAAATATTTTAGAAAATAACCATTTAAGGGTATAATGGGATACTGGCCCAAATATATTTTTAAGAAATTATGATATGATAAATGTTAGCAATACAAAACAATGGAGAAATGATGATTATTTAATTAATGAGGCAGGAAAACTTGAAATAGTTAATATTTGGAAAAAAAACTGTCATACTCCTACCTCAATACTTAAGCTTAAATAAATTGTACATGGGTTAAAATTTAAATGTGAAAAATGAAACAATAAAAGTACTAGAAGAATCTTCATGCTCTTGGATTTGGCAATGGATCCTTAGACATGACATCAAAAACACAAGCAGCGGGAAGTGGACTTGGCCCAGTGGTTAGGGCGTCCATCTACCACATGGGAGGTCTGCGGTTCAAACCCCGGTCCTCCTTGACCCGTGTGGAGCTGGCCCATGCGCAGTGCTGATGCGCGCAAGGAGTGCTGTGCCACACAGGGGTGTCCGCCGCATAGCGGAGTCCCACACGCAAGGAGTGTGCCCCATAAGGAGAGCTGCCCAGCGGGAAAGAAAGTGTAGCCTGCCTAAGAATAGCGCCGCCCACACAGAGAGATGACACAAGATGACGCAACAAAAAGAAACACGGATTCCCGTGCCACTGACAACAACAGAAGCGGACAAAGACGCAGCAAATAAACACAGAGAACAGACAACTGGGGCAGGGGGTGAGGGGGAAGGAGAGAGAAATAAATAAATAAATCTTTAAAAAAACAAAACAAAACACAAGCAGCCAGAGAAGTGGCTGTGACTCAATCAGTTGGGCTTCTGTCTACCATATGAGAGGCCCTGGGTCCCCGTTTCCTTGTGAGAGCAGGCTCGCCAGCCAGCACCGCGGAGAGCTGCCCAGCCCTCAAGCACACAGAGAGCCTCCTGGCCTGCAAGCGCCACAGAGTGTCGCCAGCTGGCAAGCTCCGCCAAAAGCCGACTCAGCAAGGTGATGCAACAAAAAGGGAGACAAGGAAAAACACAGAAGAGCCACAGTGAATGGACACAGAGAGCAGACAGCAAGCAAGGTGCAAGGGTGGGGGGGATAAATAAAAAAATAAAAATACAGACACAGAAGAATGCACAGCAAATGGACAGAGAAAGCAAACAGCAAGCAAAAAGCACAAGAGGGATAAATAAAACCACAAGCAGCTAAATTAATAATAGATATTGAACCATCAAAATTTAAAACTTTTGTGCACTGAAAGACACTATCAAGAAAGCAAAAAGACACCCACAGAATGAGTGAATGGGAATAAATATTTGCAAATAATATATCTGATAAGGGTTTGGTATCTAGAACACTAGTATATAAAGAACTCTTACAATTCTACAACAAAAAGACAAACAATTAAAAAATGGGCAAAGAACATAAATATACATTTTTCCACGGAAGATATACAAATGGCCAATAAGCACAAGAAATGATGCTCAAGATCATCAATCATTAAGGAAATGCAACTCAAACTACCATGAGATATCATCTCAAAAATACTAGGACGGGGAAGCCAATGAGGCTCAGTGGCTAAGTGCTGGCTTCCCACATACCCTGACCCTAGTACCTAAAAAAAAAAGGAAAAAAAGAAAGGATGGCTATTGAAAAGAAAAAGCAAAACAGGCATTGGTGAGGATGTGAACCTCACTGGAACCTTTATACATTGCTGGTGGGATTATAAAATGGTATCGACACTGTGGGAAACAGTTGTTTTTTTCCTCTCAAATTGTATTGGTCCTGGGGAAAGGGAAGCAGGCAGGGTCCCAGCAGTCCTCACTGTTTCCCATTGCGTCGATGGGCGGTTCACATGCTAGGGGAGGCCAGGAAAGCCTCAAGCTTGGTTGGGTGCTGAATTACCTTACAACCCAGCAATTCCACCCCTAGGTATGTACTCGAGAGAACTGAAGACAGGTGTTCAGACAAAAACTTGTTCATGAATATTTGTAGCAGCATTATTCACAAAAGCCTGAAAGTGGAAAGAGCCCAAATGTCCGTGACCCTGATGAATGGATAAATGAAATGTGGTACATACATACGATGAAATATTATTCAGCTATAAAAAGAAATGAAGTACTGACGCATGCTACAACATGGATGAACCCTGTAAACATGCTAAATGAGAAAAGCCAGGTATAAAACACCACATAATGTATGATTCCATTTATATGAAATGCCCAGAATAGGCAAATCCAGACACAGAAAGCAGACTAGTGGTAGCCAAGGGATTGGGAAGTGACTGCTTAATGGCATGGGAGTTCTTTTGGGGTGAAGAAAATGTTCTGGAATTAGATAATGGTAACTGTTACACAGCATTATGACTACTAAAACCCACTGAATTGTACACTTTACAATGGTTAAAATGGTGAATTTTACCTCAATAAAGGAAAAAAGTATTAGAAGAAAATATAGGTAATTTAGAAGGTTGACATGGGGCAGGCCTTTCTAAGCATAACATCAAGGGCAGAAACCATAAAGGAAAAGACTGTATATAAAAATTGAAAGCAAATCAAAAGACAACTAATAAGCTGAGAAAAAAATATGTGCAACACATGATAGACAACATCATACAAAGCAATAAAAAAGGCTAATCAACACTAATAGAAAATGGTTAAAAGAACTAAACAGGAGTTAAACATAAATGAAAATACAAATGGTCAAAATACACCAAAAAGTTCAATATATATACAAAATAAAACAACAAATCATTTTCTGCCCTTCAGTCAAGCAAAGGTTTGGGTTTTTTTCCAATAATATGCAATATTGGCAAGAGTGCATGGAAAGGGAGCAGGTGTAGCTCAGTAGTTGAGTGCCTGCTTCCCAGGCATGAGGTCCCAGGTTCAATCCCTGGTATCTCCTAAAAAATAAAATGGGAAGTGGACTTGGCCCAATGGATAGCGCATCCACCTACCACATGGGAGGTCCACAGTTCAAACCCCAGGCCTCCTTGACCCATGTGGAGCTGGCCCATGTGCAGTGCTGATGCGCGCAAGGAGTGCCGTGCCATGCAGGGGTGTCCCCCACGTAGGGGAGCCCCACGCGCAAGGAGTATGCCCCAAAAGGAGAGCGGCCCAGCATGAAAGAAAGTGCAGCCTACCCACAGAATGAGAGAATGGGAATGGAATAAATATTTGCAATACAACAAGATGACACAACAAAAAGAAACACAGATTCCCAGTGCCGCTGATAAGGATAGAAGCAGTCACAGAATAACACACAGCGAATGGACACAGAGAGCAGATAACTGGCGGGGGGGAGGGGGAGGGGTTGGGGGTAAAGGGAGAGAAGTAAATAAAAAACAAATCTTTTTTAAAAAAAGCACAAGAAAAAGGTATTCTCATAAATTACCAGTAGACCTGAAGAAGCACAATTTCCCTTGTGGGCAATTTAACTAAATTTATTAAAAGACTTAAAATATGTGGGTATAACATGCATCTTTGTTTTAAAGATATCTCTTAACCTTTTTATGGCCCTTCACACCTTTGAGAATCTGATGAAAAATGAACATATACATACACATATTTAATACAATTTTAAGGGGTTCCTGGATACCCTGAAATCAATTTGTAGAACACCAAGTTAGGAATCTGATGTATCATTAGGATTGAAAAAGTGAAGACATGAAATGATTTCAAATATTTTTATAGAAACCCATTTTATAGTTACAAATATGCTAGAAATAAGTTGTGAATGGCTATCTGCAAGGAATAGAGATTTTTTCTGGTTTTAGTCATCTGTGACAAGTGTGATGGTTTGTTTTATTATTTTTTAGAAATAATTTATTGAGATGAAATTCACGTAACATAAAACTAACCATTTTAAAGTGAACAATTCAGTGGCATTTAATATATTCACAATGTTGAGCAACCACCACCTCTATCTAGTTCCAAATATTTCCATCACTCTTAAATAAAACCTCTTACCCAGTAAGCAGTTTCTCCTCAGTCCCCCATCCTCTCAGTCCCTAGAATCTATTAATGACTTTTTAAATGGTTCTCTGTTTAAGATAGAGAACTGAAAACCAAGCAAACCTTTGATTCTAAAGCAGAACAACATCCAGGTGTTGGCAACCTCTCTCCAACTGGTCTGATCAGAAAAGCTTGGGAAAATCGTGAATTCTTCAAGATGGCTGAGGTTTCTTCATCTACTTCAACCATTTCACCTTCCTGAAGGGGAACATGAAAAACACCTATTAAGAGATGCCATGGGAAGTAGATGTGGTTCAAGCGATTGAGCTCCTGCCTACAACATGGGAGGTCTGGGTTCGGTTCCCAGTGCCTCCTAAAGAAGATAAGACAGCAAGCTGATGCAATAGACTGGCGCAGTGAGCTGATGCAACAAGAGACACACAGAGGAAAACATAACAAAAGACACAACAAATCAGGGAGCAGAGGTGGCTCAAGTGATTAGGTACCTTCCTCCCAAATGGGAGGTCCCAGGTTCAGTTCCCAGTGCGTCCTGAAAAAAAGAAGACCAGCACACAACAAACAGACAGAGCAAATGCAAACAAAGAGGGAGAGGGGAGAAATCAACTTTTTTTTAATCCCCCCTCCCAAAAAAAGAGAGATGCCACTTTAGCTTCAATAGAAGAAAAAGATCCAGAAGTTTTACTGATGAGGGGCATGTTAAAATGAAAGACTATAACTTCTGACAGTGTGTTCTCTCACGTTCAGATCCTGCTGCTAGTTTCATGTTTATCTCCAGATAGAATTGACCAGTGCCATATTCAATTTTCCTTTAGTGGCAATGCTGAAAAAAGGACACTCATTGCTCCAACGTGTAGTCTCTGCTTAGAGGCAGGATGTGGAAAGCCACTATTCTCTGAGCTTCACCTTCTTCATCTCTAAAATGAGCGCTCTGGACTAGCACCAGTGATTTGCAAAGTATATTTCTTTCAATTCCAGGGTCTCTGGAAGGTGTGTAAAGGACCCAATCCTTGGGAAGCAGGAGTGAGCATCAGAGGTTCTGGGCTGCCCAAGCCTTGCTTCCAACAGATAAACTCTGCGTTTATCCCTTCATATATTGAGGTTTTGTAAATCAATACCTAACACATAGCAAGTATTGAAAAAATACTATTTTTATTGTTATATTTTTAGTATATGTTATATTATTGTTGATGTTTGTTTTTTTTTTTTTTTTTTTTAAAGATTTATTTTATTTATTTCTCTCCCCTTCCTCCCCCCCACCCCAGTTGTCTGTTCTCTGTGTCTATTTGCTGCATGTTCTTCTTTGTCCGCTTCTGTTGTTGTCAGCGGCACGGGAATCTGTGTTTCTTTGTGTTGCATCATCTTGTGGTGTCAGCTCTCCGTGTGTGCGGCGCCATTCCTGGGCAGGCTGCACTTTCTTTCACGCTGGGCGGCTCTCCTTACAGGGTGCACTCCTTACACGTGGGGCTCCCCTACGCGGGGGACACCCCTGCGTGGCAGGGCACTCCTTGCGCGCATCAGCACTGCGCATGGGCCAGCTCCACACGGGTCAAGGAGGCCCGGGGTATGAACCGTGGACCTCCCATGTGGTAGACGGACGCCCTAACCACTGGGCCAAGTCCGCTTCCCTATTGTTGATGTTTTAAATAAGATTAAAAAACAATTCTGCTATTAAAACATGTCTTCTTGAAAACCACTAGGCCAGATAGATGTTCTCAAAGGTCCTTTCCATTCTTGAGTCTAGGAATCTTCTGGAGCAGGCAGTACAACAAGAGACAGTACATTGGTGAAAAAACGATATGGCTCCACTGCACCAGGGAGTATTTAAGAAATTTGGAGATGCTATTTGGCCCCCAAAAAAATCAGAAGACAGAAACAGTAAGTCCATCCACCTTTGGAACAAATAATGATTGTATCTTCTGTTTACTGAGCTGCCAAGACGTACAAACTGTTTTGCTGTATTGTTGCTAATCCTTAGAGAAATTCTGCAAAGTAGGTTACTATGTCTACTTTGTCCATGGAGTAAACTGCATCTCAGTTTTGGTGAGTTACCCAAGTTTACCCAGGTAATAAATGAGAGAGTCAGAATTTGAACCCCGATGTCTGATTCCAAAGACCTGTACTTTTTCCATTTTGAGAGAACAAAGCCTACTCTCCAAAGAGTAGTAGACACACCGATTAGTGTCATCGTTAAACACTAACAATTCCTAAATTCCACTGTACAATTAAACAACTGAAATACTGTTACACAGTACCCCTATTACTTTCCATCCCACTTCTCCATAGTTCCATGAATCCTATGTCTCAATAAGGTTTCAGAATAAAAATTTTTCTTAGGTGTGATAATGGTATAATGGTTACATAGGAGAATGTTTTATTCTTAGGTGTTGCAAGCTGAAGTATTTGAGGATAAAATATCATGATGTCTGCGACCTACTTTCAATGGTTCAGCAAATATTTATTTATTTATTCATCTAGATAAAGCATATATATAGCAAAATGGCCACAATTACTGAAATAGATAATGGGTATATGGGTATTCATTATACTATTTTTTTTAACTTTTCTGTATTTTAAAACATTTTTATAATAAATATTGGGAAAAACAAGCCTTCCAGTTCCACTTAAAACAGACACACACAAATGAACCAACCAAGAGAAAAATGAGCAGCAAGGTCAAGCAAAAGTACCTGGGGCAAGGGGAAGAGTAGGAACAATGCCAAAAGACATGGAAATTCTTATTTACCTTAAATGTAAAATTTGCATCAAATATTAGTTCTTTTTCATGCCCTGTGATTCCTCCATTGTAAATAACTTGGCATCTTTTGGCTAGTCCTATCTTAGGGAGTTTGAAGAGGCGAAATGTAGCAGAAACAAAACGAAAGTCACCTAAAAACAAAATGTATTCATGGTTCATCTTTAGCACTCTGACAGTTATTAGAGGATGTTGGCAGATGAAAAGGAAACATATTATAAAGATGATTTTCTTCTTGGTATGCCAGCCCATATCTCTCTAGGCACTCTATTTACTGAATGACTACAAAGTGCTTGACTAAATACCAAACTCTGGGGAGATTTCCAGATCACATAGTCTTCCTTGATGAGACTCACTCAGTACACACTTACTAATCACCAAATTTGAACCTTTCAGGTTGCACTTATAATAGTTCCTACTGTTGTTTCTTACCAATAACTCTTTCAAGTTCCTTGTTTTGAATTGTTACTGGATTAGCAGTGACCAAACGTGGGGCGCAGAACCCAACTTTTTGGGCAAGGATGGCAAGGTCCTTCCAGTACAAAGCACCTCCCAGGCATTCACCTAAAAAGAAAAAAGGAAAAAAAAGAAAAATCACAGACCAACCAATACAACTAGGTATTAAGGGAGTTACTCTTCTGTATAATTGATTAGGATCCGAGTTAAAACATAGGCCCTAGAAATGAAAGTTAACCTGAATGTCCCCCCTTGGTCTGGTAAGTCAGGGTTAAACCTGTGTATGCTAGCTAAGGGTCTCCAGGAACCACTCTTCAGCACAGTCACTAATACAGGGGTTCCACTCAGCTGCGAACATGTTTGTATTTGGTCATATCCTGAAAATTTTGTCTGTGTTATATAAATAAAAATGTATAAAAAGAAATTATAAAACTGCCCCTCAAACCCAGATTCTCATAGTGATCTGCTTCTATAATAATAACTACTTCCAATGTTTAAAGCATTTTCAGGTTGTTGTTTTTTCAAGTACAAAGACATTCATAGAAGTTTTATGCATTACATGAACAAATTGGAAATAACCTAATTGATCACCAATAAAGGAATGCTAAAATAATATATGGTATAGTGCTCTATAATATAAACCTTTTTTAAAAGTTTTCAAAAATTTTGTGCTTAGGAATATGCTAGTAAACTAAATCAGAATACTATAGCATGCTCCCAAAATCCTTACACATATACACATACACACACACAAAAAAAAAAGACTAGGGGGAAACGGGCTTTGCCCGAGTGGTTAGGGAGTCCGTCTACCATATGGGAGGTCCGCGGTTCAAACCCCGGGCCTCCTTGACCCGTGTGGAGCTGGCCATGCGCAGTGCTGATGCGGGCAAGGAGTGCCGTGCCACGCAAAGGTGTCCCCCGCGTGGGGGAGACCCACGCACAAGGAGTGCGCCCGTGAGGAAAGCCGCCCAGCGTGAAAAGAAAGAGCAGCCTGCCCAGGAATGGCGCCGCCCACACTTCCCGTGCCGCTGACAACAGAAGCGGACAAAGAAACAAGACGCAGCAAATAGACACCAAGAACAGACAACCTGGGGAGAGGGGGAAATTAAATAAATAAATAAATCTTAAAAAAAAAAAAAAGACTAGGAAGTTATATATCAAAATGTTAAAGAGGTTATCTCTGGGTTATAATATTACAAGTACTTTTTAAAAATTTTTCCAAGTTTTTAAGAATATCCATTTATTATTCCATGGCATGAAAAAGTTATGCAATTTATTTTCAAAGTAAGAACTTTTGATTTAATAGTCAGACTAACCACACACATGAAAATTATCTCCTCCATCTCTAGAGACTCTATTGAAATGACAGTAAAAAAGGAATAAAGAACACAATAATGATGTTCATAGGAAATCAAGAGGGTATCAGCTCTGGAACAGGTGCCCTCATTCCCACACTACAATTTTCAAAGTATTTTTCACATTCATTATCCCACTTAATCTTCAAAACAGTCCTTTAAGACAGGTTGTATTACTGTCTGCATTTACAGTTTGAAAAACAGGGACTTAAAGAGATTCATTAAATTGTTCAAGGTCACACCATTCTGACCTAATCTTAAGTGTTCCCACACCCTGTAGCTTCACCCTTGCTATTAGCAGCATGGAGCTCTATATGTGAACAAGTAAGTGACTTAAAAAAAAAAAAAAAAAAAAGATAGTATTAGCATGCACACACAAAAAAACCTACCCCATAAAACTTTGTGTGTCCTGATTTCTTCTGGCAATTCAAGGCTAGCATAGACGTCACTGAAATATAGCTCCCCACCGTGCTGAAACAGAACCATGTGAATCCAAGCAAGATTAAAGATTATATTAGTCTCAAATAGCAAAGGAAGGAATGGGGGAATAAACCAATTAAAAAAAAACAAAACAAGAGTAAGTGCTTTGTGAACAAATAACAGTCAGCAGTCTCCCTTACTTACCAGTCGTTTTACAATCAACAGTCGAACATCGAGAATTTTTTTTCAGTGCGCTATCCTAATAGTTTGCCTTTTCAAGAATCTCTCTCCTAAATAAAGATACTCAGATTACCTAAATTTTTAGGCAATCTGAATCAAGTGCAGCCTCAGTTCACTGTATAAACTGTATAACTAACAAAAGATATAAACAGTATTCATAAACTCTTATCCCTTAAAAATGATCTTAAGTTGCTAAAAAAAAAAGTTGTTAAAATAAAATGATCTGAAGGCAATGGAATTATGAGTAACTCTCCCCACACACACCACACTGCTTTCAAACTTTCTCTAAGGTTTAATTTTATAACAGCACATTGTGTTTTTAAAATATTGTCCTTAAAATCTCAGGCAAATGAATGATAAGAAACTTGAGATATTATTTAGCTAATTTCAAGAGCATGAAGGTCTAGATTCTACAATAGCATCTCTACCTTTTATAAGAACATCTTGATGAGGATAGCTGTAGTAGTTTGATATGGTTCATGAATTTCAAAATAGATATTGGATTATGTTTGTAAACTGGTCTATACCTGGGCGTGATTAAATTATGATTAGAGCTTTGATTGGGCCACATCAGTAGGACATTGAGTCCCCGCCCCTTGGTGGGTGGGGACTCACAGATAAAAGACATGGCAAAGCTCAGAGTTAGAGTTTTGATGCTGCTGTCTTGAGCTGGAGCCCTGGGAAGTCAGCACACAGAGGAGCTTGGTCGTGAGGAAAGAGAGAAGGCCCAGGGAAGAGAAACAAGCTGTTCACCTAATAGTCTACAGCTGGCCTTGTGGAGAGAGGCAAAGCCTAGAGAGCCTTATAGTCTACAGCTGACCTTCTGGAGAAAACAGAAATGCTGAGCCCGAACAGAAATGAACCCTGGGAAGAGAGGAACCCAGGAAGCCTGAACACACGCAGATATTGGCAGCCATCTTGCTCAAACATGTGGCAACAGACTTTGGTGAGGGAAGTAACTTATGCTCTATGGCCTGGTAACTGTAAGCTTCTATCCCAAATAAATACCCTTTATAATAACCAATGATTTCTGGTGTTCTGCACTAGCACCCCTTTGGCTGACTAATACAATAGCAATCTGGTTATTAAATCATTTTTACATAGATATTCTTATTTGATCTCTAAGACAGTCCTGTATACCAAAATCTCAGACTCTGGTAATTCTATTAAAACCATGAAGATAGAAGGTATAGAGGTCTTGCAAAGAAGATGCAAAAGGGGAAGTGGACTTGGCCCAGTGGTTAGGGCGTCCGTCTACCATATGGGAGGTCTGCGATTCAAACCCCGGGCCTCCTTGACCCGTGTGGAGCTGGCCCATGGAGCTGGCCCATGCGCAGTGCTGATGCGCGCAAGGAGTGCCCTAGCCATGCAGGGGTGTCCCCCGCGTAGGGGAGCCCCACGTGCAAGGAGTGCACCCCATAAGGAGAGCTATCCAGTGCAAAAGAAAGTGCAGCCTGCCCAGGAATGGCGCCTCCCACAGGGAGAGCTGACACAAGATGACGCCAACAAAAAGAAACACAGATCCCTGTGCTGCTGGTAACAACAGAAGTGGACAAAGAAGATGCAGCAAATAAATACAGAGAGCAGACAACCTGGGTGGGGGGGAGGGGAGAGAAATTAAAAAATAAATCTTTAAAAAAAGAAGAAGAAGAAGATGCAAAAGTTCCATCTTCTATAACTTCCCAAAGAGCTGGAATTCTGGCAGATAAGAAATACGCAGCTCTGAGAAACACTGTATGCTAGAGGAGCGTATGTTCATAGCAACCTTCAGTAGTGAGTCCAAAGGTTCCTGCATCTCCGCCTATGCCATTCTAGGATCATGTACAGGAGTTACCAGGAGAGACTATCAATAAAGCAAGTATTTCAACACATTCAATAACAATCCTTACTCTCAGATTTATCCCTTTTGCAATCTGAGAGGGAAAGGAAACTGTATCTAGTATATCCCTGCCAATGCCCTGTTTGGCCATCCCTTTTTAACGCAGCTGCTAAACAAAAAAAGAGTGTGAGCTCTCAGCTCAAGGAGCAAGAATAGGACAAATCCCATCTGCTCACACTGATCTTTAAAGAATCCTTGTCTTACTCTTCGCCTCACCTTTAGCACTCGATACACCTCCTGCAGCACTTGTTCTTTATTAGGCACAAGGTTAATGACACAATTTGATCTAAAAAACAAAACAAAACAAAACCAGATGGAATATCAAGCAAATTTATATACTACAGAGATCTTCAAATCCTTTTAGTCCCCAAAAATGGCTCCCATAATTTTCTCAAAGTCACCATTCTTCTTGCCTCCCCCCCTCTCTTCTGCACACTCACTTTTTTCCCAAGGTACAGGAGATAAAAAAGGGTTTAAAATCTCAATAAATTGTTAGCAAGTTTGAGTGTACAGAAAAAAAGTCAGGCATGGTTCTTATTTGTTTTTGTTCTGATATTCACCATGCAACAAGATGAAACCTGAAATAAGACGCCTACCGCATGAGGTATTTCTTATTATGCCACACATAAATATGCTAAGTACCCCTAAGGCAGCTCTACTAAAGCTATCATTTGGGCATGATTTGACAAGAACACAGAGCAAAGAGAGAACTTACAGAATCCTGAACTTTGTTTTCATAGTGGTAAAATATATATATAACAAGATTTACCATTTTAACCATTCGTAAACTCTGTGGTATTCATTACATTGACAATATTTTGCAACCTACACCACTATCTATTCCCAAAACTTTTTCATCATGCCAAAGAGAAACTCTGTACCCATTAAGGAATAACTCCCCCCCACTACCAACTCCTTCTTCTTCTCAGCCCCTGGTAACCTCTAACCTACTTTCTGTCTTCATATCATCCTAATATCATCGTAGATATTTCACATAAGGGAATCATAACAATGTTTGCCCTTTTGTGTCTGGCTTTTTCAATTAGCATAACGTTTTTAAAGTTCATTCATGTTATAGCATGTATCAGATCAATTTCTTTTTATAGTTGAGTGTCCTAGACTTTGCCATGAAAATAATTAATAGTAAAGTTAGCAGGTCATTGTGTATTGTGTGAGCAGGCTTAGTGATCTTGCTGGCTTTTGGGCTCATTGGTTTATTTGTTAATTTTAAAGTAAGTTCTCCTGGGCTAGCGTGTTCTGCTGCCAGCAGACTACTAGTGATTCAGAGCAGCAACCTCCCTTTACCAAGACACATTAAGTGTAGTTTTAACACCCTAAGTAAGAGGCAATTCAGCAGAAAGTGGTGGCGTTTGTGGGTTCAACCGGAAATGGGCTATATTCATAATAGTAAGGCTATATATAGACCTACATAACAATATCATAACTCTCATTCTTGATTCCAGCCTCTCCCAATTTCTCTATGTAGCCATGAATGAAAGTCACATTGGGCATCTGGAAGCCATATTTTTCCATATGATATTCAAGGTAGTTTCTGGCCACTTCTACCTAAAGGAAGAAAAATATCAATTTGATCATCAACATTGTTTGAATCCATTATTTTTCTCCTAAAATTTTCCCATTACTAAATGAAATTTACTTTCCCCAGACTATTATGTATAAGCATACAGGGTTCCTCTGGGCATGGAGGATATACTACCACTTGGGACAACTCAGTGGGGCAAAAACTCCCTGCTTGATACACAGGCTATGTTTAACAAATTCATTTAAAAATAAAATCTTCCAGGGTAGTTTTTCTGCCTGTGGACGTCACCAAGGAAGCATCGTTTAAGTCTTTCCTCCCACTGCTTTCACATCTAAGTCAGAGTCTCTTAAAGAACCCAAACAGCTCTTCATGGAAGGGTTGAGCTTTGAGTCTGAGGAGCCATTTTGCGCAATGAGGAATACTCAAGGATAAGGACTGTGCGGTAATGAGTGATATAAACACCAAGTGCTCCAGGAGCTTTGGGTTTGTCATGTGCCACTGGTGAAAAGGTGGATGCAAACATAAATGCAAGGCCATGACAGGTGGAGGGAAGAGTTGTGGAACCAAAGAGGTCTGTCTCAAGAGAAGATTCTCAAAGACCAGGTGCCCACCTAACTGTGCAAAAGATCATCATTGGCAGTACTAAACAAGATACTGAAGAACATTACCTAAGAGTAATAAGCAGTATGGGAAAAGTGAAGTGATTGAAGTCATGACTGACTGAGGCAGTGGAAAGAATAGAGAGACTTTGTAATATTTGATAACCATGACTCTGTGATAAGACTGTTTTCAGAAATACCATAGTGTGAATGGCCACAACTGTGAAATAAGGAAAGCCCTGTTCTAGAGATGGCGAGTGCTTCATCCAACCAAAGAAGCTGAAGTGGTTCTGGAAACTTCGATGAATGGCAGCTATGGAGGCGGTTTTGGTAGGAATGACAACTCTGGCCATGGAGGAAACTTCAGTGGCAGTGGTGGCTTTGGTGATAGTCAAGATGGTGGTAGAAATGGTGGCAGTGGGGATGGCTATAATGGATTTGGTAATGATAGAAACAAATGGAGGTGGCGAAAGCTACAATGATTATGCCAATTATAACCATCAATCTTCAAATTTTGGACCCATGAAGGGAGGAAACTCTGGAGGCAGGAAACTTTGCCAAACCATGAAACCAAGGTGCCCATGCCAATTCCTGCAGCAACAGGAGCTATAGCAGTAGCAGAAGGTTTTGTTTATGCCAGGAAATAAAGAATAGCAAGAGACAGAGCCACAGAAGTGACAGGGAAGCTATGGGTTACAACAGGTTTGTGAACCCAGCCAAGCACAGTGTGGGAGAGTCTAGCTGTTAAAAAAAAGACATGCTTTAGATAATACTCACGTATATGAGTGAAATACTTGAGGACTATATTTACAAGTAGTTGTATAACATGTTATTTTGGTTTCTGTTCTGTGGAAAGTATAAAGCATTCCAATAGTTTTAACAGACCCATACTATTGATTGCTAAATGTAATAGTCTGATCATGATACTGAATGAATGTCTTTAAAAAAGAAAATCTAAAAAATAAAATAAAAATAAAATAAAAACAAAAAGGGGAGCAGATGTAGCTCAGCAGTTGACTGTCTGCTTCTCATGTACGAGATCCTGGGTTCAATCCCTGGTACCTCCTAAAAAAAAAAAAAAAAAGAAAGGAAATCTTTCAGGATGGCAGAAGGAGGGAAAAGAGATCAGTAAGTTATCATGATAATTATATGTCACATCAAACCTCTGATTTTGTGTTCTCCTAAAAGATGCCCTAATCGTCCAAGTTCTCAGCTTCCAGGACAGGAAACTAGTGGGACAAAGAAGCATTACCAAATAGCATCCTTTATAATTATCCTTGAAGAGTCCGAAAGGAAACAACTTTTTCTCTAAAAAAGAATGTTTTTGAGGATTTTTTCCTTGTCCTCCAAACCATCACCTCACCTGACTTTCTGTCATGTCTATTCCAGTGGCATGACCCTTCTCACCAACCAGCTGACTCAGTGCATAACAATCTCTGCCACTTCCACTACCCAGGTCCAAAATCCAGCAGTTTTCTAGACATTCTGGAATGACCAGACCGCAACCATAATACCTGGAAATGGGGGGAAAAAAATTCCTCTTAAAGATTAGAAGATATGGAAATTCTAAATCTTATAAATCCTTCCTCCCTCCTTTCCTTCTTTCCTTTCTTTTCCCCTTCCTTCCTATCTTCTATTATTCATTCATATTTCTATTTAGGCATTTACACTCTCCCACTAAACTGGGAATTTCATGAAGGTTGGGACTGTATCTGCTTTGTTTGCCACTGTACTGTTGGGCACTGTGCCAGGTTAAGATTTAATAAGCCATCTAAAATAATTTGTTAAATGAATGAATTTAGGTATTAGCTAAGCATCAAATTCTGGCCCAGGACTATGCTAGTTACTGAGGAGGAAATCTAAGGGAAGAGTCCCATTTTCTAGGTATATTTACTCTAGCTAGAGAGAGAAAACAAAAACACAGAAATCATTTTCCATGATTACTGGCAAACTGAGTGGCACGGGCAGTTCCAAACTCAACTGCAGCAGTTTGGAGAACCAGGATGCCCAGGGATTGGAAAAAGCTTCCTGAATATGTAGAACATCAGAAAGGCGTTGAAGGATGGGCAGGGTTTGGACAGGCAGAAAGGAGAAGGAAGAGATTCCAAACTCATAACTGCATGCTGGGCAGACAGAAATCATCTTTGCTGTGGTGATGGGAGTGAGAAGGGGAAAGGTCTGGCTAGTGTATGGATCAGTGGTAGCCAAGGTTGGTTATGAAGTGGGGGCCAAGTTGTGGACAGTCTTGAATGTCAAGTACAGGAGTGTGAATGTATCCTGTCAATGACAGAGGGTCTGTGGAAGTTCTTAAACAGGGCAGTAAGATGATCAGTGCTCTGCTTTTAGAGTTTTACCATGGAGAAGGCAAGTCGAATTGGACTGGAGGAAAGGGATTGTTTCTCTAGTTGGGGCATCATCGCTTCTTAAGAAAGCTGCAGTCTTAAAGTCTTTAAGTGCCTGGAGAGGATAGCGCAGGGCACGCTACCTCAAGGCCACGTCCTCGTGCACATTCTGCAGGGCTTCCCGGATGTGCCTGGGAACCTGCCGGGCTGCAGTGACACAGGCTCTGGTCTGGAGATCTGCCGATTTCTTCAGCACCTGCCCGTAGTAGGACTGACCCGGCGGGGTGAGAGGTGGAAACGGGAAGAAGAGCTGAAACTGGTGTCTAGAAAGTGAGGGCTCCCGCTGCGCCTCGCCCCACCCCCACCCCACCCCCACCCCACCCCCACCCATCCAGGCCGGGCGGGCCTTTGCTTCCTGCAGAACTTCCAGCCCAGATTCTGCCCAGCCGTGGCCCCAGGCGTGCCGGGAGCAGTTGAGCCGGCCGCGCCGGGCCTCTTGAAGCCTAGGCCTCCCTCCTGGACCACGTCCCACCTCAGCCAGGCCGTGCCGCTCTCACCTGCACGTCCTTCCGGATCTCGGCGTCGCGCTGGGCGGCCACTGCCAGGGAGGGGGGGAGAGTGGCTGAAAAGGCGACAGGCCGAGGGAAGGGCAGGTGGGGGGCAGGGAGCAGGGGAGCCGCGAGGGGCTGTGGGTAAGGGGCGGGCTGGGGCCTGGGAGGGGAAGGGGCGCGCTCCACGGGGCAAAGGAGGGCGGCAGGGGCGCGCCGTGCAGCTCGGGGCGGGCTGGGGTGGCTCGCGTTCTCGCGCAGCTCGCGGCAGCAGAAGGTCCGGGGGAACTGCCCGGCTGCGGGTGGGGAACCGAGGGGCGCGCGCACTCACTATCTCCTCGGTCTCTGGGCTCCAAAACCTGGGTCTCCACAGCCCAAGCGCGTCCGCGGCCCCGCCCCGGGCAGGAGGCCTGACCCCTCCCCGCAGGCCAAACTCCTAGCCCGCGCCCTGCGGCAGGAGGAACACGCCACCGCCGCCAGTGGGCGGTCAGGCGTCGCCCTGGCGTAGCCTGACCGGTTCTAACGTCGCTGCTCGGGTCCAGCTGGGCCCATTGTCATCTTGATCACCTTGCTCCACTGTGCCTTTCGTTTTATAAATCTCCTATTCTGACTTAACAACCACATATGTAATTTTTTCCTCCTTGAATGAAATCATCCTCTCAAATTTATTTTTTAAAGTCAGGTTTATTGGGATATAATTTCCATTTAGTGAAATTCACCTTTATTGTGCAGTTCTATGGATTCCGACGAATGCACATATCACCACAATCAAGACTTAGAACAGTTCCCTCGTCCAAAATAGTTTCTTTGTGCCCTTTCATAGTAAATTCCCTCTTCTTTATCCCCAGTTCCTAGCAACCAAAGATCTGTTCAAGATTCTCTTCAGTTTTGTCTTTTCCCGAATGCCATATCAATACCACACAATATGTATGTAATCATTGTCTCCCCCCCACCCCCCAATTCAACACACCTTTTATGGAATACCTACTATGCCAGGCCCTGTGCTGGGCACTGGGGATACAAACATAATTAAGACACATTCTAGCTTAGGAGACAGAATCATGCCCAACTACTTTTAAAACAGTGAGATAAATGTCACAGGAGAAGCATGAAGCAAGGGCTTTGGAAGTCTACACAACTATTTCTGCCTGGGGGAGCTGGGAAAGGAGGTGACACTTGAGTGGGGCCTCAGAGGACAACTAAGATGTTGCCAGGCAGAGAAAGGGAGAAGGGCAATCCAAGCTAGGAAACTAAAAAGCAAACAGCAAGGGGAGGTGGACAAATTTGGCCTGTTCAGGAAGGACAAGTGGCCTTGGAGATGGGAGGTGACCAGCCCTGCTGAGCCCCTGGGCCCAGCTCTCAGATCCTCCTGCCCTGGCGGCAGACGCCTGAGAGAAGATGTTCTCCTTCCTCCCCAGGCCCTCTGACAGCATTAAGGAGCAGCTGCATGGCCCTCCAGGTCATCGGAGACCTCTGGTTCCTCGTCAGAGGAACTGGAGGAGCCCGTCTCGCTGCTGTCATCTTCCCCAAAGCCCATTCGAGCATGGAGAATTCCGCTTCGGTGGAGCAGCTCCAGAAGACGATGTTGCGGGCCCTTAGGGCTCTGGTGCTGAAAAACTGGCCCTTGGAGACTTCCCGCTTCACCAAGCTGCTGCTCATGCTGGGGAACCTGTGGAACCTGCGGGCCCTGAACAGCATGCATTCCGAGAAGCTGCTGTCCTTCTGGATGGATGCCCAGTGACCCGCCAGGCTGGCCTTCTGCCGCTGCCCCCTTGTACTGAATGGAGCTCTGGTCTGCTCTCTCCTTCCTCACTTGCTTGGAGAAGCGTGGAATGTTTTGTTTGCGGTGGTTGACGTAGTGCTCAAACGCCAGCAGATATGCTTCCTGGCTTTTCTCGATCTTGTCCACACACAGCAGGCCCGAGCGGTCTGTTGACAAGAGCAGCACAGCTTGTAGCAGAGCCACTTCCGTGTCATCCAGGTTAAAGGCAGAGAGTGACTTGCCCAGTTCAAAGATGGCGTCGGAGACTTCGCCCAGACCGCCATGCTGGAGCTGCTCCCGCTTGACTGCCACCTCTCCACTCAGTGTGAGGGTGTCGCTCTCGGGGTCATAGCGGGCAGCCGCCCGCAGGGACATAATCTCCATGCAGCATCCCTTCAGGAGGATGATCTGGTCTTCGCAAGGCAGCTCAGAGAACATGGGCAGTTTTTTGGCAAAGTCCACCACGCGGGTGATGGCGGGGGTGATGACCTTGGTAAATTCGCTGAAGGCCTCTAGGTCGACCTTGTCGCCGTCTGGCAAGGAAACGATGGGTGACTGGCCAATGTCATCTTGCAGGAATTTCCTCCTCTGCTTCCAACAGCTGCCCTGGGAACTGGTGCTGCGATGGGCTTCCGTCGCAATGTGGATCAGATCCCACTCCTCCGGGGTAGGCTCTGGTCGCGGCTGCAGTGATGGGCTCTTCTTCTTTCGCTGCCGCTCCCGGTTCTGTTTCGTCAGCTTGCGCTTAGCCACCGGCTTGGAGTCATCTACAACTAAGTCCATGACCATGCCCGCGGCGATGCACTTGTTGAAGCGGCACAGTTGGCACTGATTGCGGGTGATCTTGTCGATGACACAGCAGCTGTCATATTTGCAGGAGTAGGTGGGCTGGCGGTTTTTCTGGATCGTGCGGCGAAAGAAGCCCTCACAACCCTCACAAGTGAGGCAGCGGTAGTGGTAACCGGTTGCCTTGTCCCCACACACAACACACTGCTCTTCTTTGTCCAGGCAACTATACCTTGACATGCTGGTTTCCAGGGAACACCGGCTGTTCTTTCTTTTTCGGTTGCCATCTGGGGCCTGGTTCTCCTCTGGGTCTGACCCACACTCCAGTTTGCTTGGCTTCTGTTCCATTCACTTCAATTCCGTCCAGGATGCCCTCTGCACGCCAAGAGAATGAGATGGACACACTGCACACACACCCCAAGTACGCCCACGAGCCACTCAGCCCCACCGCCCAGGCCCTACAGCACAGCACCCATGATAACGGCCTCAGAAGGAAGCGGTTCACACCGTGCCCTGCGCCCCAATGCGGGCGGGCGATAGCAGGGACCAGGGACTGGCAGGTTGGAGGGCTGGGAGCGCCGAAGAGCTTCGCAGACACTTGTTTTCAGGGCCGGGGACTGAGTTAGTAGCTTCGGAGTGGCGTCTTGCTCTGAGGTCCCTGGGCGTGGCGCGCTGGACTGGGCTAGTCAGCGCCGCGAGGGACTCAGCGCTCCGTGCCGAGAAGGTCCCTGCGGGGCCGGGGTACCGGGGGCTCGCTTACCGCGCGGAGGCGAGAATGCGAAAGATGGCGGGGACGCGGCGGCGAGGATGGCGGCCGCGCGGCTCCTTCCGCCCCTGCGGCGGCCGCTCTGGCTCCTCCCTCCGTCGCCCAGCTCCGGCTTTCGGCTCTCGGCTGCTCCCTGCAGGCCGCCTCGCAGCCCGGGCACCACCCGCCCCCGCCCCCGCCCCCCAGGCTACTTTCCGTTGTATTTAAGAAAGCAACTTTGCTAAATTCATATTTTTAATGGGTTGTCTTTTTATTTTCGAGATACAGGATTTCTTTATATATGCAGGATATTAGTCTCCTATCAGATACAGGGTTACCAAATATTTTCTCCCATTGGGTAAGTTGTCTTTTCACTTTTCTTTTTTTGAGATTTTTTTGGTCTTTTTTTTTTTTTAAAGCTACATACACCACAAAAAATGTTACATTAAAAAATATAAGAGGTTCCCATATACCCCACACCCCACACCCCCACTCCTCCCAGCTAAATCCATTTTCACCTCTAGTAATATTGGCCAATTCACTTGTGCTTTCTAAGTATGCCGTCATTTCAACTTGCAGAAAAAGTTTTGGTTGTTTTACTTTTCCACCTCTTTTTATATAGCTTATTTCCTTTTGTGATTTTAACAAGCATTCCTATTCATTAGGATAATGAGATATGGAGAGGCAAATGAAAATAGCTCTAAATGAAGAAGTGGCCTACTTTACTAGATTATACTCATTTTTCAATCTCATCTACCAATAATAATCCATCTAGTAAATTTACATCTTCCCTGATTTCAATTTGTTGTTGTTAAATAGGAGGAAGCAGGTATAGCACAGTGGTTGAGCACCTGCTTCCCATGTTTGAAGTCCCAGGTTCAATCCCTGGTAACTCCAAAAAAAAAATTAAAAGGAAGATGCTTTGTATCTTTAACAAACCCATGAAAACAATTCCTGTTAGAATATTTTAAAGGTTGGAATCTTTCCAAATTTTAAGTGTGTAAAAAGGAATGTTTTTGTAGATAACTAGTTTTTCAGCAATCATAATTGTGAAATCACTCCTAAATATTAATCTTTCAAAAAACTATATAAAATAAGTTCCCATAGAAAAGAAGTTTATTTCTCACTCATTAAAATGGTATCTTTCTCGTGAAGGGACAGAGTGGGAACTAAGTTAGGAAAGAAAGGGCTCTAATTTTCTGCTTGTTCACTTGTGCATGCTTTATTACATTCTCTCTGATCTGTTCTTTCTTCCCAAGAATTTTCTGATAATCCTTAAATCTGCTTAACCACACATAAATTATAATAAAGGAAGCCACATCAACTTAGTCCCAGTCCTCCCTGAGGATATCTGGTGTGCAGAGCTTATTTTGAATCAGAATGCTATGGCCATCATCCATCCTGATTGATTAGTGCCTCAGCCACATTTTTTTAAAAGATTTCTTTCTTTTTCCCCACCCCCTCATTGTTTATACTGTCTGCTTGTTGTGTTTATGTGCTCATCTTCCTTTTAGGTGGCACCGGGAACTGAACCCAGGGTCTCCCACGTGGGAGGGAGGCATCTAATCACTTGAGCCACCTCTAATCCCTGCTTTGTTGTGTCTCTCATTGTTTTTCCTTCATATATCTCTTGTTGCATCATCTTTTTCTGTCAGCTCACTGTGCCAGCCCATAACATCAGCTTGCTGTCTTGCTCATCTTATTTAGGAGGCACTGGGAACTGAACTAGAGACCTCCCATGTGGTAGGCAGGTACTCAATCATTTGAGCCACATCCACTTCCCCAGCCACATTTTTTTAAAATCACTCCTGCTAAATGACAGGTAACAATCTGTATCCTATTTAGACCAAATTAGGGCTCTCATAGCAATCCTTTTTTTTTTTAAGATTTATTTCTCCCACCTCCCTCCACTGTCTGCTCTGTGTGTCCATTCACTGTTTGTTCTTCTGTGTCTGCTTGTATTCTCATTAAGCAGTCCCAATCCTGGGACCTCCTGGAGGAGAGGCGATCTTTCTCTTGTGCCACCTCAGCTCCCTGATCTGCTGCATCTCCTATCATCTTTCCTCTGGATCTCTTTTTGTTGCATCACCTTGCTGCGCCAGCTCTCCATATGAGCCAGCACTCCTGCACGGGGCAGCACTCCTGTGCAGGGCAGTACTCCACGCAGGCTAGCACTCCACATGGGCCGGCTCACCACACGCACCAGCTTGCCTTCACCAGGAGGCCCTGAGTATTAAACCCTGGACCTCCTATATGGTAGACGGGAGCACAATTGCTTGAGCCATACCAACTTCCCCTTATTTTAATATTACCAAAAACTAATTTTTAAGATAAAAAAATAAGTAGAAATATAAATTTTTGTATTTCTTCCTTTACCTCCAAGGATGACCTTCTGCATAACGTCACACATCCCACCTTACAAGATACTGGTCTGATAATTCCAGGATGGTCCAGAAAGGCAGTTGTTGATTATATATACAGAATTATCTTTCAAGAAGTAGAGCTTTCTAAAATGCTTAGTATCTTAAACAAAGGATTCCTCAATCACTGGAAGCATTCAGGCAGAAGCCTGAAGACCAGCTGGATGATTACTTGCCTTAGATGCAGTAGCAGAGGTAAATGGATTAGACTCAATTACTTCCAAAATCTTTTCCTTTTCTAAGTTCTTTAGTGTTATTTTTCAATACTAGAAACTGGTGGCACTCTATTGTTTCCATTTACAAAGGAAGTAAGAGGCAATGGGAAGCCTAGGTCACTAGTCAGAAGACCTGCCACTAAGCTCAGGGACCTTAGGTAAGAAATTTCATCTCCCTGGAAGTTTTTTTCCTTCGTAAAACATGAGGCTTGAACTTAATCACTTTTGAGACCCTATTCAGCTCTAATATTCTGAGGTTCTATGACTATTTCTTCACCAAATATTAAGTTGGTTCTTGCTTTTATAAAACATACTCCTTTAAAAATAATTTATGTTTTAATAAGATTAGAAGTTTAACTTTTCAAATTCCTTTTTGTATACATTATATTGATATAGGAGTTTACTGTTTCTTATTAATATCATGTGTTTTTCAGCTCTAATATCAACTTTGTAGTCCTGGAATTGCTTGATTAATTCTTCAAAGTATTTCTTTATTCAATTTTTCTAAGATTTTATTAGGGTTTGTGCATCTATGTTCATAAATAAGAATCTCCTACAATTTGTATGTCATCTGTCTTGTTTACTATTATTTTAAATGAAAATCACATTTACTTCAACATTTTCTATATTTTGGGAGTATATGGAAATGATTTGTTCCTTGATAATTTAGAAGAGTCTTCAGGAAAGCCTCAGAAACAAATGCTATTTAATTGTGGGCAGCAGGCACTCAACTGTTTGAGCCATATCCACTCCCCTAATTGGTTATTTCTGACAACTTACGGATTTTTTCTCAAAACTGGTATAGCCATATTCTGTTTAAAATGTGAGTTTTATAATAATATATCTTTATAAGGAGCCAGACATATTTTATTAATATTTTAGCACCAAACTGAGATGATACCTTTCAAATCTAATCAATTTATTTTATACATCATCTATTCAAGTGTAAATTTACCAATTTGTACTTTTATGATTGACCTGACACTTTACCAATTTAAGAACCAATTAATGGTTCTTAAAGATTAGAATATAAATATATTCTAATTTTATGTCATTCGTGTTTAGTTTTATTATTTCCATTTTTATTTCTTTTGTTCCCCTTCTAAATTCTAACCATACTGGCCTTTTAAAAAACAATTCTACCCTTATTCCTAACTCAGAGATTTAAAGCATAATTTTTTTTCTCTTATAGTACTCCTTCAAGTATCATCACATAAATTTTCTTGCAGAGAATTCGAATTTTCATTAGTTAGAAAATATTGTCACTTAGCATAAACTCTACAACCCAGTAATTATTTAATGAAGTTTTTTTTTCTGTTTGATTCTATGTATGCTGTTTATTTATACATTTCTGCCTGTTCTCACATTTCTGGCAACTGCTTTTCATTGATTCTGGTATTATGTTCTTTAAAATGAGTAAATTAAGTACAACTAGGTTTGAATTATTTCATGTAATTTTTATCTTTATTTACCATTAAATTTTTATTGTGAACTTTATCAGAGAAAAGTAAACCATCACTGCTTATTTAATATTTAATATTAAACTATTTAATATTTTAAATATTAAAAATTATTTAATATTTATTCCAACATGGAGAAAACTTATTTAATATTTATTCCAGCATGAAGAAAACTGATCTGCATTTTAATTTTTATTCCATTTTTGTTATTTCTTTGTTATTTGTACACATGGATTGCTGGATTTTGTTTTTTCTCCTAAATTGGTGACCCTTCTTTTTAAAGATAAATTGAGCCCATTAACATTTAGTAATCGTATTAAATGTTTGTGGAATGCATAAATAAATGAATAAACGCCTTTTCAGATCCTTCATACTTTGTTGGTTTTGTTTTGTTTAAGTTAATGTGTATATGTATAATGAGGCACACATGCAATCCTTTCTTTTTCAGCACCAGGGATTAAACTCAGGACCTTGTACACACAAAGCAGGTGTTCATCCACTGAGCTACACCTGTTCTCCTAAATGTAATCTCAGTTGCGTAGATGACTTGATGATACACAATATGAATTGAACTTTTATTTATTTTTCTCTTTCAGTGAAAACACTACTTTCTTTTGTCTGTTTTCTACCAATCACTTAGTAAATTAAGAACTGAACGAGAACAAGATTGAGTTCCAGTTTACTTTCAAGCAAAGTAAAGATATCCAGGCATGACTGATGGTAATGTCATTTAACAAGATGAATCTAATGAACATAGGTAAATGTCTACAAACATAAGGTCATCACAGCACAACCCTATGCCACACTCACAGTAATTCAGTTGCCTTCACATTTGATAATAACGTCACACAAATGAATTTGCTGTTGATTAACGAAATTATAAAATGAACCCAAGGTTACATAATCAAGAGTCATAACAACAAAAAACTTTAGGAATGTAGGTCAAGGCAGAAAGTTGCAGCTGGCCAGATATGAGACCATTTGCTTCTCATCTAGGAATTTGTGGCAACAAATAAAATGAGTATCTCCTCTGAGTTATTAGAGGGAAAAAAAAGGAAAACAAGTATTACCAGCACCATTCTCTGACTATGAAATTAAAATACTTCCTGAATGCATGAATAAAATAAAATAGTCTTTGAAAGGAATTTTAATAATTCTTATGTAATTGCATTAGAAGTTCTATTTCTGAATTAAAAACATTACTCAGTGTTTGCTTAAGAATCACATTTAGAAAATAAAGCTTTTGACATATTAAAAGAAAGTTCTATGGGAAAAACTATGGTGTCTTTTAATTTTGTTTTTATATCAAACTAAACAAAGCAACTTAAAAATTCACTAAGAACATAGGTTGGTCTGATTCAAGAAGTGCTTCTAAAATTCAGCCATCAAGCTTCTGTTCAGGATAAACAGTACATCATCACAAATCTTTTCCAACTTAACTTTTGGAGAAGAAAGTGGAAAATCAACCCACATCATAATGATTGTGGAAAAATATTCCTCCTCAGCATCAGGCAAAGAAATGCTTTTGTACTTTCAAATGCTGTTCTATTTCAACAGGTGATTCAACTGGTCCTGTAGATCTGATGACTGCCCAACACTAGAAATCAGAAGAGAGAAAAGGGTTTATCCGGGATGAGCAATGAAGACATCTTTTTGTACATACTATTTGTACTTTAATGCATAAAAACTTTGAAGCCAAGTTAAAACTTACATTGTACACTTGGGCCCCCGAAGTATTTAAACTATGAAGAAAGGTTTGCAAAGCAAATGAGTAGTGTAAACAACATTGCAAGGGACAAACTTAATCCACTTAAGAAAACCAAGGCTGTTTAATGACTAAAACATTTATTCTACTTAATGAATGCTACTAGTGTAATTAGCATTCTCTCTTCCTTTTGGTCGGCCTCTACTTCCTGAACTTTTAGAAAGCCTTTACTGGCAGTGAACTGAGTTACTGCATGCCTTTGAAAAAATATACCGTACTCTTCAAATCCCAACTGTGCTATATATCAACTTAAAGGCATATACCAGGAGCGGGTGTGGCTCAAGCAGCCAGGCACCCGGCTCCCACATGAGAGGTCCTGGGTTTGGTTCCCAGTGCCTCCTAAAGAAGACAAGCTGATGAACGTGAACAAGCAGGCACAACGAGCAGGGAGCTCATTGTGGTTCAAGCAATTGAGCACCTGCCTCCCACACAGGAGGTCCTAGGTTCAGTTCTAGTGCCTACTAAAAGAAGACAAGCAGACACAATAAGCAGAGAGATGAAACCATCTCTGGGGGGAAGAGCATATATCAAACAGAGTTTCACATTGATCCTGGGCACAGCAGTATAATTCACTACTCCCCTACTTTTGGGGTTACTTACTTCTTCTGAATAGCTTCTTGTCTAAATCAGAAAAGGAAAGAAGAAAATAAACATAAGCAAATGCAGTGAACTAGAAGTTATTTATAGCCAGATATATTTAGGCAGAGCAAATTTCCTCCTACATTACATTCTAAGTACTGTCCATCCAAACCTAAGATTGTACGACTGAACATGGATTCCTATTTTAATGCTAAAAAGATGGATTCTAAACCTAAAGATGTAATAATACTCTACCTGGAGGGAGAGATGTCCTATAAACTACATGCATGATTCAAATTCAGTCTGGGTATGTGAGTCAAAGGGTCACAAACCTAGGATGTAATACTCCCAAAGAATGACCTTGACAAACATTCACTATTTCAATATCAAGAGTTACATTCCCAACTCTATACTTCTAATAGGTACATAAATTTAATTTCAACTATATAAAATATATAACAAAATAAGCAAATTAAATAATTATAAAAGAAATTATAAGAAGGGGTCTCTATATTTCAAAATCTGCTAGATATGTATATGTAGCTAAGGCTATATTACATGTGAGATGTAAGACAAATGTTACAGATGACACTTGATTTACTAGTGAATGGACGGCCTAGGAGGGACCTGATACTTATTGCCAATGAGGTGCCCAGCACTATTAGCATCATTGTGGTGTAGTACCTTCAAGAGGGGCTGAGGGCTCCTTAGAGGGAGAGCCCTCAAACTAATTCAGGAAAGTTGACAAAGGTGGTCCCTGTTCCCACTCTCACCCCCTTCTCAATTTCTTCTGCAGTTTCAGGCATTTTTTTCCACGAAGAAAACGCATCCTGACCTACCCCACCTTTAATCTCACACCACTTCTGTCTCCACAGGAAACTGCTAAAGCACAAAGGCAATGAGAAGCGGGATGAGGATAATGATTTTACAGCAAATTGTCACTGGAGAGCACATACTCACTGGTATTGAAGATGTGTTGTTATTATTGCCATTTTCCTTAAACTCTGCGCAAAAACAGAGAATTAGAACATTTCACTTCCCTGTAGCCAAATTATGTATATAGTACCCATATCATAAAAGAAAGTGTTCCTTACATCTTCTGAGTGCAAGATGGCATCTTCCTGTAGTACCATGTTTCGAGCTGCCTGACCTAGCAGCTGGAAGACAAAAATAAAAGGGTAACAATCAAAATGTCCAAACTTCCTGTTATCTTCCCTCTGCAGCTGTTACAACCATACACGGTACAAATGTAATGGAGGATAATTTTCCATTTGTGCATGTTGAAAATCCATTTCATTGGCACTATGGCATTACTAGTATGGGCTTGACATCTGATCTAAAGGCTATCACCCAAGAAATCAAGTGCTTTTTACAAAGCTTATTAATCAAGTGCTGAGATAAGATGTCTACAAAAAACTTTTAGCTCCACAAATCCAGTGAGAGAGATTTGGAGTGTTTTGAGAGGAGGGAGCAGGACTTAGAGTAGGGATAAAAAGAACAGGAGGAATGTAGCTCTTTAGAAACGCTGTCAAGTAAGTGTTTTACACATGGAAATTGTCAATTAATACAACAGAACAGTTATGTGGAGAATGCTCTGGGGGAAAAAAGCAATGCTCTAGGGGTTAAGAAAGATCAAAGAGCAATTAGAGGGACGCAAGGATAGAGCTGATAAAGCATCTGCCTACCACATGGGAGGTCCGCGGTTCAAACCCAGGACTTCCTTGACCCTTGTGGAGCTGGCCCATGCGCAGTGCTGATGCGCGCAGGGAGTGCCGTGACACGCAGGGGTGTCCCCCGTGTAGAGGAGCCCCAAGCGCAAGGAGTGTACCCCATAAGGAGAGCCACTCAGCGCGAGAAAGAGTGCAGCCTGCCCAGGAGTGGCACCACATACACGGAGAGCTGATGCAGCAAGATGACTCAACTAAAAGAGATAGAGATTCCTGGGCCGCTGACAAGAATGGGAGCAGACACCGAAGAGCACACAGCGAATGGACGCAGAGCAGACAACTGGGGGGGGGATAAACAAATAAATAAATCTTTAAAAAAAAAAGCAGTTAGACCCTCTGATAACCTCATTATTTAGTAAAGGAGCAAAAATATAACTATAGAAAAAGGCAATATGGTATATGATAAGGGTCAATAAGTAATCCAGTAAAATGACAGAGTTCAGAGGATTGAGAGATGATGCGTCAACCCTGTCCCAGAAAGCTGGAAAAATTTCAGCTTAACTCAGTCCATACCATTTATTGAGCACCCAGTCTAATTCTGCCAAAGAAGAACCCCATGTGAAAAACATATAAAAGAAGAAAGAATGGGAAGAAGCAAGTCACAGTAGGGCAGACAGTGGCAACCTTGGGGCTTACTTAAGCCAGCTAGTACCACATAAGAGATAGTGTCCAAGAATATAGGCCTAGAACTAGTCTGAATCCCAGCTAGTGTAGGACCTTGAACAAGTTAAACTGCTCTCTTTATCCTCTATGTAAGAAAAGTACTTCTTCTATTAGTGACTGTAAAGATTTAACGATTTAAACAAAATTAAGCACTTTATAGCAGTGTCCAACCCAAGTATATTATGATAAATACTAGTATTTAACAATGGCCATTACTTTTTCATTTATATATTTATATCTTTTTTCTCTCCAAAAAAATGTTCTAGGCAACTTATAGCAAACTATATGCATTTATGTGTGTGTATACAAGCACATACACAATTTTTTCTTTAAAAAAAAGAATTTAAGTCACGAAAAGGAAAAGGAAATAATCTATTACTAAAACTGACAAAGGAACATCTGTAATCAAGGCAAAAAGTAAAATATGATGAGTTGCCTAATTCCTATTATTTGATAAAAGGCAACACAGTAATTCTCAAAGAGAAATTTCCTCTGATACTGAATCCTAAAAAGTGTGTATCATGTGGACCTCAAACAAATCATATTTGGAATTACCAGGTCAGTGACTTCAACAATAGTGTTATAGTAAATACAAGCACTTTCTTCTTATATTGTTTCTTGTAATCACTATCAATAAAAGCTAAGGGCATAATAAATGAGTAAAACTGCTATGAAAATTCATAAGCAAAACTTTGAAGGAACATGTTTTCATTTCTCTTGGGGAAATACCTAGGAGTAGAATGGCTGGGTCACTGGATATACCACATTTTTATTGTCCATTCACCTGTTAATGGAAACTTAGGTTGTTTCCAGTTTCTATCATGAGTAAAGGTGCTATGAGAATGTTAGTATTTATTTTTCTTGAGCAAATACTTAAGCATGCAGTGGCTGGGTCTTTTTTTTTTTTTTTTTTTTAGAAATCAGGGTGTACTAATGTAAAGCTCTCTGTGAGAAAAGTCATCAAATAAGTCCACATATGAGACAAAAAACGAGGGGATGGAGAGTGGGGGAAAAGAGGAAAGAAGACCACTAATCTAAGAAACAGAAAACCAAGAAAGTGACCAAAAAAGACCAATCAGTAAAGAATAAATTCACAGGCAGATAATAAACGAAGATGTGGAAAGAATCTGAGACGCTGAAGATTTGGAGACTCTGAGGGCCCGCTCTTCAACACAGACAACCCTGGGAAACAAGTGGAATTGGTTAGCACCACTGTCTCATCCACGGTCCTGCGCTCTCTCGGCTTTAAGACACAGAGGGTCGGCATCTCGTTTCCTTCCGGCCTATCCCTCTAATCCTCCTCAAAGAGACCGCACGCACAAGAAAGCAACACGCGCCCTCAGGGAACCGGCCCTCTCTCTGCGATAAGGACAACACGGCCTACAAGTCCCAGGATGCAACGCGACCCCGTCCCCACAGCTAAGAAAAACAGGGAATTCCCGGGTGTTAGACCTGGAGAGCCCAACCTCAGCTCACCTCGGAGCTCCGGGAGCCCTTCAACACCTGCTTGGTGAGCGCGATTACGTCAGTACCACAAGTGTTCACCTTCTCGGTGAGAAGCCCTTTCACCGACTGACCGAATCGCGCTTGCGAATCCGGCGGCCCAGTCGCCATCACTTCAGTTACTGAATGTCTCCACTCGGGTGATGGCGAGTCGCTGGGGCCAAAAGAACGGCAAAGCGGAAGGAGCGGAAACGGCATTGTTTTCTTGCTATGGGAAAAAGGAAGGACGCATGCGCTTAGCGAAGGGCGACTTTTGCTAGCTTTGTTTACATAAAATATTTAATTGCAATCCCGAAGAAGACAGGCCCCAGGCAAACATCTCTGGAGGGAATGGGGCAAAATTTCAGTAACTCTATGGTTTAGAGTCGGAGGGACTGGATTGCAATCCCAATTCTGCCACTTAGCAGTTACGTGACTGCAAATTACGCAATTCTGAGTCTCAGGCTCATCTGTAAAATAGAAGTAATAAGGCTAACGTCTCAAAGAGTTATGAGGTTGAGTTAAGATCATTCACTTCAATTTTAACAAATATGTCATCGACAAAATACCAAACACTAAATGGTAGAATGGGAGTTAGGAAAGGAATGAGACACGGACATTGTCTCTAATGAGATCCCAGGCCAATAAGGCAGGTAGGCATGTAAAGAAAAGACCTAGGAAAAACAACCCAATAAAAAAAATGGGCAAAGGACACAAAAAAGGCAATTCAAAGTAAAAGAAATTCAAATGGCTAATAAATGTGGGAAATGCTCAGCATCGCTCGAATTTTTTTAATGATAATCTCTTTATTCTGTTAAAAGCAAACTGATTATCACCTTGGAAATGAATATGTAAAATATTTCCTGTAACTCCGTTTCTTTTTTGTCTAATGCACAAGAAAGATGAGAATTGTATTATATTGCAAATTTTGTTCAAAATTACCTGTACTCAATATCAACATTAATTTCTCTTCCAAGCCTCTAGACTCTTATGTTTCTATTTACTATTTTACTTAATTCTTGTTTTTAAATAACTTTATTGAAATATAATTTATGTACAATAAAGTGCATTATTTTAAAGTGTAGAATTTGATAAGTGTGACAGATATTGTCAGTCATGTTTCTCCAGAGAAACAGAACAAGCCAAAAATATATCTTAAATAAGATATTTATTTTAAGGATTGGCTCAGAGGCTGGGAGGGATAGCAAGTCTGGAATTCATAGGATAGGCCTGCAGGCTGGAAACTTATACAATAACTGACGTAGTAGTCTTGAGGTAAAATTTCTCCTTTGAGAAACCTGAGATTTTTGCTTTTAAGGTCTTCAACTGATTGAATGAGCCCATCCACATTATTGAGGATAAGGTCTTTTTCATAAATTCAACTGACTGTAAATGCTAATCACATCTACAAAATACCTTCAGAACAATATCCAGGCTAGTGTGAACAAACAACTGGACACTGTAGCCTAGTCAAATTGGTGCACAAAATTAACCATCCACAGATATATGAACCACCACCACTTTCAAGATACAAAACATTTTCATCACCTCCAGAGGTTTCCAAGTGTCCGTTTGCAGTCCACAGCTCCCTTTACCCTCTGCATTCTGGCACAATGGATTAATTTGCATTTCTAGAATGATACATAAATGAAATCTTCCAGGAAGTAATCTTTTTTTTGTCTGACTTCTTTCAGCATAATGATTTTGAGAGTCATCTATATGTTGTTGTGAGATTGAATTGCGTACCCCAGATTGAACATGTTCTTGATTTTAGTCTGCATTCTGGGGGGTGTGGGCCCAATGTAAATAAAATCTCTTCAAGATGTTAAAGTGAATCAGGTTGGGCTTTAATCTGGATTACTATTGAAAGTCAGAAGGAAGCCATGGGAAAAGCAATGGAGAGCAGCCAGAAGCTGAAGTCAACTGAACCAAGAAGTGAAAGGAGAAGACCCTGCCATGTGCACTGACATGTAAGAGGAAAGCCAAAGACCAAGGGTCACCAACAGCCAGCCTCAAAATGCCACAGTCTTCTGAAAAACTCGCCCTCAGCGGCACGGGAAGTGTGGGCGGCGCCATTCCTGGGCAGGCTGCTCTTTCTTTTCACGCTGGGCGGCTTTCCTCACGGGCGCACTCCTTGCGCGTGGGGGCTCCCCCACGCGGGGGACACCCTTGCGTGGCACGGCACTCCTTGCACGCATCAGCACTGCGCATGGCCAGCTCCACACGGGTCAAGGAGGCCCGGGATTTGAACCGCGGACCTCCCATATGGTAGACGGACGCCCTAACCACTGGGCCAAAGTCCGTTTCCACCTCCTGGCACTTTGATTTTGGACTTCTCCTAGCCTCAAAACTATGAGCCAGTAAAATTCCCGTTGTTAAAGTCAATCCATTATATGGTATTTTTTTTAGCATCTAGGGAATTAAAATATTGTAGGTATCACTAATCTGTTTCTCTATATGGCTGAAAAATATTCCATTGTATGAATATATCTTATTTTTATCCACTCACCTGATGATGATATGTGACTGTTTCCACTTTTGTGCTATTATGAATAAAGCTGCTATGAACATCCATAGACAAGTTTTCAGGTGGGATGCTTTCATTCTCTTGGGTAAATACCTAGGAGTGGAATGACTGGGTAATATGGTAAGTGTTTGTTTAACGTTTCAAGAAGCTACCAAACCATTTTCCAAAGTGGTTGTACTATTTTACAATCCTAACAGCAGTGTTTAAGACTTCTAGTTACTCCATATGCACAAACTTAGGAAAAGACTGATTATTCTGTAGCCTGGTAATATAGTAGTGGACAACTTTTTTTTTTAAGATTTATTTTTTTCACTTGTTTTAAAAATTTATCTCCCCGTCCTGCAGATGGTTTTTTCGTCTGTCTACTCATTGTTTGCTTGCCTTCTCTAGGAGGCACTGGGAACTGCACCTGGGACCTCCCACATGGGAGGTGAGTGCCCAACAGCCTAAGCCATATCTGCTTCCCACAGGCTGCGGTGTCTGCTGGCTTGTGGTATCGGCTCGTCTAGGCGTCTGCAGCATCTAGCTCATTGCAGTGGGTGTGGTGTCTGCTTGTCTTCTTTAGGAGGCACTGAGACCTGAACCCGAGACCTCCCATGTGGTAAGCAGACACCCAACTGGTTGAACCACTTCCCAGACAGACTCTTAAAGGGGTCTCCATGATCCCCACCTCTTAGTGATCACATCCGTGTGTGATTTCCTCTCCTGCAGTGTGGCCAGGATCTATGATTTGCTTCTAACCAATAGTATACAGGAAAAGTGACAGGAGGTATATGGTTAAGTGTAATCATATATCATGGAGACTCTCTCCCTTGCTGGCTATGAAGAAGCAAGCAGCCATGATGGGGAACCCCATGAGGCAGGGAAATGTTAGCAGCCTCTAGTTACTGAGGGCTGAGCCTCAGATGACAGCCTGCAAAAAGACTAACGTGCTCAGTCCTACAACCACAAGGAACTGAATGCTGCTAATAATCGAGTGAGTGGGGAAGCAGATCCTTCCCCAGTAGAGCCTCCAGATGAGAACCTACCCTTGGCCAACACCTTGACTGCAGCCTTATGAGCCTCTAAGCAGATGACCTGGGGAGCTGTGCTTGGATTCCTGACCCACAGAAAGTAGAGAATAACAAATGTGTGTTGTTTTAGCTGCTAAGTTTATGGTAATGTTGCTGCACAGCAATAAAAAAACCACCAGAACTATTAAACCTTTTCAGTCTGTCAGTGACCACTCGCCTCTGTGAATACCACTTTTGTGAGGTAAGCAATCAGGGTCTGCTCCTCACTTCTGAAAATCAGTCAGTCAGGGACAGATTCACCCCCTATAATCACACCTCATAGTGACAACCAGTCAACAGTAACCTCACTCAAATAACCACATTTCTACAGATGGCATCAGCCTATTTTTACCCATCAATCCTTTAATTCCGTGCTTCTCAAATACCCTATTTAATGGGGGGGAACAATACTTTGGTTAGTGGTAATACTTTGACAATGCTCTTTAATCATAAGTTAAAAATGTTTAACAGCCATGCAAGGTATTGGTAGTAGGGTGAGGTATGAGAGTCCTGTACGATGTTACACATGTTTGTTTTCTAAGTTCATAACATTACTATACACTTATTGTTTGTTTATGTTTATGTTTGAGTGATATACTTCAATAAATTTTTAAAAATTAAAAAAAAATTTTTTAAACCCTGTTTAAGATCAGCAGATACTCTGCTTGGAGAGACTGCCTGCTTGGCCTTATTAAAATAAATAATAAATTCAGCTTTGCCTTTTTATTTCAGATACTGAGTTGTAGCCTCATCATCTTTTGGCAATTCTGGAGGTTCTATCCTAGTCCTCTTGAAAACCTTCACTTGGCAGCACTCCCGGGACTCTCAGACCAACAGAGACACTCACTGGACCCTCTGTGCCCCAACTCTGTTTGTCCTTCAGATGAGCTGTGAGATTAGTCAGTCTTGACAACAATTCGAATTTTGACTAAATTTATTGAGTCCTTTTGCTGATTTTTATCCAATGATTTGAAACCAAATAGGTCTATGTATAAGATCATTAGATTCAGGTCTTTGTATGAAGTAATTAGACCTAGTACTCTGTATGAAGAAATGAGACCTTTTGGTTTATAGGAGCACTATTTAGTTAAAACCTAGGTCTTTGCATAGAGTTCAAAGCTTTTGCATAGGGTTTTTGTTTTTTTGTTTTGAAGATAGACCATATGATAAATATTTTGCCATTAACCTGATTAGTCTACTGCTACTTGACTTTTTTGTCTCTACATACAAAGTTTGTTTCAAGGATTTTTGTTTTTTCCTGAATTATTTTGTTTCTTTTGAATATATGAGTATTCCATAGGGGATGGGTGGAGGCATAGACACAAGAATCTCCAATCCAATCCAGGACAATCTGTACAGGCTAATGGTTGAGGTCTGTTAGACCGTAGACTGGCTATCAATTCTGTAAAAAGCTATTGCTCAGAATGTCATCAACATAGCGATGGAAGACACCCCCTGAAAAAGCCTCCTCAGAGACTTGGTGAATAAAAGGACAAACCCTACTTGCTTAGAACTCTTCAGGATGGTAGACACTGCAGAAGGACTCCACCAATGTTAAATCGAATTAAAACAAAAATAAAATATCAGGTAGGAAATTTCCCTCCAGGATCTACCAGTCCACCTCAGTCCCATGCAGCTTGGGAGTCATTCAGAGGCAGCAGCCCAGATCCCTCCCACCTCAATGAGACTATAGACCCACTCTCAGCAGCAAGTGAGAACCCACGCATATCCAGACACAAAAACCCAAGTCCAGAGAGACCCAGGATAGAGCACAAGCCACTGTGGAATGCTGCATACAGAAGGGCCTCCAAGGGGCATAAAGAAAGAAAAAAAGACAGAGAGATCCACCATAGAATTGCTGACAAGAATGGTTGTGCCTTCACTCAATCCAGTTTTCTTTTCTTGGCTGGGCCACCTAAACTCAAAATGGGCTTTTCTGGAGTGGCTCACATTTCTAGATTGATGCCATCTGGCTCTCTGGGGTGGGATGCCCTAACAGAGAAGAAACTGGAGGCTGAAAAACTTCAAAGGAAAAAAAAAAGCAGGGTTTTAAACAACTGCTTTAAGATAGGGCAGGTTCCAGAACTGAAAAGTATAGGGAAAATAGGGGGGAGCAGATGTGGCTTGAGCCGTTGAGCACCTGCCTCCCACATGGGAGGTACTGGGTTCAGTTTCTAGTGCCTCCTAAAGAAAACAAACAAACTAGTACAACAATGAGCAAACAGACAAGGGAGCCAATTCAGGGAAGTCGATGTGGCTCAGTGGTTGAGTGCTGACCGCCCACATACAAGTTTCCAGGTTCAATCCTGGCCCTGGTACTCAAAGATAATTAAATAAAGCTATTGACAAAATGGGGCACTGACTGAAGGAGAGAATTTAAATAACTCTTAGGAGCTGGGAGAAAATTCTGCACAAAAACAGAGAAGGAACAGAGAAAGGAAGCTTTCAACTTGAGGGGAAATAATTGCACAATAAGTGCAATCTTAAAAATTGCACCACATATCGGACAAGAATCAGATGAAAAAGAGCTTAGTAAATCTGAACAGTTAACATGGGCCAAAAAAAAATCAGGCGATTATAACTATTTCAATTGTTACTTTTTTCGTAACTGAAAGTAATGTGTCACTTCTAAAATCTCCCAAGTCTGCATACTAAAATAACTTGAAATATGGATTTTCTAACCTATTTAAAAGTGTTATAAATGAAGAGTTTTAGTAAGAGTTGAACCTATCTGTTAAAAACATAAAATGTGACATTGCCCAATTAGTTTGCAAAACTACTTATCAACATCAAGAGAGATGGAAATTTGCAAGGTAATCACATCAAAAACGTTTATGTTTCCTGGAGTTAAAACCTAGAGTATAGATTACTAGGAGATAGAATGAGGGCTAAGAAGGGGTACTGATGCTCAAGGTATGTGGAATTTTTAATTAGCTTGACTGTAAAAGTGTGGAAATGGATTGAGTTGATGGTAGCACATTATAATGAGTAGAAATAACATGGCTGGTTTATAAATGAGATTGTGGCTGCAAAGGACTAATACATGGTGTTAATAATGAGGGAAAATGAAAAAAATATACCAAATATAAGCTACAGATCATAGTTAATAATTTTTTAAAGACTTATTTATTTTTTGTTTATTTCTCTTCCTCCCTGCCCCCAGTTATCTGCTCTCTGTGTCCATTCGCTGTGTGTTCTTCTATGTCTGCTTGTATTCTTGTCAGTGGCACCAGGAATCTGAGTCTCTTTTTGTTGCGTCATCTTGCTGCGTCAGCTCTCCATGTGTGTGGCACCACTCCTGGGCAGGCTGCACTTTTTCCATATGGTATGAACTCCTTGCACATGGGGCTCCCCTACACGGGGGTCACCCTTGAGTGGCATGGCACTCCCTGCGCACATCAGCACTGCTCATGGGCCAGCTCACCACACGGGTCAGATGGCCCTGGGTCTGAACCCTGGACCTCCCATGTGGTAGGCGGATGCTCTATCAGTTGAGCAAATCCACTTCCCAGGTAATAATATTTTGATGATGTTCTTTCATAACCTGTAACAAACATTCCATAACAATGTGAGGTATTGGTTGAGGGGTGATGTGTGGGAATTCTGCATGTTATGCATGATCATTTTATAAGTTCACAACTTCTCTAATAAAAAATATATGTTAAAAAAAGAAAACAGAAAAAAGTCAAGGATGGTTTAGTTTAATTTATAGTGCATCTTCAACTGGACATGTATATTAAGTATCTTTGATTTTGGAGGCAAAGAGAAGGTTCTAATCATTCACTATGAGACTTAACTCTAAAAGCCTATGATGAAGATTTCTATGCACACACCACTGTTGTTCTTTTGCTCTCTTCCTTGCATATATGTAATTTTTTTATATTTATAAAATTCTAATCACTTAATTTATAGACTGTCAAGGAGATCTATATTGATATCTCCAAAATTGGGCAAATTTTAAAAAGAGAGTAGTGAAATAAATCTCGATAAACTTAAAAAAATTTTTGTGTTTGATAAATGAGATTGAAAAATGAATGTTGAGAAATAGGAAGTGGCATTAATGATGTATTTTTCCATTGGGATATGTATATCTTTGTGAGCTCTTTTTCAGCTATGAGAGCGATTAAAATAAATATTGAAATAAACTGAATTTAGGACCAGGCCTTTAACTCACATAGGTAATAAAGTTCGTCAATCACATTGCTCTCCCCCAAATATCCTTATTTAATTTGTAATGAGAGCATGAAGTTTTTTTTAACAAGTCAGTTTTTATTGATACATATTAATGAAGCTTGCAATTCATCCCAGTGTACAAACAATGGTATTTAGTATAATCACATAGTTGTGCATTCATTGCACCAATCATTATTTGAGAATTTTCATTATTTCAATAATAAATAATAATAATAATAAACAAAAACAGACAAGCAAACTAACAAGAAAATTCTTTACCTCTCAATCTTTCTCTATTTCCCCTGCTGTACATAGCTGCTATTTCTGGCTATTCTTACACAATTATTTACTTAATTATTATTTTTTTTATTTTTTTATTCACTTAATTATTAAGCTGTTATATTGAGATATATTCACATACAATATGATCTATCCAACTGTATAATCAGTGGCTTTTAGTACAATCACAATGTTGTGCATTCATCACCACAAAAAATTTTAGAATAATATTATTACTCCAAAAAAAACCTCCACATCCCTTAGCATTCCTTCTTCAGCTCTACATAACCACTAATCTAATTTCATCTTCATAATTTGATTTATATTTACATTTTATATAAGCGGAATCATACAAATATGTAGTACTTTGTATCTGGTTTCTGTCACTTAGCATAATGCTTTTTTATCTGATATTAACATTTTGTATATTTCGGGACTTGGTGTTGTCCTGGGTGGTGCTGCAGGGACAATTACCGGACATTGTAGGTCCTCCCATGGCCCACTGGATGGAACATGAAAGAGTGTGGGCTATGATGTGGACCATTGACCATGAGGTGCAGCAATGCCCAGAGATGTACTAACCAAATGCAATGGATGTGTCATGATGATGGGGGAGAGTGTTGATGTGGCGGGAGTGGTGGGGTGTGGGGGGATGGAGGGTGAATGGGGACCTCATATTTTTTGAATGTAATATTTTTTAAAAATGAATTTAAAAAAACATTTTGTATAATTAGCATATATTTGTTTAGCTTTAAAGAAAAATGGTCATGGCAATCATGAATAATACCACTATGAACACTGGTGTGCAGATGTCTGTTCATGTCACTGCTCTTAGTTCTTCTGGGTATATACCCATTAGTGGTATTGCCAGGTCATGAAGCAAATCTATATTCAACTTCTTTAAGAACTGCCAAAGAGTCCTCCCTACTGGCTGTACCATTCTACATTCCCACCAACAGTGAATAAGTGTTCCTATCTCTCCACATCCTCTCCAACACTTACTGTTGTTGTTGTTGTTTTTGCCATTTGTATTTCTTCTTTGGAGAAATGACTATTCAAGTCTTTTGCCCATTTGTTAATCAAGTCGTTGGTCTTTTTATTGTTGAGTTGTAGCATCTCTTTATGTACCATGGATATTAAATGCTTATTAAACGTGTGATTTCCAAATATTTTCTCCTGTTGAATTGGCTGCCTTTTTACCCTTTTGACAAAGTCCTGTGAGGTGCAAAACTGTTTAATTGTGAGGAGGTCCCATTTATTCATTTTTTAAATTTTATTTCGTGTGATTTGGGTGTAAGGTCCAAGAAACCACCGAGATCTTGACGATGTTTCCCTACATTTTCTTCTACTGGTCTTATGGTCCTGGCTTTTATATTTAGGTCTTTGATTCATTTTGAGTTGATTCTTGTATAGGGAGTGAGATAAGAGTCCTCTTTCATTCTTTTGATTATGGAAATCCAGTTCTCTCAGTACCATTTGTTGAAGAGGTTATTCTGTCTTGTCAACATGAACTTGGTAGGTTTGTCATAAACCAATTGGGGGAAATAGATGTGGCTCAACCAACTGGGCTCCTGTCTACCATATAGGAGGTCCAGGGTTCAATGCCCAGGGCCTCCCGGTGAGGGCAAGCTGACCCATGCTGAGAGCTGGCCCACGCAGAGTGCCAACCCATGTAGGAATGCAGCCCCATGCAGGAGTACCAGACGATACAGAGAGCTGGCACAGCAAGATGACACAATAGGAGACACAGAGGAGAGAAAATAAGAAGACGTAGTAGAACAGGAAGATGAGGAGGTACAAGAGAGTAATCACCTCTCTCTCGCTCTGGAAGGTCCCAGGATCAGTTCCCAGAGACACCTAATGAGAATACAAGCAGACACCAAAGAACACACAGAGAATGGACACAGAGAACAGACAACGGGGGAACAGGGCAGGGGATTAAAAAAAAAAACAGTTGGCAGGAAGCGGAAGTGGCTCAACCAGTTGGGTGCCTGCCTACCACATGGGAGGTCCCAGGTTTGGGTCCCAGTGCCTCCTAAAGAAGGCAAGCAGATGCTGCACCTGCTGCAATGACAAGCCAGACATTGCACTCACTGCAAGGAACAGATGCCTAAACAAGCAGATGCCACAAGCCAGCAGATGCTGCAACCCGCTGGGAGCAGATGTGGCTCAGGACACAGGGCAGTTGCCTCCCATGTGGGAGGTCCCAGGTTCATTTTCTGGTGCCTCCTGGAGAAGGTGAGCAAACAATGAGCAGACAGATAAGAGAACCATGTGGGGGAAGGGAGAGAGAAATTTTTTTTTTTAAAGTAAAATAATAATCTTAAAGCAAAAACAAAAACCAGTTGACTGTAGAGGTGAGAGTTTATTTCTGGACTTTCAATTCTATTCCATTGATTGATGTGTCTCTCTTTATGCCAACACCATGCTGTTTTGACCACTGTAGCTTTGTAATGTTTCAAGGTCACGCAGTGAAATTCCTTCCATGTCGCTCTTCTGTTTTAGAATGCTTTCGGCTATTCAGGTGTACTTGCCCTTCCAAATGAACTTGGTAATTGCCCTTTCTATTTCTGTAAAGTAGGCTGTTGGAATATTAATTGGTATTTCATTGAATCTCTAAATCAGTTTGGGTAGGATTGACATCTTCACGATATTTATTCTTCCAATCCATGAGCACAGAACGTCTTTCCATTTGTTTAGTTCTTCATTGATTTCATTTAGCATTTTTTGTAGTTTTCTGCATATAGGTCCTTCTACTTCTTTGGTTAAATGGATTCCTAGGTATTTGAGTCTTCTTGTTGTTATCGTAAATGGAATTTTCCCCCTCATTTCCTCCTCAGATAGTTTGATACTAGTGTACAGAAACATTACTGATTTTTGTATGTGGATCTTGTATCCTGCCACTTTGCTAAACTCGTTTATTAGCTCAAATAGCTTTGTCATAAACATTTCAGAATTTTCTAAATATAGGCTCCTGTTATCCACAAATAGTGAGAGTTTTACGTCCTCTTTTCCTATTTGGTTGCCTCTTTTTCCCCTTGTCTAATTGCTCTAGCTAGAACTTCTAGCACAATGTTGAATAACAGTGGTGACAATGGACATCCTTGTCTTGTTCCTGTTCTTGAGGAAAAGTTTTCAACCTTTCCCCATTGAGTACAACATTAACTAGATTTTTTATATATGCCCTTACCATATTGATAAATTTTCCTTCTTTCAAAGTGTTTTTATCAAGAAAGGATGCTGGATTTTGTCTAAGGTCTTTTCTGCATCAGTTGAGATGATCATGTGTTTTTTCCCCTTTAATTTGTTAATGTGGTATATTATGTTGATTGATTTTCTTTTGTTGAACAATCCTTGCATAACAGGAATAAATCCCACTTGGTCATCTTGATATGCTGTTGAATTTGATTTACATGTATTTTGTTGAGAATTTTTGCATCTATGTTCATTAGAGAGTTTAGTCTGTAATTTTCTTTTCTTTTAGTGTATCTGGCTTTGGTATTAAAGTGATGTTGGCTTCATAAAATGTATTGGATAATTTTCCCTCCTCTTCAGTTTCATGGAAGCGTTTAAACAGAATTGGTATTGGGAAGTGGACTTGGCCCAATGGGTAGGGTCTCCGCCTACCACATGGGAGGCCCGTGGTTCAAACCCCAGACCTCCATGACCCATGTGGAGCTGGCCCATGCGCAGTGCTGATGCGCACAAGGAGTGCCCTGCCATGCAGAGGTGTCCCCCGCGTAGGGGAGCCCCACACGCAAGAAGTGTGCCCCGTAAGGAGAGCTGCCCAGCATGAAAGAAAGTGCAGCCTGCCCAAGAATGGTGCCGCACACACGGAGAGCTGACACAACAAGATGACGCAACAAAAAGAAACACAGATGCCTGGTGCGGTTGATAAGGATAGAAGCAGTCACAGAAGAACACACAGTGAATGGACACAGAGAGCAGACAACTGGGGGTGGGGGGAAAAGGGAGAGAAATAAATAAAAAATAAATCTTTAGAACAACAACAACAACAACAACAAAAACAGAATTGGTATTAATTCTTCTTGAAATGCTTGGTAGAATTCACCTGTGAAGCCTCTGGTCCTGGACTTTCCTTTTATTTTTTTATTTATATTATTATTATTTAATTTCTCTCACCTTCCCCCCTCCCCCAGTTGTCTGCTCTCTGTGTCCATTCACTGTGTGCTCTCCTGTACACACTTGTATTCTTTTCAGCGGCACCTGGAATCTGGGTCTCGTTTCGTTGTGTCATCTTGCTGCGTCAGCTCTTCATGTGTGAGGCGCCATTCTTGGGACACAGGTCAGGAGACCCTGGTTTTGAAACTTGGACCTCCCATGTGGTAGGCAGATGCCTTATCCATTGGACCAAATCCGCTTCCCTGTTTTTAAAGACTTATTTTATTTATTTCTCTTTCCTTCCCCCCCATTGTCTGCTGTCTGGGTCCACTTGCTGTGTGTTCTTCTGTGTCCACTTGCTTTATCAGGCGGCACTGGGAAACTGAGTCTTTTTGTTGTGTCATCTTGCTCTTCATCAGCTCTCCGTGTGTGCGGTGCCACTCCTGGGCGGGCTGTGCTTTTTTTCACATAGGGTGGCTGTCCTTGCGGGGTGCACACCTTGTGTGTGGGGCACCCCTATGTGGGGGCGCCCCTACATGGCACGGCACTCCTTGCACGCAGCAGCACCGCTCGTGGACCAGCTTACCATATGAATCAAGAGGCCCTGGGGATGGAACCCTGGACCCTCCATATGGTAGATAGATGCTCTATCAGTCGAGCCACTCCTGGACTTTCCTTTGTTGGGAGATTTTTGATGTCTAATCCAATCTCTTTAAATGTGACTGGTTTGGTAAGGTCTTGTATTTCTTGTAGCATTAGTATAGGTTGTTTGTGTATTTCTAGGAATTTATCTATTTGGTCTATGTTGCCTAGTTTGTTGGCATACAGCACCTCATAATATCTTCTTATGATTCTTTTTTAATTTCTGTGGGGTCAGTTGTAACTTCACCCCTTTCATTTCTGATTTTATTTATTTACATCTTCTCTCTTTTTTCTTTTTTAATCTAGCTAGGGGTTTGTCAATTTTATTGATCCTCTCAAAGAACCAGCTTTTGGTTGTATTAATTTTCTCTCTTCTTTTTTTGTTGTTGCTCTCAATTTCACTTATTTCTGCTCTAATCTTTATTATTTCTTTCCCTCTGCTTGCTTTGTAAATGGTTTGTTGTTCTTCTCCAATTGTTCAGTTAGACCTTTGATTTGGGATATTTCTTCTTTTTTAATATAGGCATTTAGGGCTATAAATTTCCCTCTCAAGACTGCCTTCGCTGTATCCCATAAGTTTTGGTAAGTTGCATTCTTGTTTTCATCTGTTTCAATGTATTTACTGATTTCACTTGCAATTTCTTCTTTGACCCACTGATTGTTTTTTTAAGATTTATTATTTATTTATTTCTCTCCCCTTCCCTGCCCCTCCCCCCCAGTTGTCTGCTCTCTGTGTCCATTCGCTGTGTGCTCTTCTGTGTCTGCTTGTATTTGTCAGTGGCACCCAGAATCTGTGTCTCTTTTTGCTGCGTCATTTTGCTGTGTCAGCTCTCCATGTGTGCGGTGCTATTCTTGGGCAGGCTGAACTTTTTTTTTTTCTTCTGGGCGGCTCTCCTTACAGGGCACACTCCTTGCGTTTGGAGCTCCCCTACGTAGGGGACATCCCTGCGTGACATGGCACTCCTTGTGCACATCAGCACTGAACATGGGCCAGCTCATCACATGGGTCAGGAGGTCCTGGGTTTGAACCTTGGACCTCCCACGTGGTAGGCGGATGCCCTATCCGTTGGGCCAAATCTGCTTCCCTGATTATTTAGGAATGTGTAGTTTAGCCTCCACATATTTGCAAATTGACCTCTTTCCTGTCTATTATTGATTTCCAGTTTTATACCATATGGTCTGAGAAGGTGCTTTATATAATTTCAATCTTTTTATATTTATTGAGCGCTGCATTGTGACCTAACATGTGGTCTATCTGGAGAAAGATCCATGGGCACATGAGAAGAATGTATAATCTGTTGAGTTTGGGTCCAACATTCTGTGTATATCTGTTAGGTTTAGCTCGTTTATCATCTTGTCCAAGTTCTCTGTTTCCTTGTTCTATCTAATGATGTGAGTGGTGTGTTAAAATCTCCAACTATTGTAGAGATGTCTATTTCTTTCTTCAGTTTTGCCAGAGTTTGCCTAATATGCTTTGGGGCACTGTAGCTAAGTACATAGATATTTATGACTGTTATATCTTCCTGATGGATTATCCCTTTTATTAATATATAATGGCCTTCTGTATTTCTTTTAACTTTTTTGCATTTAAAGTCTGTTTTGTCGATATTAGTATAGTTACCCCTGCTCTTTTTTGGTTACTATTTGTGTGGAGTATCTTTTTCCATCCTTTCACTTCCAGCCAGTTTGTATCCCTGGGTCTGAGTTGAGTCTCTTGTAAGCAGCACATGAATGACTCATGTTTTTTAACCCATTCTGTCAACCTATATCTTTTGATAGGGGAGTTTAATCCATTCACATTCAATGATATTACTGTAAATGCATTATTTACTTCGAGCAATTTATTCTTTACTTTTCATAAGTCATATCTTTCTTTCTGCTTTCCTTTCTTTTATACTCTCCTCCAAACCTCTCTCTCCTGTCTTTTTCTATCAAGCTGTAATGCTTCCTTTAATATTTCCTACAAGTATGGATTCTCTTTTACAAACTTTCTTAGTTTCTGTTTGTTTGTAATGTTTCAGATACACCTTCTTATCTGAAGGACAATTTTACTAGATAAAGAATTCTTGGCTGGCTGTTTTTCTCTTTCAGTATCCTAATTGTATCATACCACTGTCTTCTTGCCTCCATGGTTTCTGATTAGAAATCTGCTCTCTTGCTGGGTGTCCCTTGTATGTGATCATTTTCTTCTCTCTTGCTGCTCTTAGAATTTTCTCTTTATCTTTGATGTTGGCTCTGTATGGTATGTGTTTTGAAATAGGTCTGTTTGCATTTATGCTTCACTTCTTGGACATGTAAGTTCATTTCTTTCATGAGAGTTGGGAAATTTGCAGCTATTATTTCCTCAAATGCTCTTTCTGCCCATTTTCCCTTCTCGTCTCCTTCTGGAACTTCCATGACACATACGTTGTTGCATTTCATGTTATCATTCAACTTCCTGAGCCCCTGTTCTATTTTTTCCATTCTTTTCTGTCATCAGTTTTAGCTGTTCTGTCTTTGGTGTCACTTATTCTATCATTTTGAGTCTGCTGTTGTATGCCTCTAATACATTTTTTTAAGATTTATTTATTTTATTTCTCTCTCCTTCCCCCTGTTGTCTGCTCTCTGTGTCCATTCGCTGTCTGTTCTTCTGTGTCCACTTGCATTATCCAGCAACAGTGGGAAACTGCATCTCTTTGTGTTGTGTAATCTTGCTGCATCAGCTCTCCATGTGTGTGGCACCACTCCTCAGTGGGCTGCACTTTCTTCATGCTGGGTGGCTCTCCTTGCGGGTCACACTCCTTATGCGTGGGGCACCCCTATGTGGGGGTGTCCCTCCATGGCACAGCACTGTTTGTACACGGCAGCACTGCAAGTGGGCCAGCTCACCACACGGGTCAGGAGGCCCTGGGGATGGAACTCTGTTCCCTCCATATGGTAGATGGACGCTCTATCAGTAGAGCCATGTCCGCTTCCCTCTAATACATTTTTTATCTTACCTTTCATGTCTTTTGTTCCCAGGAGCTCTGTTCTTTTTTATTCAGGTTTTCTAATTTTTCTTTGTGCTCTCTCAGTGTCTTCTTGAAGTCCTGTATTTCTCTAGCCATAATGTCTTTCAATTCATTAATTTGATTTTGGAAATTTGTGCGCATCTCATTGATTAGTTGTCTCAAATCCTGCATCTCTTCTGGGGCTTTGATATATTCCTTTTCTTGGGCCATTTCTTCCATTTTTTTGGTATGACTTGTAATTTTTTACTGATGTCTAGGCATCTGATTAGGATGGTGAGTTTATTCAGATGCGTGATTTCTGTCTCTTTCATAGAGTTTTAGTGGCAGGAGGCTGTTTGTTACTGCTGTTCTTTGATTCTTGGTTCAACCTGTAATGGGTCTTTAGAATTGTCCCTGTTAGTTGCTCAAATCTGGACCCTGGACCCAGACATAACAGATGAGAAAACTAAGACAATGGCTTTTTATCATGTTTCCTTCTATCCCTAGTTTTTAAAGTGTTTTCCTCAAGAAATTGTGCTGGATTTAGTCAAATGCCTTTTCTGTGTCATTTGAGAGATCACATTTTGTTTTTGTTTTTTTTTCTTTCATTCTATTAATGTGTTCTATTACATTGATTGATTTTCTTATGTTGACTCTCCCTAGCATTCCTGGATCCCACTTGATCATGTAATCTTTTGATGTACAGTTGGATTTGGTTTGCTGGTATTTGGTTGAGGATTTTTATATGTATATTTATAAGGCATACTGGCCTATAATTTCCTTTTCTTGTGATAGCTCCATCTGGCCTTGTATTTGTTATAAATTACATCTTCATACATTGTGTGTCCAAAGCCATAGGTTTATTATTACTTGTTATAAATTTGTGGAAAGTGAAAAGTAGAGTATAATAGTTCTGGTGTGTATAAATACACATATGTTTACCATTACCAAAGATCTTTTCTTTGGGGGGGGGTCTTTTTTTAACTTTTTTTGTACATTTAATAATTGAAATCTTAAATGATTAAAAGCTAAAAAGAAAACACAATTGGATAAAAACATACATTTCTCAATTAAATGAAGTGGATACCTATACTTTTTTTTAAATCATACAATATGTTACACAATATATTTGGTTCATAGTAATGCCATCATACAGTATTTGTCCTTTTGTGTCTGACTTGCTTCACTCAACCTAATGTTCTCCAGGGTCATCCATGTTGTCATATGCTTTATGACTTCATTTCTTCTTACAGTTGCACAATATTCCATCATATGAATAGACCAGAATTTGTTTATGCATTCCTCTGTTGACGGACACCTGGGTTGTTTCCTAACTTTTAGCAATCGTGAATAATTTCACTATGAACATCAGTGTGCAGATGTCTGTTTGTGTCTCTGCTCTCAGTTCTTGTGGGTATATACCCAGTAGTGGTATTGCAGGGTCCCATAGCAAATCTATATTCAACTTCTTTAGAAACTGCCAGAAGTCTTACACAGGGGCTGTACCATTCTGCATTTTTACCAATAGCGAATAAGTGTCCTATCTCTCTGCACCATTTGTTGAAGAGACTGTTTTGCCCCATTAACATTAACTTGGTAGGTTTGTCAAAAACCAGTTGAGGGAAGCGGATGTGGCTCAAGTAGTAGAGCTTCCAGCTACCATATGGGAAGACCTGGATTTGATCCCTGGGGTCTCCTGGTGAAAAAGAAGAATAGAAAGTGTGCCCACATGGCAAGTCAGTGCCCATGCAAGTGCCTGCATGGTGAGCCAGTGCCTGCATGAGTGCCCGTGTGGTGAGCCAGTGCCCGCACAAGTGAGTCATGCAGCAAGATGATGATGCATCGAAAGAGAGACAAGGGTATAGTCAAAGTGAAGTGCAGCAGAAACCAGGAACTGAGGTGGTGCATTTGACAGGGAAATTCTCTCTCCATCAGAGGTCTCTAGGATTGAATCCCAGTGAATCCTAGCGGAGAGAAAATGAGAAGAGAAAAAAACAGCAGGGCAGGAGGATGGGAAGGGGGGAAAATAAATAAATAAATAAATCGTTGAAAAAAAAAACCAGTTGACTGTATAAAGAATTCTTGGCTGGCAGTTTTTCTCTTTTGGTATCCTAATTGTATCATACCACATTGTCTTCTTGCCTCCATGGTTTCTGAAGAGAAATCTGCACTAAGTCTTACTGGACATCCCTTGTACATTTCTTTTGTGAGAGGTGGGAAATTTTCAGCTATGATTTCCTCAAATATTCTTTCTGCCCCTTTTCCCTTCTCTTCCCCTTCTGGAACTCTCAGTGCTCAACTGAGCCATATCAGTTCCTCTGATTTGGTTTTTTCATTCCTTTCTGTCTTCAGTTTTAGCAGTTCTGTCTTTGGTATCACTTATTCTTTCTTTCATCATTTGGAGTCTGCTGTTGTATACCTCAAATGTGTTTATGATCTCACGTGTTGTCTTGCATTGCCATGAACTCTGTTACTTTTCTGTTCATGATTTCAGATTCTTTGCACTAGCTCTATGTCTTCTTTTTTTTTTAAGATATATTTATTTATTTATTTATTTCTCTCCCCTTTCCCCTCCTCCCAGTTGTCTGTTCTCTGTGTCCATTTACTGTATGTTCTTCTGTGACCACTTCTATCCTTATCAGCGGCACCGGGAATCTGTGTTTCTTTTTGTTGTGTCATCTTATTGTATCAGCTCTCCATGTGTGCAGTGCCATTCCTGAACAGGCTGCACTTTCTTTCGCACTAGGTGGCTCTCCTTACGGGGCGCACTCCTTGCACGTGGGGCTCCCCTATGCAGGGAACACCCCTGTGTGGCATGCATCAGCACTGCACATGGGCCAGCTCCACATGGGTCAAGGAGGCCCGGGGTTTGAACCGTGGACCTCCCATGTGGTAGGCAGACGCTCTATCCATTGGCCAAGTTCGCTTTCAACCCATTAATTTGATTTTGGAAATTTGTCTTTCAACCCATTAATTTGATTTTGGAAATTTGTGCACATCTCACTGATTAGTTCTCTCAAATTCTGCATCTCTTTTGGGGCTTTGATATATTCCTTTTCATGGCCCATGTCTTCTATTTTCTTAGTATGGCTCATAATTTTTTGCTGATATCTAGGCATCTGATTAGTATGTAATTTACTAAATGTTCAATTGTTTTCTCTTTTGTAGGATTTAGTGGCAGGAGGCTGTGTATTCCCACTGCTCTTTGATTCTTGACTCAACCTGGATTGTTAGGATTGTCCTGCTGGTTCCTCAAAACTGAGCACTGAACCCAGTGGTTGGTGGTAGAGTCACTTCCTAAAAGGGAGGCTATACAGACTGGAAAAAGCCTCTCCTACTTCTTTTTAATTTTCTTGTGAGCACTTCCTTGGTCTGCCAGCAGATGGTTCTCTTTGGCAGCTCTCAGTTCAATGCCTGGCTGGAGTGTATTTGTTGGAACATAGGTGGGATCAATGTGATAGACCTTCCTGTCTGGATGCTAGGAGCCTTGTAATTCAAACTTTTTCTAATTCAGTTCTACAGCCTTCTCTGCACCCCCTCACCCTTTTCTAGGGTTGGATATATTTCCACTCCCCTCTGAGTCCTCAACAATCAGTCCCTGTTAGTAGAGGAGGAGATTGGGAGGGTTGCACATTTAGCTGCTTGCTGGGTCCCAGGCAAAGAATGGAGCAGCTCCACCCTGCCTGGAAGGGCTCCTGGGACACAGAAGACCAAATTTGTGAGTCAAAAGCTGAGTCAACCTTAGGCTGTGACCCTCTCTCCTCTTTCAGGGGGCGTCCTCAACAATTGGTTCCAGCTAGAAGAGAGGGAGATGGCTAGAAGAGAGAGAGAGAAAGGTTGTGAGGACTGGATTTCTCCAGTCCTTTCCCAGCTCCCAGGGCAAATCAGTGTTTGCCTGGCCTGGAAGGGCTTGTGGGACACAACAGACCAAATTTGTGGGTCAGAAGTTGAGTCAGCCTTAGGTTGTGTCCCTCTCTCTCCCCTTTCCTGGGGTGGTAGATCCCTGGAGCCCCCTTTGTAGTCACAGGCCCAGAGGCCAAGGAATTCTAAAGTGTCTTTAGTGTGGGGGATGGTGCTGGCAGCAGCAGCCGCTGGTTTCACCTTACAGTTTGGTCATTGCGATTTCTCTCCTTTGTCCCTCTCTCCTCTGTGTGGTGTCCAGCCTTGGCCTGGTGTCCTAAACCCTAGAAGATATTTTTCTAGGCTGTTTCAACCTGTCCTTTAGCTATTTTTCTGGGGGAGAAGAGAATCCCATTTCATTCTAGTCCACCATCTTCCCGGAAATCCCTTGTTTGCTTTGATTTTTATTTCTTTATGCAACTTTCATCTATTTCCTAGTGTCCTTTCCTTTCAACCTGCAGAACTCCCTTTAGCAGAACTTGTAGGGCAGGTCTAGTGGTGATGTGCTCCCTCAGCTTTTATCTGGGAATGTCTTAATCTCTCCCCCATTTTAAAAGAACGTCTTGCCAGACATAAAATTTTTGGTTGGCGATTGTTTTCTTTCATCACTTCAAATATTTCAACTCACTGCCTTATTGTTTCCCTAGTTTCTTATGAGAAATCAGCACTTACTCTTATTGGGGCTCCCTTGTACAAAACACATTGCTTTTTTCTTGCAGCTTTCAGAATTCTTACTTTACTTTGCCACTCAACAGTTTGATTATAATGTGTCTGGGCATGATTCTCTTTGAGTTTATCCTGTTTGGGATTCATTGGGATTCTTGAATGTGTATATTTCATTAAATTTGGGAAGTGTTCTGTCATTATTTCTTTGATATTCCTTATGCCCTTTTCTCTCTCTCTTCTCTTCTGGGACTCCCATATTGCACATATTGGTATGCTTGATGATGTCTCACAAGTTCCTCTGGCTTTGTTCACTTTTCTTCTTCCTTTTTTCTTTTTACTCCTTTCTTTCTATGTCTGAATAATTACAATTATCATATCTTCAAGTTCACTGATTCTTTCTTCTGCCAACTCCTCTAGGGAATTTCCACTAACCCCCCTCCTCGGATGGCTCCCTCATCTGTTTGCTCACTGAGTCTGTGCTTGATGTCTGTTCATTGTCTCTACTGGTTGTGTCTCCTTGTTGTGTCAGCTTGTCTGCTCCTCTTCTTTAGGAGGTAGTGGGAAGTGAGCCTGGGACTTTCCATATGGGAGGAAGATGTCCAAACGCTTGAGTCACATTTGCTCTCTGCTCATTTTGTTGCTCATTGTATCTGCTCATTCATCAGCTCATTTAGTCAGCTCATTGCGTCAGCTTGTTGCATCAGCTCATCGTGTTTGCTCATCTTCTTTAGGAGGCACCGGGAACCAAATCCAGGACCTCCCATGTGGGAAGCTGGCACCCAACTGCTTGAGCCACATTTTCTCCCTCTAGGAAATTTCTTATTTCAGTTATTGTGATTTTCAACTCCAGTATAATCTGTTTGGTTCCTTTTTATAATTTCTATCTCTTTATCAAGGTTCTCATTTTGTTCACTTACATTTTTCCATTATCTTTTAGTTCTTTTTCTGCATTTTCTTTGAGCTCTTTGAACTTTTTTTTTTTTTTTTTTAATGTACCAAGGCCAGAGATTGAACCTGGGACCTTGTATGTGAGAAGCCAGTGCTCAACTGAGCCACATCAGTTCCTCTGAGTTGTTTTTTTCATTTGTTTGCTTGTTGTTTGCTTTTTTGTTTTTGGAAGGCACCAGGAACTGAACCCAGGAACTCTCATGGGGGAAGCACATGCTCAACCACTTAGGCCACATCTGCTCCCCAAAAATCCAGTAGGTTTTTTTTTAATAGGAGGTACTAGGGATTGAACCCAGGACCTCTACATGGGAAGCAGGCACTTCACCATTTGAGCTCTATCCACTTCCCCTTGAGCATATATATTTTTAAAGATTTATTTTATTTATTTACCTCCCCCCACCCCGTGGTTTATGCTTGCTGTCTGCTCACTGTATCCATTTGTTGTGTGCCCATCTTCTCTTTAGGAGGTGCTAGAACTGAATCCAGGACCTCCCATGTGGGAGAGAGGTGTTTGATTGCTTGAGTCACCTCCAATTCCTGCTTTATTGTGTTTCTCATTTTGTTTATTCTTTGTGTATCCTTGTTGTGTCAACTTGCTGTGCCAGCCTATCGTGCCAGCTGCTGTCTTTCCTGTCTTCTGTAGGAGGCACCGGGAACCAAACTTGGGACCTCCCATATAGTAGACAGGCACCCAAATTCTTGAGTCACATCCACTTCCACCCTTGAGCATACTGAAGATCATTTATTAAAAATCTTTGTCTGATGTGTACAAAGTCTGGTCTTTTCATTGATGGTTTCTAAAATTTTACCTTGTTCCTTTGGATGTTCATCATTTCCTCTTTCTTTCTTTGTCTCGTAATATTTTGTTGCTCAGTGTACATTTTAGTATTTTAATATGTTAATTCTGAGCTGATCTGTTCCTTGTATTTGTATCCAGCTAGTGATATTACAGAGATTTCTTCGATTGCCAGGACCTAACAAAAACAAACAGCCCAATGCATAAAATGTCTTTCATAGTCTTTGCAAACTGGCTTTGTGTTGACTGATGCTCTCCTTCAAAATTTAGCTTTCCTACCAAGAAGATCTGAGGTAAAGCATGGGGTCCTTTCTGTCTTTTCTGTGCATGCATCTTGTCCTGAGCATGTACTTACTTGTGGCTTTAGGAATTCCCCATTTGCAAGGACCTGAAAGCCCCCTCTTCTCCCTATGAAATAAAGTTTACCCCTTTCCTGGGTATTCAGTTATATGTCTTGAAGCTGGTAATCCTTTGTCCATGCTGTCTTGATCTGACTGTTTCTTATACTGCTTTAGCTGTCTACAAGCTGCTTCTATTTGTAGGGCATGTTATGAGATGGCAAGCCAGCAATGAATGTTCTGGTTTAGTCATTCATGCTGCTATCAGATAGATTGGTACAGACATATAGTCACCTCAGGATGTATAGAGGTTACTCTGCCTCCTCCAGAACAAGGCCAGACACCCACAATGGAAATGTGGCCTGATACAAGTACGATGAACTTCTGCAACCATTTTAAAGTTGCATTTTCTCAATATGTTGCTCACCCAGTTACTGAAAATCTTTAACTATTTTCTGGAGCTTTCAGGAAGATGACTCCACCAGTTTTTGCTAGTTGTTCAAAGATTCTGTAGGGGGACAAAACCTGGAACATCTTATTCTGCCTTCTTGGTCAACTAGAACTCTCTTCTCTTTATGGTGTCCTTTGAAATACAAAAGTTTTTAATTTTGATGAAGTGCAATTTATCTGCTTTTTCTTTGGTTACTTATACGTTGGCTATCATCTATAAGAAACTATTGTGTAATCTAAGATCATGAAAACGTATATCTACATTTTTTTCTAAGAGTTTTTTTTTTAGCTCTTACATTTTGATCTTTGATTCATTTTGAGTTAAATTTTGTACATGATGTGAGGTAGGGGCCCAAATTTTTCATTTTCATGTGGTTAGTCAGTTGTCCTGACACCATGGATGAAAAGACTATTCTTTCCCCATGGAATTGTTTTGGCACCTGTGTCAAAAATCAATAACCAGGGGAAGCCCAATGCATAGAGCATTCGCCTACCACATGGGAGGTCCGCGGTTCAAACCCCAGTCCTCCTTGACACATGTGGAGCTGGTCCACGCGCAGTGCTGATGCACGCAAAGGGTGTTGTGCCACGCAGGGGTAGGGGAGCCCCACACGCAAGAAGTGCGCCCCGTAAGGAGAGCCGCCCAGCGCCAAAGAAAGTGCAGCATGCCCAGGCAGGGGGCGGGGGAAGGGGAGAGAAATTTTTTAAAAACCAATAACCAGGGAAGCAGCTATGGCTCAATCAGTTTGGCTCCCATCTACCATATGGAAGGCCCTGGGGCCTCCTTGTGAAGATAAGCTCGCCCTCACGCTGTGGAGCACTGCTAGGCCCGCAAACACTGCAGAGAGCAGACTCAGCAAGGTGACCCAACAAAGAAGGGAGACGAGCGAGAACACAAAAGAGAGAACAGTGAAACGACACAAAGAGCAGACAGCATGCAAAAAGCCGCAAAGGGGAGGTGAGATTAAAAAAAAAAAATCAACAACCAATGGAGAGAGATGTCACTCAGTGGCTGAGTGCCTACTTCCCATGTATGAGGCCCTGGGTTCAATCCGGTACCTTCCAAAGAAAAAAATCAATGATCATAAATATGAGGGTTTTTATTTCTTATCTCTCAATTCTATTCCATTGATCTATATGTTGGTCCTTACACCAGTGCCACAGTAATTTGATTACTGACTTTTTGTAGCAAGTTTTGAAATTGGAAAGTGTGAAAATCCAGTTTTGTTCTCCTTTTTCAAGATTATTTTGGTTATTTGGCTCCCTTGAAATTCCATATGAATTTTTGGATCAGCTTGTCCACTTCTTAAAAAAAGGCAGTTGGAATTTTGATAAGGATTTTAAGTCCATAGGTGTTAAGCGCTAATCTTTTCCCTGACTCTCAAGGGGACTTCTGCCTCCTATTCCTAAGTTTTTCTGGAATCCTGCAGTTTGAATGAACTTAACTTCTCATTGCTTAATTTGCTGACACTCAGTTCCAGCTTTCTCTGCTTTCCTAAGTCATTTATCACACCTCCGTCTACATTCCATTTTCCAAAAATGTGTTGCCATCTCCTGTCTTAGTGGTCTCTTCTCCCAATTCTTGAACCCATATTATTTTTTATATCCAACTGTTACTTTATAGATTTGAGAGAAGAAAGAAAGATAAATGAAGGTAAATGCATATTTTTAATCCATCCTATTTTTTTTTTAAAGGTTTATTTATTTATTTATTTCTCTCCCCTTCCCCCCCCCACCCTGGTTGTCTGTTCCCTGTGTCTATTTGCTGCGTCGTCTTTGTCTGTTTCTGTTGTTGTCAGCAGCATGGGAATCTGTGTTTCTTTTTGTTGCGTCATCTTGTGTCAGCTCTCCGTGTGGGCGACGCCATTCCTGGGCAGGCTGCACTTTCTTTCGCGCTGGGTGGCTCTCCTTATGGGGTGCACTACTTGCGCGTGGGGCTCCCCTACAGGGGGGACACCCCTGCGTGGCAGGGCACTCCTTGCGCACATCAGCACTGCGCATGGGCCAGCTCCACACAGGTCAAGGAGGCCCAGGGTTTGAACCATGGATCTCCCATGTGGTAGACGGACGCCCTATCCACTGGGCCAAGTCTGCCGCCCTAATCCATCCTATTTAGCCAGAAATGTAATCTAGGTCTCAAAGAATTTTTTTAGGCTAGCATTATACTTTACATATATTATTTTATTTAATGCTCAAAATAACTCCATGCAATAGATACTTACTTAGTGTATCTATTTTACTAAGGCTTCATGAGCAGCTCATGGGTGCATACCTGCTGAGATTTTGATCTCTTCATCCCTTGGGGAGGCTCAGTGAGGGCTGGGGTGGCTAGAATGCTGGGCTGACCACCAGTTCCCACGAGCTTTTGTCACTTTACTTCAATGTGCCATACCAAAATTATCATTTTAAAAATATGTGCCATGACCTAGAAAAGGATGGAAAGCAATGGAGCAGGCAATGGGGAATCACAGTCTGATTTGCATTTTAGAAAGTTCATTCAGGTTTTCTGTGGAGAATTGGTAAGGGTCAAGCTGCAAGCTAGTTAAGAAGTTATTGATGAAAGGACAATGTGAGGGCAGATATTGGGATTTTAATCCCTGAAAAGGAGTGGGAATTTGGAGCCTAATGCATGGAGCTGGAGTTGGACTCTTATCTATGCAATCCAGAGAAGCAGAACATAAAACAAAAACTGAACTGGAAAATCCACCCCCTACCTGTGAGGTCTTTGGTAGAAGTCAAACTTCCTTCCCCAAAATGTAGACAGAATCAGTTGTTCACAATCTAACCAGACTATAAACTTAGAAAATGCAGGTATGTGCAGAGCCCATATGGGTAGTTGTGTGATGGGGAAACCAAATCACCATTATTAGGGCCAAAGCCAACTGCAACACTGCCCCATTGAGGAGGCTCTTACTAACCATGGAGAATAACTTTGGAAATGTGCTGAGAGACATGTTTGAAAGTTGCTAGGATAAATGTAATCCCTGTATGTTCTGGGAAGGCGCTGGCTTTTGGCCAAATTGTAGTTACAAGAATTGAATTTACTCTTCCCACCTGAAACAACGGAAAAACCAGACAAAATACATGAAATAACAGTTTTCAAGACATTGAACACCAGGCAATGAAGGACAGTGATCCCTGAGATGGGAAACTAAAGAGATGTCCTATGATTCTCTCAGCTTGCTGCCTGGAGAGAATTGCCAAGCTGTGGTACAGGGAAGGGAAATCTAAGCAGAGCCTGGTGGTCTCCCTGAGTGGAAGAGTCCACACTAGGAATCTGGGTCAGTAAAGGCAAGGTAGAGTTTGCAGGGCAGAGGAGAGCTCTTACGGAGAGGAAGCTCTGGATATCTGCAGAGCAGTGCCCTTGAATCTTCAGCTGAGTACGGAACAGGGGATGCATGTGAGGAAATAACCTAAAGCTGCGGAAAGAACCATCTGAAATTATTAGAGAATACAATACATGAAGCTTCCACAGGACCAGGAATTGTTCCTTTTCCCACCAGGCATTGTGGTAAACCTAAATACACACAGTGCATTGTGTAGATTATTCAGAAGGCTTTTGCCTTAGTAGTGAGGCAAAATGGGCTCTAGATTAAACACTGCTCTGGTTCCACCTAACAAGTTAAAAGCAAGACCCAAATGGATCAAACCTACAAAGATGACAAATGGCAAGCATATATGTTTGGGGATTTTTGTTTTTATTTTGAAACGGTAGCTTTATTTTTTACAAGCTAATTAAACATATAAAAAATGAAAATAAACCAAGAATTTTTAGTAATCTAGATGATGGATGTATCACCAATATCAAAGGATGAAAAGTGAAATGTACAACCAAACTGCCTTGTGACTAAGACTAAGTCAGCATCTGAGACTACTATCTCCATCTCTCATGGGATGCAAGATCAAGTTCTCAAAAGAAGAATCTTATTAGCTTAGCTCAGTCTGAGGATGAATTTTCCCTTGGACCAAATTCCATTGGACCAATCAGGGTCACTAGGCACAAATACAGAAACTGGGTGAAGTCAGATGAATTTTGAGAGGCAGTGCTTGACATCTCTTCTTCTACAGGAGTCATCCATTTGTAAACTTCATGAGAGGCAAGAGAAATGCCTATTAGTTAAATGTTGAATATTGGTGATAGTTGAAACCTTGAGAAGGGTGAGATCAAACAGGGAGAAGTAGATGGAGAAGGGCCAAGGACAAACTACTAAGGAACCTTGACATACATGAGATGGCCGAGGGAAGAAGAGGAAGAACGAAAGAATTACTAAGAATCCGGAGTTGTGTGATGTTACAAGTCGAGGATTTAAAGATGAGAATGATCAATAATGTCAGTGGAGAGGGCGGAAAGACAAGTCAGTAGATTTGGCAATAGGAAGGTCTTGCCAACCTTATTAACAGCAGTTCTAATAATGTGGCAGGTCAGAAACCAAACTGCAATAAAAAGTACACTGAATGGGGTGGGGGGGTACTTAAGAGACCCAAGTGTCCAGAAAGCAAATTACAGGCAACCGGGGGCTCGGGGATAGGGGAAAGGAGAGTTATTGCTTAAAGGGTACGGCATGACTCTTTGAGGTGATGAAAAATTTTGCTAATCAATGGTAATGGTAAAAGTACAACTTTGTAAATGTAATTAATACCAATGACTTGTACACTTAAAAATGGTTAAAATGCCAAATTTTGTTATATTTATGTTACCGCAATAATATATTTTTAAAAGGTTAAAATGGAAACTTTTATGCAATATATATTTTACCACGATAAAAAAAAAATAAACAGTAAAGTAGCTCATCCAAGATCAAATAGCTAGAAAGTGGCCAAGCTAGAATTCGAACTCAAACCTATCGGACTCTAGGACCCATGCTCTCAACCCTTGGGCTTCACTACCTCTGGAAAAAGCAGCAAACCAGGAGTTAGGACACTTGGTCTTCTTGCACTATCTTGTGTGGCCTTATACAACGCTGACATTTGAAGGCCTCACTTTCCTCAGCTGTTAAATGACAAGACTGGATAAGATATTCTCGACAGTCCCTGAAAACTTGGAACTCCTGATTCTGTTATCTATCCTTTGATTTTAAAACATGAAAAAGCCTAATCCTTGATTCCTGACCCGGGTACCCTTTGCTTCTGGTACACTCGGGGGGTGTGGAGGGAAGGGGAACTTCGGCGGGGAGGGGGATCAGCTGTCCTCCCCTGGTCCAGCCACTCCTCTGGGGTTTTGCCCTGGAGTCGAGCCAGTCCTTGAGACTTCCACTCCCCCACACCTGGCAGAGGGCTCAGGCCTGGCTCTGCTCCAGGATAAACTTATACAAGCCAAGAGATAACACAAAGTCAAGGTGAAGATCAGGGCAGCCCTTAAAAAAGCCTCTTAGCACCTTGGCATGGTTGCAGCTCTCCCACCCCAGAGCTGTCTGCCCTGTCCATCGGCACCCAGCCATCATGTGGGTGCTCTTGACTGTCGTGCTGCTCACCCTCGCCTATTTCCTTTGGCCCAAGAGAAGGCGCCCTGGGACCAAGTACCCCAAGAGCCTCCCGGCCCTGCCCCTGGTGGGCAGCCTGCCATTCTTGCCCAGACATGGCCATCTGCATGTCAACTTATTCAAGCTGCAGGAAAAATATGGCCCCATCTATTCCTTTCGTCTGGGTAGCAAGACCACAGTGGTTGTCGGCCAGTACCAGCTGGCCAAGGAGGTGCTTGTCAAGAAGGGCAGGGAGTTCTCCGGGCGGCCCTACGTGGTAAGTAATATCCATCCTTCCCCCTCCCTCGCCGCCCCTTGGTGGTGTTCAGTTTTTCAGGCATTCCGTGGCTGGAATGACCCTTCCAGACCCAACAACCAGTAATTCTTCCAAAGACAGATGGGCAGAGGCATGGGAGGAAAGCGGTCCCTCAGACCCCAGGCAGCCTCTAAAGTGGGCAGGAAGAATGAAAGGAAGGCCTCCTTTTCCAGGCCGCCCGGGAGGTGGGCTGGAGTGAGGGCAGCAGCCTGAGAGGGTCAGGGAGTCCTCACTCCAGTTGTTTTACCCCTGAAATGGACGATAATCTCTCTGGGCCCAGACTTTCTAATTAAACGAAATAGTGCATATAAAGCACTTGGCCCAATGCCCAGCAGAGTAAGCGCTCAATAAATAGCCATTACTCTCTGACAGGGAAATGGGGGTTGGATTACTGTCCTCTGAAGGTGCTGGGATGGCCATTTCCCTGGAGTTCTCCCCAGCTGCTCCAGCTTATAAGGGGCTGCCTGCGGTACCATTTTGGGGATGCTGATGGCCCTACTGAGCTGGTTGTGATGCTCCAGTGGGGTGGAGGCACTGATCATCCAGAAGCTGGGGTGATGCCAATGTCCCCAGCCCAGCACCCTGCTGCTCAGTGCTCTCCTGAACTCCAGGCAGGCTCCTCAGCCTCTCATCTTTGACCTCACCAAGGATACACTCGATTTTTCCCTTGGACCAGTCAGCCAGGTCTCGGGCTAACAATCTCACTCCCCTCTCTGCTGAGCGATTCTCACCAGGACAGAGAGGATGGAAGACGGAAGGCTTTGCATCCTTACGCTTTTGGGGGTACCTCTGGGAGGAGGCGACCTGGCCCAAGACCAGACTGAGCAGACGGGACATCCACACTCTCCAGATGTGGCCTTGTGATAGGCAAAGATGAGACAAAAGTGTGGGCCTTTAGCACCTCAGAGGATCCAGGAAAAGGCCAAGTCTGGGCAGTCCTCAACATCTGCAGGCTGGCCTGCTCTCTGCCCCGGGACAGGTGCAATTCAGAGGCTTATTCCATCCACACCTGCCCTCCCCTGGTCGTAAACTGATGAGAAAAGAGAAGCCCAAAGGTTACCCTTGAAAGAACTGTTCCCCAGTACTCCTGTGTTCTAATGCAGGGCTCCTACTTTCTTTTTACTATACTGTCGCTTGGATGGGATTGGGAGTAGGGGATCCTTAGGCCTTGTCCTACCAAGACCTTACAGTCATGGTGGAATAGAGCTAGGGTGGGCTCATATGGGGTCAGCATGGCAGATGCCTGCCTTCTCCCTCAGGAAGGAAAAGGGGTACAGGGGCCCTGGGCCAGGGCAGGGTGGGTGGTGTCTGATTCCTATGGCCTTGCCTCCACTCCAAAGGTGTCTCTGAACGTCTTGTCCAACCAAAAGGGCATTGCCTTCGCAGACAGTGGTCCCCTTTGGCAGCTGCATCGGAAGCTGGTGCAGGCCACCTTTGCCCTGTTCAAGGATGGCGACCAGAAGCTAGAGAAGATCAGTGAGTGCCTGGCTGGCCCCTGGGGTCTGTCCCAGGCCCCCCCCCCCCCGTCCTTTCTCTTGCCGGTGGGAAGAACCCGGGGACGGGTTGGGGCTGGTTCGGTTCAGTGTTTTCCTGGCGACCACTGCCATCTTGTGGCCATCTGCTGTCTCCTGTCCTGGCTAAGATGGAACTGGTAAGTAAACTGGTGAGAGTGCTGTTTTAAATTCCCACGCTCATGCCCCTCTCTCCCCTCAGTATGTCGGGAAATCAGCCTGTTGTGTGATTTCCTGGCCACCCAGAATGGAAAGAGCATGGATTTGGACCTTCCTGTCTTCACGGCGGTGACCAACATCATCTGCATGGTCTGCTTCAACACCTCTTACAAGTCTGGGGACCAAGAGATGATAATCATGAAGAATTTCAATAATGGCATCCTAGAGTCTCTGGGCAAGGACGATTTGGTGGACATCTTCCCTTGGTTGACGGTGAGGATGAGAGCCAGTCTCGCCTTCAGATCTCAGCAAACTCTGAAAGTGTCCCCATCTTTTTCCTGATTGCCTCTGCCAGGGACCTCTACCTCCTCTGATCTCTTAAAACCTCTGTCACTTCTCTACATAAGCAGATTTATCTTTTTTTGAAAATTTCTTTTTCTAGATGTATCTCTTTAATCATGCTTTTCATATCCATAACAATGGCTTTCATTTATTTAGTAATTACCACATGCCAGTATTAAGCATTCTACATGCAGTACTCATTGAATTCCCCTGGGAGGTAGGTTTTATTTTGCCATTGTGCATATGAGAAAACAGTCTTGGCAAGATTAAGAAACTTGTCCAGGGCTTAAGATTTAAGTCTGTCTTACTTTTAGAGACTCAGCACCTGCCAGAGTCAATCAGTGCTTAATGCTTGATTGAATGGGGAAGGAAAAGTAGAGACTGCTTTGCTCTTTGGAATTGTTCTAATTCTCCTTGAGAAGCCCATTCTGTGTCCCCATCTTGCCTTCCATTTTGGCTGAAGGTCAGGGCTGGAATGGTAGCTCTCCAGAGACAGAAAGTGAGAATCTGCCTCCAGATGGGATTCTGGTATCCAGAGAAGCAAAAGAGTAGAAGGATGGACTTGATATTTCTTTCCATTCCCTAGATTTTCCCCAACAAAAACCTGGGAATTTTGAAGAACTCTGTTAACACACGAAATGAACTGCTAAATAGAATCCTCCAAAATTACAAGGTAGGTGATGGAGCAAAGGGAGTATGTTAGGTTGAGAGCTCCATGAGAGCAGGGTCAAGGTTCACTCTGGACGCTGTAGGATCTCCAGTGCCTAGCAGAGAGTCTGGCCCATAGTAGGTCGTTAAAATTAATGAGTGGGGTGGAGAAGTGAGCAATTGAAAAACATCCTAGAAGGGACTCACCCACCCCCAAAATTGAAAGTGGCCTTGAAAAGCCTCCTATCTCTGAAAGTTCATTGGTTCCACCCAGCCCCATTCCACTTACTCACTTCCAAGGTAGAAGATGCCTTTGTGTCTCTAATCTGGGATAGAAGTACAGCAGGAGTGTTGGAGATGGGGCTACTTCCTTATCACTGTCTCCCAACCTTGCCCAACCCAGAAGAAATTCAGCAGTGACTCTATCACCAACCTGCTGGATGTGCTGATCCAAGCAAAGATGAACTCAGAAAATAACAATAGTAGCCCAGACCAGGATCCAAAGCTGCTTTCTGATAAACACATTCTTGCCACGGTGGGAGACATATTTGGGGCTGGTGTGGAGACTACCACCTCTGTGATGAAGTGGACTGTGGCCTTCTTGCTGCACAATCCTCAGGTAGGCTTCTCCCCACTCCCATCTTCCTATCCACCCTGACCTCAGCCAGCCCCACCTCTGGGCCCCAGAGAGAGGGAGAAGCAATACCAAAACCTCGGGACTTCTATGCAGAAAGCCTGGGCTGCCCTGTCCCTTTCCCAGAGTTGTTGCTGGCTCTGGCTCCGGGCTGGAGCTGTCCCATCTTCTGGAGGCAGGGCCTGGGTTGCAGGGCCACCACTGGGAAGTGTCTGGGTCAGGGTCTTAGAGATGTGACAATAGCATTGTTCTGAGTCCACGCTTCTCCCAGGCTTAAGCATACTGGTCACATCCACCTTCTCTGGCCCTCAGCTGAAGAAAAAGATCCAGGAGGAGATTGACCAGAACATAGGTTTTAGCCACACACCAAATATCAGCGACCGGAACCGCCTTGTGCTATTGGAAGCCACCATCCGAGAAGTGCTTCGCATCCGGCCTGTGGCCCCCCTACTTATACCCCACAAGACAAGCAGTGACTCCAGGTATGCCTTTCCCCTCAATGACATCCAACTCTTTGATGCATGCAACGCTGCTTACCAGCCCAGCTGCCAGCCTACTGGTCAACTTATAGTGAACCATTGACTACTATCAATCATTCCACCCATGATCCTATGGATCAAAGTATCTACCACCCACTGACTAATCCACAGATCTACCTGGCCTCCCTTAGAGGCTGCCTGCTGCCCTGGAGACATGTGGTCTGGGATGAAAAACCGGGGTGCTCTGTGCTCTCCCCAGTTCAGTAGCTATAGCGTGCAAATATACACAGCAGCTCAAAATGCAACCCACATGTCAAGACACAAATTTCCACATACACAAACGTTAATACATAAGTGCTTTGTCAGGACGATAGGGCAGGAAAAGGTCTGGACTCAGTCCATCTGGCAGAGGCAGAGGAAAAGATGAGAGGGTGTGGATGGGGGAGTGAAGGGCTTTTTCTCTCCCGCGGGTGGGGAGTGTGGAGGCTTGGGGCGAAGCAGAAAGGAGGACAAGGCTACAGTCCCTCCTTTTCCTCTCTCTGGGGCAGCATCGGAGAGTTTGCCATTGACAAGGGCACATGTGTTGTCGTCAATTTGTGGGCACTGCATCACAGTGAGAAAGAGTGGCTCTGGCCGGACCGATTCATGCCCGGTGAGTGCCTGTCCTTCCCTGCTCCCTGGGACACTCAGCCAACCTGGACTTGGCTCCACCACTCCCACACTCTGTCCCCTCTGCCCAGCTTGCTACTAGAAAGCCCTTGGCCCCAATCATATGGACCTCCTGATACCCCATCCTACCCCAAACTCTCCACAACTGGGATTCTCACCTCTTCCTCCTCCCGCCAATTGTAAATTTACTGCTTTAAGTGCTCTAGGCATTTTTCACCTCATGGAGTCTGTCCCCTCTCCCTTAGATGGTGGCAGTTTCGCCTTTTATTACTGCCTTCTTTCCATCCTTCCTGAATATTACTCTTGTGTGATTAAGAGCTGCCTGAGAACAGGGCTGTATCTCTCCTCAGGCTAGGGTTCCCCCAAGTCAGGCTGTTCTCCCAAATAAGTCTACTTGCTCAGACTGGGGATCCCTGGGCAGAGTCATGTCTCCCCCTCCGTCAGGACAAAGGCCCACCTGTCCTTACTCCTGCCCTGGCTGATGCCTCTTCATGCCCACAGAGCGCTTCTTGGACCCAACGGGGAGCCAGCTCATCTCACCAACCATGAGCTACTTGCCCTTTGGAGCGGGACCCCGTTCCTGCGTCGGAGAGAACTTGGCCCGCCAGGAGATCTTCCTCTCCTTGGCCTGGATGCTGCAGAGGTTCGACCTGGAGGTGCCGGAAGATGGGCAGCTGCCCTGCCTGGATGGCAACCCCAGTATAGTCTTTCTGATTGAGCCCTTCAAAGTGAAGATCAAGGTGCGCCAGGCCTGGAGGGATGCCCACGTTGAAGGTAGCCCCTAGGGGCCGTACCTAGCACCCACTGAATCCACTCATACTCTATGCCCCTTGACAGAGAATTAGAGGGGTCAACTCCACCCCCCCACCCTTACCCCCGCCCCCACCATTCCTCCTCCTCCCAGTCCACTCTGCCTTCATTTTCAGTCTGCTGTACTAACAATGAGGTGCAAAAACTAAAGTTTTTCCAGAAGGTTCCTGAGCAGCTCATTCATTTATTATTTTGTTCACTCATTCTTTCAACAAATCGAGCACCTACTATACATCAGGATAGTCAAGCGCTCAGGTCTCCTGAAGCTTAAGTTCTAGTGAGGGCTGACAAATAAATAAGAATGCCAAAGCCTCATAAATACTTTGACAATTATACTGTGTGATGTGATCAGGGAATGGCAGAGGTGGGGAGTGGTCACTTTAGACAGGAGGCCAGGGAAGGCATGAAGACCTGGGACAAGAGTGTTCCATGCTGAGGGAACAGCAGATGAGAAGTTCTCAAGGTGAGAGAGGAGTTCAGCGTGGCGAGAGCCGAAGGGGAGAATGGATTCAATGAGAGTGGGAGGCTGGGGCCAGATCCCACGAGGCCTTGGAAAACTGCAGGGAGTTTAGGTTTTTATTCCAAGAGTAAGAGGAAGTCACTGGAAGGTTTTAAACAGAGAAGTGGAGTGATCCGACTTATATTTTTAAAAGATTACCCTTCTGCAGACGGAGGAGAGGGAGCAGGAAGGAGGGCTAGGAGGCTGCTGAGCTAGCCCAGGCAAAGGAGGTCATGGTGGCTTGCACTTTGGCGACAGCAGTGCAGGTGGTAAGTGGTCAGGTTGAGTTTGCATTTCGAAAAAAGAGCAATAGATTTTTTTCTTTGATACAGACAAGCATTGCTCCATGTGCCTCAAAGATTTGGCTTTGGGAGAGTGTATAAAACCCGCAAGCTCAACCCACCATTACCCACTGCTCTGTCTTAGTCTCAGAGACTGGCATGTCTCTGTTTCCCTCATTTATCTGTGGGGTAAACACTGCCACTCAAGGAGGCAAGGGGTTTCTACAGCTGCCTTCTGTCGAAGCGCCTGGACTCTGGCCCTCTGCCCACTCAAAAACCCCAGGAAGTCTGTGGTGCTTCATTGGAAAATGGAGCCCAGCATCTTTAAACCTTGGCCACTGGCCAGCCTGCAAGTGAAGGATGTCCCAAGATGCCCTGGGAGAAACTGACCTTTGCCCTTTAGCCTAAAAGAGCTCCCTGGCGCCAGCCAAACCAGGATGAGATCAACAGCCCAGTCATTTTCCTTTCACTGCAGGGAAGGCTCTTGGACCCTGTCTGGCCAAGTTTGAGAGAGAAGAAATTAGGGGAGACCCTATAAGGAGGGCGGGACAGGTTTTCAATTACAGCAGTACCTTCTTCTTTCCAAAGAGCTTTGTTAATCCAATGGTGGTGGGCCATTCCCTACTACTTCTCCAGCTCCATCCAGGCCAGTGACCCTGGGGCCTTGCAAAAAGCCCATGGGAAAAGTTTATGGGGAGTTGTGGCTGACCCCAGGCCCCATCAACAGCTGCTGAACTGATAGCAAAGGGTTAAACTGGAGGCTGCCCCCTTCCCCCTCACAGGCGCCTCTGACCCCATCAACCAGCTGCTGCACTAGAGCTGAGCTACTCTGAGCTCTAAGCAGAGGGCAGCAGGATTGGCTGGACAGGAGCTATTTCAAATTTGCTCAAAATTTGACAGGCATTTTGCAGACCAGTAATGAACAGATAAACAGTAGGCCCTGTCCTCTGTAGAAGCTGTGGGTGAATTTAACCAGGATGGAAAATATCTACCCTCCAACAATAGATCAGAACAATGACTTGCAGGGAAATTGGAACGTAACCCTTTTGAAGAAGGGAAACAGAGGGAATTCCCACATCACACAGCTACTCAGAAGCAGGCTGGGACCAGAATCCCAGACTCCAGTGATACAGGATGAGGTGCCAGTCATGATTTTCCACCTGTCCCCTGCAATTATGTCGAAGGGCTCTCTGGGGGTCTGGCCTGGTAAACAACAAAGCTGAGTGGCCTTTCAGGAAATGACCTCATAAACTCTGACTCCTGGGCAACTCTGTTCTTCCCCTGCCTGGAAGGCCTTTTCCCCATTGATCCGGATCCTCCCATCCTCCAGCCGCAGCGTGCGTGCCCTCCTCCCTCCTCCAGGATGCACGTCTCGCACTCCCAGTCCACCGTGGTTGTCCCTTTCAGCCCTCGCCTCCTGTTCCTTGTCACTGAACCCCATGTGCATCTCAGCATCTGCCTGGGCTTGAAAAGGGTGTGGCACCCCAAGGACACCATCCAGCCTCTGGATATCTCTGGGGTTCAAGGGCGGGTCCTCTCATGTTCTTTATCCTGCCCACGGGCACCTGAGAAGTAGGTTTGACACACACGACTGACTCAAATGCTCTAAATCCCTTGGCTAGTTGGCCCACTGATAAATAAATAAGCTCTATCTCTTTACTGAGAAGGCAACCAGATATTTGGCAATGCTGGAAAGTCTTTGTCAAGATCCTACCGTCACCTCCCCAGCCTCAGACTGCTCCTGATCAGTAATGTGGTGGTAAATAAATGTTCCCCAACCAGCTTCTCTAGGGGGGGAACAGCTCTGATTTGTAGTGTTTGCCAATTCCTGTGGTATAGATACTCCAAGCATGACTGACTTCGAGCTACCAAAGTGATGTCACTGAATAAGGAGTTGGAAGAGATGGGCAGTAGCATTATATACTCTTTATCACATTATACAGTAAATATCACTAAGTAGTATTTCTACCACCTAAATATATAGATGTAAATAACATCAAGAGCCCAGACAGGGAAGCGGACTTGGCCCAGTGGTTAGGGCGTCCGTCTACCACATGGGAGGTCTGCGGTTCAAACCCCAGGCCTCCTTGACCCGTGTGGAGCTGGCCTACGTGCAGTGCTGATGCGCGCAAGGAGTGCCCTGCCACGCAGGGGTGCCGTGCCCCCGTGTAGGGGAGCCCCACAGGCAAGGAGTGTGCCCCGTAAGGAGAACCACCCAGCGCAAAAGAAAGTTCAGCCTGCCCAAGAATGGCGCAGCACACATGGAGAGCTTACGCAACAAGGTGATGCAACAAAAAGAGACACAGATTCCCATGCTGCTGACAACAGAAGCGGACAAAAGAAGAACACGCAGCAAAATAGACACAGAGAACAGACAACTGGGGCGGGGAGCGGGGGGAAGGGGAGAGGAAAAAAAAATAAAAAAGAGAGCCCAGATAATAGTATCACATTGTAAAATAAGGAGGAAATGATGTTCTGTGTATCTATTACCTTTAATATAATTTAAACTGTAAATTAATATAATTTTTAATAATGGCTCCATTTAATAACCAGCTCACAAAACTCCTGAAAATGTAATAACCGACTCTTGTAAGTGGCAAGAGCTGGCCCTCCAGGACTTTAGAACAGTGGTTCCCAGGACTCCCTCCATGGGGAGGGTAAGCCCTTCCCTAGTAACCTTGGTGGGGGGGGTGGTCCCAGAGCGAGGAGCTCCCATCAGCCCCGCTCCTATCTCCCATCCCTGGGGGAGAGGAATCCAATCAGAGGTGGCAGGTGAGGTGGAGACAGCGGGCGAGCCACAGCAGTCGGCTTCTGGTCCCCGGCTCCCCCGCTTCCTGGCGCTTTGCGGACCTCCTCGCTGGTGAGCGGGGCCCTCACCACCTGCGCTGCCCCTCGTGAGGCTCTGGTGAGGATGAAAGGCACCAGGGGCTGAGTGAGCTGGGGACTCGCAGTGGGCAGTGGGTATGCTCCGGAGCCCAGTTCTCCTGGTGATGTCATTTACAGACCTGGTGACCTCGGGCAACTTACCTGGCCTTCTTAACCTCAGTTTTCTCATCTGGAATATGGGGGGCTGATGTGTTGTAGGAACAGTAGTATCTATCTCAGAGTGTTGCTGTGAGGACTAAATACACACTCCGAATAAAATAACTCTTTCTCTAAGTTCTACACAAACCTCCCAAAGGCAACCAGCTGAGGTGGGGAGGGAGGTGAGCTGATATGTGCAGACAGGTCCACTTCCAGGGCAGGCCCTTCAGAAACCCACCCAAGCCCCAGATGGCCCAGCGCCCCGCCCCCCCCCCCCCAACAGCCCCTGGCCTGCTGCCCCACTCCTCCCGCTCCTTGGAGCCAGGGCAGGCGGACAGCTGGGAAGTGGGTGGGGATCCCAAAGACAAACTCTTTCCATGGCTCCAACACAGAGTGTTTTGTAACATTTTCCAGTGGGATTGGGTTTCTTGATACATCATGGTGAGAAAACATAAAGTGGAAGGAATATTAAATTATAGTGAGGGGCACACTTACGCAGAGAAGGAATTTCAGATTAAAGAAAAAAATCCTTCTTGCCTCACAAACCACTGAAAGCTTTACTTTGATTTCCTCTGAGCAAGAGCAAAACATTCCTTCAAGGAAAAGATACAAAGAAGATCCAAATAGCTCTCACTCCTGAGAATTTTACCATGTTTACAGGGGCCTGCATCTGCCCCGTTAACAGTTGTCTGAGAACTCGTGGCAGCTCTGCCTATGCCAGGCATGAGGCCATGTTAGTCCGGAGGGCTTCTTGGAGGTGAAGCCTGGCTGGGCGTGGGGGACACGGGAAAAGGGGATAAAATAGCTCTTGAGGAAATGGTGTCGGGTTCATCTTTCACCATGTCAACCCCTGCGCAGTACACCTTTCTCTAGATCCTTATCACATCGCCTTTGAAAAGAAGTCTAAATTTCTTCAAATGGCTTGTGGGCACCAACATTACAACACAGCATGGCCTGCTAGTTAAGTGCATGGGCTTTGGGGTCAATGGGTCTGGGTTCAAATCCTGGCTCGACCACTTAGTACTGTGGTCCTGGACAAATTAGTTAACTCTCTGAATACCTCAATCCTATTAATAACAGGGATAATGACAGTCCACAACTTCAAGGCCTGTTTTGAGGCTAAGAGAATGTAGGTGAGATGCTTAGACCCAGCAGGTGTAAGGTGTCAATAAATAGAATAAAGACAAATTAAATTAAAATATTTTTATTACCAGCTTACCTCTCCGGCTTCACTTCCTGTCACTTCCCAGAATGTAAGTATCTAGAAAGATTAAATTGCTTGCAATTTTAGACACAACACATGCACTTTCCTGTTGTAGGACTCCCATGCTTTTTTGTGCTTTTCAGTATCTGGCACATAGTATGCACTCATTGCTCTGCTGAATGAATGTTTGCCTAGAATTCCCTTTGCATCTTTCACCTGGCAAGCTCAGTTTAGAATTACCTCCTCCAGGAAGCCTGCCTGCCTGAAACTCAGGTTTGGGCTAATTCTTCTTCCATAGCATCCTATGCACACATACCTCTCGGCTTTGGGGGTACTAAAGCCAAATACCACATGGTACTAAAACTATTTATGCGCTGCTGTTCTATCCTGGACTGTTAGCTCTTCTGAAGAGGAGCCAAGTCTAAGTCATATTTGCATTCCCAATGCCTGGCTTGTGGTAGGTGCTCAATAAATGCTCAATAAGGTCAGTCACTTGCCTCCAGGCTGGAAGCCTACATCTCAAATACCTCCCAAGACCCACAGCCCTTCCCAGCAGGTTTAACAAGAAGCCAGACAACCTTCAGCCAAACCCACTTCCTGTTCCTTCTTTTGGATCAAATCCAGATTTCCCCCCGTCTTGGCTGAAAGAGGAAACAGGAGATTGGGAAGTTTCCTGAAATTCTGGTCCACCAAAGCTACTCTGTTCTTTCTCCACCTGAACCTAGTCACTGAGGCAACAGACAGCCGATGTCAAACCTCATTAGGGAAATGAGGAACTAGGCGACCCGGCAGTCAGGGGTACATTCAGAGGGGCCCTGTAGGCCTGGATATCAAGGCTATGTGCACAGCCTTCTGCCAACCAGCCCACAGACGTTGCATCATTTTGTTTTTCTTGCCACTGAGAGATTAAAAGGAAAGAAGGCAGGAATGATGTCCTCCTCCAGGCCTTTCCCGAGGTATCAAAACAGAACTCTCCCTAGATGCTAGCGTGGCTCTGCTGGGGTGGCCTGGAGGAGCTCACCAGTTTGGAAGTGGGCAGAATCACAGTGGGGCCTGGGCAGTGTCCTTTGGCCAGGACTGAAGATGGGAGAGAGGGGCAGTCTGCCTTACACTGGACTCTCAGAAAAATACTGCTGCCTGCTAGGCAAGCCCAGGGGCTAAGGAGAACAAGGCTCGCTGCCAGCACCCACCTTCCCGCCCCGCAGTGTGCGCTCCCCTGAGGAGGCAGGGACCCCTTCTGGGAGAAGAGGGTTAACAGGATGCACAACATCTTGCTTTGCCCACCTGTAGGTGTTCCAAAGAGGAAACATGCTTGGTAGGGGTGTCCTGGGTGGAGGTAGTAGGCTGTTCCATCCCATAGTCTTCGAGCTGGGACTTTGAGCTAAGAGGCACTTCTACCTTCTAAGAGGATGCTCTTAAGCACAGGGTAAAATGAAGAGGAACATTCCGTTGTTGGGAGGACTCACTGGCCCACAATAGCAGATGATGATGGCACTGTGGTGGCTTCCCCACCACAGTGGGGTCCTTGCCTGGCATTCAAGACCTCAAACTACCTCCCACTACTCTTCAAGCTTCTTCAAGTCTGCACCACTCACTCACATCATCTGAATCTCTTACTTATACCGTTAACTATTTCACTTGTCTTCCTACCTATAACTTCTAGAGGGCAGGCACCTTATCTTACGTATTTCTTTTGCATTACACTTAGCATCCAGCACAGCGCTGGGCACAAGGTGAAGGGCTCAATACATTATTTTGTATATTAAATCCCAAGGCTAAGCAGCCACCCACATTCTGTCCAATCAACAAAACAGATATCTTGGGAGTGCTTGCTTCCTTTTAAAAGTCATGTTCTAGCTATGGGGTATCTGACAATACTTGTTTCTGCTTTTTTGGGTCTGATTTTAACTTGTTTGTGGGAATTTGCAAAGTATTCCAAACATTAGAAATATACCCTTGACAGACAGAGGGTTTGAGGGAAATTTCCTCAGAACAAAGTGTAGACTCAGCAGCAGTATTTTCCAACTTGCCCTTGAGCCCTGCGGTTTCTGCTTGGCTGAGGATCCTGCCCTCAACTGCGATTTCTCTCACTCTTGGTGCAGAAAAGGAAAAAGCACTTGCAGGTTGGGGTGCAACACCCTAAAGTCTGAGGAAGAAGGAAAAAGGAACGTAGTGCTGCAAGAAAAGAGAACAGGAGGATTTGGGGATTGATTTTTATTTGGGCTTCTCACAGTGGTTAGAGTCACCCTGTCTTCAGAACAATCACAGCACAGGAAATGCGTCACCGAGACTGCCCAGAAAATTCTGACCAGCTGAATCTTATTGCTTAAAATACAAATATTCACAATAATTGACAAATGGTAATGTGTCTCACACAGGAATGTGTTAGCATTTGCAAATCTTCCCACTGTAGCACCAAACCCTTGACCAATCCCTTCCTTCTCATTCAACTGGAAAACCAGACTCAATGAAATCTCCCTGGCTCCCTAACTTTCCCTTCAACTCCTATTTCCATCTCTCTTGCTAAGCAGGGTAACCTCCTATCGCAGAGGCCACGCTGTGACCACTGGTATCAAGCTCAGTTCCAACAGTTGCATTTTCTCCTTCTCATGCCTCTAGGGTAAGACTGCAGTGAACCCAACAGTTAACATTCAGAAGTTCCCTTCTTTCACTGGGGGAGAAAACTTTGAGAGGGCCAGAGTTCATCCATTTGATCAGTTAACTGAAGGAGGATTCATTTTGGTAAAACTCTTGCTCCTTTGAGACACTTCAGTGAGTTGTTTGGGGTTAAGGGGGGAAAAAAAAGGTGGAAGGAAAGGCATCTGCAGCCTGCTGACGCTCTCTCACCCCACTCCGGCCATATACCAGCTTGCACGTTGGACCTCAGCAGACGGAGGTAAGCCCCGTGGCACCTGCCAAGCCCTCCTGGCAATTCTGGACAGGACCGACATCTGTGCAACAGCTAGTCCGAGCTTGTCAGTGAAGATCCAATCAATCTTCTATCTGAAATTCCACCTTTGCCTTCTGTCCCAAGTGCCTGGGGACACCAGCTAGGGGCTGATACTGAGGGCCAGGAGCAGCCAAGGGAGGCAGACATGTTCAGAGCACGTTGCTATTCACAGGGAGCAGGGCACAGGCCTCTGAGTGTCCACGGAGAAGTGTGCAAATTGCAGTGATGGGTAGAGTAAAACCTCTACTTAGAGCACAGGATCTCTGGCAAACACAGGGTACTGCCGTTGACAATGCTGCTGAATACACCCAAGTACACAGTCAGACATTTGCTCAGTAAACAGTAAATGCGAAAAATAAATTACCTTGAGAGGGCCATAATTGCTCCAAACGTTGTGGCTAACGTGAGCAGAATGGCTGCTTCAAAGTATATTCACAGGAAAACAGGGTTTGGGGCTCACACACAATGGACAAACAGGTTATCCAAAAAGTCACTGTATTCGCACTTCACTTTGTTCAATGTGGATTTTGGTTTTGTGGAATCTAAATGCAGACACTTGTTCGCCTCACAGCCTTGGATTTGTCTACTTTTGTATGTATTTTTCCCTTTCTTACTAAAACGTCAATGACTAGACTGAGTATCATTGTGCGAGAGTGGAGAAGGGACCAATGCTTCTATCAACAGGGCTTGGACAGGAAATGTTAGTTTCAGCCATTTGCTTTCTCCATTTGGATTATTCCTAGCAAAGCTCAACTGGTCATCTGAAGCCAGACTACAGTGATAAGGATCCTGTGGCTCTTTGGGGCGGCTGCCTCCACCCTCCTACCTGGCCACTTAGATTCTTTACACAGCTACAGAAAAATGAATTGCCCAATTAAAAAAAGGAGGGGGAGGACAGGGAAAGGGCACGAAAACCACAGATAACCAAGGTATTTCTTCCAAGTGGTCAGTTCAAAAACAACAACAACAACAAAACTTATTCATAATCAAAGAGAAAACACTGTGAGAGTCAGGCTACCGGGTTGCCCTTTCTTGGGACCCACAGCCTCCTCTGTCGGTTTGTTCACATAAAACAGTGAAGCATGAAGGCCGGAAGGCCGTGTGCTTGGGATGGGGGAGGGACTGGGCACCTGTGGACCCAAACAAAAGGGCGGAGATGCAGAAGCCGCAACCCCCACTCCCCCATGGTTTAGGGCCTTCTGCTCACCCACAGACGTTCCAAAGAGAGCCCCCGCCTGAGCCTTCACGCAAAGCATCTCTGGCTCAACTGAAGCCAGGTTCTTTGAAGGCCAACTTGGGTAAGAATCCCAATCTCCCCTTTTCCAGTACAGAATTCTTGCCTGCCCCCTGGTAAGGTCTTGTTTTGAACTTGCTTTTGCTGTTTTCAAAAGAAAAGCCAAAGAGAAGGCAGTATGTGATCCTCCACACCTGAACCAGTCTGCAGAGCTGGAGCCTGCTGGGAAGAGGCCCCTCAAGGGTGCACCACCAAATATGAGAGACCAAGAAGCCCCTGTAAACCTCCCGCACAACTGCAAGCAGCTTTCCACCTCCCAGAGGATCACCCCAGGTCCAGCTCTGCAGACACTGGCAAGAATGATAATCTCTGGGCCTCTGTGGCTTCCTTCTGAGACAGGGGCTGAGACCTGTTGCCTTGCCCGGACCGAGACACGGCAAAGTTCTCTTCAACTAAAACTGGAGAAAACATCCATTCCATCACCAAGAATCATCTCAGGACACAGTCCCAGCCCCTTCCTTGGGGGCTTTTAAAACACACATCTCTCAGACCCAAGCAGGTTGCTGAGATACGATATGAAAGGGAGAAAAAAGGGTGGGGGTGGGGTGTGAGGCATGAGTCACAGAACCAACTTCTCAGCCCTCCACAACACTGAGCTTTTGTGGGGGGAGAGGCATCCACACCCCAAACTGTACCTGGAGATGTAGGAAAATGCAGGAGAGGGGAAAAAAAAGAATGAAGTGGCTGCACCACTTTCTCTGAAAGTCATTTAATGCTTCTCTCATGGCTCTCCTCTACCCTGGTTGCTTCGCCAAGTTCCTGGGTGCAGACGGTGCCTGTTCTAGCTGGGAGAGCTGCTGCTCTGGGAGTTTGGGGAGTCCTGCTCATTGATGGTGTTCAGCAGCAGGCACGCGGGTGGTCGTGGGGGGTGGGGGTGCCCAGGCTCTCGGGCCTGCTCCTCGGAAGGCTGGCAGAGCCCTTCCTCCTCGTCGCCAGGTGGCCGCACGTGGCAGCTGTCGCAGAAGTCCAGGGGCCCATCCAGAGCGTCGTCGATGAGGGTGCTGAACTCTTTGAGGTCGTCGTCATGGTGACCCCGGTTACACACACACACCTCAATGCCCGAGTCACCCGTGAAGCGGCGATGCCTGCCAGGTGTCTTGTCTTTGCTGTCAGGTAGTGTGCTGCCATGCTCAGAGCTGTAATCTTTCAGCAGCTCCTCCTTACATTCTGGATCCCTGTCTAGAAAGGACCCTGGGTCCAGCTCCCCCAGGCCGGCCACGGAGCCGCTGGGCTCCATTCCAGGGGCTTTGGTGGCTGCTCGGTCAGCTGGCATGTCAGAGGGCTCAGGGTCAGCGATGATGCTCGGGGGTCTTGTGCTGCTTCTGCTGGGCCCAGACAAGGGGCTGTTCTGTGCCCCCTGGGGGCCCCGGGTGGGATCGGCGCCCGGGGGGCTGCCGCTTGCAGGGCCACACTGTGGAGGCAGCTGCTGCTGCTGCTGTAGCTGGAAGGCACTGTATGGTGGGGGAGGAGTTGGAGGTCGATTCACCACTTCCTCATAAGGAGGTAGTAAATAGTTTGGCAAAAACCCTAAAATGGGGAGGTAGGGAGGAGAAATTACTGTACTGGCAATTGTTCCAGGACAGACTGCAAAGCTCACACTGAACATATGCCCTGTCTCTTCCCACCCCAACATACCCACCAAGTGAGGACTACACAGCTCTTGGTTGTGGGCAGGGGAGTGGGCTGTGAACAATTTTGCAGTGAAAGAGGGACAGATTGGGAGTGACCTAATCTAGCTTCTGGAAATCTGAGAGCCCCTAAACTGCTTTAGAGACAAGGACTTCCTGTCTAGGAGTTAAGGCAGAGGGTCAGGCAAATATGGTGGATGGCCAAGAAATAGCTTCTGCCTGGAACAGACCAGTTTCCACATGCACATAGTCTCATCATGTTTTTTGCTCAGACTGTTCTCTACATCCCATAGGGCTGAGGGGCAAGGGTCCTAACTTAAGACTTCCTGACCACTTTTTCCTTTCCCTCCACCCCTTTCAGATGGACTAGGAAGGCCTTTTCCTGGGAGGTCAGAAATCTGTCTCTCTCTCCAGGCTGGCTGGAGATGGTTTGGAAAGACAAAACGAGCCCCACCCTGACTCAGATTGAAAGCGGGTGTACCAACCAGGGGCAAGGGGCCTCTGTTATCAAGACTTATTAAGAACATGGCAGGTGAGTTATCTTTTGAATGCAATGAATGCCTCAAGGCACAGATGATCTATTTATGATATAATAACATTGCTAGCATTTATTGAGCACTTACTATATGCCAGGCACTGTGCTAAGCACTCAAATCCTTCTAGATATGGAATTCCAACAATTATGACCAAAATTTCATTTTGTAAAACACACTGCAGAATGGCTTTGGACAAATTGCACTGCTGGGCCTCCATTTACCATTTGAGAGGACACATGCACATAGTCTCATGTTTTCTGCTCAGACTGTTCTCTACCCACATCCCATAAGGCTCAGGGTTAAGTATAAGTCTGATGAGCACTTTTCAATGAGTCACCAAGTTTCTTGATTCTTGGGGAATTCTAACACCACCCTCCACACCTGCTGCCCCTTCCAAAGCAGCCTATGCTTAGGTGTATCATATGTAGCAGTAAACAAAATGGAAAGAATTCAGGCCCCTGAACTCCAAATCTGGATTCACTTGTATTATATGTCATCTGACTACTTGCCTTAAAGAAAATCTCCTTGAGGAGGAGAGACCTGGCCAGAACCCAGCTGCTGAGGGACTCAGGGAGCTGCAGCCATAGCACTTGTTCCTCTGTGCTAAAGGTGAGCGCCCCCTCATCCCTGTACTTGTGAGACCCTGCTCTGTGCTGGGCAAGGGGAAGCAACCCCCTAGGCCCACAGGGACCTTGAGCACCAGTGCAGTCTGGACACTGTTTCTGTGCGCCTGGAGTCCTGAGGATGGGGTATGGCGGCTTTTGGTGTACGTACTGAAATAAAATGGCAGCGCTGAGTAGTTGTGGGCTTCCCGGTAGGCGATCAGGTTGATTTCATGTTGCCGCTGCTGGGCCTGAAGGCGGTGCTTGGCTCGGCGGTGGTGGCAGACGCAGCAGCAGCTCAGGATGATGATGATGGTCCACACCAGCCAGAACCCTGAGGTGGGGGAGGCGAGACAGAGAGGCATGCGCACACAGTGAGTGCTAGCCGGAGTGGGGGCTCCCATAACCAGGAGGGCAAGGAGGGCCCCACTACCACACACGGGGGCGAGGACTCTCGTGTAACTCGCCCAGAGAGTACATTTAGAACGCGTGCCCAGTTTTCACAAGCGTTTGTGCATGGGATGGGAGAGGGACAAGGAATGGAAAAGTGATAAGAGCAAAGGAGGTCTCTTATTCCAGGGAGCCTGCAGGGTCCTTGGGGGAGGCAGGAGTGCCAAGGTAACTCCTGAGCCCCATTGGTCCTCCTATGTTTTAGGTTTTGTGGGCATTAAATATGCTTACTTTTTAGTATAGCATATTCTTCCCCTCTAAGACATCTTTGAAAAAAAACACCTCAAGCTTTCGTGGTGCCACTCTCCTCCCCCCACCCTTCACAGCTCTGCTAGAGCTCTTCAGGACAGCTACCAGGCTCACTTTGTGCAGCCAACACAGAAAGAACCCCTCAAAATCCCCTTAATGCAGGAGATTAGCAATTGCAAGGGGTCTTGGAATAGTCTCCTGATAAAAGAATTCTTAAAGTTCTCCTGATGTTACCAAAAGGATCAGTGGCTTTTCTCTCCCATGAATGTGTCTCTAATACAAGAATCACTAAAGTTAAAGGTGGAAAGTTCTAATTGCTTCAGGTTTGACTCTCCCCTAGAGAGTGTAAATGACTTCCTCTATTCCTGACATAAGCCAGTACAATTCCACCTCCCACTGTCCCTTTGCTCTGCAGTTGCATGAGCTTCCAGGCCATTAGCAGCTTTGCTTCTTCCTCCCTGCTCCAGGAAGGGTGGAGGAACAGGGCAGATGGCACCAAGCCCTCTCTTCTCCGGGTAGATTATTTGTCCTTAAGCCCCACTGAATTGTCTCTTGGATCATGCTCAAAGAATCTCAGCAAATCCCAATATAAAACCCCTGTGGTAGTTTGAGATTATTTATGAATCCCCAAAAGAGATTATATTTGTAAACTGGCCTGTTCCTCCAGGTGTGGTACCCTTCGTTCGTATTAAATTCAAAGGATTTAAATTTACTTGGTAAAATCAATTTAGGGCCTTTGATATGACCATGTCAGCAGAGCATAACTCAGGGTTGAGACTCTGCTCCCTTTGTGGACTGATATAAATGGATACTCATGGAAGAAGACACGGAAGAGGTCATTTTGGTCCTGCCTTGTGACAGAAAGGAGAAAGCTCAAATAACTAAAGCGCCAGGAAGAGAGACGAGCCATTTCCCTGATAGTTTGCAGCCAAAGAGAAGAGAGCAGCTGAGTAACCAAAAGCCCCAAGAGAGATCCACCGAGATCTTCTGCAATTTGCTTCAACACATGGCAAGGGACTTTGGTGAGAAAGCAGCCTTGATTTGGACTCTTTAGGGCCTTGTAACTGTAAGCTTTTACCCTAAATAAATACCTTTTAAAAAAGCCAAAAGATTTCTGGTACTTTGCATCACCCTTTGGCAGACTAATATACAGACCAAGTGAAAAAGTCTTAAGTCTCTAGTGAACCCACATATCTGTTTACCCTGTAGCAGTATACTCTCTTTCTGCTCACCTCCTTCCCCAGGGTTCCCCAGTTTCTTCAAGCAAGTATCTGTTTTTGTTTTCTTCTGGACAAGAGCTATTTTCAGGAAAGGATAGCCTTTTATCTTTTTAAAATTTAAACCTAGCTCTCTCTTTTTTTTTGTTTCTCTCCCCTTCCCTGCCCACCACCTCAGTTATCTACTTTCTGTGTTCATTTGCTGTGTGTTCTTCTGTGTCCGCTTGTATTCTTGTCAGCGGCACCAGGAATCTGTATCTTTTTGTTGCATCATCTTGCCGCGTCAGCTCTCTGTGTGTACGGTGCCATTCCTGGGCAGGCTGCACTTTTTCGTCCTGGGTGGCTCTCCTTATGGGGCGCACTCCTTGCACGCGGGGCTCCCCTACACGGGGGACATCCCTGCGTGGCACAGCATTCCTTGCACACATCAGTACTGCACGTGGGCCAGCTTATCACATGGGTCAGGAAGCCCTGGGTTTGAACCTTGGACTTCCCATGTGGTAGGTGGATGTCCTATCCGTTGGGCCAAATCCGCTTCCCTAAACCTACCTCTTGATTAACCTAGTCGTATTAAATTTTTAAAAATTAAAGAGAAACCCCAAACAGTCAATCAAAAATTTTCTGGTCTTTAGCCATAAAGAACCAGATAAAGTTAGGGATTTATTGTACTTTTGATTTATTTCAAAACGGTATGGACCTTAATAAATCAAGTTATAAAATCTGTCCTAAAATAAGGTTATAATCATGGTGCTCAGACTGATGCATTAAGCAAAGCCAATTCACATCTTCCTGGGCAATTGCTTTGAAATTCTTACTTGGTTGTAGGAGAGAGAACTAGGGAAAAAGATTTTTTTCCTTGATGGAAGTTCAGCCAACTCTTGCTTATCCAGGGAACGAATATTCAGTGTATGAATGGAGGGCTCTCTGTTTCTCCCCTTGCTGTTTCTGCAAAATTCCTGGCCTCATTGAGCTCACAATTAAGTAGAAGAGAATATAATTGTAAACAACCACCAAAGAACTTTCAAAAGATCCACACTATGATATATGAACTATGAACAAGATCCTATAAAAATACAGCAAAAGATGGCCCCTAATTCAGAAGAAGGTGGCTAGTTTAAGGCCACTCCAGCAGGAGTCAACTCAGTTCACATATAGTTAGACAAAAAGAAAAGGGAAGGAAGAAAGTAACACATCAACGGAACAGCACATATGAAAGCAGAGAAGCAGAGTGTGTGGAGCTCTACTTCAATATGACTGGAGCTTCAAGACCAAGGGGCCGAGGGGGCATGGTAGAAAAGGAGGCTGATTGTATACAGAAGAAAATATAAGGGCATACATACTAAAGAAAAAATATGTGCTTTCTGCTTACAAAAAATGTGTACTCTATAAGGTAATATCATTTATATTCCTGGTTATGGGCCAATAAGAGGCAAATGGAAATAGCACTGGATTAAGAATCAGGAAACCCATGTTCTAGTCCTAACTCGGTCACTAATTATACAATTGTTCTTGGGCAAAACACACTCATCTGGAATATGAGACACTGAACTAGAGTCTTTACTATCTCTTCCTACCTCAAGCAGCTATCTTCAGGCTAGAGTGGAATTTTTTCAGAATAAGAAGTTGCAGAGGGGAAGAATGAGTGAAAATTTAACAGTCAGAGAACAGCAAAGAAAATCTTCCAGATAGGTGATATGTGAGTAGAGAAGTAGCAATTCAAAGACAAAGAGAATTAAGAAATATGATGTAGCAGTTTGATATAGTTCCGAATTCCACAAACAGATATTGGATTATGTTTGTAATCTGGCCTGTACCTGGGCATGATTAAGTTGTGATTAAGGCTTTGATTGGGCCATGTCATTAGGGGTGGGGACTCACAGATAAAAGGCATGGCAAAGGACAGAGTTGAAGCTCTTTGATGCTGAGGGTTTTTGATGTTGGAGCTTGATGCTGAAGCCTTAAACTGGAGCCCAAGGAAGTAAGCACACAGAGGAAAGAGAAGCAAGCCCCAGAAAGAAAGGAACCCTGAGCCCAGGAAGAAGCAAGTTCTGGAAAGAGAGGAACCCTGAGCCCAGAAAGAATTAAAACCTGGGAAGACAGGAACCCAAGAAGCCTGAACCCTCGCAGACACTAGCAGTCGTCTTGCTCCAACATGTGAAAATAGACTTTGGCGAGGGAAGTAACTTATGCTTTATGGCCTGGTATCTGTAAGCTCCTACCTCAAACTAAATACCCTTTATAACGGCCAGCAGATTTCTGGTATTTTGCATCAGCACCCTCTTGGCTGACTAATACATATGGGATATTAACTGTAGGGTATAAATTATAAACAGTATAAACCCAGAGATCTGCAGAGAATATTTCAGGAGAAAACTGAATTTTAGCTATGTATTAAAGGCTGAACAAAGATTTATTTATTTTTTAAACATTTATTTATTTCTCTCCCCTTCTCTACCCCTTGCCCCCTGCCCCAGTTGTCTGTTCTCTGTGTCTATGTGCTGCGTGTTCTTTGTCCGCTTCTGTTGTTGTCAGCGGCACGGGAATTTGGGTTTCTTTTTGTTGCCTCATCTTGTTGTGTCAGCTCTCTGTGTGTGCGGCACCATTCCCGGGCAGGCTGCACTTTCTTTGGCATTGGGTGGCTCTCCTTACGGGGTGCACTCCTTGTGCATGGGGCTCCCCTGTGCGGGGACACCCCTGTGTGGCACGCACTCTTTGAGTGCATCAGCACTGCGTGTGGGCCAGCTCCACACGGGTCAAGGAGGCCCGGGGTTTGAACCACGGACCTCCCATGTGGTAGACAGACGCCCTAAACCACTGGGCCAAGTCCGCTTCCCTGAATAAAGATTTAGACGGATGGAACTTAGTGCCCTTTAGGACAAGAACATGAGCAGAGGTGTGTTAACCAGTGTATATGTGTAACACACTTATACATGTACAACATATATAATATGTATACTCACACAAATGCATATGAATATATTATACACATACCATACATATGCGTTATGAGATTATTCCTTTTGGACAAAGAAAGTATAAATTTAGTCTGGACCCAAAGTAGGAAGAGTACATTCTATATAGTTGGCAATGGGGATATCTTGAAGGTTTTTATATTTTTCCCCTAAATAATAAAAGTATTGCCTGCTTAATTTAGAAAGCACAGATATAAAAATCAGCTCTATTTTATTAAAATTAACACTTTCATGTATTTTCTACCATTTAATTAGTGCAATTGTTAAAAAATAATTGAGGGAAGCAGATGTGGCTCAACTGATAGAGCATCCACCTAAAATATGGAGGGTCCAGGGTTCGATACCCAGGGCCTCCTGACCTGTGTGGTGAGCTGGACCACGCAGAAAGCTGCGTGCACAAGGAGTGCCATGCCAAAGGGGCGCCCCCGCATAGGGGTGACCCATGTGAAAGGAGTGCACCCAGTAAGGAGAGCCGCCCCGCATCAAAAAAGCACAGCCCGCCCAGGAGTGGAGCCACACACACGGAGAGCTGACACAGCAAGATGATGCAACCAAAAGAGACGCAGTTTCCCAGTGCCACCTGACAATGCAAGCGGACAAGAAGAACACACAGCAAATGGACACAGAGGAGACAAAGGGGGGACAGGGAGAGAAACAATAAATTAAAAAAAAAAAAATTGAGGGAGCAGATGCGGTTCAAGTGGTTGGGTGCCTGCTTCCCACAAGGGGGTCCTGGGTTTGGTTCCTCCTAAAAACAAAAAAAAGCAAACAAGTGAAAAAACCAACTCAGGGGAGTCGATGTGGCTCAGTTGTTGAGCATCAGCTTCCCACATGTAAGGTCCAGGGTTCAATTCCTGGTCCCGGTACTTTACATGAAATTTTTTAAAAAAATTATGGAATGGAATGGGTACAGCTTAGTGGGTTGAATGCCAACTTCACATGTACAAGGTCCCAGGTTCAATTCCCTGGTACCTCCTAAAAAAATAATAATAATAATTGAGTACATTTTTCTATGTTAAGAACTTTACAAATGTCACTTTAAATGACTGCATCATGATTTGCTTAACCAATCCTCAATGCTAGACTTCTAGATTTATAATTTTTAACAAAATTTATTGAAGTATATCACTCATACATGAACATAAACAGTAAGTGTATAGTAATAGTTGTGAACTTACAAAACAAACATACATAACATCATACAGAACTCTCATACCTCACCCTACCACCAATACTTTGCATTGTTCTTAAACATTTTTAACTAATGATTAAAGAGCACCCTGAAAATATTACTACTAAACCAAAGTATTTTCTACCAACCCACCCTAATATTATTTTTATACCATTTATACATGAACATACATAAACAATAGTAAAAGATGAGAACTTATAAAGCAAACATGCATAACATCACACAGGGGTCCCATACATTAACCCTCCACCAACACCTTCATTGTCATGAAATATCTGTTACAAATTATAAAATATTATAAAAATCTTACTACTAATTACAGTCATTATCTTATATTTGGTGTATTTTCCCCCCAACCCACCCTATTATTATCTTTTAAATATATTTTTATGACAGAAGTTGTAAACTTATAAAACATAGATTTTTATGATTTTTTTTTTATATTTAAAAAATATTTAGATGAGTATCTATGTTCTAAGTTTTACATGTTTTTTAAAATTATTTCCTTACATCAGATTTCTAGAAGTGGAACTACTAGGGAAAGGATATATAAAAAGTAACAGATTCGGGAAACGGACTTTGGCCCCGTGGTTAGGGCGTCCGTCTACCACATGGGAGGTCCGCGGTTCAAGCCCCGGGCCTCCTTGACCCGTGTGGAGCTGGCCCATGTGCAGTGCTGATGCGCGCAAGGAGTGCCGTGCCACTAAGGGGTGTCCCGCGCATAGGGGAGCCCCACGCGCAAGGAGTGCACCCGTAAGGAGAGCCGCCCAGCGCGAAGGAGGGAGCAGCCTGCCGAGGAATGGCGCCGCCCACACTTCCCGTGCCGCTGATGACAACAGAAGCGGACAAAGAAACAAGACAACAAGACGCAGCAAAAAGACACAGAAAACAGACAACCGGGGGAGGGGAGGGGAATTAAATAAATAAAAATAAATCTTAAAAAAAAAAAAAAAAAGACACAGAGAACAGACAACCGGGGGAGGGGAGGGAAATTAAATAAATAAAAATAAATCTTAAAAAAAAAAAAAAGTAACAGATTCTTTATGCATACTGCCAGATTGCTCTGTAGGAAATTATATCAACTAACATTCCCATCAGTATTATAAAACAGTACTTGTATCAATTATATTCACTTCAAACATTCAACAATATTATTGAGCACCGATGTGCAAGGCCTTATGTAGGTCCTGGGGATAGAGCAGTGAATAAAAGAAGACAAAAATGGGAAGTGGATGTGGCTCAAGCAATTGGGCTCCTGTCTACATAGGAGATCCAGGGTTCAATACCCAGGGCCTCCTAGTGAAGGCAAGCTGGCCATGTGGAGAGCTGGCGTGCACTGAGTGCTGCCCTGCTCAGGAGTGCTGGCCCACATGGAGAGCTGGTGCAGCAAGATGATGCAACAAAAAAAGACACACAGGAGAGAAAATAAGAGACACAGGAGACCAGGGTGCTGAGGTGGTGCAAGAGAATGATCACCTCTCTCTCATTCTGGAAGGTCCCAGGATTGGTTCCTGGAGACACTTAATGAGAATACAAGCAGACACAGAAGAATACACAGCAAACAGACACAGAGAACAAACAACAGAAGGAGGGGAGAAAAATAAATAAATCTTAAAAAAAAAAAGAAGACAAAAGTCCCCTGTGCTGCCCTCATAGAGTTTATGTTCTGGTGGGAGAGGCAAACAAACAAAAAGATAGGTAAGCAAAAGACAGCGTACACTATATAGTTAAGGAGGAGAAATAAAGAAGAGAAGGCAGATAAGGGTGACAAGGGAGAGGCTGAAATTTTAGACAGGAAAGCCATGAATAGGCTCACGAAGTGGTGATGTTGGAGTCAAGACCTAAAGGAAGGAGGGAGCCAGACATAAGGCCATCTGGGGGAGGCACATTCCAGGCAGAGGGAACAGCAACTGCAGAGGCCCTGAGGCAGAAGCATAGCTGGAGTGCTTGGAGAAAGAGCCAAGTAGCCAGTGTGGCTGGAGTAAAGTGAGCCAGGGGGAAACAGGAGGAGATGCAAAGACGGGGTGCACACCCCTTGGGGCCTTGATAACATCATTTTTTTCCATTCTAGTTATTTAGATAGGTAAAAGGAAAATATCTTTTTATTCTAATTATAGGAGGCACCTACAACAAAACTTGATAAGAGGAAAGTTATTTTTAAGAAAGATCAACCTGACAGGGTTATGCTCAATGAAATAGAAGAAATAAAGGATACCATTTTGGAAGCTTTACAATAATCCACATAGATTGATTGGTTCAATCATTCATTTAAAATACATTTATGGAGTACCTAAAATATAATAGGCATGAGCTCAGCACAAATAAGAGAGACTAAGCACTGGGATAGGAGCAGTGGGAATGGAGAGAAAACAAAAAGTATAAGAGGCATTTGCAAAATAAGTCAATTGAATTTGGTGACAAGATACACCAGGAAAGAGTAAAAAATTCATATGTACTGTAAGTTACTTTAGTGTAGAAAATGTATCTAATTCATTTTGCATTCACCCCAGTACTTTGAACATTATGATCATGCTCAATAAATGGTGAATGGATTAAAGCAAATTGAAGAAATTTTTCTCAAACTGAAAAAGGACCATCAAAGGTAGAGAACAAAGCAAAACCTTGGGGACTGCTCAATTCAAAATGGAAGGAAGAAATCAGGAAGATAAAAGGAAGAGGTCAGAAAAGCAGGAGGAGAAATGAGATTGTGCTGTACCACACCCAAGGAGCCAAACTGGAGAGCAACTGGAGAGCAGCTGGAGAGCAGAGTCAGTCTCGCCTTCGGCCCAAGGCAGTAAGGTCAAGGAAGCTAGGACAGATGATAACCAAGATCTGGATTTGACAATAAAGGAAGTCACTGGTTATGACAGTGGGTTGTAGATGATTAAAGATGAAGCCAGGAACAAGGAAAAGGACATAACTAACTACCCTTTAAGAAATCTTGCAGTGAAAAACAGAAAGGAAAAACAGACAGGTAATGATCCCCTGAGACACAGAACTCTGCCAGAAATGCCTACTCTAGCCTTTGAACATGCAGTGAAGCTCAGTAAGCCTTGAAGAATTATTTTCAACATTCAACCTAGGTGAGATCCCCAAACTAACAGTTTGATTGAATGACTACAAGAAAGATCCCATCCAGAGCATGTATGAAAAAGGAAGCAAATCTTCAACTTTGCTACTAATATCTGGTTGTTAAAGTGACTTTAAGGGAAACGGACTTTGGCCCAGTGGTTAGGGCGTCCGTCTACCATATGGGAGGTCCGCGGTTCAAACCCCGGGCCTCCTTGACCCGTGTGGAGCTGGCCATGCGCAGTGCTGATGCGCGCAAGGAGTGCCGAGCCACGCAAGGGTGTCCCCCGCGTAGGGGAGCCCCACGCGCAAGGAGTGCGCCCGTGAGGAAAGCCGCCCAGCGTGAAAAGAAAGAGCAGCCTGCCCAGGAATGGTGCCGCCCACACTTCCCGTGCCGCTGACGACAACAGAAGCGGACAAAGAAACAAGACGCAGCAAAATAGACACCAAGAACAGACAACCAGGGGAGGGGGGGAGATTAAATAAATAAATAAATCTTTAAAAAAAAAAAAAAGTGACTTTAAGAAGTCAAAGATTAGGGGGGAAAAAGTAGTGATAACTGCTGGTTTGTTGGATATTTAGCTAATGTGAAATAAATCAGCTTACGTCAATCAAGTTCCTTTTTTTTCTGTTGTAGTCTCTGTGATTCTCTGTTAGAAGCTGCTCTCCTCAAACATCCACAGATACTTACCAGTTTTATTCATATTTACGAATGTGGCACTAAGATGTTAGCTGGAAGTTCTGTGTCAACTGATGAGCTTCACTCTAGCGAAATCAGGCCAAAACTCTTATATGCATGGGACTACTTACAAGCAATACTGTCTGTAAGTAAAGTAAACGTCAATTTCTCTTCCTAAAATGCTTAGTTTTCTTGGGTAGTTAGTGGAAGAAGTAGACAAACTCTATGGTCATTATTTGGGTATTTTAAAGCAGACTTTAGGAAAGTCTTTAAGAAAGCGCCTAAGGGGACCACATAATACAGCTAAACCCAGTGGTGAACCATGGACTGCGTTTAACAGTCTAAATATGAAAACGTTCTCTCATGAACTATAATAGATATACTAAACTAATACATGGTGTTAGTAATAGGATGGTTTGTGAGGAAAATACACCAAATATAAGCTATAGGCTATTAAAAAAATAGAAAGTGCCTAAATAACACCTAAGTTATCCTATAATTAGTTAACTATGTTTCTGAGTACATTTCCTTGGGGACAATATTTAAAGTGTGATCAGAGACTCAAAGCAATCCTTGATCCAGAAAAAGGTTAAGACCCACTGAACTAGAAGTATAAAAAGAGGGTTGTTTTTTTTTTTAATTTTTTAAAAAGAAAGATTACGTGCACAGAAGGACACTGGGGAATGAGATAGCTGAGACACACACCCTTGGGCAAGTTACCTCAGTCATACCTCACATAGCACCAGGAAAAGGACATGCTTACTGAAATTCCACCAGCCTATCTCTTTCTTTTCATGTGCTATACTGGGAAGGAAAAGTGTTCCTAGTCATGTACCAGCTGCGTGATCTTCTACAAATGTAAAACTGAATTCCAATTTCTTCATTTTAAATATAGGACTACAAAGGATTATTTGTATGGATCAAAATCTGGGAAAACTACTTCAGGAGAACAAGTCTGGCAGCATGATGGGTTAATAGTATAGGTGTGGCAAAGGCCCCTAGCAAGCTGGCCCACTTGATGGAGTTAACAGGGGGAGTAGGGTAGAAGGCATTCTCATCTGGCCTACAAAAAACTGACTCTGTTGCGAGTCATTCTAGTCACTTTAAAGGGGGGGAATATCAAGACTAGTCTCTTTGGAGTTGTGCACAATTTTAATCTTCTAGCTAGATTTCACAAACAAGTAAGAAAGTTTAAAAAAGGAAAACCTAATGAGAAAGACACACAGAGAAAGACCCAAGTACCTTCTTCCCTACCACCTACCCAGAGACTATATTCCTCAATGACAATGCTGAAAGTTGTGACCTCACTGTGGGGAGCGTTGTCATGCTAAATGGAAAATTGGTTTATTTTTTTTTTAAACAATCACAGTCCAATGTAGGAACTGAGTCATGTGCTCCAGAGTTCACTATGAACTTGGGAGAATACCATTCCCCAACTGGCAGGAAATTCCCCATTAAGAAGCCAATGCACGCTGTAAATCCTTCTACCCCAGAGGATGGTGGGTAAACTCCCTGGTGGAAGCTGAGGCTCTAGTTTTGAAGAGTGGTAGATGACCCTTTAGAGCTTGCTCTCGGCAGGCTCTCCTGCCACTGGCACAGTGGAAAAGGTCTGATTTTGAGAAATAAAGAATTGGGGGAATTTGCAATGTCACGTGAAACATTAGACCACTTTCTTAAAAGCATGACCACAGACAGAAAAGGCGAACAGCCTGGGCTCAACCATTTTCTGGCTCTGTGACCTTGGGCATTTTGTTTTACTTTAATTCTCCGTTCTTTACTTCCCTCATCTATAAAATGGGGGAGCATAATAGCCTCTACCTTATTTGGTCATTATAAGGACTAAACGAGTGAAAATATGTACTCAGCATAATGCCTGCTGTATAAGAAGTTTTCTAGCTTATTGTGACTATTGTTGTTAAAGGCATAACCACAGGGGGAAGGGTTTCCTTTAAATTTCCCTTTCAACGCCCAAAAAGTATTCCATAAAGAAACAGGTTAAAAACAAGTCTAAATATCCAATTCTGGTTTCTATTCTTGGCTAAATTCACTGGAAAGCCAGTTAACTCATATTTACTAAGCCCCTACTAGGAATGGGGTGCTTTGTCAGCTGGTATAGCCCACTTGCTCCTGATCAGCCTGTCTCTGTCCAGTGGCCTGGATTGCTAGAGAGCTGGAAACCAACCCGCTGGCCAATTTGCAATGGTCCTTCCCTGAAAGAAAAAGCAAACAAACAGAAAACCTATCAGATGAAAAACAAGCTGTACAGCGCTAACTGGATTTGCTAACTGTGTGTTTAGGGTCACCTCAGGGAAATTCCACTGTCTAGAAACACTCTCCCTCTCCCTACTAAAGCCCACACCCGAGAAAACTGATGCCTGAGTAAAGCTCCTCCAAATTATCCCAGGGCAGAAATTCCAAACTTTGACCTCTCCCTGGAAAAATGCAGCCTGGAGAGTGGAAAAGACCTGGGTCCAGGCTTTTTGGCCTTGAGCACATTCCTGGCCTTCCTGGATCTTGATTTTCTCCTTTATCTGTTCGCTGAAGGGCATTCTCAGGTGAAAATTAAACAATGCACAAAGAAGGTGTTTAACCTGGCACTGGAAACCCTCCATGACCTGGGCCCACCACCCTTCCAACCTGGCCTTAGGAGGCCTTTCCTTGGAGTGTGGGAACAGAGTGGCTTTGGAGGGAGGCCAGCTGACTATAACCAGCTGTAACCAACAGGGCAGTCACTTAAGGCCCCAGCCCCAGGAAACGGGGATGGTATGCATACCAGGCAGGGCTGTTCTTGAAGTGAAAGGAGATGAGGCACGGGGAAGGCCTTATGTAGGGTCTGGCACACAGGAGAGCTCACTGTAGATTAGCATCCTCAGCTCCCATTTCTTCCCAGCCAAACTGCTGCCCCAGGGGAATGGTTCACAACCTCCTGTATACTCTGTTCTTTCCCATGACCTATGGTATTCTTCCTCCTGTAAGTACTTCTATCCTTCTCCATGTGTTTAAATCCTAGCCCTTTTCTATGCACCCTTCTCTGAATCCTATTCAGCCAAAAGCAAACTCTCCCTTTGAATATTCAGGGCAGTACTAGCCACAGATTGCACTCTCAACGTCACATTGATAGCTGTACATTTTGTCTTAACTCTTCTGCTAGATTACCTTCTTGTCGGTAAGGATTATGTCTCCTCCACAATTTTTAGCACAAAAGAGGCTGTAGCATCACCTAGGAACGTGTTAGAATCACATATTCTGGGGTCCACCTCAGACCTATTGAACCAGACACTCCAGAAAACTCTGATGCTCACCAGTTTAAGAACCTATGGAATAAGGGTTTGCTGAATGAATAAATGATTGAATGATGACTTAAAGTACAGGTGCCACAAAAATACCTGGGCTACTTTTATTGATGGTCAGGTCCTTATATGGCCCCTAACCATTGTTCTGTAAAAGGAGGATCTTCGGTTCTTGTCTGATGCAGGCCCAGTAATGCCTCTTGGCTTAGGTTCCAATGATTTAAAAAGACATTGGGGGAAGGTTGCTGGCCAGCTGAAAGTCAAGTGGTGTGGGTATGTGTGTGGGTGAGAGTGAGAGAGTACACACAGGAAAATTCAGCTTAGTGGAGGTGAAAGAGTTGGTGGAAATGGCATTTTTTTTCCTGGAACTTTCCCTGCAGGCAGCTATAGTTAAAGCAGCACCTTGTCTGACCAAGAATCTGCCAAGGATTTCCTCGCTGAAAATTTTTTCGTCCAGAAGGAAAAAACAAACAAACCAAACCTCATTTCAGGCAAAGTCAAGAGGCCATTAGAGAGAACAGAATTCAAGGCAACAAAAGTTCATTGAAAACTTCAGGGGCTCATCCAATACTCAACATCCCTCCTATACACATCACGGAGAGGCGACGACCCCCAACATGGAAGAAAACCAAAGGAGTTCCTGAGAGGGGTAGAATACATACTGGCATCCCCTGACCAAGAAGCCACTTTGGGCACAGTTAAGAAGAAAGTTTTGCATTTATAAGTCTCAGTTCCCCTAGAACTCTTAGCGTGTGTCACTTCATATAATGGGGAGTCTTCCTCCTGCCCACCTCTGGTCTGCCTGGCCTCCTCGTCTCCTTTCCCCACCTGAACACAACTGGAGCCATAATTAGCCACTCGTGTGGCTTAAAGCTCCCTCCAGCTTTCTTTAAGCCTTTAGGTGAAGACGCCTAGCCTCACTGCCATCTGGGTCTCCCTGGCCCTGCCCCAACCCTTGGCCCATCTCTGATGACCCAATTCTAGTGGCTCCGCCAATGCCCCAGGAGGTTCTGTCAATCTGAGATGGGGCCACTGGCATCTCTGTTCCTTTCCGAAACTGATGCTGCTCAGGCTGGGCCCCAGAAAAACAAACTGCAGCTCTCTGGCTTTTTGGCAGCCTGGCCTAGATTTTTGTTTTAACAAGGGGTGGGAGGGAGAATTTGAACCCTGTGGTTATCTGCATTTTAAAACATTTAAACACAGGCCATGCACCTGCTTGGCAATTTGTACTCTTCATTGAGTCCCTCAGCTCTACCTCTTTTAAAATAGCAACAACAACTCTGTGTCCTTCTTTGTGACACATTATATATATATATGGTGGGGACATGTTGAGCCCTGTCCCCTCCTGCACCTGACTTCCGGAATTGCTCAGAAAGGCAAACTGGCCAGTCCTCGAAAGGGAAGGGCTAGGGCCAGGGTAAGGGAGCGGTCCCGTTTGTAGGAACCACTCCTGCTGGCTGAAATGCAAGATACGGTTACATTTGAGAGATATTTCCCAGCCAAGTCTAATTTGTCCTTCCATGCCAAACAATAGCTCTTCTAGCTGCTTTCTTACCATGTCTCTGATGTGGGGGAAATGGGAAGCTCAGAAGGAAAAGCGGAAAAGGTCAGGGGTGATGGTGGAAGTAAGGACACGGTTTAACAAACAAGCCTAGTTTGTGTCTAGATGGAAAGAGTGGTGGGGGCCTGAAATTATCTAGGGAAACAGTCTCCAGTTTCTACTCTGAACAGATGGCTCTGAGAACCACTGCAATGCTGGTCACCTGTGGCCCCTCTGCCCTCGCCCTCCATTTTTGTTGGGATAACCTCAAGTCAGATTCCAGCATCCCACACTCTCATCTGAGTTCCAAGATCAAATACACAGGGTGTTAGTGAACGCTTCAACTCTGGGTCACCCCCTGAAGACCCATACAATGTCACTACTCTTGTATGACCCTGGAAGACACAAGTGGATTCAGCCTCAGCCAAACGAATGGCAAGACGAGGACTGACTCTATATGACATTTAGCAGACAGTAACAGGCTAGGTACACTAGAGAAGCTTCCAGATGCTATGGAGTGAGAACTGGAGAAGAAACAAAAGGTGCTAAAATGCAAGGCTCCCTCTCTGCAGGCAGGCTCCAAAGGCAGGGACCTAGGTAAAGACTATCCTTTTAAGAGGGACCCTCAAAAAGACAGAGCCAGCTCATCATTGCTCTACTGGGAATTCTGGAAATCCCTAAAGCCATCCACAGAGCTCAGCCTAGCACTCACAGCAGATGAGCTGCAGGAACCTCTCTTTGCAAAACAGACAAGCCTGGGTTTCTGGGCTGGCCCAAGGAACGATCTAAGTTGTTGGGACTACTTGGCTTACAATGGAAAAGGCAGAAAGGAGCTTCTGCAGCAGATCTGGTGACCACAGCCACTTATGAAGGCTCAGTTCTGTAAACCTACAACTGCTCTCATTAAAAAAAAAAAAAAGCTTAGAACATATTCTCTGCTCTTAAATTCATAGAATCCAAAAAACACCAGAGCTTCTCCATTACAAAGGAACCACTTCTGAAACCTGTAAAAAGATTATACTCACCCATACCGCCTCCAAAAGAATCAGAGAAGGACTGACCCACAGGTTCCCCAGGAGCAAAGGCAGTAACTGGGACCCTGAGATACCAAGAAACCCCTGGGCAAGGACTTACACCAGAGTTCATAGTAGTAGTTGCAGCACTGAGACTGTCCACAGCAGTGTCCCGTGTCACATATGTAGCTTTGATTGTTGGTACCCACACAGGTTTCCTTATCCTGAAAAAATCAAAAGGCACTTTAGTATGTTAAATTACAGCTTTTAACTCCATTTTTCTTTTCATCTCCCTCCCCCTGGTTGTGGGTCCTCCTGCCCTCAAAAGCAGTTTGCACCAAAGATTATTCCTTTAAAAAAAAAAAAATTTAAAAGAACCACACAACAAAGAGTTAAGGAAAAAATGTGTTTATTAACACATGTGTTTATTAGGGGATTCAGCACATAAAGCAAACTGGCAAACAGTGAAGTTCTTCTCAGTCAGGAAAGGGCTGTCTTGCCTTCATGTCCAAGCAGAAATACTTTGTGTTCAGTGTTAAACTCAGTCAGTAAGAAGGTAACAATTCTCCTGTAATTAGCAGTGTTTTATTTATTTTTTTTAATTTCTCCCCCCCCCCCGTTGTTTGCTCTGTGTCCATTCATTGTACGTTCTTCTGTGTGCGTCACCTCAGCTCCCTAGTTTGTTGTGTCTCATATTTTCTCTTCTCTGTGTCTTTCTGTTGTTGTTGTTGTGTCATCTTGCTGCGTCAGCTCTCCATGTGGGCAGCACCCCTCCTGGGTGGGCTGCATTCCTGCACGAGGCGTCACTCCTTGTGTGGGGACACTCCTGCACGGGGCCGGCACTCCTTTGCAGGGGCACCCACCACAACACTCCCTGAGCGCAGCAGCACTCTGCATGGGCCAGCTCCACACAGGCCAGGAGGCCCTGGGTGTTGAACCCTATACCTCCTATATGGTAGGTGGAAGCTCTGTTGAGCCAAATCCGCTTCCAAGTATGTTTTAAATAAAGCCAGCTTTTCTGTGAAACTTCCAGAAATAATTAATACATACATGTTCTAGGATTAGTTTCTAGTCAGTCATTCCATCCTACCTTTGAAAGACATGATCTCCAGGGTGAATTACAGTGTGATTCAAAAGAGAACTAAAAAATCTGCTACTGAAAGTCTTCACTCTTTTTTTTTTTTAAAGATTTTTTATTTATTTCTCTCCTCTTCCCCCCATTGTCTGCTCTCCGTGTCCATTTGCTGTGTGTTCTTCTGTGTCCACTCGCATTATCCGTCAGAACTGGGAAACTGCATCTCTTTTTTGTCGCATCATCTTGCTGCGTCAGCTCTCCATGTGTGTGGTGCCATTCCTGGGTGGGCTGCACTTTTTTACGCGGGGCAGCTCTCCTTGTGGGGCACATTCCTTGCACATGGGGCACCCCTACATGGGGGCGCCCCTTGTGTGCAGCAGCACTGTGTGTGGGCCAGCTTACTACACGGGTCAGGAGGCCCTTGGGATCGAACCCTGGACCTTTCATATGGTAGACGGATGCTCAGTTGAACCACGTCTGCTTCCCAGTCTTCACTCATAAGAAAAAAGGTGGTGGCTTGGTCAGGTGACTGGCCCTAGTCTAATTCCCATTTGCAAGGTCAGTTTGTGCTATCAAATGATCTTTTTTACTATCCAGGTAACAGTTTTTTTTTCTTCCTCTTCTCCTCCCCTGCTCTGCTGTTTTTGCTGTCTGTGTCTATTCACTGTGTGATCTTCTGTATCTATTTCTCTTTCTGTCTTCTCTTCTCACCTTTCTCCTTTAGGATTCACCAGGATTCAATCCTGAGGAACTCTGATGTGGAGAGGTTCCTTGTCAACTGTGCCTCCTCAGTTCTTGTTCTCTGTTGTACTTCACCTTGACACGCCCCTTCATCTCTCTTTTGTTGTGTCATCCTCTTGCTACATGACTCATTTGCACAGGCACTGGCTCACTGCGCAGGCACTCGGTTCGCCATGTGGGCACTGGCTCACTGTGCAGGCACTCAGCTCACCACGAGGGCATTGAGCTTACCATATGGGCATTCAGCTCACTGCACGGGCACTTGGCTCACCACATGGGCGCTGGCTCACCACGCAAGCACGCCTTCTTTTCTTTTTCACCAGGAGGCCCCAGGGATCAAAGCTGGACCCTCCCATATGGTAGGCAGAGGCCTTATCACTTGATCCACATCCACTTCCCCAAATGATCTCTTAAAAGAACCTTGACAGATCCAGGATTCCTCCTTGTCCCTTGTTTGAGACATCTACATTGCCGAGTAACCATCTTGCAGTTGCCAAATTCTATTCAAAGCACCCATGGAGGAGGAGGTAAGAAAAACTTTCCTATTTCCCATTCAAGATATGAAATACCCCCCAGCAGCCAACCTTAACCTCAGCCCCAAATGTACTGTGGGCCACTGTGAATGTGATGAAAACTCTAAGTCATCTGCTAAAACTGGCTTTCAACATCCTTTATTCCTTAAGAAGTAACACATTCATTTAATGGGCACTGTCTTTTTGCCAGGCACTGTGTTGGGTACGAGGATTCACGGATGAGTAAGACACTGTCCTTATCCCTCAAGCAGCTCAGAGTTGAGAAGGAAAAAACCCTGCTCAGCAAGGAAACAAAAACCACAGTATTGTATCTGCTGCTGCTCAGGCTGACCCAGTCACAGTACATCCGGGCGGAAGGCTGCCAGTGGAAACTGAAGTCACATGGCTGGCTCCTCCTCTCCAGGCCTTGCTTTACTACACTGTCTACTTGGCCAAGGGGATAAACAAAGTCCTTCAGGGGCTGTCCACAGGGCTAGAGGCCAGGCAGCAGCAGTGAAGTCACCTGAAGCCATGGGGAGAGGGCGAGAGGGAAAGCAGCAGGACTGAAAAGCAGGTCCAGAAACTTAGTGCAAGTTTCTACCAAGATCCTCAGGTGTCTCCTGGCCTTTAAATCTTACACACCCTAGCAGAAAGGAGTTTAGGAAGAAGGAAACACAGGAAAAGCATCTATAAACTCTGGCAATAATGAAAACAAAGTTCCTTCTATCTTCACCATTCCCTGCCCACCATAAGCAAAATGAAACCCCCAGCTGGTGGCTGGCTGTCCAGTCATTAGTCTCCTCTGATGCCTGACGCATGTGGAGAAGCACATCTCCACTTGCAGCTTTTGCTAACACACATGCTCTCTGATTTCAGAGCAAAACACTGCTTTCATAAGGACATCAAAAAGTTTCTCCTAAGTTTAACAGGCCCTGCCAATGCCATTCTTTTAGCACCAACTGGCAAGAGCACAGTTCCAAGTGTCCACATAGTTTCTAAAAGAGGCTGTGCCGCCTACACACTAACACATGAAAGAATCCAGTGATACTTCTGCCTTGGGAAAATCTCACCACATGAGGTCCAGGTTCTAAACAGAGGGCAGCCAACTGTTCCTAAGTAAGGCGTGGAGTGGAATGTGTCTGAAATTTAAACAAGCGGCATCCTCATGACCTCCAGGTGTCAGCTTCCCCTTCAGCCCTCCCACTGCCAAGGAAGCAGGCACAGTATAAACTGGACCCACACTTCTTCCTTGTTTTGCCCCCACTTTTCCAGGGAGAGCAGAACTGTAGTAACATCATTAAATCCAGTGTTCCTCAAACATTTTCTAATCCAGTGTAGCTACAGCACTGTTCTCCTTTCCCCCAAATACAGAGTCCCCAAGCTGCCTGGGATGGTCTTGGTGCTTGGAATTGTCAGAGGTGAGCTCCTTCAGAGAGACCTGCTGGTGGGAGAGAAAAGCCCCTGAGCCTTACGTTTGGGTCCAGCTCTGCCACAGCGGCTGCCCTAGGGCTAGTTAAGATGATTTCTAAAGTCTCCTTCAACCCTACAGCTTTATTATCTTACCTCCCCTCTCCTTCTGTCACAGCAGCCTCAAGCCAACACAAGATCTGAAATCTATGTCTCCTCTCATTCAAATTGACAGCAAAAAACAGTGGTGTGGTGGTGCTGCTTGGTGCTCTTCCTTGTATGAGGAGCCTAATCGTGGGTCACCTGGAGGACTCTCAAAGACCTCTCAGTGGCTCAGGAACTGCCTGGCAGAAATGGCTGGGTCAGCCGGATCTGGGTTCCAAGCCCAGCTCTTATACTTATCAACTGTGTGATCTTGGGTAAGTTACTTTACCCCTCTAAGGTCTTAATATCAATATTATTCTGTGAACCATTACTGTTGGGCATGACAGACCATCCAAACAGCACCTTGCCTTTAATGAGAATGACGTCAGAACAGTAAAGGTGACTCTGGCCATATGGGCTGCTCTAGACACACAAAGAAGAATATAAAAAGGAGGTGAAAGAAAAAAATTAATAAAAATTTTTTAAATTTAAAGAATATAAAAAATATATAACAAAAAATAAAAAAAGAAACTAGAGAGAATACAATGTAAAGTTCAAGTATGAAAAATTCTCAGCACACTGAATGATTATTCTATGCTTTCCTTTCTAAGCTTTTTCAAACACTTTATACATACTATGTTGTTCAGGCCAAGTCCTGAACCAGCAGTAGTAGGCAGGCAAAAAAATCTGCGGAAGGGCACATAGCCAGGAATTAGTACCATCTAGTTTGTCTGACTCTTTATAAGCTACAGCCTCCCTCGTTAAAGTAAGACTTCTTCAGGGGAGTGGGTGTAGCTCAGCGGTTGAGCACCTGCTTCTCATGTACAAGGTCCTGGGTTCAATCCCTGGTAAACAAACAAACAAACAAACAAATAAATGTACACTTCTTTAGCTGCTTTTTACACTTCAGCTAAGTAAATAAATCCACCAAAAAAGCTTACACCAAAAAAACCCCAACAATTTACCTTCAGGAAAAAGAGAAAGACCCTGCCCTATGGGAGCTCTTAAACTTTGGGAATATGTCCCTGCATCTACTACAGCAGTGAGTGTTGGGACTCCATTGCTCAAACAGGATTTTGACATATTGACTTTCTGAAGAGAAGAGTGTCTCATCCTATGAGGAACCCTTCCTTCCTTCAATATTTAGAGTGCCTTTGCACACCAGAACTAAGCAAGGGGTGGGGAATGCAAAGGGAAGATAAGTAGAAACACAATCACTGCCCTCATGGAGCTTAACTATAATGAAAGACTGGTAAAATAATCACACAAGTAAATCCTCAATACAAAAGGTTAGAGGGAGAAAAAAATTGCATGATTCAGTAAGAACTTATAATAGATAGGCAAGCTTCTGTGAGGAAGGTAAGTGAACTGAAATCAAGAGAATGGTTAGAAAGTTATTAATAGTAAAACTTAAGGAAAAGGGACAGGAAGAACATTCCAGGTGAAGAAATGGTACAAGTAAAGCCCTTTGACTGAAAGGAGATGGAGAAGTAGGAAAAAGTTAGGCAAGCAGGGACCAGACTGTGTAGGGAGGTTGTAGCAGTTTGATAAGGTTATCAATTCCAAAAATAGATATTGGATTATGTTTGTAATCTGGTCTATACCAGGGCATGATTAAGTTATGGGATTAGGGCTTTGACTGGGCCATGTCGTTAGGACATAGAGTCCCTACCCACCAAGGGCATGGCATGGCAAAGGACAGAGCTGAGGGTTTTTGATGTTGGAGTTTTGATGTTAGAGTTTGATGCTGAAGCCTTAAGCTGGAGCCCTGGGAAGTAAGCTCACAGAGGAAATAGAAGCAAGCCCCAGGAAGAGGGGAACCCTGAGCCCAGGAAGAAGCAAGCCGTTGGAATAAAGGAATCCTGAACCCAGAGAGAAGCAAGGCCCTGGAAGAGAGAAACCCAGAAAGCCTGAACCCTTGCAGATGTCGGCAAACATCTTGCTCCAACATGTGAAAATAGACATGTGAAGGAAGTAACTTATGCTTATGGCCTGGTATCTGTAAGCTCCTAAACCTTTATAAAAACCAACCAATTTCTGGTATTTTGCATCAGCACCCCTTTGGCTGACTAATACAGAGGTGAAAAGATCAACTTTGCATTTTAAAATAGCTTCTTCCTGGCAATGTGTTCATTTGCACAACATTCCACGGCCCAAACAAAACACCAGAAACTTAGGAACTGTCAAAAAGCAACTTTTGTGAATAACACATACTCTTATGCTCCTAGAGGCTTTTTCCCTTGAGCAATGACTGTGGCTGTGACCGTCGGGGTCCTTGTTGGCAATAGGTTATATGCCTTCAGCCCTGGTACTAGAGTAAATGGCTTCAAGACTTAGGGCACACATGGTAACCAAACAAAAAGCACAGGCACAAAGAAGAAACTAGCAAGACAAACCCCAAACTGGAAAGAACGTTTTTACAGTGGAAAAGGATGACCAGTATGTCTTCCGCACACAGGCAAAAACACTATCTCTTTGGTGACAGCATAAACTGAGGGCCTAACAACATTTTCCTTAACTGTTTCCATGTCTTATAGTTGCTATTCTTAGCTGAGCCACTGTAAAGGTCAATTTAATCAGTGCAAGAACTTTCTAACTGCCAGCATAAAAAGACACTGGGCAGCAATGGTTCTCCAGGCCTGGTTTTAATTTGCCAATATTATGGAGTTGGAAAACCCTGCTAGCAACTGCCTAATGGCAACAGCATCTTATGTCCTGAGAAAAACATCACAGTTTTAAAGTTTTAAGAGTAAAAAACAGAAAATTTGAAATCCTTCACAGTTTGCTAAAGACAGGATATTAACTACCTTGGAGGCTGGATATGAATGAAGTTTGGAGCATTATAATGGAAATGTCCATCTCCTGGCATCACTTAACAAATATACCCTGAGCCTCAGCAGAGTTGCAACTCCTACTATCTGGTTCGTTGGACTTACCCAGGTCAGCTAACACGGAGGTGAAGATGGTCAATCACCACACCAGGGAACCAAGAGTGCCTACAACTGAAAGCAGGAGAATCGCATTCATCAATCAGGTGGGATCTAAGTCCCCTCTTGATACAGAGGTGGAGTGGACATCACCATCCCAGGGTCCACAGGATGGAGGAATAAAATATGGATGAGAGTGGATGGTATTCTAATATAGAACTATTGTGATTCTGGCAATTGAAGAAATTGTATAATTAATGTGGGGACAGTGGCCACGGTAGTTGTTGAAGGCAGGGAGAGGGAAGAAGAGATGTGATGTGGGGGCATTTTCAGGACTTGGAGATGTCCTAAATGATATTGCAGGTATAGATGCTGGACATTATATATCCTGCAATAACTCACTGAGTGTACTGGGGGAGAGTGTAAACTACAATGTAAACCATAATCCATGTGGTGCAGCAGTGCTCCAAAATGTATTCACCAAATGCAACGAATGTGCCACGATGATGAAAGAGGTTGTTGATGTGGGAGGAATGGGGTGGGATGGGTGTGGGGTATATGGGAACCTCTTATATTTTTTAATGTAATATTTTTTGTGACCTATGTATCTCTGAAAAAGGGGGGGGGTTAAATTTTTAAAAATTCAAAAAAACAAAAACAAAAAAACCACAAATATATATTGGATATCCACCCCACATCCTCAGTGTCAGATGCTGTGCTGAGTACTACAGCAATGAGCAAGAGATTGTGAGGGGTGAACTTTTGCTTCTAGCAATATAGCTGGGTTAAGTAACTTTAAAATTCTTCTATTAAAAAACCCCTAGAAATACTGGCCATAAAACAATATCCTTTTAATTATACAGCTGAGCTTGCAAGAAAGTAAGGAAAATTCCTGAGGGCCAAAAATGATGGGCCAAGGGCCAAAACCACAAGTAAAATGAGGTCGGGCTCCAGATGCCCTGGAAGGAGGGGTGTTGTTGTCCTTGGGCCCACCTGAAATAGGAATTGGAAGTGAGCCATGGTGTATAGCTGATTTCCTCAAAGGGAGACAACACACAAGGAAAAAATAAGACCAGTGGCACAGAGTAACAGTAAGAAAGTTCTGAATTGAGGGGGAGGGGGAATATCCCCTCTCTAATAATTTGTAATCATTAGACTTGGGATCTGAATTGTACTACCTTCATGGCATGAGAATCCCCAAGCCAAAAACTTAACAAAGAAAGTTGTCTCAGGATGGAAATCTCCCTGCAATATCTAAGAAGCAAATATAAGACTCTGTATGAAGGTTTCCCACAAGTAAAGTGGAAAAGGAACTCACAATCTAAAATACAGAAACTTATGCAGAAATAATTCATCATAAACAAGACAGGAAAGTCAACAAACGCGGATAAGATCCTCGCCCCACCAAAAAAAATTTAACAAAATGCTCAAATAAACCATAAACATGTTTAAAATGATTAAAGCTAAAAAAAATTTTAAACAAGAACGAGATGCTACTAAAAAAGAGAGCAATCAAGCAGATTTGGAGATAAATAAAACTTATAAGAAAACCAGTTATTAAAATAAAAAATTCAATGGATGAATTTTATATAAGGTGAGACACAGTTGAAGAGGGAATAAGTAAACCAGATTTCAGATTTCTCATATCTGACAAAATTGCCTTGCAAAATGCTTCTACAATTAAGAGAAAACATGGAAATGGAAAATATGAAATAAGGAGTTTGAAAGGAGAAGAAGAAAATGAGGGGAGAGGCAATATTCAAAGGGATAATTGAAAGATTTTCCAGAATTGATGAGAGACATGTTATTTTCAGAAAAACAATAATAAGCCCACATTTAGACACATTGTATGAAAATGCAGAACAAAGAAAAAAGATCTTAAATACATTCTAACGATAATATTCAAGTGAAATTAGAATTCAGATAAAAGGTTAGTGTGGCTTGAGCACAGTAAACCTCAGGGAAAGTAGTAGGAGAGGAGAGTTGAGAATTCAGCAGAGATCAGACCTCATATGCTTTATACAACAGTTAACATAATACCCAAGTACCACAGCTTGTAAATTCATTGTTGGCTTCAGTTAGTTTCTCCCTTAGGTTTTTGGTGTGGATCATTTAGTAGCCGTGAATAAATGCCAAAATATCGTTATCACTCTCTTATTAACTCTTCAACTTGGGCCCCTTCTTTGGCCCCATCCAAGTTGTCAGCTGCTACTGCAGAACAGGCAACAAAATCAACTTTCCTTTCCATTCTTGAACCAGGAATAGCTTTCCTGAAAGCAGACTAAATTCTAGCACTACATCTCTATTGCAGTGGAGTTCTGATTTTGGTAAGGTTCTGTAACCAAAGGATAACAAAGTCTTCATAAACAAGACAAATTTGAAATGATTAGCTGGGGAAAGGAAAGCAACATCACCTTAGAATCAGCTATTTTTATTCTACCCTAGGTAGAATTCTTCAAATTCGGAAAACGTAGTGCTTTCAGAACCTCAGGTTCTTAGAAAAAGATTTATGGGTGGCCATGAAAACTATCCTTTAAAGCTTTGTGATTCACTTATATATATTTTTCTTTTTATTTTCTTTAAAAAAAATTTTCCCCCTTTTCTTTTTTTTTTCTTCCTCTCTTCTACTATTGGTTTTTAAGGGTGTTTGAAGAGCTGTCATACTATACACGGCAGTTAGTTCTTAAGCTTTACTAGCTAATGGAGTTCAATTTCATCCTCTCTGATAAAGGGCAGGCCATCACTAAGAACTTAACCAAGATTCTGCTTTGTATGCACTAGGGTAGTAGGAATATATTTATATATATTCTTAGTTGAGCTCTGTAAGTTTCCAAACCGACAAACAGCCTGGGCTAGATGGGCAGGTTCCGTACCAAAGGTAGTAAATCTTATCTGATAAGATCCAGCCTCACTCGTCAGATCTGATAGTGCAGTTTACACTCAGGAGGACCCTGGACTCTAGGGCCCTGGGTTCCGGAGTACCCAGAACCAGGTCTCCAGAGAACCTGGTTTTTTTTTTAAAGATTTATTCAGAGACTAAAAAGCTCCCCTGTTATTCTCATACATACTCAAGTTTGAGAACCACTGCCTTAGATCTATAATACAGTTAAAGATCTATAAATACAGTTTTTGCCCTTTAAAAACAGAATATTCTTTTTCTAGAATTTTCTCAAACACATCCCAACAGTTATTCCCATGAGTGCCCACTTAGAACCAAGGTACATCATTTATACTAACTTGCTTCATTCCATAAAAAACAAACAACGCCCCCCCTCCCCCAAATACATCAAGAGCATTAGTTTTAAAAAGATGTGGCACGTTAGTCAGGTACACTCTCATCTACACCAGACTGCTATAGCCAAAGCAGCATTACAACTTTATCCTCATTAAATAGCCCCCAAACAGAGCAGCCAGCAAATATATTAAAATCAATTTCCTGTGTTGCCATTAGGAACCTGAATAACAAACTCAGAAAAAGCCACTTGACCTTGGTAGGAAAATCCCAGAGCAAAGATGGGAAGTTACAACATCTCCCATGGTTTCACTAAGGTCTACTTTTTAGGTCAGTGTCCTAGTGCATGCCCACCCACGCGGCCTGGCTGAACACTGTGCCATCCTTTTATCCCTTGACAGTTAGAAGGAAAGGTAATCCTGCCTTGAGGCGTCCCCAGCAATTCCTCATCACTGGCTCTTCTGCCACATAAGTCCATGAAGTGTGGCATCTTTAGCAAGAGCTGGTGCAGAAAGCTGAAGGTTGAAAACGCACACAGTGTGCAGAGGAGCAGGTGAATAGCAGGTGGCACAGCAGGAGGGCAGGTCCTTTCCTTCCCACATTAAAACACTGCCTTTCATGCTTGAAAGTAGAGATTGCCCAGTGGTGGCTCCCAGGTCACAGTGGACCCATTGGTGAGTTTTATGTCTGCATGGTACCTTAGTTTTTTAACTTAAAAAAAAAAAAAAAAGGAATTAACATGTAAAACAGGTACCTGGACAAAGAAGAGGGGCCCCTTGTCACTGCATGGGGGGAACACCTCTTGATAATCAGGAAAATCTGCCACAGCCCTCAAGAGATGGAGAGGATAAGCGAGGGCTGTTCAGTGACCATGTGTAGCAAGCATCAGGAGAGGCGTTTTTACCTGTGTTCCTCACTCCCCTTTTATAGGAAACTAGGAGACTGATATTCAGAGAAGTCACACAGCCAGAAAAAAAGTTTTTCTTTGGATCTAGAGCCCAAATTGTAGTGGAAAAAAGAATTTAAAATTTAGGGGGCATCCTAAACTTTCAATCTCACAGGCACAAAAACAACAGATAAGATATGGACTTTGCCTTTGAGGCACTTTGAAATAACTAAACTGTTAGGTTAAAAAAAAAAGTCATGTTTAAATTCTTCTGCCAAAACCCTTCCTAAAAGATTTGTTTGTTTTGTGCTTTAATAAGCACAGTCTAATCAACAGAATTTGTTTTCTTTGAGGATTTGTAATTTGGCAAAGCCTCAGGGTCACTATTTGGAACAATGATCACTGTAACACTGCAAAGAGCTATATATTAACTTATATAGTATACATTATGTAGATCTCTCAAGGTTTTCAAGGTTCTTTAACAGCCACCTTCTCACTGGAGTCTGCCAGCACACTGGAGGTCAGAAGAGATGCTATTACCCCCATTTAAGGATGAAGAAACTGACACTTAGCCTCAGGTTGCAAATGGCAGAATCAGAATTCCCAGAACCCTGATCTTCTGACTTTTGATTGAGTATTCTTTCCACGACTTTCATCAATGTCTTTACTGTATCCTGAAAATGGCACTTGGTCAAATAAGACTCACTTCTTTGCCGGGGTGGGGGTGGGGGTGGGGGGGGTGGAGTATGGTTTCAAAGGAATCAGAAATAGTAAAGGAAGAAGTTGCCTTGTTGCTGGTGTGCTTTAAGAGATTCACCACAATTTCATTTGACAGTAAAGAGTGCACGTGGGGATCTCAGAAACATTCCTCAATTTATGCATAATTTCAAATTTAACCCTATTTTTCCTCAACATTTCCATCCCACTGCAGCAGGCTTCTGTTGGAAGCAAAGGAGACAATGAGACTTGCCTTGTGTGGCTGTCTGTCTAGAGACCAGCAACTGGGAGATTTATTGCCAGTAAAAAGTTCAGCACTGTTCAACGAAACTGTTTACTTCTACCTCAGACAAAGGGTCACAGGAAAAATGGTCTCACTGCAAACTGATGCAAGATAAAAGAAGTCTTTGGAATCGAGAGTCTATCCCTCCAAAAGATCCTGAATAACTTTAAAAAAAAAAATACAAGAATTTTCTGAACTCTTGCACTTAAAAGATCAAACCAGACTTCAGATGAGTTAGAAAAGGAATGATTCGATATGCTTTATCAGAGCTAGATTACAATAAACCCAAACCGTAGCAATAGGAACCTTGCTGGAAATATGGCCTTTTATTAAAATAATTGCAGCCTAATTGTTCTTTAGGTTATTATCAAGTCATTTGGGCACTGCTGAGATCCTACCCTTCTAGAGGATGTTAATCCAGATTAATCAGATTAAGAGAAAATTTAAGCTCTGGAGGGTCTGGTCTTATTTACTGGCCCACAAAGAATTGACTCTATACCTATACCTGCTAATTAAGGGTCATTTAAGAGATCAAAATGTCAAGATTCTAAATTTGTGAGCAGGTAATTGACACATATTCCTCAGAATGCAACAGGAAAAAGTATACCTAGTCCTCTAACAACAACCCCATCCTCCTTCCCCCAGGCCTGTGACTCATGCTTCCTAAACAGAGCAGACTGCTATATATTGGTAGTTTCTAGCCCAGGGTTGTTAAACTTCGACACTACTGACATTTGGGGCCAGACAATTCCTTGCTATGGGGGGCAGTCCTGTGCATTGTAGGACGTTTAGCGGCATTCCTGGCCTCTACCCACTAGATGCCAGTAGCAACCCCTGCCCCAACCTTTACAACCATTAGTGTCCAGACACTGTCAAATGTCCCCTGGAGAGGTAAAATTGCCCTCGGTTTAGAATGACTGTTCTAGTCAAATTGTACCACACAATTTAGTGTAGGTCTGTGTTTCATCCAGTCTTATTCTCTGATTGCCTTATGGGATCCCCAACCACTCTGTACCTTCCTGGAGGACAAGACTGATGTCAATCTCACAGTGTTCCCATCCTAGCAAAGATAAGACCTGCAAAAACCTTCCAAAAGTACTGAACTTAGTGCTGATGAGTCAAGTAACCCCAGGAGCTAATCCTCCCCAACATGCTCCTGTGCCCCTTAGCTACGTGATGCTAGTGGCTGCATGAGGTGATCCTCTAAGGGTTAAGCCATGCCTGTGGTGATACAATTTTAGCATAACCATGAGAGATCTAGTCATGGCTTTCTGGCATGACATGGTCATAGTAACCCAGCACAACTGAGCCTAGCCCATGAATGTGGAAGCTCACATCAAGCTGGAGGAGTGGCTGTACGTTGTTTCTGCTGGCAGCCTGCCCGAGCCTACCCTGGGCCCCCCATCACACTCTGGAGCCACACCCAGAGGGGTGTGATGACAGGTATTCATACCACTGCCTGGTGGGGAACCAGGGACTTCCATACTCAACAAAAACCACATGACAGGTCGGGCAGTATTTGAAACCAAAACTGAGAACATGGGTCAGAGTTCAGTGGGAGCTCCTGAAAGCATGTATGCAAAGCAAGAGAACCGAACAATAAATGCCCAGACCTTCTTGATGCAATGCCCAAGAGAACCGATGTCTTGTGTGCAACACTGTACCAATAAACCCTAAGCCACTTTCAGGAAAAGATGTTACCCCACCATACTCCAGCCATTCTCAAAGAATGTCTCCTCCTCTCCTGAGATGCCTATAGCTTTCTGTCACTGCCGCTCTTCTCCCTTTCAGTTGAAAGAACAAAACAGGTCAAGAAAGTCACCTGCCAGGATCAAATCATCACTTCCAGCAACCTGCAAGAGAAGCCACTTGAGGTCCAGGGTTCAAGTCTAGTTGAGCCCTCCATAGAGAAGCAATGGCTATAGAGGGACATAGCAATGGCTACAACAGATCAACATTTGGGGCTGTTTCAACTCAGTGTTGCTACAAATTAGCAACAGAGTCAAGAAATGCCAAGGAAGAGACAAGAAAGTAGTATCTAAGTGCTAGGGAATTAGGTCATGAGAAGAAATTGTTTAGCACATTTTTTATAATAGGCCAAAATTATTCTGTTCTCCTGGACTAAAATTTACCTTGTCAAGGAAAAGGGGCGGGAGGGGGTGGATCAAGCTCATGGGATATCACTGGAGGAAGTGACTGTTTTCTTTGGCTCCAACCTGGATTAAAGTTTCAAAATCAGCAGATGCATTCCTCTTTTCCACTAAGTTATTGTCCAGTCTACTGCTCTCTGCTGTGATAACAGCGCTGTGATGAAAAACAAGTAAAGCTCCTCTAAAAGAGCAGCTTCTTTAGAGAGAGGAGACTGAAGATTCTCCCACTGAAGATCTGTTACTTTTGCTCCAGGTGACCCCTAACTTTTATGCTCACATTTTATTAAATAAAGCATGTGCACCCGGGAATCTCTGGGACCTTTTCAAGGCATCTGAGGCAGAATATAGATTGATCTCATCATCTTCCTTAATCTTCCTGGTGATTGGGATGTTCCACCAATACCATAAATTTTATTAGTACTGATGTGTTCTACTGACTATTTAAAATAATTCATTTTTAATTGTGGTAAAATACATGTAACATAAAAAATCATTTCAATCTTTTTAAGTGGACAATTCTTTGACATTCAGTATGCTAACAATACTGTGTAACTTTCACCACCATGTCCAGACTATTTTCATCAACCCAAACCACAACTCATACTCATTCAACAATTCCTTATTTCCCCCCTCTCCCCATCTCTGGTAAATAATATTCTGCTTTGTCTCTATAAATTTGCTTATTCTAAGTGCTTCATATAAGAGAAATCATACAATATTTGTCCTTTTGTGTCTGGCTTTTTTCACGCAACATAATGGCTTCATAGTTCATCTATTTTGTAGCATGTACCAGTACTTCACTTCTTTTTACAGCTGAATGCTATCACATTCTATAGATATCCCACATTTTGCTTATCAATTCATCTGTTCATGGGCACTTGGGTTGCTTCCACTTTTTTGGTATTGTTAACAATGCCATGATGAATAACTGGTGTACAAATATCCATCCATGTCCCTGCTTTCAATTTTTTTGAGTATATACCTAGGATAGGGATTGGTGGGTCATTGGTAATTCTTTAACTTTTGAGGAAATGCCAAACTGTTTTCTACAGTTGCTGCATCATTTTATATTCCCACCAACAATGTATTTCTTCACATGCTTGCCAACACGTTATTTTTAGTTTTTTTAATAACAGCCATCCTAATGTGTGTGAAGTGGCATCTCATTGAGATGTTTTTTTTTTAAAGATTTATTTATCTCCCCTCCCCTCCCCTCCCACCCTGGTTGTCTGTTCTTGCGTCATCTTCTTTGTCCGCTTCTGTTGTCAGTGGCATGGGAATCTGTGTTTCTTTTTGTTGCATCATCTTGTTGTATCAGCTCTCCGTGTGTGCGGCGCCATTCTTGGGCAGGCTGTACTTTCTTTCGCGCTGGGCGGTTCTCCTTATGGGGCGCACTCCTTGCGCATGGGGCTCCCCTTTGCGGGGGACACCCCTGCGTGGCAGGGCATTCCTTGTGCACATCAGTGCTGCTCATGGGCCAGCTCCACACAGGTCAAGGAGGCCCGGGGTTTGAACCACGGACCTCCCATGTAGTAGGCGGACGCCCTAACCACTGGGCCAAGTCCGCCGCCCTCATTGAGGTTTTAATTTGCATTTCTCTAATGGCTTATGATGTCAAACATCTTTTCATGTGCTTATTGGTTATTTTAATATCTTCTTTGGAGAAATGTCTATTCAAATCCATGACTGATTTATTTATTTTTGTCTTTTTGGTGTTGAGTTGTAGGAGTTCTTTATACTTTTCAGAAATTAAAACTTTATCTGATACACAGTTTCCAAATATTTTCTCCCATGCTGTTGGTTGTCTTTTCACTTTATTTTATTGTTTGTCTATTATTTTTCACTATCTTAATAATGTCCTTTGATGCACAAAAGTATTTAATTTTGATGAAGTCCATTCTATCTATTTTTTTCTTTTGTTACTTGTGTTTTTTGTGCAAAATCTAAAAACCCAGTGCCTACTACAAGGTCCTGAAAATACTTCCCTACTTTTTCTTGTAAGTAAGAGTTTTATTGTATTAACTCTTATATTTAGGTCTTTGGTCCATTTTGAATTATTTTCATTCTTTGTATGTGGATTTTCAGTTGTCCCAGCACCATCTGTTGAAGAAACTATTCTTTCCCTAATGAATGGACCTGCACCCTTGTCGAAAATCAACTGGCCTTAGGTTTGTGAATTTATCTCTGTACTGTCAATTCTATTCCACTGGTCTATATGTCTAACATTACACCAGAAGCACAGTGTTTTAATTACTGTAGCTTTGCCATTTATTTTCAGATTAGGAAATGTGAGTCCTCCAACTTCGTTATTTTTCAAGGTTGTTTTGGCTATTCGGGACACCCTGTAATTCCACAGGAATCTGAGGATCAGCTTTTCCATTTCTGCAAAAAATGCTACTGAGATTTTGATAGGGACGGCATTGAATCTGTAGATTGCTTTAGGCAGTATTGACATCTCAACAATATTCAGTCTTCCAATCCATAAATGTGGGATGTCTTTCCATTTTTTTTAGGTCTTCATTTCTTTCAGCAATGTTTTGTAATTTTCAGTGTAAAGTATTTCACCCCCTTGGGGTTTTACTTTATAGATGCTATTATAAAGGGAATTGTTTTCTTAATTTCTTTTTCAGATTGTTCATTACTAGTGTATAGAAACCCAAGTGACTTCTGTGTGTTTATCCTGTATTCTGGAACTTTTCTGAATTCATTTATTAGTTCTAGTAGCTTTCTTATAGATTCTTTGGAATGTCTATATATAGGATCATGTCATCTGCAAATAGAGCTAATTTTACTCCTGCCTTTCCAGAAGTTTATTTCTTTGGCCATATTGCTCAGGCTAGAACTTCCAGTACAATGTTGAAGAACAATGGTGACAAGCAAGCATCCTTGTCTTGTTCCTGATCATAGGAGGCAAGCTTTCAGTCTTTCACCATTGAGGATGACATTTGTTCTGGGTTTTCCATGAATGTCTTTTATCATGTTGAAAAAGTTCCCGTCTCAGTTTTCTGAATGTTTTTTATCATGAAAGGATATTGGATTTTGTCAAATCCTTTTTCTGCATCATCTGAGATGATCATGTTTTTTTTTTTCTCATCATTTTATTATTTTGGTGTATTATATTGATCGCTTTTCTTATGTTGAACCATTCTTGCATTTCTGGAATAAATTCTACATGTATACTCCTTTTAATATACTGTTGAATTCAGTTTGCTAATATTTTGTTAAGGATTTCTGCATCTATATTCAAAGGGATATTGGTCTGTAATTTTCTTTTCTTGTGCTGTCTTTACCTGGCTTTGGTAGGGTAATGCCGGTCTCATAGAATGAGTTAGGAAATACTTTCTTCACTCTGCTGTTTTTAAATATAAACTTGTACCCAATATGCAGATTCAGTGTTCTTATTACAGGTTGAACAAATTTTATTTTGAAGATTAAAAAAAAAACTTCATCTAAAATGAACTGGGTATGTGTGTATGAACTACCCTTTCTCATTTAAGTCATGGTAGGGAACTGAGGTGCTCTGTGGAGCTATCACATACAAGATTTTTACAAATTAGTTCTGAAAACTTTTGGTAGTACAAGCGTCACCTTGGTGTTTGCTGTATTATACAGCCAGTTCAGTTCCAAGCAGAATCTTGCTTAATTTGTCCTGAAGCAGGCATAAAGAGGTTAGCACAAAAGGGTAATGAATGGCGTCTGGGTTAACCCATAGTCCTTTGTCCTTTGAAAAGCACAGAGCATGCAAGGAGAAGGGGAGGGATCTGGCAGCAGAATTTTTGTGCAGGCACCATACCAAAGGAACATGCAAGAGCAGGACAATACTCAAAAGACTCCTGGACTCCAGTCCCACCACTGCTACACATTAGCTATGTGATCTTGAGCAGATAACTTCTTGAGTTTTGCTTTCCTCACTGTAGAATGGAGATAAAACCTCTTACCTCATGGGTGGCTGATGTGATGAAATAATAAATGCCCCATGTAAATGTTGGCTAATATTCAGCAGTTTACAGGTTAAATTAGAAGTCAGCAAATCCTCTCTGCTTTCTCCCCAATCACAGTTCCTTTCTTGCAGCTTTTTTTGTTTTTCTTTCTTTTTTGGCTGCCTTGTCTGCTTGTTGTTTGCTCATTGTTTTTTGTTTTTGTTTCTGTTTTGCTTGTTGTCTGCCTGTTTTTATTTTAGGCCATCTGGAACCAAACCCTGGCCCTCCCGTGTGGGAAGCAGGTGCTCAACTGCTTGAGCCACATCTGCTCCCCCTGTCTTGCAGCTTTAGCGATTTTCAGTGTTCTCCTTGTGAGTCCCTTAGACCACTTACCATGCCCAGGGAGTAACCAGCATTCAACATTCTGGTCAATCCAGGCTCTGTAGGTTCTGTGCTCCCTTTTAAGAATATAAACAGCATCTTGAGCCAAGAGTAGGCCCCCTGTGCCTCCTTCCATGACAAATTCCAACATGGGCAAAGGCAAACTACCTGAGAGGATCCCAGATCCACCCTGGTTTTGTTGGCAACTATTTGCTCATTTCTAGTTATCAGGGATCATCCCACCTTATCGGTATGGACAATTTGGGGGACAGTCAGCCCCTCCCGCAGAGAAAGGCAACATTTCAGAAGTACAAAGTATAAATTACTGTCTCGATGAATCTAGCCTGCATTCTACTGACTAGAGCCTGCTATCAACTGATCCTTCCATACATCTACAATTAAACAACTGATACCACTGGACAGCGTAAAGTATCACCTGCAGAAGGTGTCTCTTCATCCTCTGAACTCCTACAGCATTCCGTTCCTCTCTAATATCACTCATACCTGTCTGCAGAATGTTCCAATTACCTGCACACTCACCCTACTTTCCCTACCTGACTGTAAACTCCTTGAGGACAGGTTATAGCATTTCTTTATCTCTGTATGACAAACATGTGGGATAGGTGCATGGTACTTTTGGGATGAAAGAATGTTGTGAGACCCCTCCAGCATTACAAAATCACTACCTTCTAAGCTGAACAAGAAATAGACTTCATTCAAATAAGCAGACTAAGAACATTCTGCTCCAATTTTGTTTTCTGAAAAATCAGTAATCCACCTGTTAGGTATACATGATGGATTCCCTCTTAATCAGAAAACATATTCTCTGATCTCACCAGATAATAAAAGAGATTACTTGTTTAATTGTGTGTTGTATCTAAAATTTGGTACATAGTCTCCCACTCAAAAAAGTTTAGCAGGTAACATTCTTTTCTTTCTGACTTTAGTTCCTCTAGGCACAAAAAGACTGTTCTTTAGTCAACACTGTAACTTCCAGTGAGCTATCTAACTGTCCTTTACATGAAAGAACTAATATATCCTATAGCCTATTTGCCCTTTAAAGACAATAATTCAGGCCATGCTCCTTATTAGACTGAAGGGACCTAATACTTTCCTCCTTCTCTGTGTCCATAAAGGATACCAATACCAGGTAAGCCAAGGTCTGTGGCTTGTCTCTGGCATCTCTTTACCATGACTCATAGATGACAGTTTCCCTTCTCATCTGCAGGAGAAAACAAAAACAACACTCCCAACCTGATCTCTCTGGAACACTTTTCCCCAGCTCATATGTCTGGTAAACTCCTACTCATCCTTCAAGACTCAGATCAGATATCGCCTTCTCAGGAAAGCCTTCATGTCCACTTCCGTCCCCCAGCCTGGTTTAGATACTTTCTCACCCTCTGCTATGCTAGTTCCTGGGCATAATATGTTGTAGTCTAAGCACACTGTCATGTAATTATTTCCATGCTACTAAACCCAGAGAATCAGAGTCTCTCAAAATGTGGCTTGAAACAACCTGGGTCAGAGTCATCTGGGGAACTTAATGGAAATATATGGGCCCCAGGCCTAGAGAACCTACATTTTAATAAGCCCCACTCCCAGGTGATTTTTATGCATTTTGAGAACTAGTGCATTAGAGAGTGAGCTACTTGAAAGTAAGGCCCATGCTTTATCTTTGCATCCTTTGCATGGCACATATTCATTAAGTGTTCAAAATCTCCACACAGTGGTACTAATTCAGTAGGTGCTACAAGCTTGATATTGGTCCCAGAGTAAAATGTAAATGGGCCTACAAAGAAGTAAGCACTGTCTTTACTTGGGCAGGCTAGAAACAACATTCAGAAAATATGTACCAATGAGAATTAATCCTACTCCATTCTCACTGACACTGGGCAATGAAGTCTAGGTAGTGAGAAAAATCTGTGCTTTAGAGACAAAACTTCCAGGTGGAAAAATGAAACAAAACAAAACCTTCAGTTATGATTTCCCTAACTAGCTGAACAACTTTGGTCAAGTGGCTTCACTTCTGTTAGCATCAGCATGCATCTCCATAAAAACAGGGTGATGTGACCACTTAAAACAGAGGGCTGTTATATAGATTAAGAGGAAATAATATATGAAAGTACATATATATTTTGTATGATAAAGACCAACAGTATACACATTTCTGTGTCATTTTCTTCCTAACAGAATTATTACCAAGTAATCTTTAGAAGGTTGGCTTTTACATTGCTCCAATAAAGAATACAGTTAACACTGTCAGACACAGAAATGCTAGAAATATACGAAATTACATAATCAAAAACATTCAGAATGTACAGGCAAACTCTGAGTCACAGAAGTCTAGGGTCAAAGGAGCCTTCAGGAAGTCCTCTAACTCAGCTTTCTATAAGGAAACAAGTAATCAGAAACAAGAGCTAAAAATTCACTTGCTCTTGTTTCTCTAAGATGCTCCACAACACCCTTCCCAACCCTTCACTTTCTTGAGGGTTTTACTTTACTACTATCCACAACCTAATTCTCCCTTAATTGAGTGGAGATTATTAGACTTAAGCCCTATCCTTCTTGTCACCTCTTGCACTACTAAAATAAGATGATAATATACACAATAGAATATTAGCTGTAAAAAGGAATAAAGTTCTCATGCATGCTACAACATGGATGAACTTTAAGACACGCTGAGTGAAATAAGCCAGACACTAAGGGACAAATACCATTTGATCGCACTTGTATGAAATAAGCAGAATAAGCATATGCATGATGTCAGAAACTAGAATACAGGTTTCCAGGGGCCAAGTAGGGGAGGAGATTTAAGATTTAATTGGTGTGGGGTTTCTCTTTGGAGTGATGGAAAAGTTTTGGCAATGGAAAATGGGGACAGAGGCACACTGTTGTTCAGATAATTAACACCACTGAATTGCATATTCCAGGAGGAAAAGTTTAGGTTGTTTATAAGTTACCATATACATACACACAAACCCATACAACTGTACAACACAATGCATTAATAAATAGTATGCTAAAGTTAATAGCATAATAAATTAAATTCAATAATAAGATTAATAGTACTTTAGTATGGTAGGAGATAGCCTCACGACTCTGTCAACACACAGTGGTATCCACCAGAAGACAGGAGTGAGATCTTACTCATGTCCACTACACCCTCCACCTCTCTGTAAAATGACTAGTCCTCTTGCTTCCAGGGTCCTGTACCCCTGCAGTCTGGCATCCTTTAGGAAGGAGTAGATAAAAGAAACTTTTTTTTTTTTAACCAAATCCTCCTCTCTGCCATGTGCCTTTCTTGAAATCCTCCCCCAAACTCTTCAAGTAGATATTATCTCCATTTCAAAGTTGGGGTTCAGAGCAGGTAAGCAGCCTGCTGAGACTGAGGGAGAGCCAGGGTAGGAATGCAGGTCTCCCCAGCCCTGCCCTTTCCACTCGATGGGGCCGTGTCCCCTGCTCTTCCCCGCCTGCTGACATAGCAGGCAACGTTTCTCCCTCCTATTTACAGCACTGCTCCAAATCCGCACCAAGGCTGGCTCTGCCCATAGGTGAAAAGAACCATTTTTCTTGGAGGGGACAGGATCTCAACATGGGACCACTACTCTCTGCCTATCAGCTATTCAAAGAAGCACTCTGAAGAACAAGAGCACTAATGAAGTGTTTGGAGCTTTTCAGAGAAGCTTAGTTTTAAAGAATTTCAGGCAACCCATGGGAGATTTCCTTGCAGCTCCTCTAAGGCTCCTGGTTTGCTCCCATCTGCGGCTTTCCCTCACCCAGGAACAGGCAGCAGAGGGTATGAGTGTCTGTCCCCATCTTCCTCCCCCTTTTAGAGCTGGGAGGCTGGTTACAGTTACACATTCCTAAACAGACATGCCTCTCAGACCAGAGGGGTGAGGGTGTCCTACTCTCAGAAGTCCTGGAACAAACAGTTGGCAATGGCTGTGTTCTCTGCAGACAGCAGTTGGTGGGTTGCTACTGTTTTCTCATTCTGCTAGGTTATCGGCTATAATTTAGTGCTCTCAGTTCAAACAGGAGCTCACAAAGCAATCACGTCTCTGCCAGAGAGGTCTGTTTGCTTTGGAAAATCAGAGAGGAAAGCCAAAATGTCCCGTCCCCGAGACAGACAGGATGTCCCTTAGCCACACAACCCTGACCACATACTTGGAAGGAGAAAGCCTTTGGGAGTCCTTCCATTTAAAAAGAAGCATGCCCCCTCCCCCCAACCCAGAACCCTTCAGAACCAGAGGACTATGATGAAATCTCTAACTAGCCAAACTGAAATGAAGGCGAAGGAATAAAAGGGGTTTTGATTAAGAACCCCATTCAGTCTCTCCTCCTCCTCTCTCCCATCTCCAACCTGTTTCCTCCATAATGCTTCAGAAACAGTTTTATGTTATCTAATGGTAAATTAAAAGTGGATAGCCCCAGAGAGACCCCAGGGATGGGGGGGAGGGAAGCGGGTGAGGAATATGGTGGCTCTGAAAATTAAGAGCAAACAGGGAGGGAAGATGAAATGTCTGCGTGGGAGCTGGCCTGCTATAACTGAGAGACGTTTTCTAAAATACTGCCTCCACACAAAACAGTAGTACAATAAACAAGCTCACACCCTTCTGCCCTTCCCGAGCCCGATCCACATATAACCGAGTCAATTACCTGTCTAAGACCCAAAAGGAAAGGCATCCTGCAAGAGCATCGTCCACACTAAGATTTGGAACAAAGGGCTTTCAAAAGTTAAGGTCTGGTAAAAAGCATTTTCCCTGGCCGGCCCGCGTGCTCACCAGTCCCAGTTAACCGGTCTTCCTTCGCAAAGAGAAGAAAGTAAATAGAGTCCTGGGACCAAGCAGGCACTCTCCCTCCTGCTCTCCTCACTACTCCCCCTTCCTGGCTCTGACCCACCCCCACCTTCTCGTGACATATCTCAGACGCGGCAACCGAAGCTGCCTGCCAAGGGGAAATGACATCAGTTCAGGCACAGCAGAAAAAACTTCAGACAGCTGCTGTGGAATACTTAGGAGTTTGTGCAGCAAACCCCTGCTGCCCAGCCCTGGACCTAGCCCACCGAGCACTTGAGTCTGCACTGGGAGAAGGATGGGGTGGGGAGTGGTGCTGCCTGCCGCCATTAGCTCCCCTCAGCTCTAAGCAGGCTGGGGTGTACATAAATCAAGCCTCTAAAGTGGAAAAGAGCTGCCGTTTCTCTGAATAGGAACCGAACTCTATAGCTCCTGAGATATTGTTTCTCCTCCTTGGGAAAGAAAATCAGGTCCGGTGACTGCCAGTTTCACAGAAAATTTTCCACTTCCTTGTGGCTAGGAGCATTCTCCCCACCCCGGCCCCTGCGGGAGTCAAGGCTCAGTTAATTAAGCCTGGTTTCCCCAACTTTCTCTGGGGACTGAGGTCATTTGCAGTGAGGACTTGGAGAGGCACCTTTTCCCCAGCTAAGGTAGGACACCTTGGACACTGACCTCCCAAGCCCTCGCTTACACAGGAGAGTTTATATTTCATAAACAAACTGTGCATGTACAGGTGCCAACATCTTTCCTCACTTGTCTTACAAAAGGTACAGCAAGTCCCACCACAGCCTCCGAGCTGCCAGTAAAGCAGATCATCTATATTTAAACCAATCCCTGCTTCTGAAAAGTTCACCACTTTAGGTTTGCTGTGCTTTCTTCTCTAAGTTCAGGTTACCGAAAACATGGTTCTTTCCAGCAATTTTTGCACAAGGAACAAAGGTCCTGGGATTGGCGTCCTGATCTGACTTTTCTCAGCTCGGTGAGCCAACTCTCCTCTGGCCACCCTCCCTTCACAGCAGGTCAGGGCAGCTCTCCCCAGGCCTGAAACTTCTACCTAAGACGAAGCTGGCAAAGGACAAAAGGTCCATGTTTGGATTTGTACGTGCAGACTCTTGGGGAGAACAATCTTCACAGCAACTTTATTAAATCCAAAGTTACTTTCTAGTAACTTCTCAGCCTGAAAAATAATTATATTTTCCATGACTCAGAGCAAATATAGCTCATCTTTCTTTTTATTTTCTGCAACAATTTTCTTTCAGTGATATTTATCAACGGCCTCCATGGAGATGGCACTGTGCTGGCCATGACCCATATAAGTCAGAAATGATTCGTGCAAATTAGTATCTATAACTACCAACCAGGACAATAAATTAGCAGTACACAATACTTACAACACAGTGAGCTGCCAAAAGTACTTCTCAATCATTAGTGAATTCAGCCAGCCACACAATGTGCTCGCTGCAGGTCCCCCACTGATGGTTAAGGTCACGTCGACTTTTCTGACAAGGAAATGAATGTGCCAAGCCAGCTGAGCTGAGCCATTTCCTCAAGACTTGTGAAAAGAGCAGATTACAGCCTCACTGCTCTGGAGGAGAGAAAAGGGATGAGGTATGGAGAGAAATGGGTTCTGCAGCAGGTGTTTAGGGACTTGGAGGCAACTCTTCAGCAAATATGTACCCTCAAGACACGACCAGACAGACTGTTCCATGCCTTGCAAACACCCTCACAACTAGGCCAAACTGCCAGATAGTCAAGGCTGAACATTAAGACACAGCTGCCCATGGAAGAGTCACGAGGCTGCTTTGAATCCCCGCTCCTTTCATTTCCTGTTCCCTGGCAACCACCTACCATCACAAAATGTGTGTAGCACTATTAACTCTGGGAATCAAACTGGAGGGAAAGGGCATCCTCAGCCTCTCTCCTTCCAGCCCATATGGGCAACTTTGGTCTGGACCCTCCTAAGAAGACAGACTGTGCCTGTGGTTCTCTGGAGAGAGTACCATAGTACAGGTGTGTACTCATTCATTCAATCCACACCTACTGAATGCCTACAGTGTGCCAGCACTGTCTTGGGCACTGTGGAAACAAACACCACTAAAATACTCAAAAGTTTTTGCTCTGGTGGGCTATGGAAATACCCTACTTTTCTAAATAATATTCAACAGTCATGACCCTTTAAGAGAAGGAATAACCACATCACATTATTACTAGAAATTTTTTTAAAAAGGCATCAAAACTGCACCGTAGGGAAGCGGCTATGGCTCAATCAGTGGGGCTCCCATCTACCATATGGGAAGCCCTCAGTTCGTGTCCCAGGGCCTCCTTGTGAAGGCAAGCTGACCTGGCCCATGGAGAGCTGACAGCAACCCATGCACTGCAGAGAGATGGCACAGCAAGATGACGCAACAAAGAGAGACAAGCAGACACAGAAGAATGCATAGCAAATCGACACAGAGAGCAGACAGCAAGCAAAAACAGCAAGGGAGAGGGGAATAAGCAAATAAAATAAAATAAAATTTTTAAAAATTACTTAAACAAAAACAAAACTGTTCCATAGATTTCCTGATCCCCTCCAAATGAATCTTCCTTTTTTGGATGTTATCGAAGATAGTGTTTCTACTCAGCATTTGTCTGCTTTTATCTTCTTATGAGATTATAAATTGCTAGGAATGTGCCAGGTAGTATTTAACCCAAAGCATGCAGTACCATGTACTCTGACAAAGTGCTGGCTGATAACAGCTTCTCTCTCACTAAACTTCTTCCACCCCCACCTTTACTAACCAACCTCTACTGGGCACTGAGATTTGGGAGGGTGAGGTGAAAAGGAGGCTGAGTTGGCAAACAAAAAACATACCTCTTTCCCAAGAAGGCAAGTTCACATTTTGCTATTCCCTGCAAATATTACCACAATCTAGTGACAAATGAACTCAGCTTTAAGATTTAAGAGGCAAGATGATCACTGGCAATTTCTGCTAACCTAACAAAATGGGTTCTTTTATGTAAGTGATCCTGGCTCATACACGATGGGCCGAAGAGAAGGCAAACCTTCTTCAGATAATTTTAGTCATCTGCCTGACCATGCCGAATTAAATTCAACGCTGGATTCGCCAACTTAAAAAAAAAAAAAATAGGGCAAGAGTCACACTAACCAAAATTAAGCAGGATTATGCTATCAAAATGTTGAGACAAGGGAACAGATGTAGCTCAGGTGGTCCCTGTTCGATCCCTGGTACCTCCCAAAAACAAACAAAACAAAAAAACATCTCTTGTTAATGATCAAATGTGGCTTAACAGTTGAGCACCTGCTTCCCATGTATGAGGTCCTAAATTCAATCCCTGGTACCTCCCCCTAAAAAATAATAAAAATTTAAAAAAATAAATGTTGAGGGACTGTTTGTGGCCCCCAGCATGTCAGAGACATCCTTCACTGAGCCAGCCCTTTCTCCCTAAGACAGTAATGCTGAGTACATTACCCTCTGGGTTCTGATTAACTGTTATTTGAGAAGACAGGCTGCAACAGCATGTATGTTCATGGCTAGAGTGGAATTCACTTGCTCGCACTATTGTCAATTTGTTTGTGTCTTTTGGCAACATTTTTTCTGGGCAGTCTATGCATTCACAATCCTTAAATTCTGGGAGGGGAGGGAGGCAGATATTTGTTCAGCACTAACAACAGCCAGACTCTGATAGGAATTCTGACTACCAATGTCTCATTTAAGGCCACAACCACCCCATGATGTACATATTATTATCCTTATTCTTTAGTTGCAAAAACAGAGGTTTATGGAGATTATATGGTTTGCCCGAGGTCACACTGCTAGCAGTGGGAGAGCAAGGATTTGAATGAAGTTTCTGGCTCTTGCAATACAGGAGTTGGGGTATTAGACCAGAAGTTAACAAGAAGGAAAAAACAAAAAGCAAAAAGCATAAGCGTGAATCAGGTGAACACTGAACAGACAGTGCTCCAGAATTCTGCTTCCAAGACGGCCACTTACACTGGGTCGGACAGTGCAGTGTGGAGTGAGGGCGTTTGGGTTCCAGGACTTCCATTCTGAGCCACCTCGGACAGCAGAGTTCTGTGAAGTAATGGGAAAATGGAAAAGCCCAAAAGTTCTCATCTGTCCCCAACGCACACAATCGGTCTCCTTCCAAGGAGCAAGCTGAACAGAAGATTGGCTCAGGCCTTGGAGCTCAAGCAACCTGGCTCACTGTTCCCACTGCCATGTCCATCCAGCCGACTCTGGCTGAAGGAGACAAGAGCTGAGGGCCTGGGGTATCTAATTTCATTATCAAGGGAGATAAAGAAAGAGGGTTTTGTCAGAATAGGAGAGCAACTGACAGGCTCCTAGGGTAGGAGATAATCTCCAGACCTAAGGCCATTTTCCTTCCAAGAGCTTTGCGTAGGGGCTGCTAGGCAGACACAGAATATCAGAGATAAGAGACTTTCAAACAGCTTAAATTCTCTGGTTTTCTGACTAAAAAAAGCAGTAGTGAATACTAACTCAAACCCCAAACTAATGTGCCAATAAAAGACACACTGAAACATCTGCATGTCACAAACATGAAGTTGGGCATCAATAAAAGAATCCTAAAATAATTATTTTGGGGAATGCCATGGGAAGAATTCCAAACCCAGAAAGATGATGGACCTAACTTTGCCAAGCAGAAAGGCATCTGATGCTGAGGGATGGCTTGGCTGCCAGAAACTAAGAATACTAGCTTACCTGTGTCCTGGGGCTGGGCAAATGCAGGCATGTAGCAGGCCTGTCAAGGCTAGAAAAACACACCTCTCAGTTTCTGTGCAGGAAAAGGAGCTCCGCAAGTCACAGGACTTTTTTCTTCTATAAGATACCCATAAAAACCTGTGGTTGCTTTCTCACTATTGAGTCTTCTGGGGAAGATGGCTGGGCAACAGCAGTATTTAGTCACTTGCTAAATATCAAATGATGTATTTCAGAGAGGAGGGAACCCTAACATATCAGGTCTATCTAATGTTAAACATAATAGCTCTTAATGTATATATGAAAAAGCTTGAGCTTCAGTGAAGTTAATGAACTCATTCAAGATCACACATCTGGAAGGCAATGGCGTCAGCATTTCAACCAGGCCTGTGTGGCTCCAAAATGGCTAGACCACACATGAAAATAGTATTTTGATATTAATTAATAACTGTCATTTCCCCTCATTTGTGACCTGATAGTCATAGTCATATCTATCCACCCAGGATGTACCACTGGGATGACAAATGGATGAATTAGCCTTGCCCTGAAGGAGCTAATTATCCGGATTGGGAGAAAAGACAAACACATGCAGAAACAAACACAGGGACTCTATAAATGGAGGGGGGGGGTGGTGGTGAGGGGTAGTAGAAGCAGTAAACTCAACAAACAGCTCAAAGAAGGGATGGTGTTAAGGGATGGAATGGCCAAAGAAAGTTTAATTAAGAGATGGGGGGAAGCAGATGTGGTTCAACTGACAGACTGTCCACCTACCACATAGGAGGTCCAGGGTTTAAACCCAGGGCCTCCTGACCCATGTGATAAGCTAGCCCATGTGCAGTGCTGATGCGTGCAAGGAATGCCCTGCCACACAGGAGTGTACCCTGCAGAGGGGAGCCCCACACGCAAGGAGTGTGCCCCTCAAGGAGAGCTGCACCATGCGAAAAAAGCGCAGCCTGCCCAGGAGTGGCGCCGCACACACCGAAAGCTGACACAGGAAGATGACGCAACAAAAAGAGACACAGATTCCTGGTGCCACTGACAAGAATACAAGTGGACAAGGAAGAACACACAGCATATGGACACGGTGGGGGGGGGGGTGGAGAGGGGGAAAGGGGAGAGAAATTTTAAAAAAGGAAGGAAAAAGAGATGGGTACTTAAACAACATGTAGGGTTCAGGGGGAAGATGAGCACACTATGCAGGGCCAAGCATGGGCAAAAGCATGGAAACAAAGATGGGGCACACAAGAAAGGTAGAAGTAGGTACGACAAAGATCAGCTGCAGCTGGAATGCAAAGGCCTGATACTCATGTGTACCTCTTAGATTAACACTTTTTTTTTTCCTTTTTGATGACTGAGTTAGCTCCATGAAAACCAAACACAGGAATTCCCATTTTACTAAGTGTTTTAGGCTCTCCTTATGCTTGTCTGATTTTATTTTATACTAAAATATGATCATCTTGGGACTGATTTTGTCCCATGTGGGGTGTGGGGGTAGCATACGGAGGAAGATACCCATGTCAATGGTACAGCCTCAGTCTTTGCAATAGAGAAAGGGAGGTACAAGTAGCAGAAACTGAAACCCATTCACAACAGCTTCCCTCAAGCCTACAAGGGCTTCCTAAGTTTCTACCTCTTGCTTTTCTTCCTCCCCCCCAACAAGAATAGCCTTTTGTGGCTGACAATCAACCACTCCCACAGATATTTATTCCCTTCATGGATGAGCCTTTACTGTCATTCCCAGAGTACTCAGGGGCCTGTGAATCTCATCACTGACAGTGGACTGTCACCAATGGTTAATGGACTCTCGCTGGATCTACAACTTAGCTTCATCAAGTATAATAACAGCCTTGTTGTTTTTGTACCAAAATGCTAGGTTCGTTTTTCTTACCCTGGAAACAGTTCAACCCAAACCAAACTGGCAAGTAGTCAAGAACTATATAAAAATCAGTGAGGTACAGCTCAGGGTTGTCCCCAGATACCTGCATGTCTCCTCACAAATAGCTCTCTGAACCAAAGCTCAGAATAAGTACAGAAAGAGGGATGTAGGTCACTCAGCTACATGATGTGCACCCAGATGTAACTTGGAAAGAGAACTCCTTTAAAAAAAAACTTAATGGTCTCCACCAAATCTGATTTCACCTTTCACTTTTATTTAAACTTTGGGCGAGAGACATGGTCCACTTTAAGTGGGAATGCAAGTGAAATGGTGGCTGACATCAAGTTAGTTTTATTAAAGGGACCTTGACTCTGAGACCCAGCAAGCAGCTCCCGGTCATCTGAGTGCAAGGTCCCCAGGGCAATCATTCACACTGTCCAGAAAGAGATCATCTTGGTTGTGCTTTTACAAGAAAACCCACTCACTTCCTAAATGTGCTAAAAACTCAGCAAAGACTTAGTTTACACTTTATGTTTTAGTTATTTTCAGGCCTATCTTCTCTTCTAAAGTAAAAGCAACTCAGGGATAGGATCAATGACTGTCACTATTATATCCCTTGTGTACCCAGCAATGCGTTATACAGCCCTCAAGAAAAGACTGTTAGTGGAGGAAGAAATGAGGACTTAATGACTAAAGAGACGGTCATTAATACACGAAGCTAATATAGCTGAATCCCTTACACATGAGTGCTGGTGATGTATGCCTGGCGACAGAAAACTGACAAACAGCTAAGAGATCAGGATAACACCTGGATATTACCCCAAATTCATGAGGTTTGATTCAGGATTGGAAGTCCTCTGTGTGCATCTCTAATTTCTCAGCCGAGACATTTAAAGCACTTCACCAGTCTCAAAAGAAAAATTTCCTTCCTCAAGTTAGAGTGTGACTTAACCCCCACAAAAGTTTTCCCATTATGGGGATTAGGATGTAGCTGCTCCTGGTTCTGCCTCCCACTCAGTGGATAACTCCTTTAGCAACACCCAGAAGTTGCCTTTTTTGCATAATGGATTGTGAAACTTAATAAGGTCTAACTGGAAACACAGCTTTTGGCACCAAGACTTCCCTGGATCTTACATAAACCAAATACTACCTCCTCCTTCCTTAGGCTACTCGATACCCAAATCTACTCCAGGTCTAGGATTTCATGGTTAAAAACACCAGAACAAAACATTAAGACAATTTATCCCTCCCATAAGTTGTATGGAATAGGGAAATTTCTGATACATGTCCACACCCCAAGTGTGGGGTGATGACTAAAGGTGGTGAAACTGGAGAAAGTATCACACCAGGTGCAAGGGATGCTGGTCCTTTTGTCAGCTGGTGTCCAACCACAGGCCACAGCCTGAATGAACCCTGTATTTTCAGGTCACAGAGAATGAGGCAACACAAGATGATAGCAGTTAAGTAATCCTGAATCAAAAACACCTTGAGCCAGGGTCCAAATCACAAGGAAAGCACTAGGAAAAGCAGAAAAAGTAGGCAGAGAGAAGGTGGAAAAAAGGTGAAAGCTACACGCCTTCATCTCAGCAGGAAGGAAATTTAGAAGAAGCTACTGTCCCTCCATGGAAAGAAACTAGCATATAATTAATCCCTGAGAGTTACCTCCTGAAAACCTTGCTGCTCAAGTGCGGCCTCTCTCTAAGCCAAACTCTGCAGATAAACTCACTACTCCTCCCCAACCCCACGTGGGATGTGAGTGCCAGGAATGGGCCTCCCTGCAAGCATTAGTCAGAGAAGCATTCAGGGAAAGACCCTGATCAAAAGGGGAAATATTAAAATAAAACAGAGTTTTTATGGCTAAGAGATTTCAAAGAGAGTCAGGAGGTCATTCTGAAGGTTACTTTACACAGTTCTCACCCAGATTTCACAAATTGCCACAGTAAACAAAGCCTCAAACAAAAGTGCTCCTGAGGGCCCTAGGGACATCCACTGGCAAGCCACCAGGCTATATGAAATCAACACCCCCGTGGCAGACTCTATCAGGGAATATATGAAAAGCTATTTCCCCAAGATAACGTAGGTATACTCATTTATAAATCCCAATCATGATTCTTCTTTTATTTGAACCTATAATTTTCAATTTACTTAAGTTTATTTCTCAGAAACTTAAAGCCTCCAGATTTTTCCTATGCCAGTTGAGCCCAGAAACACAGCAGGTTTGCAGTAAACTCCATGTTCCAGTTTTTCCGGCCTACTCTGGACAATAAATAAAATGATGGTGGACGAGCCAGCTCCATCTCAAAAGCAGAGTATCTTCAACTGCAAGCAAAGCAATTCCATTTCTCTGCCCCATAATATTTACGTCTCTTTTCAGCCTAAAGCAATCAGAGTTAGACATTGTCTCAAATCCCTCAAGTTTGAGGAATGAACAAAACTAGAGGGAATGTAACCTTGACTAAAGTGGATTTATTGCTATTGTAGTTATCTTATGTTGACTAATTTGTAACACTGATACAAAAAACATAACTTTTATAAAAAGACAAAAAAAAAAAAAAACCCACAAAACTAGCAGGTGCCAATATCATTGCACTTATAGCAACTTTGTCGTTCCTTTATAAAATCACAAGAAACAAAGCTTTTCCAAAGTCTTTCACTTTGCTCAAGACCCACATTCTGGGCAAGATCTGCTCAATACTGCAGAAAGAGTAAAGCAAAAAGGGAAAGACAGTAATAAATTATCATCTTTGCAGAGAACTCGAGGAGTCTAAATCTCTTTTGCATCTACTCTAGTTGTTCCTTATATCATTGGTGACACAGTTAGGCAAGTAATATATTCTCCACTTGAGAGATAATACACTGCAAGTCTATATATGTAAAGTGACCTAGGATTAAATCTAGGGTTTCTGACTGAAGGGGCAGAGTTCTTCCCACAGAACCCCAGTGAGTAATGCCCACAGGAGATTTTCCTTTAAATTAGACTATCAGAGCTCTGGCAGTCTAGAACTAGTCATGCTAGTACTTAATCTCATGACCCTGAGCCAATCATTTACCTCTCTGAACCTTTGTTTCTTCCGTCAGCATTGCCCAGAGACTGCTCTGAGACCAGCTGTTTCTGTGAAGAAAAGAAAAAAAAAAAAAAGGTCCATGAGGTCAAAGAAGTCTAGTATCATTTTGGAGACTCACAATCAATGCACTTTACAGTTAAGCCTCTGAAGAATTCCACATCCTACACTACAAGTAGCATAAACTCCCTTTCTTAGTGAACAACTGTTCACAGCAACATTTCTCTACAGTGTTTTTCAATATCTAAATTCTATGCTCCACTTCTCCTTCAGCAGTGTTGCTCCTCTGGTATGAAATCCCCAATACTGTACCTTAAGGGCAGGCATAAGTCAGCTAGGCACGGGGCAAGGACACACGGCTCATACCCCTGGAGAGCTGAAAGAGGAGAAAATATGTTGACAGGGTCTCCTGATTTTCCCACATTTCTCTGAACATTTGAGCAATCTCAGATAAGAATAGGATTTTCCCAAAATTCTCTCTACTCTAGAAATTGAGAGCAAAAGTCCGATGTTAATCTTTCACTTTATACACCAGGCAGAGGTTGAAAATGGTTGTGTCAAACATAATGGCAAAGAAGGTTTTGAAGGAAAAAAAAAAAGGTTTGGCATAATTCAAACTACCATTTAAGCTGTTCAAGTAAAAATGAGTAATGGTAAAGGTGGGGGGAGTGGGGAAGAGCACATTCGACACTCATTAGATTGAGGATTTTGCTAGGGTAACTTTTAGTGAAACTCTTACTGAGGGTTAATTACTTATGAAAACAGAAGACTTGTCAAAATTAGCTGAATTTCATAAGAGTATTATACCTCTGGATATTACTTAAATTCTCAAAAGCAAGCTATCTTATAGCAACTAAATGACTCAAATATCTAGGAATTTAACAAAGGATGTAAAGGACTCTATACAGAAAATTACAAAATACTGCTTTTTAAAAAAACCAAAGGAGACATAAACAAATGTTGGGACATTCTGTGTTCATGGATTAGCAGACTAAAGATCTGTTAAGATGTCAATTCTACCCAAAGCAATTTACTGATTCAATGCAATCCCAATCAAAATTCCAATAGCCTTCTTTGCAGAAATGGAAAAGCAAGTCATCAAATTATATGGAAGGGTAAGGCCCCTGAAAAGCCAAAACTATCTTGAAAAAGAAGAACGAAGTTGGAGGGCTCACACGTCAACTCAAAATGGATCGAAGACCTAAATATAAGAACCCAAACTATAAAGCTCCTAAAAGAAAACATAGGGAAGCAACTTCAGTACCTTGCATTAGGTAAAGGCTTCTTAGGCTTTATCTCCAAAGCATGAGCAACAAAAGGAAAAACAGATAAATGGAATTTCATCAAAATTAAAAACTGTTGTGCATCAAAAGATTTCATCTTAAAAGATGGGATCTATACAATGGGAGAAAAGAATCTGGAAACCACATATCTGGTGTTTAATATCTAAAACTTGAAGAAATCTTACAATTCAACAACAAAAGACAAACCACCAAACTGAAAAATGGGCAAAAGACTTGAATAGACATTTCTCCAAAGAAGTCATACAAATGGCCAAATATCAGATGAAAAGATGCTCATCATTAGAAATACAAATCAAAACCACAATGAAATATCATTTCACACCCACTAGGATGGCTACTAATGAAAAAAATGGAAAATAACAAGTGTTGACAAAAAGGTGGAGAAATAGGAATACTTGTTCATTACTGGTAGAAATGTAAAACGCTTTCCAGGATAGAAAACAATATGGCAGTTTCTCAGAAAGAATAGAGGGAAGCAGATGTGGCTCAAGCAGTTGGGTGCCTGGCTACTACATGTGAAGTCTTGGGTTTGGTTCCCAGTGGCTCCTAAAGAAGACGAGCAAGACAGTGAGCTGATGTGACAGGCTGGCGCGGTGAGCTGACACAACAAGATGATGCCATGAAATGACACAATGAGGAGACACAACGAAGAGGGAGCAGATGTGGCTCAAACAATTAGGCACCTCCCTCCCACATGGGAGGTCTCAGGTTCAGTTCCCAGTGCTTCCTAAAAAGAAGATGAGCAGACACAGAGAACACACAACGAACAGACACAGAGAATAGACAGTGTACACAAACAACAAGGCGGTGAGGGAGAAATAAACAAACTAAATAAATCTTTAGAAAAAAAAGTATAGAATTACCATATAACCTGGCAATTCCAATTCTAGGTATATTCCCAAAAGAACTGAAAGCAGGGACTCAAAGAGAAATTATTTGCACACTGATGGTCATAGTGACATTACTCACAATTGGCAAAAGATGGAAGCAACCCAAGTGTCCATCAACAGATGAATGGATAAATAAATGTGGTATATATGTACAATGGAATATTATTTGGTGTCAAAAAGGAATGAAATTCTGATACATGTAACAAGGATGAACCTTAAAGACATTATGTTGTGTGAAATAAGCTAGACATAAAAGGACAAATATTGTATGGTCTCACTAATATGAAATAATTAGAATAAGCAAATTCATAGACGCAGAAACTAGAACACAAGTCACTAGGGGCCCAAAGTAGGTAATGGGGAACTGATGCCTAATCAGCACAGTTTCTCTTTGGGGTGATGGATAAGTTTTGGTAACTGATGGTGATGAAGGTAGCACAACATTGTGACTGTCATTAACCACTGAATTATATTTTGAATGTGGCAAAAAGGGAATTTTTTGGCTGTACATGTTATTAAAAATTTTTTTTAAATCATAGGAATATACAACATGAACAGTGAATTCTACCATCAACTATGGACTATAGTTAATAGTACAATTATAATAATACACTCTCAAGTGTAACACAGGTACCACACTTTGGTTAAGTGTGCAAAATATTAATAGGGAAAACTGCGTGTGAGGGGGGTATATGGGAACTCTATTTTCTGCATGACTTTTCTGTAAACATACAACTTCTCTAGTAAAAAAGATATATATACTTTTTAAAATGCTATGCTATAATTTTAAGGAATCATTGTCAATTTCTTAAGGTGCGATGTGGTATGATGGTTATGTTAAAGAACAGAATCCTTATCGTTTAGAGATTCAAATTGAAGTATTCATGGTTGAAATGATATGAAGTCTGAAATTTGCTAAAAAATAATTTCACTGGGGATGACTGCAAGTGAACATCAGTATAGATTTGAAACAAGATTGGCCAAGAGTTAATAAAATGCTAAAGTTGGGCAATGGGGAAAGCAGACTTGGCCCAATGGATAGGGCATCCGCCTACCACATGGATGTCCGCGGTTCAAACCCTGGGCCTCCTTGACCCGTGTGGAGCTGGCCCATGCACAGTGCTGATGCGCACAAGGAGTGCCGTGCCACGCAGGGGTGTCCCCTGCGTAGCGGACCCCACGTTGGAGCTGCCCAGGGCGAAGGAAAGTGCAGCCTGCCCAAGAATGATGCCGCACACACGGAGAGCTGACACAACAAGATGACGCAACGAAAAGAAACACAGATTCCCGATGCCGCTGATAAGGACAGAAGCAGTCACAGAGGAACACACAACGAATGGACAGAGAGAACAGACAACTGGGGGGCGGGGAGAGAAATAAATAAAAAAATAAATCTTTTTAAAAAATTAAGTTAGGTGATGAGTACATGGGTGTTCATTATACTATTCTCTTAATTTCTGCATATGTTTAAAACTTTCCATAATAAAAACATTAAAAGGACCCTGTGGTAACTTGAAGCTATGTATCCCAGAAAAAAATATGTTCTTAAACTTAATCCATTCCTGTGGGTGTAAACTCTTGTAAATAGGACCTTCCGATGACGTTACTTCAGTTAAGGTATGGCCTGATTGAATCAGAATCGGTCTTAACCCTATTACCGAAGGCCTATAGGAAAGGTCAGAGAGAGAGAAAGCCAGAGAGAACAGCCAGAAGCTGAGCATCAGCGGAACCCAGAAGAGAAGGGACAAGCCAGGAGAGGCTGCCATGTGCACTGCCATATGACAGAAAAACCAAGGCCCATCGATCGCCAGCAGCCAGCCCCAGAACACCAGTCTTCTGGGAGAAAGCACTGCCTTGATAACACCTTGATTTTGGACTTCCCCAAGACTCAAAAGCGTGAGCCAATAAATCCCTGTTTTTAAGCCAACCCATTGCTTTGGCAGCTATGCAAGTAAAACAGACCCTATTCTAAATAATGGTCATTCTTGCTCCAAAGTAATATTAAGCTTCACAGAGTCCTTCAAAGAACTAAAGAGGAAGCAGATATGGCCCAAGTGATTGGGCTTCTGTCTACCACATGGAAGGACCCAGGTTCAGTTCCTGGGGTTTCCTGGTAAAGCCATGTCCACATGGTGACTCAGGCCCATGCAGCAAGCCATGCAGCAAGATAATGATGCAACAAAAAGAGAGATGAAGGGGAGAGTCAAGGAGAGATGTAGTGGAAACCAGGAACTGAGGTGACAAAAGTGACAGGGAACCTCTCTCCACATCGGAGGTCCCCAGGATCGAATCCCAGTGAATCCTAGAGGAGAAAACGAGAAGAGAAGACAAAAAGAGAAAGAGACACAGAAGATCACACAGGGAATGACACAAACAGCAAAAACAGCAGGGTTGGGGGGAAGGGGGAGAAAAAAAGAAAACTAAAGAATATCGAAAGTATAAGCAACACACACAAATAAACAGAACTTTTTATAAAAAATTAAAAACATTTTGCTTGAAAGGATAATGAGAATAAAAAGAAAATCCACAGAATGGAGAAAATATTTACAAATCATGTATCTAATAAGGGACTTAAATATACAAAAAGCTCTTACAACTCAACAAAAAAGACAACCCAATTAAAAATTAGCAAAGGATTGAACAGACATTTCTCCCAAGAAGATATAAAAATGGCCAATAAGCACATGAAAAGATGGTCAACATCACATTGCAGGAATGTAAATTGGTGTAGCTGCTTTGGAAAAACGGTCTGGCAGTTGCTCAAAACGTAAAACATAAAGTTAGCAGAGGAAAGTGGATTTGGCCCAATGGATAGGGCATCCGCCTACCACATGGGAGGTCTAAGGTTCAAACCCAGGGCCTCATAACTCATGTGATGAGCTGGCCGATACGCAGTGCTGATGTGTGCAAGGAGTGCCCTGCCACGCAGGGGTGTCCCCTGTGTAGAGGAGCCCCACATGCCCTGTGGGGCTGTGCACCCTGTAAGGAAAGTCACCCAGTGAGAAAAAAGTACAGCCTGCCCAGGAATGGCACCGCAAGCCCGGAGAGCTGATGCGGCAAGATGACACAACAAAGAGAGACACGGATTCCAGGTGCTGCTGACAAGAATACAGGCGGGCACAGAAGAACACACAGAGAATGGACAAAGAAAGCAGACTATTGGGTGGGGGGGAAGGGGAGAGAAATAAATAAAAAATAAATCTTTAAAAAAAAAAAAAAAAGTTACCAGAGGACCCAGCAATTCTATTCCTAGATATATATCCAGGAGAATTTAAAACGTATGCCCACACAAAAACTTGTACATGATATTCACAGCATTATTCATAATAGCCAAAAAAAGTTGAAACAGCCCAAATGTCCGCCAACTGAAAATGGATAAATTAAGGTACATCTATATAATGGAATATTAGTCAGTCATAAAAAAGAATAAAGTACTGATACATGCTACAACATGGATGAACCTTGAAAATATTATGCTAAATGAAAGAAGCCAGTCAAAAAAGGTCACATAATACATTAATCCATTTATGTGAAATGTCCAGAATAGGCAAATCCAGAGGCAGAAAGCAGATTAGTGGTTGCCAGGGCCTGGGGGGAGGAGGGGGTGGGGAATGACTGTTAACAGGTGTGGGGTTTCTCTCTGGGGTGATAGTAAGGTTCTGGAATTAGATAGATAGTGGTAATGACTGTACCACCTTGTGAATATACTAAAAAACAAAACAAAAATCCCACCAAAACACTGCCCTGTATACTTTAAAATGTTGAATTTTATAGTATGTGAACTATATCTCAATAGAGCTACAACTTTAAAAAAAGCCTCAGAGACCATCCTTACCCCAGATCAGGAAGTACCAAAGGGAGGTTGGAGACAGGTGTCAAGAAGCCCCAGGAAGCCCCCTCACCTCAGGAGAGTACACCATGTGCTGAGAGCAGGCAGATTTGAATGTGGTTTCACACTGCGATCAGCATGGACGACGAGCAACACTCCCACATCGGAACAACTATGCGTGCACTTCTGTTCTGGTGGCAACCCCACCGCTCTTTCCCTCACTCAAGAGAGCACAATGATGTGCAAATAGGAGTGCCAATGTATATGCTACTTCACCTGCTCTAAGAATAGGTCATTTCACACTTTATCATTAAAAAACAATTGCTGCAAAAGCATCTTACATCTGATCATCAAGACTAATGAGACAGAAAGTGATTCAGGTACCTTTTGCACCAGGAGTTAACCAAAAACTGTCCCTACTGGAAACAGATCTTAGGTCAGTCAGGGGATAGTGAAGCCTCAAAGCTTCCCCAAAGCTCGCTAAAAAAAAATAAAATAAAGATAACATTTACCAAGTGTTTACTGGGTGCCAATGACTGTTCCAAGTACTTTTCTTTATTTAAAGATATTTTTGAAGCAATTTTGTTGAGATCTATCCATATACCATACCCAAGTACTTTTTTTTTTTTAAAGATTTTTACATTTATTTCTCTCCCATCCCCCCCAAGTTGTCTGCTGTGTCCATTCACTGCGTGTTCTTCCGTGACCGCTTGTATCCTTATCAGCAGCACTGGGAATCTGTGTTTCTTTTTGTTGCATCATCTTGCTGCATCAGCTCTCCGTATGTGCGGCGCCATTCTTAGGCAGGCTGCATTTCCTTTTGCGCTGGGTGGCTCTCCTTCTGGGGCGCACTCCTTGCACATAGGGCTCCCCTACGTGGGGCACACCCCTGCGTGGCAGGGTACTCCATGTGCATCGCGCGTAGGCCAGCTCCACACCGGTCAAGGAGGCCTGGGGTTTGAACCGCGGACCTCCCATGTGGTAGGCGGACGCCTTATCCATTGGGCCAAGTCTGCTTCCCCCCAAGTACTTTCTAAGTATTGACTCAATTAGCCCTCCCAATAGCGCTATAATGTAGGTACTATTATCCCTATTTTACAGATGAGGAAACTCAGTTAACTAACTAGCCCATGCCTATGCGGACAGTGAGATTTGCTACCAAATAATTTCAGACACAGGGAGTCCGGTTCCAGAGTCTGCATCTTAACTGTCATGCCCTGCTACTTCCAAGTGTCCCTACTTCTGAGATAAACACAACGGAAGGGTAGTTGGTCAGTCACACAATTAGACTTGTGCCCAAGCTGACCAACAACTCCAGGCCACCTGCCTAACACCTTCCAGGAGACCACAAACCCTTCCCTCTCCAGTCACAGGCTCACTGGCCTAGGATGAATCCTGCTCCACAGCAAAGGAAGCAATGGTTTGCAGACAGGAGGGAAACTGGAAGCTAAGCAGACTAGCTTAGGAAGAAAATCAAAATGTTCCCAAGGGAAAGGAGATGTGGCTCAAGCAACTGGGCTCCTGTCTACCAAATGGGAGGTCCAGGGTTTGATTCCCAGGGCCTCCTGGTGAAGAAAAGCTGGCCCGTACAACATGGTGGCCCATGAGGAGAGCTGACCCGTGTGGAGTGCTGGCCTGCATGGTATGCTGGCCCACACAGGAGTGTTGGCCCGAGCAGAGAGCTGGCACAGCAAGATGATGCAACAAAAAGAGACATAGAGGAGAAACAATTAAGAGATGCAGCAAGGAAGCGAATTTGACTCAACGGATAGGGCATCCATCACATGGGAGGTCCAGGGTTCAAACCCAGGGCCTCCTGACCCATGTGATGAGGTGGCCCACGCACAGTGCTGATGCATGCAAGGAGTGCTGTGCCATGCAGGGGTATCCCCCGCGTAGGGGAGCCCCCCACGCAAGAAGTGCGCCCCGTAAGGAGAGCCGCCCAGTGCGAAAAAAGTGCAGCCTGCCCAGGAATGGCACCCCACACACAGAGAGCTGACGCAGCAAGATGACACAACAAAAAGAGAAACAGATTCCTGGTGCTGCTGACAAGAATACAAGCAGACACAGAAGAATGCATAGCAAATGGACACAGAAAGCAGACAACTGGGGGAGCAGGCAGGTAAGGGGAGAGAAATTTTTTTTTTAAATCTTAAAAGAAAAAAAAAAAAAAAAAGAGATGCAGCAGACCAAGGAGCTGAGGTGGCGCAAGAGATTGTGCCTCTCTTCTACTTGGGAAGGTCCCAGGATCAGTTCCTAGTGCCACCTAAAAAGAAGACAAGCAGACACAGAAGAACAGCAAATAGACACAGAAAGCAGACAGCAAGCACAAAACAATGAGGAGTGGGGGGGGGGGGCAGAGATAAATAAATAAATCTTTAAAAAAAGAAAAAGAGTGTAGGGTCAATATATTAAAAAAAAAAAAAGTTCCCAAGATGCCCATGTTAAAAGCCAGAGGGCACATCTCCAAGGATAAACAGAGGGTGCAGGTAAAGAAAGTTTGCTTACTTCTGGGAGGGGAAATGAGCCCTTTCAGACCCTATTCATGGAAATGTAAACTGATGACAAACACTTTGGAGAGCAACTTGGCACAGTCTACACTAAATTTTAAATGCCCGTACCTTATAAACCTGTAATTCCCAATCCAACTGCACAGAAATAAATAAAACAATATTTACCATAGCAAAGTGTGAAATGGCAAAAACTTAGAAACAATATATGTTCATCCATGGAGGAGTAGTTAAATAAATTTCCATGTGGGCACTTAAAAATAAACAGGATATATATACTGATATGGAAAGAACTACACGATAAGTTTTTTTAAAAAAGAGCATATTGCAAAATATTACCTATAAATTATTCCATTTATAGCTCAACATTGTGAATGTAATTAACACCACGAGTTGTATATTTGAAAGTGGTTAGGGAAGCGGATACAGCTCAAGTGATAAGGCCTCCACCTACCATATGGGAGGACTCAATACCTGCGGCCTCCTGGTGAAAAAGAAGAGAAAATGTGCCTGTGCGGTAAGCCAGCGCCCGTGCAGCAAGCCAGTGTCTGCATGGCGAGCTGAGTGCCCGTGTGGTGAGCCGAGTGTACATGTGGTGAGCCAAGTGACCACATGGCGAGCCAAACGCCTGTGCAGCAAGCCGAGTGCCTGTGTAAATGAGTCACGCAGCAAGAAGACGCAACAAAAGAGAGATGAAGGGAGAGTCAAGATGAAGCACAGCAGAGACCAGGAACTGAGGTGGCACAATTGACAAGGAACCTCTCTCCACATCAGAGGTCCCCAAGCTCAAATCCCGGTGAATCCTAGAGAAGAAAGACGAGAAGAGAAGACAAAAAAGAGAAACAGATACAGAAGATCACACAGCAAATGGACACAGACAGCAAGAACAGCAGGGCAGGGGCAGGAGAGGGGGAGGGGGAGGTGGAATTTTTAAAATTTAAAAAAGAAAAGAAAAAATAATAGAAATACCAGAATGTTCTTCTATTTCAAAAAAAGTGGTTAAAATGGGAAATTTTAGGGTCTATGTATGCTACCAGAATAATCTTTTTTAAAAACTTAGAACTATACAACACAGAGTGAATATAAACTCATGAACTACAGTTAATAGTATAATTATAATAATACTGTTCCATCAGTAGTAATAAAAGTACCATTCTAATGCAAAGTGTTAATAATAAGGAAAAATGTAAGGGGGGGATATTTCTGCATTTTTCTGTAAACCTACAACTTCACTAGTTAAAAAAGGAAAAAATGTAATAAACAGTATTACAACATAAGATTCGTCTTGCTCAATATTCAAAAATTAAAATAGATTTTATAATTCTTCATTCAAGGATCCACTTTCCATTCCATGCCACAGGCATTCTTGCAACATCTTATTTTTACCTCCTCCAAAACAAGTAATTCTTTTATATATATATATATATATATTTTAGGAGGTACTAGGGATTGAACCCAGTACCTCATACAGGAGAAGCAGTTGCTGAACCACTCAGCTATACCTGCTCCCAAGTAATTCTTGAATCAAAACTTAGCCTGGCACTATGAGAACAATGGTGGCACTAAGAGCAGTAGATGACACAGTTAATCAGTTTTCCACAGAAGAGACTTTGGAAGGGAGAAAGTCAAATGTAAATAAATCAAAGCTATGGAAAGTGAAATCAAAACAGTTAAGAGGGCGTATCCCAAACACCTGGTCCATGCAAAGCTGGTGATCTTCAAGCCAGAGAGGATGACTTATTTTAATTCCCATATTAGGAAAGCCCAGAATTGCCTCAAGAAAACACAGAATTCAATAGGATGAGATTTGTTTCCCCATTCTTGACCTTCTAGATCACAGTCTTCTGGATTTATTTGTATTTCTTTGTGGTTTACACATGGCATGCATTTATTTTTTTTTTCAATTTTATTGATACATATTAATAAAGCATAAATGTATCCAAAGGGTACAATCAATGGTATTCAGTGTAATCACATATTTGTGCAGTTATCACCCCAACCATTCTCAGAGCACTTTCATTATTCCAATAATAATAATAAGCAAAAAAAACCTCCAAAACTCATCACCTCTCAATCTTTCTATGCCTCGTCTGCTGTACATAGCTGGCATGCAGTTTTTAGGCCATACTTTGCTCCACCTAGTGGAGCTGCAAAGGATGGTCCGAAAGGGAGGTACCCACAAGCCAGACCTCAGCCTGTGTATTGCACGCCATCAAAGAGACAGGTCACTGAGACCCACCACCACTGTTGTTACTTGTCATTCTGTGGCTGCTCTTACTTGTGCAGTTATAGTGGGAGCAGTGCCCCAGTAGTGCCCATGCCTGGATGAACCCACAGAATCCACATCATTGTATCACTTGGCTCCTGATGGCCTCTCTAGCATTAGTCCTAACAACTCAAGGAAGGAATGGAAGAGGCCCTCTCAGGCGCATGGATGGTCAGGTAGTCAAAAGGCAGCTGGAATTTGAATCCAAAGCCACCAAGATACCCATGGCCTCCGTAAAGAGTTGCCTGCTGGTCCCCAGGATGATGAGCTGCATCCTGGGGGCCTAGAAGAGGGGGCTCTCTTCTAGACAGTCACCCTGAGGTCCCGGGCAGTCAGCTTCCCTCAGGGCAGACCCTGAGAACACCTAATGGCTTCCGCAGGCTAAGTGAGCGTGCGAACAAGCCAACCTTCATGTGACCAAAAACGAGTCGAGCCAAGACTTGGAAGAGGGAAAGGAAAAAGTTCAAAGAACATGACTCAGTTCAGATTGGTTATGGGACCATGGAGAACACTGAGAAGAAAGTAACTGGCCATCAGGCTTTCACTGGGGGAAAACAAATCATGTTCATAAAATGAAACCACGGGGCACACCAAAGCAAGCAGAAAGAAAGTTCAAGATTGGGTGAATAAGGGAGAATCACCTGCTGACTCAACTGCAGACTAAAAAACGTATTTTTTTCAAAATGTTTCACGTTGGCTGACAAAGCAGAGTTGACTGGTAACACATGTCAACAAATTTGAGAATAATCGAGAATCAGGATAGCAAAGCTTTAAAATGCCCCCCTAAAACTTGTCAGAGGTGATTTCATACAGTTTACAATACTATATTCTCTGTTCACAGGAAGGCCGACCTCCAACTCTATATCACATTGCAATTTAAAAATTTAGAGTGAAATTAAATTATTTTACTTATTGTGGCTGTGTATCATCCTATAATACCATTAACAAAGGCAGAGAATAATACGAATGAATGATTTCAATGCTGGATCTTTTGGGAACTGAGAATGCAGGAAATCAAACGCACAACTGGAAAGAAAAGGGATGAGACAATGGCAAGAACAGAAGAATCGCATATTTTGAGATCTTTATGTTAAAAGTTGTAATAAATTACCCTGAAATTGCAAGCATATGTATTGAATTTATGATATATTTTGGGTAACAAAGACAAAACTTGATTATGTAATGCTGTTACTTCTACATCTGGTACTATAACGGGCAATTTTTTTTTAACTTAGTGAAACAAGGAAAATGCCCCACCCAGCCCCCGCCATGGTCCACACCCCCCAAATCTATAGCACAGGGTTTCTGAACCTCAGAACTACTGACAATCCTTCGTTTGGGGAGGGGAGGGCAGTCCCGTGCACTGCAGATTATTGAGCTCCCTGACCTCATCACACTGGAAGCCAGCCAATAGCCCTCCCCAGGTATGACAACCAAACAATGTCTCCACACACTGGTAAATGCCCGGGTTGGGAGTAGGGAGGCACAAAATTATTCCAGGTCGAGAACCACTGCTCCAAACACAGGTTCACTATGAAAAATTATTTATGTAGCCGAAAGACAACAGGGACAAACCTAATCTCAGATATAGAACAAGAATTAAGCAAGTCACTGTCAAACTCCCAGACCTTGGTTTCTAACTTAGTTTGCAGTTGACCCTAATTTACCAACCAAAAATGCATTCTAAGGATGACCAATAATAATAGTAGATAAGTATTATTAAATTCAATAATCATTAAGCATATTCCAAGAGCTTTACATATATATTAGGTCTTTTAACCTACCAATTCCTTGAGGAACATACTCTTATTATTCCCATTTTATACATGAGGAAATGGAAGCATGAAAAGGGTAAGTAACTTGTTCAAAGACAGTACATGAAATAGGCAGGTTTGGAACTCAAGTGGTGTGCTCCAAGAGACCACAACCTAAAAAAAAAAAAGACCATGACCTTACCACTGTTAGACTGCACCCTATCCTACAGCTGGAAAGCTACCCAGTACATATTAGCCACAAATAGCCACTTTACTTAAATGAATTAAATCAAATATCATGCCACTTTGGAAAACAGTTTGGCAGTTCCTCAACATTTGATCCAACAATTCCACTTTAAGAAAGGGAAATTTATGGTAGGGAAATTATACCTCAATAAAGTTGATACAAAAAAATTAAATATAAAAATTCAGCTCCACAGTTATATTAGCCACCTTTCAAGTGCTCAATGGCCACATCTGGCTAGTAGCTACTGAATTGGACAGAGCAGATATAGATCATTTCCAACATCACAGAAAGTACTCTGACGGCACTGCCTTAAACCAGTGGATCAAAAGCCTCCTTACTGGGAAGCAGACTTGGCCCAGTGGTTAGGGCGTCCGTCTACCACATGGGAGGTCTGTGGTTCAAACCCTGGGCCTCCTTGACCCATGTGGAGCTGGTCCACACGCAGCGCTGATGCGTGCAAGGAGTGCCCTGCCAAGCAGGGATGTCCCCCGCGTAGGGGAGCCCCATGCGCAAGGAGTGCGCCCCATAAGGAGAGCCGCCCAGCACGAAAGAAAGTGCCAGGAATGGCGCCGCGCACACAGAGAGCTGACACAAGATGAAGCAACAAAAAGAAATACAGATTCCCATGCCGCTGACAACAAGAGAAGCGGACAAAGAAGAGGACACAGCAAATAGACACAGAGAACAGACAACTGGGGCGGCGGGCGGAGAGGAGAGAAATAAATAAAATAAATAAATCTTTAAAAAAAAAAAAAGCCTCCTTACAATCTGACCTCAGCCTTTCTTTCAAGCTCCATCTACCTTCTGACTCCTCTACACACCCACACACAAAGCTTCAGCCACAGACTAAGTGCCACTTCCAAACACATCCTCCAATTTCACTCTTCCACAGGAAAACACTTGTTCTCTTACTGATCCATATATAGCCTACTCATCTTAGCAACCTCCAAAGGCTAGTCCAATGGCTCTTCTTATGAAGCTTTCCTAAATCCTCAACTTATCACCCTAGCAGTATCAGTTGCTCCGCTGTCCTTTGTTCGCACTGCCATTACACCACTTTTCCCTCTAGATTACAATCCATTGTGTATGTTATCTGTCTGTCTCACAAGATGACCAGTTATTTGAGGATAGGGATCCTGTTACTCATTTCAGGGTTCCCAGTGCCTGGCATTAACCTGCTGCAGAGAGTTGATACTTCAATAAATGTTTGCTGAATTCCAAAGAAAAGATTTATATAAGTTCAGTGTGCTGATTTTAGACAAATGCTCACTGGTACATAAAATGACTAAGAAAATGAGGTAAAAGGGATTAGAGTAGAAGTCTCACCTTACTATTCCAAAAGAAGGAATGATGGCCATCACACTGAAAATGCCATTCACAAGAAATGGGAGTGAAGGAGGGCTTTTGGACTGAACACTGAGGCAATGAGGGTGAGCAAAGGGGAGGGGTGTCAAAGGGTATACTCTGAAAATAAGGTAGAAGTGGAGAGTCCCCATCCAACTTGAAGCTTTAAGATCGACCGAGGAAAGGTAAGGACTGTGTCTCTAAAGATTTGTGCCCATTGGCTGAGTCACCTCATAGAAAAAGATACGTCAACTGAAATTTCATTTTAAGTAATATAGTCAGTTTTGTTTTGTTTTGGATAAAAATTTAAATAACAACAGAAAGGAAGGAACTCTATGTATCTCAATCATAATTTACTCCTCTTATCTGAACCTATAATTAGCACTATACTTGTTAAATATATGCCCCAGAGACTAAAATCTGGTCCCTCCATGTGCCAGTTGAGCCCTGAATCTCAGGAGAGTTGCAACACCTACTCTCCAGTTCACTGGACTGACCCAGGACAGCCAACAAGGAGGTGATGATGGACAATGCCCATCCCAAGGAACACAAGAGTGTCTGCAAATACAAACAAGATGGTTCCATTCACCTGCCCCATGGGCTATAAACCCCCCTCTCAATTAGATACAGAGTGAGCATCACCATCCCAAAAATCCTCAAGACTGGGGAATGAACAGTAGACTTATTATTCTCTCATAGACTTATTATTATTCTAGCAATGGAAGAACTTTTATCATTGATATAAAGGCAATAGCCACCAGAAGTTCTGAGAGGAGGGAAAGAGAAGAACAGGTGTAATATGGGAGCATTTTGAGGAAATTGGAATTGTCCTGCATGACATTGAAATGATGGATACAGGCTATTATATATTCTGTCATAACCTACAAAATTACGTGGGACAGAGTGTAAACTATAATGTAAACTACAGTCCACGATTAGCAACAATGCTTCAGTATGCGTTCATTGGGAAACGGATGTGGCTCAACCAGCTGGGCTCCCATCTACCATATAGGAGGTCCAGGGTTCAATGCCCAGGGTCTCCTGGTAAGGGCAAGCTGACCCACGCAGCAAGCTGGCCCATGCAGCGAGCTGGCCCACGTGGGAAAGCGGCCCCACGCAGGAGTGCCACCCTGCGTGGGAATGCCACCCAGCGCAGAAGTACAGGCTGACACAGAGAGCTGGTGCAACAGAATGACGCGACAAGAGACTCAGAGGAGAGAAAATAGAAAACATAGCAGAACAGGGAGCTGAGGTGGTACAAGAAAGTAATCACCTCTCTCCCACTCCGGAAGGTCCCAGGATCGGTTCCCAGAGCCACCTAATGAGAACACAAGCAGACATAGAAGAATACACAGCAAATGGACACAGAGAGTTGACAATAGGGGGAACAGGGGGAACAAGGTGGGGGAAAATAAATAAAATAATAAATCTTAAAAAAAAATGTGTTCAACAATTGTAACAAATGTACCACACTAATGAAGAATGTTGTTACTGTGGGAAAGTGGGAGGAAGAAGGGGTGGGGCATATGAGAATCCCCTATATTTTTTATGTAACATTTATGTAATCTAAAGCTCCTTTAAAAATTAAAAATAATTTTAAAAATAATAATTTAACTGAAGGAGACAAATGCCAAGGCCTGACTTTCTGCAAACTCTCCTACTTTTTTATTCTCTATAGATTCAAGAAATCATATGTTGAGTCACAGTGACCTACAGGAGAGTTAAGTCTAAGTTCCTAATCACAAGTGAATGAAGCTGATCTGCTTTCCTGGGCCTGGATGGCAAGAAATGGCTACTTCAATGCAGAGCTAACATGGAAAACAAGTCATCTAATTTCATAAATTTCTGATATTAAATATGCATGCAAACAAAGATTGCATTTGATAGGGCCATTTCGGGGGTAAAATGCAATGAAGTACCCATACCATTTTTGCTATTGGAATGAGTACAGCAAGTTCTACTCAATTTACAGTTAGCTAGAAGCCACTTGTTGAAATAAGGACAGTGAGTACCTGAAGTACATCCTATGCCAAAACAGTCTCTGGATGTTTTTTTGTTTTTGCTTGCTGAGCTCTTCAAGCCAAAAAAAGAAATCCAAATTGACTAAATTGTGGTGGAGTCAGAGTTAATTATTATATAGTAACTTCCATTCCAAAGGTTAAAATTCAAAACACAACTTCCACTATAGATACTACTACCTGATTGCAAAAAGAGACATGGGTAAAAAGTGGGGGATGGAGGTATATGAGGGGGTAGGGGGTAAGGATATGTAGAGGGGTCAAGAAGTTTACTAAAACTTTCCCTTCTCTGTAGAAACTGTAACCACATTACAGCTGTTGGTCAGTGCTAGCATCCATCCAACTAGAACAAAGTACAAAAAACACCCTGTCCCCAAAATAAGTATTGGAAGCACTAGGTAAATGATAAGAAAGCAACCTGTGATTGACAAAATTGCAATTAGGGAATGACATTGCAGATCCCCTTTCAGCACCTCTCACCACCTCCCAGATGTCTATGCCCTGGAAGAACCTCCACTTTCCATCCTTCCTCCTGCTGAGCAGGTGGGTCCAGTTCCCACCAGTCCACAAGCCCAGGGTACCCACAGTGCTGTTTGGAAAGCCAACCCACCTCCAAAAGCTCCCACATTCCTAAGCACATAGTTACTGGTTACTGGGGACAGCCTTTTAGAGATAACTTACAGAACTATTCGTGTGAAGGAAAGGCAATAGTTCATTCCATACTTCGTTCTGTCAACATCTATACTTCTTAACACTACCAGTCCTAAGGATAACTTTTCTAAAAGATAGGAAAATTTATTTCTCCTGCCAATTTATGATTAAAAAACAAAAAACAAAACTGGGAAAACAAAGAACCCCAACAAAGCCTAAAAGTGAAGGCTTTCGGCCCTAGAAAAAGGAATATTCTGGACCAGAAAATGAGCTCTATTCCTTTCACATGTTATTTCTGATACACATAAACATATTCTAAGGAAAAACAGAGAATATTTCAATGATTGAATGTATAAACAAACTGTGGTATAACAACAAGAGTATTATTCAGTCACAAATATGAAGAAGCTCTGAAATATACTACAACATGGATGAACCTCAAAAACACAGTGCTAAGTGAAATAAGCCAGGCACAAAAGGTCACATATTGTAGGATTCCGTTATATGAAATACCCAGTATAGGTAAATTCACTGAGATAGAACACAGACTGGTGTTTGCTAGGGACCAGGGGAAGGGAGGAATGAGAAGCAACTGCTTAATGGTTATGGAGTTTCCTTTTGGGTGATGAAAATGTTTTGGAACTAGAGAGGTGGTGGCTGCACAAGACTGTGAATGTATGAAACGCCACTGAATTAGTCACTTTAAAATAGTTAATTCTTTGTTATGCAAATTTCACCTCATTAAAAAAAGTAATTAATTTTTTAAAAATAGAGGCTACTAATGGGCAAAACAGGATGAATAGTTGAAAAGGCAGTCATAAACTTCTAGGGAAAAGAGAAGTATTTTTGCTGGCACTCTGTTTCTACTTTTGGTCACAACACCCAGTTCAAGCACTAAGCTCTATAGGCTCTGCAACTGTGCTGTGTGTATGCCTTTCTGAAAAGACAGGGAAGGGAACAGAAAGAGAAGAAAACAAAATGGTAAAGTCTTGCCAAATGCAAGGGAAGGAGGGGTGACTCCCCCCCTACTGCACCCCACCCAACTTGGCACGAGGAATAACGCTCCCATTAGGGTTTCGAAATGCCAGCCGGGGCTGGAATCAGCACAAGCAAGCTTCTTTGCCTGGATAGAAAGCAAGCCACCCAGCAAGAAAAGCTGGGGTGCTCTACTTACTACCCATATTGGCATCAGCACCACCCTTTGCTCAAATGCCCTGAGCTGGCCCAGATCAACATCTGTGACTTGCTCTCCCAGGCCAGCCAGCCTAACAGCAAGAGCTGGTTATAGCCTAAGTGTACCCCTCCCTCCTGAGGGGTCCCAGTCTACTTCATCCCACCTGCAGCCCAAGAGTCCTGACTTCAAAGGCGCCATACCATGACATACCCGGTTAAAAATGAGGCCAAAATGCCCTCAGAACTTTCCCCTGTCCAGCTTGAAATAAATACCCTTTCAGCCCCTCTTCCCTCTCAGTCCAGCTCATAGCCTGTATAGCCCTACATACAGAAACGTACACATGGCAGCACTGCCTTCGAAACTTGCCCCACAAGAGTAAACGAATGCGCCCCATACGCCCCAGCTTGGCACCTCTATCCAGTCGCAACCACCCAAGCCCACCTGGCCTAACTACCTTCTCAAAGGCTCCTCATTCGCTTGGCACCATGCCTCTGCCACCTCCCAACACCAAAACCGTCACAGACGTCCCTTAGCTAAATACTGACGCCCCCTTAGATCCCTTCAACATTAAGTACGGGCGCCCCTCTCGGGACCCCCTCCACTCTTGGCAACAACATTCCGTCACACCCCTCAGGTCAGGTAGCGAACGCCATCGTCAGCCCCCTCCAGTCAGGCCTCGACGCCCCCAGGACCCCAGCCGGGCCGGGACGCTCCCTCCCCCTTACCTGCGGGGGCTCAGCCCTGGCTAACAGGGGGCTGGGCAGCGCCTGGAGGAGCAGGAGCGCCATGCCACCCAGGAGCCTTCTCCTCTCCATCCCTCTCCTGCTCCTGCTCCTCCGCCACGGCGCCGCCACCACCCTCCTCCTCCTCCTCCCTCTCCTCTTCCCTCTTCTTCCTTCTTCCCTTCTTTTCCTGTTGCACTCTCCCCTCCCGCTTCCGGCCGTGCTTCACCCCGCCCCAACCAAAACACCCTCCCAGACCCTGGAGAGTCTCTCCAGTTCCAGAGCTTCATTGCCTCCTGTCCGTCGCCCATTGGTCAAAGTAGCTGTCAATCAAATCGAAGGCCTCCCCTCGCAGGTGGAAGACCGGAGCGACCCAGCCAATGAAAAGTAGGGGGAAACTGTGCCATCTTGAACGCTGCGAAACCAAGTAAAATGCGCCCCACCCCCACGTAGTGTGGCGGAAATGGCACTTGTTGGGGGCGGGGCCACTAGAGTGCGTACTGTACTGAAAAGTCTGATAGGGTGCCGGCATCTTGAGTGTGGCGGAAGTAGCGGAGCAACTAAAGAAGAGGAAGACAGTAATTGTAAATAATATTGGAAAATGTAATTTCTAGAAGGTAACCGGGAACTCTTAAAGGGGAAAACAAATGAAATCTAAAATGTTTTTGATGTCTTTGTACTGAAGGACAACCCCAGGACCAGGGTCGCTCTCCTGATCTCCAACTGCCCAAGCAGCAGCTTAAGTCAATTTGAATTCTCTCTGAGACAGTACCTTTAACTGAGGCACGGCTCTCAGTTTCAGGGACAAAATTCTGTTGACTCTATCTCAGAAATAACCCTAAAATCCACCCCTATCTCCCATTGCTTTAATCCATGTTCTCATCATCCAGCTAAATACAGATGGCCTCCTGTGTCCTCCCCATTGCCAATTCCTTCCTCTCAAATTCCTTCCACATACCACAGCAATAGTGTTGTACCATGTAAAACCAAACATTATCATGTCACAGCTTCCCCTCTTAAGACACTCTAACTACCTCAGGATACATAGTCCAAACTTCTCAATATGGTCCTTTATGACCTGGTCCCCACCTACTTTTCTTTATCTTACCTTCCACCACTACATTTTCCCACACATTTCACTCACACTTTAGAGATCCTCAATAGCCTATGGTATATAACGAGCACACTTAACACTATTTACACACACAGTTCCTTGTTCACAAACTCCTAGCTCCCATCCCTTGTTTCTTCTGGGTTTACATGACACATAACACACAGCGTATCCAAGCTATATCTGCCCCCCATTCCTCCCGTTAATTTGGAACTCTTTAAGTGGCATACCAGGTCTTTTTGTTTTTTGTTTTTTGTTTTAATCCCTACAACATCCAGTATAGAGCTCAACCATAAACTCAATCCATGTTGGCAAAATAAATGAAGAAATGAAGACCTGATGGCAAAGAACACAGACACCTGTAGTAGCCAATCTCCTCAAAAATCAACCAAAATGGTTTACAGCCTGGTCCAGTCTAACCCATAGCTGAGCCATGAGGGAACTGCGCTTGGCTTAAATTATGGCAAAAAAAAAAGTGAAGAAATCAGTTTTGGTCCAGCTTAAGAACGTCCACAGTTCTGCCTCTGTCTTGATCCTGCTTTCCCAAGCACTGCAAAAGATGGCAATCTCAAGTTTCTTAGAAATTCATCCATCCCTTATCCCACAAGTCAGGCTCCCTACAGGGGTTAAATGGCAAAAACTGAGGACTAGCATTAGCCAAATTATTTTCACAGCACAGGGCCTCCAGGAGTTTTAAATCCTCCATATAAAAGGCCAGGTATCATCATCATTAGAAAATCCCAATTAAATATGGCAAACACGAGGTTTTGCCACACCTTCCACTTCTCCCCTACCTGAGAGCTTCAGCTGAGTAACTGGACAGGACAAATACAAAACCCTGTGCAGTCTAGATTAGTACTTCCCACATCAAGCCATTTTAATTATTCTAACTGCTTTCTTTCAACATCCAGAAGAACCAACTCAAAGAGATTCGTTACATAAATGAGGCTGGGATGCAGTTTGAACAAAAACATTTCACAGTATCTCTGAGCACTGCAGCCACTACATGACCTCTGGACTTTTCCAAATGAGCTAGTGTCTATGAAGAGGTAAGGAATGCCAGGAGGCCTGAAGAGCTGGGAAGGAAAGAATATCAATGAGGAATTGCTCCTGAACTCTGGCAAGCTCTGGTAAAATTTTTCCTATTTGCTTTCAGGAAAGGGCAAAAACTAGAGCCAGATCTCCTTTCCTAAGGCAGCTAGCTCAAAGACAGATTTTCCTGCTCAGACATCAGCTAAAATCAAATTGCACATGATACAACATGGATAAACCTTGAAAATATTGTGCTAAGGGAAAGAAGCCAGACATAGATGGCCCCACATTGTATGATTCCATTTTTATGAACTGTCCAGAATAGGCAAATCTATAGAGCCAGAAGGTAGATTAGGGGTCATCAGGGATTGGGGGAAGAGGGTATGGAGAATAACTGCTAATGGGTACAGTTTCTTTTTGGGGGGAAGATGAAAATGTTCTGGAATTAGTGGTGGTGCTTGTACAACTTTGTGAATATAATAAAATCCACTGAATTGTAAACTTTGATACGTTTTTTACCTATTAGTAAATTTCATGGTAGATGAACTATATCTCAATTTTTAAAATAGTAATAGGAGAAAAAATTAAATTCCAGCCAATATTTTGGCTTAGGGAGGAGGCCAATTCCCTCTAGAGTAAACTGTCCTCAAAGTGGCCCCCAAACCAAAAGAATCAATATCACCAGGAAATTTTTAGAAATACAAATTCTCAGGCCCATTCCAGACTTAAAGAATTCGAACTCTGGGCATGGGGCCCACAAACTGTTTTAACAAATCCTCTGTGATTCTGATGTACGTTCTTGAAAGTCACTGCCCTAGGGCAAGGGAAACTTTTTTAGTAAAGAACCGGATAGTAAATACCTTAGGCTTTGCATGCCACATATTCTTTATTTGTAAGATCCTTTAAAAGTATAAAAACCATTCTTAGCGCTCATGGATACAATGGCAAGTCAGATTTGGCCCCTTGAGCCATGGTTTGCCAGCCCCTACTCTCAGGCAATACTGCTCCCCTTCTGGAAGGGCTCTGTAGTTTCCGGCAGACAGGTGGAATTTCTCCCCTTGAATTAGAGAAATGGCAGGTTCCCTAATATCCAAGTACGACCAGATTCTGCTTTCCACCCAAGGGGCGGGAGACTTTATTAACTTGGCTTGCAGATGGTTCACTGTACTCTTTGAAGAAATTTATTCAATTCATAGCAATATCCTCTAAATAGAGTCAGCAAATTTCACCAGACAAAATTGATACACACGTTGACCCCAGGTAAGCCAAAGCACTTCCCCAAGGGGCTTGAGAAATCAAAGGGCAGCCAAGTTGGAGGGGAAGAAGGGAAGTGGCCATGCTTTGTGTCCTTTAAGGCTCTTTGTTCCTGGTTCATTTCCTCTTACTGTCCAAATAAAAGTTCCCTTTCCTATTCAGTACATACATCATAATTTGGTGTCTAAACCAATGGGCTGAGGAAGGCAGGCAGCCAGGAAATTATACCCATTAAACTGTGTGGTTAAGGCCCACAAACATCTTTTTCAGTTACAATTAGTGGATTTATCTTTTAAAAGAGAGGTCTGAAGCCCTAGTGGAAGAGGACTTCCACTACCATCAAGAAGATCCCAAGAAGAGATCCAGGCATGATTTAAAAGCAAGACAACATAATCAGATAGGGCTTAAAGAACCATGCAACTCTGCTGCCTGACAATGTGTCCTTTTTTAGCACTAGTCACTCCTGGCTGCCTAATAAACTCAAATTTAGCAGCACCCCCAAAGAAGCTTTCAGACCAGGGGGCAAAGGGGGAAAGAATAGGGAAAGGTGGAGAAGAGTCTCAAGGTGGCACAGACTCTTCTCCCCCATCTCTCCCTGAGTTAGACTAGAGAGTCATGGGTAAAAGCTTACACTGCATGGGAAAATGAAGAAGAAGGGGAAGGGAGAGAGGAGTAGGAGTTTCCCCGCATCTCAGGGACTTTTTCCCAAACCTGGTTGGCCCCCAGAATCCCAAAGGCTGCCTAATTTCTCCAAGTGTCTCTCCCCAGGCACCACAACTTCTTCCAGAGAGGGTCTCTAAGTCCTGGTTTCCAAGGAATGGGGTAGGAGGTAAGGAGCAGATAGAAAACTTTTGTCTTTGTTCCCTTGTTCACTTTTATCTCCTGAGTCCAATAAGCCATGAGGCACCCTCCCTCCCACCCCAAGTCTACCCTGGCCTTCAGGCATTGTTGGCAAAGAAGAACAAGGGCACAGATGTGCACAGTGGCTGAGGCGGGGCTGGTGAGTGTGGATATAGACTGGTCCTTGCTGGGAAGGGGGAGGGTATTTAGAGACCCTTGTTGAAATAGACATAAGGCACAAGCTCTCCATACTTGGCCTTGATGGTGTCTTGGAGCTCTGGTTCCAGATAGGAAACTGGCAATTCACTGAAAAGAGAGGAGAAGGGGGTATGAGCACACCACCTGGGACAAGCAGCAAATCACCCCTAGATAAGTCCAACTCAAATTCTGCACCTGGAAAGCCCTTCCTGATTTTTCCAGTCAGAATTATTAATGGCTTCTGGACCCCCACATAATGTTACTTTTACCCATTCTCCCTGGAGCTCAAAGTTCTCAGTTTATACTCCTTGCTCTCTGCAAGATTACAAGCACAGTGGTTTGCACACAGGGGGTGTCTAGCACATAACTGCTGAACTAAGAGTACTGACATGGGGAGACTGGTGTCTTCTGGGTGGCTCTTCTGGCTACACTGGTCTCCTGGAACCAGCCCCCCACACCCCACCCACCCCCACCCAGAGTCTGATGCTTCCCTTCCCTTTTCCATCCTCTCCCCCTCCCCTACCACCCACCCAGGAAATGCAAGAGAACTGGAGAGGTCCAAGTAGTTGAGCCTCTGGCAAATATGAGCTAGAATAAGTACTTATCACCTTGTTCGATTTTAAAAATCAGACCCAGCCAGCCAGAAAAGATTCTTATTGCCTCCCTACCTTCTCTCCAAGGAAGCCCCCTGCTCCACTGGGTAGGGAGGTTTCATCCCTCCTCCCAGCTTTTCCTGCCCCCGAAGATCTGTTTTGGCTTGTCATTCACCCAGGGTTAAGAGACCCCAAGTTTCGGCTGATGGACACCTGGCCTTGGATAAATTCTGCCCTTCCTGTGCCCGCTTCCCTCCATTAGGGCAGCAGGCAGTCGGGGGAGTGGTGGCAGAGCATTCAGTAAAACAAAGTGAGGAACAGACAGCTGATACCATTTCTGTGGGAAGAGCCCACATGCCACTGGCACCATGAAGATGAGGCTGTAAGGAAGAAGAAACCAAAGGATTAGGGGGACGTCCTCACACAGGCCCCCCCCACCCCCAACCCTGCACTCCCCAAAGGAAGGAGCAGATGTGCATTCACCTGGCTTGCCTTCCCAGCTGGTCCCAGAGCAACTCTCCCTCCAACCCTTGTGACATCTCTTCCCTGTTAGGCTGGTAGTCTTGGCAGCCCTAGCCAAGGTCGCATCATTCTTGTCTCTTCTCTAAACCTGCCCCCAAAGTAAGGCACCCCACTTTCCATGCTGACATGTGTATGGAACCTAACTCAGCCTGGTGCACTGAGAAAGGTGGAGTGAGAGATCTCTAGATGGACCACAGGGATGCTGTGCTCAGCCACTTTTAGGTAAAGAAGTGCATGTTCTTTAACACAGGCTACAGGGAAAGCAGGTCTCAGCTTCCCTAGCCACCAGAGAACTCAAACCACTAAAAGAAGATACTCACAAGCACCCACAGAGCATGACCTGCAACGGGGCATGCAGGACCTTGACTTTCTGCATAAAAACAAACAAAAGAGAAACTCAAAGGGACTTAGATCCCTGACAGTTGCCAACCCCCCCCCTGCCAGTCCTCAGCCAGCTAGAAGAGAAGAAACCACAGGCAGGGAACTCCTGGCCCTGAAAGGAGGGAACTCTCCTCCTGCTCGCCTTGCTCTCTGAAGACAAGGTCAGAAGACCCGCTGTGCGGTCCCATCTGGGCTCTAGTAGGTGAGGTAGAGAGAAGGATGGGAGGGTCAGGAGCTCCCAGGCACAGGTGTGGTTGGGAGAGGCTGGGCTGGAAAGGTGACAGAAGAGAGAATGCCACTGACCTTCATGAAGTGAAGCTTTTCCAGTCTCTCCATAAGGATTGGCAGTAAGACTGGAAGAGACCAGGGGAGAAGCCTTGGGGGAAGGCAGGAAGGCACCCGGAGCCCCCTTCTGAAGTCAACCAGAGACTGAGTGATTTCCCCTCCTTCTCCAAGAGCACAAGGAAATGCTCTTCATGTGGAAGAACGGCAGCCTGTGTAGGCATGGTCACCCTCAGCCCCCCTCCCCCACGGCCCAGCAGAACAACACTCCCCAAACTTCACCCCCACACACCTGTCAGAGCACAGCAGATATATCTCTAGGTCCAAAGAGGCCTTCTCAAAACTCAAAATATCTCTGAAGGCTCATTCAAACAATGTTTATATCCTACTCTGGAATTTATCCCTGTTGGAAGCTCTACCAGGGAATTCAAGGAATTTGTCTCTACCACTGTCTTCCTAGCACCCAATACTGTGACCAGGGCATAGCAGGTGCTTAGTGAAGATTTGTTGAATGAAAATAACTTTCTCCCCCAAATCGCTGATTAGTTGATGTTGCAGGAACTATAGTGTGGTTCTCCTGCAGTTTTCTGTCCTCAAGCAAGCCAGCCTGAGAAGCATGACTGTATAGGCTAGGGTTCCACCTCCCACCAGAAAGCTGTGTGCCAACGGCCCCATCATACTCTCCACTGTCCCCAGGATGAAAAGGCTTCTTCTTACTCATGCCAGGGGCTGCCATGGTGATCCGAGAAATAACCACTTCGGTGATGCCTATGGCTGCAGCTCTCTGAAGGCAGAAGAGAGCAAATTATCAGGGATGACCTTATCTAGAATATACGGGGCTGCCCCAGAGGGCTGGGTGAGGGTCATGGCCAGGTGTGAGCTGGTCAAGGGGAAGAGAAGGATGGCCAGGGATGGAGTGACCTCACCTGACCCTCTTCCTGTGGGAAAACTGGTGAGGAATGAGGATGGAGTCAGGGAGAAGGCTCAATCCTATCTGGAGCCCAGGCCTGCTCTGACCACTAAGCAAGGGACAGGATTTGAGAGGGAATGCCTTCCTCCCATCCCAGAGGGAGGCCTCTGCTCACCCGGGAATGACCAATCTCATTGTGATTGCTGTCCGTCACGCAGATGCCCTGGATGAGTTCCCTAAAGACAGACAGGAGTTGATGAACTTGGGAAAGGAGTGCTGGAAGCCTGCAGTCATCTGACATGCCGGGGGACCAAGGCCGGGGAGCTTAAGCTCTAGAAAGCTGCCTCCCACAGCGTGGTCCTTGACCTTCCTTCTGCATTCCAGTGAGCAGAAGCAGTCACTCAGAAGTGACCCAGGGCAGTGGCTGGGAGAGCAGGCTGTGGGCCCAGACTGCTACGGCTGAATCCTGACACTGCAGAGTGTGTGTGGCCTTGGGCAAGTTACTTAACCCCTCTAAAGCCTTGGTTTTCTTCATCTGCAAAATGGGGATAACCATGGCACCCACTTCACAGGCCTTGGTGAGCTAATGTTTGCAAAGTGCTTAGTCCAGCACTGACACAGAGTGCCCGCTCTACAAAGAGCTATAGTTCCAAGGCCAGTCCTCAAACAGCACTCAGCCCAAGACCAGGTAGGTAGTTGGGACTCGTTCGTTTGTTGAAAAAGAGCCACTGGAAGAGAGGAGGGAAAAGAGGAGAAAAGCGATGTGTGTGCCTGACTATTCTGGTTCTGTTCTTTCTTCAGTGGCTACTGTAGACATTTCCATTAGCGAACAGTCCCCAGCAAAGAGGCTTGTAGGTATTAGTGATGCCGAAGGCAAGGATAACAATTAGTGGCAGTAACAGCTAGCACTTATGAAGCATTTGTTTCATTCTAGGCACTGTTTTGAGAGCTTTATGCATATTGCCTCATTAAGTCCTCCCAACAAAGGAACACCTATGCTTTCCCTAGTCAAGACACAAAAACTGTACGACACAACAAGTTTCTACTTTTACCTTTCCTGCTGAAAAACTTAAAGCCAGGTGCCTGGAAAACACCTATCTACACCTCTGGCTTCTGGTTTGGGTCTGTCTTTAGACACAGCATTCTGCTGTCTTTTGGTCTAGGAGCCAGTCCCCGGGCTTTGGACGTGGGCGGGATTCACAACTTAAACACAGTGTCAGCTGAAAGCACGTGGTCCAGCACAAAGCCCCACAGGCCCACCCCGTCTCTCCCATCCCAATCCTCCAGGAATTGACTCCCACAACATACACAGATAACCCTAAGTCACCCACCATCCCCGAGGCCATCACTGCAGAACAGCCCATCCTGGGCGACCCTTCCGAGACTCAGGCCAGCAGCCCTCCGCACACCCACCGCAGCCCCAAGAAGCCCCCCATGGTCTTGGTTTCTTGCCTTTCCCTGTATCCTCACGGTTAGGAGGAGAAAAGGGGTCCATCCCTATACTCACTGCTGCCGCATCATTGGGATGTTGACACAGTTAGCTGCAGCCACCGCGGCAAAGGGGACCCAGCGGCCCACCAGGGGTGGAGCTCTCTGTTGGGGAAAGAGAACCATGGGAGTTTTCAGGCTGACTGGGAGGAGGGATGAAAGGGGGTAGGGAGACTTTTTTAGAAGGTTTATAAAAAACAAGGAAGAAAGAAAATTAGACCTTGCTACTACCACACACCCAGACACCCACTCTGAGAACCCAATTTCCGCTCAGAGCCTGAGAAGGACCAACACTGGGACAACCCTGCTGCATTTCCCACCACTGGGCCTGGCTCTGGCCATACCTAACTCTGACGGAGGAGACACCCCCTGGGGAAAGCGGTTTTCCCCCTGACTTTGCTGCCCCCTAGTGGCCACCCATTCCCACAGCAGCCCCAGACCGTACCTTTGTCAACATGTTCATGCCCACAGCAGTGGCCACCGCAGTGGTTGTGGCTGTGAAGTAGGAAAGGGCCATCTGCCTAGTGGAGGAGAGACATGCTTGGGAGGGGAAGCCCTGCTAGCTGAGGCCAAGACCATGGGCTTGAGCGAGAGAAAGTCTGGAAATGAGGCTCCAAACCTGAAAATGTCAGGGCCTCTGCCCCCAGGCTACGCACGTGGCCCTCTCCCCTTCACTCACGATGCTCCAGCCCCCTGGGCTTCTTTCAGACTTCAAACATGCCACAGCTTTTCCTGCCTCAGAACCTTTGTACTTTGCTGCTCCCAATCTGGGGAATTCTTCCATGGGCTCAGGCATGGATAAATCCTCATCCTTCATAATTCAGCTGAAATGTCATCTCTATACAGACCCCCATCTCTATCTTGTCACCCTGTTTATTTCCTTTATGGCACCAATCACAATCTGAAATTACTAGGTGTGTTTTCTTTTTAGACCCTAATTCCCTAAAAGCAGGGACCACACCTGTCTTACTCAATAATATGTCCCCAGCACCTACGGCCATGCCCGGCACATAACACAAGGACAAACTTTGAACTGATCTAGGAAGAAGATGCTCTCCTAGTCAGCTGGAGTAAATACCTCCACGCCCAGGAAAGGGGAGACTTGGTCACCTGCACAGTGCAGGTGGTCACCCAGGGAGGACTGAAGGCTGGGAATCCTTCAGAAGGTCTGCTCCTGGGGTGCAAGAGGACAGCACCTACTCCAGACCCACACGGAGGGTACCGACAGCCCGGGGCTCAGGGCCCCTACCTGACCGACGTTGGAGAAGCGGCATTCCTGTTGGTATAGTTGACTAAGGCATTGAAGGACTGGTTCACCCACTGCCAGAAGATCACCGCCGGCATTGTCCTACCAGCACGGAAGGCCAGAGGGGAAGAGAAGGATGGAAGAGGGGGTTGGGGTGCACCGGCCACACCATATTATCTGCATTAACTGTTCCCACGCCATTGTACGCACCTGGGCTTTCGCACAACCTGGCCCTTCTGCTTAGAATGCCCTTCCCCTCCGTGTTAGGCAAAATCCCGCTCTTTTGGGAGATCACTTCCTCTGTGGAACCTTCCCCACCCTTCTCCTGCCCCTCGTGAGATAGAGTTAGTCACTCCATGTTCCCTGCTCCCACAACTCCATATTCTTCCTTCATTGTACCTTTTACTAAGCTGTATTGTAACCCTTCACTTCTTGGTCTCCTCGACGAAACTGGTGCTCCCTCCAGGGAGCCACTAAGTCTTCCTAATCCCAACACCTGGCCTAAACCCTGGCTCAGGAAAGACTGACAGAATAAACAATGCATGCGGTGGGGAAGAAGGGTGAAGAATTATAGATCCAGCGGATACACATAAAGTTTATTCTCTCCCCAACTGAACCAAGAAGGTTCCTCCTGTTTTTGTTTCTTTTCTTATGTTGATGTTACATTATAAATACACTTTTTTTTTTAAGATTTATCTTTTATTTATTTCTCCCCCCTGTCCCCATTCGCTGTGTGTTCTTCTGTGACCACTTCTATCCTTATCAACAGCACCAGGAATCTGTGTTTCTTTTTGTTGCATGATCTTTTTGTGTCAGCTCTCTGTGTGTGCGACTGCGACGTCATTCCTGGGCAAGCTGCACTTTCTTTCGTGCTGGGTGGCTCTCCTTAAGGGGTGCACTTCTTGCACGTGGGACTCCCCTATGCGGGGGGCACCCTTGCATGGCACAGCACTCCTTGCACGCATCAGCACTGCACATGGGCCAGCTCCACATGGGTCAAGGAGGCCCGGGGTTTGAACCACAGACCTCCCATGTGGTAGGCAGATGCCCTATCCATTGGGCCAAGTCTGCTTCCCATAAATACACATTGAATTAGTTGTACTTTTAAAAGAGGGAACTAGAATAGCTTATCAGTTGGGAGTTCTAGAGACGACTGCCTGGGATAAAATCCAGGCATCAACATTTCCTAGCTGTGTGTATTTGGGCAAGTTACTTAACCTCTCTAGAGCCCCAATTCATCTATAAAATAGTGATAAAAGTACCCATTTGTAGGGTTGTTGAGGGGATTAAATCAGGTTAATACATGCAAAGAGTTTAGTATAGTTACCTGGTATCTGGCAAGTGACGCATAAAGATGGCTAGACCTGTTCTCATCCTCGCATGGCTCCCTGCCTACCAGGTCCAGGCAGCGTCACCTCCCGCTGCCCTGCTCCCATGTCCCACCTGTAGAACTGGAGCATGAAGCCAGTGATGATCATTCCCCCAGGGACCTGGAAGGACATCCGCCCAATGACGTTCATCTTGTCCCCAGTGTCGGGGTGGAAGGCTGAGTCATACAGCTTCTTGGCATACAGCAGCTGCTCCATTTGGGTGCCCGGGGGCACGATCCCCATCCTGCCAGCAAGAGCAGGAAGAAGAGAGACACCATCCAGGCAGAGTTCCTGCCCAGTCCTGTCCATGCCTCTTGGCACAGCCCCCCCCTTCATCCTGCTCTTATTTCTCCCCCATTCCTGGGATCTAAATCTGCCTCTCACCCCCAGTTTCCAGCTTGTCCTTAGGGAACCCTATCTGTGTCGCCCCTGTACCTCTAGCCCCTTCCCCCAACTGCTCACCTGCTCTTCTCCACCATCGCCTTGGCCCAGTCCAGCTCCTGCTCTGCTACCAGGACAGTGCGGGGGTCCGTGATATTGAAGAAGTGCTTCACCCGCCCCAGGAAAGTGCATTGGTCCCAACGGGGAGCGTCGATGTTAAACCCAGACAGGTCGGCCTTCATCTTGCTCAGGCAAAACTGTGGACTTAAGGAACAGAGGAAGAATGAGGCTTGTCCCCAAATTCAAAGCCTGCCCCGGAGGTCCTGGGTACCTCTCACAGTCTCTGCCAGTCTTCACCAGCCACTGGCACCCATTACAGGCAGAAACCATGGCGGGCAAAGGTGGGAGTGAACATGGCATGATCACCTGCATTGTTTCAGCAAGGACGTGCGTGTGTCAGCCGTGCCCACCCCCTGGGAGAGCCCAGGCCCTGGCACCGTGCCTGCCCTCGAGGCACCACAGAGGAGGTAAACAGACAAGTAATCAACAAGTACAGCAGAGTGGAAACGCAGCTGTTGACACACACTGGGCGCTGCGGAGAGCCAGAGAAGAGGTAGCTACACCTGGGGGGGACCACATCTCCCAGTTTGCCCAGGACTGTTGCCTTTTGGGGTAATTATTAACAGGACCTACGTTCACTTTCAAAGCTGTTCCAATTTGGATAATAAATTATGTGTCATCTTATCTAAAATGGATTAGGGATTCTGAACACACTCTGTGAGGACATGAAATAAATGCATAAAAGAATGAGTAAAAGTTAGCCAGACGGAGGAACGGTACCCTGGGCATAGAGTGCCAGCATGAAATCACACAGTACGTATGTGTGGGCACTTGATGGTAACAGGTACAGTTATTGAGCTGTTACTACACGCTGGACACTTGGCTTAGTGCTTGACATGTATTTTCTCAGTTTGTCTTCACAACAATCCTACAAGGTAGATACTTTAATCCCACTGTATGGATGAGAGTACTGAGGTACAGATAAATAACTTTACCAAGTCACACAAACATTAGCAAATGGCAGAGCCAGGATTTTCATTCAGCCTGACTCGTTTCAAAGCTCTTGCCGTTAACTAGGCTTTGGAATCCATGGTTTGAAAAGCTAGGGCTTCTCAAGGACTCAGATAGTTACTTGAACATTATGAATAATGTTCATAGAAGCATTATTCACAAAAGCCAAAAGGTGGAAGCAACCCAAGTTCTATCAATGGATGAATGGATGACCAAGACGTGGTGAGTGTACATATATACACACACATACACAACAGAATATTATTCAGCTGTTAAAAGGAATGAAGTTCTGATACTTACTATGGCATGGATAAACCTTGAAGAAATCCTGCTGCGTGAAATGAGCCAGACACTAAAGGACAAATATTGCTATGATCTCATTCATATGAAACAACTAAAATATGCAAACTCATACAATGATAAAGTAGATTGCAGGTTACCAGGGGAGGTGTGGAGCAAAGGGGAGAGTTACTGCTTAATGGGTTTGGAATTTCTATTTGGGGTGATGGGAAAGTTTTGGTAATGGATGGTAGCACTACATACTGAGTCTGCGGGGGAGGGTACATGGCTCAACTAACTGAGTGCCTGCTTCCCATATAGAAGGTCCCCGATGCCTTCTAAAACCAATGCAGGGGAGAACAAACGGGGAGCCCGGGGGAAGGCAGGCCGGCGAGGAGGAGGGAACGCTGGGGTGCGCGAGGCAGAACCGGGGCTGCGGACGCGCGAGAGGGAGGCCGGCTTCGGCCGCGTGGTAGTCACCGCCGCTACCGCTGCGACTCGTCCGGAGATGCCGGAGCTCGCACGTCGCAGACCCCGAGCTCCGCGCGGCGCCCGCCGTCCGGGCCTCGGGGCCGCCGCAGGTGCGCGGCGCGCGCGGCTGAGGGCGGCGGGGTGCGGGCCTGGAAGGCTGGCCTGGGCTCCGCGCCTTCCCCATCGCCGCGGCCGGAGCCGCGTCAGGACGCGCGGCGCGGGGCTCTGAAGCACGGAGGGGGCTCTGCACAAGCGGACCAACTAGCTCACAGGTTGGCAGCCTCGCTGGTTTTCTGTCTTAGATAACGGAATCCTGTCCTACTATGATTCACAGGATGATGTCTGTAAAGGAAGTATAAAGATGGCAGTTTGTGAAATTAAAGTCCATTCAGCAGACAACACAAGATGGAATTAATCATTCCGGGAGAGCAGCACTTCTACATGAAAGCGGTGACTGCGGCTGAAAGACAGAGGTGGCTGGTTGCTCTGGGGAGCGCCAAAGCCTGTTTGACTGATACTAGGACTAAGAAAGAAAAAGAAATAAGTGAAACCAGTGAATCTCTGAAAACCAAAGTGTCTGAACTCCGCCTCTACTGTGACCTCCTAATGCAGCAAGTTCATACAACCCAAGAGCTTGTTCACCACGGTAAGAGTCATTCATCTTCCAGTGTGGAGAACACGAGTGAAGCCCCCTCTTTGCTTAGTGCCACCTGTAATACCTTCATCACAACACTTGAGGACTGTGTGAAGATAGCAAATGCCAAGTTTAAACCCGAGATGTTTCAACTGCCCCATCCGGATCCCTTAGTTTCTCCTGCATCACCTTCCCCTGTTCAAATGATGAAGCGTTCTGTCAGCCACCCTGGTTCTCGCAACTCAGAGAGGAGTATCCACTCTACGAAAGAACCAGGATCTACACAACACCGATTAGCCCGACGACGCTGAAGAACCTACTCAGATACAGATTCTTGTAATGATATTCCCCTTGAAGACCCAGATAGACTCGTTCACTGTTCAAGGAATACACTTAATGGAGATTTGGCATCTGTAACCATTCCTGAAGAAAGCAGATTTATGGCCAAAAAAAAATCTGAATCAGAAGATCCTCTTCCATCCTTCTCTTCCTGAGAAACCTGAAGTGTCCAACTTCCTCCAAGTATTGCTATGCAAAAGCTGCTGTAATTAAACTATTGTTATAGGGAATAGTTTTTTCCATTACTTAGGATTTCTCTGCACTTTATAGACTATTGTAAAAACAAAAACAAAACAATGAGGGAAACGGACTTTGGCCCAGTGGTTAGGGCGTCGGTCTACCACATGGGAGGTCCGCGGTTCAAGCCCCGGGTCTCCTTGACCCGTGTGGAGCTGGCCCAAGCGTGGAGCTGGCCCAAGCGCAGTGCTGATACGCACAAGGAGTGCCGTGCTACACAGGGGTGTCCCCCGCGTAGGGGAGCCCCACGCACAAGGAGTGCACCCATAAGGAGAGCCGCCCAGCGCGAAGGAGGGAGCAGCCTGCCGAGGAATGGCGCCGCCCACACTTCCCATGCCGCTGACTACAACAGAGCGGACAAAGAAACAAGATGCAGCAAAAAGACACAGAAAACAGACAACCGGGGGAGGGGAGGGGAATTAAATAAATAAAAATAAATCTTTAAAAAAAAAAACAAAACAATGAAACCACCCATATACCTTTGACATATATTTTAATTTTATATAATTCATTTGCAAGAGTATTTTCTTAATAACTTCACAGTGTGAGTGTGCATCTTTCTTTCACTTCTTTTCTTTTTTTTTTTTTAAACAAATGATAGTGTAACATTTTGACTCTGTAAGGACAAATGTAGATATTTTTCTAAAAAGCTGTGAAGGACTGACAGAGTTTAATGTTGTAGTGACCTTATTCAATTGTACCAGATAAATGACTTTCAGTGGAAGAGGATTTTAGTGCTTTTTTTCCCTAAAATAGTCATTAAGCTGATATTGTAAGGTATTTCAGCTCTTTAGACTATCTAGAGACATTTTTTATTTATGAATATTTATAAAAATAGGAATTTTGTTAAAATGATTGCTCTTCATCGCTGTAGAAAATGGCGTAATTTAATGAAAAAACAAATACATTTTTTGGTAGTGCCTGCCCATATCTGTTGTCAGTGTTTGCCTTGTAAATTGATTTTTGAATTCTCTTTGGAATGATGTCCAAATTCTTGGATGAGGAACACTTTAAAACAAACTGGTTTGCTGTTTTAAAGTTAATCAGATGATTAATAAATATGTGATTTCTGCATTCAAAATAAATAAATAAATAAAACCAATGCAGGGGAGCCAAGGTAGCTCAGTGGTTAAGCACCAGCTTCCCACATACAAGGTCCCGGGTTCAATCCCTTAAAAAAAAGTCTGTGGACATAAATGTCAATTGAAAGGAAGCTAGAGAATAATCTAGAGAATGTATTAACAGTGATTTCAGTGGTAGATAAAGATCGTGGTTAATAGTATAAATATGATGTTCTTTTACAGAGTATTAAGTATGTGGTAATACACAGAAAAATTACAAATAATGTAACTTACGGATGATAGGTGACAGTAATATTGTAATATTTTGTAACAAGGGTAAAGAAGATATATCAATTCTAAGGGACAAAAATACAGGGGTATAAGGGGGTATAGGATTTTTCCTTTTGGAGTAATGAAAACATTCCAAAATTGACTGAGGTAGGAATGGATATGGCTCAAGCAGTTGAGCGCCTGCTTCACAGATGGGAGGTCCCAGGTTCAATCCCCAGTGCCTCCTAATAACAAAAAAACAAACAAAGTGTTGTTGGGGGGGGGGAGAGGGGGGGTGGGGGGGTGGGGTTGAATGGGACCTCACATATATATTTTTAATGTAATATTATTACAAAGTCAATAAAAAATTAAAAAATTAAAAAAAAAAAAAAAAAAAAAAAAAAAACAAGCAAACAAACAAAAGAAACAACTCAGGGACTCCAATGTGGCTCAGTAGTTGAGCGCCGGCTTCCCATATGAGGTTCCAGGTTCAATCCCTGGCACCCATACCTAAAAAAAAATAAAATTAATTTTTTAAAAAATTGACAGAGGGTGACTTCACAACTCTGTAATGAAAATGAGAGCCAGTAAGTATACACTTTGAATGGATTGAACAAGCATAGCACTGTATAACACACAGAATCCCGTGGTGGATGATGGACTGTGGTTAACAGAATAAATACAAGAACATTCTCTCATGTACTATAACAAATATATAATACTAATACAGGGTGTTGATAATCAGATGGGTTGGGGGAAAAAATATACCAAATGTAAGATATGGGCTATAGTTAGTAGTAATATTTTGATGATGTTCTTTCATAGCTTGCAACAAATGTTTCACAACAATGTAAGGTATCATTGGTGGGTGATGTATGGGAGCCCTGTATGATACACGTATTTGTTTTGTAAGTTCACAACTTTTACTATACATTTACTGTTTATGCATGTTCATGTATGAATGATATAATTTAAATATATATATCTTTTTAAAAGGAAGCCGAGGGAAGCAGACTTGGCCCAATGGATAGGGCGTCTACCTACCACATGGGAGGTCCGCGGTTCAAACCCCAGGCTTCCTTGACCCGTGTGGAGCTGGCCCACGCGCAAGGAGTGTGCCCTGCAAGGAGAGCCACCCAGCACGAAAGAAGGTGCAGCCTGCCCAGGAATGGCGCCGCACACACGGAGAGCTGACACAAGATGACGCAACAAAAAGAAACACAGATTCCCATGCCGCTGATAAGGATAGAAGCGGTCACAGAAGAACACAGAGCGAATGGACACAGAGAGGAGACAACTGGGGGGGGAGGGGAGAGAAATAAATTTTAAAAAAGACTCTTCTTAAAAATAAATAAATAAATAAATAATAAAAGGAAGCAGAATCTTAAGATGTGCTATGTGATTGGGTAAAGGAGGAACACTCTTATCAGTCAGGGTTCAACCAGAGAAGCAGAACCAGTAGTAAATATATATATATGTGTGTGTGTATGTATGTGTGTGTATATGTGTGTGTGTATATATACACACACACATATACATCTCCTTTATACATATATATATGTGTATATAATATTGATACATATATATAAATCAATTGATTACACGGAATTAGTTCATTGGTTAAGCAAGCCTGAAATCCACAGGGCAGGCAATCAAGAAAGCAAGATCCTGGGGAAGAGGAAAGCAAAGCAGGCCCAGTTCTGGCTTGGAAGTCTCTGACCTCAGGGAGGGCCTAGGTCCACTTTTAAAGGGCTTCCATCTGATTGAATTAGGCCCACCCAGGGCAAGCTCCCTTTGATTAACTCAGAGCCAACTAATTAGGGACCTTAATTACATTTGCAAAATCCTTTCACAGCAGCACCTAGACTTGATTGAGTAATTGTGGAGAGGTGTGTGTATGTGTGTGTGTTAAAATGGCTGCTGCCTCTGCCCCCCCCGCCCCCCCCCACCCCCCCCCCCAGCCCACTCTAACTGAAAATATACGAGAGAGAGAATCCTGGGATGTGTTGCTCAACCTAGCCAAACCAACACATACATCTAGATGGGAACTTGGGGTTTTCGACTTGGCCAATAATGTGCTGAAGTAGACAATAGAGCAAAATAGGTATTAAGGGGAAAACAATGAGTTTAATGTCCCACATGATGAGTTTCAAGTGCCACGGGACTGATTTTCTCAAGTGCAAAAGGCTGCCTCCTGTCTAAGGTCCTTCGCAAATACCAATCCCTCCCCTCTCCACTAAATAACACACACTCATCCTTCAGATCTTGCCCCAAATCTTACGTCCTCAGGGAATAATTCTCTGAAGCACACCTTCCCCCTCTCTACAACCTGAGGGTGCTCAGCCATAAACCTTCTCTGTTCCTTCTCCCTCAGGGCTGTGACAGTCTGTCATTACCCTCTGGCTTTGTCTTAATTAATGCCCACCTCCCTCACTGGGCCATAGCTCCCTGAAGTCAGAGCTCATGCTCATTTTGCTCACCACTGTAACCCCAGGGCTTAGCACAGTGCCTGGCACAAGGAGGGCATTCAAGTATTAGTTGAATAAGAGGTGCAGTGAGTTGGAAGGTGGGTATTCAGGTCTGAAAGAAAGCAGAGACGGCTAGAATAGAAATAAAAAACTGAGTCAGCAGCACCAAGGTCCTTTAAGATCAGGTTTTCTGGTACGAATGTACACAAATGGGAGGAACAGAGAGCTGAGGACAAACCCTGAAAACCACTAAATTTAAGAGGCAAGCCAAAAAAAGCATGCCCAGAGATGGTAGCACAACATTGTGTCATTAATTCCACTGAAGTGTACACCTAAAAATGGTTAAAATGGAAAATTTGGGATTATATATATTTTACCACAATAATAAAAAAAAAAAGTAGCCCAAAAAGAAGATGAAAACAAATCAGAGAGGTAACAGAGTAGTCAACAATAGGGTAAAGGGAGAGTGGCGGTCAACTTCTAAATTTCTGTTGGGGTGGGAGAGACTTCAGCAAGCTGATATGCCGGGTAAAGGCGTCTGCTGCGCGGTAAGAGCCAGGAGAGGAGAGGCCCCCAGCCCAGCGTCCACGGCGCCGCTGCCTGGCCGTGACCCCACTGGAGCCAGAAGCCAGGCAGCAAGTGGCCACGGCCAGCACGCAGACTTCCGTCTCTCCCACCCCATGTCCCCCACAAGGACCCCGGCTCTGTCCTCCCGGGACAGGCTGGCTGACTCAGCGTCCAGAGGGCTGGTTCGAAGACCAAAGGTATTCCCAGGGATGGGAGGAGAGAAAGCATCCCCGTTCCCTGACTTGACCTACAGCTAAATGAAGTCGGCCTGGCCCGCAGGTCAGGCTTCCAGAGCCCCAGGCTGGCCCTGCTGGCCCCAGCCCAGCAAAATGCTGCGCTTCCCCTGCTCATTGCTTCCCCCGCTCAGCTCATTACTCGCAGGGCCAAGCCTTCTCTGACCTCTCTCCCCACCCTCCAACTCAACGCTGGAAAGTCCTCCGCTTTTTATAATAGAAGCACTTCTATCATGAAGGGATAATCATTGGCTAAATTATGCAAGAACCTTTGTCTTTTTACGAAAGTCAGCATAGGAACGGTCCAGTCCCTGCCACATGTGAAACACACAAGGGGTAAAAAAACCCCGCAGCATTCTGTTTGGTACATTCCCTTCTCACCCCCTGGACTCCCTACCCCAACCCTCTTCAGACTAGATTACTCTTTCTCATCTCAGTTTAAACATTACCTCTTCAGGAGGCAAACTCAAGTCCTTATTATATGCTCCCACAGCACCCTGAACTTCTTTGCAGTACTTTCGTAATTGTCACTTTGTTATTTGTGTAAAACCTCCCCCACAATAGACTGGAAGGTTCCTGAACATCAGGACCATGTCAACACTGTTCATTGCTCTATCTCCCATATGCCCTCAAGAAATATTTACCACCTGCCCAACTTTTTCTGAGGCCTCTTGTCATCAACCATGTCCCCTCTTTTATTTTTAGTTATTTCTCTCCCTTCCCCCACCCCCCTCCAGTTGTCTGCTCTCTCTGTCCATTCGCTGTGTGTTCTTCTGTGACCACTTCTATCCTTATCAGCAGCACCAGGAATCTGTGTTTCTTTTTGTTGTGTCATCTTGTTGTGTCATGTGTGTCATGTGTGTCACTCTCCATGTGTGGGTGCCATTCCTGGGCAGACTGCAATTCCTTTTGCGCTGGGCGGCTCTCCTTACGGGGCACACTTCTTGGGCGTGAGGCTCCCCTACGCGGGGGACACCCCTGCGTGGCAGGGCACTCCTGGCGCGCATCAGCACTGCGCATGGGCCAGCTCCACACGGGGCAAGGAGGCCCGGGGTTTGAACCACGGACCTCCCATGTGTAGACGGACGCCCTAACCACTGGGCCAAGTCCCCTTCCCCTCTTTTAAGTCATACTAAGAACCTACCTTGGCTACAGAAGAGAAGGCTTGCTTTCACGAAGTTGTAAAACGTCTACCCAGCTATACTGAGTTCTATCTGGTCTCTAACTTTTCTTCCACTTGCTCTCCCTCCTCCCACATGAGTCATACACAGTCCTCCCTAAAAAGGGCACCCTCATGTCCAGAGTGGCCCCACTTCTGAAGGAATATGGTCATCACTACTGGAACAAGGGGGGCAGGTGGAAATCAAACAGGTGATCTTCTCGGTAGCTCATTTTCCTTCTAGAGTCAATGAATGTTAACAGCTCAAAGACATTATGGATCAGTGGTGGTTTAAAGTTGTTTGTGCCCCAGAAAAACATATTCTTAAATTTAATTCATTCCTGTGAACCCATCTTAAGTAGGATCTTTTGATGAGTTAAGGTGTGGCCCAGCCCATTTAAGATGGGTCTTAACTATTACTGGAGTCCTTCATAAGTAGAATGAAATTCAGACAGAGGAAAAGCCACAGGGAGTAAGAAGCTGAAGTCAGTGAAACCTGGAAGAAAAGAGAGAGGCCAGGAGAGGCTGCCATGTGACAAATTAAGGACCAACCAAGAACTGCCAGCAGCTGGCCCCAGGATGCCACAGTCTTCAGGGAGAAAGCACTGGCTTGATGATGCCTTGACTTGGACTTTGTTTTAGTCTCAAAACAGTGAGCTAATAAATTCCCATTGTTTAACCAGACCCATTTCATGGCATTTGCTTAAGCAGCCTAGGAAATTAAAACTGGATCCAGGACCAATTCCCCCAGTTCGCAAAAGAGGAAGCCCAGAAAGGTTCACATCGATTCAGCCAGTGCAGTGAGCATTTGCAGGGCACACATCCCCACACTAAATGCCTGCGGGCAATAGAACCATAACAACACAAAGCTTGGCTTCAGGTTCTAGACGGGTTCTCTTTCCACCTCAGCCTACCTGTCTTCTCCTTAAAGAAAAGGGGGGAGGGGAATGAAATAACCTACTACCTCACCTGAAGAAATGCTCACCTTTTTCTCTGGAAAACAGTATCAGAGCTAAGATAACAGGCTAAGAGAAACTGCCTCTGGGGCATCCTCCTGAGAGGGGGGGGGGGAAAGTGCAGATAATCTTTTCTGCCCAAGAATTCCCAGTTTGGGGAGCGGATTTGGCTCAACAGATAGAGTGTCCGCCTACCAAATGGGAGGTCCAGGGTTCAAACCCAGAGCCTCCTGACCCATGTGATGAGCCGGCCCACGTGCAGTGCTGATGCAGGCAAGGAGTGCTGTGCCACACAGGGGTGTCCCCCACTTAGGGTAGCCCCACGCGCAAGGAGTGCACCTCACAAGGAGAACCGCCCTGTGCGAAAAAAGCGCAGCCTGCCCAGGAGTGGTGCCGCACAGAGAGCTGATGCAGCAAGATGACCCAACAAGGGAAATGGACTTGGCCCAGTGGTTAGGGCGTCCGTCTACCACATGGGAGGTCCGCGGTTCAAACCCCGGGCCTCCTTGACCGTGTGGAGCTGGCCCATGCGCAGTGCTGATGCACGCCAGGAGTGCCCTGCCACGCAGGGGTGTCCCCTGCGTAGGGGAGCCCCACGCGCAAGGAGTGTGCCCGTTAGGAGAGCCGCCCAGCGTGAAAGAAAGTGCAGCCTGCCCAGGAATGGCGCCGCCCACACTTCCAGTGCTGCTGAGGACAACAGAAGTGGACAAAGAAACAAGAGCAGCAAATAGACACCGAGAACAGACAACCGGGGGAGGGGGGAAATTAAATAAATAAATAAATAAATAAATCTTAAAAAAAAAAAAAAAGATGACCCAACAAAAAGAGACAAAGATTCCCGGTGCCACCGACAAGAGCACAAGGGGACACAGAGGAACACATAGTGAATGGACACAAGAGAGCAGACAACTGGGGGGTGGGGAGGAGTGGCGGGGAAGGGGAGAGAAATAAATAAATAATAAATCTTAAAAAAAAAAAAAGAATTCCCTGTTTGGAGCCCCAAGTAGGGAGAAAAGCAAACTCACACCAGGGGAAGAATAAGGCAGCCCAAGACTCAAGAAGGTTAGACACAAAAACCACTGAAATAGGTGAGGGCTGGTGTCAAGCTGCCCACAGCAAGCTGGAGAATGAGACTAATAATTAAACCGGCAGGTCCACATATATGCCCACGTACAGTCACATTACTCCAAGGCAAAAAATACAACTTAGAGAAACTTACCTTGCCTTTTTCAAAAAAGAGCAGCCAGACTAGAGATGTGTAGATTATTGGGTGCACGCTCTGAATTAACCATTCATCTTGTACCCCTTAGTCAAAGTTCTAAACTGATTTTACTCCAAGGGACTGAATAAGGTATGCAAGTAGCAGATATTTAAAAAATACTTTAGTTGACTGCCTAAACAGCTAAGGACCATTCAGGGACAATCTGCCTTCACTCCGATGATCTTAGTCAAGCTGAAAAGGCTGCTGGTAGGAAGAGGAGCAGGACCCAATAACCTAGATGAAACTATTAATAATAGCAGCCCCTATGTGGTACTTCCACTGTGCCATGCACTGTTCTATGCATTTGCTATATAATAAGCCATATAATCCTAAGAACCTTATGAGATAGGTAATAGGCACACACACATCTGCAAACTTCTAAATCTATGCATCCACACAGAGACTTTATCAGTTCTTTAAAAGGTCACAGATATAAACCACACTGTTCCTCCTACCTGGACAAAGTAGTGTTCAAGGATCAGAACTGAGGGGGAGTAGATGTGGCTCAAGCAATTGAGCGCCTGCTTCCCACATGGGAGGTCCCAGGTTCTGTTCCCAGAACCTCATAAAAATAAAAACAAAACAACAGGGATGCAAACATGGCTCAACGGATAGAGCATCTGCCTACCATATGGAGGGTCCAGGGTTGAAACCCAGGGCCTCCTGACCTGTGTGGTGAGCTGGCCCACACGCAGTGCTGTGGCACACAAGTGCCATGCCACACTGGGGCTTTCCCATGTATGAGAGCCCCACGCGCAAGAAGTGTGCCCCACGTGAAAAAAAGTGCAGCCTGCCCAGGAGTGGCACTGCACCCACGGAGAGCTGATGCAGCAAGACGACTCAACAAAAAAGAGATACAGTTTCTCAGTGCAGTCTGAAAATACAAGAGGATGTGGAAGAAAACACAGCAAATGGACACAGAGAACAGACAATGGGGGGCGGGGCAGGAAGGGGAGAGAAATAAATAAAATAAACCTTAAAAAAAAATACACGCAAACAAATGAAAAAACCAGTACAGGGGAGGGGATGTGGCTCAGTGGTTGAGCACCTGCTTCCCACATATGAGGTCCTGGGTTCAATCGCCAGCCCCTGTACCCCCCCACCAAAAAAAAAAAAGAGTCAGAATTGAGTTCAAGTCCAGATTCTATGGCTTCAAATAAACAACTTCTAGGGTTGCAGAGAGAATGAAATGAAATCTTGTATGAAAAGCATTTCACCAGGAAGGCAGATTTTGCCCACTGCTATATCTCCAGCACCTGTAACAGGGCCTGGCACATATGCGATAATTCTTCTATTGACCTCTGCATTGGCAAGGGATGAGAGGAAGCACTGCCCAATTCACCCAGAACCCCAACCACACTTCCCTGGCTTGGCGTCCAGGCCCAAGCCCTCTTTGCCTCCTCCAAGACTGCAGACTACCACAACCTGGTCCAATGTAGCTTAGCAAAAACCATTTTCTCCAGAGAAGATGGCAGAGTTAGACACCTCAGGGCTCAGTCCCCCACTGAAACTTTGAACTAGCAAGAACTGGCAGAAACATCAGGACTTCAGTAACAGGGCGAGCACTGAATCACGAAAAAGGTCACTTAAAAGTGGTAGGATCACCTGGTACCCTGGCTAGCCCCTCTCCCACCCCTCACTGGTTAGACTGCAGAGCAGGTGGCACTTCCAGTGTGGGTCCCTGCTCAGGAGGGAGCAGAGTAACCCCTGTGCACATACTGGGAGCACATATGTCTAGCCCAACTTGTCTCCTGGGGGCCTGAGGGCTCACCTTCCCAGAACTTGACCAGCATGTAGAAGGGAGCTCTCCTATTTCTCCAAGTCAAGTCTTGCTGCCTGGGGCAAGGGATTGCTGGTTGTAGGACATTCAGTGCAGTGCCCAGGATCCTGAGGAGACTGCTTCCTACAGAAGAAGGGGTATTTCGAGCTGCCTGGAGAAATCCTAGGGCCAATCACATATGCCCACGAAAAGGACCCTACCCTTTGCAAACTCTATTATGGATAAGCCCCAAAGGAAAGCACTCACACAGGTCAACCTGCAAAGACTGGGAAAAAGGTTTTCTTTTTTATCTTCTCCTTTTTTTGTAACTGTTGTCATTGTTGTTAGTTCCTGGCATTCAAGGAAAGCTCTGTCATAATACCAACTGGATACAGGCTTATGGAAAAGACACCTTGCCTAAATTTCAGCAATAACACACTAAAATGTCAAATTTGTCCAAGTTTCAACAAAAGATTACAAAACATACAAAGATACAGGAAGCAACACCCAGGCAAAGAAGAAGATTAAAGCATTAGAAACTATCAATGAGGAGGATCAGGCCTGGGACTTTTTAAAAAATGGTCCTAAACATGCTCAACGAACTAAAGGAAAACATGGATAAAGAACTAAAGAAAATCAGGAAAACAGATGAACACAAAGAGAAGGAAATTATGAAAAGGAACCAAACAGAGCTGAAGATCACAATTACATAAATTTTAAAATATACTTAGAGGGGTTCCACAGCAGATTGGAGCTGGCAGAAGAAAGAATCAGCAAATCTGAAGATGGGACAACTGAAATCAATTAGTCTGAGGAGTAGAAAGAGGAAAGAATGAAAAGTGAACACAGCCTGAGGAACCTGTGGGACACCAATATGAGTCCCGGAAGAAGAGAGAGAGAAAGGGGCAGAGACACTATTCAAAGAAATAATGGCTGAAAACTTTCCAAGTTTAATGAAAGACATGAATATACACATTCAAAATGCTCAAGGAAGTCCAAACAGGATAAACCCAAATGGACCCACACCACACCATGTTGTAATCAAACTGTCAAATGCCAAAGACAGAGAATTCTGAAAGCCACAGGAGAGAAGCAACATGTCATATGCAAAGGAGCCTCAATAAGATTAAACACTGATTTCACATCAGAGACCATGGAGGTCAGAAGGCAGTGGGGTGACATTTAAAGTGTTGAAAGAAAAAAATTACCAACCAGGAATTCTGCATCTGGCAAAATTGTCTTTCAAGATTGAGGGAGTATATTTTTTAATGTAACACTTTATCTAAGTATCTTTTAAAAATAAATAAAAAAATATATTTTAAAAATTAAAAAAAAAAAGATTGAGGGAGGAATTAAGACATTCCCAGATAAACAAAACTGAGGGAGTTTGTCAGCACTAGACAACCTATAAGAAATGCTAAAGGGAGAACTGCAGGTTGAAAGTAAAGGACACTAGACAATTGAATGAAGCCACATGAAGAAATAAAGATCTCTGGTAAAGATACTGACATGGGTAAATATAAATACCGGTACTATTGCATTTTTTATTTGTAACTCCACCTTTTACTTCCTACAAGCTCTAAAAAGCAAATGCATAACATGTAATGATAAATCAATGGTTTTGGACACATGATGTATTAATATGTAATTTGGGACGTGGACTTGGCCCAGTGGATAGGGCATCCATCTACCACATGGGAGGTCCACAGTTCAAACCCTGGGCCTCCTTGACCTGTGTGGAGCTGGCCCACGTGCAGTGCTGATGCGCGCAAGGAGTCCCATGCCACGCAGGGGTGCCCCCTGCGTAAGGGAGCCCCATGCGCAAGGAGTGCGCCCCGTAAGGAGAGCTGCCCTGCACGAAAGAAAGTGCAGTCTGCCCAGGAATGGTGCTGCACACACGGAGAGCTGACATAGAAAGATGACGCAACAAAACTTCCTGTGCCGCTGACAACAGAAGCAGACAAAAGGAAGAACATGCAGCAAATAGACACAGAGAACAGACAACTGGGGTGGGGGGGGGGGAAGGGGAGAGAAATAAAATAAATCTTTTAAAAATATATGTAATTTGTGGCAAGCATTACAAAGGTGGGGAACAGATAGGTATAGGAGCATAGTTTATGGATACTATTTAAGTTAAGTTGATACAAAGCAAATGAGATTATTATAGATTTAGGATGTTTTAAGCCCCATAGTAACCACAAAAAAGTATTGGAAAATATGCAAACTCATAGAGACAGAAAGTAGAGTAAAGTTTACCAGGGCTGAGAGCAGGGGCAATGGGGAGTTAATGCAAAATGAATAGAGAGTTTCTGTTTGGGGTGAAGGGCAAGTTCTAGAAATGGATGGGAGGGGGGAGTTACTGCAACGTTGTGATATGATTAGTCCCACTGAACGGTATACTTAGGAGTGGCTGAGATGGGCAAGTTTATGTCATATATACATTGTTTCAACTTAAGAAAGAGGAAGTAAAAAGATGACAACTGCAATGATACTGCATGGGATCTAAGAATGGAGGAGAAAAGGCTCAAAAGGACATTATTGGGGCATAAGAAAAAATTGGAATATAGAATGTAAGTATTACATCTACATTAAATTTCTTGAACTTGATAACTGCATTTAAGGTGATGACATAAATGAAAGTCCTTGTTCGTAGGAAATGTAAATGGAAGTACTGTGTGTTCAAGGAGTATGATGTATGCAATCTGACTGAAATGTCAGAAAACAGAATGATACTGGCAAAGTGGCACAACGTTAAAATTGGTGGATCTGGTATCTGGTAGGGTGGGGGTATGGTGGAGTTCTCTGTATGGATGTATATTGTTTTTGCACCTATCCTGCATGTTTGAAATTATCTTAAAATGTGTGTTTTTTTAAATCAATTAAAAAAACAAAACACAAGGCCCGTTCCAAAATGCCTTTCACTCCGGCTGTCAGAGCCCGGGGCCAGTCCTCACCCTGATTCTTGCCATCCGATTGGTAGTATCCTCCCCTTCCTTCACCAAGACCTCCCCATCCCAGACGATGACAGTGGGGTGCAAAGGTCGCACAGCCCAGAACGCCCCGGCCCCTCGCCCTAACACACGAAGAGAAGCCCACCGTCAGCCCCAGGCCACTCAGCGCCACATGGCATCTGCAGGTTGAGTTCAGCCCGCGCTGCAGCCGCCTGGGCAAAGTCAGGACAGAAATTCAAGTTTCCTCCCGGGAGGTGGGGACTGGAGGTAGATGTGACGGCGGCCTCCTCCCCAAGGACCCTTACCTGCTCTCGGGAGGTATGCCTGAGACAACCGCCGCTAGGAACAGCACGCGTAGGGAGGTAGCGGAGCCCGGGTTCACAGGCTGCCGCCCGGGATCCGCCCCCTAGCCCCGCCCCCACCGCCTTCCCTCCCTACCAATTACAGGCCCCGCGGCCCGCTCCGGCCACGTGGGCGAGTTTCACCACTCCCCAGCTTCCCACAAGCCTGCGCGGGCTCAGGCCGCTCTCGCAGCACGCCTGCGTAGTGGGCGAGCACAGTGGCGCGCTTGCGCACTTTTGGGAAAACGGGGCTGGACTCCGCCCCTATACCGCGGCTTTGCTCCTCCGCAGTGCGTGCGAGGGACGTCGGGGGCGGTGCCGCAGCAGTTGCCCTTGGTAACGGGGAGGCAGGAGGAGGGGGAGGAGGAGCAGGAGGAGGAGGGATTCGGCGGGAGAATGGTGAGTGTGGGGGGCCCGAGTCCCCGGACCCGGCGGGTCTACCCCCTAGACCCAGGCCCGGGCGGGCCGCTGCGCTCACAGCCGAGCGGGGAATGGGTCGGCGACTTGCCCGCTTTCTGGTTCTGGGCCGCTTTTGGGGGGCGGCAGTAAAACCCGAGGGCGGGCCCTGGAGGTCGGCCTGGGCCTGGGGAGGAAGGCGGGACTTGCGGCGGGTCCGAGGTGCCGGGAAGGGGCTGGCTGGGTGCGTGGCCGGCCCCGTAAGTCGCCCGGGCTCCGTCAGTCCTCTGGGGACAGGGATGGGAGCGGACCGAGGAGCGAGGCGCGCAGCCTCTGCGCAGACTGAGGTCTTCCGGGGAATCGGCCTCCCGGCGCTGCAGGGAAGGGGGGTCGTCCTGCGGCCGGGCCCGAAGCCGCGAGAAGGGTCCGGGCTGCTTTTTTCTGAGGCTGCCCGGCTCTGCCAGGGGAGATGGTAGCCTAGCTCTCCCCTTCCTCGCGGGGTGCGGGCCCCTGGGGAGTGTGAGTGCCAGAGCACAAAGGGGTGTCTCTTGGAAGAGATGCCCGGTGGACCTTCAGCCGCCTGGATGTCTTGCGTGGCGGGCGCGCTTCTGCCATCTCGAGTTTTTAATTTAGTTGCTGAGGATTCTGCGACCGATTTCCCGTTCAGTAGTTAATTCATGTTAGCGGATGCAGATTAACGCCCAGCCCTTGTGTTTCTTCGGAATCTGTTGCAACCTACTTTTGCCTATGATCATACCAGGACCAAAGGTTCAATCCCGGTTTGAGGTCTCCAAACGAAAACGAAGGAGAAACGAAAACTGGGAAGTGACCATCAATTTGAGGCAATTTGAGTCAAGCCGTAATTAAAGCTTTCTCAGATTGTAAAGTATAATGTGTGACAGATTTGATCGTTGACACACCGTGTCTTGTTGATTTCTGTGCCCTTAGTTGGAAAGGATTAGAATGGAATGAGTAGTTTTAGCGGTAGTCAGTAGAAGAATTGATCTTGAAGCATTTAGAGCAAGTTGGTTGACTTATCAACTGCAAAGAGCCAGAGCTCGTTTATGATTTATTTCCCCACCCCAACGCCCAGTCCCTTTTTTACTTATAAAAATGTTGAACTATTTCTATTGATTTAAGGAGTAAGAAAAGGCCAGATGTCCATAGGAATAACCACATGTATCTTTGGTCAGATTATCCAGTAATTTCTTTTTCCAGCAGTTGGAAGTTTATAGAAAAATTCAGATAGTACGGAGTTCCCATGCGCTCCATGTTTTCCCTATTATTAATATTTTGTATTAGTGTGATACATTTGTTACAATTAATGAAACAATATAATTATTATCAACTACAGTCCATAGTTTACGTTAGGGTTCATTTTTCGTGTTTTACAGCGCTGTGTGTTTTTTTTGTTTAGTTTTTTTAATCAACATTAAATTTCCCATTTTAACCAATTTCAAGAATACAGTTCAGTAGTATTAATTACATTATATTGTGCCACCATCACCACCACCCATTATCAAAACTTTTCCATCGCCCCAAATATCAACTCTAAACCAATTATGTATTAATTCCCCATCCCCCATTCAGTGAGTAAATTTTGCTAGGAAAAAAAAATCTCAATTGAGTTTACAGGTTTTTAAAGAAGTAGAATTATTTGATCTAAAGTTGCCAATCACTTTTCACACTTGCTAAGCTGCAGTTTTATTAACCTCAGGCTAAACAGATTTTACAAGTGTTTTCTTAAACTATCTTTTTATTAATCATTTATACATGAGCTGTCCATTAAAAGGCTAAGTTTTTCTCAACAAGTGAGTACAAATATAAATATTTATACAGAAAATGATTAGAATTGAAATGAAAAGACATGCCAAACCAGCAGAGAATCAGGTTTGCCATCATAGATGAGAAATACATGAGAGTTGGCTAACTTTTCCCAGTTTGCTTATCTATCAATCCCTGTCTACCAATTAAGTGGACTGTGTAATTTTATGATTGTTTGATTTATAATTACAGGCCACAATATGTTAACTAATGCTCAAGTTTCCAGGTGCAAATTAAATATATACAATAAATTGATAGCTTATACCACACTGTTGTATACATCTGTTGTATTCAATGATCAAGACAGATTTTGTTTTTATCTTTCCTAAATTGAACAATAAGAAATTAGGACAAATTCTGGATTCTTTATCTAATTTCCCAAATAGATTTTTTTCCCTATCTCCAAAATGTGAGCTATTATTAGAACTGGAACACTGAATTTAAAGGTCAATGGTCTGATTTTAAGTGGGTCACATCTGGTATACCATGAGCCCCCATTTTTAACTATATACTGAAGAGTGAGTCCCAGTTTTTTTTATTGCTTAAGCCTTCAGTTATGACTAATACATACTTTTTTTAAAATATTTATTTTATTTCTCTTCCCTTCCCCCCTATTGTCTGTTCTCTGTGTCCATTCGCTGTGTGTTTTTCTGTGTCCACTTGCCGCCTTCTCAGGCGGCACCAGGAAACTGTAAATTTTGTTGTGGTTGTTACGTCATCTTGCTGCGTCAGCTCTCCGTGTGTGCGGTGCCACTCCTGGGCAGGCTGCGCTTTTTTTCACGCAGGGCGGCTCTCCTTGCAGGGTAAACTCCTTGTGCGTGGGGCTCTCCTACACAGGGGACATCCCTGCATGGCACAGCACTCAATGCGTGCAGCAGCACTGAACATGGGCCAGCTCACAACACGGATCAGGAGGCCCTGGGTATCCAACCCTGGTCACTCCATATGGTAGGTGGATGCTCTATCAGTTGAGCCACAGCTGCTTCCCTACTAATATATACTTTTTTTATTGGTTTCCCTGGACACTTAGAATCATGTTTTACTCCTGTCTTGTAAGTGTTTCTTGATGAAACACTGTAACAGTAATTTTAGCACATAACTAATCACTGTTTCTTTAAAGCATAACTCCACTCAGTAACCGTTTATGGAGTACTTTCTACACATATGGATATAGTAATTTTAACTATCAAACACATCAACACTTAAAGATTGTCCTCAACAATAATTACATTACTTTTTTTTTTCAGAGAGGATTTATTGAGATATATTCACAAGTAATTACATTTCCTGATCAGAAAATGGCCAGTGAAAAATAGAAAAAAATAAATACCGTTTTGAGTGCTTACTATATGCCATATTTTACATATATTATCTCACTTATCCTTACGTCTTTCTTGAGATATAAGTATTGTTGTTCCTATTTTTCAGATGAAACTGTGGCCAGGGTTACATATAAAGGAAAGTTCAATATAAAGTCTGTGAAACTCCTTAGGACTCTGGCAGAGTGGGAACTCAGTCTTCTGAGAAGATATCCATATTTTCTTCCTCAGGAATATTCCTTGCCTTTATTTAGTATAGAGTTCATGTGAAAGAAAACATTTGAATGAGTTTCTCCCTTTTAAAGCTATAGGAATTCCAGGAGATTAATAAATTCTCACTGGGCAGGACTGATTGTTCTTGTTTGTTTGTTTGTTTGAAGAGACAAAAATAAATTGAAATCTCTTCCATTGAAGCCAGTTATGGAGAGTGTATATACTTGAAAGTTGGCTTAGTAATTCTTTTTTTTTTTCTTTTATTTATTTATTTACTTACTTATTTATCTCCCCTCCCCCTCCACCCCAGTTTGTCTGTTCTCTGTGTCTATTTGCTGCATGTTTTTCTTTGTCCGCTTCTGTTGTTGTCAGTGGCATGGGAATCTGTGTTTCTTTTTGTTGCGTCATCTTGTTGTGTCAGCTCTCCGTGTGTGGGGCACCATTCCTGGGCAGGCTGCACTTTCTTTCACGCTGGGTGGCTTTCCTTACGGGGCACACTCCTTGCGTGTGGGGCTCCCGTACGGGGGGACAACCCTGCATGGCAGGGCACTCCTTGCGCTCATCAGCACTGCGCATGGGCCAGCCGCACACAGGTCAAGGAGGCCCCAGGGTTTGAACCGCGGACCTCCCATGTGGTAGGCGGATGCCCTAACTACTGGGCCAAGTCCGCCACCAGTAATTCTAATATTTAATTTTTAGCTACTCCTACTGGACACATATATTTTCCATAAATCAACACATTCCTCCCCCTACCACCCCACTTTCTTCGAGTGGTCTAGTTTGTATTGTTTTAAGTAAGTGCGTTATGCCTCTGCCAGTAGGTGAGTTTTAATTTATTTTAAGGACTATAAAGTGTCTGTAGTAGACTAGTAGCACATCTATTTCATGATTTGCCTGTAGAAAAATTTATTTAAATGTTTTGTGGCTGAGTCAGACCATTTCTGTCTACCAGGGTACAGATAACTGTTGTGTCCAACACATGCTGGTGGCATACAATTTTCAACTAATGGAAGGTCTTGTTTTTTAAATTGCCTTTATTTAATGTTGTGGGTATGTAAATTCTGAGGATGCAGAATATTCAGAGATCATGTCTGTTTGCTCACTGTTATACTTGGGGCACATTTTGGGTATTTTATGATAATTGAATGAATGAATAACTATTTCGGCCAAAAGTAGACTTTAAAAACTAATTTCCTTTTTATCATTCTGTAAAACTCAGCCCCATAATAAATTTAACTTCCAGTAACTGTCTTCCTTCATTTGGCATTTAAAATAAAATATGGGCATATATGGATAAAAGCATAGAATAGACTTCCTCTCCTTTCTTTCATCCAGGCTCCTAAATCAGCTTACTTTGTACCTTTCAGGCAGAATCCTGATATCTATAAATATCCTCTTCCCTATTTAGCAAACCCTGATAATCCTGTGATCTCCCATCTGCAGTAGTTGGATTAATACGATACTGTATTGTATTTGCATTTGTTTTCCCTAGACCATGCTTGAGATGCAATTTATCATTTTGCTGGAAGAAAATATTAGCTGAATTTTCCATTTCTCTATAATTTCACTTAAAGATGAAGCATGTGAAGTTATTGTTTCCATAGAAATTATGTTTTCTGTAATTATTCGATTTCAAATATAATGAGTGTGTAAAATGTCTTAGCCTGCAGAATACAGTGTTTTTATTTGGTGTTTTATTTTTAGAAGAGACACAGATGAGGGAAAACCCAAAACATTACTTTTGAATTTTGAAAATATTTTATAGAAAACAGATCTTCCATCACAGTTTCTATGCTAGTAGATAATACATAAGAAGAAAATTTACCTGTTCTGTCAGTTAATGTACTAATGTGATAAGTTCCAGTTGTTTTAGAATTTATTGTAAGAAATAATGAGACCCTTTCTTTTCAAATCTAATCAGGATCTCAGGATCAGTAGTTCAGTGTATTTTCCCTGTTCTCTGTCTTTTTATATCACCAGTCCCCTGTGGATTTTAGAATTCTAATTTTAACTCTTCTCAAAAGTGGTATTATAAATAAGAGTGATTGCAATATAGCTATAGCTAATAGAAACTAAGGGGAAGGGGGCTTCTCATAAATATAGTTTTGAGAAGGAATAGTGTTAAAGTGTTCAAAGCCAGAGGAGATAAAAACAAAAGCAAACATGTCCTGCCTACTTTTTGTTTGTTCCAAATCTGTTCAGCCACTCCTCCCCAAATCTTTCAGCATAGAATTTGTCTTTCTATCTTAGATGAAACCTTATTTTATTAATGAAAAAAAATTGAGGAATAGAAAGGTTAAAGTGATCTGTAGCAAGTCTGTCTACTGACAGTAGCAAACTGATAAAGAGTTCCTGAGGCAGAAGGGAATTCTTAATAATTATGCATATTTGCATATCATTGTCCAAAGACCCAGTTGTTGAGAATTATTTATCAGAAGTATTATTTGATCTCAGTGAACAACCAGGTTTGAATTTTTGTCCAGTACAATGTGGATAACAAATATAACCATTTTATGTAATTCTAAGGCTCAGCTCGAAGGCATTTCTGATTGGGCTGTGAGATTAGATTATATCTTTAAACTCTAGATTCTTGATTCTTGTTATAACCATGCTTCATTAGGACAAGATTGTCGACTACAGAACAGAACAAATAACTGTCATGTAAAAAATTTAGGTTCTCAGCTAAAAAAACAACATAGTTTATTTCCATCCCTAATAATAATTATAATTAAAACCAATAAACAAAAAATATTAAATTACTAGTCAAAAATACCCTGTTAAATTTTTTTTTGCTTTATGAGTCACTTTTGCAATTCCCTAACCTCTCTGTTAAGGAGGAATTTTCTGATCCTTAATCTGAAAAATTAGAGTATCTATACCATGCACCTATCCTACTAAGGTCTTGTGACAGTTAGGTTTCAATAGGATATTTTGAACAAAGAAGTCTTAAACATGAACTAAAATACTTAAAGTCTTAGTGCAGTTATAATTTTAGGCCATCTTTTTGTATAGCACCTTAAGATCTTGCTTTAACTTGGATAGATAACTTTTTTGAATTCAAGAGCTAGTATGTAGGGACTAAAAAAAGTACCAGGTATTATGGGAGACAGAGAAATCGTAGTCCTTACCAATGACAAACATCACTCTAGTAAAGGAGAAAAGTACGAAAATCAATTAATTACCCCTGACCTGATATGAGGAGTGTGCTTAGATGAGTGTCTATGGAGGGCTATTGGGACTCAGGTCGGAAAGCAGTTCATACTCCTAGGATATCTGGTGTGACTGCTCAACTGGATTAATAAGAGACACAGGAATAAGCCATGCTATTTATTAAGCTGCTGAATTCACTGAAGTACTCTGATAAAACTTAGAAGGAAACAAATGGAATGAATGGCATTAGAATATACAATAATAATATAAGCTATCCATAACTAAGAACTTTTGTGAAAGAGGAGGAGGTGTTCTGATGTCAGTAATGTCAAAGTCAGGGCCATTAAAAGTAATCTCCCTTCTTTATGGCTATTCAAGGGCTTACTCTCCATTTTGCGCAAATTGAAAAGTGCACCAGACCAGGAGGTAAGAATCCTTCTCCTGGGCTTGGATAATGCTGGAAAGACTACTCTTCTGAAACAGCTTGCATCCGAAGACATCAGCCACATCACACCTACACAGGTGAGCACTGTCTTGACCACAGATTTTTGTACGACACAAGGAAGAGGATAATAACAATATGAATAACAAAATGGGAAATAAGTTTTGTCCACTTCCAGGTTTTGTTTCCAAGAGAAGTCTGTGCAATTCAGAACTAATCTAAAATTTCAAAAATATTTCAAGATAACTGATTCCCTCAGATCTAAGTAATTACTCATATTACACCCCCCCCCCCCCCCCCAATGGCTCCCTCGTCTGCTTGCTCATTGTTTTTGCTCGTTTTCTGTTTTGTTTTTTCTTTAGGAGGCTCTGGAACCAAACCCAGGACCTCCCATGTGGGAGGCAGGTACTCAACTGCTTGAACCACATCCAGTCCCTGCTCTTTTGTTTTTGCTCGTTGTATGCTTATTATTTATCTTCTTTAGGAGGCACCAGGAACTGAACCTGAGACCTCCCATGTGGGTGCTTAACTATTTGGCCACATCCTCTTCCCCATATTACTTTTTTTAAGATTTTTTTTTCTCTCCCTTTCCCTCCCCTCCCACTGTTGTCTGTTTTCTCTGTCCATTCACTGTGTGTTCTGCATCTGTTTGCGTTCTTGTCAGTGGCACTGGAAATCTGCATCTCCTTCTGTTGCGTCATCTTGCTGTGTCAGCTCTCCGTGTGTGCAGCACCACTCCTGGGCAGGCTGCACTTCTTTTGCGCTGGGCGGCTCTACTTGTGGGGTGCACTCATTGTGCGTGGGGTTCCCCTATGTGGGGGACACCCCTCCGTGGCACGGCATTCCTTGTGCACATCAGCACTGTGCGTGGGCCACCTCACCACTTGGGTCAGAAGGCCCTGGGTTTGAACCCTGGACCTCCCATATGGTAGATGGAGACACTCTTATTAGTTGAGCCAAATCCACTCCCCCCCATATTACTTTTAAAAATAGCTTTATCTTCACTGAGTATGTTATTAATACATGTAGAAAATACAGAGCACAAAGGAGGACACTAAGAGTATTCTAAGAATAGACATTGTTAGTGTGTATTTGCCACACTTAACAAATACAAATATATATCAGTTTTTTAGATTAAAAACAATTACCTATATTTTTAAACCTGGAATCATCAACCTTCCTCTTTCCTAAGGCTAAGGAAGCAAAACGTAAGATAAGGCGGTGGTGGTGCTCACAGTATGGAAATTCAAAGACAAGTCCTGATGGGAAGAACCCTAGTGTGCTCCTTTAGCCCTCATTCCCTGTATGAGAAAGTTTGACCTTTTGCCAAGCTCCTGAGCTTTCTAACTAGGGACAGCCCTGTTGGTCTTAATAGGCTTAGAGTGTTTGAGCAGTAGAGGTTTTAGCTAAACCAGGGTTATTTAGCATTTTCCATTACCATCCTGTGCTAAGACCTTGGTGTCAGATGTGAGTGGCTGCTGCTGGTATGTGTCTTCGTGATTTGTGAGTTTCACTGATTCACAGCTCTTTGCAGAAGTCATTTCAAGTGCTACCAAATGAACAATTTTACAGCTTCTGAACAAATTTAATGTATAGCCCAAAGAGGAACAAATTATAGTAGTCTAGCCTACAAGGGCTGAAAACACATATTAGTGTGTCAGGATTTCTGCCAGAAAAAGAATAGCTAGTTTTTTAGAGTATTAGCAGTAGGCTAATATCTCTCTAGAGTGCCACTAAAATGAAGATTTCCATACTGCAAACTTGGGCATGAACCTAATGTTCCACTGCTAATACTCTAAAAAACTAGCTAACCTTCGGGCATCATTTGGTATATTACAGGTAACCCTGCTACTATGTTATGTCAAGGTTCTACATTTATGCCTTAAAAACAAACTTTTTTTTTCCTTTCACTATTTAAAATATTTATTAATCTTTTTTTTTTTTTGGTCTTTATTTTTTTAATATTACATTCAAAAAATATTAGGTCCCCATATACCCCCGCACCCTCCTCACCCCACTCCTTCCCCCATACAACAATCTCCTCCATCATCATGAGACATTCATTGCATTTGGTGAATACATCTCAGAGCACTGCTGCACCTCATGGTCAGTGGTCCACATCATAGCCCACACTCTTCCCACGTTCCATCCAGTGGGCCATGGAAGGACATACAATGTCTGGTAACTGTCCCTGCAGCATCACCCAGGACAACTCCAAGTCCTGAAAATGCCTCCACATCTCATCTCTTCCTCCCATTCCCCACACCCAGCAGCCACCATGGCCACTTTCTCCACACCAATGCCACATTTTCTTCGATTATTAATCACAATAGTTCATGAACAGAATATCAGTAAGTCCACTCTCATCCATATTCTATTCCTCCATCTTGTGGACCTTGGAATGGTTGTGTCCACTCCACATCTGTATCAAGAGGGGCTTAGATTCCACGTGAATGCTGGATGCAATCCTCCTGCTTTCAGTTGTAGGCACTCTTGGCTCCATGGTGTGGTGGTTGACCTTCTTCAACTCCATGTTAGCTGAGTGGGGTAAGTCCAACAAACCAGAGTGTAGGAGCTGAAGATTGTTGAGGCTCAGGGCCTGGCAATCATATGGTCAGTCCAGAGATTCAGATCTCCTGGGTATATATTAAACCCCAGCAGCCACTACAGTTCTGGTAAAAGTAACAGGAGAGGCTTGTGAAAAAAGATCACATCTGAGTCCAGCTCCATCACACAGAAACACAAACTCCAAAGAAGGGCCAACTGACATGGCACTGAACTCCATCTGCCTAAAAACAAACTTTAGGGAAGCAGATTTGGCTCAACTGACAGAGCATTCACCTACCATATGGGAGTCCAGGGTTCAAACCCAGGGCCTCCTGATCCATGTGGTGAGCTGGCCCATGTGCGGTGCTGATGAACGCAAGGAGTGCCGTGCCACGCAGAGGTGTACCCCGCCTAGGGGAGCCCCACACACAAGGAGTACGCCCTGCAAGGAGAGCCACCCTGCACAAAAAAAAGCACAGCCTACCCAAGAGTGGCACCGCACGCATGGAGAGCTGACGCAGCAAGATGACGCAACAAAAAGAGACAGATTCCCGGTGCCACTGACAAGAATGCAAGCGGATACAAAAGAACACACAGCAAGTGGACACAGAGAGGAGACAACCGAGGGGGGTAAAGAGAGAGAAATAAATAAAAAATAAATCTTTAAAAAAAACAACAACAAACAAACTTTAATTGTGTTTTTGGTTTTATTAGGAAAAGAAAGAAATGTTCAATGTAGTAAATTTAGACAGTTTAGATAAAGTAAAATTATGAAACTAAAAATCATCCACTATGCCCAGTCTTACAACCACTGTTAACATTTAGGTATATATCTATGCAGTCTTTTTTTTTTCTCTACATGTATTTATGATGGGTGTTTATTTATTTTTTTTCTTTTAGTCAGGGTATTTCTTTAAAATGACTCATAAAGAATATACTGTTTTGTATCATCTTTTTCAGATACTGTATAATGAACACTGTTCTGTGTTATGTATGTGAACATTGATGCAATACACCTCTCTAAATGTTTGCACTCATTTATTGTTATTTCCTTAGAATAATTTCCTAATAGGTTTGTTGGGTCTGATGACGTATAGAATTTTAAGGCAGTTGATACATATGACAAGATTCCTGGATTTACTCTTATTTATTCCCTGCCTCATTCCAGAAAGGATTGGATGTTACTGGGTTTGACATTTTGTATCAGGATTCAGCTTAGAATTTTTAAATACACATGAATGAGTCAAAATGCAGCTGCCTTTCACAATAAGCTTAAACCCTTTTCCTTTAAAGTTCTTAAACTTCTAGCTCATTCAATCATTGACCCTTTAGAGGAGTGGTGGTCAGCCTCATCCCCCATTACCCTCTAAGGACCATTTATCCCCAGAGGAAATTGGGAGGCAGTGTTCCTTTACCCATTGCTCTGCACCTTGCTGGACAGTGTGTTGGCAAGCTGACAAATGAGACAAATGTGTATAGAAGCAACTCTAGTTCCACTTAACGCCAGTTATTCTGGATGAAGTGCTGCTTCTGTGGTAGCAAGGTACAACTGGATTTTTCAAATCCTGATTTAACTGTATCGTTTTTACAAGAAGATTTTTTTTTAAATTCTTGATCATGAAATGTGTTCCACAAATCCCAAAGGTTTCATTAATTTGTTTCTCTCCATACTAACTCCCAGCTCGCAATTAGGCCTGCTCCTGATTGGCTTTCTTTCTTCAAAGTTCCACCTTGAGTAACTGTCCTGAAAATGAATACTTTCTTTTCAAGTGCATGAGAAATACCTGTTAGTGAACAGTTTCAAATGCCCTCTGGTTTGTTGAAATGTTTCCTTCACTACCTGTAATTGAGGACTTCACTTTGGGACTTGAACATGCTGTTCCCACAGGCCTCACATACCCCACTCAGCTGATATTCCAGTTGCAAATCCAACCTCCCCATTGTGTCCTAAATTCAGTGCCCTCATTTTCTTGATTAATGCATAGTAGGAAATTTATTTTGAGCTGCTCTTCAAAACCATTTCTCTAGGTTTACAATTTTTGCCTCTTTTTAAACTCAAGATTTGTTCTGTTCTCCTGAGTCTTCAGATTCAGCTTCTGATTTTTTGTTAGTTACAGGAAATGTCCTATTTCAATTTTACCATCCTGGGGGCTCTTCAGGGAATATGGTCTGTGTGTATTATAAGAGCTACTTTCCTTCTGAATCCTTCTCAGCATTTATGTATATACATACTCATCCCAGAAAGCAGAGTGCTAGACATGGCGTTGTTGGCCCTGACTCCACAACCTCCTGAAGGGGCTGAAGTATGCCCAAATACGTGTTCTCTCTTTTCTATCAGAGCAAACCATTTCAGTATTATCATTGTTGCATCTGGCAGAATACTTCAGAATTACAAATAACGTAACTATTGAACGTAATTTTGTCAGAATTATTGTTTCAAAGCAAAATAAAGTTAAGTGTTTTGGCTTCTGTCTCTTTTAGGGTTTTAACATCAAAAGTGTACAATCACAGGGTTTTAAATTGAATGTCTGGGATATTGGTGGACAGAGGAAAATTAGACCGTACTGGAGGAATTATTTTGAGAATACCGATATTCTTGTAAGTATTCCTTTTGATATACTAATTCAGAATCTCTTCTGCCATGTGGTAGGAATGTGAATACTGTAGTGCTCTTGTCAATAATGACATTGCTATGACATTAATCACCGTAAACTTAGTGGGCCAGTAGAAGGCTGCCGATCGCGAAGGTTGAGAAGAGGAAAAGTCTGCATAATTTGTGTAAGATGTTTTGTTGTTGCTCAGTAACAGAGTTGTGCCCACCCTCACACTTTGGCCAAATAAAGTATTTATTAATTACCATAGTGATTTGAACAGCAGAAGGGAAGTCAGAAGATTGTGCCATTGATTGTGTAACTCGAGGGAAGTCAGCTAATCAGAGTGTATCCCAAAACGACGAACTGAAATAATAAAAGTCCTGGAAACCATGACATACAGGGAATGGTTGAAAGGCCTGACGACATTCTGCCTGGAAGAGGGAATGCTTGGAACTGTCTTCAGTTGCCCAAGAACTATCCTAAGTCAGAAGGATTGGCGTCATCATGAATAGTTCTAGAGACCAAGTAGGGGGCAGTATTGGAAGTTTAGGGAGGTAGAGTTTAACTCAAATAAGGAAGAATTTCCCCATAATTATAACTACCCAACAGAAGAAGCAGTTGCTTCATGGACTTGGACTCTCTGGCTCAGACAGCGCTCATTCAGGCAGATGCTGAAAGTTTAGCTCCCAGCTCGCTGTCACTTTTTGTAGGACTGTCTCAGAATTCTTGGAGATTTCAATATCTACATAGCGATTTCTCTGCTACCCCAGCCTCTCAGTTCCTTCACCTCTCCTCCTCCAATGATCTTGTCCTCTACTTTATCTCAGCCACTTTCGTGATCATACCTTAGAACCGTGAGGGAAATTGCATATTCTTTTCACTAACCTCTAACTGAAAGTTTGCATTTACTTCACTTATGACTACCAGCAATAGAATGCAGTAATGTCAGCCACATCTATGACTCTGTTATCTGTAGAAATTACAGATATTTATATGTCACATTTGCAGTTATTGTAGATATCTCAAAGTATTGTTTAGACTTCTCACTACTTAATACTTCAAAATTATCATCAGACCAACCACTAGATCTTGTTATTTAACGTGTTATATGTAAAAGAAGCATATATATTCCTATTTCACAATTTTGTTTTTTAAAAAATTTCAATAACTATATTTCAGTATAATTAGTCTGTAATACTATGCATTTTATTTTATACATTTTAGAACATTACAAGAAGGAGTCCATAGGTCTCTAGGCTGCCAAAGGATTCATCACTCAAAAATGGTTCAGAACAATCACCACCAAAAAAAAAAAAAAAGAATGGTTAAGAACCCCTGCCTTACACCTTATTATGTCCAATAGTTTCATCCGCTCTAGGATCACAGTTTCAAGCCTCTCACTCTCCAGCTCCCACCTCCTATCTTTCCAGCCTCATTCCCTTTAGTCTGCTGACTCCAATAGTCCTCCCCCCTCATCACCTATAATCCTTCAATCCTAACTCCTTTCCACTGCCCCATATCTTATGTCCTCACTTCCCTCCTTAACCAGACTAGATTTCGTGATCCATCATTATAATCACTCCCTTGTAGACATCATCCACTCCCTTACCTTTCTCTCCCTTTGTCGCACTTGCCTAGATAAACCTAATCTAAACCAACTTTCTGTCTACTCTGTGGTTGAACCTGTGGAGCTGAATGTGGCTTGAGGAAAACATAAACTAAACCAAAGTGACAAGTCTCATTTTCAATACTGCCCACCTTCCTCAGCCTGGCAGTCCTCCTACATTCCTTGGCCCATTTGCTCCCTGGCTCCCTTCAACAATAGTTCACTCCGTTTGCTCTCCTCAAACTTCTTGCATTTCAAATAGCTTCACTCTCTGTTGATTACTGCTTCCTATCCATCTCTCTGACTGAATCATTCCTATCATATATACATCCTGTAATTTCTCTTGTTTAAAAACAAATAAAAAATCTTAACAATACTTCCACTACATCAAGTTTACCTTGAAATATTGTCTTACCTTTGTTTCCAGAATACCGTTCTATCTTGTTTTCCTTCTTTCTCACTGACTACTCCTTAGTTTCCATTGCTGTATATTCTTTCTTATCTCCCCAACCTCCAAATATTGGAGTACTCCAGAGTTCATTCTTTATGCTTTCCTTCCCTAAGTCACTGCTCAAGAGACCTCATCCAATCTCAAGATTTAATTACCACCTACATGCTGCTGAGTCTCAAACTAATATTTCCAACCTGGGACCCTCCTCTAAATTCCAGTTTTGTATTTAGTTTTGTATTTAGCTGCCTATTTGACATATCTGTTTCAGTGTCCAGTAAGTACCTCATTCTGGCCAAAATCAAATTCTTAGCTACATCTACCCCTGCCCAAACTCACTCCTCTAACAGTCTTCTCAATAATGGTAATTCCATTTATCCAAAAACTCTGGCATTATCCTTGACTTCTTTTCTTCTGACTCCCTATATCTGATCCATCAACAAATCCTGTCACTCTACTGTCAAATTCTTTCTAGATTCTGACCTCTTCTCTCTACCTCCACAGCCACCATGCAGTGATTTTTGCAGTATCATAGTAACTAGCCTTCTTTCTTTTTTTTAAAGATTTATTTTTTAATTTAATTCCCTCCCCTCCCCCGGTTGTCTGTTCTCTGTGTCTATTTGCTGTGTCTTGTTTCTTTGTCCGCTTCTGTTGTCGTCAGCGGCATGGGAAGTGTGGGTGGCGCCATTCCTGGGCAGGCTGCACTTTCTTTCACGCTGGGCGGCTCTCCTTGCGGGGCGCACTCCTTGCGCGTGGGGCTTCCCTACGCGGGGGGACACCCCTGCGTGGCAGGGCACTCCTTGCGCGCATCAGCACTGCGCATGGGCCAGCTCCACACGGGTCAAGGAGGCCCAGGGTTTGAACCGCGGACCTCCCATGTGGTAGACGGACGCCCTAACCACTGGGCCAAGTCCGTTTCCCAGCCTTCTTTCTTCTACCCTTGCCTCCCTGAAACCTGTTCTATGCACAATAGCCATAGTGATTGTGTTATAATATATATGTATAATATATAATGAGGGTTTATGAGAAATAAAATTGTGAATTAATGCAATTCACCATGATTCTTCAATGGAGACTAATCAAAATATAAAACTGTACTCTAATTAAATTAACAAACACAGTTAAGGTGCTGTGATGTGCATTGCACAGGCCCACCATGTACATGTTCTGGCCAGGTTAAAGATTTTGGTGGCAGAGAAGCAGTGTGGCTCAACTGATAGAGCATCTGCCTACTATATAGGAGGTCCAGGGTTCAGTATCCAGGGCCTCCTGACCCGTGTGGTAAGCTGACCCATGTGCATTGCTGCCACGCACAAGGAGTGCCATGCCACACAGGTGTCCCCCATGTAGGGGTGCCCCACACGCAAGGAGTGTGCCCTGCAAGGAGAGCCACCCTGTACAAGAAAAGCGCAGCCTACCCAGGAGTGGTGCTGCACACATGGAGAGCTGATGCAACAAGATGATGCAACAAAAAAAGCGACAGTTTTCTGGTGCCGCATGACAAGAATGCAAGCGGACACAGAAGAACACACAGCAAATAGGCACAGAGAGCCGACACAGGGGGAATGAGGAGAGAAATAAAACAAATCTTTTTTAAAAATTTAAAAAAAAAGATTTTGGTGGCAAATCCCATGCAATGGGTCCGCTTAAACAAAGGGAATTTATTAGCTTATGGTTTGGTATTTTGTTTGTTTGTTTTAAAGATTTATTTATTTCTCCATACCCCCCCATTCCCCCTGTTCCCCTCACTGTCTGCTCTCTGTGTCCATTCTCTGTGTGTTTTTCTGTGTCTGCTTGTATTCTCATTAGGTGGCTCCAGGAACCAATCCTGAGACCTTCTGGAATGGGAGGGAGGCAGTTACTCTCTTGTGCCACCTTATATCCCTGTTCTGCTATGTCTTCTTATTTTCTCTCCTCTGTGTCTCTTGTTGCATCATCTTGCTGCACCAGCTCTCTGTGTTTGCCAGCACTCCTGCGCAGACCCCATTCCCGTGTGGTCCAGCATTCCATGTGGGCCAGCTTGCCCTCACCAGGAGTCCCTGGGCATTGAACCCTGGACCTCCTAGATGGTAGATGGGAGTCCAGTTGGTTGAGCCACATCCATTTCCCTAGTTTATGGTTTTAAGGCTAAGAGAAAATCCAAATTAAGGTGTCATCAAGGCAATGTTTTCTTCCCAAAGGCTAGTTTTCTAGAGTTGGCTGCCAGTGAACCTGTACTCTACTTTCTGTATCTATGAATATGGATATTCTTCTGATATGTTCTTTGTGGTTACCAAGGGGCTTAAATTTAACATCCAAAATCTATAACAATATTGCTTGCTTTGATACCAGCTTAACATCAATAGTATATGTAAACCATGTTCCTATACCCCTCCATTCCTCCACCCTTATGTAGTTCTTGTCACAAACTACATATTTATACGTTAAATGTCCATAACCCTTGATTTATCATTACATTTTATGCATTTGCCTTTAGATCCTATAGAAAGTAGAAAATGGAGTATTTCTATTTACACATGGCATTATCTTTCAGCCACCTGTTCTCTCTCCTTTTTTAAGATTTATTTATTTATTTATTTCTCTCCCCTTTCCCCACCCCCACCCCGGTTGTCTGTTCTCTGTGTCTATTTGCTGCGTCATCTTCTTTGTCTGCTTCTGTTGTTGTCAGCAGCATGGGAATCTGTGTTTCTTTTTGTTGTGTCATCTTGCTGTGTCAGCTCTCCGTGTGTGCGGCACCATTCCTGGGTACTTTCTTCCGCGCTGGACAGCTCTCCTTACAGGGCGCTCTCCTTACAGGGCGCACTCCTTGCGCGTGGGGCTCCCCTACGCACGGGACACCCCTGCATGGCACAGCACTCCTTGTGTGCATCAGCACTGCACATTGCCACCTGTTTTATATTGCTTATGAGCCTAAAAAACACTTTTTTTTTTTCAAGATTTATTTTATTATTTATTTCTCTCCACCTCCTTGTTGGTTTTCACTTGCTGAATCTGTTCATCTTGTTTCTTTAGGGGGCACCAGAAGCCTAACCCAGGACCTCCACTGTGGAAGGGAGGTCTCTAATCGCTTGAGCCACTTTTGCTCTCTGCTTTGTTGTGTCTCTCATTCTGTTTTTCCTTGCCACATCTCTTGTTGCATCATCTTATTGTGTCAACTCTGTGCACCTGCCTATCGTGTCAACTCACTGTCTTCTTTAGGAGGCAATGGGAAACTCTGCTCCCTGCTTTGTTGTGTCTCCCGTTATGTTCTTTTCTTCTTGTGTCTATTATTGTGTCAGCTTGCTATGCCTGCCCATGGTGCCAGCCAGCTCACTGTCTTCTTTAGGAGGCACTGGGATCTGAACCAGTGACCTTGTGTGTGGTAGGTAGGAGCCCAGTCACCTGAGCCACATCCACTTCCCAATTTTTACACTTTTAAATGGTTGAAAAAAAATGAATACAAAAAGAGTATGAGGTAGCAGATGTGGTTCAAGTGATTGAGCACCTGCTTCCCACATGGGAGTTCCTAGGTTCTGTCCCCAGTGCTTCCAAAAAACAAAACCAAGCAAGCAAATGAGAAAACCAACTCAGGGAAGCCAACGTGGCTCAGTGGCTTCCCATATATGGGTTCAGTCCCCAGCCCTGGTATCTCAAAAAAAAAAAATAAAGGAACATTACATGATAAATGGAAAGTATATGAAATTCAAATTTCAGTGTCCATAAATTAAGTTCTTTTGGCACACACGCATGTCCATTTGTTTATGTATTGTCCATGGTTGCTTTCACACTACAACGGCAGAGTTGAATAGTTACAAAAGAGATAGTATGGGCCACAAAGCATAAAATATTTACTACTTGACCCTTTATAGAAAAAGTTTGCCAACCCCTGCTTTAGAGCATTAAATGATCCCTAGTCATTTAAAAGAGTTAAGACAACTCCTAAAAGTGCAAAATTGGAAAGCAGATGTGGCTCGAGCAATTGGGCTCCTGTCTACCATATTGGAGGTCCAGGGTTCAATTCCTGCAGCCTCCTGGTGAAGGCAAGCTGGCCTGTGTGGCAAGCTGGCCCGCACGAGTGCTGGCCTGCACAGAGTACTACCCCGCGCAGGAGTGCTGGCCCACATGGAGAGCTGGCGCAGCAAGATGACGCAACAAAAAGAGACACAGGCGGCGGACTTGGCCCAGTGGTTAGGGCGTCTGTCTACCACATGGGAGGTCCACGGTTCAAACCCCGGGCCTCCTTGACCCATGTGGACCTGGCCCATGCACAGTGCTGATGCGTGCAAGGAGTGTCATGCCACACAGGGGTGTCCCCTGTGTAGGGGAGCCCCTCGCGCAAGGAGTGCGCCCCATAAGGAGAGCCGCCCAGCATGAAAGAAAGTGCAGCCTGCCCAGGAATGGCGTGACACACACGGAGAGCTGACACAACAAGATGATGCAACAAAAAGAAACACAGATTCCCATGCCGCTGACAACAACAGAAGTGGGCAAAGAAGATGCAGCAAAGAGACACAGAGAACAGACAACTGGGGTGAGGGGGGAAGAGGAGAGAAATAAATCTTAAAAAAAAAAATGAGAGACACAGAGGAGAGACAATAAGAGACACTGTAGATCAGGGACCTGAGGTGGCACAAGAGAATGATCCCCTCTCTCCCACTCTGGAAGGTCCCAGGATTGGGTCCCAGAGCCACCTAATGAGAATATAAGCAGACATAGAAGAACACACAGCGAATAAACACAGAGAGCAGACAATGGGGCGGGGGGTGGGGGGGGAAATAAATAAATAAATCTTTTTTAAAAAAGATTAAGGAATGTCAAAATTAGATATACGTGAGAACAGGGAGTCTAGTATAATAATTTAAAAAATAAAAGTGCAAGATTATTCTCAGGGAAGATGACATTGAGAACATCCGACTTCAGCTTTATTCGGGGGAGCTGACTAAGAAATAAAACTTGAGGTGTGGTAGAAGGGAGAGGAAGGGGCTTCTTTTGTTTCTCTTTAGGCCAGAAAGTGGTAATAGCCTTTTTAACAGATAAATGTCCATAGTACTCTTTTTATACAAGGTATATACATGTTATGGCTAAACTCCATTTACTTTATTATTATAAGTTTGTTTTTAAATTTAATATTATTTAAACAAAGTAACTTTGTCATCTTTCCATTTCCAAAGTATAAGACATCAAAAGAGCCAGATCTCAAGCACCCCAACTTAAGATAACCATCTCGTGTATCCCCTCACATTGCACGCTCACTCTTGAGCATCAGTACTACTAGGGGATAGAAAGAGCACAAATAGGTGAAATCTACAAGTCATCTAGAAACATTTGTCATTAGTTTCAGTCCCCTCCCAAACTTTCACTCAAGCGATCAATAAAACGACACACTTTTTTAGTGTCATCTCTTCTTGTCTCTGTCTACCCTCTGGTGGAGAAAAGCTTAGGAGCAAGAAAATGGCCAAAAGGTGGCAGCAGGGGGGGAGGAGGAGCAGAAGCAACAAGGGGAGAAAACAAAAGAGCCCTCCATTCATACACTGAATAATCATTCCCTGGATAAGCAAGAGTTGGCTGAACTTCCATCAAGGAAAAAAATCGTTTTCCCTACTTCTCCCTCCCACAACTAAATAAGAATTTCAAAGCAGTTGCTCAGGAAGATGTGAATTGGCTTTGCTTAAAGCATCATTCTGAGCACCATGATTATAACCTTATTTTAGAACAGATTTTAATACTTGATTTATTAAGGCCCATTCTGTTTTGAAATAAATCCAAAGTACAATAAATGCTGAACTTTATCTGGTACTTTATGGCTAAAGACCAGAAAATTTTTGATTGACTGGGGATTCTTTTTAATTTTTAAAACTTTTAATATGATTAAGTTAGATTTAAATTTTTAAAAAAGATAAAAGGCTATCCTTTCCTGAAAATTGCTCTTGTCCAGAAGAAGACAAAAACAGATACTTGTACAAAAACTGGGGAAGCCTGGGGAAAGGGGTGACCAGAAGGAGAGTGTACTACTGCAGAAAAACAGATGTGCAGGATCACTAGAGACTAGTCTGTGCTTATGACTTTTTCACTTGGTCTGTATATTAGTCTGCCAAAGGGGTGCTCATGCAAAGTACCAGAAATGTGTTGGCTTTCATAAAGGGTATTTATTGGGTGTAAAAACTTACAAGACCCTAAAGAGCCCAACTCAAATTTGCTTTCTCACCAGAGTCAGTTGCCACATGTGGAAGTAGGATGTCCTGGGTAGGGCTCCTCCCTCAGGGCTTCCTGTATCAGTCTCGGCCTTCTTCGCAAGATCAGCCACAAACTGTCAGGCAAATGGCTCATCTCTCTTCCCAGGGACCCAGGATCAAAAATGACAGAGTACTCTCTTCCCTTGTGTCTTCTTAAGTGATTGTCTATTTATATCAGCACTCCAAAGGGTGGGGACTCAACCTGAGTCATGCCTTAATCTTAACAGGTGATTTAATCAAGGGCCCCTCAACTGAATCCAGTATAATCAAAGGGTATCATGCCCATTAGACTAGATTAGTTTACAAACATAATCTTTCTCTTTTGGGGACTCACAAAAATAATCTCAAACTGTTAAAGCCTTTTCCTTAAGTAATAAATGGAACAATTGTTTTAAAGACTTCCTCCTGGAATTATTGTGTAGTAATTTTCAAAAATTTTAAAGGTTACTTTAGAAAAATGTCACTTTAGAAGAAAATTTTGAATAGTTTAGGAAAATCCTCCTTTTGAATCTTTTAATGGAAATGTTTCCTGTGGAATTTCATACCGAAGCAATAAATAGCAAGTAATTACTAGTAAAAATTAAAGCTTTCTTCCATTGACCCTCAGCCTCTGAATGTTCTGGTGTTTGGCTGGTCTTCTTTTCTTTTTTCCTCATCCTTTCCCAACTGTCTGTGTTTTTCTTTTCTTCTCTTTTAATATTTATTGTGATAACATAATAATTTTAACAAAGTTGTCATGTCAACCATTTTTAAATGTACAATTCAGAGGCATTAATCAATGTTGTGCAGCCATCACCACCATCCATTACCAAAACATTTTCATCATCCCAAATTTTAACTCTGTACCCATTAAGTAAAAACTCCCCATTTCTTCCTTCCTCCAGCATCTAGTAACCTGTAATCTACTTTCTGTCTCTATGAATTTACTTATCCTAGATATTTCTGTTTAGTGGAATCATACAATGTTTATCCTTTTGTGTTGGGCTTATTTCACTTAGCATAATGTTTTTAGGGTTCATCCATGTTGCAGCAAATATTAGAACATCATTCCTTTTTATGACTGAATACTATTTCATTGTCGATATATGCCACATTTTATTTAATCATTCATCTGTCGCTGGGCAATTGGGTTGCTTCCACTTTTGGCTGTTGTGAATATTGCTGCTATAAATATTGGTGTGCAAGTGTCTGTTTGTGTTCCTATTTTCAATTATTTTGGGTTTATACCTAAAAGTGGGATTGCCAGGTATTGGGGATTGAATCATGCCCCCACAAAAGCCATGTTCAGGTCCCAACCCCTGGTCCTGTAGATCCTGTAACATCCTTTAAAGATGTTACTCAATAAGGTATAGCCAAACTGAATGATGGTGGGCCTTAATCCAATATGACTGAAGTCCTTATGAACAAAGCAAACTGGATGCAGAAGGAAGCCACAGGAAACAGCCAGCAGCTGGAAGTTGGTAGAACCCAGAAGAGACAAGAGAAGGCACCACCATGGGCATTTCCATGTGACAGAAAAACCAAGGACCTCCAAAGATTGCTGGCCAGCAAGAATATCCCAACCACAGGAGGAAGCAAGCCCTCTAGCCTCTGAAACTGTGAGCCAGTAATTTCTTGTTGTTAAGCCAACTTATTGTATGTATTTGTTTTAGCAGTCTAGAAACCAATACACCAGGTCATGTGGGAATTTTATGTTCAACTGTCTTAAGGAACCACCAAGCTGTTTTCCACAGTGGCTGTACCATTTTACTTTCCCACCAGCAATGCACAAAGAATCCAGTTTATCTGCATCCTCACTCCAAATTGTTTTTCATCATCAATTTCCTAACTGTATCTTTTTTTTTTTAAGATTTATTTTTTATTTATCCCCCCTGCCCCCGCCGTGCTGTCTGCTCTCTGTGTCCATCCACTGTGTGTTCCTCTGTGACCACTTCTCTCCTTCTCAGCAGCACCGGGAATCTGTGTTTCTTTTGGTTGCGTCATCTTGCTGTGTCAGCTCTCCATGTGTGCGGTGCCATTCCTGGGCAGGCTGTGCTTTCTTTCACGCTGGGTGGCTCTCCTTACAGGGCGCACTCCTTGCGCGTGGGAATCCTCTACACGGGGGACACCCCTGCATGGCACGGCACTCCTTGCACACATCATCACTGCACATGGGCCAGCTCCACACCGATCAAGGAGGCCCAGGGTTTGACCGGCAGACCTTCCATGTGGTAGGCGGTCGCCCTAACCATTGGGCCAAGTCTGCTTCCCCTAACTGTATCTTTAATTATATTTGCAGCCTTGATATAGCCTCCTCTTTTCTACCCTTACCTTCTTACTCAAACCCTTTGCTCCTAGCACATCTTTGTCCTACTCTGTATTTCCTTTCTTGTTTAGTGGCCAGATTGCAGCCTCCAGGCTGCCTTCTGCACCCAAAGCACTCTCTCAGTTATCGATCTGAGCTCATCCTTCTTGCCTCACATCTTCTGGGACTGTTGCTTGAGAGAAGATCATCCTAATCTACTGTGGACCTCCAAATAATGCTAATTAATTAATAATTCTTTTATGTTGAGGTTCATGCTCCCATTGCATTCTCCTCCCTTACTACTTCTGTTTTCCTATTATGCCCTCTACATTTAAAACTTTAGCCCTACTGTTAGAAAACTTGGCTGCCACTGTACTCAGCATAATGACTTATCAGGCAGTCAGCATCGGATTTTGTATGTCTGAAGTGCAGAGACCATTAATTCCTGTTTTGACATGGAGTCAGAGTAATAGTAACAACATAATGATAAAGCCACAGAAAATTACTCAGACCAGATACATTCATCCTTCCTCTCCTATGATTCTCCCTGAAAGAAACACAAGAAACACAGGAAGGGGGATAGGGTATTTTTTAGACTAAAGGCAAATCTTGGTTTCTGGTATGATAGTTAGCCCTAGTGACTCTAAATGATAGAGCATTGAGCAAAGGAATTTTAATTGGTTTTTGTTTCTGAAGAGAGCCAGTTTTCAAAGTACAATGTAATTTGACTAGCTCACAGAAATGTCTTTTTTCATTGCAGTGTATCTAGGTTACTAACTTAACACATGTAAGATGAAAGTTGAGGATTGTTTTTGTTTTCATTTTAAGTTGAAGGTGCTCTTTTAAAAAGAAAGTTTTCCCATTATACCGTTAAATAACAATTTTAAATTCTTTAAAGGAAGTTTGAAAATTTGGTAATTTTTAAGATTAGCAACTAGAAAAAACACTTAATACATCATGAAATTTTTTTAAAATTCACACTATAAAACTGTATCCCTAATTTTCTTTTTAAAATTTTCATGTGAAGGACTAGGAGGGAACTTTCCATAAGAAATTAAAACAGTTCATGTGTTTGGGTGCTGTAGCTCTAGGTGATTTTTTTTTTTTTTTCTCTTAACCTTCTGTCTCTTTTTATTATTATAGGGTGGTATTTATACAGTAAATAAAATTCAGGGATGGAGGAGAAAGCTTGGGATTTGTAATTTACAGTGGATTTCTGGGCTTCTCTTCTGGCAAAGCCTAAGCCCTTGCTATTTCCAATATTTGATCTTAACCTCTAAGCAGCCGGTGTTGGTAGGAGTGGAAAGGGGATCACTGTGTTTTCTGGCTCAGAGCCTGATGTCAGTTTATAGTTGATGATGCTCATGTGCTTTCAGAGTGATAATGTTCGAGGAATCTACTATAGGCCTATAAATGCCTCTAAACAACATCCCTTCCATTCTGACAATTTGGGAAGCAGCAGAGCAGAGTGATTAAGGGCACTCTGGACTTTCCTGTCAGGTATGCCTGAGTTTGAATCCCATTTATCAGATGTAACTTGTCAAGTTACTTTTTTGGGCTTTTGTTTATTTATGTACAAAATGGGAAAATAGTGAAATCTATCTCATAGAGTTTAGTGAAGAATAAAAGAATAAACCTAGTAAAAATGTTTCATGACACATCAAGTGCCATTACATATACTGTTTTTATCCTACCTTGGCTTTTCTAACTTCCTAGTCTTTGGAATTTTGCTGGAAGTGTTTTCTAGATATCCCCATTTCATTCATTCATTTATTTATTTGTTTATCTATTTTGCTTCCATAGATGAGCTTAGAGTTGCCAGCACAATTTCTGTATGCTGCACTAATCTGAAATCTGCTGATGTGAGATCACCTGCTCCTTTCATTGAAGTAGCCCTGTCTTTTTCTGGATCTGTGTATTGAAGTAACCTTCTTTTCCTTTACAGATATATGTAATCGACAGTGCAGACAGAAAAAGATTTGAAGAGACGGGTCAGGTAAATAATTCTTCTGTCGAGATAGTTCCCAGATAACTGGATATTCATTAATCTACCTTGTAAATGTGTGAGAGTGAGGGATGTATTTTTACTTAACCGCCTGGCAAGCAGGCAAAAATACCAGTTGTCTTAAAAGAAATTAGATAAGAGTCCTTTAAACAATTTTTTGATTAAAACGTCTTAGCTTTAATTAAATTAAATAAGATATAAGCAAATGGAACTTAGCACCATGCCTAAAAGCTCTTCAGGCTTTCATCCCAGGCTGCCTAGAAATGATCGCAAAGGAACAATTCCCTTTTCATCTCTATTTACATTTTTCAGTATAAATTTAATTGATCCAGTGGTAACTTTGACAAATTCAAGGGGATGGGATGAAATGTTGTAGGCCAAGACTAAGCTACTCTTGTTTTCAAGCCAGAAGATAAGGTATACCTTGACCCAAATATGGCTTCAAGTGCAGAGTACATGCCAACAGGATTCCACCATGTGGTGATCTACAGTGTTCACAATTTTTAAATAGAGAAGCAATGGGCATAGACCATTTTACCCAGACCATGGTACACTGAGAGAAGAAGCAAGGAGTAGAATGGACCTCTCTGGAGAAGCATGTTTAGATCTCATTACGGAGTCCTTGGCCTATGTCCTAAACTACCACAGGTGGCCTTCCAAAGGTAGCAGTCCTCATGTTTGTGTTCCTTTTTTCCTGGAAATTAGGTTAAGAACTCTTCAGACTCCCATCTATCTTCCATACCCTAATGATTTCTGTTTCATCACTTGTGTGAACCAATGCTAAACACAGAATGGAGGTGAAAGGTATCATATATTATCATCTGACCCTTGCACCATCCAGTTCTCTTTGAGAGTCCAAGCATTTGACCTAGCAAAAATGTGGGTTTAATGAGCGAGAAGTGGGACTTCTCATTTAGGTAAGTATTTATACTCTCTCAGGTTCTTCTTTCAGATAGAATCAACATACAATTTAAATCCCAACCTGTACCCTAAAAACCAGGGACCTTGCCAAATGAAATAATACAGGTATTTTAGGATGTAAGTTTGACAAAATGTAATGTATGTGTATGCATGTTTTGTAGGCAGAGATTGTTAAAACAGAATCAATCTCTAAAGCAATTGTCATATTCGTTTAAAATTATGCATTTATATCTATGCCTTGAAAATTATTTAAAGGTTATAAACCTTGAGTAAATTTTGAATCTTTAACCAGTTACTTGTATTCTCCTTTGAACAGTGTTTCTCAAAGTGTGACCTGTGAATTACTATAGCAGAATTATCTAGGGAGCTTGTTAAAATGCAGATTCCTGGTCCCTAGCTCAGCCTTTTCAAAGTTAGCATCAGGAATCTACCAAGGGATTTTTCCACAGCATGAAGTCTGAGAACCAACCACTGCCCTTGAAAGTTGCTAGTCAATTAATTTAACTGTTTTGTTTTTCCTAATTCTAGATACATAGTTAAATATAGATTTTCATCCTTTCCTCTCCACCCTTCCCCAAATGTTCTAAAATGATCCAGGAACTAGCTGAATTACTGGAGGAAGAAAAGCTAAGTTGTGTGCCAGTGCTCATCTTTGCTAATAAGCAGGATTTGCTCACGGCAGCCCCTGCTTCTGAAATTGCAGAAGGACTGAACTTGCATACTATTCGCGACCGAGTCTGGCAGATCCAGTCTTGCTCAGCTCTCACGGGAGAGGGCGTGCAGGTGAGATTACGAGGAAAGCTTGGTCACATGGCAACATAGCAGCCAACCTAGGTGGTCTGTCTCATTGGTTGTGCTGATCTAATAGAAAAAGATACCAAACAAATAGCCTTTGATTGGCAGATAAACTATTCCAGGATGTGAAGGCCATGGAGGAGTTTGGTTCTTGTCTCCTTAACAATCAATCTGATATTATAGACTGTTCCAGGAAAGCCATGGATAAACCATCCCACACAGGCAATGAACTTTCCCTGTTGGGTAAGAGGTTGGAACAGTCCTCAAAATCCTTTCTAACTCTAGGATTCTTTGGTGATTGAGTTGGACTTTTGTGTTGTATCTAATATTGCGGGAGCTAAATACTTGTACTGTCAAGGTGAGGAGCTGTCCATAATCCTGGACACTAGTTATCTTGGAAGTATTTTTGTTTTTTCTATTGGTTATCTCCCTTTCCCTAAGGGTTAGTGTCTGTTTCCTGCTACTTTGGGTTGATTTCCCAACAGAAGGTTTCTGCTGACACAAAACCCCTGCTTTGTACTGATGTACTGTGTACTGGAAGAAGAGCCACCACCCAAACCCCACCTCACCCCATTTGATATTAATTTAAGTAAGAAGATGTTTGTATCCCAGATACCTGAGAGGCCATATCCTCAAAGAATGATAAACAATTTCAGTCTTCCTACCAGGCAGCCTCAAATCATTTGACATTATGAAGTCATTTCTCTAGGCTACTTTATTCCATAGCCCTAAACCTGTATCACATGCCTCATTTTAGACATCTGGTATACCTGCCAGGGATGTGACAGTGCTGTGAGAACCAGACAGTACTGCTGTAAGATGCTGTGGGGGATTAACAATGTCTAAAGAAATTATATCTTCCCTCATTGCCATATGGCACGTGTCTCTAATGGCATGACTAGTTTGCTTTTTTCTGAACTTGGCACAGTGCAATATGAGCCTGAGACTTGATTCTTCATCATTGTCCTGTAGTCTCTTTCCATTTCCCTTCTAATATTCTTCTTCTCTCCTTCCTAAGACATTTGACACTGATTTGTCTTAAAACTGCCTGACAGCTTTTATCTCAAGCAAATAATCACTTCGTAGATCTCTCTCAGTTGTTCCATCTGGTTTACTTCTTTTTTTGTTACACAAGCCACCTAGGTCTCCCTTCGTGCTTGGCCTCCAGATCTAAGGGCAGACCAGTCAGCACAGGACAAGCATCCTCCTCCAGATCTTCAATGCCTGCACCCTCAGGAGGGTGCACTTTGTGCACTAGTGTGTGTTATGGGACCCGTAACTAGTTAAGAGAATACCGTGTCTACATCCACAAAATGGATTCTGGAGCTCTGTGGGTCTCCATGATGTTTAGGTTTGGGAGAGTTGTGGGGGTTTGGGTTTTTGGTTGCTATTGTTTTTGTTTTAAGCCTTATTTATTTCCTTCTCTTCGTCCTTTCCAGATTCTTATATATAAGTCTTATATTATCACTGTTAGTCATAGAAAAGTATATAAAGTTAAAAAGTGAAAAGTTCTTTTTCCTCCCTTCTAATACCATTTCACAGAGGAACTAACTACTAAAAATAGTTATGTTCTTATAGAGTCTCCCCTATACAATCACAATTACATATGTGATTATATATCTATCAGGCTTTGAGTTACTGCATGTTCCAGTTTAAATTACAAATCAGTCCAGCAAGCATACTGCAACCCAGGATGTTGCTGAATAAGTAAACTATGATAATTTTATTTAGCCTTCTCTGGTTATAGCCAGTTTTAAAAAATTATTAAGTTTTGCCCAAAGTATTTCCCTCCAATGGTATATATGATGGTATTGATGAAACCTAAGGTTATTTTGTTTAAGGATGAGGCCCAGGAGGGGTTTCTACAAACCACTTCAGCAAGAGAACTCTGCCTCTCCAAATGGCTTGAACACAGACGTAGAATATAGACAACATCTTGAGGCTGGGGGCTATAAAATGTGAAGCTAAAGAAAATAAACACAATTTGGGTGCATATTCATAAGAAAATAGAAATTGACAGCTCTGTAATCTTTTTTCACTTGGCCAAAATGTTGAAAGGAAGAAAATGCTAAACAGGAATTAACAGTGAGGCTGTTGTTTCTACAGCCAGTCTTAGGGATATAGAAAAGGACTAGAGTTATCTAGAATCAGTATTTAGAAAGGTGGCATTAAAGTCAAGGGCATTGCTTCAGCGAAGCCCCGGCTAGTTGAGGGAGCTCATATCATTTTCTTCCCAACCCCCACCCCACCCCACTGAGATGACAAGGATAGAGCTCTATGAACTGGGCAAGTTGCCACCATAGAAATGCAGTGCTTTTCAAGTCATAGGATCTTTAGGCCAAAAAAGAGGCAGTGAGCGATCAGGCAGTTAGAGAGCTTTGAAATCAACCAATTTGAATAAAATAAGAATAGTAAGTCTGGTTTGATTTTCATAAGAAAGTTCTCAGATCAGGGACCTTCAACAACTAACTTCACAGGAAATGATATCAGGAGAGATTCAACAAAGAATTATGAGCAAAAAAAAAAGATGATTTTATATGGAGGAGAAATAGTTTGAAGGTCAATTAATTAGTTTAGTAGATAGTACCATCGTGTATAGAATTGGGTAGTTAAGACTGGGATTTCAAGGTTAATGAGATTAGGTTATGGTTAATAGAATGATATAAATTTAGAGAATTTAACCATTATTTGAAATGGGTTATTTAATAAAAATGTTAATTAAGAAGGGAATCTGCTGTCTATTGTCCTTTAATGGTAACCTTTGGGGACTGGAGAAAGGTCATGGAGTTTTTCTCTGGAAATGCTTTTCATTGTAAGGCACTAATTGACCATGCCCCTCCTGCAGGTAATGCTTCTCACCTAAACTCTTGTACTCTCAGCCAGTTTCTTGGTTTTCACCTTAAAAAGAATCACTGAAATGGAATTCCTTTCTTGCCTTACCTAGGTGAAGTGCAAGACTTTAAGGATTCTTATTAATTAAGGTATAAAGTATTCCTAAAACATGAAAAATTTCACCAGAAAAATGTCCATAATATCTCATTATTTTTGGTTCACTTTCAGGCATGATGGATACTGTGATAATTAGTAAAGTTCCTTAAATTCCTATTTCATCTTTTTTTCCCCTAAAAGTTGATCAGTCATAGGCAAAGGTACCAAAATGATTAGACATCATATGGGCCAGGTAGCATCTGGCCCCACAGCTCTAAAGACCATGAAAGAAAATATACAAAGTTAAAAAAAAAAAAGTCCTGGAATCTCAGTTACAGTTTCAAGTATTTGAAAACAGCATCTCTGTTTATATTGTGCGTGCGTGTGTTTAATCAAAGTGGTAAACAGCAGGCGTCCTCGAGTGGGCAAGCAGGGGCGCGGCCCCGTGTTCAATAGGCGAGTGGCTTAAGTGCATGATTGGACACTATGGGAGGTAGTGATTCTTCCAGGGGATTTCCCCCTTGTTCTTAAGGTTCTGTAGGCAAATACCATGTATTGTCCAACAGCCCCTGCTCTAGATGTGGATATTGACTTCTGTGGGCTTCGAGAGAATTTGGAACAGGTCTTTCTTTGCCTGATTGATGGTGATCAGAGGCAGGCCCATGGTATAATTAAAGCACGTTTTCGTCGGCAACTGTCAAGAGCAGAGAATAGGTAAAGGACACGAGAAGCCGAAGGAGAATATCAGTCTTGGAAAGTGTCCTGCTGTGAGGCCCAGAGTCCAGGGGAGTGATCAGAATAGACCCAGTTATGTCAAGTAGATGAAGGCAAAAAGAGGAGGAATGAAAAATGTCTGGAAGGATAACTTAAAACTCCCTCAGCCAGATGCCTTTATAAACGTGAAGAAAGTCTCCCCAGGGTTGCCTGGGCTTCTCCTAGCAGATAACGTTTAGCATTGGGACTCTTGTTTTTTTCTTTTCCCTTGGGTGCCTAGAAAATAGTGAGCAGAGAAGTCAGTCCCTCTTCTACCTACAGACCTGAATTTGAACCCCAGTCCACAACTCTCCTTACTGTTGTGGTCTCAGATGTTTGAAGACCTTTCCCCTCTAAAACATTGTGTGTGTGTGTGTTTAATTAAAATTACACCTGGTATGAATTTCCTTTCACAGCAGAGATCAGCAGTTTTGACCTGGTCTCTAGCCTAGTCATTACAGAGACTTGCCTGCGTGAATAGCTGTGAGCTAAAAGAAATTTCTCCCGGGTATTACCCTCCACGCCACTGCCTTGTGCTCACCTTTTCTATTTACGTCTATCCCACATTTCCTCCCTCCCTCCCCCAAACAGGAGCGATGGTCCAGTTCACAGTTTTCTTTCATATGCCTCACTTCCATAGAAAGAACAGCTCATTAGCAGTCTGAACACTGACATGCGAGCTGCCCTTCAGAGCCGGCCTTGTGGATGAACACTAAACATTCACCAGCCTGCAGTTTGTTTTGTTTCTTTTTCCTTGATCTAAGGGACTTCTCCCTTAAAATTCGAACAGAATTTCAGTACTTTAAAAAATTACATCTACCATTTCTTGCTAGGCCTGGCATCAGTTGTTACTGATTCCAAGTGTACATGGCACTACTTATCTGCATGTCAGACCTCAGGTTTATTTTTAAATTTCCAAAAGCTTCTGTAGACTAAGAAAGAAAGATCAGGATAAATGATTTTGCTCCCTCTCTGGTGTAGTGCCCTTTGTGGCCAGAAAAAAATATTAATAGCAAGCATTATTTTATATATGCTGCATCCAGCTGCTCCTTGACCCTAGGGGCCTAATGGCACAATGGGACAAGCCACATTGCTCGGCAAGAGTCTGAGTGCCTCGTCATCTTAAAGCAATTACTGATGTGACCGTGCAGTCATGATGGCTTCAAAATGGGGCCCACCCAACCATGGCTGCCACTGCTTTCTTCCAGCCATAGAGCAGTAATGGATTCATTGGAGGGAGATCATATTAAAAAGAGCAGTACAGTAAGTAATCACTCTTCCCCTGGAAAGGAGGTCTGTAAGTGGGTTCCCACCCATATGGTTAGAGGCAGCTTTAGATTTTTCCCAGGAGTTGGAATAGGGAATGATATTGTGACATTGTAAAATTTGTTCCCTTTCCATGAGGCCAAATAAAGCTCAGTATTTGAGGTTTGCTGTCTCTCTCTAGTCTCTATTATTGAATTGAAACTAATCAATTCAAATTCAGTTTCAGCAAGATTGGTCGGGGGAGGTGCAGGCGTGGGGGCAGAACGGGAGGACTGTTTATACCAGAAGATTGTCATCCTCATGATGAAGATCAAATGCACAGAAAATTGGCCAAACCAGTTCTGAACAATAAAGGTCCAACCATTAAACAAACCTATGAGATCATTTCCTTCTGGTGGAGGCAAGAGCAGTAACCTACTGCAAGTAAGCAATCACCTTTTCTCAGCCATCTGTTTAAAAAAAAAAAGCCTTACCAAATTAAAGCAAGAGTGGTTTGGCACATTAGTTTATACATAAGAAGCAAAAGCTTCCTCCTCCTGCAACTGTGTTGCCCCTAAATGTAGTTTCCCCTAGAGGTGGTGGGCTTGGTAGAGAATTGACATGCTTGGATGATGCACTCGGGTAAATACCTCGGCTGCCACATGCGCAGACACCTGGCAGCCCAGGGATCTTGAAAGCCGAATGGCCAGAAACAGCTTCTGGCACCTTTGGAGCCAAAGCAAAACTATGCAGGGTACTTGGCTGGGGGGCTGCTCCAACCTCAGTCCCTTATGTTCAGCTAGAAGTCATATAATGAAGAAAAAAACTGGAATTGCCCCTTTCCTAACTTCATGGTGATTCCCAACACCCCCCTGAGCTTGCGGCAGAGCTTGTCTCCCAGCAGCTGCCCCACAGTCATTAAGAAATGGTAAAATGACGCTGGAGCTAGAGTGTCTGGGCTCATATCCTGCCTCGGCCATGTATAGGTAGGTGGCCCTAGGAAAGTTTCTTAACTTTTCTGTGCCTTCATTTCCTCATCTGTAAATGGAAATAATAGTAGTGCCTTTATCATGGGATTGTTGTAAGGTTTTAAAAAACATATGCAAAATACTTAAAATTGTGCCAGACACATAGTAAACCCTCAAATGTTAGCTGTTCTTATTAATTTAACAGATGTGAAATTAAGTGTCTGCTGTAGACCAGAGGCCATGCTGGGTTCTGTAACTACAACCTCCGGCAAGCCTGACGTGATCCCTCCCCGCAGGGATCTCGGACACAGTATTGCCTTGCCTTTCCAGTTGGTAACTTGACAAAGCTTGTCCCTGATTTGATTTAAGATGTATTATCACCGTTGGCTGTTACCCCACATGTCCCACCTCCCACCTTCAGATCAGAGGGGCCTCCCCGGGCCTAGGGCACCACATGGCTTTGCCCCTTTTCAGTCTTCCTGTGTGTCTACCCTTCAGGTTGCCACACTTCGGGTTGCCAGAGGCTGCCGTCCAGGCCGGGGCTGGCATGTCTGCTGTGGGTTCAGACCTCTGAGCGCCCTCTGTTGGCGGGACTGTGGCTCATAGGGCTTTGTCACCGCTGGCCCTCACAGACATCTGGACGACACTGTCCCGCAGCGGGGCTCCACCATTTAAACCCCCTTCTGCCTCATAACAGATACCAGGATGGAGCTTCCCCTCACCCTCCACCTTCTGCTTTGGGTTCTTGCAGCTGAGTAAATATTTTTCCTGTCTCTTCGCCTGCATTTATCTTTAGTTAAATGTAATAAAAGACACCCCCCTCCATAGTCATAAAGCAAGGGAAAATGCTATTCATATAGTATGGAAACATTGTTCTTGATTTCTCTGAGAAGATGGTTTGATAAAATACTGCGAGTCTTTATAAAAGGAGAAAATATTGAGGCATGCACCTTTGATAGTGCTTGTGCGGGTGCCTGAAGATGGAAATGCGACACAAGTGCTGAGCTATTCAGCTTCTCAGGCAAAGAGAAGATGCTTATCTTACTCATCCCTCTTTTATTTGTAAAATTCTTTTTTGACTCCTGACAGGTGATCATTTTTTCCTGGAAACCAATTAGCTACTAAAATTAAACATGCTTCCCTTTAACTTATTCCTTTTCATGAAGTGGTCTTAGAATTGGCCTCAGCTTTTCAGAGGCTGTAAATGCCCCAGTTGTAATTGGAGGTGCGTTTGGGGTCCACCTTGCTCCCACCTCAGCAGTCCTCGCCCCTTTCTGCCCTGCCACCAGGTGCTCTCTCCCTTTGGGCTCTCAGCCAGAGCCAACTACTTGGCAAATGCCAGAAGGGCCGCTCTGGGCCCGCCGTCAGATTATCTGGTTCCCCTGCCCAAGTGCTCTGGTGGCAGCCAGTGGAGTTTACTTCACCGTAAATTCAGGTTCTGGTCAGATTAGGCGGGAGATAGGATGCCTGCCGGTTGCTTTGCAGTGATTTATTGTTTGTGGGATTAATGTTCCGAATGGCCGAGGGTGTCAGCTGATATTTATTACTTTAAGCTGTCTCAGCTGTTCTGGTTCTGCAGCTAGCTCCATGGTCACAGGAAATGCGGGGCTCTGCGAGTCGTGCATGCCCTGATATGTGCACATGCAGCTGGTACCTCAACGAGGACTCTGCGTCATACCCCTGAAGGTCGGACAGACTCTGGGGAAAGGGAGAGCATGTAGGTGTGGCTCCGAAGGAGGTTGAAAAGGAGGTCATCTGACAGCGCTGGCATCCAGGAGAAATCAGGCCACCTGCCAGGTGGCTGTAAGCATTGTGTGGCTTTTACCTCTGTTCCCCTCCGGCCCTCTAGGAGAGGACACTTTCAAGGTCACTGTGCCTTTAAGGGAACCTTCTCCCGGCTTCCCCGTTTGGTAGTGCTTAAAGCCTCAAGAATCAGGCCAGGCCCTCTTAAACGGATCTGTCGTGTTGCACGAAAAGAAATCGATGCATGTCGCCCCAGTGTGTGTCTAGTAATGCACCCTGCAGTTGGTTTATTTTTCCAAAAAGAAATTTAATTGAACCCAAGTGTACACTGTCACACTGTAAACACACCAGGGCACGAGAAGGGTGGCTTATTGAATTTAATGCCCTAGCAAAGGTCAGCTTTTAGAAAAAGCCAAAAATGGCTGGAATCTTTCCTGATAGCTCCTCACTCGGGCCTCGGTTCCAGGCAGATGTGTTTATTTTTCCAGAGGGAGTTCCTGAGGACCCGTCTCAAGTTCAGACACTGGGCACCCCCGTCCCATCGCCCTCCTCCGGGGGAGGTCATGTCCTGGGGCATCCAGGTGGGCCCAAGGCGAGCCATCTTGCTAGAGCTGGTGGCCCAGGAGGGAGGACCCAGGACCCCAGCCCCTTCCCAGGCTGGCGTGGGTGGTGCCTCTCCTGTGACTAACACTGCCTTTCTCTGCCCATTTCCCTCAAAGGACGGCATGAACTGGGTCTGCAAAAATGTCAATGCAAAGAAGAAATAAAATCTAGCTGAATGGAGCTGCAGGAGCTGCAGGAGTTGAATTCTGTCCTGAAAAACACTAATTTGCTGCTTTCTGACCAAATGTTTTTCCATCTGTGTACAGCTACAGCTGTTTGAAGAGAGAGAACGGCACAGTTTAAAAAAGAATCCCCATTCCAGCAGTAGGTTTAACTGATCTCTGAGGTTCAGTATCATTTTTCAAATAAAGGAATTACATTATTTCCTCTGCATAATTGAAATAGTATTAAATGTCTCAAAGCACATGATTAGAAAATGAGATCTTTTAAATGAACAAGAGATTGCATTGCAGTTTAGACAATTCCAGTGGGCTTTCTTCTTCTTTTTTTTTTTTAAAAAAAAAAGGAAAAGAGGAAGAAGCAACTTACGCTGAGTTCATTTATTTACTGACCTGTCCCTTACATTTCCCTGTGGTTTTAAAACCACAGATAGCGTTTGCTGGTGCTGGTCAGTGATTTTTATGTTTTTACCAAGTGAGCCAGGGCTTTAGTCTGTCCAACAGAAGCTGCTGGTGGGGGAAGGGAGGCATGGCAGATGATTAAACCATCTTGTCATGCAGGTAGAGACTGTGTATGTAATCCTCACCCTTTGGACAGGGGGAAAAAAATCCTTTCTTGCAAACAAGTCACTACAGAAACATACCCTGGCCCCAGCCCCCTAGCCAGCCCACAGGGAAGCAAATTCTTATGACTTTTGACTGTAATGACATCTGGAATGTAAGGAGAGGTGGGAGGTTTAATTCCAGAAAAATTACAAGGTCCTTAAAAAGCCCTCACATGGAAGGCTCAGGCTGGCGTAAACAGGCTTTCTCCAGTTCAGTGGAGCAGTGAGCCGGCGACTCTCAGATTAACTGGCTTCTCCACCGCCATCCTATAGAAGGGATTTCTAAAGCTCAAAGAATTCTGTGTTTAAATGATCACAATAGGCTGCTGCTATCAGATTTTAAAAATAAACGCAGCGTTGCCATGAACCTCCACTGTGAAAGCCAGGCAGATCGATTTTTAGAAGAGATCAATTTTTACAGAGACAGCAACTTTGTGGTGTGGGATGGTCGTGGTGGAGAGGTTTGCTGCTGGGAAGAACATGGGTGCATGACTCCATGGGGCACGCCCAGGGAAGCCAGGGTCACCCCCACTGCTGGCCGCCTCTGCCCTCTCTCCAGCAAAATGCTGATGGATGGGAGAGGGATGGCAGGTGACTTCTGCCCGGTATTGCAAAAATAGCTTGTTTCCTTGAGCCTTAAGAAATCTCCAGCTTCAAACATGGGAAAGCAGGCCAGAGTGTCGCCTGGCTCCTGAATTAAACTTTGTTCTGCTACCTGAGTTCAGGGGCTTTTGCAAAATGAGGAAGAGCCTGTGCATTGCCTGGTGGGCTGCAGGAGGCAAGCTACCTTCTTATTGTGGGAGGTGAGCCTTCCCAAACCCAGCAAGGCAGGTGAGCTGCCTGATGGGGCCCCTCTAGCCCTGGCTCTCAGTACCAGCTTTATCTGGACAGAAGCATGGCCAGTTCTAAAGGCAGTCTGGAGTGAAAGTCATTAACAAAGCCAGACATGAAAAGGTGCCCTGGGTTTGCTTTGGACAAACCTGTAAGGACTTGCAAAACAAAGGAAGGTGATGTTTTTCAAACCACTGAGCTAGCTGCTCCCCGCAGCCACCTCCACTGGCGTCTCTGAATCACCCAGGCTCCTCGCTAGCTTTGAACAGAGTCAAAACAGAATTACAAGGATTCAGAAACAAACTCCCTTCTACCAGGCTGCAAATGTGGCTCTTAAAATTGATTTCCCCCTCCAAACAGTGCACCAAGGATGTTATCTGAGGGGCAAAATGCCTGCTTTGGGGTGTGCAATTTTGGAACACTGCGATATGGAACTTTGACTCTGGCAGAGGATGTTTTGTAAAATATTCTTGTTCTTTTACCACCAACTTAGGGAACTGTTTTTGAAGAGCCCTCTGCTTGTGGGTAGAAGCCTCTTGCCCTCCTCTGATAACCTCAGTACATGTTCAGGCTTGTTGTTCAACTAAAGACACAGGGACATTGCAGATGTCACCAGCTTTCACCTTCCCTTTGAGTCCTGTTGACCCCTTCGCGGGGCTCATGGGGTGGATGAGAGAAGTCTGGGAAATACAGAGTTTGAAAGCTCCATGTGCAAAACTCAAATCCTTTTAAAGTCCCTTCCCTTTTCCCCAGTCCCACCGCCACCCCCTGTGGCCATGACCAGAAGACAGAATTTGAAGCTAGAAAGAGGATACCTCTTTTCCCATCCTCCATGTCCAGTAAGTCAAATGTTGGTAAGAGTTGTGCTCTGCGCACCATTGCATCTGAATGTGCGGGGGAGAGGGTTGGGGCCGAGAGGGCAGGCAAGGCGTGCAACAGGGGTGGGTGCTGTGTGCTCAAACCAGTTGTGGGAAAAACTTGAGCCCTTCCCCTCCCCTCCTCCCTGCTGGCTCCTCCCGACCCTGTGCGGCTCCTTTTGGCTGGATTCCCTGCGCCCAGTGCAGCACACCCTTTTCCCTTCACTCTCCCTTGGTTACTATGGAAACAAGGGTGTCATTGATGTGGGCTGAGCTGGGGAACATGTCAGTGCACAGCTGAAAGTCAGCGATTATGCTAGCAGTTGGAAATGTGGGCCAGGGTTAAAGATGTCTGTGGCCCCCATAGCTGCTGAGGACAGTGTCGTCCGTCTGTCCCCTCCCACCCCCCGCCCCCTCTCTTACCCCTGGCTTTGACAAATTTCTTTATTTCCCTGTGGGCTACAGTGGTGGCAATTTTTGTGCCACTCTGCCCCACCCTCACTGCCCGTCACTCTTATCCAGCCTGGCCTGGAGGGTGACGCCATGTCACCCTCACCAGGATTCGTCCTTTGGTTCCCGCCAGAGTTTGCTTTGATTTTTCTTTCCTTCTCAGGGACCAGTTCTTAGTTCCTTTTATTTTTAGCTCTGCACTCCATGTGGTTTCAGGGTTCAGTCTGATCCATGGAAAGGTTCTTTTTTTATAGTCCCGTTTGAAAATGTTAATCAAAGGAAAGGACATGGTGTTTGGTCATGTGGAAAACTCAATGTATAATTTAAATGTCTGTCAAAAATCCAGCAAATAAAATTTAGCTGAAATGAGGGCAACTTGGAATGTGTTGTGTTCTTTGGTGAAGATGAGAGTTTGTCCTGTCAAGGGTTAGCTTTCCTCAAGGTGCTTTCTTTTGGGAGGATGTATTAATACCAACCACAGCAATATTAGTTCCCCTTTCTGAAAGCCCGCCTACATGCCACCACTTCACGGGCATCTTTAGCCCACGTTGCCGCTGAGGAAACAGTGGCACTTGCCGCAGGCAGGAATTTGCCCCAGCCCAGCCACTGAGTGCCGAGCCTGGGTCTCGATGCAGCAGCGGCTGGAGCCTCCCAGGACGGGGACCAAGATGGCAAATGGCTCCTTTCCCGGGCCCTCCGGCCCCAGCCTCCTCCAGCACACACCTCCGTATCCTGGGTCTCTTCTGACCAGCTCCACTCCCCTGGGGTTCCCTGCCCCAAGTTCCGGGTGCGTTCTGTCCTCACAGCAGCACAACCGTGGATTTTCTATTAATCCTTTGCACTGGCCCAGCCCCACAAACACCAGAAGTTAGGGCTGGAAGGGCTACTTGCAATGACCCGCACCTAATCCTGGTTTACAGAGGGGGCTCCGATAAGGGAGAGACCTGCCCAAGGAGATGGCAGAGCTGGCACCAGTCCAGGGCCCTGCCCTCTGGAGCAGAAGAGCGTGGCTTGGCTACTCATTCCAGTGGGCCCTGCAATAGCCGCCCTCGCTACCTACACCACCGCTTCCCCCACCCCCTGCCTTCCCCTGCAGCGGCCTCAGTTCAGCAGTCTAGAGACACATCAGCACCCCGCCTTTGAAGTGCAAGCTCTTGGCAGAACTGGAGGGGAGCTGGAGGCGGGGGCGCAGGGAGGAAGACCTAGACTAGGGGGCCCAAAAAATTACAGGACACCCAAACTTGAATTTCAGATGAACAACAAATACATTTTAGGGTAAGTCCATCCCGTGCAATATTTGGGACATAAAAATAATTTGCTGTTTATCTGAAATTCCAGTTAGCTGGCGTCCTGGTTTTTTACGGGTTTTGTTTTTGTTCCACTAAATCTGGCAGCCCTACCCAGGACTCCCTGCTCAATGTAAGGACAGTGCAGTACAACTTTTGAAGGGTGGTCTCAGGAGTCAGAGAGACCCTGGGTTCAGTCCTTGCTCATCTGTAAGCCAGCTGCGTGTTCACGGGCAAGTCACCTTCTCTGAGCCCTGCTCCTCATCTATAAAACAGGGCTAAAGTGGGGAGATTTTAATGAGAGCTAATGTACCCTGGCCCACGACTATGACTAGCACACAGTAGGAACACTCTGTGCCTCAGCTTCCTCTCTAAAATGAGGTAATAATCAACCAGCTCCCGGAGTTGTCAGGGATTCGATGAGATTATGTATCAACAACGCATAGCTTTTTATAGTAACTGGCAGAAATTCTGGAGCCCACGCCAGCTCAGGCCCCCAAGGTCTCTGCCCCCACCTCCCAAGTGGCTCAGTAACTTTGGAGGCAACAAGCGGCCCACAGCCTTCCAGGAGGTGCTGGCAGTCCCCTCTTCTTAGGGCTCCCAGGGCCGTCCCAGCCACACCTCCTGCAATTAGATTTGTTAGTGGGAACAGGCTTTTGTCAGAGGCTCCTGATTGGCTCCGGGCAAAAACACAGTTTAGCGCTCAGTCAAGCTGCATGTTAGGGCCTCTGTCTCTTTCTCCCCCCTCGTCCCCCTTAATTGCAATCTGTTCAGTAATTTCCTTTTCCAACACTGCAGAACACAGAGAAGCTGAAGCCACCAGGAGCAGAGCAGGGAGGAGGGAGAGCGCTCCTGCTCCCTGCCTTGAATCTGCTGGTCCAGCGCTCTGGCGGGGGGGTCTGTGTGTGTCCAGAAGCAGTGCACACACACACATGTGGCGGTGCAGCCGACAACCAGGCCAGGGCACAATTTGAAGGGGGCACCCGCTTGTACCAGGCACTTCACAGTTATTATCTTATTTAATCCTGAGGAGGATCAATTTAATTTAACTCCAGGATCACACAGAAAGAAGGGAGCAGAGTCAGAACTAGAACCCAGGCCCGTCTGACAGCAGGTTCACACTCGGTATCTCTTTCCCTTTGGGCTTCTAAGGCTCTGCTCTCAGGAAAGGAACTAAGGAATCCTCCTTCAGAAAGGAACATGGAGAAGTTTCTTTCCCCAGAGTGAATTGCATAGTCCCAGGGGGCAAAAAGCCTTTGCTAAAGAAATGAAATATTAATGGCAGAACTTCAGAGAGCAAGCTGATTCAAAGGACCGAGGAGTTTAGAGGGGCCCCTGCTTGGATACTGAAGCTGACGGGTACAAGGGTTTGGGGTAGAATTAACACGTAGCTAAGCAAAGTACTTACTACTCCTTTTAGTGACTTAATCTTTGGTTAACCCTGCAAGATGGCCATTGCCATCCCTATTTCCCAGATGAGGAAAACAAGGCTCACAGAGGCTGTCATCTGCTAGAATCACACAGCTAAGAAATGGCTTCGCTGGGATTCCTGATGACTCACTGAAAAGTCCCTTGCCATCCTGCCGAAAAAGCAGGCCCTTTAACTGCTGGGAGCAGTTAGGGACTGGGGCGCTAGGAAATGTAGATACTCTTTGACACCACCCTCTTCCATCCCCAGAGCCCCAGAGTTGGCTGCGGCCCTGGAGGCCACCAGCAGAGGTGGCCAAAGAGGTTGGGGGGCTGCTGCGGTTTGGGCTCTGGCCTGGGATCACCCAGGGCTCGGCAGCACCCCTGGATCCAGTTCCCTGGGCCAAAATGGAGGCGAGGGAGTGTTGGAGTAAAGGGCCAGAAGCCCCAAGGGTCTTGGCTGCTAAAGGGAGAGAATACCCCACACCAGGGTGCAAGGTTTGGCATTAACTAAGGGCCCTTCAGCCAGGTGCCCTGGTGTAGGGTACAAGCTGCACAGCGGTGGGTGGTGGCCCCGCCTATTACAACAGCCAGCACCCCCATCCCACCCTCTGTGCCCCTCCCCTGCCCCATGCCCTGGGGGGTTGGAATCCAGCTTCCTGCTGCCCTCACCTTCCTTGCTGCAGAATCCTGCTGCCGCCACACTGTCTGGGGGCACAGGGCAAGCCTGATCCGGGGCTTTTGTATATGAAGGGGGGGGCTTCCCTCGGGCCTCCAGATGACAGGGCCAAAGCAGTTTTCCTGCCGGGAGGCTACAGATGGCATTTGGAGAGAAGGGGAGAAAGAGCTTTGATTTGTAAGTAACAGCCCATCTTCCCCCGCTCAGCCTGAGGACTCCCTTCCCAGGCCCCTTTCCCACCCTGAGACCTCCAGATCTGGCAGAGCGGTGGACCGGGAGAGAAAGAGGGAAGAAGGGGCATTCAGAGGCAGTGCGGCTGATGGCGGCGGGGAGGGGGGTCTGCACAGCTGCAGGCAGGCGTCCCAGGCTGGTGTGTGAATGGGCACATCACCCCCTCCCGCCGCCTGCCACCGCTCCTGGAACAGTTGAGCCTAATGAACACGAGGCAGGCAGGGCAGCTGTGCGCATTATCCACACGCATGGGGAGGTGTGTATTTACCCTCTTGTCCTGCCCCCCCCGCAGCTGCTGCCACCCCCTTTGCCAGGAGGGTGAGCTGGCACGCGGACGCAGGCTGCTCCTGGGCCCCCTCTCCTCCCCAGGCCTCCCTCCCCAACCCACGCCCACAGCCTTCACTTGACCCATTTTGGAGGCAGAAGTTTGCGCGGGTTTGAGAGAGAGAGAAAGCACAAGTGTGCACACATCATTTCCCCAGTTGGTGCTTTTGATTTCCTCTGAAATATCTTGATTGCGGACGTACAATGGCATCTTGCTGCCAGTGCTCCCTCAGCAGCTTCTGGCGCTGCGCCGCCTCCTCCCTGGAGCGGGGATTTCTGCTGAGTCGGGGGGCCGTGGCAGGCTGGCAGGGAAGAGAAGGCCCGAGCTAGGCGCCCATCGCTCACCCGAGCAGCGGGACCTGGAGGCCTCACCGCAGTCCTTCCCGCCCCTCGGACGGGGGCAGTCTGCACCTGCGCCTCTGCTCCTCTCTCACCTGCACTGCCCTCTGCCTCTTCCCCCCACCTGGCAGCTCCTCCCCTCAGAGGCCCTGCTGCCACGGACACTCAAGCCCAAACTGCTCATCCCGTCACTCTAAGCCCCCCGGGATCTGACCCCACACTTCTTTTCCAGGCTTATCGACCATGAACTTTCACAGAGACCCCGTGCTCCCCAGCAGCTTCTCCTCGCTGAAGCCCACGATTTTGTTTCCACACCTGTGCTCTCAGCAATCTCCCCCTGGGGTGTCTGTCCCCTCTTTTATACTTCTCTGTCTCCCCAAGAAGATGGCCTGGCACCCTTCAGCCCACAGAATGCCCTCTTAGGGTCCTGTCTATCCTTGGCATTTGACATTCATTCATTCATTCAGCAAACATCTCTCGACAGAGGCACAGTACTCAAAATGGGCCGGTATCCTAGCCCCTGTTTCACTCCCTCACTGACCTCATGATTCGCCTACTCTGTGCCCCCAGCCATACTCACCTCCTTGCTGTCCCTGAAACAAGCATCTTCTGCCTCAGGCCTGTACACTTGATGTTTCTGCTGTCTAGAACATTCTTCCCCCAGATATCCCCACATCTTGCTCCCTGGCATTCTCGTGGTTTCTTCTCAATGTCACCTTCTCAGTAAGGCTTTCTGTGACCTACCTATACGAAAATTGCCATGCCCTGTCACTCCTGGCTGATAGCCCCTATCCTGCTCACCGTGCTTTATTATTTTTTTGTAGTACTTGTCACTGACTCACATGTTTGTTTATCGTTCATCATCTGTCTCTTCCCCATTAGGGTATAAGCTCTAAGAGGGCAGAAGCTTTGTTTTGTTCACTGATGGCTGCCCAACACTGGAACAGTGCCTGGCATTAGGAGGATCTCAATAACCATTTGTTAAATGAGTGAATGAACCAGACACTGTGCTAGGCTCTGGAAAATCATAGATGACTAATATTTCCTGTTCTCAAGGGACTCACAGGCTAGGTGGAGTAACTGACGTGTAAACCACAATTAGTTGCAATGCCAAATAAGAGAGCTAAGGGCGCGGGTGTATAGTTGGCCCAAAGGAGCATGAGCATTGGGATGAGCCAACTATGCCAGCACCAGCCTTGGCACTTCACAGGCATCATCTCAGTCCTCAGAACACCCTCTGGAAAGGCCAGGGCTGCAACAGAGGTGAGGGGAGCCCTCTAGGTAGACAATCAGGCACGGGGCTCAGCAAGGACAAAGCCACTGTGACATGGCAACACTTGGGCTGCTGGAGAGTTGACTGTGAGTATATGTTTTGGTGGGTGGAGCCCAGGGAGCTGCAGCTGGCAGGAGGGGGATAGGCAGTCCCTAACTGGTAGGCCACAAGCTGCCCCTTTGCATTTGTGCCCCTCCCTGCTATGTGCCCTGCAGCAGGCAAGCACATGGAGAGCATCTGATGATAACAGCCAATTCACAACCAGTCAGCCAGGCTATCCATATGTTGAATGACTCAATGTCATTTTTTCCAGGTGGACCAGAAGCCTGCACTACCCCTAGTACTCAGTTCTTGGACATCCCCCCACTCCACTTCGAACCTGCAATTTTTAGATGATATCTGTGCCACCTCTAAGCCCCCATTCTATAAGCTGTTGAAAACCAACCCACATACCACCCCCGCATCATACTTTTCTTACCTCAATATAAATAATGAAAAATAACCTATGGCATGGAGCAGATGGGTTCTCTCTCCAGAAAGACTCGATTATTGAAGATCTAGTGCAAGGAGAAGCTGTAAATATCCCAGCTTGCTGCAATCGAGAGAATTAACCACACAGCAATTAAAGAAAACTGGTCTTCCATGGAGCAAACATCCAAACACCCCCAGTACAGAACTCTGAGATAAGTCAATTGCAGGTTCCTGTATCATAAATGCTAGGGACAGGGGAATTCAGGAAAGCAGCCCTGGAATCTTGAAGGCTTCCCTCACTTTTGGGGGGGGGGGTGTGTTTCCCATACACCATGGACAACATGGTAGAGCCCGAAACTCTACCCATCAGATTTCTATTTCTTTGATAGAAGAACTTTCACTGTTGAAGTGGGTGTCTTGAGGTTGTGAGTTCTCAATTACTGGAGGGACTCAGGCAGAGCCTAGATACATCCTGCTCTGGAAGGGAAGAAAGTCTTTGGGTTGCTAGTGGAAAGGGTAGAGTGTTGAGGGGAGAAAGCTGAAGGAAGTAGCTCATGTTCTCGAAGCCAGCAGCCCCACTCCACCGTCCAGGCCCATAACTTCTCGCTTCTCTAACTGCCTCTGAACCTTCCTTCTGATCGTTCCCCTTTCCCCGCAGCTCCAAAGCTGTTTCTGCAATCTTAACCTCGGGAGAGCCTGAATCCCAGGCTCTTGCCCCAGCACTTCTACACAGAGTGTAGGGCGGGTGCGATCCAAGTGTGCCCTCAATTCCATCCCTTGGCCCCCGAACTGGAAGAAACAGAGCCCAGAGGGTTCTGAAACCATTACCAGGATCCTGGGTTCCAGCGAGCACTCTTTATAAAGCACCTCCACCAAAAGTTTCCCCAGACATACAGAGGAAGCTGCTCCCTTTAGAAAAGGAGCAAAAATTATGGTGGGGTCTGTCCAGGAAAACCCAGGAATGATTGTTCCACCTCCCTTCACCCCAGCCCCCCAAGAAGGCTAACCACAGCCCCTTTCCTTTTTCAGGCTAGGTTGGGGAGGGCTGCCCAAGGACCCCCCCACCCCCCTCCCCCCTCCCCACGCGCAATTCACAAGAGGCGGGCTGGGGTAGGGAATCCCCTGGAGGCCGGGGGTGTGGTCCTGGCTTAGTGGGTCCTCCCCCACGCTCGGAAGGAGCAGGAGAGGAAGGTATCTGAGAAAGAGGCCCGGAGACGAGAAGAGAGCCTGGGTGGGTGGATGTGAGCAGGGCCTGTGAGAACCCAGAGTGAGGTTTGAACGTGGGGTTTTGGCTTCCAGCGCGCGGGGCCTGGGGCGCTGACTCAGCGGAGTCCCACGTCCAGGATGTTCCCGGCTGCCCCCACCCCGGTCCTGCCCCCGCCCCCAGGGCGCCCTTTGAAGCTGGGAGGGGCTTTGATCTGGGGTCTGCCCGGCGCTCAGCTGCCGCGGCCAGATGCGCTGGGGGAGGGGGCGGAGGAGCCGACCTTCGCCGCTCGCCCGGGCCTCGCCCTCCCCCCGACCCCCCTGCACCCTCTCCTCCGCGAGGAGGCTGTTTCCGGCAGTTGCTGGGGGGGCAGCTGAGCGCCCCACGACCCCCCCCCCCCTACCCCGTCTTGCAGCTGTTTCCCAGCTGCCCGGCCCCACCCCACAGACAGCTGGGAGCGAGGCTGCGGGAGGGGGCGGGGAGGCGGCCCAGCTGCTCGGCTCCGGGGCCGGGGCTGGGGGGAGGGCAGCGACATGAAAGACTCCAGGCGGGGGTGCCAGGCGGAGGAAACCCCCCGGCGGTCGCCCCCTTTCCGCGGGCTCCTCACATCTGGGCCGCAGGGGCCGCCGCCCCGGGCCGGTGGGGTGGGGGAGACGCGGGTCGGACACCCAGCCCTGCCGCACTGGGGAGGAGTGAGTCCTCTCAGGGGCAGGGGGCGCAGGGCACGCCCGAGGCTCTGAGTCGGTTGGCAGGTGCGAGGCGCAGGGCGCTTACCCTGTGGGTGCCGGGAGGTTCTGGGTTGCACACCAGTTCAGGGTGGTAAGGCCGCTGACCCGCTTCTGGGGGCTGCCCTGTGTCCTGGGACACCCCCAGCTCTTTCTGGGCTTTCTCTGCCTCTGACTCTTTTGGGAGGTGGGTGACAGCTGCTCCTACAGAGCCAGGGACAGCTGGGTGGCTGAAGACAGCTGGATGGGGTTAGCATCTCCCTGCTTCCCCGGCTGTCTTTGGCACCCCCAGGCCACCCTGCAGGCAGCCGGCTGCTTCGCCTCCAGCTGTGTGCCTGAGTGCAGGCGCTGTCTGGGGTAGACTTTCAAAGCTGGGAAGGTGGGGTTCCCGTCCATCCCATCCCCCACCACGATCTCCCCTCCATAGCTCAGTCTCATTGATGTATTTGATGTATCTGGAGAAAGGACCCCTTCCTTCTCCTCCCACCCCCATCAGCTAAAACAAAGCTAGGCCAAGGAGGCAAGAAATTGGGCAGCTTTGTCTTGACCCCCAACTCCTGGCACAGGGAGATGTCCAAGGACTCCAGATGACCAGCGACAAGGACAGCAAGACAGGAACAGATGTGAGTGGAGTTACTGTCTGCTCCCAGGCACCCTTCCGCCCTGGGCTGGAGGAGCACTGTTCTCCAGCCATCTGCCCTTGCCTTTAGTCCCAAACAGGTGCAGGGGAATAGAATTCCTGGCTCTGGGTCCCTGCAAAAGTGGGGCAGGGGGAGCAAGGAAGCAAGGATCCACTCCACCCTGCGTCACCTTCTACCCCTCCAAGAAGAAGCAATTAGCAGGGCCAAGACTCTAAGCTTCCCAGGCTGGGAGGCCTTCGCGCCCTGGTTCTGCCCACGCGCAGGTGCCCAGCCAAGGTCGCCCCTCCTCCTAGTGTGGAAGAAGAGGCAGAAACATGCAAATCAGTAGGCAACGCAAGAGCCTTTTTAAAGGCAATGCCCCAACTCCGAGTCCAAGCTGAGCCTCAGGAATCAGTCCTTTAAAAAAGTCCCCAAGACTTGCTTGAGACCTTGAAAAACTCTCCCAAAGGGCTTGGGGGTGTGATGTCTTTCTCATCTTGCTAAGCGACTCTTCCCAGCATCAAAGTGCTGATGCAGCCTGGGAGAGACCACTTCCCCCTGGCTGCCCTTCCTTCCATTCAGGGGCAGGGTCCAGAGCCCCATGCCATCAAAAGATGCCCTTCTACCCATCAGAACAAGGCCTGGCTAGACTAAATTCCAAGAGGCCAGAGTCTGTTCCACCTGCATGCCCTTCGCCCTGTGGTGCCTGGCATTTGGTGTCAATAAATATCTGTGGACTGGAGGAGGTAAATTGTGTGAGACTCTTAGGTGTTTCTCCTTGGTCTGCCTTTGGTAAGGGCACACTAGCAGGACATCAAAGAAAGCTGGGTCCCCTGCAGTATGGGACCAGGCCTGGCAGGCCCTCAGCAAATAGTCAGATGAAGTGGAGGCCTTGGTGAATTTACACACAGGCCTGGAGCTGGCCAGACTCCAGGGGGCAGAATCAAGGCGAGGAGGGCAGGGACTTCTGTCCCTAGAGGATCCCTCCCCACACCAACTCCTGAAGGCCCCCGATCTAGAGAGTGGGGTCTAAGAGGCAAGGCAGGGAGTGGGACTGCGCCATCATGTTTATTAGAAGGTTGGATTTCGGTGTGTGCTCTAGACAGATTACAGAATAAATACCTGCACCTTGAGAACAGGAAGTCCACGATTCATACAAAGTGCTCACTACAGGAAGTTGCTGTGTCAAAATCCAGGCAAAGAACCAACTCGGGCAGCCCTTCCTCCCCCACTGACCTCAACAAGGGCTGTGCCGGTGGGTTTCTTTTTCATTTCATTATTTATTTCTCTTTATTATTATTAATATTATTAATTGCTTTTGCTGTGGTCACTATCATTGGCAAAGTTCCTTTTCCCCTTTCCTGGACATGGGGTTCCTGTCTTTAAAAGATCCCACTCTGAGGCTGAAGATGCCAAAAGCTGCTTGAGAAGTGGCCTTTGAACTCCATCTGGGAAGATTATGAGAAGGAAGCAGAAGAAATCATTCTTGGTTTAAAAAAAAAAGGTCCCACAATCTACCAATCCTTACTCAGTGATCAAACTGCCCAAAAGAAACAGAAGAAAAACAAGGAGAAACAGGCCAGTGGGCACTGGTCCTTCCTCCCAGGGTGGGGTGAGGAGGCCCCCAAGGCTCTAGGGGACGCTGAGGCTGGTTCCAGCCAAGGGGGCTTGAAGGGGAAGGAGTGGAAGAAAAAAGGAGACAGAGAGAGAGAGCTCAGCGCCTTGAGGCAGACACCTTCCCAACTCTAGGGCCACCTGTGGCCCCAGCCCAGACCAGCTCCCGCTGTCACCTCTGTGTCCAGGAGATTCATAATAAAAAAAAATTTTTTTTCAAAAACAAAACCCAAAACAAAACAAAACCCAAAAGGAAAAGACCTGGGGGAATGGAGGGAGGAAAAGAGGGGGAAGAGGTAAGGTAAGAGGGTAGGTCTCTGGATGCATAATTCCCAAGCCACTGGAGGCTGGGGGGGGAGATTCCTCAGCGCCCCATGTGGCGTTAGCTCGTCACGTAGTGTTTGGTGGACGGCTGCCCATACACCCTGTAGAAATCCTGGTGACCAGGCTGCTGGGAGGCATCGAGCCAGTCTCTGACCGCTAGGCCGGGGAGGGACTGGGGGACTGAGGGTGTGGGTGGAAGCGGGTGTGAGTACTCCTGCGAGGGCACTGTCCAGGGGAAGTGGCCGGATCGGGGATAGGGCTGGTGGCCACCATGGTTGGCCACGGAAGAACAGTAACAGTTGTCCACAGAACAGACGAGAATCTTGCGGCCGCCATACTGGGGGAGCATGGGCTGCTGGGCGGCAGTGCCGTTGGGATACTGCGACGGGGGGAACACAGGACTTGAGTGTACTGGTTGGGCGCCGCCCGGCAGGGCCACCAAGTGCTGCGTGGAGCTGCAGGGCCCCAGGGGCTGCCCAGACTGGCCCTCGCCGCTGGCTGTGCCCGCCGCCCCGTACTGGCCGCCCACAGGGCCCGACGACGTCTCTAGGAAACTGGCCTCAGGGAAGGCTGTTGAGTGCTTGCGCTTCTCCGCCCCAGAGCTGTTCACGCCACAAGGGTACAGGGGGACGCTCTGCAGGAAGGGCACCGGTGTGCTGAAGGGGCCTGTGGAGAGGTTGGGGCAAAAGTTGCCAAAGTTCCCACCCCAGGCAACCCAGGCCTCCTCTCCCCTGGGAAGCTTTTACATCGGTAGAACCAAGCACAGTACATCATCTCCGCCATCGTTCACTCTTCCGTAAGAGGTAGATGATGATATTGTTCCCATTTGACAGCTGAAGAAGCTGAGGTTAAGGGAGGTAACGTCGCTTGTCCCAGGCCCCACAGCTAGAAATGGCAAAGTCAGGATATAAATAAATTCTATCTAACTGGGCCACACTTTCTGTGGGAGGGGAGACTCTGGCACTGACCCCTCCCTAAAGGGCTCTTTCCCTTCTATTGAGGACCCCACCCTCACCTTCTAGCATCTTCCGCAGTTGCTTCTCCTTCTTGGCAACCTCATTCAGGAAGAGCTTGGAGTTCAGGTGGCCAATCTTAGGGGGAGAAAGGCTGCTACCCGTGCAGGTCTGGGTCCTGGGGGGCAGTGGACGGGGCATCTGCTGTGAGGAGGCATCACCAGTGAGCCCGCCCTCCTCCCCCGCTGGGCCGGCCGCCCTGCCCGCCCGGGAGGTCTCCCCCGCGGGCCAGGACCATGTGCTCACCTGTCCATGAGGATTTTCACAGACTTGGTATTCTGAGGGGAGAGAACAGGGTCAGTCAGAGGACATGGCAGCAAGGAAGGATGGGAAGAAGGAAGCTGCCACCATCCTCCCTCTAGCCAGGCGTTGCTGAGTCTCTGATTCTGGCCAGAATGCGGCAAGGCGGGGTCACCATTTGTAGGAGGTAAAAATAGCTAGCATTTATTGAGCACTTCCTAAGACAGACATTGCTAGAAGTGCTTTCTGTGCATCCATCGTTTTATCCTAAGGGGTACGTTCCACAATCTATATCTGAAATCTTTGGAGTCAGATGAGTTTTGGAATTTTTTTGATTTTTGAAGGAAAATATGGTGCCTGTACCATAAATTGTGTATCACCCCCAACAGGACTTAAACGAATCCAACATAATCCAATTCATCAGCATTTCTGCAGCAAAATGTTTGAACAGTCATGCCAAGTTGCCCAAGTTCAGGCCAGTGTTTGCTACTCTATGAGTTGACAGTTTGTTTTTTTTCTTTCAGGTTTTAGAGATTTTTAAAATTTGGAATTGTAGATAAAGGATGGTAGATCTGTATTAACATCCCCATAAGGCCTATGGAGACTATATGACTTTCCCAAGTAACAAAGCTAGAAAGAGTAGGGGTGGGATTGGAATCCGTGCAGGCTAGCTCCAAAGCCAAGGGCATGTGAGCATACTAGTGGTAGGAAGTTGTGTGTGTGTGTGGGGAAGCAGAAAACTGCAGGCCCCAACCTGAAAACAGCCCTGGGTCCCCCAGCCCGGTCCCAGACCCAGCCCACCTTCATGAAGCTGACGTCCTCTGTCTTGTCAAAGAGCAGCTGCAGGGAGCCAAGCAGCTTCTTGGCCTCCTGCATGCGCTCGCTGAGGTGCAGCGCCTGCGCCGCGTTCTCACTGCAGAACTTGGCCTGAGCCTTGTCCAGGACCTCCACCGTCTGCCGCAGGTCCTCATCCAGCAGCTGGTGCAGCTTCTCGTACTGCAGCCGCACCTCCTCCTTCAGTTGGCTCACCTTCTCCTGCGGGTACAGGGGCAAGAGTGAGTGGGCGGGTGAGCGCTGGGGCCCTCTGGCTGCCGCTCCTGCCCATCTCACATCCTGGATAGCAGCATCTGGGACCCCAAGTCCCCAGGCTGCTCCAGGGTCCCAAGGACAAGGTCTGACCTGCCAATTCCCCACTGGGTAGCACAGGGCTCTGTGCCCCACCCCTGGCACCTGTGGGGGCTCCTCCACTGACAGTTCACTGAAAGACTGACCAAGGGGTTCTGGCACAGAGCCGACCATACAACAGATCTTTAAGTAAAGAGCTAGTCCAAGGCCCTGCACCCAAGCCTCCCCCTACACCCCCCACTGGCTTGGGCTTAGCTACCTCTACCAGGCGCTTGTCTGACTCGAGTTTGTACATCTGGTCCTCGATGTCCTGCTCTCGCTCCTCCAGCCGGTCCTGTTGCTTCATCAGCATCTTCTGCAGGGACAGTGGGGTAGGGGGCGTCAGAGAGGGGGCTGTGGATCGATCCTTTCCCACAAGTGGGTGAGAACCCCCCTCCCTCTACAGAACAGGCTTATCCTACAGGTCCTTTGCCTAAAATTGCCACCCGGCCCCTTCCGACCCCCATGCAGTCCCAGAGCCTGTTGACAGCTGTCTGGCCAGCCTCTGACCCCAGTAACAGGAAGCCTGGAATAGCTTCCCACACATACTTAAACCATGAGCTTTCTGAGGGTAGGGTCAGGCCAACCTCTGTCCTAAGCACTTTTCCTGTATTGACTTATCTAATCATTCCAGTAATGCTGTGAGGTAAGTACTATTAATACCCTCAGTTTACAGAAGAGGAGACTGAGGCCTAGAGAGGCTACGTAATTTGTCCCAAGTCACACAGCTAGTAGGTGGCAAACTGGGACACAAACCCAGGTGATCTGGCAGCAGAGTGTGATCTTTTCCAAGCCATGCTGCTTCTCTTAGAGATGAGCACCCTGGGATGCAGAGGGTCAAACCATCTGCCAAGGTCACAGATGCCCTCTGGTTCCTTGTCCCAAGATCTTACCCTCTACCTGCCCAACACTAGGGGCATCAAGCCAGCCACCCCCTTCCTCGAGCTTGACACTGAGAGCTAGGCCTCTGGAGTTCTTGATAACTTGCTCAGGCCCTCAGGTGGCTCCAGGCAGAAGGGAGATCCTGGTTCTCCTCAGACCCGAGGTCAGTCTGCTAGACGGTGCTGGAACAAGCTGCGCTTCGTGGCAATTAATCCCATCCTCCTCCTTGCCTGGCCCCGCTGCTCCACCCATCCCATCAGCCTCCCTCACCAGACACACCTCTTCAAACAAGGTCTCTCCTCTACCTCCTTTCAAATACTTTAGCATGGCAATGAAGACTCTCTGACAACCTGACTCTCCCAGCCAGGGGGGCTGATATCCTGTCCCCGACATTCAGTGTCTGTTTTAACTCCCTGGACTCTGTTCACGTTTTTCTGCAGCCCACAGTGCTTCTTCCTTCCCCTTGTCTATCCTTCAAGGCCCAACTTAAGTCCCCACTCCTCTGGGAAGCCCTCCCTGGCCCCTGCTCTGAGTCTGTGCAGGTCCCTCCCTAGCGGACCACAGAGTGGGGCTGGCACATGCTGCCCTCCCCTAGGAGCTGCACTGTACAATATATGGTGGCCACTGACCACACGTGGCTATTGAAATTTAAGTTAAAAATAAATTAAGTTGGGAAGCAGATGTGGCTCAACTGATAGAGCGTCCGCCTACCATGTAGGAGGTCCAGGGTTCAAACCCAGAGCCTCCTGACTCGTGAGATGAGCTAGCCCACACAGAGTGCTGATGTGCACAGGGAGTGCCATGCCACGCAGGGGTGTCCCCTGTGTAGGGGAGCCCCATGTGCAAGGAATGCACCTTGTAAGGAGAGCCGCCCCACGTGAAAAGAGTGCAGCCTGCCCAGCAATGGCACCACACACAGGGAGAGCTGACACAGCAAGATGACACAACAAAAAGAGACACAGATTCCAGGTGCTGCCGAGAATGCAAGCAGACTCAGAAGGACACACAGCAAATGGACACAGAGAGCACACAATGGGGGCAGGGGGAGAGAAATAAATAAAATAAATCTTTAAAAATAATAAAATAAATTAAATTAAACATCAGTTCCTCATTTATGCCAGCCTCATTTCCAGTGCTCAATAGCCACATAAGCAAGTGACTATAATGCTGGATACCACAGATACAAAATGTTGCCATCACCACAGAAAGTTCCATCCGACGGCGCTGCTCTGGAGTCAGGTAATTGTCTCCCCTGCCATGGTCTGATCTCAAGGCGTCTTGAAAACAGGCCACCCAAAGTCCTGAGCACCCTATAGGTGTATAATACAACAAAGTTTGGGAAGCGGATTGCATAGAGCCTAGCTCACAGTATGTTCTCAGCAAAAAGTGGTCTCTTCCTTCCTCTGTGGGGGTCTCCGAGTGACCCTCAAGTTTGACCCTGTGAGGTCACCCAGGACAGGAACTCTAAGAACCAGACCAGGAGATCCTGCCTGCAGCAGCACCTTGCCCTTCCAACAGGACCCCCAGCCCCAGCCCCGACCCACCACGCACTGGGAGCTGCTGCCAGCCTGAGGGTCAAAGCCTGAAAATAAAGACAGTTTGGGTGGGGGAGAGGAAAGGGGCAACCCCAGGTCCTCGGCCCGGTCTCCCTCCTATCTGAGGAAGACTGAGACTGGGGTCTCCCCCTTTCCAGGACAGTGGGAGACCCACTGTCCAGGCCCTGGACAGGTCCCCAGGGAGCTCCGGCTGACCCCGCTTCCTCTTCTAAGCCTCTCTCAGAGCCTACCCTGGTGGCACGTGGATGCTGGGACCCTGCTGGGTCTTCCTTTAGCTTCAGGGTTCCAGGACCTTCTGGGGTGGGATCCTGGTCTGGCCTAGCAAAGGCAGGGGGGCAGGGGCCCACGCTCCCTACTGCGCAGAGGGGTTTCATTTCTCCTTCCCCAGTTCAGAGGCCTCAGGCTCCTGTCTCTGCTGCAGGGGCTGGGGGCAGGGAAGGCAGGAAGGGGAAGGAAGCTCGCCAGGGTCCCCAGCCAGGGAGGACTGCGAAGGGGCCCATGCTGGCAGCTCACCCTTGCAGAGCCTGCCCACAGGGGTAGGTGATCTTGCTCCCGCCATAGACAGCATCTGCAGGAATGACAGGGGCAGGGGTCCCTGCTACCACAGGCACAGGGAAACTGAAGGGGAGATGGGGGATACTTATCCTCCCCAGGGAACTGCTAAGAGCTGCGAGTTCCCATTTCCCATCTGGGAAAAGCCTACAGTTAAAGTGGGGCCAGACTTCCTAGCTCCAATCAGAGCTGGGGGGTGGGGGGCACCTTACCAAGTTGCTCCAGCCTTCGGGGAGTCCCCCAGACTGTGGCACACCCCAAGTATGCGGGATGGAGCAGGGAACCACGGCCTGGACTGAGAGCACTTGGAGTCCCAGGCTCAGGGACCAGCCTCCGATGGGGGTGGACGGCGAGGGACAAGGTGGAGCCCAATCTGCCCCGCCTCAGCAGGCCCTGGCCCAGACAGCACCTGCTCACCCTGCCCTGCCTCTTGGGGCCCATGGTCTGCTCCTAGGCCTGTGAGGGCCGATGCTTCAAGGAGACTGGGGGGAACTCCATTCCCACCCCCCCAAGGCCCCAGAGCATCCTGCTCCTCATACCTGTTGCCCCACATTCCAGACTCTGCCTTGAGCTGCTCTCTGATCCCCCTCCCAATCCGGAGAGGCAGGAATTGTAAGCCCCTCACATTCTGGCCGCAGGAGAGCCTCACATCCCCCTGGAGCCTGACTGGCCAGGCCCAACCGGCATTCCTGATGCCAGGAGTGACTGGGCAGGTGCATGAGGCCACGGGTCTCCAGGCTGTATGAAAGTTAATGGATAATAAGAAAACCATCATGCCATTCTTGAGAAGCAAGGTCAGGAGGGAAGAGGACCCCGCAGACTGGGGGAGAGACAGGCCCTAGGTTTTGAGACAAGGCCAGGGCTGGCTCCAGCAGCCTCTGGTCGGGGGTGGGGAGACAAGAAGGGGCTGGGCTGCTGGAGCACCTCTTCCTGCTCAGGTCCTTGCCCAGATGACTCTCAAACCAGGCCGGGCCTGCAGCCCATGCTCAGAGCACCCCATCCTGGCCTGCTCCCAGCTGCCAACCCTTCACCTCCCTCCCAGCTCCCCCACCTAAGCCCTTTTCCCAAGAACACATGAGCCTCGCCTCTCCCCGGGGCCCACAATGTGCTCTTTCTCTCAGAAAAGCATCTGCCTGTCCAAGGACACCTTTCCATGCCTCAGCCCCTGCCTTGGGCTACCACGTTGACCCCCTGGCTGGAGAAACCAGGCCAGATAGAAAAGGGCTATGGGGTAATGCAGGGTGGCGGGGGAGAGCCTGGGAAAGGGAAGAGGCGGCATCTTGGAGGCAGCCTCAGCAGACCCCAGAGAGGGTTTCCCAGCTGTAGAGCAGAATTAGCTTTTGCCATGCAGAGAGCAGCGCTCTGGGGCAGCAGAACAAAGAGGCGAGAGAGAAAGCCCCCTTTTGTCTGGGTTTGAATGCCAGGCCAGCCGAGAAGGAAGGCTTTCTCGGAGCCAGTGATGAGGCTGGCCAGGCCTGCCTGCTAAGCCTAGGGCAGCAGCCCAAGCGGAGCTCCCCCCTCTTCCAAGGCCCACCCAGACTGCCCCACACCACATCGCAAGATCCAGCTGAGCACCTACCTCCAATACCCTCCACAAGCAGTGAGCTCCCCCTGAGGAGAATCCCACCTGCCCCCAACACCCCCCAGCAGATGAGAGTCGCACGCCCCTTGGCCCAGACTCACCATCACCAAACCACCGTTGTGTGGGCAGACTCACACACTAGCACAGCCAAGCGGACAACGGCCCTGCATGCACACTCAACTTCAGTTCACAGGTACACAGCAAGCACGACAGGCAGGCACCCTCTTCTCTCTCAGTAAAGTGCATACACATGCGTGTGCATGCAAGCCTTCTTGACCACACCACCACACAGGAGACAACCACATAATTAAATCACTCACATGGTACCTTCCCAGGGATATGCATGTGAGATACACAACCCAGACACTCCAGCTACACACATACACATACACACCTGCAGACAAACATGGACACACTGCCACCCAGAGCGGCAGGAGGCAGAGGAATCAGTAGGGTGTGCTGACAGGCGTGTGGCTGAGTCAGCAGGATCCTGGGGTGGAGGTGGGGGCTGGGTCCCTGCCTGAGGCTCCTCTCGGTGCCTGACAGCCAAGGCCAGGCCGGCCCACCTTCCACACAGACTCAGGGTGGTCACAGAAGGGGCAGCCACATGACCCTCACGTGCACGCAGCCTCCCGCCCCCGCCCTCAGGGGTATGGTCTGCTGGGGCGATGCAGGGCAGTGGGTTCTGCAGAGCCTGGCTCCTCACACCCTCTGCTGCAGCCCCCTCCCCCAGCACAGTGGGGCAGGGCAGCCCGCCCTCCCACAGCCCTCCCAGAGACAAACAATGGGGGCAGAGACTCAGGATTCCCTCCAGGCTCCCAGTGACCCCTGTCCAACAAGGAGCAATGTGAGCAGGGTACCCTCCCCTCACCCCATGCACTGCAAACCCCCAAGTGGCCCAGGCAGCGGGCTCCCCTCCCCAGAGAACACCTCTTCTCTACTCTGAATCTCTCTGAAAGCAAGAAACGGGGTCCTGACAACGTCTCCAGAGAGGCCTGGACCTGCTGCCCTAGTAATGACACAGACAGACAACTATGCACGCCCCCCCACACAGAGCTAGGCTTCTCTGGGTCTCTTTCCATATTGAGGGAGGTCATGAGATGGGGGCTATCCCTGTTCCTACCAGTTCCCCCTGGCTCAGACGAGCCCCTGAAACCTGGGGGCTGGGGGCTGCCAGGCCCGGGCCCACCTGGATGTCCCAGTGTTAGGCCCTTAGCTGTCCACAGCCACACATGTAGGTCTAGACTGGTCTCTGGGGCCAGTCCAGTGGACACCCCAGCCACCCCAGTGGACACTCCCCCCTCCAGGCAATACGGCCCACACCGGCTTCCCAAGGGCAGAGCGGGGCAACAGCCCGTGCAGGGCTGACGCTGACCGCCGTCCATCAAAAGGCTGGGTGGAAGCCCTGCTTGCCGCCCTCCTGGGCCCCCGCTCCAGGCAGCAGGCCCCTGTGCTCATGCCAGGGGGGCCACCAGGGAGGGGTTGGTAGGGATTTCCTCTTTCTAGAAGAGAGGGCATTTCAGCAGCCCCTGGGAGGGCAGAAGAGAAAGCATGAGAAACAGAGCTGAATTTTAAGGCATGTGCCAGTTCTCCATGTTTCTGCTCCTACCCTGGAGAATTCAGTTGCCCTCCTCCATGGCACCAGCAGAGGCCCTTTAAGACGGACTCCCTCCTGCACGGGAAAGGCGCCTCCCCTGCTGGCTAGAGCTGCTGGAGAGGGTAGATAGAGGGTCCCTCCATTCCCACTGCCCACCCTCTTCCCTCGGGGGTGGGGCTTCCTTCATCCACATTCAGTAAGTCACATTCACACCTGAATGGCCTGGGCCACTGAAGGGTTTCCAATGCCAGGGCCCTGGGGTGCCAGGGAGAATCCAGAGAGCCTGGGTTGGAGGAGCCTGGAGGGGGCTGAGACGCAGGCTGCCAAGCACAGATGCTGAGCGTACAGAATGGCACATCTGACCCGGTGCCACTTGCTCGTGAACCTGCCCACACCAGACCGGAACACACACCCAGAGTGCTGACAAAGTGTGGTGCCTGCCTCCATCCGGTCCCTTCCAAGAGCCTGAGGATCCTGGGGCCTGCTGGTGGGAACTCCAGGCTATACTCTGCATGCACTTGCTACCCACCACCCCCAGTTATTCAGGCAGAGACAGGTGCATTTGAAGGTAAAGCAGACAGCCTCAAGAGACTCTCGAACAGTGTGACAAACACACCTAAAGATACCCTCCTAGTACCAAGTCAGGTGCAATTAGATATTCTCTCCCACCCCAATTAAAGACACACCCCAACACTCAGATACAGCCAAGATCACAACCGTGGATGCAGACACATATATGCTCACCACCCAGTGCTGCAGCCCTGCTTCACGACCTCTCAGACACAGCCCCTTTTTTTCCCCTCCCCCCACTTTCTGCTGCCAGTCCCAGGACAGAGCAAAGGACAGCCCGCCTTTCTCCTGCCTCCGCACTTTTCCCAGCCTCCTCCCCCAGCCCTTCTATCTTTATTAATAGCAGCAGCTTCCCCCAACTGGGAAAAGTCAGGGCTCTGCCCGCCCTGAGTGGGGGGTGGACACCAGGGGCTCATCCACGTCCCCTAGGCCTCTTTCCAGCCTGTGCTTGTGTGTGTGTGTGTAGGGTGGCTCCTCACTCCTTCCCCCACACTTCCTTTAAGAAACCAGAGGCCTGTCCTGGCACAAAATCCCAGAGCTAGCCCATCCGATTGGAAACTAATTATACAGCAAATTTTATTTGTTATCCCCGCCCTCAGCTGTGGTGGCCCTCCTGCCTTTTGTTGGTTGTATGTGTATGTGACTCATTCTGACTGGTCGTCCCCCCCACCCCCACCCCGCAGGAAACAACCCCCATCTACAACCATCCCCTGATCTGAGCTTCCTCATACCCAAACTCCCCACTGGCCTCAACTAGCCTCTGGGAGCCCCCACCCAGAAACACTCCCAGAACTACCAAAGCCTGTGCCCACCCCCACGGGATCACACCCAGGCCCTGAGCTGGGGCTTCCGAGATTGCTCACAGTCCCAGGCCAACCTCTTCCTTCTGGTATGACTCAACCCTGAAAGCCTGGGGACCGGGGAGGGACCTAGGAGGAGCCCCCCTCCACTGACTGGGATGGAAGTATTGCCTCAGTCCAGCTCCCAAAGCCAGGCCCAGAGGCCTGAGGGGGAAGGAGGTTCTGACATTGGCCACTGCTGCAGGGTGTATACAATGGGAGGGGATGTGGTTCCGTAATCACCAGCCGGGCAGCCCAGGGGAGCCAGCTGCCTGAAACCAGATTTCAAGGCGGCTCAACCTTAAACCCACAGGATTCTTTTTCTGTCTTCCACTTCCCCTCCCCAAATGTGGGAGGGCTGTGATCGAGGGCTGGGTTGGCAGAAAAGGGCTCAGGGTGATGGAAGACATATACTTTCGGGTTTGTTCCCGCAGATGCCTGCTATAGGCACAGGCACACAGAGGGCAGGGTTTCGCAGGGAGCGGGCCAGTGGAAAACCATCCTCACCTCTGAGACTCAGGCGGCTGGCCAGGCCTCATGGGACAGATACCCCAAGTTCAGCTCTCCCTCCAGAAGCCCCCCTGCATGTGTTTCCAACAGCACTTGAAACTAACATGGCTGCTTTTGTTTACTTCCTCATTGGTATGCCAGCATCATGGATCATGTCAGCCACAGCAGCGGCACCAGGACACTCATTACATAAACAGCAGCTGGAGAAGCAGGACCGGGGTCACTGCCTCGGTGACTTCCCGTAGGGCCTACAGAAACTACGCTAGGGGAGGGAACTGCGCAACACAGAACAGCAACACCCAAACTCTACCCCTGACCGCCCCACACCCCAATTCTACAAATGACTCAAGATGGACCCTCTAAGCACAGGTGCAGGAATGCATCCAGTAGAAATAGGGGACCCTTCTTCCCAGGACCTTGTCCCCAAACTTTCAAAGTAGGAGAGTTTGGAAGGGGACCTCTGGCCTGATGTCACAAAGGTGGCTCTGTTCCGACGAGTGGACACAGGCAGGAGGGAGTATGTGTGTGTGTGTCTGTATGTAGGGTACTTGCCCGGATCTCATTCCTCCGGATCTCCACGTCGCACACCGAGTGTCCCTGATGCGCGCCGCTGTAGTAGCAGCAGTACTGGCACACGGCCACCTGCTCGGCCTCGCAGTGGTAGAGGCGGTAGGCGTTGTGCTGCGGGCAGCTCCAGGCCCGCACGTCGTCCGCCTCCACCAGGAGGTGCCCGCGGGCGGTGGAGGGCTGCTGCAGGTGCGTCTGCACGTGGGACTGGCAGCAGGGCGCCTCGCAGCGCAGGCAGACCTTCTGCGCGGGCAGTGGGGGGCCGCGGCGGCAGAACACGCAGTGCAGCGCCGCCGGCGGCTTCTCCACGTGCAGGGCGTTGAACTTCTCCACGATGTTGGTGAGCTTCAGGTTCTTCTCCAGGCCGGGCTTCTGGTTGTAGGCCTGGTTGCACTCAGGACAGCGCACCAGGCCGCTGTCCTTGGCCCACGCCTCACCGATGCAGCCCCGGCAGAAGTTGTGTTTGCACGGCAGCTGGACCGGCTCCACGAAGACATGCAGGCAGATGGGGCAGATAAGCTCCTCCTCGAAGCAGTTCTTCCAATTCTCCGCCATGGCGGCGGCGGGCAGGAGCCCCGGGCAGGCCTCCCCAACTCCGCAGCCCTGGGAGTCCGTCCGGTGCAGCTGTAGGTCCACCGAGCCCGGAGCTCCGGCTCCAGCCGGCCCCGACAGTCGCTCAGTCACCAGCGCCTTCCGTGCGCCCGCCCCCCAGAGGAGGGAGCCTCGGTCCTCTCGCCGCGCGCGCAGCCGGCTGCGTCTCCTCCTCCTCCCGAGCGCCTAGCGGGAGGCGGCGGACTGCGCCAGGGCCGCGGCCGGGGCACCAGCCCGGGTGGGGAGAGCTGGGGTCCAAGTTCCATATAAGAGGCCGCCTCCCCCGCGGCGCGGCTAGGGCAGCGGCGGCCGGCGGCCTGCGCTCGGCCCCGCAGCTGACATCGGGGCGCGCCCCACGGCGGACCGAGCCCGGGCGCCCGCACACTTCCTCTAGCGACGGCGGCGGCGACGGGGCTCCCTTCCCGGCTCGCCTCCCGCGCCGCCTCCGAGGTCCGAGGGGCCGGGGAAGCGAGGGCGGCCGCGCCGAGGCTGGCTAGACCCAGACGGGGCGGCCGAGGCGAGCCGGCGGGGCCGGGGCGCGGGCGCTCCCCGGAGGGCCGGCAGTCCGCGGGTGCGGGGCGCGGGGCGCAGGCGGGCCGACTCCGGGGCGCTGCGTGCGCGCAGGGGCAGTCATTCAGATGAAATTCCAGTCCCCGGCCAGAGACACCAGCCCGCCTCTGCCTTCCTCCTCCCTTCACAAATAGAAACGGAAGGGGGAGGGAGAGAAGTGGGGAGGGAAAAAAAAAAAAAAAAAAAAAAACCAGAGCGGGAGGGAGGAAGGCGCCCCCGAGGTGCTCCGGCCTGACCCCCCTCAGCGCTACTTCTGCGCTCCCCCGAGGCCCGGGCCGGGCGCCCCCGCCGCGGAGAGACCCCACGCTCCGTCCCCGCGCTGGGCGGGCGCCTCAGCTCTGCCGAGGAAAACAAGGATTGATCAAACTAGAAAGGAATTTTTCTCAACTGCTAATGAACAGGAGGCTCGGCTCCCGGCCTCCCCTCCCCCGGCCCTCCCCTCCGCCGCCCCGGCCCCCTCCCCCCCACTTTCTTTTCTTCTCGGCCTCTGCTCCGGCCTGGCAGGCTCGGGGCTGCGGTCGGAGCCAGCCTGCGGCGCCGGGGCCGGGCCGGGCGCCTCCCTCAGCGCCCAGCCATCTTGGGCTCCGGGCGGCGGCGGCCGGGGAGCTGGGTGCGCTCGCCCGAGGGTCTTGCAGCGTTGTTTTGTTGGTTTTTTTTTTTTTGCTTTTTTGCTTTTTGGGTTGTTGTTGGTTTTTTTTTTTTTTTGGTGGATTTTTTTTTTTTTTTTAGGAGCGGGCTGGCGGCATCCGGCAAAAGAGAAGAGAGGGGAGAAAATGCCAAGTCCCGATCTCTCTCCTCCTCTGCTCCACCCACCCCGGTCCTTTTCAAAAAAATAATAACAGAAAGAAAACAAAACAAAAAAGAATAGAATTCAGAGAAGTCGGCAGAAAGGCGAGCGCCCCCGGCCCCCGGCTGCCGCCCGGGCGACGCGTCCGGGGCGGGCCTGCGCCCGTCGCTCCGTCGGTGGGTCTGTCGGTCCGCCTGCTGCTTCTTAACTGAGGGGAGGGCACTCGGGCAGGGTCTCCGCAGCGGCTGTCGCCTCAGAGCTTTAGCCTCAGATTAAAAAAAAAAAAAAAAGGAAGAAAAAACCCAACCCCGACACTCATCACAGCCACCTTCAGCCATCTTGCGCGTATCATTATTTCAGGAATAATCTGTTTAATAAAAATAGCTGCGTCTCTAGCCCCCTCCCCTGAAGCCTGAGCTCCCCGCCCCCTTTTAATAATAATCTCGATAATAAAAATGATCGGCGGGCCGGGCAGTCCGCGGCTGCCTTTTCCTGCCTCGGCTCGCTCGGGCTCCCGCTCTCCTCCCCACAGGAGGGGCGCGCGGGGGGCGGGGGGCGCTCGCCGCCGGGGCTCGGCGTGCGTGTGCGCGCGCGCGTGTGTGTGCGTGCGTGTGTGTGAGGAGGTGCGTCCCTGCTGTCCTCCAGTCGGCCCCCGCCGCCTCCGCGGGAGGGAGGGGCGCCCTTGCCGCGGCCTCGCTGCTGCGGGAGGAGGACGGGCGGGGGAGGAACTCTGGCCTGTGCGACCAGCTCGGGGGGCGCACCCGGGTCCCAGCATCCTCCGGCCACGGTGTGGCCCTTGAGTCCGCAGCCGCGGGGAATATAATGGACTGGGAGCTGAGTGCGGCCGGCAGGGTGGGGACGCGGACGGGCAGGGGGCTGCGGCGAGCCGGGCTCCGGGGCTGGGACAGATAGAACGGGGGGGGGGGGGGGGTGTGCCTACATCAAGGCCGGTCCCGCTATTCGGGAAGGGGGCGGGGATACGGGGAGGGGTCTTGCAAGGAGAAAGCGGCCTCGCGCTGGCGCCGCCTTTAATCAGCACCCGCTGGTTGGGCCCAGCCCGCACTAGAGATAAACGGGCGGGGGAGGGGAAGGGCGGGGGCGGGGCTTCCTGTCCGGAAGTGCTGCTACAGCTGCTGGGGAGCCAGGCTCCTCCCCTTTTCTCTGTCAGGAGTCGGGGCTGTTCCGGAGGCTGCTCCCGTATTGGGCCCCAAGCTGAGGCCCCGCCTCTTTAAGGCGGGGCAAATCCGCAAGGCTTCAGACCTGCACTAACTTCGGTACATTAAACATTGAGCGAGGGAGGGGACTCGCGCCTCTTAAAAGGGCGATGCTCCCTGATGCGTAGTGGGTCCACTTCTTCCCTTGCCTTTTCACCCTCAGCCCTTTCTACTTGAGAAGGGAGGGTTTGTCATTCGGTCTGCTTACCTGCCTAAAGGAACTGAACAGGGAATTGCAAAGGTTCACAGTGGGGCAATCTCCCCATGTCCTTAATATTTTTCCCCATGTGCCTGACGCTTAAACTGTCATGCAAGATAGGCATTACCCCTTTGATTGATGAAGAAACTGAGGCATAAAGAATTTAAGTAATCTGCCCGAGGTCAGTCAGTCAATATTTAACAAAAACCTTTATGTGCCAGGCATTTTTCCAGGCTCTGGGGGTTCAGTCGAGAACTTGTACCAAATAGAAATAAAGACAATAACAATAAGTAGGATCATTTCTGGGATAGAGAGTAAGGGATCAAACAAAGGCTCTCGAAAAAGTGATATTTGAGCTGAGACCTTAATGCAGAGGAGGAATCAGGCAGGTGAGAACCTAGAAGAAGTGTTCCAGTCGGAAGGAAAAATAAATGCAGAAGCAAAAGATGAGGCATGTTCCAGGGCAGAGAGAAGGCCGTGTCGGGAAGGAGGGAGACAAGTAGGGGCCAGCAGCATAGGCAAGTCGTGGTAAGAAGTTTGAACGTGGAGCTGGTTGTGGGAAACTGTCGGATTTGATATATATTTTGGAAGTAGCACCAACAGGATTTACTGATGGATTAGATATGGGGTGGAAAGGAACCAACACAATGCTAGTAGTGGGGTAGAGATCAAGATGTGCTTCTCACTGCATATAGTATATCCTTTTGAACTTTAAAATTTTAAAAATCATGTGTATATAATATCTATGCCCCCAGAATGTTTTAAATGATTCACTAGGATTTTGCCCTTAATAGTGGATAGATGATGGTGCCATTTACCAAGAAGGGGGAATTTTGGAGAGGGCTGGATTTGGCAGAGGTTGGGTGGGGGGACAATATTCAGTACTTCTGTCTAGCTATGTTGTCTGAGTTGGCTCAGATATCCCAGTGGAAGTGTTGAGGAGGCAATTATATATACAGGATCAGTGCTAAGGGAGGGGGGGAGGAAGAGGTTTGTACTGGAGATAACAGATTTGAGAGTCATCAGTGATTATGTTCTAAATTGATAGAGCTGAGATTCAAATCCAGTTCAGTCTGATCACTGGATTATTGATCTTTCCATCACCACAGAGGGCTCTGTGCTTCAGGACCTCTGTCTCCTTATTCCTGATGAGAGGGCTAATGTAGGACCTTCAAGGACTGAGCCTGTGTCCTTGACATCCCTTACACATGGGGATGAATGAAATCAACGAATGAACAAAAAAGGAGAAAATGGTTTCCAAGCCCTAGTCCTCAAGCCCATGCTCTAAGGATGGTGCAAACAAACAAGGCTTAGCTGGGAGTGTTGGCAGGTCTTTCTCTGGCCTATTCACCAATGACCTCCAGGATAAATCTAAAGGGTTCCTCTCATTCCTCACCATTTTTGACAGCTCCCCTCTGACATGTAAGACATCACACTCTTCCAGTTTTCTTCTCATATTTCTAACCACACACTTCAATTTCCATCTCACAACTGTTGGTATTCCTAAGAGTCCTGCCCATCATCCTCTTCTCTTACTAATCTACACCTGCTCCCTGGAGGAGCTCATTAACTCCCCAGATTTTATTACTGTCTTTATGGTGATGACTTCTCTGTCAATTTACATCCCCACCCTCCTGGTTGCAGACCCATATAGCCAACACTCCTCTCCACCCAGATGTCCCACAAGCACCATGAATTCAATACAGTAGAAATTTAACCCCTAATTCTCTTTATATTCCAAACTATTCCTCCTCATGCATTTCCCGTCTCAGTTGGCAGACATATCAGCTACCTAGTTACGAAGCCAAGGATCTGGGAGGTAACCTTGACATCTCCCTGTCCCTCACCCTACTTATCTATCCAATCAGTCATCAGGTCCTATAGATCCTTCTCTTAAACCTCTAGATTCATCACTTGACATCTTCATTCAGAGGACAATAAGCATCTCAAACTTAATATGCCCCAAACTAAAATTTATGTCCCCCAACCTGCTCCTGCTGCAGTCTTCTGGTTCTCAACAAACACATTTCCAACCCTTTGGAACACCTTGACTTTTTTTTTTTTTTTTTTTAAGATTTATTTCATTTATTTCTCCTCCCTTTCCCCCCATTGTCTGCTGTGTCCATTCGCTTTGTGTTCTTCTGTGTCCACTTGCATTCTTGTCAGGCGGCACCAGGAATGTGTGTCTCTTTGTTGCATTATCTTGCTGCGGCAGCTCTCCATGTGCTGTGCCACTCCTGGCTGGGCTGCACTTTTTTCACGTGGGGCGGTTCTCCTTGCGGGGCGCACTCCTTGTGCGTGGGGCTCCCCTCTGTGGGGGAACCCCGGCATGGAATAGCACTCCTTGCGCAAGGTAGCACTGCATGTGGACCAGCTCACCACATGGGCCAGAAGGCCCTGAGTACTGAACCCTGGACCTTCCATATGGTAGGCGGAAACTCTATCAGTTGAGCCACATCTGCTTCCCTTAACTACTCCTTAACATCTCCATGATGTCACCAAAATCTCTTGCCTGGTTTCCGTGCTTTTACCCTTACCTTCTAGATACAATTCTTAACACAGTCACCAAAATAATCCTTTAAAAATGTAAATTAGATTATGCCACTGCTCAAAATCTTCCAATGGCTTCCCACCTCTACCAGAATAAAAGTCAGCTTTACAGTTGCCTACTAGGCCCTACACAATCTGGCCCGTTTAAAACTCTCTGACTTCATCTGCTATCACTCCCCCTCTCTCATTCTCCTCTAGCCATTCTGGCTTGTCTGTTGTCTGTTGTTCCACAGACACTCCTGGTGTGCCGTACCCTATCCCCAATATTGGCACTTGCTTTTCACTTTGCCTGGACCCCCAGATATCCCTATAGCTCACTTCTTCCTCTTATTGAGCTTCTTGGTTCTAATGTCACCTGTGCAGTGAGGTCTTCTCTGACCACTTTAAAAATGTACATACAAGAAAAAATGTATACACACACACACATCCCTCACTGTACCCCCTCCTCTGATTTATATTTTCTTCATAGCATGTATTTCTAAGTATTATGTTTTATACTTTAAAAAAATTTATTGCCCATTGTTAAAATGTAAGATCCATGAAAAGTGGGATTTTCTTTAATGCTGTTTCCCCAGTGCCTAGAATGGGATCCAGTACATAGTAGGTGCTCAATAAATATACATTGGATCAATGATGAATCCCCTTCTCCCCATCCGTACTGCTACCCCAATCCAGGTCCTACTGATCTCCTTTCTTCCAGTCTTGATCCTTTCCAAAATGTACTCCCTTCAGTAGTTAGGGGGAATGGCCCTAAACTGAAAGCTTGATGACTTCAACCATATACTCCAGGCAATCAGAACTCTAAAGTTCTTAAAAAAGTTTTGGGGCTTTTGCCCTTGTTGTTATCTTTGCCTGGAGAGCTTTTGAAAGTAAAGCTCTCTTCATTTTCCCAGCTCATCCTTGGGCATCCTTCAGGTTTTGTCTTAGATTTCACTTCCTTCAAGAAGCCTTTTTAATCTCCCCAGACTGGGTTGGCACCTTTTCTGTGTACAAGGCCTAGCATAGCCCTTTAAAAAAGGTTAACAGTAGTTGAGCAATCACTATGTGCCAGGCGCCTCATGTGTTTTGTCTCATAATCCTCACAAAACCTCTATGGGGCAAGAATCCATTTGCAGACAAACTGAGGCACGGAGGGGTTAGTTAATCTGTCTAATGTCACACAGAGAATAAGTGATGGAACTGGGGTAGGACAGAAGCAGCTACTGCCTCCTTCTTTGAGCCTCTTCCTTGTAATAGTCTATTTCTTTGTCCATTTTCTCTCACTTGACCAGGAGCTCCTTAAGGCAGGGCCTATATCCAGGCCCCCAGCACATAGCAGAGTGCCTAGGCACACATTTGCTGAAAGAACAAATGAAGGAATGTTATTTTTGAGTTCTTACCAATCCCAGTGTTATTCTTGAGGTGCAAAAATGCACAGTTGGCTTTCTTCTGTCTTGTAAAGGTTGCAAGCCAGAAGCCCTATCCTCCATCCTTTCAGAGCTCTTAGGATGCTAAGATGGGGTGGGAGGTGGAGATAGGTAAAAATGGAAAAACAAAGAACAGGTTCTCTGCCCTAGTAAGGCCACTTCTCTCATCATGACCCCCTGAAAGACAGCCTTACCCTGTAAATCACAGAGAGCTGTGCTCACATGCCATGGATACCCACCAGTCATCAAGTTGACCCTTGCTCCACTCTGTCCTTAGCTGTCTTCCAAAGATTTCCTGGCACTAAAGAGGAGAAGGGGACTGGGTCAGTCCCCCATATCCTCCATGCACGTGGCCTGCAGATGGTTGTCCCTCCCAGACTATATCCTGGCCTACCTCTGCAGTCCTGGGATACTTTTTTCCCATCTCCTGCCCAGCAAACCAATCCCTTCATCGCCATCCTGGCCTCCCCACCTCCTCCCTACTCTGCAATCGCAAGCTGCCTCAGTGCCTGGCAGGCTGGGTTGAGTCACTTTCAGCTCAAATTCTCCTTCTGGTCAGGCCAGTTTGGCAAACCTCACAGGCTTCCCCAGCCCCATGGCCCTGGAAACCGTGTGATTCTCTCCCCAGGGCTGCTGGGCTCCCCACCCAGAAGGGGCAGAGCAGACACCTGGAGGAATGTATAAACTTTGGGCGCAGACACTAAAGATCACATGGCAGATTTCTCTTCAACCCAAACCAATGGATGGGGTCTCTGCTCAGAGTCCAGAAGCCCTTTTCTTTCCACAGACAACCCCAGCTTAGTCATATCTCCCTGAACCTCCTAAGCACAGGATCGTGCTATTCTGCACTTTGTGAGGCAAGAACTTCACCCTGACCCTGGGTCCTTCTTGGCTAGAGTCAGATGAGGAGGAAGAGATAAGTACCCTGCATCACCAATCTCCAGGGAAAAAGGAAAAGGAACATGGCCTGGGCCGCTCTGGGGTTGTCAGCCTAGCTCCGACCCTCCTTTGCTCTGACTGCCAGAGACTGAGGGGCCCCAGTTGGGACCCGCCCACTGCTCCAGGGGCCAGTCACTTGCCAGCCAGAGTTCAGAGGGAGGTCACAGGGAAAGGAGGGTGCTGTGCTTCTCCTGGGAAAGGTCTCAAAAAGGACAGGGGGAGGGAGTGGAGTCCCTTGGCAGGATCTGAGATCCCTCCCCCTCCTATGATGCCCCAGGATCCTTGCCACCAGCATCAGCAGAAATTCCTGGGTGCTCTAGTCCAATCCAGAGGAGCAGGAGAAAAGGCCCCGCCACTGCCCAGGACAGTTAAAAAACCAGTCCTAGCAGGAAGGGAAAGAATGTGAGGGCCAAGGGCAGTGCCACAGGTTCCGGGAACTGTCTGGTACAGACCCCAGTCTGCCTTTCTCTAAGGTGCCAGAGCGTTGCCTTTTCCCCCACTGGAGAGGTAGGAGCTGGGGAGTCCAGGGAAGGCAGCTACGACCCTCTCCTCACCCAGGTCAGTCCCTGAGGAGTTGATAGGAAGGGTGGGCTGGTCACCAATGGGTGGTACTCATTCTGAGGCCCCAGGTTAGAAGGCCAAATTTAGATGCCTGGTGAGGGAAGTGGTGGTCTCTTGCCTGTGGCTGTGGGAGGAGGACCTCAAAACTGGAGGTGAGCAAGGCCTAGCTTCCTCACCCACTGGGGGCCCTCTTCTCAAGGGGAAAGGGCTTTTTGGTGAGAGGGGGATAGAGGAGGAATGAAGTGGCAGAGAGAGAGTCTTTGCCCACCCACTCATCTCCCCATACTGTGTTCCTCATTCCTGCCCGCCTTGACCTTAGAGGAATTCAAAACCAGGGAGGGAGGGCCTGCCCCTGCAAAGTCATTCTGCATGACTGAACAGTCACCAGCTGCGTGATCCTGCTCCTTGGCACCCCCTCCACTTCCAACAACAGTCCTCAAGGCCTTCCCCCATCCCTGCTTTTCCAAAGTGGTTGACTCCAACCTGCCCCCTTTGCCAAGGCCCCAAGGCTTTTCACTCCCCTACTCCAGGAAACCAGAAAAAGAGTCCATGACCCAGGCACTTCTGCAAGTATGTTTAATGCACTTAGATTACACAGAGGAAGAGGGGGCAAGAAGGAAACGACATCTAAGTGAGTCACCCAGAAATTCTTACATAAGTCCCAGGCTGGCTACAGCCCCCAGGAACTGAGTCGCCACTGACATTAGAAACTAATATAAAAATTTTACAAAAGTCTGCTCGTTGCAGCATAAAGGTACTTGTACAAAAGGAGGGGTCTTTCTACAGAGCTCCTGACTTATAACAGGGACACGGACACCTCCCCTGGCATCAAGGTCCTGGAAGCCAGAGTCAGAAGACAACTAGATAAAAAAATACAATCAAGGAAATTCTCTCTCAGGCTGCCCCATAGGGGCACCAACCTTCAGGTTTTTCCCTGCTCTCAGCTCAGTCTCAAAACTCAGGCCCAAGACCCTGTGTCTATTTTTAAAAATTCTCTAGCCCTTGTAGACTCTCCCCGAGGCTTCCCCAGCCCCTGCCCTGGAGCAATTCCTCTGGATAAGGACAGGAAGAGGTGCTGGCTCCCCCTGCCAGACCTGAGGCCTTGCAGGCAGCCTCTTCTTACAGCCCACATCGGACCTTATCTAGCAGGCAAACAGCAAGGGGGGTGCTTCTTCCTCTCAGAAGCTCCAACACCAGGGACCTGGAGGGACGGGCTAAGACTGGGCCAGTCTCTAAGAGGTCTGTGGAGAAGGCAGAAGAGGCAGGGAGGGAGGAAGGGAGGCTCCTTACCTCTTCACCCACGATGAGGACAGGGGCTCTCATGGAACTGCAGGGAGGGAAAAGGGGGTGCACTTACTGAGCACCCCACCACATGCGAGGGCTGTGCTGGGTGTGGTACATGCTCAGCTTTGTTCGTCTTCAGTGAGGGTTCCTTCTCACCAGCCAGAAGCTCGACGGAGAGACCTCTCCCCCAGAAGCCCCTGGGAGGGCACCCCCACCCCAGGGAAAGGAGGCCAGGTCAGAGATGGCTCTTGCCTGCCACTGCCCCACACTGCAGGGAGACCAGACAGAGGCCTGGTTCCAGGAGGGCCGCGGATGTTCACGCGGTTCCCGACATGGGGCCGGCAGCCCCCGAGCATGGTTTCAGAGCTCACCTGCTTCCCTTTTGCCTGCCCCACGCCCCAGGCACATGGCCACCGTGCTGGCAGTGCTGACAACAGACCACAAAGGCAATGCCAGCCTGGGGTGAGCTGCTGACAAAGCTCAGAAAATATCCCAACCCCACCCCCCAGCCCAATGGAGGGCAGGGCAAGTTGCAATAGAGAACCCACAGGCAGGTCCCGGAAAGAGAAGATTCGGGGAGAGGAAGGTCAGGATGGCAAGAAAAGGAGGCAAGCTAAAGGCACCTCTGTGCCCATGAAATGTCAGATACAAGAGCTTCAAAGTGAGGGCAGCTGTAGTGAACAAAAGGCAGGAAATGCCCTTCTGTAAAAGTCCTGGGGCAGTAGAAGGCCCAGCTGCTACTGACATCAGGTCCAGAGAGGCTCCTATCTTGGCTGCGGGTGGGAGGGGCGCGTGGAGCTAGTCTCTCCCAAAGCTCCAGATAATGACTTGAAGCTCTGCACCTGGGTAGAACTACTGGACAGGTGTGTGGGACCAGGGCAGGGGTCAAGCCCTTAGAGGTCCAGCTCTTCCCCTGGAGGCAGCACTTTGGCTTGCTCCCTTGTCAGAGGGGTCCCGCACCCTCACAGGCCTCCTGTGGCACTCCTCGTGGAGGAGTTTGTTTGTGTGTGGCAGGGGTAGATGGGGCGATGAGACCTCCTGACAAACAGGAGAGGCCTGAAGAATAATCTTGAAGTAGCATTCCCTGAAGCCAGGGGCTAGGGGGGTGGAGTAAAAGGGCAGGAAAGGGGCTTGCTAGTTCCAGGCCGGGAGTGGGAGATAACCCAAGAGGAACCCCAATACTGTAGGTAGGCTTCCGAGAGGAAGCCTGTACGATCTGCAGTACTGGGAGCAAGGAGCAAGGCCTACCAGAGGCCGGGGATGTAAGAAAGGAGACAGGACAAGGAAGAGGAATGAAAGATGAGAAATGAATGGATGCAGGGAGAATGGGACAGAGGCAGTGCTGGCAAAATCAAAGTGAAAGCGATGTTGAGAGGTTGGTTTTTCAGTTTTTAATAGTCCAGAGGCCTGCAGCCTGGAGGCTGGGAGGCCCAGGAAATGAGGAAACGGGACAGGGGTGGACAAGGAGCTGGAGACCTAAGTCCTGAACAGCAGGAAGGGATGGTCTATGAGGTGCTGGGTCTCTCTCTCTCTCTCAGGTGGGTCTGGGTAGGTGGAAAAGGCCTGGAAGATGAGGTTCAGGTCACCAAGTTTTAGAGACCCTGATGGTCCTTGAACCTTGTGGGAGCCCAGTGCACTTGGGAAACAGCAGAACCCCTTCCTGGCCCCAGCTAAGCTGGGCTCAAGGCTGCATGGAGGAGTGTGTCTCAAGGCTGCGTGGAGGAGCCCTGCCCCAGGCTCTGCCAGGCCCAGCTGGGAAGAAAAGCCTCTGTGTACAGCGGACTCCTCCAGGGCCCTGGGCTGGCAGGCGAACACCAGGGACCTTCTCCTGTGGTGGCAGAGGGGGCCCTTGTTTGAGAGGATGACAGAGTTCATCTGGGAAAAAGTTCTGTTTAAAAAACATTATATACATGGCTTCTGGACATCTTTGCAGAGCAATAAAATACCATCCGGTTTCTAAAAAATAAAATGAGAAAGAAACGAAACAGGGTCGGGGGTATTGTTCTGTGATCAGAGGAGCTTGACTACCAAAGGTTTCAAGTTGAGCCGGGCGGTGCACCCACACATGACCTTTGCATCAGTGGGTCTCCACCTCCCTCCTGCCAGGCTGTGCGGCAAGGGGTAGGTGAATTGAGGCTTGTCTCAACCCAGGGGCACATCAAAGGTCCAGAGTCAGTTCTCAAACTAGAACCTGTTGCGGCAGCAGGAGAGGAGAGTTTGCATTTACCCACTCACTGGCCCAGTGGTGCGAGAGCCTCGTCCCATGGGCATGGCTGGCTAGTGGGGTAAGGCCCCTGAGCTGGAGGTGATGTGGGGCCTATGCTTAGCATCCCACCAAGACGGCAGGTGCCGTGGCTGCGCAGTAATCCTCACGCTTCTTTTATTTGTGGGACTCTCTTTTACGCACTTGTTACACTGGAAGTCACTGGGCAGCGGCTGGGCTCCCCTTTGGCCCTTGCAGGGCCTAGCCCAGGCTAGTGCAGTGGGCTGTCGAACACCACGTCCGGTAGGATGGAGACTTTCAGCTTCTTTTCAGGCCAACTGTATTCTTTGGGAAGTTTGAACTGTGGAGGGAGAAAACAAACACCCAGAGTGCACATGGTTAGCAGAACCCAAGCCTTCTTTCCAGAGACTGCCTAGAGAGCCAAGGACCCTCAACCAGGCCCTGTCCTAGGGGTGCTGGGGCAAGCTAGGCCACTGGAGGCCAGGCTTCAAATGCTAGACCCGGGTGGGCGGCTAGGGTTAAGCTGCTGGAGTTTGGCGGCCCCTGCTTTCCTCTTGCCCTGACAATATTTAGCCAGGGTTGGAGGAGGCATGTTTTCTAACTTTTCTTGACTGTGCTGACCTCCCTCCTGCTCACTTCCTTGGTTCTGCCTCTGGCCACAAGCATGTAAGGAATCTGCTCCCTGAGGCCCTGGGTCTGGAGGACGAGGGTTAGGAGGAGAGTACAGATGCTACAGGGAAGTAGCTTAAGGACTAGAACTCTGGTCTTCTCCCCACACTGGTCTCTCTTTTAGAGGCTGGTGTGGGAAGACCCTGGAACTTACCCTCTCTAGCCTTTGCCATTGAGTCCAAAGGGAAGGAGGCCCTGGCTCAACCCAAAGTCAGACCCACTCTTGCTGCCTGGGTGGGAGTGGAGGAGCAGGAGTGGGGCTGGAGATTTCTTGGGCCTGGTGAATCCTCAGGAGGGGTAAATCCCCACCCTGTTCATTTGCATCCATCTCCCAGAGTTATATGCCTGAGAGTGGCCCAAGGTCTTCCTATTATCTCCAGGAATCACTGATTTGCTTACTCCCGATAGCCTGGGAACTTCTGGTGGAGAGAAGGTGAGGAGGCAGCCATATCTTACTCCTCTATATGGAAGGACCTTGCCTTACCTACCACACAGCTGGTGTTCAGTGGATGCTCACTAACTTGGACTGACGCTGAAGCTCGGAAATAGGGCTTGCCTTTTGTCTCCCACTATCCAAGGACAAGACAAGAAGTCAGGGCCAGGGTGGAAGAGAGAGAGCAGAGCTCTCAGCCTGCCGGGAGCTGGGCTGGAAGTAGACCTGACGCTTCCTGGCTGGCTCCCTGTCTCCCTCCCTCTGATGGGGACTGTCCATGCCAGGACCAAAATGGAAAGTGAGGCAGGGTGTGGGGACAGCCTCTGGATAGGAAAAAAAAGTCATTTTTAGTGACCTACTTTCCTAAGCTCCCCCTGGCTCCTGTCCCTCTTGCCTGGACTGTCCCCTCCCACCCCCTTCAACACAAGTGCAAAGCAGCAGCCTGGCACAGAGCCATGCCAGTGCAACAGGGCCTCTCCGGAAGAGCTTCTGGGCAGCTGGCTCTGGGGAACTGGGCCTCAGGGGCTGGTGACTTGAGGGGGTTGAGTGGCTGGCACAAGGGCTGGCACAGACTGGGGGCTCAGTGGCTGCTGGATTTATGAATGAATTGATTTATCGAACTGCCTCCCAAAGGACAGAGAAGATAACGAAAAAAAAAAAAAAAAAGGACAGAGAAGACACTATCCTATTAGAGGTGACCTCTGCTTCTGAGGAGTTCCTGTTCACCTGGAGACCTGAACAGGACAGCCCCACTCTGTGCACTCACTCTCATAGCCTCTTGAACATCAGAGGCCTCTATGTCCTGGCTAAAGTGGCCATGGAATCTGGGCAGCTGGAAGCTCTAGCCCTGGCTGAAACTAGCTCTTGCCTGGCCTTCCTTTGGCTTGAAAGCCTGGCTCCTGGGAGGTGAAGGAGCTTGCCCCCAAGCATACTTCCTGGCAGAAAGGGCAAGGAAAGGGTATATCCCTGCCACAGGCGGGGGAGGGCCCAAAAGAGCTCTCCAGAGGTAGGGCCAGCTTGCTAATGTTCCACTAACCCACCAGGCATTGAGGCCAGGAAGGCTCAGGTCCCACAGGAGTGCTGGTTAGTAGGAGACAGGGGGAGGGGAAGGGACTTTCCAGGATGAGGTAAGTCCCTGCAAATGAGGATACTGGGAACAAGGAAGAAAAACAAAGGGGATTATGGGCTCTGTTCCTATACCCCAGAGGGGCAGCCAGGGAAGGCACAAGCCCCCACCTGACCTGCCAGCTCCTCAGGCTCTGGGCTAGGGCTGAAAGAGGCTAAGAGGGGAGAGCTTATGGCTGGAGGAGGGAGGAAGGGAGAGTGGTGCCTGGGTGGCCCAAGGCAAGAGCAGAAGTCCCTTGCTGCCCACCAGGACTCCCCAGTGGAATGTTCTCTGGCAGCAGACATGGGCTGTCTGTTCAGAATCTGCCAGGAAATAGCAGGGGCTAGGGAAGAACTCGTACTAGCCTGAAGGTCCTGGCTGCCTCTCCAATGAGGTACTCAGGAGCTGGCAATTCAGACAATTTGCTGGGTGTCTGTCCTTACAAGGGCTGGGGGTGGGGTGGTGGTTCAGGGAAACAGAAAAGCAATGAACCATTCAGGACTCCGGTCTCCTTTCCAGCCCCACATACCTCTGAGAGGAGCCCACAGGTGCAAGCACACAGACACAAGCAAGCACGTGCATACGCGCGCACACACACAGACACGCGCATGTTCCTGGAGACTGGAACCTGCTGTTAGAGGGAATCAAACCGGCTTACTTCCTCTGGAGAAGTCAAATCTTCTAAGTCCTCCAACATTTTCTCTACAAACTCTTCAGTCAACAGAATCTGGGAAGAAGGCACAAGGCAATCTTTTATTTTTTCATATATGGTCTTTTCATCAACTGCCAAGCTATGGACCTTTCTTCTGGCCAGAGAAGAGGTATGAGCCTGCTGAGATCTGTTCTAGGGCTAGAGTGTTTGAGGTCCTGCCCTGAAACATTCCTCTCCCCACCCCACCCTCAATATGTCCCACCACAACCTGTCTGTAATATCAGAGTGACTGGAGCAGAGAAGAAAGGGGGCCAGAGGACATGGGGGATACAGAAATGGGTGGGGAAAAAACAGAGAAGCCGAGGGGCAGAAAAGAGCTGTCACCTCCTTGACCAAACAGGCTCACATGTCACAAGTACCCCCACCCCCACCCCCTGGTAGGACAAAAGGAATCTGTTTGGATTTAGAATATAAGCCCTGTCTGGAATCTGGAAATGCCCTGAAAGGTACATCCAAGAATGTCTGAGCTGGAGAATCTGAAGCCTGTGGGCCAACCTCCCTCATTTTACAGATGGAAAAGAAACTCTTAACTCCATTTTCCTCCACAGTGTCCATATTCTCTCAGGTTGGAAACCCCCAAGTCCCTGCCTGCCTGTCCCATTGAGCCATGGAGTTCTTTAAGATTTCCTCTGGGATACCTCTTTTCTAGGTTACCTCCAGCTCTCCCACTTTGCTGCTGGAGTCTGATGCCTTGTCACCTCGTGCTTTGATGTCTAGGACAGTCAGGCCCCACTATTCAGCTGGTACAACCACCATCCTCAGCCTTTACAGTTTCCTCAGCCAGTGGAAATGTCCAAGTTCTTCTGGACTCTTAGAACCTCTAAAATCAGGCCTTCCTCAATCTGATGGGCCATTTTTCCAATGTGTTCTTCTGCCAGAGAGAGGAGGTCAAGCCAAGCTCACACCATACCGGCACTCTCCTGGGTCCTGGCTGAGGATCTTTCCTCTTCCAATCTGACCTCTTCTTCTGCCCCCTTTTCTCCCTGTGCTTGTCCATAGCCTGCACAGCAGACCCTCCTGCACTGCCCTGGCTGCCTCTACTTGTCTTGACTTTGCCTCCTCCAGCAGGCCCTTACACCCTGGGTGGGGCACAGAGGATGGAAGGCCCTCATACTCAAGGCAGCATATCTGGTGTGAAATGCCAACAACCAGGACAGGGCAAAGAACAGGGTGAAACCATCCCTGGCAGAAGGATGGGAATCATGAACTTGAGAAAATACCCACTGGGTTTCCCCTGGAGGCATCCACTCTGAAAAGCTGTATGGGAAACAATGAAAACTTCAACAGTGGGAACATTGTCAAGCTTGTGAGGTAGTGAAATGGCAGAGAAAGGAAGCAGGATTGCCAGCAACTTCACAGGATGGAGGACTCCAAAGGAAGGAGGCGATGGGGTGGGGTGGGGTGGGGTGGGAGCAAGGAACAAGAACACTATATCCAAGTAAGCAGAAAAACCACCACCATCCCAGGAACTGTGCCAGTTGCTCATATATTTTTATCTCCTAACAAATGAGACAACTGACACACAGCTAGCTTATGCACTTTGCCCACTATCACACAGCCTGTGCCTGGACTCCAAAGTTCGAACCTAAAGTACTGCTTCCGATTCCTGACTGCTTACTCCCAGAACAGTTATTTATTTATTTATTCATTCTTCCATCTATCTGCCCATCCATCCATTCATTTCCTAAGCATTTTCTGGGTGCTTCTGCTAGGCAGGGCCCAGGTGGAGCCCAGCAGACACAGGCATGAAGATAGCACATTGCCCATCTGGACAAGCAGAGCCAAAAGACCTCTCCTTTTAGGCTCAAAGGCCACAAGCAGGAACCAAAACAGCTCTGACCACTGGCCCACATCTCATCAAGGTTTCTGTTCCAGGAGTACAGGCCTCAAGCGAGGACGGAGAAAGGGATGTGCCGAGACAGAAGGAAAGAGGCAAGGTCAGCCCAAGTAAGTGACGCCTGCTGTTGCCCCACCCTGCCTTTGTTCAATCTCCAACTTCCCCACACTGGGCCTGGCCAGCCCCTGCAACCTCAGACTACACTGAGCCTTCCCAACATCCTGACCCCACCCCACAGCCCGAGCCTTTGCTCTTCTTGCTCTCTCATTCCAGGCTCTCCCCTCCCACCCGCCCGCCTTCCCCCCCCTCCCCAGAAGTCCCAAGTTTCTCTGCCAGTTATCACCAGTCTGCTTGAGTAGCACAAAAGTCACATTCATATTTTTGGCATTTCCAGGGCTTGTTGCCACCTCTGCAAATGCTAGCATGAAAATAAGCATACCAAAACCCAATTATATTACAATGGGTTCAGTACGGGCCAGGCTGGGCTGATTTCTAACCCACAAATAATTTGGAGGGAGGGGCTTTCTGCTAGAGAAGGTAAATAGGTCTAGGACTGGAACTAGTGCTGGGGGTGATATGGGGTGGGGAGTGAGAGGGCAGAGGAGGAAAGAGTTTACAGGGAGTGTGGCCACCCAGTGAGACTCCAAAGAGAGTTGGTAACTCCACCAATACTGAGTTCAGTCCTAAGTCGGCCCCCCTGACAAGCGTCTGGACTTGGTGCTGGGGAGAGGGTGAGCAATGGTCACTTTTAGTAGAGCAACCAAGCTCAGGACCATCTATGTATGGACTTATTCTGTAATCAGTTGGGGGAGGGGATGGCAAGACCAAAAATGGGGACAGACCACAGTTGCTCCTACTTTTTACACCTCTTTGCCTTCTCAATTTTCACTTGGGGTGACTTGCTGGTTCCTACTGGAAACCTCACATTAATTTAAAAAGAATTAAAGGGGAAAAACTATACATGAGATCTGCATGATATTAAGGGTGACATCCCCTACAAAGAAACAGGGCAGACTATCAGACTATCATAGCTCCGGGCACCTAATTTAATTTCCTTCGGGAGTTAAACCTTAGAAGCTTGGATTGAACAAACAGGCCCTGTTCTTTGTGTATTTCAGACCTGGAGCTGAGAATGTTAATAGATCTTATCAACAGGACACTGGAGATAGCTATGATGGAGCAGCTCCTGGGCTCTCTCACGGGTAACAGACTGGCTGTTGTGATGAAACTGTGGGAAAAGCCTGTGCAATGCTGGGCTTGGAGCTCTTGGAACTCACTGGGCCCCCGTGGAGCTGCCTGTCTCTGCCACAGATATTAATGTGAACAGTTATGATAGTGATAACAGCTATGATAACACCACCAAAAGCAGGAGCAGTGCCTCCCCACGTGCCAGTCACTGAGATGTGCTTGACCTATACCATCTCATTGGATCTTCATGGAGGTCCTGCAAGAGGGTAACTATCATCTTCACTTCGCAGATGAGGAGGTGCCGAGAGGAGACAAGTCTGCTGGACTTTAAAACAGTAGTCTGACTTCTTGGCAGTGTATACTCTTCCTATGTGGGGAAGGTACTCCAAGTCTAGAAGTCTGCATATTTGGAGCTGACCCCTCTTCTCTGATGGGGCAAGTGGAAGTGACCTTGGCTTCTACCTGGAAAAGCAGCAGTATCAACCCCAATCAGCCACAGGTCTCCTGGCCACCTGTGCAGCTCAAGAGGGTCTTTGCACAGCTTGAACCCTGAGCCTTAGAGACATGCAGCTGCTCAAAATCCAGGTTCACCAGCCGGAAAGGAAGGGAAACCATGCCCATGGATGTTTTCCAAATGGGGACAGTGAGACAAAGTTCCAGGCCAGCTTGGGGAATGCATAGTTGGTGAAGGCAATACTTACTTTAGCCCAGAAAACAGCAGTAGAAATGCTGCTGCTGATAGCAGCACTCATTGATAAAAGCACTCACCAAGAGCCAGGCCTAAAACACTTATGTTTTTCCCATTTATTGTATACAAATAGTCCTTGGAAAGAGGAGACCTTCTAGGGAGAGAGGGAAGACCCCTCAACCAGTAGCAAAATCACCTGGAAAGCTTTTTAAAATATGGAGATGCTAAGCTCCACATAGACCATGGGAATCAGAATATAGTTGGCCAAGGCATCTGGATATTGAAAAGGTACCCCAGGAGTTCATGACATGGGGAATGCTGGGAAAAACTCAGGCACAGGGGAAGGGGTTTTGGGCCCAGGCGTAACCAACAGAGGCAAGTTGGTGGCTAGAGCTCCACCACCATCTAATTGGCTGAGTTGTGGGATGGGAGCAATAGTTCCCTGTCCAGCCCTCTTTTGGCAGGGAGGGGGCTCAGAATCTAGGCCAGCAGCTTACAGCTTACTTCAGTAGGCTGCTCACACTAGGGCTTTATGACAGCCTGGCTGCTTGGTTGTGAGGAAGGATGGTCAACAACCTCCCATTCCCCAGGTCCCAGCAAGTTCCAGAAAGGAACCTGAAAAGTGATCTTTCGTCAGTGCCTGCCCTGGGCAGGCCTGGCTGTGCTGCCGGCAGGGGCCCAGCTGCTGCTGATCTGACGCTGATTCAAATGTCTGTGGTCAGTGATATTTCTAGTCTGCAAACAGCGGCTGATAATGCCACTCCTTCCCTTGGGTATGACAAGCCTCACTTTGTCTGGGGCCTTGTTTGCTCTTCGTGTTGACACGTTGTTCTTGCTTCCCAACAAGTTTGGCTTTCTTTTTCCCTCCCTTTCCTTCTCTCAGGATAGGAAATGTTTTGTTTGGGTGGTGGGGACTGCCAAGGAGCTGCTCTGGCACCCAAGATGCAGTGGAGAAGGCAGGGATGAGGAAGCAGTTCAGTTTGCGTCCCTTCCCCCAACAGGCCAGACAAAAGCCAGAAAAAGCCTGGGAGACACCCCAGGCTCAGAGGCAGAGGCATGTGTCGCGGGTGCCAGGCTGCGGTGGTGGCACAGTGAGTCCTCACCCATGTCCTAGTCTCACTGGGTGGTGAGAAGTTGGCTTGGGTAGGTGGAAACAGGCTTAGATGCCTTGTGCTTTGCGTTGGCAGGTGAGGACACAGCAGGGCATCAGGGTCTTCTCCTGACAGGAAGGGTGCTGTACTTCCCCAGGCACACTGCTGGGGTTTAAGCCTTCATGGGAGTGCCCTAGGCCAGGGTGGTCTCCAGGGAGAACAGCTTGTGGACAGGTTCACCAGTGGAAGAAAAAATATAGTAGAGCCACTAAAGAGGAGGTGCCCAGGGCCTGGGCCAGGGATTCTCAAGGCATCTTCCTCACAACATCCAGCTGGGTGGCTGGGGACAGGAGAAAGTGGGGGCCTTGTCTGGAGGAGTGGCGAGTCAGCGCCCAGGCTAGGACGAGAGCCTGCAGTGATGCCCTGGGCCTAGCCCAGAGCAGCAGAGCCCACTAGGAACAGCTGCTCGGCGTCTTCTCCCGAGCCTGGGGCTCCCCACCAGGGCAGTAGGGAATGGCTGGGAATGGCGGCACCACCTGGGTGAGCTGTCAGACACCATGCAGCTGAGAAAGCAGAGCAGGATTAAAAAAAATATTCTCATATTTGGTGATGTGACCCTTGTGTGACCTCTGGGGCCAAGCCCTCTCCCCCTTCAAATCACCCTTGGCTGGGGACAGATGAACGACTCAGCGCTGGGCTGGGCTCCCGCTCAGAGGACTAACAGCCCGTGTTGACAGACTCCAGGGAGGGAGGCTTGTTAGAGTCACCGGATGAGGGAATGAGGGACAGCTGGGGGAGGGTGGTGCAGAAGAGGCCCTTGGCAGGCCTCCCACCCAGGGTATGAAGACCCTACTGCAAGGCTCCAGAGTTGGATGAAAACAGCAAATTGTAGTACAGATGGAGTCAAGGTGTTGACCTCAGAAAACTGAAAAGCCTGTGGAACTGGAGCTGGATTCCTGCTGCTCCAGCTCCTCCATAAAGCAGGGAACATCCCACTGTGCTCAACCCAGTGCTGAGGACAGCCCTGCCTTTCTGGGTGCTGCAACCTTAACTTTTGTGGGCCTGGAGAGGCTGGGGAGTGAGGCAGGCCCAGGACAGGTGGGTCTGAGGCCTGGCTGGGGCTATTCCACAAACTCCAGAATGGTGCCCAGATTCCATAACTTGTCACCTTCTCTCTCAAGCCTCTCCTTTGTCACTCTTCCCTCATGAGGGTTATCTTTGCTGAGCCTTCTCCCCAAGAGGTAACAGGCCTGGGCGGATGGCCGGAACAACGTGCCAAGGCTGAGAGTGAGGGCTTCCAAAGCTGCTGAAGGCTGATGAAGGAAGTCATCCCAGCCCCTCCCGATGCAGCTGCGACCACCAGGGAGAGTTCAGGCCGCAGCCAAGGAAAGAGAAACCTAGGCCTCTTCACGTCCTGGGTCTGCTATGTTCAGCTCCTTCCTATTTTTGGCCCCCGGCAGGTCAGGCACATGAGGATCAGGGAGATACCCATGAACCTGGGGAAGGTGAGCAAGACAGACCTGCAGAGGAGAGGGCAGGGCTCTCTGTGTTGGGGTCTCCCTGCTTCAGGAGTGGGCCCTCACTGGTAGCTACCAGCCTAACCCCAGGCCTCCAGGAGGTCCTGTCATTCCTGAGGAGACAGGCAACCTCACAGGGAGACCTAGAGAGCCACAAGTAATTACAAGCCCAGATTCCCACAAGCTAGGGAGCTGCCTGTGACCACAGCGGCAAGACCCTGAAAGGAAAGGCAGGCTAGCAGTCAGACGGAGGAAATGCTGACTGCTTTGGGGGGAGGGAAGATTGGTGTGGGTGTTGACTGAGCAGCTGAGAATGTGGCTGGGCAGGGTCGGAGGATTTCCCAGGGCTCCATGGAAAGGGCCTGAGAAACCCCTCAGTGAGTGAGGGTGCGCGCCTGGGGAAGTGGGGCCTCAGCCAGCCTTCCCAGGACTCCCTGGGAGCTAGCCCCTCTTGTGGGCCACACTAATGAGCCCATAACACAGGCCTTTGATTAAGCAGCTCCCAGCACAGCAACTTTATTGAAACACGCCGAGGCCAGCGGCTCGTTCCCACCGCTGCGCCCGGTTCCCCAGGCAACAGCCCAGGGAGGGGGCCATGTGCTGGGGAGTCAGGGAGTGCTGAGTGCGCAAGCTCACTGAGGGGCTGCCAAGGAAGTGAGGGGGTTGTGGACCTGGGAACAGGGATGCTGGCAGCCTGGGGCGGGGTGGGGGGGAGCAAGGGCTTTCCCCTTCTCCCTTCAGTATGTGGTTGGACCCAGCAGCAGACTTTGGGGGGAATTAAGGGGCAAGGTGAAATCTGCCGAGTCTGCAGCAGGGCCTGGTAGGTGGGGGTCCAGGTTCCTGGTCTGCGAAAACTGGAGATGCTGACCACCCTCCCTCCCCAGGGCAGGGAAGTGCCCCGCCCTAAACTTCCCTGGCTCCCTTGCTCCTGGGGAGGGAAGAAGGTCCAAAAGGGAGATGGCGGAACTGCTGGAGTTTGGAAAAAACCCTGCCCCTTCTTGCCCAAGAAAATGTGCTTAAACCTTCGTTACACATCAGTGCTGAGGACCCTTCTGCCAGGACCTGTCAGGGGACCGGTCAGCATGCTGTCACTGCCTGGGAATGACAACTCTCAACTTCTTCGCGGTCCCCACCTCCCTCCTCATCACCAGTTCTGCCCAGGAGGGAGGTCTGCTCCCCTCCTGCTCTCAGAAAAGGCAGCAGAGGCAGGCTGGGGCCTAGCTGGGGGGGGGGGGGGGGCGGGAGGCCCTCTCTACTTGTGCTGGGCTAATTTCAAATGTTACACTTCAGAGCTTTTGCTACAGTAACTACCAACACCACATGGGCAGAAATCTAATGTTACCAAGTGGGACTTTTAAAATGTATTTATAACTTTATGGTTCAAAGTAATTTTGTTATGAAACAATGTAATAACAATAGTGGAAAAAGGCAAGATAATTTATAGAACACAATATCCCTAAAGCACTAGCTTCTACTTCTAGTCCACTTAGTCTGGGGAATGTGGTTGGTGGCCCTTTTTACTCTTTGTTTTAATTAAGAGTTAGTATTTTGGTGGTGGTAGGAGGGGGCTGGTCTGATGGGGGAGAAAATTTTGCAAACACACATACACTTACACAGACAAGAAGAATGCCATATTAAGGGTATAAATACTTCACAGACCATCCGCCCAGACTGGGTTAAACTCCAAAAACAGCATGATTCCCCTCCCCTCCCTATTGTATCTCACCCCTCTCTCAACCACACCACAAACAAGATGTGGTCACCTTTCGGATTAGGGTCAAGATTCCCTTTCTTGATAATTCTGTGAGAGTTGAGATAAAATGTTTCCTTCCCTCACTCCCAACAAATGGATGGAAGTGAAAAAGGATACTGCTCCTCCAGTGTATCTAGGAGTGTGCTGGACCACGCCAAGTACCCATTAGGGACCTGGGAAAAGGTGGGGGCTGGAAGGAGGACTGTGGCTCTCAGGCCCCAGCACCCCCCTTGGCAGTTGCTCTGAAGCTGTGCTCCAGCCAGAAAAGCAAAGGAGAGACAAAGTGTTCTGGACAAACCAGCAGGTTTCTGCTCAGGCAAGCTGGGTTTCCATCAAGAGGAATGGATGAGCCATTAGGTGCAGGATGGAGTGGCGGGGGTGGGGAGGAGGCAGGGGGCACACTCTGGCTGCTGAGAGCTGCCTATCCCAGCCCCAGGTCCAGGTCTGCATGCCTGCTTTCTAAGAATTCTGGCAGGATTGCCATATGTGGCCACGTAAGAGTGGCTTCCACACATCCTCTGGTCTGCTTCACTCTTAGTTTCCTTGCCTTGGTTTACCCAGGGTACAGAAAACCCTGTATCACTCAAACTTGGATTTCAATGGCAAACAGAACTTCCCCATGGACAGGGCCTGGAGAGATATGACTAGTGTTCTTAGGTGACAGGGGAAGCTGGTCACGAAGTGTTCTTGGAGCTGCTGGGACAGACAGCAGGATCCACCTTCTACCTCTCCAGCCTCGTCTCATGCTGCTTCTGCTGTACTCTCCCCTCCTGTATTGTGTGCTGTAGCCACGGTGCTTCTGCCACCTCTGGGTGGGATGCCCTTCTCCCCTCCTTTACATGGGGAGCACTTATTCTTTCAAGACTCAGCTTGAGTTTCACTTCTTTGAAGCTTTTCTGTCAAAAGAACTGGCCGTTTGCTTCTTTTTGTTGCAGTGTGCCATGTGTAGATGTCTGCCTTACTGTCTGTGGTGGTAGATTGCACTGGAACTGCTTAAATGGCTCTTTTCCTCTATTAGATAGTAGACCCCTTCGCATATGTTTTTTAAATGAATACATGAAAAAATAGCTACAGTTCAAGTTTAAGGTTTAAAGAGGGAATAAAAAGGCAGAGAAATGAGCCTACAGGTATACCCATCAATCTGTTCGAGCAAGGAATTCTCAAATTACTCTCCAAAAAGGTCGTGCCAATTTAAATACACATGATTTTGAAATAAATATATTGAGGAAAAGGAAAGAGTTTTATCAACAAATTAATATAGGTAAATGATTACTAATACCTTTACAGAAGAATTCTGAGGTTAAAGACCATTTGTGTGTGTGTGAATGTCCTAAATGTGTCTGTGAAGGAAAAAAAAAGCCTTGACTCCAAGAGGCTTCTTGCAGCCAGGCCCGCAGGAAGGGGAGCCACCAAGAGCTGCCAAGGGAGGAGAGGGAGGGGACTAGCAAGACAAGAGCCAGTGCAAAGAAGGTAGGGAAGAAAAAGCCTTCTCACTTGTAACCAGGGTCCGTGAGCTGCGTAAGGGTGCTCCTCAGTGGCAAAGGCGCCTTCCACCCCCGTGGAGACAAACGTGATGGCCATGTCACCGGTGATACTTTTATATGTAAAGTGCCGTCCATGCAGGAGCCTGCCCCTGGGGTGGAAACAGGGAGACAGTGAGGTGCTGGGTCTGGAAAGAGCCCCAAGAGCAGCAGGCCAGGCTAAGGCTCTGGGGGTGTGGGGGCTATGTTGGTGCTTGTCAAAGGCCCCTGACTGCCCATGTGCCCACTAACAGGGGACATAACCAAACAGATTTATTTCTATGCCTTCAAGGAGAAGCCTCTCTCACAAATTCTTTAATGTGTTCCGAACATGCTTCCGACATACTCAAAGCTAGCAGAGACCACACTCCATCAGAGTTCCAAGGGACTGCAGAGGTAGCAGAGCTCACTTCCCTCACATTCTGGTAAGTAAACCAAGGCCGGAGAGGGAAGGAGCAGTCCAGAACTGAGCTGCATGGATACCCCTTGGTGGGGGTTGGAGGAAGGGGTGCCTACGCAGATTTCCTGAGCCCCTGGGATAATGGCATAGTGCCCTCGACTGCATGATGCCTGTGTCCGGGGCAGACTCTTCCACCTGCACCTGGGCCTTCCCACAGATCTAAGTGGCTAGCCCCAAAGCCACCCTTATGTTTAAAAATAAAAAGCGAAGCCAAGTGGGGTCACTCTGAGGAAGTGACAAGAAGTTACTGTTAATATCCAATCTGGAAATACCCCTAGGGGAAGGGCAGGCAGGGGCAACCAGTAGGGCAGAGAAAGCCGTGGGCAAAGGAATCAAAACAGGCTCTTTGCTTTCTCAGGCTGCCTCAGATTAACCCTTCACCAGCCTAAAGACCTGGAGCTGGGCAAGAGAGTAGCCTGGGAAGAAATGGCTGGGGTCCTGGTGGTAGGCCCTGCCAGGGCTTGCTCACTCTGACGATTTGCTACCTTTGCCCTGCTGCCCAGGGTGGCTGACCAAGGCTGGTTTCTATCCAAACTCCTTTCAGACTCTAGGGACAGTGGAGAGGGTAAAAAACACTACAACCCCCTTCTTCCTTGTTCTGGTTCTCTAAGTTTAAAGTTCTTCTTATTGCCTCCCCTGATACAAAAGTGAGGGTGGAACCCCGCAGGGCTGTGAGGGAGCCAGCTACAACAGATTCAGCCCATGCAGCATCCCAGGAGTGCAGAGCAGAATGCTGGCCACAGAGCTGGGTTTCTGGCACTGTTGTCAGCGGCAGAAGGGCTTTCAGGTCCCTCAAGGAGTCTGCTGTGCTGGCCACTGGGTATGGAGAACTCAGTGTTTTGTATGAGAAAAGCCGCAAGCAGGACAAAATTGAGCCAACCCACCAGAACCCCTGCCCCCAAAACCCAGTGCTGCTAGTGACCCTGCCATCCCTGGACACTGGGCTTGTGGATGGCTAGGGATATTGGAGACTCCCTTGGGCACTGAACCTCCCTAAGGGGAGCAGGGCTGAGGGACAATCCTCTGGACAAAGGAGAGCTCTTTAGCACTTATTCCCTGTGGATTCCCAGGCTTCAAAAGCTTACAAATGAGAAAGGTCTGTCAACCAAGGAATCAGACTAGAGACCAATGGGGCTTCTTGGCCACAGTCCTGGGCCCACTGGGGCTGTAGTGCTCTGGGCTGCACAGGAAAGGCAGAGAAGACACAGGGCTGGCTGGCCCCCACTGCTGGCAGAATTCTCACCACCTAAGTTGGCCAGAAGCTTGTATAGGAAAATTCTCCTCCTTCCTGCCTCCAAGCCCAGACACTGCCTAGGCATGTGGCGAGATGGCAAGAATAGGCCTGGTGGCTCTTGAAGGACTCTGGATGATGCTGGGGGAGGGAGTGTTTGGGGAGGAGGGGACTTTCATGTGCCCCCTGGAGGCCAAGACGGGTGCTGCTGGGCTGAGCTGAGTAATGGGGTGGTCTCAGCTCACCTTAGGCAGAGCGGAATGAGGGCTCCAGACTCCTGGTTGAATTTCAGATGTACACTCTCCAGCTGCCGCGTGCGGATCAGCTCGTGGGGAATAATGGCCGTGGAGCTGTCGCTTTCCAGGCTGTCTTTGCGGCTCCTGCCAAGCAAGCACAGGAACAAGTTCAGCACAAGGTAAAACCTATAGGGAGTAGCAAGATAGGAGTCCCTTAGGCTGGGCTCCTGAATAGTAATGGCAATAGTGGTGACTGTGATAATGATGACAATCACAACAGCCACCACTCACACAGACTGGCTACTGCTCACAAGGCTACTGTCATCTCCATGTTACAGATAATGAACAAGGAATCAGGGAGGCTAAATAACTCAAAATCGCACAGCCAGTGAGTGGAAGGAGCTGGGATTTGGTCCCAGGTAAGTCAGGCTCTATAGCCTGCATCTTCGGCCAACACATTATATTGTAGCTTAGGTTGCAATGGCTTGTTTTACTCTATGACATCGGAAGGAGTTTCTGGGAGCCCGTGACAGCCCTAGTTCTCCAAAGGCTGGGGTGACAGAGCACATGAGAATCAGTGCCAAGAGCTTCCTTCCAGCTGACCCTGAAAAGGCTGGGACATCAAGAGCAGGCTCTGAGCACACATATTCCAGCGTGCTAATGGCTGGCGCTGTAGCGACATACACACCCTTCATCTAGCCAGGAAATGATACAATCCTCATTGAGGGGGTGGAAACTGGGCTTTTCCGAGCCAGGATCAGGGCTGGGCTGAGCTGCAGAGCTGGGCCCCCACCCTGCTGGGCTGCAAGGCCCCAGGAGCCCTGCACCAGATTCCTCCTGCCTGTGGCCTCGGCCGCAGTGCGCTGTCCCTGCTGCCTCGCACTGTCCTCCTGCCCTGCTTCCCACCAACAGCTTGTCCCACAGATGGGCCACAGGGTCCCTTTGCAAACTAAGATCTGCTCTTTCAAATTCCGCTGCCCCCACTGACAACCTCTCAAATACGCCTGGGCCAGAAGTGAGGGATACCCACTGATCACATTGAAAAAGCCGGATCCTGGCTTTGGCTTGTCAATTTCAGAACAATTCCCCAAGTGTCCTTCAAAAGGCTGGGTGAGAAGCTCTAGTTATTCATCATTCAAGCGGCTGGAGCCACCCAGGATGTCTGGGCACAACAGCCGCTGGGGGGCAGGCCCAACCTCCACACATGCTGGAGGCTGAGTGCTGGGGCCTAATGTTGATGAGGCACCCCAACAGGCAAAGAAAGCACCTCTCCAGGGGAAGGGTGAGGTCAGCAAGCAAGAGGATGGAGGGAGCCAGGGGACCGCACAGGGCCTGCAGGGGCAGAGGTTTAAAAACGCACCCGAGGTAACGAGGACCACTCCTGCCAGCTGGCATTCTACCCCGGAGGGAGGACCCACACTCAGACTGGACTGCTCTTTCCCAAAGCCGTCCCTCCTCTGGCTTCCCAAAGCCAACTCTGAAACTGCCCTCCTTTCTCCAAGCTTCGCCTCTGACAAATCCTCTCATAAGACTTGTGAAAGAGACACATGCCATGGCCCAGAGGGCCATGGAATTTCAGTTCCTGAGGGAGGCTGTTTAACTGCCATCTTTACAAGGCCACAGAGCAGGTTTGTGGCAGGCCAACAGAGGGGCCCAGGGCTTGTGCCGAGTGCTCTCTCCCTCACATCCTAGCTGCTACCCCTCCCCTGAGGAGGGCAACATTGCACTGTACCTAGGCCAGGCACCACCTGATCATGTGACCTGGGGGGGGCCCTCAGAGCCCAAACAAGAGCGGAACTCCCAAAATAACAGCAGCCCTCATTGGTTGGGCCCTTACTCTGTGCCAGGCCCTGTGCTAAGTCCATAGATTCACTCACAGTAAACATTGGGGGTAGGTTCTATTATGAATTCCCCTTTTACAGTGAGGAAATGGAAACTCAGAGAGGTGAGGTGACAAGCCTGAGGTCACAGAGAGACTAACTGGGAGAGCCAGAACGTGACTCTCACAATCACTTACTTCCCCACTCCATCTGACACTGGGTTCCGGTACCCCTGAGCTCCCGAAAGGAGCTGGGACCTGGCCTGCCCAGGCGGGGTCTCTGAGCCCAGGAAGCCTGCTAGAGGCCTCTCCGACACAGCCTCTCCGACACAGACAAAAATGCTGATGAACAGGAACTGGGGGTGGGATGGAGGGGCTGGCAGAGAAGAATCAACAGCACACAGGGCTAGAGGCGTCTCAAGCTGGAGGGAAAAATAAATTGTTGAAAGTCAGCTAAAGTCACCTTGGTAACTGCTACAACACACTCACCCAGAACGAGGACATCAAACCCAACTGCAAACAGCTTTAAAGAAATGGAATAGAACTTAATCATCTGAAGAATTAATGTGACAAGTACCCACATTTTACACCTCCCACCAACTTTCAATCATTTGAAAACATACTTTAATCTTTTAAGAGAAAAAAAAAAAAATCGCAAAATGCTAGATCTGCAGTCCTGGAGTTTGGGTATTTCCAGCATGCTGCTTCAATGGAAACGCGGCTGCTCCACACACGCAGGAGCCCAGCTTTTTGCTGATTTGTTTTTTCTGGACATCGATGCAGAAGCATGAATTATTTGTGTGGGCTGGGTGAGGTATTAAATCTGCAGCTGACACAGGTTTGCAATGTTTTGCATGGTTGTCAGCTTAATCTTAGTTATAAAAAAATAAGTGGTGTGCTCACCAGCGTGGCCTAATTTTTCAGCTGGACTGTTTTCTCCCTGAGTTCCCAGTGGAGGGGAAGACAGAGCGTTAGGGACTGGGAGGGAGAGGGGCTCCTGTGGCCCACACCCACTGGGGTCGACTAGAGGGATGGGGCCTGGGGAAGAAGGATGAGCTATTGCTGCGGGAGGCAGTGTGGCTAAGAACATGGGTTCTGGGGTCAGAGAGACCTGGGTTTGAGTCCTGTGTGACCTTGGGCAAGTGACCACCTTTTTAACCTTCAGTATCCTCTTGATGGGGGTTAATAACAATACCCTCCTAATAACGTCATTATCAGGAGTAAATAAGATTATCCATGTGAGGCATCTAATAGTGCCGGGGATGTAGGAGATGTTCAAAAGTATTTCTGAGGAATGAACTAATGAGTTGATGCCCACTACCTCTAGAAGTCTACCTGTCCTTCTGCAAGAACACCAATAGCTTAATAGAAACTTGTTTGCCTTTACTCTGGGCAGAGAATCCAACTGCCTCTAACCAGATCAGTTCCCTCTGCTGAGCAAATGTCCTTACCGAGCTTGAGAAAGGGGACCTCTGAGATGGTGCTTGGACAGGCTCTGGACTCCTTGAGAAGTCACTGCAAGCTTTGGTCAACCACTGTGGCTCTGGAAAGACCTAACTACAGGCCAACAAAAATCCTTGTGGCCTTTGTTTCACTGAGGGAGGTGCTGGCAGGGCCCTCCTCTGCAGTGCACAATCTGCCTTCCTGCATCATTCTCACCCACGGGTCCTGAAGTCGCCCAGAGTACTTTAAACCATCTTCCCATGACAGCCTTTCCAGTCCCTGAGCTGCTCTCACTTTCCATCAACAGTTTCTCTTTTCCAGTATCTGTAGTTCCAACTTTCAACAGATTAAGTAGGGTTCTGAAATCTTTCATCCAGCCAAGCCCCTCTCGGTTGGATTCACTCGAGTGTTATGCTCTGGAAGTGAAGAGCCATGTGCAGAAGTAAATACAGTATGTAGTCTAACCAGCACGGATCAGAAGGACTATGGCCTTTCTTCTTTGGGACACTTTATTTCTATTAAAACTGTCATCAAATTGCTTTTTCTTTGTAACCTTATCACACTACCAACTTATACTGTACTCTGGCAATGAAATCTCCCTCTCAGGCTCTCTCCCATGAGCTGTGCTTAGACCTCTTCTCTGCCATCTTGTATTTGTACTGTTGACTATTTGGAATTAAAAGTACAACTCTGCATTATCTGGCTAATGTTCCAGGCAGTCCGGGTATTTCTGAAACCTGATTCTGGCATCCATCATTTTGGCATTCCCTTCTGACTTTGTATCACTAACAATACAGATAAACTTACCATCTATGTTCTCATCCCAGGGTTTGCTTAAACAGTGAGCAGGACAGGGTGAAGCAGACGTTGTGAGAGAGTGACATCATTACTCTTTAGGTATGATCATTTAACCAATTATAAATCAACCCAAACACCCTATCACCAAGTCCTTCTCCTTTCTGGATACTCTGTGGACATTTCTCTGTCTTACCTGTCCACAACAATGTCAGATGCTACTCTCAAAACATCTTGTTCCACCCCCCCACCTACACCAGGTCTACAGCATACCTCCTCTGCCTACCAGGCCAAGTAACTTTTTTTAAAACACCAATGAGGATCATGGCATGTCTGACTCTCTGTGAATCCATGCTGACTCTCAAGTTCACTGTTTCTCTTTAAGAGAGTTCACAGCCTACTTACTAAATAATCTTGTCCAGAATTTTCCCTGAGAGTAACACTGAGTTCATTAGTCTGGAGAGTGCAAGTTGTTTTTTGCATCTTGAAACTTCTGAGTACTTCCAGTCAGCTAACACTTCTTTCCCTTTCCCTCAAAGATCACTGACAGCAGCTTCAGGAATCTCATCTGCCAATTTCGGTACTGTGGAGGTAAAATGTCTGTGGACTAGGAGATTTGCAATCATTGCTTCAATTGCTCTTATCAATGCCTGTTTGAACTTTCCTAGCCCGGTGATCATTCAACAGATATTGAGTAAATTCTGCTTTCCCTGTCACTGATTAAATCAATGTCACTCTACTTGTGCAAACAATGAAGCCCAGGTCTCCTTCTTATTCCAAAGAGAAATACAAAAAATAAAAATCCTTTTTGCTGGCCATAGCACTTCTTTTTTTTTTTACAAGACTCAGTTGTTGATCTTGAGTTTCAACTTTTCTTGACCATGTTCCTCTACTTAAAGACTGCATTGGTAAAACATATGTCCCTTTCCAGCTTTTGTTCAAATTTTTCTAAATATCTGAGTTGTATGAAGGATTCTCTATATACCTGGACCCTGGAGGTATTATACCTCCTTATTGTTTTCAGGGGGCCTTCACAATAATATTGAGATGCCTTTTATGGAAGAGAGTCCATGGTGTCAGGTCCTCTGCTACACCTTTTATATATTTTGCTTCCTTTCATTTTCACCACAACCCTATAAACAGGCACTATATTTCCCATTATATAATGAGGAAATTGAAATGTGAAGACTTAAATAACTAGTTCAAGATCAAACAATGAGCAAATAAAGAGCAGAGACAAAAACTCAGGTCTTCTTTATGCCAGTTAAAATGTAACCACAGTATTTCTCCTTAAGAACCTCCCATCCTGTTTGAGTGGTCTTTTCTTCTGGGTTCCAGGCCATGAAGACACATCTTTCTTTTCCCCTGAACTCTTAAAAGAACTGCCTTCTTAGAAGACAGGGCAGGGCTTCTGAAAGGGTATTTAATGAGAATTTTAATCTAAAAGAAGCTTCTACCAAAGCAGGTATGGCAAGGGCTGTGGAATGCAATGTGCCACATCTCAGATTACTGAGTTACAGAATGTTACTATATAGAAGGACTATATAGAGAAAAAAAACTGCTTTCGTTTTGTGTAAACCAGCATTTTCCAGCCTTAGCCAAAGAAGCCCCCTTTCATGTAACACCTAACAAAAACCCCTAAAAGGCTGTGGGTACCCCCTCTGGGGACTGCTTGACCAGATGCTGCTCTGACAGAGCCTAGGGTTTTCCCATGTGAACTCTGTCTGCCCTGCCTAAGAGGCTTTCTTAAGAGGTCCTGTCATTTCTACTTCATCAACCAAGGGCTAGGGAGAATTAGGTCCACAGCAGTGCTCCTCTCATCATTTCCTTTACTCTGACAGACGCTTTCCCTGAGGTCTGCCAGACAATTATCCACTACTCACCGTCAACTCTTACCCTGATGCTGTAGAAGTTAAAGTTCCTCTTTATGACCCAGTGCTTGCCTTGGTGCCATTACTTTTTTTTTTTAACCTGGAGTGCATCATCCTTTCTTTTCACCAGGCAGGGAAAATTGCCAGGGTAAGAGCTTTGACATTTTTTAAACTTTAAAGAGTCAAATAGTTCTACAAGGCTCATTACAATAGCCAGTAGTGTTCCTATGCCCCCTTCTTCAGAGATAGCTACTTTCACCTTTTTCAGCTGATTCTTTTGGTACTTTCATTGATATTTCTAATATATTTTATTGTTACATCTCAGTATTTCAGTTTTAGGTTTTATCTATTGACTTCTCATTAGGAAATATGAGCTTTTAGCTCTCTCCCATCCCACCTTCTGCCTCTCTGTCCTTCCAAGATAATTGTATCATAAATTTGGGTCAGTATTAAGTGGGTTTTCATTATCATGACTATGTCAATGCTATTTACAGCTGAGCCAGGGAAGCTGATTTGGTCCAATGGATAGGGTGTCTAACTACCACATGGGTGGTCCAGGGTTCAAACCCAAGGCCTTGTGATAAGCTGGCCCGTGCGCAGTGCTGATGTGTACAAGGAGTGCCGTGCCATGCAGGGGTGTCCCCTGTGTAGGGGAGCCTCACGCGGAAGGAATGCGCCCTGTAAGGAGAGCCGCCCAGCGTGAAAAAAGCGCAGCCTGCCCAGGAATGGTGTGGCACACATGGAGAGCTGATGCAACAAGATGACACAACAAAACGAGACACAGATTCTGGGTGCTGCTGACAAGAATACAAGCAGGCACAGAAGAATACACAGCAAATGGACACAGACAGCAGACAACTGAGGGCGGTGTGGGGAAGGGGAGAGAAATAAAAAAAATATAAATCTTTAAAAAAAAATACAGCTGAGCCATGTAGTATACAATGATTACTTTTCCTTTCTGGAGTAATTTTCTATTTTCCTTGGATTTAATAACAGTATAGTTTACAGTTATTATTTACTTCACAGTTATTTTTATTTACAGTTATTAATATTTAATTTTCAATGTGTTTATCACCAATTCAATCATAAATTAAATATCAATCATCTACAAATTCTCCCCAAACTTGATAAATACATCAAGTATTTATCAAGGTTATCTTCTTAAAGACACCTCTCCAGCATATTCTTCCAACCCACTCCAGTCTGGTCTAGTGTCCTCCATGCTTGCTGCTTCCCTGCCATCTTTTTCACATTGGTGCCTGTTTCCTGTTACTCATATGTCTTCCTCATTCATTCTGATAGAGCATATCCTCCATCAGATTTCACTTTATTGTTTAATATGCTTCTCTTACCCAAATGGTCTCCTTTGACCTGCCACCCTCCTTTGTTCCTAGGCAGACTAAAATGCCAGCTTTACTCTGTGTACTGATACGTACACTTCCAAAGCCCTCCTTCCAGTTACCCCTGTGACTTGGCAGACACCTCCTCCACTTTTAGTTCTCTTTCATAGACAGTGTACAGGGGTGAAAAGGCAAACAACCTGGAATTAAACATCCAGAGTTTCAATCCCTGTTCTGACACTTATTCCTAGCAGTTTGAACATGGATAGGTTATATAACCTACTAAGCCTCTGTTTTCTCATGTGTAAAATGGGGACAATAGCAGCCCACAGCACAGGGTCAAGGCACATGGTGATGCTCAATAAATAATGCTCAGCCACAAGAACCCATCTGGCCCAGGATTCTTCCTGTATTGACAGCAGTAAGGGATGGTTTACAAGATGGCTTAGAGGCACATCAACTGAAGTCTCTATGTAATTCAGAAACTGATCTAAATCTTTCCATTTATTTCTTTGTTAACACTTCTTTACATAACACATTCTATATTTATACTTCCTTCTTCATAGGGTAAGGTGACTTTTTACTTAGCCTAAAACACCCTCTCCTTTTTCAGGATTTAGTAGATTCCTGATGTCTAGTACACTATAGTTTACATGCATGGCCCTGTTCACCCTACCTGTGCTTAATGGCCTGGCAGAAACTTATCCATGTTTCTTCCCTACGCTGATTTTTTTGTTGTTGTTGTTTATAATTTTTTTATTGTCTTTTTTTAAAGATACATAGATGACAAAAACTGTTCCATTAAAAAATATAAGAGGGGGAAATGGCTGTGGCACAATCAGTTGGGCTCCCGTCTACCATATGGGAGGCCCTGGGTTCGCATCCTGGGGCCTCCTTATGAAGGCAGGCTTGCCCGCACACTGTGGAGCACCGCCCGGCCCGCAAGCTCCATGGAGCTTGGTGCAACTCAGCAACAAAGAAAAAGGGAGACAAGCCAAAAAAAACAAACACAGAAGAGCGCACAGCGAATGGACATGAAGCAGACAGCAAGCAACGAGCAAGGGGGGAGGGGAAATTACATAAATAAATACAGACAGAAGAACGCACAGCAAATGGACATAGAGAGCAGACAGCATGCGAAAAGTCACAAGGGGGGATAAAAAACATATATATATAGGGAAGCGGACTTGGCCCAGTGGTTAGGGCGTCCGTCTACCACATGGGAGGTCCGCGGTTCAAACCCCAGGCCTCCTTGACCTGTGTGGAGCTGGCCCATGCGCAGTGCTGATGCGCACAAGAAGTGCCCTGCCACGCAGGGTTGTCCCCGCGTAGGGGAGCCCCACGTGCAAGGAGTGCGCCCGGTAAGGAGAGCCGCCCAGCACGAAAGAAAGTGCAGCCTGTCCAGGAATGGTGCTGCACACACAGAGAGCTGACACAGCAAGATGATGCAACAAAAAAATAACACAGATTCCCATGCCGCTGACAACAACAGAAGCGGACAAAGACGATGCAGCAAATAGACACAGAGAGCAGACAACTGGGGTGGGGGTGGGGTAAGGGGAGAGAAATAAATAATCTTTAAAAAAATATATATATATATATGTATATATATATAAGAGGTTCCCATATACCCCACACCCCACCCTGGTCTCTTCAGACTGAAAAGTGTTAATCTTTCCATTTTAGCCTAAAAGTCCTGCTTATATTCTGTTATCCACAGCAGGAATGCAAAGGGGAGGAGCAGAATCATCAAAACTCCTTTTTGCTACAACCCCAGTCCTGTGAGAGTCATGAGGTCTGCAGTGGCCAAAAACTCAGGGCCTTCTCCTTGGGGACACTTGGAGACATCAGGGTTGGCGACAACTTGGAGGTGAAGTGCATCTGGTCTGCTGAGCCCAGCCCCACCTCCGGCTTCTGCCTCTAGTCTGGGAGATTATTCTCTTTGCTTTCTGATTGCTGGCAAAAGCTCAGAACTTTCAGAGAAAGAGCCACTTACAGGTCCTCTTTCTGGGTGTGGGTAGGGAAAGAGGGGGACCAGCTCATCTCTACAATTACTGTAAAGCACACCATAAATGCAGTCGGCCAGGGACCAAGCAGTTAATTACCCAGTACCAGACTGAATCTTCTGGGACCAGGTCCTTGGAGTCATCAAGTTTCCTAGTATTGGGCAAAGTTGTATCACCTGGTCATTCTAACAAATTTCCTAATAGGGACAATACCAGGAGTAAAAGGTCACAAAAGGGTATTGGCAAACACCAATAACCAAATGATACAATGCAGTATTTTCACTATGAAATTCCCCAGAATGGAATATGATGAAGGAATGATGGGACAGCATATGGCTGAAGAAGACAGGGCAAGTAAAGCTTGCATTAAGGTTAAAGGATTCCTTAATAACTCCTCCAGGCACCAGGGTCCTCCATCCTCTGGACTCACTGTCTGACTTGGGGGTTGTGGGGGAGATTAGGACCCCTACTTTCCTAAATGAGTGTATTTGCTGGAGCCCTTGGTTTTCTCTTTTTTGAGATACTGAGTCATTTCCCCTCTGCAGCTCTCACCTTTGAGCTTTCCTTTTCTCTTCCCTGGAGAAGTGACTCACTGCTGAAGTGTTGGTGACATTGAGGATCAAGGATGGATGATAAAAATATTCCCGATTGTGCAACCAGGGAAGGGGGATGTAGTGTTTGGACTGAGAATTCAAAGCTCCAGTCAAGAACTTTGAAGTTGGGGTGTTAACAGAGGTCATGGGTTAATCTTTTTGGGAAACTAGAACAGAGAATAGGGTTAAAACAGAAATTTACCTGTGCCAGATGTGCTGAGGAACCCCTTGATCTGCCCTTTCCAATGTGTACTTATGGGAAAGCACATAAAGTCCCTGGTTCTTCACTTTCAAATGTGTATTTCTGAGAAGGCCCGCACAGGTACTTAGCCCAACAAATGTGGATCCCAGCAAAGTAGGCCTCTCAGCCTGGGCCCTTCCTCCCATCAACCTTGTAGAGCCTAAGAGGAGGACTATTTCTCTCTGGGCATTCCCTCTGGTGAAAACAACTGTACTTCCCCAGTGTTGGAGTGGGGACGCCAATGAGACATACTTGGGCTACACTGACAGACCCACAAGGGCCAGGCTACCAGAGACTGCGCTGCATGAGAGCGGAGCCAACAGCCCAGCTCTTTTCCCAGAGGGAAAATCACCTTCCTTACTCAAATTCACTAGTAGGTTATATGTAAACTAGGTATTTTCTTCTAACTCATGCAACTCATAAGCTGAGGAAAACAAAACAACTTTTCTTTAAAGGACGATTCTCTGGCTAGGTCACAAACTATGCAAGATGGGAAGAGAAGCAGCAAAGCGCACCCCCCACCACCACCACAAATGGCTAAAGAGATGGAGCCGAGACCTTCAGAAGAGTATGCAGTGGAGAGAAATATATGTGGCACACTGTGGGGGGAGGAGGGGGAGAGGGGGCAGATAAGAATATCAGAACATGAGAATTCATGCTACAAAATCAATTCTCCAGGAAATCAAGGCAAAGAAAATGCCTTAAAGGTTGCTGGTGCAGTTCCAGAAGACTAAAAAACTTGGCTCAGTAATGAGGCTAGTTTGCTTTTTAATGATGCCTTCAACCACAAAGTGCTTCTCTCTCAGTCAGGAACCTTCCCCTTTTAACACATGTGTGCAAACACACGTGAGCCCCTGCCCACTCTGGGAGGGCACCCAACCCAGAGAGCCCCCTCAAGTCAGTCAGTGAGTCTGTGGCAGAGCGATGAGGAGGCCCTGGAATACTGATGTGGATTGTTGGCTCTGTGAACAGCAGTTTTTAGAAATGGAAACATCCCCATGCAAAGTACCTGGCCACGTGCAACCCCCAAATCACGGCGGAGAAATGGGAGCTAAGACCAGGGCCCAAAGAACAGCCCATTTTTAACCAGGTGACCTCAGACAGAGAGGATGCCCAGTCACTTTTTCCCCAGGTCCCTACAAAAGTTGAAAGGTGGCAGTCTTGAAGCAATGCTGTCCTCAGGGGCACAGAGCAGTTGCTCCCCGTGCTTTCCAAACTCACCCAAGCAGGCAGTGGGAACAGAGGTGCCAGCAAGCCCAAGGAGGCTTTTCTCAACTGATTATCTTGGGAAAAGCCAGATACAAATTTCACAGCTGGAATGCGAGGGTTGTGAAATGCTGGAAGAAGTCCCAAAGAGGGCCATGGACTCTCCGGGAAGGCAGTGGGAGGAGGATTGGTGAGGGAGAGTGGGAGAGAAGCAGGTTACCCAGAGGGGCCTGTCTTTCTGGAAAGCAGGAAGTAAGGCCTCAATAAAGAACGAAATCAATCCCTGGCCTCAAGGTGGTAGAGGGGCTAGAGATAAGACTGCTTTTGTTTCTAAACATGAAGAAAATGGGCCTTGTGTCAAAAAGTAATTCTGGTATAAATGAGCCAATTATGACACAGCTTGTTATTTCTGGGATTTGGAATCACTGAAGTGATGGCATGCTGTGACTAAGAGTTAAATAAGCACAGGAAGCTCCCAACTTGGGGCTTTAGCCTTGTCCTCAGTGCCATGCGACAGTTGGATGAGGCCCACCAATGAGGGTCACTAACTCAGAGACATGGTCTTGTTCCAGAGGTCCCAGTGAAAGTAGTAAGGAAGATCACACCCATTTTAATGGCTAATTAAGAAAGCCCAAGCTCCCCTACCAACCTGGATAAGCTACTTATTAGCCTACCTATACCTCAGTTTCATCACCTATAAAAGGGGGATAATAAGATTATCTGCTTCATAGAATGGCTAATGAATTAAATTAATATATGTATAAAACATGCAGAACATTACTAGGCACACAGTAGGCACTATGTAAGTGTTGGTCACTACTGAGTTATGACAAGAGTGCTTGACTCCCCCAAACAGGTCAGAACCCAGACGCTAACGCCCAGTTTGGATGGACTGTTCTGACCCTCTGTAGCCTCCTCATACCCTGTAGAGCTGTGAGGACGCAGGCATCTGAGCTCTCCAGCCCAGAAATCCTGATGAAAGGAAAATCAGGCACATAGACAAAATAAGGCGCACGCCAGCTGCTCCTCCACAGGGAAAGGAGCAAATGCTGGTGCCAGCCCATTTGGGGTCGGTGTTTTCAGTTGCAATCCATGTGGTTTATCTGAAACGGGGTCAGGTCCCAGAGTGGGCAGCACAGATATTACGATTGTGCTTGCTAATCTGAGCTGAGTCCATTATCATCGATCCTGAGATAACAGGGAGCTGGAGTCTTAAGCGACTTGAGTGTGTTGGAAAATATTCTTGGCAAAGGAAGAGGAATCCTTTCTCAACCAATTGCTACAAAATCTGTAACCAGCACCAAGAACTTCAGAGGAGACATTCTGATACCCTCGAACCATAGATTCCGGCACTTTAGAGACCTGACTGGGTACACATGAGCTGCAGGGAAGGGAGACCCCAGAAGGCTGGCACCTTTGGTTTATTCTCCAGCCTTCCCTCTGTGTCTCAGCAACTCAGGCCAAAGGGTGGAGGCAGCAGCTTCTCTGCCTTGTGACTACAGATAGCCCACTGACCAAATCTGCTGCCCCCTACCCGGTCAGGGGGTAGGCTGTGTATATGTAAACAGGAACTCAGAGCCTTATGCCCTTGCTCAATACCTGGGGACTCAGCAGCCAGAAGTACACCCAAGACAAGCAGTGAGACCTTAGGCCTGTCCCAGATACATGACAGGGCAGGAGGAATGCATCTCTGCAGGAGCTCCTGTCCTATTACCCAGAGACCCTGGCTTTCCAGAGGAGGAAGGGCTACCTGGACTGACACTGTCTATGAGTTACAGGCATCTGCTCAAGCCATAAAGCCTATCAGAACCTTTTGGCTTCCTGCCAGTGCCAAAGGGGCCCCAAGTGAGAAGCCAAGCACAGGGCAAGGGAAGGAATATGGCTGTCAAACGCCCCCTGCCCCAACCTGGCCATCTTCTGTGGCCAGGGGAGGACCATGGTGCCTTGAGCCAGTTACATCATGGCAGCTGGCCACAGAAACCTACTGGCTACAATTGAAAGTCACTGAGGTGGGGGTAGAGACTTCTTAAGGCTCTTGCCAAAGAGCCCAATTTTCATGATTTCTGGATGGCAGAGTCACCAAATAAGCCTTCACATGCTGCCCTATTTCACAATCTACTCGCAGGTTGTAGCCTTAACTTTACCCAGCCAGGTCTCTTGTTCTATCCCTTCCAGTTCTTTCCCTTGCTGGTTAAAATTCTAGGGTGACTTTGAGGTCCAGACCATTTTCTTTCTCCTCCAAGAAGCCCTTCTTAACTACTCCAATCATGCTGACTTCTCTTTTTTGTAATGCACCAAACCACTACCACTTCTGGGGATCATGAATGAGCAACTAGAGCTTAGAATCCAAAAAAGAAGCCATTTCGAACAAATAAACGCATCCACAGCCAGACTCACATCACTCAAGTTCATTGTTTCAGCTCATGTTCCTCCAAAGGAAAGGCCTGCACCCCAGATGCACTCCCCACCTCGGGTCCTGGGCTTGCCACACAGCAAGTGTATAATAAAGACTTCTTAGAAGAGGGACCGATTACGCTGGCCTTGTGGGATTAGTCTGCCTCCCCTTTTGCCCAGGGCACAATAATTTCCTCCCTGGCAGACAGGGTTCCTGCTCTGGGCTGCCAGCTCCCAGGCACTGCCTGCCAGCAGCTCTTCCCTAGAGCTTCCCTGGGACTAAGGGCAGAGGGAGTCATGCAGCTCCAGCCCTGCCCACCACTTGTCCCCTATCAGAGGAGGGAAGGTCGGCAGGAAGAGGATCTGATGGCTGGATGGCCACAGTCCCTTGCAAGAGCTACAGGGGCCCCAGGGCAGGCAGCAGAGGCCTGCAAAGGACTTCCCTTCCCTCCTCTGGGCCCCAGGGAAGAGAGGCAGGAAGAGGGGCCTCAGCAGCAGGCAACCAACATGGGGCTGGCCAGACAGGGAGGCCCCTGGGGTTGCAGCTATCAGCCGGAGACCAGGCTCCAGGAAGGAAGGAAGGGCAACTCTGGCTGAGGCCGAGATAAGGAGGGGAACCGTGCTCAGCACAATGGGCTCCCACAAGGCTGAGAGGCCCCAAGTCAGATTTTGCTCCAACCTGGCCTCTCGTCTGTTCACAAAGCCCATGTAAATATTTACTGATGTTTACAATCCCAAGTCCGCTGGGTCCCCTCTGAGGCCCTTTTCTATGACCCACAGATTTGTGTGTCCCAGACCAGGCCTGCATTCAAGCCCAGAGCTCCTAGGCCTTGGCTGTGGGCACTGTTCTCTCTCATGTAAGCCATAGGGACAGGCCCTTGAAGACAAAACTGCCCCCTTGTCCCAGCCCTGGGGTTGACAAGCCCCTCCACAGAATCCCTGACCACTGCTGCCAGGCAGCTGTACTAAGTCCCTCTGTGGGTGGGAAACTTACGGGGCCCGGTCATGGGTGAAGCCGTTCTGCCGCTGAGAGTTGATTGGAGGAAGGACAGGTTTGCTGTTGATCTCGAGTCCTCTCCTCAGGGTCTCTCGGATCTGCTCCGTGTCTGCAATGACACCACTAGGTTGTTATTGGCCCTTTGGGCTCCCAGCATTCCCCAACCCTGCCCTTGAAACCTGGCTCTGCAGACATGCAAGGGAAAGCCCTAGGCTGGCCAATCCTGAGCCTGTTCTAGGAACCCCGATATCAGATCCGAGTGAGTGCAGACCTTGTGAGAGGGGCAGACAGGGCGCCGCGCTCTCAAGAGACATTCGGACTGAAAAATGCCATTCTTACAAAAGATAAGGGGTGGCCTCTGGATTTTGGAAAAGTCCTCCAAGACAGGCCTCTCCTCTGCAGTCCTGTCCATCCTATGTCACAGACCCTAGGCTTACCCTTTAAATAACACCAGATAAAGAAAGAAACAAAAACAACGACAAAAAAAACTAAAAACAAAATACCTCCAGACAGTGCCTGACTGACAAGGCCTCTGCCACTGCCCCAGGCCCTAGAGGAATTCTACACACTGAGATGGGTGCTGGTAGTTGCTGAAGAGCCCTGGCATGAGTGGGTCAGTGCCTCTCCATGGACCTGGCTAGGGTAAGAAGGCAAGAGAGGAATCCCTTGGTGGAATTATTTCTTTGCAAGTTGCTTTTGTTGGTCGTTAGTGGTGATGTTTACTAACCTGGTCCCATGTAGAGAGATTTTCATCTAAGATCCACCTCAGCAAACAGCCCATCACACGCGCACACATACACACACATGCAAATTAACATTGGTTACTCAAAGGGAGGGTTTAGAGGGGGAAGGAGATGCTTATTAACTTTTCTAGCTGTTTGACTTATTACAGTGGCCTTTCATAATTTAAAAAAATTATACAATTATTTTATTGGCTATTAAAAAAATAGCCAATTATAGTTGAAATTTTAACAAGATTAAAGTCCCTTCTTTTACAAAAAGTGACTCTTTGACCTTCCCATTGGGCTCAGCACACCACTCGAACAAACAAGAAGAAGAAAGGGATCAAAAATTTGCACTAGCAGTTTAAGTTTTCTTTAAGAAAGAGAAAAACTTTACCAGTGTTATAAAAAAAAAATGTAGGTATTTTATTAAGGGCTGTAAGTACCTTATTCTTGAAAAAAGAAAAAGAAAAGGTCAAGGAATAGGGAAAGGGAGTAGGAAAAAAATCAGTACACATATTTATATATAAATGGCTGATTCCCTTTGGAGTTAGCCAGGGATGCTAGCATGGTGAGCTTCTAACAGGAGAACTACAGCCTCCTTCCCCAAGGCCCCACCAGGAATGCAGAGGGCACAGGGTGCCCTGCCCACAGCACCTTACGCTGTATCTGCAGGACAGTGGGGTGGGGGTCATTTGCAAGTTGGCCTCATAACTCAGGTTTCTCTCATCCAAGGCCTGAGGGGGCTGAGGCCAGAGGCCAGAGTGATCCTTGGATCTGACATGGCTTTCAGGACAGAGCTAGGCCCTGTGTCAATTCTGTGGGTAGCCAATGCTTGTTCTCTTGCACTTGGGTAGACTATGGCCCCTTCCTGTAACTGTTCTATAGCTTCCATTCACCTCCCTAACTTCAGCTTGCAAGGGGCAAGTCTAAAACACAGTGGTCACTGCTGGTGGTACTTTTGGAATACACAAAGGAAACACAACCAGAAATGGACCACTGGAGGTCCCTTAATCCCACCCTGCTGGAAGATTTCACTTGCTGTTTAAATTGATCAGGAAATAAACTATTGACAGGGTTGTTTTTTTAAGAGACCTATCCTAGTGAGCCTGAAAACCAGGCCTGGGGAAAAGGATGGGGGAAGGTTCGGTGAGGGCTCCCACCTTTGCCAGAGAGCCGCCGGGGCTGTGTGCCTAGGCAGATGCTCCTACTGTCCTCGTCGTCCTCGGGAGGCCGGCTCAGGTCGTCCCAGGCACACTTGGCACTGACACCGCTCAGGTTGGAGCCGTCTGTCTCAATGCCTTTGTCAACTCTCTCCTGCTTGAAAAGAACCAAAGAGCCAGAGTTCCTTCAGCGAACTGGTGGCCAAAGGAGTAGGTGCTGATCTTGGGACAGGTGCTGGGAGAGCAGGGTCTCTGACCTTGCCCTACCCTGGTAACCAATGAATGGCACTCTCTGCTGGCCACTGGACTTCTCCAGGAGAATGAGGGCTTAGGGGGAGCCAGAAAGAATGAAAATCCCAAGGGAAGTATGCCCTCCTATCAATCTTCCAGTGCAACGCACTTCACACCAGTGGCAGAGCCCCAACTCTGCCCCCTCTATGCTGGCCTGTGGAGCTGATGAAGGAGAGACAGGAACTACTTCCCTGAGGAAAGGCACAATCCTTCCTCCCCTCCCTGATGCTCTGGAAAGAGTGCCCTACCTCCCTGACCACTGCTATAGAGGACAGAGGGAAAGCCTGCCACTTGCTGGAGGGCCATGATTCACACAAACTTCTCTTTGACTCCACACCTTAATTTCCTCTTCTAATAGCCAGAGAGTGGGGTCACATAGTACAGCACCCCCAGAGAGCAGGCCGGCCTTCCCTAAGCCATATAAGCTAGCCTATTTGGCAAAGGACTCTGGATGGAGTTTCTTTTCCATTTCTCAGACTGAAATGGGTGCTAGAGGGCAGTGATCATCTGCGGATCCCACTGGAGACTCAACCTTTATGCTGGCTTTGGCACTGCCTGAGTCCAAACATGGCTCTCCAAATTGCCTCAAGGTAGAGTTGTACCCAAAACATCCCTGGGATTCTCTGGTGAAACACAGTTTTGTGATGCTGGGCTTTGGACTAAAGATCATTTGGAAGGCTCTAGCAACCTTGCTCATAAACAGCCATGTGGGCCAAAGACAGCTGCTTGTGAGGGAACACCTCAGTCAGTGCCTGCACTTCCCTGCCAGACACTCCACAGGCACCAAACTGGCCTGTTGGTCAGCCAGGAAGCCTACCTGGGAGAAGTGCAAAGTCACTTAAGACCAGTCAGCAGGTGGCCCCACCTCAGGTGCCTCCTCTCCTTCAACCACAATCCCTTCCTTTCCAGTACTACCATGAGCCTAGGCTCAGCTGGGGACTGACAGGGTCTGAGAAGCTGCCTGCAGGGAAGCAGCTCCAGTTTGCTTGGATATACCCTGCACTTTTCCCTTTCCACTGGCTGCTCTGGGGTCCCTCACCAAGTAAAGAGCTGAGGATACCTTTCAGCTCAACTAGGCCAGCCTCTGTACTTTGTAAGTAAAGAGAAAATCGTTAAGACCCAGAGAAGTTAAGGGAGTTGCTTGAGGCATACAGCTGGTTGGTGGCAGAGCTTAGATCACAGGAATGTGAGTCAGCTCTAAAATGAACTGGTTGTGAAGAGGCCCCAGAAAGTCACAAATGAGAACAGAGGAGTTCATCCTTGGTGCACAGAGCCATCAGGAAAGAAAGCTGGGTTTTCTCCCCACAGTTCCCCTGCTTGCTTTTAAAGATCAGTAGGTGCTCTGGGTCCTGTTGGCTGGTCTTAGGGAGAATTTTTCTTGGCATGAAGAGAAAGGACAGTCTGCTTATCCTTTATTAGCGCAAATGATCAGGTTCTTTCTTAATACTTGGCACTTACAACAAGGGGCCAAACAACAGTCCACAGTGCCCCATGCTGGATCCCAGTGTGGCTGCAAACAAGGGCTTAGGGAAACATAGGCTTCATGGTTCCTGGTTCTCACATAAGCAGAAGCCACAAGGAAACCAAGTTGAAAGCAGAGATAACAGGCGGTGCTAGCAGCAATTTGAGAACTTCAGTGTTAAAGGCACTAGGAAAATGGAGGAGCATCATCTGTGAATGAGTAGCATTTACACCCAAGAACTCATAGATCTGTAATGCAGATCCCAGGAACTGCTGGCTACATGTCTGTTTGCTACCTCTCCCCTGCTCTAGGGACACATGACCCCTGGCAGCTGCCTGCAGCCTACAGATTTTTCAAGAATGAAAGTTCGGAGAAAAGGCCTGCAATTGGTGGTGGTGGCGGTGGGAGCAGGAAGTAGAAGGCAGACACATGTCAGGCACTTTATTAGCTGTCTGTTGTTCCTGATTCACAAACAGCCCAGAGGAAAGCCAGTTGTGCTCTATATAGCTTTCAAAATTCATCTACTTGGGGAAGCGGCTGTGGCTCAATCCATTGGGCTCCTGTCTTCCATATGGGAGGCCCTGGGTTCACATCCCAGGGCCTCCTTGTGAAGGCAGGCTGGCCTGCGTACCCGTGGAGAGCTGGCGCATCAAGATGACCCAACAAAGGGAGACAAACAGACACAGAAGAATGCACAGCAAATGGACACAGAGAGCAGACAGCAAGCAAGCTGCAAGGGGGTGGGGGTGGGGGTGGGGGGAATAAAAAAAAATCATCTGCATGCAAAAAGGATGCTTCTACTAAAAAGCAAAGATGACCCTGAAACTCTGTGCAGGCAGGCCACAGCAAGTGTGCAACTGCAGGCTTGTGTATACATACTCCTTTTACATATCAAGGAGCACCAGTCTATCCAGGGGAGTTCGGAGTCTGACTGCCCACAATGGAAAACATGTTCAAAGGGGGGGATGGGATCATTGATCATTACTCTAATTTGCACTCACCCCTGGAGCTGGGTGGTGGGGTCAATATCACCTATGTCTGTTACAGGGTGGGGGAGGGGAGCTCTGTGAAAGAAAATCTATATTCTTTTAAGAAAAAAGAAGTGAGGAAATGAATATAGGTCAAACAATATCTATTACACTGATTTTCTTTAGTTCCTGGTGATCTAATTTTTTAAAAGTCAGGTTTATTGATGTATAATTTACATACAACAAAATTCATTCTTTTTAAATGTAAAAATAAATGTGTCTAAGACAAACTTTCCTGGCATGAAATGAAATCCCTGCTCCCTTATGCATGCTGCAGAATTCGGGGGACAAGTTTCAAATCACGCTATATTTCTACTCACTCACAAATAAATGCTAGAAAGGTTTTCCTCACTCAAGACATACTTGCAGGTGTGGATCGATCTCAAATATGGTCTCTCCCCTCCGCATGTCAGTTATCAGCCAGGGGCCACCAGCACTGTGGACAAGGAAAGGTGACACAATGGTAACTGAGGGGCTACATCTGATGGGCTGGGCCTACAGCCTGCCCGATTTGCTGCCCAAGGCCCAGAAACACAGGGGAACGGTTAGTAGCTGGGGACTGTCAAGAAGCCCTGGTGTGACAAACGAGTGTCTGAAAGAGAGCAATGGAAGGGGGAGCCCCAAACATGGTCAGGGGAAGGGATTCCCACCCCAGGCCCAGGAATCCAGGCCCCAGCACACAGGGCAGGGTTGTACTCACACAGGCACTGTCCGTAGCAGCTCCAGGATGCCCTGCCCGTTCCACTGCTGGGCTGCGTGCAGCTCCTCAGTGCAGACACCAACAATCTGAGACCCAGGGACAAGATGCTGCCACACATTAATGGCCACCCCTCACCCTCCCAGAAGGTCAACTCAAGTGGGGCAACCACAGGCAGATCTGTGCTCAGGGGCTGGTGTGTCCAAATCGGATGGTTCTCTTAGGAGAGAGAGGCTGCCTGGCTAGGAGATGGCACTCAGGGCACTGAAGGCCAACCCTCACCCTTGCTGCAGACACCAAGTTTAGCCCTAAGCTGCAGGGAGCATCCCAGGATGGGTCCCTAGACCATGTCTCTGGAAGCAGACAAGGTCCTGTGAGACATTCCTACCCAATCTAGCATTGAATATAAACAGAGGAGATTTTGAGATCCTTTGAGCTTAGAACCATGACCAAAGGGCCCCAGCAGCCTGCAGAGAAGCTCCCTTCCTTATCCAGAGCTAAGTCTTTGTGTAAATCTCATGGGAACCATTGGAACCATAATACAGATCCCCAGATCCCATCCTGAACAAAAGCAAGACTTTGGCTGTAGCTAGGGTGGATGCACACCCTGTCTGTGTAAGGGCAAGTTCAGCTCAGAGCTAGCTTCCTGTTAATCCTCTTTCAGCTATAGCCATTCTCTCCCACCCATATGTACCTGTCCCTTCCCTCTTCTCCCAATTCAGCAGGTAAATCAGACTATTTGAATCTACCTGACAAACTCTCAGAGGGAAGAGAAAATGGGAGAAAAGCAAAGGAAACCTCCTGCTCCCTTTACTCCCATTACCCAAATTTTCCTGTTTTGCAAGGATTTTTCCTATATGGAAGGCCAAGCCAACACCCAACCCTTGCCTCACCTGGAGGAAGGTAACTATCCCAAAGGGTGTCTGCACAGGTTGCATCTGTGGGTCCTCTGTCAGCAGCATATGCTGAATTCTTGACTCACTGTTATCCAAAGGGCTGTGCCAAGACACATGGTCCCCACTGCAGAAGGTGTTCTCTGTGGGAGAGACATGAGATCCTCAGTGCTTGAGGCCCTGGAGCCCAATGTGGAAAATGAGAAGCCCTGGCTGGGTAGCTCCCCAGCATTCCAGGGTGGCCCCATGAAGGAGGGGAAGCATTCACACGGGAAGAGAGCAAAGAGGTTGTGGATACTGCTGACAGCTTAAATGTGCTCCTTTTTGCCAATTCCATCAGCCTCCAGGGGAAAGGGACAGGCAACTATTATAGATGCTACTTGGCCTGGGAAGTCCAAAGACGTCCAGCATCTGCTTCACTTCCCCACTGCCCTCTCTCATGCAAGGAAGGGGGCAGCCATGGCCAGGCTGGCCAAGAAAGAATAAAGTACTTTACTGTAAGGCCACCTGGCCAGAAGTCCACAGGGAGACTGGAAGGCAGTGAAAGCCCTTCATATTGGTGGTACAGACAAGGATTTTGTGCTCCTGAAACAGTGCTCCAAAGGGAACACCCAACTTTGGAGGGCCTTTGAGATCTGACACCAGTTTCCCACAGGTAGACAGATTAAGGGATTCTGAGGAACACCGGAGGCTTCAAATAAATGGAGGTATGGATAGCACCTCACCCTCTTCAGCAAAGATGTTACAGCCAGGAAGGGTGGCTATTTCCAAGAGGACAGAGACACTGGGCCCAGGCTGCCCGAGAGAAATGTGCACATATGACCACCTCATAGTCCCACTAGTGCACCTCATACAGGCCCATTACTTAAATTTTGTTATTGTTGATGTTTAAGGTAGTATAATCACAAGAAGAAAACAAAACCAATTGGTAATAAGTCTCCCACCACCCCTGATTCTTGTTTAGGGTACCACAGGTACTCTGTATTGACCAGCCTATACAAATCCATAGGTTCCCTTCCATTTTTTCCCCTAACACAAATGGCAGCAAATCAATTTGTACATTTTACATAATTATAAATTCTGGAGATTATTTCATATCAGCATTTAGAAGGCTATCTTATTTTAAAAATGACTATATGGTAGCTCCTTGTGGTCTATCAGATATGATCTGGGAATCTTAACAATTGAGGGCCCTTCACTTTTTAGCAACATACAAGGCAAGGCAGGAAAAACAAAAACAAACCAACCAAACAAAAACACAGCCCAAAGGCTCACTGGGAGGCCTAAGAAAGCTTCTGCTCTCACTTGCCTTGATATGAATGCTAACTCCCTTCTGTTCAAGGTTACATTAAACAACCATGTTTTCTATCCAAGAGACAGGTTCAAGCTATTGGTCCTCAAACTCAAAAGCAATCATTTAAGAAGGAGGAAGACTAGCTGCTTCCTCTAAGGGGCAAGGGATAATAAAGGGGAGAGAAAAAGGCAAGTTCCAGGCAGAGTCAACTAGAAACTGGCAAATTTCCCAATTCTTGCTTGACCTACTCTCTCCAGATTCCTTTTCCTTCTACAGAAATGTGTGTCTGCAAGCAACCTGCATGCCCTACAAATAAGAAACCATGCAACAAATAAAAAGATTGAGTTAGTAGCTTTTAAGTTTCTAAAAAGAAAAGCCCAGGTCAAGATAGTTTCACTGGTGAATTTTACCAAAAATTTAGAGAAGAATTAATACCAATTCTTCACAAACTTCCAAAAAATACAAGAGGAAGGAACACTTCCCAACTCATTCCATGAGGCCAGTATTATCTTGATATCAAAGCCAGGCAAGATATCACAAGAAAAACATAGACCAATATTCCTTATGTATATAGAGACAAAAATCCTCAACAAAATACTAGCAAACCAAATCCTGCAATATATAAAAAGTTATACACCATGGCCAAATGGGACTTATCCCAGGAATGCAAGCTTGGTTTAACAGATAGAAATCAATCAATGTAACATAAAAAGTCAACAGAATAAAGATAAAAAACCACACGATCATATCAACAAATACAGAAAAAGCACATGACAAAACTCAACACCTTTTCATGATAAAAACACTCAGAAGGATTGTGGGAAGATGGTGACAAGACTAATAGGCAGAGCTGAATGTTCTCACAAACACAACAGAGAAAGAGGTATAAGCTGTCCAAGGGACCTGCTTTGGGGATCAGCAGACCAGGACAGTGCTACACAACTCCCAGGAGGGTGAGGGACAGAGAGACAAAGAAGCTAAAACAACAAATGTGAATTACCAAACCCTTGTGGCAGCTGGGAAGGGCTCCCCTCCCCCAGTAACAAGATATTAAAGCTGGGGTAAACCCCTGGCTCACTAAAGCCAACTGAGGAGAACAGAAATCTTCCTTCCTTTCAGTTGTTTCAAGGGATAAGGGAGAAGCTGGGGTGCTTTCCTTCTGTGAATTTGGCCAGAAGAGCCCACTTTGAATCTCAGCTCTAGACACTCAACACAGGAACACAGGAAAGCTGAAGCTGAAACACCTCAAGTGGAAAAGTGCATTGACTAGCGCCATCTGCTGGCCGGTCTGGAAATTGCATAGACAAAAACTGTTCACACTCTCTGTATCCAACACCTGGGAGAAAATCTGCATTCCACTAGTGAATCCCTGGCCCGATTTTGAAAACTTAAGTTGGGCAATTTTAAAGACTGCAAATAAGTTGAACCAAATATTAAAGAAAAGCTGTGGGGAAAAACAAACAAAAAAACAATAGGCAAGAGAGAAATTGACCACCAGCGTAAATTCACCAACATATTCAGATGGCTAGAAATGAGCAAAAAATTACAAGCTATACCAGGTAACAGTAAGAAATGGCCCAGCCAAAAAACAAACCAAATACCCTGAAGAGATACAGGATTTAAGACAATCAATCACTGATAATCACACAACTCTCCTAAATCACTTCAAAGAATTTATAGAAAATATGACTAAAGAAGTAAAGGATTTTGTGTGATCTATGTATCTTTTTAAAAAAAGATAAGAGATTAAAAAAAGAAGTAAAAGATATTAAGAAGACACTAGGACAACAAAAAGAACAATTTGAAAGCCTGCAAAGAAAAGTAACAGACCTTATGGGAATGAAAGACATGATGGATGAGATTAAAAATACATTATAGGCACACAGAAGCAGATTTTAATTGCATAAAGACAGAATTAATGACTTCAAAGGCAGAACATTGAACTGGAAAAGACAGGAGAAAAGAAAGAGAAGAGAATGGGAAAAAATGGAATAGAGTCTCAGAAAATTGAATGACAATGTGAAATGCATATTGCATTATTTGGTGTCCCAGAAGTAGAAGAGAATGGAAAAGGGGCAGAAAGAATATTTGAGGAAATAATGACCAAATGACATAAATATCAATATCCAAGAAGGACAACATACCCCAAACAGAAGAAATCTGAAAAGACCTGCCCGAGACACCTATTATTCAGAATGACAAATATCAGAGATAAAGAGAGGATTCTGAAAGCAGCAAGAGAAATGCAAAGCATCTGGGGGAAAAAACACCAAATATAAGATATGGACTATCATAAATAGTAATATTTTGATGATGCTCTTACATAGTTTGTAAGAAATGTATCACAACAATGCAAGGTTTGGTGGAGGGGTTATGTATGGGACCCCTGTATGGTGTTATGCATGTTTATTTTTTAAGTTTACAACTTTTACTATACACTTTTTGTTTATGCATGTTTATACAGGAATGATAACCTTCAATAAAGAAAAACTAAAAAAACCTAAAACCACTCAGCAAACTAGGAATAGACAGGAACTTCCTCAATCTGATAAAAGACATTTATGAAAAACCACAGCTATCGTCATAACTATGCTGAAACTCTGGAGTCTAGTAGAACATCCACGGAAGAGCTGGAGAAAGAGGCTGATAAATTATGGTAAACATTGGCCAATATCACCCTTTGTGCAGAGGCTACCCCTACCCTCCAGGGGCATGGCAGGCAGCAGGGAGACTGCAGCACAGGCTCCAGCTTGCTGGTGCCAGGGTAGGCTCTATAAGGACCTAGTCCTCCAAAGTCCAGGGTTGTGTGATCTGATAGCAGATCACTGCTTTTGATCAGCTACTTCAGATTGCTGAGGGGCCAGTTCTGAAGGCTGGAATCAGGCCTTCTGGACTCTTCAGGCAAAAGTAGCAGAGGAATCTCAAAGAGGTAGTACTTGTTGTGTGTGTGTGTGTGTGTGTGTGTGTGTGTGTGTGTGTGTGTGTGTGTTTTAATCTCTTTTCTCCTTCCATTCCCTGTTTGAGAGCAAAAACAATTTGGAAGAGTCACAAATTGTACCATTTTCTCCCTTTATTTTTTTCCTTAAAATTGATTCACTTTTTTAATCTAAATAAACTCATGCGAAAAGGAAATGTCCTATCATTACACTATATAAGGAAAATAAATGGAAAACCAGAGTTGCTTACCATAAAGATAATCTGACTTCAAATCAATACAATGAAAACAAAATGTTGTTAATGTCTAGCTGATACTGTTGCTTGTCTAATATTGTTCAAACTGAAATGAACAAGAGTTAAAGAGCTGGTGAAGGTTTAAAGAGTCATAAAACTGATAAAATCAGCAGAACCCAAGATAACATTATTGAATGCCTTGTCCAGTTACCACCTAAAATGTCCTGCTGGCTTTGGCAAACCCTGGGAGAGTAAGACCAGTTTTGGAGTCCAGAAAACCCAATTCCAATTTGTTTTGGCCCCATACTAGTTGTGACCCTGGACAACGTAACTACGATTTCTAATCACAATTCCTTGTCTGTAAGCAGGCAATAGTGAGCCTAATTCAGTGCGCTTTCCATTGCTGCATGCTATTATTCCTGTACTGGAATACCACGGAGATACTTCTAAGGTCGAAGAGAACAGGACTGACTACACAACCTGCAGCTAGCAGCAAATGCCCAGTAGATGGCACTATCGCTCCTGGTTTTAAGAGACCATAGGTGGGATCCCAGGAGCAAAGAGCCTATCTGATATCTGCTCTGTAGAAATGTACACAGAGAATCCCAAACCTGACAGGGACTTAGGCTGGAAACAGAAAAGGCTGGAAAGGTTGGAAGGCAGGACCTTTTACTGATCAAGAATTGTTTAAAAATAAATATTGGGCAAACACAAACTGCTTAAATGAAATAAGAATAAAGGGCACTCAGTGCACATCTAACTTGGGAAAGAGCTTAAAGGGCAGCTGCGAGAGGGAGACCCCTCAGGCAAAAAAAGGAATTCAGACCAAGTTGTTGTTCTAGGACCAACATACTCTATCCTGAGCACCATGATCAAGATTTGACAAAAAGCACTACTGAGTTAAAGAAGGAGGGAGAAGAGATGGGGTAACTACCTATAAAAAAAGGTTTAGAGAGCACGAGGCTACCAGAACCTTCCAGTGGGGGACAGAGTCTTCCTCGGCCCTGCCTGGTCAGGGCAATAGACTTATTAGCTCTTATGTGACCAAGAAATAGCCTTTCCTAACAAAGAGCGAGCCTTGGTCACAGTTTTCAAGCCTGGGACAAAGTCACAAAGGGCTCATTCGTGAGTCTGGTCTGTCTTTACACCTTGGATGCTTGGCCCCACTCTGTGTGCAGCCACCTTGGGTCTGGGCCCTCCAGCCCTGGTGCCTTCAAGGTGAAGCTCTCGGCCCCTACAGAGGGGTTTTCAAATGCTAATAATGCATAGTCAGGGGCCCAGCAGCTCAGTCCTGTGGTTAGAGGCACTCTCCTCTCTGCTGCCCTAACACTCACTCTCCCTTCCTCGCTCTCCCTCCTGATGTTTCCCTTTCCAAGAAAGGAGGGGAATCTATGGGACTCTCACCAAAACCAGACACTCAAGGGGCTGCCTGCATGACTGAAAGAGGCCATTCCAAGAGAGGCCTGTGCAGTCGCTTCCCTTCCCTCCTCTGAGCTTTGCTGTCAAGTACCATGAGAAACCTCCCTTGGCTGAAATGAAGGGGAAAGGTGCCAGTTTGGTAAATTCACCGGAGGGGAAATAACACTCCAGGGTGGCAAAAGTAGCCCGAAAAATGCTAGTTACAGTTCTAACCTTATTTGCTTACTTGCAAGAAAGGTTTCATTACTCTATGTCCTAGTTTCCCGTGAGCAAACTCCCTGGAAATAACGTTTAAAAACTGGGGAGAGAGGATTTTGGGGTGCAGATTCTAAATGCCCCTCCAACTGGCCCTCACCCTATCTCTACCTCCCAAACATTTAGCTTTAGTTGTGGTGGTTTGAAGTCAGACTGTCCCAGATAGAACAAGTTAGCAAAATCTAGGGAAATGGGTTACAGAAGAAAATAGCTATCATTTCAAAATAATTAGAGCTACCTTTGAAACACTAAGAAACAAATACATTCTGCAAGAGTTCTTTTTATTTATTTATTTAAAATTTAATTTCTTTCTCTCCCCTTCCCCCTCCAACCCATTGTCTGCTCTCTCTGTCCATTCGCTGCGTGTTCTTCTGTGTCTGCTTGCATTCTCGGTGGCACCGGGAATCTGTGTCTCTTTTTGTTGTGTCATCTTGCTGTGTCAGCTCTCTGTGTGTGCGGCGCCACTCCTGGGTGGGCTGCGTTTTTCTCGCGTGGGGTGACTCTCCTTGCAGGGCACCCCTACAAAGGGGACACCCCTGTGTGGCATGGCACTCCTTGTATGCTGCAGCACTGTGCGTGGGCCAGCTCACCAAATGGGTGAGGAGGCCCTGAGTTTGAACCCTGGAGCTCCTATACTGTAGGCGAACGCTCTATCAGTTGAGCCACATCTGCCAACCCTGGAGAATGACTGTTTCTACTCTGTAAAAGTACAGTTCCAGGGAAGTTTTAAACAATAGCTAAGAGAGCAATGCCCCATTCCCACTCCAGCAGTCAGAATGAATATGCTTGGTCCGTGGGGATTGATCTCCTTTCAGGAAAGTGGGTTTCTTAAAGCCTGGAGCCCTGAGGTCAACATCCAGAGCCCCTTTGATTCCCAGGTGCCCTTGTGACTCTCTGAGGTGATTACATACTTTTCAGGGGCAGTTGAATTTTGCAGATGAGAAATGAGTTGCTGGAATGCAAGAGATGTTTCAGACAAAACAGTAAAAGGGGAGGTGGCCCACTGCAGCCTGGCAGACTCAGGTCTGTTAATTTTGAGCGCCAAACTTCTGAATGGCATAGCCGTCATGGTCTCTCAAAGTCTCCATCCATCTTGCCTTCTTGGTGTTCACAAATCACTTTGAAAACCACAGCTAAACAATCCTACAGAAGACACACAACTGGTCTCTAGGGGTGCTTAGCAGATCTCCAAAGCACCAGATGTACCAGAACTGTCCCTAGGGGCACAGGCATTGAGCAGGAAGGTCAGTTAGCCAGTCCTCCTATCTCTGGGAAGTCTGAGGATGAAGCCAACTCACACGGGGAGAATCTAGCAACTGCCTTACCTAAACTTCCTTCAGAGAAGGCACAAGCTGCCACTTGAGCCATGTGGGCTCTTAGTGGAGCTGGGCCCAGAAAAGTCTTCCTCTGAGATTAGAAGAGAGCCCCTTAAGGTCAACTGAAGGCCCACTGAACAGAAATGTTTCTATGGGGGCAAAAACACAGGTCTGCACATGTCCAGGCGCCACAAGGAGAGGAAGCAACCTGGTGGTTTTAGGGGTGGAGGTGAAGTTCAAAATCAGTCCTGTTGATCTCTGCTCAGCCCAGCCTGCTCACTGCCCCTACTGGATCTCTCAGTTAAGCTCACCCTAACTTCTAAAACCCAAGGGCTTCCTTCCTGCTCTAAGCCAGGCTGGAAGTATATGTGCCCAATCTATTAGTTTCTTACTGTACTTTCAGAAATGAAGACCTATAGAGGTCATAGAGTATAGGCAAGTCTGAAGTAACTGCCACAGATCACATTTTTGTAGGCCTGAACACATTCAAGAGATGCTACCCTCACTGTGGGGAGGGGATCACCTGAGGCATTGCACAGAGGGCACTGCACGCACTCGCTGTCCCAGCACCCTAAGATGCAGAGCCTCCTGCACCTCTACCTAACAGCCACCAAAGGAAGGGCAGGAGACCCTCTTTCCCTGGGAAAGATCAGCACTGAGGCTGGTACCTTTGGTACCTCTTTTTTTTTTTTAATTAAAAAAATTATTTTAAATTTATTTAAAATAATTTTTTATTAGAGAAGGTGAAGATTTACAGGAAAATCATGCAGAAAGTAGTTTCCCATATAGCCCCTTCTCATGCATAGTTTTCCCTACTATTAACATTCTGTATTAGTGTGGTACCTTTGTTAGAGTGTATTATAACTGTACTATTAACTATAGTTCATAGTTTACAGTAGGGTTCACTGTTTGCATTGGTTTTTTATTTTTATTCTAGTAACATATATACAACTGAAAATACTCCCTTTTAAGCACATTCAAATGTATAATTCAGTGATATTAATGATATTCACAATGTGCTACCATAATCATTCTAATTATTTCATATCAGTAAGATCATATATTTGCCCTTTTGTGTTTGACTCATTTTACTTATGATGTCTTCAAGGGTCATCCATATTGTCGCATGTATGAGAAGATCATTCCTTTTTACAGTTAAATAATAATCCATTGTCAGAATATTACACTTTGTTTATCCATTCATCTGTTGATGGATACTTGGATTGCTTCTATCTTTTGGCAACTGTGAATAATGCCACTATGAACATCGGCATGCAAATATCTGTTCGAGTCTCTGCTTTCAATTCTTTTGGTTATAGACCTACAAGAGTAATTGCCGGGTCATGATAATTCTATCCTTAACTTTCTGAGGAATTACCAAATTATTTTCCACACAGCTGCACCATTTTACATCGTCTCCAACAATGAACAAGTGTTCTATACCTCCACATCCTCTTCAACAGCTGCTATAGCTGCTATTTTCCCTTTTTTTTTTTTTTTTAGTACCAGGGCCAGGGATTGAACCCTGGACCTTGCATGTGGGAGGGTGGCACTCAACCACTGAACCACACTGGCTCCCCTGAGGTAGTTTTTTTCAATTGTTTGCTTGTTGTTGTTTTTTTAAGGTGGCACCAGGAAATGAAACTTGGCCCTCCCATGTAGGAAGGAAGAGCTCAACCACTTGAGTCACATCTGTTTCTCCATTTTTAAAAATAATAGCCATCATAGTAGGAGTGAAATGGTATCTCACTGTGGTTTTGATTTGCATTTCCCTGACGGCTAATGATGTTGAGCATCTTTTCATGCACTTTCTGGCCATTTGTATATCTTCTTTGGAGAGATGTCTATTCAAATCTTTTGCCCATTATTTAATTGGGTTGTTTTGTCTTTTTGTTGTCAAGTTGAAAGATTTCTTTATATATTCTGGATATTGAACTTATATTGGATATATGGTTTCCAAATGTTTTCTCCCACTGTGTAGGCTGTCATTTTACTTTCATGATAAAGTCCTTTGAGGTAGAGAAGTTTTTAATTTTCATGAGGTCCATTTAATTATTTTTCCTTTTGTTGCTTGTGGTTTGAGTATAAAGTCAAAGAAACCATTGCATGACTCAAGGTCCTAATGACACTCCCCTATGTTTTATTCTAGAAGTTTCATAGTTCTGGCTTGCTCTTCTGTTTGGGTCTTTGGTCCATTTTGAGTTGATTTTTTTTATAACGGTGTGAGACAGAGATCCACATTTGTTCTTTTGCAAATGGAGATGCAGTATTCCCAGCACTATTTGTTGAAGAGACTGTTATTTCATAATTGAATGGTCTCTGCCCCTTTGTAAAAAACCAGTTGGCCATAAATGTAAGGGCTGATTTCTGAGCTCTCACTTAGATTCCACTGGTCTATATGTCTTCCCTTGTGCCGTGCTGTTTTGATTATTGTGACTTTGTAATAAGTTTTAAGATCAGAAAGTGTGAGTCCTTCAACTTAGTTCTTTTCAAAACAGTTTTGGCTACTTGGGGCTCCTTTCCCTTCCATATAAATTTGATAATTGCCTTTTCCATTTCTGTAAACAAGGTTGTTTTGAATTTTGACTGGGATCTTTGAATGTGTAAATTGCTTTGGGTAGAACTGACATCTTAAAAATATTTAGTCTTCAGGTAAACGGCTGTGGCTCAATCAATTGGGCTCCTGTCTACAATATGGGAGGCAAGCTGCCCCACGCCTGCAGACAGCTGATGGCCTGCACCCATGGAGAGCTGATGGGCCATGCCCAAAGAGAGCTGACGGCCCACACCTGCAGAGAGCTGGCGCAGCAAGATGACGCAACAAAGGGAGACAAGCAGACACAGAAGAACACGCAGCAAATGGGCACAGAGAGCAGACAGCAAGCAAGCCACATGGCAGGGAGGTAATAAATAAATAAACAAACAAATAAATAAATCTTTAAAAAAATTTAGTCTTCAAATTCATGAACATAGAATGTCCTTTCATTTACTTAGGTCTTCTTTGATTTCTTTTAGCAATATTTAGTAGTTTTCTGTGTACAAGTCCTTTATATCCTTGGTTAGATTTAATCCTAGATATTTAGTTCTTTTAGTTGCTATTATAAACGGATTTTTAAAAATTTCTTCATCTGACTGTGCATTCTAGTGTACAGAAAAAAAACTGATTTTTGGGCATTGATCTTGTACCCCACCACTTTGCTGAATTCATTTATTAGCTCTAAGAACTGTGTTGTGGACTTTTCTGGATTGTCTGTGTATAGGATCATATCATCTGCAAATAGGGAAAGTTTTACTTCTTTCTTTCCAATCTGGATGCCTTTTACTTCTTTTTCTTGCTAAACTGTTCTAGCTAGAACTTCCAGTACAATGATGAATAACAGTGGTGACAGTGGACCTCCTTGTCTTGTTCCTAATCTGAGAGGGAAAGCTTTCAATCTTTCACCATTAAGTATAATGTTAGCTGTGGATTTCTTATATATGCCTGATCTGGTTAACGAAGTTTCCTTCTATTCCTAGTGTTCTAAGCGTTTTTATCACAAAGGATGCTGGATTTTGACAAATACCTTTTCTGCATCAATTGAGGTAATCATAGGTGTTTTCTCCTTCATTCTATTAATGTGGTGTGTTACTTTAATTTTCTTATGTTGAACCACTCACTTGATCATGGTGTATAATTCTTTTAATACACTGTTGGATTTGGCTTGCTAGTGGTTTGGTGAGGATTTTTGCATCTAAATTCATAAGAGTTTTTGGTCCGTAATTTTCTTTTCTGAAGGTATCTTTATCTGGCTTTGATGTGAAAGTGATGTTGATCTCACAGAATGAATTAGAGAATGTTCCTTCATTTTCAATTTTTTGGAAGAGTTTGAGCAGGATTGGTATTAATTCTTCTTGGAATGTTGTTAAAATGCCAGTGAAACCATCTGGTCTTGGGCTTTCCTTTGTTGGGAGGTATTTTTTGTTTTGTTTAGTTCTTAATATATATATTTTTATTAGAGAAGTTGTGAACTTATGAAACAATCATGCATAAAGTGCAGAATTCCCATACATCACCCCTCCACCAATATCTTACAATGTTGTGGAACATTTCTTACAGATTATGAAATAATAGTCATAAGACTATTACCACTAACTATGGTCTACAGCATACATTTGGCATAATTTTTCCATATTCCCCATATTATTAACACCATGTATTAGTATTGTACGTTTGTTATAGTTCATGAGAGAATAATATTTTTACTGTTATCCATAGTCCATCTTCCACCACACAGTTCACTGTTACACAGTCCCATGTCTTGTATAATCCAACCAAAGTGTATACTCAGTGGCTTTCAGTTTCATCACAGAATTGTACAGTCATTGCCTCAGTAAATTTATGAACATTTTCCCCAATCCAAAAGAAAAAAATTTCATACCCCTCTATTATTGACCTTTAGCATTGATATAGTATCTTCTTTGACATTGATCCAAGGATATTACAATATTGCTGTTAACTATAGTCCATAAGTTACATTATTCTTTCTATAGTCCATAAGTTACCATATTCTTTCACCTTGTGATAGTGATGTACATTTGCTCTAGTTCATAGAAGAACATTCTTGTATTTGTACCATTAACCACAATCCGCATCTACCTCCAGTTTCACTGTTATTCTCTAGCTTTCTTTCAACTGACATTTACATCCTGATGCTACCCATTTCAGCCACAATCTCATTTATAAACCAGTTGTGTTAGTTACACTTACTATAATGTGTTACCATCAACTCTACCCATTTTCACACTTTTACAGTAGTCAAAGTAATTAAAAATTCTACGTACATTAAGTATCAGTACCCCTTCTCAACCCTCATCTTATCTCCTAGTAACCTATACTCTAGGGTTTAACTCTATATGTTTATTCTTCTTATTTAGTTTATATTGGTGAGACCATACAATATTTGTTGTTGGGAGGTTTTGATGACTGATTCGATCTCTTTACTAGTTATTTGGTTTGCTGATATCTTCTATTTCATCTTGAGTCAGTGTAAGTATTAACAGTTTGTATTTCTCTAGCAATTTGTCCATTTCATCTAGGCTATCTAATTTGTTGGCATACAGTTGTTCAAGGTATCCTCTTATAATCATTTTTATTTTAATGGGGTCAATAGTAATGTCCCCCTTTTCATTTCTGATTTTGTGTCCTCTCTCTTTTTTTCTTTAGCCCCCTTTCAGTTCTGATTTTAGTTATTTGTATCCTTGCTCTTTCTTTCTCAGTCTAGCTAAAAGGGTTTATAGATTTTATTGATCTTTTCAAAGAAGCAACTTCTGATTCCACTGATTCCCTCTATTGTAGTTTTCTTTCTTTCTCTATTTAATTTATCTCCTTTAATCTTTGTTGTTTCCTTCCTTTTGCTTGCACTGAGTTTAGCTTGCTCCTCTTGTAGATGCTCCAGTTGTGAGATTAAGCCACTGATTTGATATCTTTCTTCTTTTTTAATGTAAGCATTTAGAGGAACAAATTTCCCCCTCAACACTGCCTTTGCTGCATCCCATAAGATATGGTAGGTTGTATTTTCATTTTCCTCAAGATATTTTCTAAATTCCCTTGTGATTTTTTGTTTGATCCGTGGTTGTTTAAGGATATGCTGTTTAATTTTCACATATTTGTTAATTTTCCAGTTCTCTGTCATTGATTTCTAGCTTTATCCCATTGTAGTCAGAGAAGATACACTATATGATTCCAACATTTTTTAATTTGAGACTTGTTTTTTTACCTAACATATGGTCTATCTTTCAGAATGACCTATGTGTGCTAGAGAAGAATGTATATTCTGTTGCACTTCGGTGAAATATTCTAGATTTCTGTGAGATCTACTTAGTATTTGGTATTTTTATTAGTCTGCCAAATGGGTGCTGATGCAAAGTACCAGAAATCTATTGGCTTTTATAAAGGGTATTTATTTGGGATAAAAGCTTACAGTCCCAAGGCTGTGGAAATTTCAACTCAAGTTACCTTAAGAGGCACTTTCTCACCTCATTGAAGTCAGCTGCCATTTGTTGAAGCAAGATGGTGAGGGATCTCTCCCTGGTCTCTCAGGGCTTCCTATATCAGTCTGGTATGGAGCTCATTTCTTTTTGGGCCTTCTTACCTGCTCAGCTGCTCTGTTCTCTTCAGCTGCAAATTACCAGGCGAATGGCTCATCTCTCTCTGGGACCCCAGGATCAAACATGACAGAGCTTCTTCTTGAGTGAGTACCCATTTATAACTTCCACCAAGGGGGCAGGAACTCAACCTGAGCCACAACCTTATTGAAGTGGTTGAATCAAAAGCCTTAAATTGATTTTATCAAGTAAACTTAAAACTTTTGAATTTAATACAATCAAGGGTATCATACCCAGAGGAATAGATTAGTTTACAAACATAATCTTTCTCTTTTTTGGGATTCATAAATACATCTCAAACTGCCACAGTATTGTTCAAGTCTTCTATTTCCTGTTGATCTATTGTTTAGATAGATGTTCTATCCATTATTGAAAGTGGTACATTGTAGTCTTCTACTATTAATGTAGAACCATCTATTTCTCCCTTCAAAGCCATCAATATTTGCTTCACATATTTTGGAGCTCTGCCATTAGCTGCATATATATTTATAATTGAAGATGATTTTTTAAAAAAGTCTTTAGTATGTCCAAAGTCTGATCTTCACTGATTGTTTCTGGATTTTGATCCTTTTCCTTTGGATGAACCATCATTTCCTTTACTCTGTCTTGAAACTTTTTTTTTCTTTTTAGGTACCAGGGCTGCTGGGGATTGAACCCAGGACCTTATAAGTGGGAAGCTAGAGCTCAACCACTGAGATGCATTGGCTCCCCTGAGTTGTTTTTTGTTTGTTTGTTTGCTTGTTGTTGTTTTTAGGAGGTCCCAGAAACTGAACCCGGGACTTCCCATGTGGGAAGCTGGCACTCAACCACTTGAACCATATCTACTCCCACTGTACATTTTAATATTTTAAAATGTTAACCCTGGGACTTAGTCCCTGAGCTGTCTGTTTATTAAGATTGTATCCAGACAGTGAAATGACAGAGATATCCTTGAATTCCATGAGCTAGCAAAAACAAACAAACCATGGGAAAAAAAACACCTCTCACAGCCTTCACAAATCAGTTCAGTGTTGGCTGTTGCTCTTGTGCAGAGTTTAGCCCTCCTATCAAGAAGATCAGACTGAGGGAAATGTGAAGTGCAAGGTCCTACTTCTGAGTCTTGTCCTATGCTTATGGTCCCTTTACTATCTATGAAATAAGACTTTCTTCCCCTCCTGGGTGCTCCATTGAATGACTTAAAGCAGGTAATCTTTTACCCCAAGCCACTCCGACTAAATTTTTTCTTCTACTGCTTTATTGTCCACAAGTTGCCTCTGCCAACAGGGCAGTCCAGGAAGTTCTAGGAAGGGGAGTCTCATTCAGTCTTTCAAGCTGCCACCCTACGGTTGGGCAATGAGATATAGGCACTCCCGTATGTGCACAGGGGTTACTCTGCTGCCTCCAGCACAGGGACAGAGACCCACAATGGGAGCACAGGTTGGCGCCACAGTGGGCCAGGGAGAGGCCAGCAAGGATGCCATACTACTATTTTTAAAGGTGCAATTTTTTAAAAATTTGGCACTTGCCCTGTTACTGCAATCCTTTAGCTGTTTTCTTTAGTTTTGAGGAAGATGGCTCTACCAAGTTTTGCTAGTTGTTCAAAGATTCTGTGGGGAAACGATACCCTCATGTTTCTTATATCACCATCTTGGTCAACAGGAAGCCCTGTGATACCTTGTTTTTGATAAGAGCAACTCTCCTTCTTCCAGGGATTGATGTGAGCCAAACAAAGCTGTGAGAACCTCAGTATAAGTCTTTACTTCCCGGCTGTCTGACCCTACTCCCCACCCCCAAGCCAAAGCTAAGAGGTCAGACCAGAGCCCTGCAGCATAGTCCTGCGGCAAGACCCACACTAGCAACTGTGGATAACAGTTGAAAGCAATGATGCATGCACATCCCATGGGAGCAAAAGAGAGCCAGATCATGGGAGACTGCCCTTTAACATTTCAACCCCTGCAAGAAGAAAACTGGGCTACTCTGGAGGCTCAGAGTCCTCGCCTAGTACAAGACAGAGCTTGGCACCCCTGCCCTTCTCCACACTCAAGCACAGCAGACTAGACGCTCTGTAGTGAAGGAAATCCTAGGGGCATGATGGCACAAAAGCCCCCCTGGAGGGCTGGTTGCATATCAGACTCCTCCAAAGGCCAAAATACAAGGCTTTCCTTAAAAATGAACATATACAATAATAATAAACAAACAAGAGATTCTCTTCAGTGTCATTAATGATTTTAAGTTCTTCATACCTGGGTGGATGGGATGGATGGGGGGAAGGGGGAGAAGGGGAGAGAAATAAATAAATAAATCTTAAAAAAAAAAAAAAAAGAAGAATAAGCCCCTCTCCTCCTTGGTCCTGAAGGCAGTTTCATGACTTGAAAAGTTCATTTTTGAGGCCCCGGCTGCTGGGGCTCAGGCCACTCGGCCGCGGCGCACAGGACCCCATTTAAAAAAAAAAAAGTTCATTTTTGAAAAGGGAGCTTCCTTCAACTAGTTCTGTCTAATATTAATTTGGCTAAATGTGGTTATAAGACACCATGAGGGGCAATGAATGTGCTATACCACTTGATTAAATGAATCACACAGGATTAGAAGGCTAGTCAAAGGAAACTCAAAATTGTTTCCCAATGTATTTTCCCCAAAACCTCTGGCTACCCGGAGTCCTTCCTCTACCCCCCAAGGCCACAATTATAAAGGTAAATAGTGAAGGGTAAGGAAAATTCTTTTTTTAAGCAGAGGGGCTCAGCAAACTAGAACACAGATTATAGCAGGGGCAGGAGGAGGCTGCTGGAGTGCCAAAGTGAATACCTGGGGGCTACAGACCCTTTAGGGCAGGCTTGCTACCCCACAATGGTGCAGGTCCCCCAGAGGCAGACTGTGGAGCCCTGAAACTCCCTTTGTGTCCATACAGCACACGGGGCCCATGGCAGGACAGTTCTGGTAAAAAAAGTCAAGGCTGACCATGTTCCTTTTCCTCCAGGTGAGGGTGAGCACCTAGGCTACGGAAGGAGCTCAGCTGGGGTTGACCTTGCCATAATCTTTGGCAGGGCCCGGTCACTTGTCAAAGTCTTTCATTCACCTCCTACGTGTCACACCCACCTCTAAAAAATATGGTGCTTGCTCACCATTTTAAGAGAGCCTTGAGTCTGATTCTAGCAACTGCTTTCTCTTTTTTCTTTAAGCAGCTCCATCTGTGTGGGAAGAAAGAACCTTCTGCCCAGAGGCTTCTACCTGGACAAAACCTGCCTTGCTCCTCTTACCCAAGCCCTACCTCACCAGCACAGAGGAGCCCACACCTACACAAAGGTCAGGTTCCAAGTCCTTTTGCTTTTCTTTCCTCTATTTTTTTTTTAAATGTTACATTCAAAATATATAAGAGGTCCCCATAAAACCCCCACCCCCATCACCCCACTCCTCCCACATCAACAACCTCTTTCATCATCCTGGGACATTCATAGCATTTGGTGAATACACTTTGGAGCACTGCTGCACCACATGGATAATGGTTTACATTGTAGTTTACACTCTCCCCCAGTCCACCCAGTGGGCCATGGCAGGACATACAATATCAAAGGGATTAAGGAGGTTTTAAACTTGCAGTCCTTATATACATTTTACCCAAAGAATTCCAAGAGGTCTTTCAAAGTTTTAAAATCAAGCATATGCCTCTATTCCTTCCGTCTTTTTCCTGAAGAGACTGCTAATTAAATCTACAATGAAAATCCATTTAGTTGTCAGGGACATGTAACTAGTATAGTCACTTTGGACTAATCTTCCTACTTCTCAGTGTCTACCCAGAGAAAAACATGTTCACAAGGAGGAATGGAAAAGGATGTTCACTGAACCACGCACTGTGTGTAATACTGAAAAACTGGAAACAACCTAAATGCACATCACATCACTAGGAAATTATTAAATCATGGCCTATCCTTACTATATAATCATAGGCAGAAGTTAAAAAAAAAAGTAATTAGAGAAATCTTTATATATTGACATGGAAAGACCTCCAAGTCTACTGTTAATCAAAAATTCCAATTGTGAAGGGTAGTATAGTTTCACTTACATTAAAGAAGGAGAAAAAAAAATGTAAGACAAAACCATTTCTATAGGCACCTAAAAGGAGAGTACATAGCAAAAAGTCTGGAAGGATGCAAGGACCCACACCAAATTGATAAAATGGTTACCTCTAGGGAGAATCCTGAGATCAGATGGTACAGTCAAGGAGGACTTTGATGTAAATAGCTAAAATAGACTGAATTTTTAGCCTCCAAAATGTATTTATGTATTAATTTTTAACCTCCTAAATGTATGCATGTATTACTATATTTTTAAAAAATAATAATAGAAAGAAAACCTCCCTCCTTGACAACCTCTAATATGCGGCAGGATCTCCTTTTGCAGCTCTAGCAGCCATCATGCTCCCACCTGGCCGCTCACTCTGAGAGTGCAATGGTACAGGTTTGAATGAGCAGGGAATCTAGGGAAACATCCTTGGCTCCCAACTAAAATGTCATCCGTGGCACTTTCTCCAGCTTAGCTTTTTAAGTTCTTGAACACACACCTTGCCTTTGCCTAAGTTAATCACAGGGTAATGATGCTCATCTTTCTTGCCACAGATTTCAAACTTTTCCCACTTCTTTATCATATTAGCACTTTCAGCATTCTTACTGCTTTGTGGCTCAGGATTAACACTGTGCTTAAAACACCTAAAATCTAGCATTTGACAAATGGTAACAGGTCTATAGACTAACAACAGGAAGTCCAGGTTCAGGATGACTGCACGTACCTGTCATTCTCATCTGTGAGGAGTGGGCAGAACTGATGTACACTTTGCTCTGCAGTAAAGCTGCATTTCTATGGATGTTCCTAAGTAGAGGAGCTTTAGCATAGTCTTAATTTTGCCTAAATTCCAAAGTGTCCCTTTGCAGGATACTTTTATTTGTTTTGTTTTGTGAGTGAGGAGAGTTGTGTTCTTGGCACTTATAATTAAGGAGGTGCACACAAAATAAGCATCTTTGTTTTTCCTTCAGGGGAGAGGACAGTGAGGACAGAAGTGGTCTAGTACCTTTCAAGAGAAGAATCTGGGTCTGCCCTGCCTCTAAGTACATAAAGTATTTGATTTCTGATTAATATGAGGTGAGAAGCCTTCTGGAGTCAGGTAGAGTTGAGTAGATCAAAAAAGAAATCCTTATCCCAAGTGCTGTCTTTATTACTCCCCCACCCCCCCACACCCCCCCAAAAAAAGTCTACCCGTATCCAAACTATAAGTGCAAACGAGACCAAGAGTGGAAGCATTCAATGGAAGGCATGGATTGTTAGCTCAGGCTTTTCACACCAGCGTTCTCAGGAAGAAGTCACTGCCGAGTGAGTCACTAGATTCTAGATTCTGTCTGGTGGCAGAGAAAACTTGATGAATCAACCAAGCTAAACCAACAGGGCTCAACCCTTCTCCCATCCACCAACCACATCAAAACAGCCTGAGAAGAAAGGAAAGCACCTAGTGGAGAGGTGACCTGAGTACTGGAGAACCTGGTTTCCAAGGAATTATTTTCCACTGTAACCAGTGGGGTTTGCCAGTCCATCATTTCACCATACAGCTTTGTATTTCAAAACCCTTCAAAGCACACTAAAAAAATAAAATAAAAATTTGCTCATGGTCCAAAAGTTAGGCTTTATTAAAAAAAAAAATTGAATTTGAAACATATACCAAAGTAGAGTAAAATAATATAAGGAACCCCCATTATACTCACCACTTGGCTTGAATAACTATCAACTCATAGTTGATTCATTTGTAACCCCAACTACTTTCTCACCTATTCCCACAGGATTATTTTGAAGCAAATTCCAGATATCATATCATTTCACCCATAAATATTTCAGCATGGATCTCTAAATGATAGGACTTTTTTTCAAAAACATAATCACAATTACCAGCATTACACCCAAAAATTTAACAGTAGTTTTTTAAATATTATCAAACATCCAAGTTAATGTTCAAACACGATTTTCCATAAATGTCTTTTCACAGTTGGTTTATTCAAATTACTATCCAAACAAAGCCCATGCATTGCATTTATTTTTTATTTTATTTTTTTTTAAGATTTATTTTATTTATTTCTCTCCCCTTCCCCCCTTGTCTGCTCTCTGTGTCCATTTGCTGTATGTTCTTCTGTGTCCGCTTGCATTATCCAGCGGCCCTGGGAATCTGTGTCTCTTTTTTGTTGTGTCATCTTGCTGCGTCAGCTCTCCGTGTGTGCGGCACCACTCCTGGGTGGGCTGCGCTTTTTTCACACAGGGCCGCTTTCCTTGTGGGGTGCAGGCCTTGTGTGTGGGCAAAATTGCGCGGGGGACACCCCTGCATGGCAGGGGACTCCTTGCGTGCATCAGCACTGCGTGTGGACCAGCTCACCACATGGGTCGGAAGGAACCTGGGTGTGAACCCTGGATCTCCTATACGGTAGGCGGACACTCTTATCAGCTGAGCCAAGTCCGCTTCCCCATGCATTGCATTTAGCACCCCAGTATTCACATTCTCTTCCTTTGAGTGTGGGCAGAAACTGTGACTTGATTCTTGTCAAAAGAATATGGCAAAAGGGAAAAGATTTTATAGATTGATAATTGAATTTTTTTTCTCTCCCCTTCCCCTCCCCGCCCCCCCAGTTGTCTGCTCTCTGTGTCCATTTGCTGTGTGTTCTTGTGTGACCACTTCTATCCTTATCAGCGGCACTGGGAATCTGTGTTTCTTTTTGTTGCATCATCTTGTTGTGTCAGCTCTCCATGTGTGCAGTGCCATTCTTGGGCAGGCTGCACTTTCTTTCACGCTGGGCGGCTCTCCTTACGGGGCGCACTCCTTGTGAGTGGGGCTTCACTACGCAGGGGACATCCCTGTGTGGCAGAGCACTCCTTGCGTGCATCAGCACTGGGCATGGGCCAGCTCCACACGGGTCAAGGAGGCCTGGGGTTTGAACCGTGGACCTACCATGTGGTAGGCGGATGACCTATCCATTGGGCCAAGTCCACTGCACTTCCCAATAACTGATTTTGAGTTATTTAAAAGGGAGAGTATCTTGGGTGGACCTGACTGAATCAGGTGAAAGTCCTTAAAAAAGGGACCCTCTCTCCCCAACCTGCGACTCTTTCTCCATTGCTGGCTTTGAAGAAGCTGCCACAAATCCTACAGTGCTAAGAAAAGGAATTCTGCCAACAACTGAAGGAACCTGGAAGTAGATCCTTTCCTAACTGAGCCTCCAAATGAGAATGCAGCCCGGGCAATACCTTGATTTCAGCCTGGTGCGATGCTGAGCAGAGGACCTAGCCAAGCTGGACCTAGACTACTGAACTAGAGAAACTGTGAGGTTCTAAATGTGTGCTATTTTAAACCACTACATTTGTTACACAGCACAGAAAAGTAATACTGGGAATTTTTTCATTTTAATTTAGGTTTGTTTGATAATTATATAATATTTTACACAGTTCCAAATCTACAAATCTATAAAAGAAGGTATATTCAGAGAAGCCTGGCCTCTATTCATCTTTCTTCTACTCTCTTCCCAGACAGGTTGTCATTTTAAAGATGTTATGGTTTATCTTTCCATTTAAAAACCATTAAAAAAAGCATGTTTTCTTATATAAAGTAATAGTTTACTATACACACTTTTCTCAACCTCACTGTTTTTCTTTTCTTTTTTTTCCCTAAAGATTGCAATTGCCTTCTTTCACTTTGGTCACAATATAGCCATACATATGATACACACAAACACATTTTTTCAAGGAGGTACCAGGGACTGAACCCTGTACCACGTTGTTAGAGGTTCCCCCTTACAAGGTTTGCAAGGATTAAAAGGTCATAAGACAGTGAATCAATACCCTTGTGACATAAATTGAAGAAAAGCCTCCAGCCATACCCACCAAGCCACTGCCTACAGGCTAGGAGGCAGCTCATCCCTCCCAAGAATAACAAAGTGGACCAGATAAGGGCCTTCATCCACTCTTGCCCAGGGCCACCAACCCCTTCCACATTCCAAGGCCTCCCAGCTCATACCCCCTGGCCATTTGGCCCCAGGCTGAATCTGTTTCTACACTTACTGATGAACTGTATAAAGTCATACCCGCTCCCTCCCCAGCTGGGCTGAAGTCTCTCCTCAGACCCCTGCCATGCTAGCCGGGTGGCTGAAGTCTATTCTTCAGACCCCCTCCTTTGGGAGAGCTTCCCAATAAACTTCCTGCCTACAATTGTCAGTCTCCATGTCCCAGTGAGTGCCCTTTTTCTCTAATATTTGGCGCCAAAAACCCAGGTCTGGGATCACACTGAGACTGATCGATTGATGAGGAATTTCTGCCGTGTTACTGCCGAGAAAGCCCAGCCTAAACTGAACACCAAATCATAGCTGGGTGAGTTAAGGATTTCTCCACTGGAGGGTCCTGCTCTCTCTCTCCTTTTTCCACTGTCTAGGACAACCTGCCAAAAATCCTAAGCGATCCTAACTGCTGTCCCCAGGGGCCATGGCAGATGGAAGGCCTACATCCTCGTGGGAAGAAACCCCGTGGCTCTGGAGACGTCTGGCTTGGGAGACGTCAGGCTTCCAAGTGCAGTTTCCTGTTTCCTCGGGTGATTTCTGACTGATTTGGGGATGACTGTCTCACTCAAAATCTCCCTGTCCTAGTGAGTCTTGCCTAAGGCACAATCTTGCCTAAGTCACCTAAAATGGGGAATTCAATTTTTACCCCCCAAAAAACCATGCCTCTGGGATGTCTCCTTTAACACTTAAATCTCTGAACACGGAAAGACATTTTCTTTTCAACCGACCTCTGTGTGGCTGCAATATGAATTGGACAATGGAAGTCAACGGCCAGAAAACGGCACTTTTTTTTTAAAGATTTATTTTTCATTTATCTCTCTCCCCTTCCCCTTCCTGCTCCCCCAGTTGTCTGCTCTCTGTGTCCATTCGCTGTGTATTCCTCTGTGACCACGCTTCTATCCTTATCAGCGGCACTGGGAATCTGTTTCTTTTTGTTGTGTCATCTTGTCGTATCAGCCCTCTGTGTGCGCGGCGCCATTCCTGGGCAGGCTGCACTTTCTTTTGCGCTGGGCGGCTCTCCTTATGGGGCGCACTCCTTGCGCGTGGGGCTCACCTACACAGGGGACACCCCTGTATAGCAGGGCACTCCTTGTGTGCATCAGCACTGCACATGGGCCAGCTCCGCTTGGGTCAAGGAGGCCTGGGGTTTGAACCGCGGACCTACCATATTGTAGGCTGACGCTCTATCCATTGGGCCAAGTCCACTTCCCAAAACAGCACTTTTGATTTCCAAGTTCTCCCAGATTTAAAGAACTTTATCCAGGGCAGTGGCAAGGGGCCTGATGTTCCTTGCATTCAGGCCTTCTTTATCTTTGTAACTGTCCCATCCCTCTGTCAATCCTGCTCTTCTTTTACACCAAAAAACCTACTCAAAAGCTTTCTTCTTCTTCCCTTCTGCTCCCCAATTCCCCCAAAAACCTCAACACTGATCCAGCCAATAAGGCTCCCCCTATACCTCCTTCATATATACCTCAGACATTACCTCCACCCCCACCTCTCTCATCCTCTGACTCCCCTTCCTCCCCTTCTTGTCATCACTGCCTCTGCGCCAACTTTCTCCCCTCCTCATACAGGCACCAGTGCTCGCCTCCCCTCCCTGACCCTCCCCACCTTCCACAGACAGAAAACCCTTCTTCCAACTCTGCTCCCTCTGGTCACACCCCTCCTCCACCACTGTATGCCTCCCCAGTACCCCGACTTACTCCATCCTCTCCACATTCCCCACACCTCCCCTTGAACCTGCTCCTTTCTCCCCACCCACCACCCACTCTTGAGCCCAAGTCTCTGCTCTCCAGCCTCCTTCCCCAGCTCCTGTCCTCCCTCTCCAGAAAGTGGCCCAGGTAGAAAGCATTATGCACATTCACATCCCCTTCTCCCTCTCTGATCTCTCCCAAATCAAGCACCATCTCCAGTCCTATTCTTCTTCTTTCTTTTTTTTTTTTTTTAAGATTTATTTTTATTTATTTAATTCCCTTCCCCTCCCCTGGTTGTCTGTTTTCTGTGTCTTTTTGCTGCGTCTTGTTTTCTTTTGTCCGCTTCTGTTGTCGTCAGCGGCATGGGAAGTGTGGGCGGCGCCATTCCTCGGCAGGCTGCTCCCTCCTTTGCGCTGGGCGGCTCTCCTTATGGGTGCACTCCTTGCGCGTGGGGCTCCCCTACGCGGGGGACACCCCTGTGTAGCACGGCACTCCTTGCGCGCATCAGCACTGCGCTTGGGCCAGCTCCACACGGGTCAAGGAGGCCCGGGGCTTGAACCGCGGACCTCCCATGTGGTAGACGGACGCCCTAACCACTGGGCCAAAGTCCGTTTCCCCAGTCCTATTCTTCTGATCCTTCTCATTTTTATCAGAAATTTCAATACCCAGCTGTCCCTAATAATCTTAACAAACCTACAACTGCTCACCTCTTACAAGTAAGCTTTTAGCTGACTCCTATGTCTAAGTGCACTCCTGAAAAGCAATAATCCAAAATATATCTGTTAAATACCTGTCTGTCTAAACTGCTAAATTAAAGCTCAACTGCATTTATGGTGCTCAAATACTACTGTTGCTGATTATTAGTGAAAGTGTTTACAAAAACAAGCTTGCACTGATTCCAGAAAAAAAAAATCTTAAAAGCAATAAAATCAAAATAGAAAATAATGAAAAGCATGAAAATAGCCAAACCAAAGGAGTAAGAATTATGAGTCAAGTCAATGAGCTTTATGTTTCTCTCAGTGTGTTGTAACTCTTTGTTCAGTGCCAGTGTATATTTTAATACCTCCAGATGGTAATATTAAATTGATAAATGAAATTCCCAAAAGAGCTCTATTCAAAAGGTCAAAAATTAAATAAGCGCTTATATTAATAAATAAGTTGAATGCTAATAAGATAAATTTGTATTATGTATATTAAATCTTTAAAGTGATGAAAATTTTAAGTCTTGACCAGGGAAATTACTACAAATCCCTTCATAAAAAATAGTTCTTGCCTAAAGTGAAATGAATAGTTTAATTTTTCTTTACAGAATGAAATGAAGGATATGATTGAAAGGAGGAAAAGTCTGTAGGAGTGCTGACTGAATTTGATTAGTTTATTCAAGAAAGTCTGTTTTGTCCTAAGATAAGATGGCTGATTTTCATAAAATCAGAATGAAAGTATGTAGGACAAAACTTGAATGCACGTGGCAAGTTATAGAAGGTATTAAGGTAGCATTAAGTAAGGGAATGTGTTCTGTGAAGGCGGAATTTGTCTTTAAGTAACTATACTCTATGTGGTTATGAATAGTTATAAGAAGTTTGTAGAGGAAGTGGACTTGGCCCAGTGGATAGGGCATCCGTCTACCACACGGGAGGTCCGCGGTTCAAACCCCAGGCCTCCTTGACCTGTGTGGAGCTAGCCCACGGATAATGCTGATGCACGCAAGGAGTGCTGTGCCATGCAGGGGTGCCCCTGTGTAGGGAGCCCCATGCGCAAGGAGTGAGCCCCATAAGGAGAGCCATCCTGTGCAAAAGAAAGTGCAACCTGCCCAGGAATGGTGCCAAACACACAGAGAGCTGACGCAGCAAGATGAAGCAACAAAAAGAAACACAGATTCCCGTGTTGCTGACAACAACAGAAGTGGACAAAAAAGAAGAACACGCAGCAAATGGACACAGGGAACAGACAACTGGGGCGGGGAGGGGGGAGGGGAGAAAAATAACTCTTAAAAAAATAAAAGATAAAAAAGTAAACAAAAAAATAAAAATGCAATACTCTGTGAGTATGTTTAAAAAAAAAGAAGACTTTTGTAGAAGCATTGCTTAAACTGAAACATTCAAATGGCTAATTACAGGAAAACCTGTCAGAGGCCACCTCAATCTGCATATTAAAGTGGTGATAGGGAGAAGATAATTTTTTAATATTTTTATTATTGTCTTTTTTAAAGATAAACAGATTACACAAAATGTTACATTAAAAAACGTAAGAGGTTCCCATATACTCCACTCCCCACTCCCACTCCCTGCTCCTCCCACATCGACATCCCCTTTCATCAGTACAGCACATTCATTGCATTTGGTGAATACACCCTGGAGCACTGCCACACTGCATGGACCATTGTTTATATTGTAGTTCACACTCTCCCCAGCCCTGTATCTGTCCCTGCAATATCATTCAGGACAACTCCAAGTCCCGAAAATGCCCCATATCACACCTTTTCCTCCCTCTCCCTGCCCTCAGCAACTCCCGTGGCCACCATCTCCACATCAATGACACAATTATTTCCATTGCTAGAGTCACAACATTTGTATAGTAGAGTACCAGCAAGTCCACTCCAATCCATATTATATTCCTCCGTCCTGTGGACTCTGGGATGGAGATGTCCACTCTATCTCTATAAGAGGAGGCTTAGTTCCCACATGGCTGATGGATGTGATTCTCCCACTTGCAGATGTAGACACTCTTCATCCCCTGGTGTGGTCCTATGAACTGGAGAGTAGATGCTGCAACTCTGCTGAGGCTCTGGGCCCAGCTTTGGCATATGGACAGTCCAGAGATTCAAATCTCCTGAGCATACACAAACCCCAGTGCCAACCACAGGTTCACTAAAAGTGACAGAAGAGGCATGTGTAGAGAGGTCATATCTGAGTCCAACTTCATCACATTTAGGAGCACAAATTCCAATGTAGGGCCCACTGGCAAGGCACTGAACTCCAGAGCCATATGTCATGACCGCAGAACCTGTGTGTCTCTGTAGTCCTCAGAGCACCAGTACCTGGGGTTGTATCTACTTTGGCTATCTCTGGGGTCCTGCTGAGATGTGCATAAGCACAACCCGGCTGATGACTCATTTTGAAGTCTCTTAGCCATATAAACTCATTTGTCTTTACCATTTCCCTCCTTTTATTCAAGGTTGTTTTCTAGTTGCATCACAGCTGGTGATGGTAGTAATCCCTTGGTACCAGGGAGGCTCATTCCCAGGAGTCATGTCCCACGCTGGGGGGAAGGTAATACATTTATATGCTGAGTTTGGCTTGGAGAATGGCCACATTTGAGCAACATGGAGGCTCTCAGGAGGTAACTCTTAGGCACTCTGCAGCTCCAGGCCTAGTTGAAATTTCAAGCACACAGGCTCATAAGCATAGCCATCCTTCTTCACTGGTCTTTGTCCTTGTACTTGGGGGACTGTTGCTGTTCCCTTGGGGAATGTGACAGAGCTCCCCAGGATGGGAACTCACCACTCCCTCAGTTGTCATGTGTAACTCTATCCACTATGACAAAACCAACGAACATCAAAACATATCTATATACCCTATATACATGCCCTGGAGAACTCCCTCCTGCCCATGCATCCCCCATTAATGATACCCCACACCAGCGCTCCTCCCCTGCCACAGTTGAACCCCTCTGTGATCCAAAACTTCTTTAGAAATGAAGCCTAATATACTGCCAAATTCAATTAGTAGGAAAATGAAATAGTATTGACATATTTAAAGATTAGAAATAGAATACATAATAATTTAGAAAAACCAAAGTAAAAAATAAATTGGGGTATTTAAAAATGAAAATATCATAAAACTTTGTTTTTGATGTTTGCCTTTCATTACAATAGGTGTTGCCCTGCATGTACAGTGTGGCAAGGCAAAGGGAGAAGATAATTTTGATTCCATTGGGAATCTTAGGTTTTCATAAAATAATGGTTTTTCCTGCACTGCTAAAATAAAATACATGTTAATTAATGATGTTGTAAGAAATTTGCTTTGAGACAGTTCCCAAAATCATTTTAGTATAACTTATGTATGTAGGGTGTATAGAATGTGTTTTTTTTTTTTTTAAAGGATTTTTCCCCCTTTCCCCTCCTCCCACCCTGTTTTTGCTGTCTGTGTTGTCTTCTCTTCTCATTTTCTCTCCTGTAGGATTCACCAGGATTCAATCCTGGAGACCTCTGATGTGGAGAGAGGTTCCCTGCCAATTGTGCCACCTCCTGGTTTCTGCTGTGCTTCACCTTGACTTTCCCCTTGTCTCTCTTTTGATGCGTCATCATCTTGCTGCATGACTCACTTGCACAGGCACTGGCTCACCACATGGGCACTCACGCAGGCACTGGTTGACCATGCAGGCACTTGTGTGGGCACTGGCTTGCTGTGCGGGCATTCTTTCTCTTCTTCTTTTTCACCAGGAGGCCCCAGGGATCCAACCTGGGTCCTCCTATATGGTAGGCAGAAGTTCTATCACTTGAGCCACATCCACTTCCCTATAGAATGTGTTTTATTTTATTTTTTTAAAGATTTATTTTTATTTATTTTCTCCCCTCTGCCCCCCCCCCCAGTTGTCTGGTCTCTGTGTCCATTCGCTGCATGTTATTCTGTGACCACTTTTTTGAGCTGGCCCACACACAGTGCTGATGCACACAAGGAGTGCCGTGCTACGCTGGGGTGTCCCTGCGTAGGGGAGCCCCACACGCAAGGAGTGCGCCCCATAAGGAGAGCCGCCCAGCATGAAAAAAGTGCGGCCTGCCCAGGAATGACACCGTGCACACATGGAAAGCTGACACAGCAAGATGATGCAACAAAAAGAGACGCAGATTACCACAGAAGAAAACACAGCGAATGGACACAGAGAGCAGACAACTGGGTGGTTGGGGGGGTGGTGGGGTGTGGGGCAAATAAATAAATAAATCTTAAAAAAAATAAAAGGTGTAATATCAAATAGTATACTGATGCAAAGTTAAAACTTTGTTCTTTCTGTTAAAATAACAAAATTTCCTAAATCAATGGTCTGTTTCAGCAAGTTTGCAAAAAGTTTTTCTCTTGACTAATCAGTATACAAAAGAAAAAGAATCTTTTTTTTTTTTTAAAGATTTATTTATTTAATTCCCCCCCCCTCCCCTGGTTGTCTGTTCTTGGTGTCTATTTGCTGCGTCTTGTTTCTTTGTCCGCTTCTGTTGTCATCAGCGGCACGGGAGGTGTGGGAGGCGCCATTCCTGGGCAGGCTGCTCTTTCTTTTCACGCTGGGCGGCTCTCCTTACGGGTGCACTCCTTGCGCGTGGGGCCCCCCCACGCGGGGACACCCTTGCGTGGCACGGCACTCCTTGCGCGCATCAGCACTGCGCATGGCCAGCTCCACACGGGTCAAGGGGGCCCGGGGTTTGAACCGTGGACCTCCCATATGGTAGACGGACGCCCTAACCACTGGGCCAAAGTCCGTTTCCCAAAAAAAGAATCTTTTATCAAAATAGATTCTTATACTTTAACCTTATCATTTCTTTGATAGTTTAAGAAATAAATCCTATTACTTTTATTTTTTCAAGATTTATTTATTTATTTCTCTCCCCTTCCCCCCACCCCAGTTGTCTGTTCTCTGTGTCTATTTGCTGTGTAGTCTTCTTTGTCCCCTTCTGTTGTTGTCAGCGGCATGGGAATCTGTGTTTCTTTTTGTTGCATCATCTTGTGTCAGCTCTCTGTGTGCGTGGCACCATTCTTGGGCAGGCTGCACTTTCTTTCATGCTGGGCGGCTCTCCTTACGGGGCGCACTCCTTGTGCGTGGGGCTCCCCTACATGGGGGGCACCCCTGCATGGCACGGCACTCCTTGCACGCATCAGCACTGCGCATGGGCCAGCTCCACACGGGTCAAGGAGGCCCGGGGTTTGAACCGCGGGCCTCCCATGTGGTAGATGGACACCCTACCACTGGGCCAAGTACACTTCCCTCCTATTTACTTTTAAAAGAACATAATGTTCAAACCTGTCTTCTCAGTGTCAAATCCTGAAAAATATCTTTCACCTCAGGAAAAAGTGAAATACCAGAAAGTTGAGTTCATCTGATATAAGTTTAATGGAAAGTGCTTAAAAGTGTTATGAAATAAAAGATTCTTTAATCCTCTGTTAATCAAAGTTTTATCAGTAAAATGTTCATATGAATACTTAAAGAGCACACAAAATTCCTGAAAACCTAAAAATGTTTTGGCATAATATTAGATAAAGTATAGTGTTGTTAATCATGGCTTTATTCTCTTAAAACAGAATGTGTCACAGAAACAACCTTTCCACTTAGAAATCAAGAGGTAGATGCTTTAGCTCATATTCATTTGATTTGCCCCACTTCCCCTAAAAAAGCAGTTCTATGGCTGCAGAAAAAGAGTAGCCATTGAGGGCTGCCAGGGGTGGTACATGACAGTAGATTATCATGAATTAAAATAACATCACTGCTGTCTGCAGCAGTCCCAAATATTGCAAGTTGGTTGGAAAAAATAACATCCAGTTATGTTACTACCACTGTGTTTCAAAACTTGCTAAGGCTTTCTTTAGTATCTCTTTAGGCAAATCAAGCCAGCCTGCATTCCCTTCATGTGAAAAAGCCAAAGGTGATTTTGCAGTGCTTCCCCAAAGCTGTGTGCCCCAACCATCTGTCCTGACCAGGTAACAAAAATTCTGGCTGCCCACACTCAAAGCAGTTAATTACCATAAAATTAAAGAAATTTCACAGAAACCTGATAAAAATCCAGCTGCTTTCATGAATAGATCAACCGAGTCTCTCCTTAAATACACCAATTTAGATCCAGAGTCAAACTCTGGTCAATTGTACCTACACCCACTTTATCATACAATCTTATCCAGACATTAGAAAGAAGTTACAAAAGTTAGAGGATGGCCCTGAAGCCCCTCAGAAGGACCTGATTAAAGTGGCATTAAAGGTCTTTAACAACAGAGAAGAGGAAGCCAAATTTAAAGGACATCAGGCTAAAGCCTCCCTCCTAGCTGCTGCCCTCAGATTCGAGTCTCAAAAACCTAATCTCTCTCCCTCTTTGTGGCCGCCTCCTGAGCCCTTTTTTTTTAAAAAAAATATTTATTTATTTATTTATTTATCTCCCTTCCCCCCCCCACCCCGGTTGTCTGTTCTCTGTGTCTATTTGCTGCATCTTCTTTGTCCCCTTCTGTTGTTGTCAGTGGCACTGTGTTTCTTTTTGTTGCGTCATCTTGCTGTGTCAGTTCTCCATGTGTGTGGCACCATTCCTGGGCAGACTGCACTTTCTTTCACACTGGGCGGCTCTCCTTAAAGGGCGCACTCCTTGTATGTGGGGTTCCCCTACGCAGAGGACACCCCTGTGTGGCACGGCACTCCTTGCGCGCATCAGCACTGCGCATGGCCAGCCCCACACTGGTCAAGGAGGCCCGGGGTTTGAACCGTGGACCTCCCATATGGTAGGCGGACGCCCTAACCACTGGGCCAAGTCTGCCACCCTGAACCCTCTTTTAACTATGGAAATGATGGGCATTGGTCACCTTCCTGCCCAGATCCCAGGCCCCCACAGGGACCTTGCCTGGTATGTCATCGCAAGGGTCATTGGAAGTCAGATTGTCCTGAAAATCCCATTTCCAGGAAAGGTCCTCCAGCACACCCTAAAAACCAGGAGCCAGGATTCTCCTTTCCACACCTCCTAAGATTAAATCAGGATGACTGACAGGTCCCTGGTTTGAGATAGCCCAACATTTCCATCAGTGAGTAAGAACTAAGGGTTATCATCAAGGTTTGAGGTAAGCTGATCTCCTTTTTAATTAACACAGAGGCCACATATTCAGTCCCCTTAGGACATTCAGGACCTTTATCCATTTCCTCAATCTCTGTTGCAGGGGTTGACAGCATCCCTTCTTCTCCTTTAATTATCAAACCAATTATTTGCTCTCCTATCAATTTCTTAAAATCCCTACCTGTCCCTCCCCTCTCTTAGGTCAAGACATATTGTCCAAACTACTCTTCCATCCTCTCAAATCAACTTCCTTCTCCTCTTGTCCACCTCACCCACCCCCTCCCTGATTCCAATGGTATTCCTTCTATACTGCAGGCAGAAGCAAGCCCCTAGGTCTGGAACACATATTCTTCGGTTGCAACTCATCATCCCCATTAGAATAATCTTAAAAAATCCCTCCTCCTTCACAAATACTCCTCAGTATCCCCAGTCCCTCAGTGCTCGATAAGGCCTTAAACCCACTATTGACAAACTCTGTGCTGCTGGTCTTTTGTGCCCGACTAATTCACCCTTTAACACCCCCATCCTGGCAGTAAAAAGCCAAATGCAAGCTATCACCTTATACGAGATCTTAAAACTATTAATAAAATCACACAACCCATCGTTCCTTTAGTTCCTAATGTATTTGTAAACAACATTTCCGGATGGGTTGAAGCATTTCCAGTCACCTCAGAGCAGGCTGATGTTGTAACTAACATCCTGTAAATAGAAATAATTCCCAGATTTGGCCTTCCCTCTTCTCTGCAGTCAGATAACAGGACAACCTTCACCCCACAGATCACAAAAGGGGTTTGTAGTGCCTTAGGAATTACCTGGGAGTTATATATTCCTTACAGGCCTCAGTCCTCCGGAAAAGTTAAGCCTATGAACAGGATCCTAAAACAACACTTAACCAAATTAACAATGCAGGACTGAACTGCCCTTACCTCTCATGAGAATTCGAACCTTTCCTTGAAATACACACTTCCTAAGCCCCTTTGAAATCACGAATGGATGCCCTTTTCTCTTACCAATATACCCTCTCAGTCATCAGATTTTGAAAGCAATGTAGTTGGCCTTACACAAATGCATTTCATTCCTGCATCAGCTGACTCTACTCTTCCGGCACCGGAACCTTCTGCCCCCTTGCTGCCTATTCATCCAGATTGAAGCCAGCTCTACCACCTTCTGTGAACAGCAAACTATGAGACTCTGAAGCTCAGGAGATTCAAACCCTGTGAATCTGTCGGGGACCTATATACAATTTAACCAGGTTAAAACCTAGAAAAACTCCGAAGAATTTCTTCACTTTTCTTTTCCAAAATCTCTGTCAGACTAAACTAACATACAACCCTTCTGAACCCCATTACTCTCCCTTTATGCATTAATGTGGTATGTATATGGTGGGACCCAAATATTCAACATTTCCAATCACCTGCATTCTTATATTATTCCCTCAGGCCTCTCAGGCACTAACACTTGCTGGCACAGTTTTCTATTTTCTGTGTGGTAATACTGCATACCTAAAACTTCCTACCATATGGATGGGTACTTGTACTATAGTATCTATTATTCCTAATGCCACCATCCTAAAACCCTAAGATATGGCCTCCTCTGAACAAATACCTAATATTGATTCTTTTCACGTCAGCCTCAGCAACTGAGGGAATGGAAAAGAGGCACTTCTTAGGGGACGCAGAATTTGGCCCATTTCTCCCTGGCCATTTGGCCCTAGGCTGTACTCTGTATCCCTGCCTACTGATGTACTGTATAAAGTAATACGCACCACCATCAAGGGCAGGATGAAGTCTCTCTTTAGACTCCCGCCATGCTGGCAGGGTAGCTGAAGTCTCTCCTTCAGACTCCCTCCATTGGGAGAGCTCCAATAAACTTCCTGCCAGCAATTGTCAATCTCCATGTCCCAGTGAGTGCCATTTTTCTTTAACACTCATACTTACAAAGCAGGCGTTCAAAAACTGAGCTACACTTGATCCCCCGTACAAGTGATTTTATATTACTGAATACTCAATGACTTTCTAGCCTACATAAAAAACAAAAATGCAGGTAAGAAAACATCACCAGGGATCAATATGGCAGGGTGAGACGCTTCAGGGTTCTGTCCCTCTACAGAAGCTTTGAACAACCAGCAAGAACTGGCAGAAACATCTTTCTAAAAGTTCCAGCAAAGAATTAAAGGACTGCAGTAACAGGGAGAGCATCAAATTAAAAAAAGATGCTTAAAAAGTAGTAAGATCTCATGGTCCCCTGGTTGGCCTTTCCCATATCCCTTACCCCTTCGTGTGGAGTCAGCCCATGCCCCCAGTGCACATCCCTGGTTCCTTTTCAGAGGGAGCATAGTAACCTCGTGCACAACAGGGAACATGTATATCTGTACTCAATTTGTCTGGCAGTGACCTGAGGGTCTCATCATCTCCCAGAACTTGCCCTGCATGTAGAAGGCATTTCACTGAGCTCTCCCACAGAATGCTGTGGGAGAGAGGTCAAGTTGTGCTGCCTGGGGCAAGGAATTGCTGGCTGCAGGATAAATAGTGCAATGCTCGACATCTGAGAAAACTGTTTCCTAGGGAAGAAGGGACATTTAGAACCCTATAAATGGGGGAATTCCTAGGGCCACATAGCATGCCCAAGACAAGACACATGTGCAGAAAGGATTAGGGGCTGCTTTGGCCTTGAGTTATTCTCTAAACTCACTGTATGGATAAGCCCGGAAGGAGAGCATTTGTAAAAGTCAATCTGCAAAGATTGGGAAAGGTATATTTCCCTCCCCTCTCCCTCCTTCCCCCCCTTTCCTCCTCCCTCCCTCCCTCTCTCTCTCTCTCTCTCTCTCTTTCTTTCTTTTTAGCTCCTCGCATTCACAGGAGCTCTGTTACAATACTAGCTATATATAAGTTTAAGGAACAGATGACTTAGATTCTAAATCCCAGCAATAAAACAGTATAATATCAAAATGTTCAGATTTCAACCAAAGGTCACAAAACATACAATGAAATAGGAAGCAATGGTCCAAGCAAAGGAGAAGATTAAAGAAATGAAAACCATCAATGAGAAGGACCAGACCTAAGATACAGCAAAGACTTTATAAAATTGTCCTAAATATGCTCAATGAGCTAAAGGAAAACATGGACAAAGAACTAAAAGACGTCCAAAAAACAAAAGATGAACACAAAGAGACTCTCGATAGAGAGAGAGAAATTATGAAAAGGAACCAAACAGAGCTGAAGACCACAGTAACAGAAATTGAAAATTCCCTAGAGGGGTTCTACAGCAGATTGGGAGCTGGAGGAAGAATCAGTGAGCTTGGAGGTAAGACCCTTGAAATCCAGTCTGAGGAGCAAAAAAGAAGAAAGAAAGAAGAAAACCGAGCAGAACCATCAAGTGTACCAATATATGCATTGTGGGAGTCCCAGAAGGAGAAGAGAGAAAGGGGCAGAGATAATGTTCAAAGAAATAACTGCAGAAACTCCCCAAATTTAACAAAAGACATGAATATACACATCCAAGATGCTCAACAAACTCCAAACAGGATAAACCCAAATAGACTCACACTATGGCATATTATAATCAGACTGTTGAATGCCAAATATAAAGAGAATTCTGAAAACCACAAGAGAGAAGTAACATGTCAATATGAGAGTCTCAATAAGAAAGTGCCAATTTCTCAACAGAAACCATGGAGGTAAGAAGGCAGTATGATGACATATTTTTAAAGTGCTAAAAACAAAAACTGTCAACCAAGAATTCTATATCTGCTAAAAACTGTCTCTCAAAAATGTGCGAGCAATTAAGACATTACCAGAAAACAAAAGCTGAGGGAGTTCATCACCACCAGACTGGCTCAAAAAGAGATGATGAAGATTTCTGCAGGTTGAAAGGAAAGAACGAGACAAGAGATCAAAGCTGATGTCCAGTGAGGGTAACAACATGGGTTAATAAAAATACCAGTACTACTTATTTTATTTACAGGATCTAAAAAGCAGGTACATATAATGTAATGATGTCAGTATTTTGGACTCAATGAATAAACATGTAATTTATGACAAGAACTATATAAAGGTGGGGTATAGAGGGACATAGAAACATTGTTTATATATACTATTAAGTTGGTATCAAAGCAAATGAGAATTTACAAATGTTAAATTTAAGCCCCATAGTACCTACAAAGAAAATACTGCAGAATATGCACGCTCACAGAGACAGAAATTAGAGTATAGTTTTGCCATGGGCATGGAGCAGGGAGAATGGGAAGTTAATGCATAATGAGTACAGGATTTCTTTCAGAGGAGGTGGGAAAGTTCTCATAATGTAAGGTGGTAAGGGTACTGCAATATCATGAATCTGATTAATCCCACTGAATGATATGCTTAGGAGTAGTTGAGATGGGAAAGTTTATGTTGTATATATATATGATACCACAATTTTTTTTAAAAAAGAAAGAAAACATGACAAAGAGAAAATGACAATTAAATGTAGTATGTGATCCTGGATGGATCTAACAAGGGAGGAGAAAAGGCTCAAAGGGACATTATATGGACATATGAAAAAATAGCAATATAGACTGTAAACTTGTTATCAATATTAAATTTCTTGAACTTGATAACTGCACTTAAAGTGGTTACATATGTGAATATCCTTGTTCTTAGGAAATGTACATGGAAGTAGTAAGTAGTAAGCGTTCAAGGAACACGATGTAAACAACCTACACTCAAGTATTCAAAAGTGTATTGATAGATAGTAAGACAGACAGAAGGATGGATACAAAGAATGCTTCAGCAAATGTGTACAGTAAATGTGATAAAATCAGTAGAAATGGGTATCTGGGGACTTAGGGGCATATCAGAGTCTTTGTATAGGGTTTATATTATTTTTGTAACTGTCTTGTAAGTTTGAAAGTATTTCAAAATAAAAGGTTTATAAGAAAAAAAAAAACACCAGAATATTTTTGCTTTGGTTCATCTGCCTGCCATTTTATCTTTATTATTTATTTATTTATTTATTTAATTCTCCCCCCCCGCCCCCCCCAGTTGTCTGTTCTCTCTTGTCTATTTGCTGAATAGCAGTCCGCTTCTGTTGTCGTCAACGGCATGGGAAGTGTGGGCAGCGCCATTCCTGAGCAGGCTGCACTTTCTTTCATGCTGGGCGGCTCTCCTTAAGGGCACACTCCTTGCGCAGGGGGCTCCCCTACGCGGGGGACACCCTGCGTGGCAGGGCACTCCTTGCGTGCATCAGCACTGCTCATAGGCCAGCTCCACACGGGTCAAGGAGGCCCGGGGTTTGAATCGCGAACCTCCTATGTGGTAGACGGACGCCCTAACCACTGGGCCAAGTCCGTTTCCCCATCTGCCTGTCATTTTAAATAACAACTCTGAGGACATGGCATAGATACATCTGATGAGACAGTTCTACTAGTTAGCCTCATTGACATTATCATTATTACCATCAAATCTTTTATGTCACAGATAGAATGATGAGAGTAATCATATTCCCAAACCCAACTGTCTAATGTATATTGAAATATCTGCAATATAGTGGTTGGATTTCTATATTTTAAGAGATATCTTACTAACCTACTATGTATTCTATTTGGAAAACTAGGATGATTTTTTTCTTTATTTGAGAAGTTGTGGGTTTAAAGAACAATCATGCATAAAGTACAGGATTCCCATATACCATCTTATTACTAACCCCTTGCATTGGTATGGAACATTTATTACAACTGATGATAGCACATTTTTTATAACTGTACTATTAACTATAGTCAATGGTTTAATTTAGGGTTTCCTGTGTAGTGTAGCTCCATAGAGATTTTTTTAAAAAAATTTCATTGTTACCATATATATATAATCTAACACTTCCTCTTTTAATCACATTCAGATATATATTTCAATTCTGTTAATTACATTCACAATGTTGGGCTACCATCATCACTATTTATTATCAAAACATTTCCATTATTCCAAAGAGGAACCTTGTATATTTAAAGCCTTAACTTCCTAATCCCTATCTCTACCTTGTCCCCTGGTAACTTATATTTTAGATTCTGACTCTGAGTTTGCTTACTTATTTCAAATCAGTGAGATGAAATACAATATATACAACTAATTTGTACTCCCCACCTCCCCGAGATGGGTTCTCTCATCTGATTGCTTATTGTTGTTGGCTTATTTCATTCAACATTATGTCGTGAAGATTCATCCATGTGTCACATGTATCAGGACTTCATTCCTTTTTATGGCTGAATAATATTCCATTGTCCTATGTATATACCACATTTTATTTATCCATTCATCAGTTGTTAGACACTTGGATTGCTGCCATCTTTTGGCAACTGTGAATAATGCTGCTATGAATGTCAGTGTGCAAATACATGTTTGGGTCCCTGCTTTTAATTCTTTTGGGTTTATACCTAGTAGTGGTAGTTCTATATTTATTAACAGCTTTCTGAGGAACTGCCAAATTGTCTTCCACAGTGGTTGCACCATTTTACATTACCACCAGCAATGAATGAACGTTCCTATTTCTCCACATCCTCTCTAACATTTATTTTCTGTTTTCATTAACAGCAGTCCTTATAACGGTTATGAAACAGTATCTCATTATGAGAGAGTGTGTGTGTGTGTGTGTGTGTTTACGTACCAGAGGCCAGGGATTAAACTCCAGACCTTGTATGTGGGAAGCCAGTGCTCAACCACTGAGCTACATCAGCTTTCCTGAGTTGGTTTTTTCATTTATTTTGCTTGTTTGTTTTTGTTTTTGTCAGGAGGCACTGGAAACCAAACCCAGGACCTCTCATGTAGGAGGCAGGTGCTCAACTGCTTAAGCCACATCTGTTCCCTCTCATTGTGGTTTTTTAAAAAAATTAGTTATTTTTTCTCCTTTCCCTCCTCCCACCCTGCTGTTCTTGCTGTTTGTGTCCATTCGCTGTGTGATCTTCTGTATTTTTCTTTTTGTCTTCTCTTCTTATTTTTCTCCTCTAGGATTCACTGGGATTTGATCCTGGGAACCGATGATACGGAGAAAGGTTCCGTGTAATTGCACCACCTCAGTTCCCAGTCTGCTGCACTTGACTCTCCCCTTGTCTCTCTTGTTGCATCATCATCTTGCTGTGTGACTCACTTGCATGGGCACTTGGCTTCCTGCATGGGTACTGGCTCACTATGCGGGCACTGGCACGGGCACTGGCTTGTCATACGGGCACTCATGTGGGCACTGGCTTGGCATGCAGTCATGCTTTCTCTTCTTCTTTTTCACCAGGAGGCCCCAGGGATCAAATCCAGGGGGTCCTCCCATTTGGTAGGCAGAAGCCCTATCACCTGAGCCACATTCGCTTCCCTCTCATTGAGGTTTTGATTTACATTTCCCTGATGGTTAATTCCCTTAAATGGTTGAGCATCTTTTCACTGGGATTTTGGCCATTTGTTTATCTTCTTTGGATAGATGTTTATTCAAGTCTTAACCATTTTTAAATTGGGTTGTCTGTCTTTTTGTTGTTAAGTTGGAGGATTTCTTCATATATTCTGGATATTAAACCTGTATTAGATATATCGTTTCTAAATATTTTCTCCTATTATGTAGTTTGTCATTTACTTTCATGATAAAATCCTTAAAGGTAGAGAAATTTCTAATTTTGATGAGGTCCATATATCTATTTTTTTTCTTTTGTTGCTTTGTGCTTTGAGTGTAAAGTCAAAGAAACCACTGCCTAACACAAGATCCTGAAGATGCTTCCCTATGTTTTATTCTAGGAGTTTCATAGTTCTGCCTCGCTCTTATATTTAGGTGTATGATCTATTTTGAGTTGGTTTTTGTATATGGTATGAGATAGGGGTCCCCCTTTGTTCTTTTGCAAATGGAGATGCAGTATTCCCAGCACCATTTGTTGAAGAGATTATTCTATCACAATTGAGTTGTCTTTGCCCTCTTGTCAAAAATCAGTTGGCCATAAAAGTGGGGATTGATTTCTGAGAACTCAATTCAATTTCATTGTCTATGTCTATCCTTGTACCAGTACCATGCTGCTTTGATTACTACAGCTATGTAACAAGTTTTAAGACCTGGAAATGGGAATCTTCCAACTTCCTTCTTTTTCGAGATGGCTTTAGCTAGTCAAGGTGCCTTACCTTTCCATATAAATTTGATTGACTTTTCCATTTCTTCAGGGAAGGTTGTTAGAATTTTGATTGGGATTGCATTGAATTTATAAATTGCTTTAAGTAGGATTGACATCTTAATGATATTTAGTCTTCCAATCCATGAACACAGAATGTCCTTCCATTTATTTAGTTCTCTCTTGATTTCTTTTATCAATATTTTGTAGTTTTCTGTTGCTTATATCCTTTACATCCTTGATAACCACGATGATTTTTTGAAAAATCTATAAACTTTGCTGTTTGAATCCCATTCTGTAAGTTTCCTGTGGTAAACTGATTGCATTAGTAGCCACAAAAATACTACCCCTGAATTCATGCCTTTTGCCTATAACTTTATTTTCCTTCCTCTCTGACTCTAGGCTTCACCATCAGCCTTGCTTTGGTGAATGGGACAGTAGCAGTTACAAGAAGAAGCTTGAAAAAGCATGTGTACATTTCCACTTCTTCCCATGGGACCAACATGCCATGAGAAGACGACTGAGCTAGTTACTACAAATATTGTTACAATTAATAGTTATTTGTGTCTCTTCATACTTTAATTGGTAACTTGGGATTTCTAGAAGTGGAATTGCTGGGATTGCTCAATCAAAGGGTAAATTCATTTGCATTCTGCACCCCCCACCCCCTCACCCCCCTGCCCATACCGCTCCCTCATGTTCGCTCTGTTCATTCGTTGTTTTTGCTTATTGTTTGAGCTCATGTGCTAGTTGTTGTTTTTTGCTCATTGTTTGCTTGGTCTTTTTTTCTTTAGAAGACACTGAGACCAGAACCCAGGATGTCCCATGCAGGAGACAGACACTCAACTGCTTGAGCCACACCTGCTCCCTCATTTGCATTTTGATAGATATTGATACATTCCCTTTCCAGAGAGACAGCATCATTTTGCATAACACCATGAATGTATGAAGCACCTGTTTTTCAATAGCCTAACAAGAGGGAATGTTATCAAACTTGGACTTTTGTCAATCTGATAAATGAGAAGTGGTATATCAGGGTAGTTTAACTTACATTTCTCTTATTATGAGATTGAACATCTTTCTTTTCATGTTTATGGGCCATTTGCTTCATCAACTTTTAACTCAGTGAGTATTTGACTGGACTCATTCCAGCAGTCAAAAAAAAGGTAAATTAATAAAACACTGACTTCTTTTAGTTCTGTCACTCACCATGTTGCAGGGTGAAATCCTATGTTTACCCTAAAGTCCAAGGCAGGGAAGCAGATGTGGCTCAAGCAATTAGGTTCCCGTCTACCCAGGGTTTGAGTCCCGGGACTTCCTGGTGAAGGTAAGCTAGCCCACGTAGCAAGCTGGCCCCCACGGAGTGCTGGCTCCCACGGAGTGCTGGTGTGGCAAGATGACAAAACAAAGAGACACAGAGGAAAGACAATAAGTGATGCAGCAGACCAGGGAGCTGAGGTGATTCCAGAGATTGAGCACCTCTCTCCCACTCTGGAAGGTCCCGGGATCGGTTTCTAGTGCTGCCTAGAAGATAAGCAGACACAGAAAAATACATAGCGAATGGACACAAAGAGCAGACAGTGAGCACAAAAACAAGGGAGGGGGGACAAGTAAGTAAGTAAATAAATAAATCTAAAAAAAAAAAAAAATAGTCCAAGGCCTTTCTATTTGTTTTATTCTCTGATACATTTTCCCTTGTTGTGTAACCTTGGACAAGTCACTTAACATCTCTACATTTGTTTCTTCATGTATCAAAACATGGTGATATGATGATAATAATGTCTAGTTGAAGGATGGTTTTTAGAGTCAAGCGAAATAAAAGATATAAAAATAATGTTTCGTATACTGAGAGTAACATACAAATTAAGCAGATGTTATTAATTTAAAAGATTCTATCACTCTAAAACATAGCCACTATTTACCAAAACAAAAAAACAACATGAAGTATCCAGTAGGAACAGAGCAACAGAATCCATCCACAGTGGCAAAGCAGATACTTCATCTCCTCCAGGGGCCAGGAGTCTAACTTTCAGCTCATGAAACTAACCTGCCTCTTCCTCCCTTAGTTTACATCAAGAATCTCAGCTATGGTATTTATGGATATTCTTAAGAGATGTCCCAGCTGGGTCAGACCTGGAGGGGCCTGTGACAGAAAGCACAAAGAACAAGGAGGCAGGGCTGTTTGCAGGAAGCCAGATTGGCACATAGTAGAAGAATGCTGGATTAGAAGAACACGGATGTATCAAGTGGCCTCTGGGCTCAGCAGTCAAAGCACTGAGCTCACAAACCCCACTCTCGGCACTTAAATCCCTACTTTAAAGGCTGGGCTAGCAGCTGCCCAGACTTTGCTAGGACAACTTCAGATGGCAAGCTTATTGCCTCCCAAAGCCTATTCATGTTAAGAAATGTCCCTACATCCCAAGGAATAGTTAACAGCTCTCTAGTTCTCTATTCTGGGTAAAAAGAAAATGTCAAATTCCTCTTCCATCTGGCAAAACTTCAGATATTTTTAAACATCTATAATGGGTTATAGTTCACCCCCTAACCCATCCAAAATATTTTCTTCATACTAAAATATTTCCATTTTCCTCACTTTTTCACCATTCCTCACAGATCACACTTTAGAGAGGTTTTGCCATCCTGAAAGGCACCCTTCTTTGGGTATGCTCTGATTGGTCCATGTCACGCATAGTGTGTGGCACCCGGAGGGGTAACTGGGACAGAGATGACATGAAGCTGGAACTCATTTCTGAACATATGTGTAAAGACCAGATCCCCAGCTGTCTATGAATCTGCCCTGTGGACTTCCAAAGTTCCCCTACCAATCACATAAGGGATGGAGGCTGGGTGATCTGATACAGGAAGAGGAAATAATAAATCATTGAGAACATTTTGGTGCTTAGGCCAGACTCCTTGCATGGACATTTTCTTGCTCAGAGGAATGAAGATTGAGTTGTGAAAGCAAGCTCAGAAATGCATTTAGGAGGCTTTCTGTGCCTGCTGAGAACCTATAGGCCTCCAGACTAAAAGAGCTTCCCTAACATCAGAGTAAAGCCAGCTTTGGAGATACCAAAAGCTGGAAGACTCATTTTGGGGACTTGAAAGACTACATGGTAGTTCCTTGGTGCCTGGGCTGCCAAGTGGCTGTGATGACAGGTGACGCACAGTGGCAGCTGTGGCTGCCTAAGAAATGACCTACACAGAGAATAGGTGAGCATATGTACCAACCTGCAAAATGTGCAGACCTTATGATCTAGCAATCCCACTTCCAGGAATTTATCCTGAGATAACTGGACATGGTTGCCAAGATGTTCATGGATGTTCTTTATAGTGTTATTCAAAATGGGGAAAACTGGAAACTCTCTGAAAGTTCAAGAGGAGTCTGTTTGTACTAGAGAGGCCTGTTATGTTACCATCATACCATGGAACACCATACAACCATTGTAAATATCACTATTGATCTATATTTACTTAACTGGAAAGACTTCCATCAAATAATGCTGGGTGAAGAAAGCATGCTAATATACACAATATTAAGTTAGTAAAATTGTATAAATATTATATGCATAGAGATATAGGTAGAAGGATGGTAACCAAATGTTAAGAGTAGCTATCTCAGGAAGCAGATGTGGCTCAAGCGATTGAGCTCCCACCTACCACATGGGAAGTCCCAGGTTCAGTTCCCAGTACCTCCTGGAGAAGATGAGCAAGACAGTGAGCAGGCACAACAGGCAGGCATGGTGAGCTGATGCAACAAGATGACATAACAAGAAGACACAAAAAGACAATGAGAGACACAAGAAAGCAGGGAGCTGAGGTGGCTCAAGCAACTGAGCACCTCTCTCCCACATGGGAGGTCCAAGGTTCAGTTCCCAGTGCCTCCTAAAGAGAAGATGATCAGACACAGCATATAGCAAATAGACACAGAGCAGACAGTGAGCACAAATGACTGGGGGGAGGAGTAAATTTTAAAAATTAAAAAAAAAAAAAAAAAGAGTAGCTGACTCTACTTTCTACTAAGTAGCTGAGATTTTAGATAAATTTTTCTTTTTTCAATTATTTATTTATTTATTTTGAGGTACCAGGGATTGAACCTGGGACCACTTACATGCGAAGCAGGTGTTCAACCACTGAGCTACACCCGCTCCTATATAGTTATTTAAATTATCAAGGAATACAGACTTATTAAAAGAAATTCAAACTATAAAGTATATAAAGTAAAAAATGAAAATCTCTTTTCCATCAGTGTCATTTCCTGGATGTATGCACTGATAACATTTGATACGCATTCTTCAAGATTTTCTTCTTAGCATATATAATCAAATTTTTATTTTTCTCTCTTTTTTAAAAAAAGTAAAAATACAATTACATTCTATTTATTGCCAGCTCATACGGTAATTCTATGTTTAACTATGAGGAACCACCAAACTGTTTTCCACAGTGGCTGCACTTTACATTCCCACCAACAACGTTCCATTTTCTCCACATCCTGGCCAACACTTGTTATTTTCTATTTGTTCAATAATAGCCATCCTAGAGGATGTGAAGTGGTATTTCACTGTGACTTTGATTTGCATTTCCCTAATGACTATGATATCAACTACCTTTTCATGTGCTTATGCTGCATCTTCTTTGGAGAAATGTCTATTCGAATATTTTTCTTAATTGGGTTGTCTTTTTGTTGAGTTGGAGTTCTTTAAATATTCTGGATTTAAAGTCTTAGTAGATATATGACTTCCAAATATTTATCCCATTCTGTAGGCTGTCTTTTTACTTTCTTGATGATGTCCTTTGATGAATATACCATTTTAAATTTTTATTAAGTCCAACTTATCCATTTTTTCTTTTGCTGCTTGTGCTTTAGATGTCATTGCTAAGAATCCATTGTTAAATACAAGGTCCTGAAGATTTCCCCCTATATCTCAGGTAAGAGTTTTATGGCCTTAGCGCTTTTTTTTTTTTAAGATTATTTATTTATTTATCTCCCCCCTCCCCGTTGCCTGCCCTCTATGTCCATTCACTGTGTGTGTTCTTCTGTGTCTGCTTGCATTCTCAGTGGCACCAGGAATTTGTGTCTTTTTTGTTGCATCATCTTGCTGCATCAGCTTTCTGTGTGTGCGGCGCCACTCCTGGGCAAGCTGCACTTTTTTTGCACGGGGCGCATTCCTTGCGTGTGGGGCTCCCCTATGCAGGGGACACCCATGCGTGGCACGGCACACCTTGCACACATCAGCACGCACATGGGCCAGTTCACAACATGGGTTAGGAGGCCCTGGGTTTGAACCCTGAACATATGGTAGGTGGACGCTACCCTGAACATGTGGTAGGTGGACGCTCTATCAATTGAGCCAAATCCACTTCCCTGGCCTTAGCTCTTATATTTGAGTTCAATGATCTATTCTGAGTTCATTTTCATATATGGTGTGAGGCAGGGGTCTGCACAATATGCTTTTAAAATGACAACATAAATAATATAAATTTCTTCCATTTATTATGTCAGGCACTGCACTAGGAGTTTATATATATATATATCTGTACACACACACAAATATATATTATATATTTTAAAAGATATTACTATTACCCCCATTTTATAGATGAATTAACCAAACCTTGGAGAAGGTCCCAAAGGACTCAAATGGCTGAGCTGGAATTTGAACCCAGGCAACCTGTCTTTTGGACTCTTTTTTTATTAACCCCTACCCTAGATGGCTCCCTCATCTGTTTGTTCGTTGTTTGAGCTTGTTGTCTGCTCATTGTGGGTTTTTTTCCCTCACTGTCTGCTTGTTTTTCCTTTAGGAGGTACCAGGAACCAAACCCAGAAACTCCCATGTGGAGGCAGGTCCTCAACTGCTTGAGCCACATCCACTCTCCACTTTGGACTCTTGGTCCTCATCTCTACAATATTCTCCAGTCCTCTTCTCTGAACATTCTATCACAACTGACTTCAGGTTACCAAAGGGCTTTACTTTCTACAGAGATGCTGGGCCTCCCATTCTAACTCTCCAGCTACTCTGCTCTGCCTGGCCAGTGGCCCTCACTGCCTCCTGAAGGGAACATTCCTTAAATGCAGGTGCTAGAAACGAGAGGGCCACATTCTGCTGAAAAAGTCAACCAATTAAGACTCCACAGGGAGCTAGAGATGAGAGAACTAGGCTGAGGGTGAATTGTCTAGCATAATACCTGTATCAAATAGCCCTTTTCTAATAAGAAGCTCAAAGAAACTACATGCAGTACTCCAATTAAGATACAGACCCAGGAAAGCTAAAGGAATTTGCCTCAAATCACGTAGCAGTTCAGCAGGAGATGCATTCACTCCCCTTTCTAGGTACCGTGATCCCTCCATCATGGGCTGGGGCACAGGACTCAGCTATGGCAACTCATCTCACAGGGTCCCTGTGAGGAATCTTACATAGACTTAAAGATGGTCATTCCACTTAGGTCATTATTCAGAAGTAGAAAATACTCTCTAAGAGTCAGCAAACTTTTTCTGTAACAGTCTAGGTATTAAATATTTAGGTTTTTGAGGGTCATATAGTCTGTCCCAACCTCTCAACTCTGCTGTTGTAGCAGGCACGAAAGAAGCCATAGACTATATGCAAACAAATGGGTGTGGTTGTGGTTAATTAAAGTTTATTTACAAAAACAGGCAGCCATCAAGATTTGGCCTGTAGTTTGATGACCCCTGCTCTTGGGGTGTAAGTCTTCCTTAAAAATACCCATTTTGGGTGGACCTTCCATATTTAGATATTGGCTAGATCACAATTTACATGCAATCCACTTAAATTTACAGGCACAAGCTCATTTCTGAGGGATTTACTAGTTTTCTTTTAGCAAAGTAGGACCACAATTTATCTTTCAACTATTAATCTAAAGTCTTGGAAAAGTGCAGAGAAACCAGGGATTGTTTTGCCTTATAGCTGGTCAGTATTACTAACAGATGAAAGTGAAAATATTTTACAGATCCATACCAAACAGAAAAGAGGATAAATCAGGTTGAGGGAAAGAAAATGTCAGGAAAATAAAAAAGCGTAAGCAGAAGAAAAATGATATTAATATAACCAGGCACCCTCCATTTGGCTTCAGTTAGCTAACTGGGGCAATGGGCAGCTTATTCCAACCAGGAAATTGAGAGAACTCGACAGCTCTCATTGGTAATGATGGAGCATCTCCTTTCAGAAAAATCTACTTGAGGCCAAGATATTAAAATCACGCACACTGGGGACATCTAGAGAGAAGAAAGACAGGTAAGCTGTTAATGATGAGAAGCTGAACTACAGCCAAGCAAAGCCTCACCTGGGGATATGGCCTGAGCTCCTCACTCAATCTTCCTGATGTCCTTCACTCACCTGCAGAGCAGGGATGAGGAAAGGCCCTAAGGCCTCACGGCAGAGTCTGCTGTTGAGCACAGCAGCTGAAGCTGCTGACACCCACAAAGAGCAGAATATTTCCCTTTCCAGGCTGGAGAGAGGAAAATACTGAGCACGAGGTCCAGAGCAGTAGATTGGCAGACCTGAGAGAAGTTCATGACAATGTGCCAGCTGTGCTCCAGCTGCTGCCACAGTCCCAGCCCCTTCTGGGGAAGGGCCACTCAAAAAAACAGGCAAAAAACCTTAAACACTTCAAATCCCAGCACATCTTAATTTATTTTTAAAGATGGCTTTTCATTCCCAAAATCTGTCATTTCACCTTCCTCTTCAAAATGCTTTTTAGCTTTCCATTGATTGCCCTTAGAATCAAATCCAGACTCTTATGAACAAAATGCCCACAAGGCTCAGAACATTCCAAACCAGGACTAAGCCTCCAGCTCTTCCAGGGCCCTGTCCTCTCCCTCACCTCCCTCCAGCCACACGAACCATCCTGCAGCTCTTTCTCTTCCTCGTGGGTCTGCATACGGTATTCCCATCTGCCAAAAGAGGTCTTTTCTTCACTTGTTGCCTTCAGGTCTGTCCTTTTTGACTCTTCAATCTAAAATGAGTCCACCACCTTGTTCTTTTATAGCACCATGACCTTTCCCTTTCAGCAATCTTACAGAAGCAAATAATTCTTGGCCTCTCTGGTTTTTTCAGTGTCTGCATCCACTACCTAAAGGAAGGGATCCTGTCTGTTCAACATGGCTTCCCGGGCATCTGACAGTCCATGGCATGCAGCAGACACAAAAAATAAAATAAATGAAACTAATAAGATCTCCTTTTCTCCAAGTCATCTCTCTCCATTTAATACAGCATGCAAACCAATGCTGGTTATGTTGTCCCTAGAGGCTCTCTCCTGCCACTCATGAACTGCATGGCACTCTGCCAGGCCCATCACCTCTCGGAGCCTATTTCCATATCTATAAAATTGCTATAACAATATCATCCTCACCAGGCTGGCTACTGCAGAGGTTAAATAAGAGAATGTGAGTGCCTAGGGTAGCTTGGTGCTCAAGAGCTACTGTTTTATATACTTATTTTTAACACCGAAAAACAAGTTTAAAAAATGGCCTCAACAGGAAAAGACTCAGCCACACATGTAATTTTAACGTTTAGGAAAGGCAGGAGGTGACAAAACTCAAGAAATCTCCACAATTTATTGAGTTTCCATATGTAAAACCTGATCTGCTGTTAATATCTGGACAAATCTTCCTGATTTTTAAGAGGTAGGCTGTCTCCCTCACTTTCATCTTCAGAGACAGAAAGCAAGATGGATGCACTCCTGTGCTAACCCTAAACTGTATAATACACTGTTTAAGGGCTGGTTGATAGTTCCTAATCCCAAATGTATGTTATTTAGCATGTACTAACTGGTTTCCCTCAGGCCAAGTAACCTGGAAAGGTGACCAATTCTCAAAGTCTCAATAGAAGTACTCTGTTGCTATAAAAATAAGCCTAGATAACAATTGCTCTATTGTTTGCTGAAAATTATTATAACATTTACTGGGCTGTCTTTTTTTTTTTTTTTCAGACTGTCCTAACAGTAACATAATGTATCATTCATCTAACTCTCCTACACTTAAAAAAAAAAAAAAAAACTCTTAGTAATGACTATTAACAACATGTAAAATGTTAATTTCCCTTGAAATTCCACTTCTAAGGCTTTATCCCATAGAAATACTTAGGCAAAGACAAATGTATACAAGGATGCTCACTGCAGTAGGCATGTGGTAGGAAAAAAAGGTGGAAATAACCCAAGTGCCCAACAATACAGACATACTGGCAAGGAAAGATGTCCAAAAGATATTAAGTGAAAAACATAAATTGAAAAACAGTATGAAAACCATCATCCATTTTTATAAAATAAGAATATTTTCATATACATACTTGGATTGGAAAGAAAACCTGGAAATAGGAACACCCAAGTTTTCTCAGGAGGGAATAAATTAAGGAGGATTTTCACTTTCTTTGTTGTGTATTGCAATAATGTTTCAGTTTTCATAATGAGCAAGTATTTCTTACCTAAACAGGGAAAAGAAGATGTAAATAAATAAATAAATAAATAGATCTGTGGGCATGAGTCATCAGTACCACAGAGTTCAACTAGCCACAAGCTCCTGAGAGGTCCCTGCTCACATGGTGCCAGCCGGTCTCCCTGCTTGGGCCTGACTCACAAACCCAGCCGACTCAGCACGTCTTGAGGTTGCTATTAAACAGCAGCAAGTGAAGGCACTTGAATTTCCACAGTGTCAGTTACAAGGTTGGGGGGCCATGTTTCTCCTAAAAACTCAAGTGAAATTGCCTTGGAATTTGTGGTTAAGGCCTACCAATGGCAAAGCTGAGAGCAGACAGACACTCCAGCAGAATTCTCAAGTACAGCTCAGAAACTAAACCCTGCTGAACTGGGGAATGGTTTCCTTCTAATGAAACCCAGAGGTTAGGGCAGAGGGGTGCAATCTGAGAAGAAAGAATAAACTGATCATAAAATTAAAAGGGGATGGGGAAGTAAGAGACTTCTGTATTTCTCTCTTGGAAACTGACTGCAAAGTAGGAAAGAAAGAAGTTGCAAGAGTGCACTGGTGAAGTTACTGATATATTTCACTGCTGAACTTTCCAAGCAATTCATGCTAGAGATTGAGATTGATACTAAATCTATAGCAGCAGGTGAAACAGTGACAGCAGCCCTGTCCTCATGAGTGGAGCATTCTATTCCCACACAATACTTTTGTACTGGGCTAGCATCTGGATCAATAGGCAAGGTTCCTCTGATCCCAGGCAGGCTGGGGCTGCTTGGCAACAAGTGGCAGACACTGTTTTGCCCACATAATGACCATTTCTCTCCTTACTAACGGAACCCCAATTTTATTTCTCTGCCTTTTCTCAGTCATGACCTTCAGGGAGGCAGGGTCCATGCCCATTTCCAGGAGGTGAATACTGATTGGTAAACCAACATGGCCATCTAACTTGCCTGGATATAACTCATCAATGAGATGCCATGGGAAATCAATGAGAGTTCTGTGGAGGTTTTGATTGGTCTTTAAAGAAGACACAAGACAGAAGTGTCTCTTTTACTGCTTGTAAAAGCTGTCAAGTGCAATTCCAGAATGTTAGGGATTATGGCAGCCATTTATGGAATATGAAGGGACCAGTTTACAAGCCAAAGTGCTGTAAGGCAGAGCAGAAAGTTAGAAAGCACTTACTAAGGTCCTTGACAACCTTGGTGAACAAGTGACAACCAACCCTGGAACCACCCTACCTCCAGGTATCTTGCAAGGTAAAATAAGTACCCTAATGTTTAAGCCAAAACCATCCCAACAGAAACAATACAATAGAACAAAAGGTGCCACTCAATCCATGCCTTCTCTAATGATTTCACTTTCAAGCTATAACTGGATATCACAATTACTGAGGAAAGGGATGCCTCTCTAGCTCTGTGGGAGCAACTGCCTTTGCCTACCCAGAGCATTCTTATTCTTTTTCTGTTGATAGTTACCCTTCTCTTTAGAGGCCAGCTCACCTGCTTCACGGGGTTGGAGATAAGGAGGGAGGAGGATGTAAACATAAATCCTGGTGCTCCATCCAGTCCACCAACACCAACTAAGGTGGTCACACAACCCAAGAACTAATCTGAGGGAAGCGGATGTGGCTCAAGCAATTGGGCTCCCATCTACTACATGGAAGGTCCCCAGTTCAGTTCCCGGTGCCTCCTGGAGAAGGTAAGCTGGCATGACCAGCAGGCATGGCAAGCTGACACAAGAAGACTCAACAAAGAGACAAAGAGGAAAGGCAATGAGAGATACAACAAACCAGGGAGCTGAGGTGGCTCAGGTGATTGAGCACCTCTCTCCCACATGGAAGGCATGTGGTTCTTGGCACCTCCTAAAGAGAAGACGAGCAGATACAGACAGCAAACGCAAACAATGGGGGGGAGAAGGGGCGGGAGATAAATAAATCAAAAAAAAAAAAAGAACTAATCTGGGTCCTCTCCCAAGATTGCCATATGGAGGCTAGGAGGGAAAAAAAAAAACCTTTCTGTACCTTAAATTAGGAACGGTAGTGCTCATCTTTCCTGGTATGTGGAGAGAACCATTTGCAGGGCAAACCCAACACTCAGAGAGTCGTAGACCATATGAAACTTTATTAGCTCAAGTATCTGGGCTGCCCAGGGTTCCAGGCATGTCTTGATTTATATATTAAAGGACAATGCTTGATATATGTAAAGCAGTTTAAGTCGGGGTTTCTGTCATTTTTGCAACTGGAAGAACCCCAACTAAATTAAACACTAACCTATCCCACACCCACATCTTGAAGCCTTTACTTTCTCTGGATATTCTTCTTTACAGACCTCTCATTTCAACTCCTTTTTCTCTGTAGTTCAGCTTCCCACCTCTGTGCAAACCTACCAAAAGGCAACTGCCGTCCAGCAGGTAGGGGCTAAGCAGGGGCATCACCACTACCCACCAAGGTCTCATCCTTCCTCTTTCCCAGTGCCCTGATGCTATTTCCAAGCCTGCATGGTAAAACTGTGGATACTCTTTAAATCCAGAGAAGCAGGTCTAAGAATTCCACTTACTTGACTATACAGCTCAGTATGCTGTCACGTGAAAACAGGTGTGTAAAGGGCTCCACGTAAAGTCAATGGCAGCATGAGTCAGACAAGACCATCAAACAATTATGAGGCCATCTATACATGTACGCTCTATCTATGTACACACCAAACATAAAATACACATTCTGGGTATGTATAAGTGCAACCCTTGCAGTGTGTAAATACTCAGACAGTAGAGTGATACTGGAAAGTCACAGGGTGTTTCTCTATGGCATCAGTTGAGTGTGCCTTGCTCTGAGGAAACCTGAAAGGCTTAAACCTAACCTAACAAAACAGTAATTTTTAAAAATCTAAAAAAAAAAAAAAGCTCCATTTTTTTAAAGGATTTACTACAAGGTCCTGCTAAACTGCATGTTGCCCTATTGAATTTAGAATAGGATTGGATTTTCATAAGACTTTACAGGGACTGCCACCTCCAGAAATTAAAGAGCCATATATGAACTGAATGTTTTTTAGTTGTTTAATGTTATGTACAAAACGAGGTGATTTTACTTGTACATTATTATTGATTTTCTGTGTGGGAACAAGAGAATGGCATCAAACAATATCATGTCAACTGAGACAGACATCTTATTCAGGGACAAACAAGGCATTTCTTAACAAAGTTTGCTATTAAATGGAGTCTTGACTGGCATGCAAGAAAAGATCAAAGTAGCCACCTTCTCAAACCATCCACAAAAATAATAATAATAGCAGGTAACACCCACAAAGCAGTGACTATGTATCCGGCAATGTTCTAAGTGTTTTACAGGTGTAGCAGTTTGATATAGTTATGAATTCCAAAAAAGAAATACTGGATTATGTTTGTAAACTGGTCTTTTCCTTTGGGCATATTAGATTGTATTAGATTCAGAGGTTTTACTTTTACTTGATTAAATAATGATTAGGACGTTGACTGGGCCACATCAGTAGGGCATTTGAGTCCCTACTCCTTGGGGGGTGGGGACTCACAGATAAAAGACATGGCAAAAGAAGAGAGTTGGAAATTTGATGTTGAAGTTTTGATGCTGGAATTTTGAAATGAAGCCCTAGGAAGTAGGCACACAAAGGATCTTGGTTGTAAGGAAAGAAAAAGCAAGCCCCAGGAAGAGAGGAACCCAGGAAGCCTGGCAGACATCAGCAGTCATCTTGCTCCAACATGTGGCAAAAGACTTCACTGAGGGAAGTAACTTATGCTTCATGGCCTGGTAACTGTAAGCTTCTATCCCAAATAAATACCTTTCATTAAAACCAATCAATTTCTGGTATTTTGCATCAGCACTGCTTTGGCTGGCAAATACACCTCAACCTCTTTCTCTGGAAAGTGGAGATATATAAGCTTCGGCTACTGCCTGGGAACTGGTCTAAACTCATTCCATCCTCTCAGTAACTCTACGCATAGTGTGGAGTGTATTATTATCCCTGGTGTCTAGATGAGCAAATGGATGCACAGAGTGGTTACATTACCCACGGTCAAGAAGCAACAACTGGCAGAGCTGAGCCCTGGATGAAGGCATTCTGGGTCCAGGGGCCATGCTCTTAACCACTGTACTAGGCTGCCCCCTTGATCAGGCAGTCATGTGCAGGATGGAGGATGGTACAGGGGAGAGGAGTGGAAATGGGAACCCTGCTTAGCATATTTTCACCAATGCTTCATGGTACTGAGGACATGTGCTATGAAGAAGAACAGGAACAAAAATTAAAGGATGATGCTGTTAAAAGTCAGGAGAGGGGAAGTGGTTGTGGCTCAGGCAACTGGGCTCTCACCTACCACATGGAAGGTTGCTGGTTCTGATCCCAGTGCCTCCTAAAGAAGACAGCGAGCTGGCACAACAGGCAGGCGCAGAGAGCTGACACAAGATGACACAACAAGACGATGCAACAAGAGACATGGGAGGAAAAACATGATGAGATACACAAAAAAGCATGGAGTAGAGGTGGCTCAAGTGATTGGGCGCTTCCCTCCCACATCAGAGGTCCCAGGTTTGGCTTCCAGTACCTCCTAAAGAAAGAAGGAAGATGAACAGACACAGCAAGTGAAAAACAACAGGTGGGTGGGGAGAAATAAATAAAATAAACCTTAAAAAAAATAAAAACAACAGGATAGGGGAAGGGTAGTGACTAGCAAAAGGTAGAAAGGAAGCTTCTGAAGAACTTAGTCTGTTTCTGGATTTGGGTCCCGGTTTACATGGGTGTGTTCAGTTTGTGAAAACTCAAGCTATATAGTCGTGTGTACTTTTCCAAGTGTTCTGCATTGTCATTATTTTGACCACTACTTGCCTAACATTGTGTGAAGTATCATGGGACAGAGAGGCCATTAAAGACAGCAGAATTATCCATGTCGATGATTCTAAAATCCCACTGTCCAGCCTGAGATAACCAGCAGACCAGACATGGCAACATGGCATCATGGTTAAGAGTGTGGTGTTAAGAATTACACTGCCTGGGTTCAAATCCCACTTCTGTACCAACTAGCTGTGTGACCTTGGATATGCTGCTTAACCTCTCTGTGTTGTCTTGCTTTCTGCCATTGTAAAGCTGTTTTAACAACAGTGCCTAACTTAGAGGGCTTTTCTGCAGATAAAACGAACAATTATAAAGAACAGTGCCTGGCACATGGAACACACTCACTAAATGTAAGCTTTTATCCTCATCACCATTTAGGCCCATGGCCATAATCTCCTGTCTTAAATCAGGCACCATATCCTTTATCATTTTCCCATTATGTAAATAATTTAACTACTATTCCATGCTATTTTCCAAAAATAATTTAAGGTATACTACACTTTTCCCTAGTATTCAAGTAATATAATCATATTACAGAAAATCATGTATACTCTCAGGAGTGTAGCCCTTCTGCTCCAGGTCTGAAATGCCTAAAGTAACCTGCAGACGCAAACTGTAGTGGTCATTTATAGATCCTGTATGAGGAGCCATCAGTGCCGAACGGACTGCAGAGCACATACCAGTCAATATGGCTCAAGAAACAGCCATATTTTTTATTTTGAAAATTTTCAATCCTATAGAAAAGCTAAAAGAACAGTACAGTGAATATCCATATACCCTTCACCTAGATTCACCAGTTAATATTTTGCCACAGTTGCTTTCTCTCTCTCTCTCTTCACACAGACACATATATTTTCGTTTTTTTCTGAAACATTTGAAAATTAACTTGTAGGTATCATCGTTTTTATTCATAAATATTTCAGCCTGTATCTCCTAAGAACAAGGCTATTATCCCATATAATCATAAAGCCATCATCACTCCCAATATTCATTTTGAATATATAGTCCATATTCAAATTTCTCCAATTGTCCTAAAAATTATCTTTATAGCTTTTTTCAAATCAGGGGTCCAATCAAGGACCACATAGTACATTTAAACTGTCATGTTTTCTTTAAGACATCCCTGCCCCTTGACTTTTGTTTTACTTTGTTTTTTTTAGGTACCAAGGCCAGGAACTGAACCCAGAACCTCTTATGTGGGAAGCTGGCGCTTAACCACTGAGCCACATTGGCTCCCCTGAGTTGTTTTTTTCATTTGTTTTGCTTGTTGTTCGTTTTTTTGTTTATAGGAGGTACCAGGAACCAAACCCGGGACCACTCACGTGGGAAGCAGGTGTTCAACTGTGTGAGCCACATCCACTCCCTGTCCCTTGTCTTTTTATGTGTTTCATAGCATTGACATTTTTAAAGGGTTCAGCAATTATCTTGTAGGGGGAAGCAGATGTGGCTCAAAGGATTGAGCTCCCACCTACCACATGGGGGGTCCTGGGTTCAGTTTCCGGTGCCTCCTGGAGAAGAGGAGCAAGACAGCAAGCTGGAACAACAGGCAAGTGCGGTGAGCTGATGCAACAAAGAGACACAAAGAGAAAAGACAATGAGAGACAAAACAAACCAGGGAGCTGAGGTAGCTCAAGTGACTGAGCATCTCTCTCCCACATGGGAGGTCCCAGGTTCAGTTTCTGGTGCCTCCTAAAGAGAAGACAAACAGAACAGAGAGCACACAGCAAATGGACACAGAGAGCAGACAGCAAGCTCAAACAATGGAGGTGGGGGGGGGCAAATAAATAATAAGTCTTTAAAAAAAATTATCTTGTAAAATGTTCCCCAATCAGAATTTGTCTGACTAGCTACTCATGACTCAATTCAAAAGTTAAAACACTTTGGGAAAGGTGCTATAGAATTGATGTTTTATACTTCACATTGTAACACATCAGGAGGTATGTTATGATAATTTGTTCCATTATTAGTGTTGCTACACTCGATCATTTGGTTAAGGTGATGTCCACCCAAACCTCTCCACTGCAAAGGTATTCTTTTTTTTTTAAGATTTATTTTATTTCTTTCTTTCCACCCTCCTTGTTGTTTGAGCTTGTGTCTCCTCTGTGTCTGCTCCTCTTCTTTTTAGGAGGCACTGGGAACCAAACCTAGGACCTCCCATATGGGAAAGAGGCACCTAATTGCTCAGGCCACATACAACCGCTTCCTGTCGTGTCTCTCCTTGTGTTTTCTCATTGTGTCTTCCTGTTGAATCAGGTCATTGTGCCAGTCTGTCGCATCAGTTCCCTGTCTTGTTAGTCTTCTTTAGGAGGTACCAGGAACTGAACCCAGGACTTCCCATGTGGTAGGCGGGCCTCCAACTGCGTGAGCCACATCTACTTCCCAGCACAGGTATTCTTTTTCTCTTTGTAATAAATAAGTGATCTATGGAGGGTTCTTTGCAATACTGTGTTTATCTTGCTCCCCAACAGTCTTTCAGCCAATGGTTTTTAGCATCAGTTGATAATCCTCACCTGAATCAATAATTGCATTAGGAATTGCAAAACTGATGTTTACTGTGTAGGTGAAATGAGCCCTTGGCAAATCAAATGCTATTTTCCAACTGACTTGCATTATAATTTCTGAACTAATTTGAGAAGTCCATCTGTTTGATTCCTACCTGACAGTGGTTCTTAACACTTGTTTTTCACTTCGGCTACATCAGAATCCCCTGGGAAGCTGGTTAAGAAACAGAAGCCCCAGTCCTACCTTTGGACAACTGAACCATTATCCTGCTGAAGAGGCTTGGAAATCAGTGTGTTGGCAATCCCCAGGGAATTCTGATTATCAGACAGGTTTGGGAACCCCTGCTTAGAGAGCACCCACTATAGCCTCCAGGAGAACTATCCCATAGGATACATACTGGTAGGTGGCAGCTGCCCGGACAGCCATTAACTCCCAGGGGTCTGGAACAAGAGCAAACTGGTTCCACCTAGAACAGTCTACTGTGCCCCTGATTTATAACCTACTCAAGGCTAAAATAAATAAATAGCTGTTCCTAGAGAAGCTATCAGATCAATGGTTGCCCAAATTCAATCTCTACAAGAACATCATCACAAAGCTTCTGAGTCAGTAGGTCTCTAGGAGGGCCCAGAATATGAGTTTGCAACAAACTCTTCAGGTGCTTCTGATGCAGATGGTCTGAGGACCACATTTTAAGAGACTCTGACCTAGATGCTGCTCCACCCTTACCTATGGCAGTTGAAGAGCATGAGTTGGAAAAAAGTGTCTCAGCCTTCATTTTTCATTTTTTGTTTTGTTTTAGATTTCACCTTTTTTTTTAGTTAGAAAACTCTTTTTTCAGCCTTCACTTTTTTTACAATGATAATGGTTTTTATTTTTTTTTATTATATATATATTTTAAAGATACATAGATCACACAAAATGTTACATTAAAAAATACAAGAGGGATGCAGAATTGGCCCAATGGATAGGGCATCCACCTACCACATGGGAAGTCCGAGGTTCAAACCCTGGGCCTCCTTGACCCGTGTGGAGTTGGCCCATGTGCAGTGCTAATGTGCGTAAGGAGTGCCCTGCCACACAGGGGTGTCCCCCGCGTAGGGGAGCCCCACGTGCGAGGAGTGCTCCCCGTAAGGAGAGCCGCCCAGCATGAAAGAAAGTGCAGCCTGCCCAAGAATGGCGCCACACGCACAGAGAGCTGACACAACAAGATGACACAACAAAAAGAAACACAGATTCCCAGTGCCGCTGAAAGGATAGACGCGGTCACAGAAGAACACACAGTGAGTGGACACAGAGAGCAGACAACTGGTGGGGGGGCGGGGAAGGGGAGAGAAAAAAAAAAAATATATATATATATATATAAGAGGTTCCCATATACCCTACACCCCCCCACTCCTCCCACATCAACAACTTCTGTCATTAGTGTGGTACATTCATTGCATTTGATGAGTTTATTTGGGAGCACTGCTACACAGCATGGATTATAGTTTACATTGTAGTTTACACTCTCTCCCAGTCTATTTAGTGGGTTTTGGCAGGATATATAATGTCCTGCATCTGTCCTTGCAGTATTCAGCCTTCATTTTAAGGCTACTTACCAAACAAAAGAAATAAAAACAGATCATATGGGAGATGCTTCTGAGCAATTAATTAGCCATCCAGAAACATTCAAATAATATAAAAACTCTCCATAAAACACACTAAATTCACCCCAACATTCCATTCCACTAGAGAATTACAGGCAGGCTGAGCTGAGACTGTGAGACCAAGGTTTCCAGCATAAATCCCCCACTTCAAGTTCCATATTGGTTCTTTCCAGAAGGGTACCAGGAGCATAGAACTAAACCCTGGAGGGCATATGAACCATATGAACCAAACAGTATTAGGGTACCAGGAGCGTAGAACTAAACCCTGGAGGGCATATGAACCATATGAACCAAACAGTATTTCTGCCTGTTAAGGCCCTGCCTGGTTCCAGCTTTCCCTTTTACCCATCATACTGTGTGGGAGCAAGTTCCTGGAAATTCCTTTCTTTCCTTCTCTGCCCACCCTTTCCTAACCCAAGCCTTAGCCACAATTGACATGTGATGTGTTCTTATGGCCCCAGAAACAAAAATAGTCCCACCACTGATGGCAGGGAACAAGGACCATGCCAATCAGATGAAACGAGGCGGACACAGAAAGAGCCAGTCAGCTCCATGCTGGAAGTATGATTCCATACTTCTCATGGGAATCAGAAGTATGGCTGGCAGACTGCAACATGAGTGCAAGGCATCAGAATAGTGGCAGAGGTCACAATGACACCTCCTTTGCCTCCAAGGCCTAGGTAACTTTCCAGCCAGGAAATACCAGGCAAAACAAACCACTCTCATGGTATGGTAGGGTATAGTACTCGCTGGAAAGTTCACTCCAAAGACATCAAAATATATCTACGAGTTTCCAAAGCCAAGCAGACTTATGGCAAAAGAACCACCAAAGAGTTGGCTCCTGGGGCTCTTACCTGACTGGAACACATATCTGGCCAAGCCCTGCATCAGCTCTGCTGGCCACGTTGGTGGGGCAGACTCCCCTGTTTCTCTCTTCAGACGAAATGTCAACTCAAAGCCAAAACCACTGGGTCCGTCTGTTCCTGTAAACCTGAAAGTAATAAAAAATTAATGTTTTTAGTTCAACTACCTTAGGAAAAAGCACCCAGTTTTGGAGATGTAATTGGAGTAAAGTTCTCTCCCTTTCTTTAGTGGCCTCAGCACCCCAACCCCCTAATCAGAGGACTCTCCCTGGGTATGAGCCTGGGGTTGGGGGTGTGGATGTACCCTGAAAGCCCAAAAGGAACCAGATCTCTTGCCTCATCCTCCTGCCTGCTGCAGGTCATGTGTATGACATCAGCCTGGTCAATCAAATCCCCCCGCCTGGCACTCTGAATTACAAGTTCCAGACTATAACTCTGGAACATTCCTTCCTGGATAACTGAGGATTCATTACTAAAAACCTGCCTTATTAATGCTTATATTTCTTCAAGCTGTTAATAAGCACCTACTTAGTTTGCAAAGCTATATGCCCCATGTCCTTCTATGAGGATGAGACTCTTTCTCCACCCCACTTCACCCCACCAGCAGTCAGCCCTGGACCTGCCCCATAAGAATGCAAAGCCTTGGGCTGGGCTGGCTGTTGGCCTCCAACCTCAGCATTGCGGATGGGTCCCAAGGCAGATTGCAAAGGTACTGGGTAGGCCCATATTCTCCCTGAAACCCTGCACGCTGCATGCATTCATCAGTTGGCATGCATTCTTTCTGAAACCTGGCCCCCCTAGAGGACCCTTCAGTCACTGAGATCTTGGGGAAGCACAATTTTCCCTCCCTTCCCATCCCCAGGTTGTCCAGAGTAACAAGGACTACTGGTTCTTTGGCCACAACTCATCACTGTGATCAGTAGGCAACATGGGAATACATGCCTCTCTGTCTATTAGGAAATGTTCAGGAGCCCCAAGTCTCCAAGGAATTCCCTAAAATGGACTTCTGCCAGAAAGGATTAAATGATGTAGATTACTGAGCAGGGCCTAGTAGGTAGGGTGCCCCACCTCCTCAAATGAGGCAAGCTTCCAGGGAGGCATTCCAGAGACACAAGGCTTGCCAGCACGGGGAGGGTTAAAATAGGTTCATGACATAATTTTAGTAATTATATCTTGTACAAACATGATCCATAATGACTGTACACATGTAAATTCCTCAGCATACAAACTAAGATAACGGCCAACATCTCCTTGCTAGCCAAACTACTGAAACAGGCAATCCCAGCTACATGAAGGCATGATGACACAATACCCAACCCTGGTTTCCATGTGGCATCTTTCCTTCCTCATCATCAACCTGAAGACACTAGGCTGAGAGACTGGATGGAAAGGGATTCCAAAGTCTTAGAAGCTCTGGTTTTGTGTGCCTTGGCAGGCCCATCTGTTAAATGGACGAGTGCAGCCCTTCTATACTTGCCAAAGGGTGGAGAACATCTCTGATAAGCTAAGTTCCTTAAAGGCCAGAAAAGGCATTCTTTATAAATTATCATTGTCATACCCAATTATATTTAAAAGTGATTTCCGGGAAACGGACTTGGCCCAGTGGATTGGGCGTCCGTCTACCACATGGGAGGCCCGTGGTTCAAACCCTGGGCCCCTTGACCCGTGTGGAGCTGGCCCATGCGCAGTGCTGATGCATGCAAGGAGTGCCGTGCCACGCAGGGGTGTCCCCCGCGTAGGTGCCCCATGCGCAAGGAGTGCGCCCTGTATGAAGAGCCACCCAGCGCGAAAGAAAGTGCAGCCTGCCTAAGAATGGCGCCACCCACATGGAGAGCTGACACAGCAAGATGACTCAACAAAGAGACACAGATTCCCATGCCGCTGACAACAACAGAAGCAAAGAAACAAGATTCAGCAAATGGACACAGACAACCGGGGTAGGGGAGAGGGGAGAGAAATAAATAAATAAATAAATCTTTAAAAAAATTAAAAAAAGGGAAAACGGACTTGGCCCAGTGGTTAGGGCGTCCGTCTACCACACGGAAGGTCCGCGGTTCAAACCCCGGGCCTCCTTGACCCATGTGGAGCTGGCCCATGCGCAGCGCTGATGCGAGCAAGGAGTGCCCTGCCACGCAGGGGTGTCCCCCGCGTAAGGGAGCCCCACGCGCAAGGAGTGCGCCCTGTAAGGAGAGCAGCCCAGCGTGAAAGAAAGTGCAGCCTGCCCAGGAATGGCGCCACCCACACTTCCCGTGCCGCTGATGACAACAGAAGCGGACAAAGAAACAAGATGCAGCAAATAGACACAGCGAACAGACAAGTAGGGGGGGGGGATTAAATTAAAAAATAAATAAATAAATAAAAATAAAAATAAATAAAAGTGATTTCCAAGGTTTGTATTTTCTCCAATCTAGCAGCAAGGAAGTGGAAAGCAGCGAGGAAGTGGAATCCATTCTGAGGGCTCACACTTGGAATTTTGTTTTGTCTCTGTTTTGTTTTTAAAAGTTTATTTTTTATTTCTCTCCCCTTCCCCCCCCCCCCCCCCCCGTTGTCTGCTCTATATCCATTCACTGTGTGCTCTTCTGCGTCTGCTTGCATTATCCAGCGGCACTGGGAAACTGTCTCTTTTTTGTTGTGTCATCTTGCTGCATCAGCTCTGTGTGCGGCACCACTACTGGGCAGGCTGCGCTTTTTTCATGCGGAGTGGCTCTCCTCGCAGGGCACACTCCTTGCAAGTGGGGCTCCCCTACGCGCAGACGCCCCTGCGTGGCAGGGCACACCTTGCGCACCGCAGCACTGCGTGTGGGCCAGCTTACCACACAGGTCAGGAGGCCCTGGGGATTGAACCCTGGACCCTCCATATGGTAAACGGATGCTCTATCAGTTGAGCTCTATCTGCTTCCCCACACTTGAAATTTTGGAGACCAGGCTAGAGGATGCTTGGAGGAGGTAAGGAGCTATTCTATTTCCTTCCTGAACTGCTCTGTTCAGGGGGCAATTCAGGGTAGAGAGGCTAAGGGAATAGCTATGCAAACTGAAGCTGGAACAGCTACCTTCGTAGGGCTACGCCTGGGAGGGGTGTGAAAACCTGGGTGGGGGTAATACAAAAGATGGGTCACCAGGGCAAAGGGAAGATTTCAAGTAGTCACCAATTAGAGGCAGCTTTGTAAAATGTATTAGACCATTTCTCCAGGGCTTTCATCTTGGGCCAAGAAAAATACATGATTTCTAACCACAAAATCTTGAGAAACAGCCGAAATGAAACATGTTCCTTTTGGACTGCACAATGGGGAGAACCCTTGCCTGGACAGAGAAATCATATGCACTAAGCAGCACCAACTCTCTAAGGAGGGCTAGTATATACACATGTTGGGTGTCCATGTATCCACATGCATGGGTACACCATCTGCCTCCACACGGGGTGCTTTCTGGGGCAGCTCTGTGGGCAAGCCAGTCTTGCCTTGGCTGGGAGGCATGTACAGGCCCAGCCAGACGGTTTCCACCTGTGTTTGATTACCACCCACCAGGCTGGCTGGACGCAACCTCCAAAGTCTGAAACATGAGTTTGGAATGACCCACAGCCTCAGTCACAAACACACAATCTGGAGCCTGTAGGAAGATTTCTTTTTCAAAATAGGCTATCCAGGCACTAGCCAAATGACAAGGTCGTTCTATCTTTAAAGTCTCCTGGGGGGCCTGGCTGGATTTGGACTTCCTCATATGAGATGTTCTCCAGCCAAAGTGGTTTTATCTGACCAGAGAATGGAGCCTTTCCTACAGAACAGCTTCTTTCACATTTTCTGAGAAAAAAGCATGAGAGGAAATTGGCATGTTCTAGAGAAGGTGGGATCTAGGTCAGACAAAGACTTTTCTAACAGAGAAGGTGCTGAAATACTACGTGGTGGTAAAGGAGGCCAGTGGAATTTCTTCCTACAGAAACTTTTTTTCCCCCAATGATTTATTTATTCCCCCCTACCCCCTTCCCCCTGCCCTGCTGTTTTTGCTGTCTGTGTCCATTTGCTGTGTGATCTTTTGTATCTATTTCTCTTTTTGTCTTCTCTTCCCATTTTTTGTCCTCTAGGATCCACCAGGATTCAATCCTGGGGACCTCTGATGTGGAGAGAGTTTCCCTGTCAGCTGTGCCACCTCAGTTCTGCTTCACCTTGGCTCTCCCCTCCATCTCTCTTTTGTTGCATCATCATCTTGCTGTGTGACTCACTTGCACAGGCACTTGGCTCACCACATGGGCATTGGCTCACTGCGCAGGCATGTTTTCTCTTCTTTTGCACCAGGAGGCCCCAGGGATCGAACCCAGGTCCTCCCATATGGTAGGCAGAAATAGTATCACTTGAGCCACATCTGCTTTCCCCTATAGAAACTTTTAAAGAGATAAATGACAGATTCTCCACAATCTGGCAGGGTGGGGGTGGGCCCTGTGTTCCAGACTTGTTGCAGTGGGATGGATGAGATAGCCTCTCAAGATTGTTTCCAGTTCAAGAGCCCTAATTGTGCTCACTGAGGTATCCAGGGGAGCAGCTGGCTTTGTCTGGGCAGGTTGGTGAGCCTACGTAATGGCTGTGCCAGCCTCATCAGCAACATCAAACCTGTCAACAGGAAGAACATGTGTCTTGAATCCTAGACACACAGCTGCCCAACCATTAGCAGCTGCCCAAAGGTCTCTACCAAAGCATCTGACTAAGATGGTACCAGTCTCCAAGAAGCCAAAAGGACCACTAAGCAAGGACCACCAAGCAAGAGATGAACACGAACCCAGCAGAGACTTTCTGGAAGAAACACAAAGCTGGGAGAGCAGAAAGAACTGAACAAAAAGTTTGGCATCTCATGTTCAACACCATTAGCCATTAGAGAAACACAAATTAAAATCACAATGAGATACCATTTCATGCAAACTAGGATGGCTAAAACTAAAAACACAGACAGTGACAAATATTAGCAAGGATGCTACTACAACACTGGTGGGAATGTAAAATGGTGGAGTTGCTTTGGAACACAATTTGGCTGTTATTCAAAATGTTAAATATAGAACTACCATATGACCCAGCAATTCCATTGCTATGTATATACCCAAGGGAACTGAAAATCTGTGTTCCATAAAAACTTGTATACAAACATTCAGAGTAGCATTATTCATAGTAACCAAAAAGTGGAAACACCCCAAAGGTTCATCAATTGATGAAAGGATAAACAAGATGTGATCTATCCATACAGGGGAGTATTATTTGGCAATAAAAAGGTCTTTTTTTATTTCCATGCCACAACATGGATGAACCTTGAAATCATTATGCTAAGTTAAAAAAACTGACACACAAGGCCACATATTGTATGATTCCAATTATATGAAATGTATTTCATATGTGACTTCTATCTAAAAAATAAATAAAATAAATAAAAGCCAGCATCCAGGTAGACCTAAATGTTAGGGAAAGCAGGACCTATCAAGCCAAGTGAGCCTGGTCTCTGCTTTCCTGGGGTCCACCTATTAATAACCACAATGATTAACCAAACTCTTACTAAATTTGAGGCCTTGAACTAAGCACTTTTCCTGTGCTAAATCATTTAATGCTTCCAACAACCCTATAGCCCAGCAACTGTTATCATCATTTACTAACATATGAAGAAAAGATACTTGAAAGAGTTCAAGAAATATTCTATAAATCATGAAGCAAACAAGTGATGGGGCTCAGAATGGAAGTCTGTCTGACATCAATGGGAGAAGGGGGAATGCTAGACTATTAAACAGAAATAAATGAACTTAACTGTATTTTGAATGAAAAACAAAACCATACTGAAAAGGGAAGGGAAAAAAAAGTAAAAACCCAAATAACTTTGGAACACAGTTATTTGACCATATATCCTTAGAGCTAACAAAAATAAGAAGAATGAACAAACATTGAACTCTAATTAGTAGGTTTGTTTTCACAATGGTATGATTAGTAATTACGAAACTACCTTCTGTGTAAATGTATTCATGATAATGTGAGCTAGGTTTCTCATTGTCAGAGAAATTAAAAATTGGTAAATATATGTCAGAGTTAAAAATATGTTAAAAAACCAAACAAACTAGAATGAACCTCATAGGTATGGTTTTTAAATTGGAGGTATCAATATGAACTCATATTTAATAGAGAGGTAGATTAGATACACCTATAGATAAATATACATATACATACATTTCCTAGCTGTCTCCATTGACAGCAGTGACACCCTGCCCCCCAGTAGGAAAAATAACTAGCTCCCAATCTTTGTTCTTAAATACCATACTCCATTTAAAGAAGAAATAGGTGGTTCTAGGGTTGGAGAATACAAAATGAACTGAAACTTCTTATTGTACCAGAAAGTAAGGAAGTGTTCAGAGAATGAAGAGAACATGTCAGCAGGAGTAGACAAATCTAGGACAATCTGACCATCAAAATAAATTATGTTAACAAATTATAACCCACTAATTAAAGTAACTATCTGAGTCCATTATCCATTATTGATATAAATAAATGAATAAATAAATAAATGTAGAAAATAAAAGGCTCCTCCTTACAGTGGAATCTCAACTAATAAATGCAGAAGGAATTGTAGAATTAGAAATCACCATTTGGCAATCATATAATAACTGATTCTGACAAGAATATCAATGGATGCTAAAACTAGTGGGTAAAATATCTGATAAGGAACAAAATAGTAGTATAGCTTCAAAATGTTTTTCTATAAGATACTTACCAAAAACAAATGGAGTTTCTACCAACTGCAAGCAAGACAGTTCCATCCATCTGCCCCATGGGATCTAAGCCCCCTCTCACTCAGAAGCAGAGTGGGTATCACCATCCCCAAATCCTCAAGATTGAGGAATGAACAAACATAAGGGGGAGTGCAACTAGGACCTAAAGTAGACTTATTATTCTAGTAATGGGAGAATCTGTAACATTGATATAAAGGCACTGGTCACCAGAGTTTCTGAGGGGAGGGAGAGGGAAGAATAGGTGTAACATGGCGCATTTTGGGGATACTGGAATTGTTCTGCATGACATTGCAGGGACAGATACAGGCCATTATACATTTTGTAAAAACCTATAAAATGGTGTTGTGCAAAGCATAAACCATAATGTAAGCTACAGACCATGGTTAGTAGCAATACTTCAATGTGTTCAATTGTAACAAATGTATCACACTAATGAAAGATGTTGTTAATGGGGGAAAGTGTGGGAGGGGGAGAGGATGGGGCATATGGGGATCCCCTATGTTTACTACATAACATTTATGTAATCCAAGCTTCATTTAAAAATATTTTTAAAAAGGGAAATAAAATGGAAAAGTCCTAACCTTACAGTAGAGAAACCTGGCAGGCATTGCCTTACCCCAGTGATCAAATTTAATATCAGCTGTAATGAGACAAATTAACATCAAGTGCTTCCTGTAAGATGCACTGAGAAGGGTACAATACTCTCTGATATAAAAATGCATTTCCTGTTTCTAATCACAAGAAACATCAGACAAATTCAACTTGAAGAACATTCTATAAAATAACTGGCTTGTACTCTTCAAAAGTCATGAAAGATAAAGACAGACTGAGGAACCATTTGCAGGAGTCTAAAGAGACACGACAATTAAATGCAATGTGTAATCCCAGACTGGATCCTGGACCAGTACCAAGGAAATCATTTAGTGCAATAGTAAAATTTGAAGCAAGTCAGTAGATTAGATAATAATATTATGTGTTAGCTTTGTGACTTTATAATGGCATTGTAGTTATATAAAAGAATGTCCTTATTTTTTAGGAAATACACAATCAAGGCACAGGTTGTTTCCTTCTTCTAGAACATCTTTGTCACCTGCTAATCTTCAGGAAGGCTCAGGTGTCACCTTCTCTATGCTGTGTGTCCTCTGCTTGCCCCTAGGGATCCATGCCTCACTGTGCTGGACAGACCTAAGTGGTTCCCACACTCCTTCCTCCTGGTGTTCATGTGTTTGTGGAATCCCCTCCTCTTGAATGTGGGCAGGACTGACCTGCTTCTAACAACAGAATATAGGTAGGTGATGGGTTATCACTCCCAAGACTAAGTTACATTATATAAGACCATGTCTTGCTACAGTCTCCCTCTCTCCATTGTTGGTTCTAAAAAAGCTGCCAAGAATCCTACAGCCACAGGAAAGGAGTTCTGCCAGCTTGAGGGAGCTTGGAAGAGACTCCTTCCCGAGTCAAGACTGAATGAGCACATAGCCTTGTGAATCCCTAAAGAGAGGACTCAGCTAAGCTATGCCCAGATTCCTGACCCACAGAAATATGAGATAATAAATGTCTTAAGTTGCTAAATTTGCAGTAATTTTGTTATGAAGCAATAGAAAAATACACCCACCCTGCTCTCTGCTACCTGTAAGGCTAACCTGTGTGGACTACATTGATAGGGGTCCCAAGCCCTCTGGATTCCACTAGGATTCATTCAGCCCAGAGGGACCCTGACAGAAAATCAGAGGTAGGGAGGAGGGGTGTGGGAAACAAAGGCATGTTGTTTCCATGGTAGCAAGTTACTTTCTGACTGCTGGGTCATGCTGTCCCTGGAGATGTACGTGCAGGTGGCTAATCTCTGTGAAACACAACATTCCAGCAGTACCCAGACTTGATATCTCAAGTAACCTGGGCAACAAGATTTATGAGTGTACTTGTTTCAATAACATAATAGAACATCTTAGGCTTTAGTTACTCTCTTATCCACTGTGCACTGTGTTTTCATTAATGAAGTTATGGGAATAGTTAGCTAGAATAGTTGCTGGTTCTCACAGTTGCTTGGGGTATATAAAGAAGCCCCTGATATTAATAAACTTGTCTGATGAGCATGAGAAATCAATGCTCTCAGAACCCCTGATCCCAATCTCTCTTTGTCTTTCATTCCCGATACCCTTCGGGTCCGTCACTCCGACATTTGGCGCCCACCGTGGGGCCCGAAGTAGTGACTGCAGCAGAGATTCTTCCACAACAGTATCGGGAACGCGGAACTGAAAACCTTCCAGAAAGGTTGAGGCGTCCATCAAAAGGTGACTCGAGTCTGACCACACAGTGGTAAGAATTTTAATTAATCCTGTTTTCCGCTAGCATCAGGGTATGGGTAATCAACCAGGATGGATGGAAGAATATTCACAGGTACTAAAATCTCTTTTAAATACTGTCGGGAGTTTCAGTAAAAAAGGCTGATTTACTTGAGCTTTTTGCCTTAGTTCAGAAACGTTGTTACTGGTTTCAGCCTCAGGGGCGTAATGTTTTAAATTTGAAATAGTGGAAATGTGTAATGAAAGCTTTAGGAAGAGTATATCAAAGAGGGGAATCCATTCCTTTATCTGTGTGGGCTTTGTGCCAGCAAATTGCTGCAGCCTTAGATCCTTTACAGTCTAAAGGAGAGAAAGATGAAATTACTATATTTTCTAAGCCCATAAGTAAATTTGAAATGAAAGAACGTAAATTGGAACAAAAACAGGAGCTTGAGGAAAATGGGGAACCATCAGGTTTTTCCCCTCATCCTAATATTAACCCTTTCATCAATAAAAGCTCAGTGAAGTGTCCTAATGAAATATCTTCTGTGTATCCAGTACAATCCTCTGCACCTACTGAATTGCTTTCTGTTACTAAGACTAAATTAGAAATGTTTTCAGATGTTGCCGATGCTTTGCCTTATGTTAAACAATTAGTATCTGCTTTCCCTGTAACATTACATGCGATACCACTAGATACAAATAATTTGCAAGGGGGTGTCTAGTTTCATCCTGAACCAATACCTTTTAAACTATTGAAAGATTTAAAACCAGCAAAGATACTAAACAAAGTCCTTGTTAGTGAAATCAGGCTTGTAAGAAAACTCTCTGTTAAAGTGTTAACTAAGATAAGGAAACTTTTCTGGCAGCAACTCAGCAAACCCCCTGCTGTCTACATGACAACGTAGCTGTGGGCTAGTGGGGGTTAATAGAGTTAAGCCATGTTTCCATGCTAATTCTGATTGGGCTTATTTAACCAAGATAATAAAATTAGTACAAAATTTTTATCAAGGTTTAAAAAGGAATTTTCAGTTTTAAATCAATAGTTTACTCCTGAACTTCAAGTCTCAGTATAGTCTTACAGAATAATAATCTAAAAGTGTGTGTTAACGGTCTGTCTAAACTGCTAAATTAGCGCTTAACTACATTTATGCTGCTCAAGTTATCTTAACTGATTGCTGATAACTAATAAAAATGTTTCCAAGTACAAGCTTGCATGTTACAGGCAACATGGATTCCAGAAGAAATCTTAATAAGAACTTAAAAACAGCTATACCAAGAAAGTAAGAATTATGAGTTAATTGCAAACTGTATGTTTCTGTTAATGTGTTGTAATTGTTTTGTGTCTGTCTGTTCGTTCAATGTCAGTGTATATTTTGATACCTCCGGATGGTAAAATAAATTAATAAAATTTTTTTTAAAAAGAGCTCTATTCAAATGGCCAAAAATTAAATAAGCGCTTATATTAATACTTAAGTTTAAATGTTAATAAGATCTCTACAATGATAAAAATTGTAAGTCTTGATTAACAAAATTACTATAAGTCTTTTTATAAAAAGTTGTTCTTGCCTAGATTGAAATGAATAACTTATTTTTCTTCACAGGATAATATGAAGGATGTAAAACTTAAATGAATATTAAAGATTAAAAGTTCGTGAAAATGCTGACTGAAATTTAGTAAGTTTTTCCTAAAAGGTGTGTTTTGTCCTAAAGTAGGATGGCTAATTTTCATGAACTCTTGGAACTTAAATGCATGTAGCAAGTTGTAAAATGTATTGTGGTAACTTTAAGTAAGGAAATGTGTTCTGTGAAGGAAAATTTGTCTTAAAATAATATAATTATAGTCTATATGGTTATAAATAATTATAAAAGGTCTTATGAAGCATTGTTTAAATTAAAGTGTTTAAATGGCTAATTCCAAAAAGTCATTATTAAACAAACCTGAATTAATAATAATAATAATAATAAAAGGTAACTTTATAATGGGAAAATTCATCGGCAGCCAGCCTCCCCCGACAACTTGCTTCTAGGGGACTGTTTCTAATATTGCATGCTACTAAGTCTTTAAAGTGAAGCAAAGTTTATTATTTTGACAAGCTTCTTTAGTGTTGATGGTATTATACGTTGTAAGAAGTTTGCCTGGTAACTTAGTATGTAAGATATATAGAATGTGTTTTTATTATTAAAGAAACAGGAAATAATTTTGTCCTAAGATAAAATAATTGGTTATTAAGAAAGAGTAAAATATGGACCAAAACCTAAATGAATACTAGAAATGTAGAAAGTTCGTAGAAAAGAAATTTTTATGATTAAAGTTAAATAAAATTTGATGGGTCTATCTAAAAAATTTTAAAAGGTTTACTATCAAGTAGTATACTAACGCAAAGTTAAAATTTTGTTCTTTCTCAAAACCTCTCAAGTCATTAATCTGTTTTGGTAAAAGCTTTTATCCTGAATAATCTATATATAAAGAAAGTCTGTTTTATCAAAATAAATTCTTGTGCTTTAACCTCATCATTTCCTCGGTGTTCCAAGAAGGAAAAGTTTTATCTCTATTAAAAGAACATAACATTCAAACCTGCTTTCTCAAAACTAAATCCTGAAAAGTAGCCTTTTATTCCAAACTTATTATAAGCGATTTGTTTTTTTACCTTGAAAGAAAAATTAAATAGTTAAGTTCATTTAACATGTTATAAGTCGAATAGAAGGTGTTTAAAAGTGTTATAAAATGAACAAGTTTTTTCTTTCCTTTAACCCTCTGTTAATTAAAGTTGTATGAGTAAAATGTTCCTATGATTGCTTAAGAGTATATAAAGTTACCAATATTTCAGCAAAATATTAAAGAGAAGTACAATATGGTTAATTATGGTTTTAATTATTATAAAAGAGTATGTGTCACAAAAACAACCTCTTATCATAGATTAAAGTAACAACACTGTAGTATGCAGCTATCCCAGACACTGCTAGTTTATTGCAAGAAGTTAATGTCCAGCTGTGTTGCTATCACTTTGTTTTAAAACTTGCTAAAACTTTCTTTAGTGTCTTCTTAAACAACTCAAGCCAGCTGCATTCCTCTATCTGTAAAAAACAAAACAGTAGACTTTTGCAGTGCTTTTCAGGGCTATGTGCATAGCCCAACCATCAATGCACAGAGCTTTCAGCAGTCATTAAGGTTTTACAAACGTTTCAAAAACTCTTGAATTTTGTCTCTGATTCTGAATATGTGTGTTTAACTGTAGCTCATATTGAAACCGCTCATATTTTTATTACTAATGAATTATCTCAACTTTTTGCCGGCCTTCAAGCTCTCATTTGGCAAAGAAGTCAGCCCATATATATTACTCACAGCCGGTCTCATTCTTCCCTTCCTGGTCCTTTGGCTACACAAAATGCAAGGGCTGATTTATTATTAGTAGGATGTTTGCAGGATGCCAATAAATATCATATATTAACTCATATTATCAAGGGACTTAAACATAAATTTCCTCAATTAACAAAACATCAAGCTCAAGAAATTAGTTGTACCTGTCCCACCTGTGGACCCTTAACTACAGTGCCTTTTCAGGCTGGGACTAATCCCAGAGGCCTGGCTCCTAATCAGCTGTGGCAGATGGATGTTACTCATATACCATCATTTGGTAAACTACAATATGTCCATGTTTGCATTAATACTTGCTCTCATTTTTTGTGGGCTACTGCACAAAGTGGTGAACGTTTTCATCATGTTCACTCACAACTCCAGTCTGCTTTTGCTGTAATGGGATGCCCTCTGAAAATTAAAACTGATAATGGACCTTCTTACATTAGTAAATCCTTTGAATCTTTCTGTTTAAAATATGGTATTGAACATGTTACCAGCATTCCTTATAATCCTACAGGTCAAGCCATAGTTGAACACAGCCATCATACTCTAAAAACTATGCTTTTAAAACAAAAAGGGGGAGATGATGGTATTATAACACCAAAAGATCAATTGGCAAAAGCTTTATTTACTTTAAATTTTCTTAATGTTTATAATTCATTGACACCTGTGGAATGTCACTTTGGAAAATGTCAAACATCTAAGTGGACATTAGAAATAAAGACCAACCAATATTCTGGAAAGATATTTTAAGTAATGAATGGAAAAAGGGCAGGATTAAAGTATGGGGGGGAGGCTATGCTCTTGTCATTTCAGAAAATGGAGAACAAATTTGGTTACCTGCGAAGAGGATTAAACCCTGGAATGAAGAGATGGGGTCTCCTGCAACTTCTGATGATGGTGATTGTAAGTAATGAAGAAGCTGCTGGGAATTACACTTATTGGGCCTATATACCTAACCCCCCATTACTTAAAGTGTTAATCTGGAAAGACCCATTCTTTCATATATATCTGAATAAAACCCATATATTCCCTGGACCAATTGATGATTGATTGTCAATTAAACCCTATGAGGAAGGACAAAGAATCTATAATCTCATATTACCATTTGATTATCGACCCTTATGCATTGGTAACCATCCTTCCTGTATGTATGTTAAAAATTGGGCCATAATTATCTTTAAAAAGAATATACTCAGTTTATTGTGACTTTATTTCCCTCTTACAATTTAATCATGACTAAAAATCCTACTTATGATTGTCCACAAAAAGACAGGAGGGATAAAGAAGGATGGCAAGAGTGCCATATAGGAAGAGGATCTGTCATTTTTAATGATTCCTATGGAATAGTGTGGGAGAGTGCCCCAATGGGGAGTCCCTCTCCATATAATGACAGATTTATTTGGTATGGTCTAAATAGTAAAGGACAGCAAATTAGTAATATGCAATATCCATTTCATGAATCCTTAAATCATGATGCAAAAATAATCTTTACTAAAAATAATAGTGATTAGAAATATATAGGAAAATGGATACCTACTCCATGGTGTGATGTTACATCTATACATATTCAAAAGAACTTATGGAAAGTTTTTCTAGAAATAGCTCCTACTATAGAATGGATTGGGAATAATAGTAAGTATGGTCAATATCTGCATTTAAATCAAATTCATCATCTTCAGGCGTGTGTGAAAGATGCTTATGTGTTTGTGGTTGGAAAATTAACTATAACTGAGAATGCTCTATTTTATAAAAGTGGGGCCTTGCATACTTATTTGTCTGAGAACATTTTACAGAATGGAGATTTCATTACAATGGCTTGAAGGCAGTGGGGAGTGTGGATCCCAGTGCGATTGAACCGAATTTGGCAATCGTCACCTGAGAGTCAACTGCTGTTCCATATGGCTCGAGAAATCCTGAAGCGCTTGAAGCGATTTGTGGGACTATAATAGTTGGCATCTTAGGACTGATTGGTGTCATTGCAGCTGCCACTATAGCTATCATGGCCTTGCATGAGATGGTGCAGATTCAACAATACGTGCATGAATGGCATAAGAATGATAGTGACTTATGGCATAGTCAAGAATATATTGATGGAGAATTAAGCAGTAGAGTTAATAATTTAGAATCAGCTGTTTTGCATATTGGAGATCAATTGTATAATTTAAACTTAAGGGGATTGAAATGTGATTGGAATGAAAGTAACTTTTGTATTACTCCACTTGCTTATAATAATTCTATATTTGATTAGGAAAAGATTAAAAATCATTTAATAGGTCATAAAGGTAATATGTCATTAGAAATAGAAGAATTACAGAAAAAGATATTAGAAATGTCTCATAATCAGATTTATGTAGCTGAAGATAAGGATATCTTTAATGATTTAATTTCTCATATTAATAAGTTTAATCCAGTAGATTGGTGGAAGTCTCAGCATTTTTTATCAGCATTAGGAATAGGACTTTGTGTATTAATCTTGTTGCTTATTGTGGTTGCTTGTCTGGGACGAGAAATATGCCAAAGACTGCACCATGTCAATGCGATGGGACAAGCTAATAATTTGGTACTTGCTAAAACCCTGATATAATTCCCCATGGTCAGAGCGCTTGGCTGGTAGTCGATGACGGGTAAGACTCTCAGAGGAGGGCAACCTAAGACAGGCACAGTCACCCTGACTAAAACAAAAAGGGGGAAATGTGGGAAACAAAGGCATGTTGTTTCCATGGTAGCAAGTTACTTTCTGACCGCTGGGTCATGCTGTCCCTGGAGATGTACGTGCAGGTGGCTAATCTCTCTGTGAAACACAACATTCCAGCAGTACCCAGACTTGATATCTCAAGTAACCTGGGCAACAAGATTTATGAGTGTACTTGTTTCAATAACATAATAGAACATCTTAGGCTTTAGTTACTCTCTTATCCACTGTGCACTGTGTTTTCATTAATGAAGTTATGGGAATAGTTAGCTAGAATAGTTGCTGGTTCTCACAGTTGCTTGGGGTATATAAAGAAGCCCCTGATATTAATAAACTTGTCTGATGAGCATGAGAAATCAATGCTCTCAGAACCCCTGATCCCAATCTCTCTTTGTCTTTCATTCCCAATACCCTTCGGGTCCGTCACTCCAACAGAGGGGGAGGCCAGGGCTCCCTCCTTTTGAGAGCTTGCCTGGGGCTAACCATGTCCCTCTGTGGTAGGTCACTGCTAAAGGTCATCCTGAAGAGGGACACTCTAACACGACTCTCTCCTTCTAGGTTCTAAAATCCCACTCCCTCCTCTGACTTCTGCAGCCCTAGGGGTGTAGCAGCCAGGCCATCACCAGCCAGGGGTTACTACAAGACACCGAATGGTGCTGTGCCTTCAGAAACAAACCCTCCTCCAGTCATCCTGTTTTGACGGTGCCAATCTGTTTCCTGGTGGGACTCTGACCAAAACAGGGCACCTATCTCCTCTTCCTTAGTTCTGTGTACATCACAACCATAGGACCCTCCACGCTGTATTGTAACTGCCTTTGTCTCCCCTACTAGGCTCGGATTCACCCTTCTTTGCACCCCTGGTGCCCAGGACAATGACTGGCACAGGAAGGCACAGTAAAGACTTACTGACGAGGCAATGGGCGAGCAGGGTGACCTGCTCAGCACAGCCCGCTGGAGCACCACAGGCAGGGGACAGTTGCGGGGAGTAACAGGATCTGAACCAGTCCCATAGTTTAGAGCTTCCACACTCATTAGTGGGGTACCTGACACGTTGGTCAAAGTTCTCAAACAGCTAAAATATATCAGGAAGTAGATGTGGCTCAAGTGATGGGTTTCCGCCTACCAGATGGGAGGTCTGGGGTTCAGTTCCCGGTGTCTCCTGGAGAAGGCGAGCTGGCATGATGGGCAGGCATGACAAGCTGACACAACAGGATGACAAAACAAAGAGACACAAAAAGGAAAGACAATGAAAGACACAACAGACTAGGGAGCTGAGGTGGCTCAAGCGTTTGAGTGCCTCTTTCCCACATGGGAGGTCCCAGGTTCCGTTCCCAGTGCCTCCTAAAAAGAGGGGCAGACACAGAGAGCACACAGTGACCTCAAACAACAAGCAGGGTAGGGTAGGGGAGAATAAATAAATAAATCTTTAAAGAAATAAAATAAAATGTATAGATCTGTAAGTTTACACATTGAAGAAATTCTATACTCTTGGTTCACAAATACGAGTAAAAGTTTCATATTGGAATCTGTTTTCCTCATTATGAAAGTAGTAAAACTATCATTTATTGCCCAAACAGAAAAATCATATATGGTCCTTTACTTGACTACTGCTTCTTGTTAGACATAGTTTGCTCCCAAAGCTGTACTCTTTGCTGTTTGGCAAACATTTTTGTATACAGTATGCTTATCCTGCAGCTCCCACAATATTTGGGTTATTTCCTTGGGTTTAAGAGTCCCAGAATAAGTCTGCCAAGAGGGCCTGGTACCTCACCAACCATCCTGGGAGATCCCAGGGACGAGGCTGAGCAGGCACCTTCAGCTTTTACACAAAGTCAATCAAGCAGATGACTCACCTTAAGCCTCAGGACCTTCAAAGCATTTCTCTAGACCTTCATCTGTATTGGCCCAGGGTTTTTAGCCAAGAAGGCTTAACTCTGCTTTGATTAAAAATGACGTCCTGGGAAGCAGACTTGGCCCAACGCATAGGCGTCCACCTACCACATGGGAGGTCCGTGGTTCAAACCCTGGGCCTCCTTGACCCGTGTGGAGCTGGCCCACACGCAGGGCTGATATCCGCAAGGAGTGCCTGCCACACAGGAGTGTCCCCCGCATAGGGGAGCCCTGCGCACAAGGAATGCGCCCCATAAGGAGAGCCGCCCAGGTGAAAGAAAGTTCAGCCTGCCCAAGAACGGCACCGCACACACAGAGAGCTGACACAACAAAAAGAAACACAGATTCCCTGTGCCGCTGATAAGGATAGAAGCAGTCACAGAAGAACAAACAGCAAATGGACACAGAAAGCAGACAACTGGGGGGGGAAGAAATTTTTAAAAATTTAAAAAATGACTTCCTTGTTCACACAAGAAATTCATCTTTCTAAAAGACATGAAGAAATAGTATTACAAAGAGTAACGTTACTTCAACAAGTAGACAATCAATTTGGAGATCAAAACACAGAAAAGGTATCTCAGATGCAAGCAGGTAAGATTGCTTATAAAAGTAAACTTAAGTCTTTTAAACAATATAGAAGCAGCAGAAAAGTCTCTGCAGACCAGGATTCATCCACTTCCAGAGACTGAGATGGTTCTCTCGAGCCTCATTACTGGGCATCAGTAGAAGAATATATTCCCAAATAGGAACAGTTTCTTTCAGGAGTAGCACCATATTGTATGGGTTTTGGAAATCAAAATGAAGCAGACAAAATGAGGCACAGCTCTAATTTCTTAACATGCTATTTCAAAAAACTTGTTTAGCAACACTGAATATTCAAGAATATCAGGTCATGGCAGGAACTTTAGGAACTGGATATGTTCATATTGTTCTGTTACCTCCTAAGTGACAATGAAAATATGAGAATTTCCTGGGAGATGTAAGGTTATCACTAATCGGTGATACTACTGGATTTCAAGGTGGATTATTTGTTAAATAAATTATTAAATGGGGAGGGGGGAGTTCCCAGAATAAGAGATTTTTTTTTTAAGAGGTGCCAGGGATTGAACTCAGGACCTTGTATATGGGAAGCAGGCACTCAACCACTGAGCTACATCCGCTCCCCAATAAGAGTTGGGTTTTTCGTTTGTTTGTTTTAGGAGGTACCAGGGATTGAACCCAGGACCTCCAATATGGGAAGCAGATGCCCAACCACTTGAGCCACATCCACTCCCCAGTATAAGAGATTTTAAGAGTTGATTTGTTGGGGAAAAAAATTGTTGGTTCATGACCACTTAGAAAGGAGTTATCGGGTGATCTAAGACTCTTCTGAAGCTGACATTATGTTGGGATTCACTTTACGGGAAGTTTTGGATCACAGAGTGGTTCAACAATGGCAGCGGAGGAATACTGATATGGGATGTTATTAACAGGATATATATGGTTGACAGGGAGTTATACAGGGCATATGCCCAGGGTATATGGTAATGTCTATATATACTCATAGTGGAAACAATTAAAAACAACAGCTGGGGGGGTACTGGGCTCCTGGCCGGGGGGTCACTGTTGTGGGCCCTGGGAGAGCAGCGGCAATCCTCCAGGTGCAACGGCAAGAACCAGGAAGGAAGGAGGGCCCAACAGTGGGCTCTTGATACTAATGGCTACACTTTTGAGCCTATGCACCTGCAATAAGAACAAGGCCTAGAGTAGCATTGTGCCTGGGGGTTTCCTCCTGACAGCCTTCATGTTACTCAAATGTGGCCACTCTCACAGCCAAACTCAGCGTGTAGATGTGATGCATTCCCCCCAGCGTGGGACACGACACCCGGGGATGAGCCTCCCTGGCACCGAGGGATCACTACCACATACCAGCTGAAGAAGCAACTAGAAAATGACCTTGAATTAAAGATTCAATGCGGAACAGCAGAATATACCTGTCTACATATAATAACATGACTTTGGGAAGCGGTTTGACCTAATGTAAGGGGGAAATGGAAAGGAGAAATGAGATTATAAGGCTGTGAGTCTCTAAAAGAGTCTGGAGGTTGTCAGAAGGAATACCCCTATGTACAACTGAACAGAGTCTAAGAGACAGATAAGGTAGATACAACCCCAGGTATTGGTTCTTTTGAGGGATAAAGAGACCCACGGGTTCTATGGTCATGGCAGAAGGGGTTCACTGCCATGACAGATGGCCCTTCTTTGGAGCTGGTGTTTCTGCGTGATGGAAATGGACTCAGAGGGGATCTCTTTTCACAAGACTTGCATGCTACTTTATTGGAATTGTAGTTGGTGCTGGGTTTAAGATATATGTAGGGGATTTGAATCTCTGGACTGATAATATGACACCCAGGCCCAGAGCCTCAACAGACTTCAGCTCCGACACTTTGACTTATTGGACTTACTCCACTCAGCTAACATGGAGTTGAAGAAGGTCAACCACCACAACATGGAGCCTAGAGTGTCTACAACTAGAAGCGGGAAGAGTGCATCCAGTACCCATGTGGAATCTAAGCCCTCACTTGACATAGGTGTGCAATGGACACAACCAATCCAATGTCCACAGAGAAAATGTGGAATGGGTGTGGGAACGGTAGCCATGGGGGCTGCTGGGTGTGGGGAACGGGAGGAAGAGATGAGATGTGGAGGCGTTTTCGGGACGTGGAGTTGTCCTGGATAGCGCTTCACGGACAATTACGGGACACTGTAGATCCCCCCAGGGCCCACTGGATGGAACGTGAGAGAGTCTGGGCTATGATGTGGACCATTGACTATGGGGTGCAGTGATGCTCAGAGATGAACTTACCAGGTGCAATGGATGTATCACGATGATGGGAGAGAGTGTTGCTGTGGGGGGAGTGGGGGGCGGGGGCGGTGGGGTTGAATGGGACCTCATATATTTTTTTTAATGTAATTAAAAAATAATAATAATAAGTAAATATTTTTAAAAAAATAAAATAAAATACAAACTTGAAAAAAAAAAAAAAAGAAAGGAGTTATCGCTAGAATTCAGCTGTGTGTGTTTGTGTGCATGCACACACACCCGAGTGTAAAGCCAAGGATGTATGATATCTGACTAAGCTCACTCCCTTTTGGGGGCAGGGTCACCAAACAGTAGGTCAGAGAAATGAGGCTGGCCACAGGTGTCAGACAGCATTTCTGCCTCTGACCTGCCTTTCTCTCCTTAGGGCCCGTTGTGCCCACACCAGGGTGGGTGTCAGGTACCCCACCATCCCTGTGCTGTGACCACCAGCCGGCATGGCCACCTCATGCCATGACTGTTGCTGACCGCTCAGCCTGGAAGGCCCTTCTAGTCAAGCCTTATCTTCACAAGTCCTCTTGTCAAAGCCCTTCTCAAATCATATTGCTGTCTTTAAGTGAAATTACATACTTTCCCACACCAGTTCTCTCTAAGAACTCTGTGTTACCTCTAATGTAGTACTTCATGTGGTCTCCTTAACATTTTAAGCAGAGATCACTCACATTATACTGTGGACTCCTGCCTTTCCTCTAACTTGTTTGTATTCTCCCAAAGTAGCAAGCACTGAACACAGATTGTTGGGCACTTACTAGGTGCTCAATACATATCAATTGACTATTGGTGACTTGCACATGCTGAGACTAAATAAATGTTTACTAATTAGACTGACTCTGAGACAAAAGGCAAAGTTTTACAAGATTTGGAAGTGCAAGTAAGGATTAAGGAGGTACTGCCAGTCCAGGGTTACGGGCTGCAGGGTGTAGGCAGCATGATGAACCAGCTAGCAGTGAGAGGAAAGCTGGGCACTGAGGAAGGTTTAAGTCAGAGATTCTTAGGCTTGGAGTCCCTGGACCCTTGGAAGTTTCCAGGGTGGACTTAGGGGTGGCTATTATATAAAATTATACCACTCCGGGATCCCAATAAGATGCTAGAGAGGAGTCCAGGGAACACGGCAGGCTACAGACTGTGGAGGCAGACGGACCTTATGCAAAGCCCAGCTCCACCACTTTCTAGCTGACCTGCGGGCAAGTTAACTTCCATGTGCCCCAGTTTCCTCATCTCTAAAACTGGGATAAGAATACTTAGCTCATAAGGCAGTTGGGAGGCATTCAGTGGATGTCACAGTGCCTAGCACCTGGCAAGTGCCCAAACACATTAGCTACTATTCATCCTTCCTTTTCTTAGTGCTCTCTAGAAGCAGTCTCTGTTTATCACTTCTCCCTTAAAACATCAGCAGATGCCTCCAGCTTCCCTAAATCCTAGGACACTGGAGTTTAATCAGCTCAGCCCTTCAAGAGCTGCCCAAGTTTTCCATCTTTGCCCAATTTCCTGAACTTGGATCCCTCCCAGAGTCCTTCAATCATTCCTGAGATTCTTCCTGACAACTACCATGCTGTGGGTGACAGCCCTTACAACAGAATTCAGTAAACAATTACAAAATAAATACTTGCCCAGATGAATCAAACACTTTTTATTTTGAACAATTCACTATCCATGATACTTCATTAGCCATTCTGAAATGGTATTTGATGACTACACAATTAGCTAGGTGGTAAAACTTTGTAAAATATCTTTGAAATTTGTTTATATGATAATATTCTGAAATAGCTAAGCTTTTTTAAAAAACCTCCAGTTTTAGTAAAGCAATTTTGTTTATCTTCAAAGAAGGAAGGAAAGGGAAAGGAAGGGAAGGGGAGGGGAAGAGAGAGGAAGAGAGGAAGGGAGGAAGAAAAACACGAGTCCAAGACCTCACACACTCACACCGAGCTGGGAGTCTGATGATGCTATAGTACAGGGCAGCGCCTTTGAGTTTTAACTGAGTTATAGATGCTCTCTTTCCTCTACACCCCATTCAACCAGATTCATGGAATGTGTTTGCCTCACTCAAGTAGATGTTTCTCAAGATCCCTTGCGGAGAGCCAAGGAATGCTTTCCCACAGCATTCCTAAAGTTTAAAAACAGTAGCTCCCAGGACTGATTCAGCTCAGAATCCAACCAAACAAACTTGCCTGGCTCCCCACACTTTGGGTGGCTTGCCTCAGTCCTGGGCTTTTAAGAGCAAGGACCTTCCCAGAGGGAGATGTCAAATCTAAGCATAGCACCAAGCCAGGAGCATCAGATCCTTTCTCTTCAGAATGGTGAGAGGATGCAGTCAATCCTCCCTCTAAGGAGATCTGATGTACTTTCTTCCCTCTACTTCCAAACACCCCCAAAGGTCAGCCCCTGCAGGATTCCAAGCCAGCCTACAGGAACTTGGGCCAAGGCAGAAGCCTGGAGTCGGGTGCTTACTATCATGGTAGTTCCCACTCTTGGCTTTGGCTTAAAGCAACATCTATACAAAAGAATTTTTACAATTAAAAAAAAAAGGGGAGGAGACACCAGTAGAGTCAAGATCATAGCCTGATTTAGGAAGCAAGGTGAGTTCTGTACAGGTGTGCAGCTTGGGGGCATCTTGCTGAGCCAAAGGCCAGGGCATTCTGCCCAGGGGCCTTTTGTCCACCCACTATCCTCCAGGACTTTGGGAACTCAGCCACACCAGAAGATCAAGAAAACTGAAAGAGGATATGGGACAAAACACACCTTTGCAGGATATCAAATCCCCAAGGGCAAGGATTGTACCTTTTGTATGTTCTGTACATAGGCACATCATGTCACAGCTGAGAAAATGCTAAATGGTAATAATATTCCTATTGCCAACCAAAGAGATAATAAGGCTGAGACACCAACAAGCAAGATAAGACAATATTAAAAAGCAATGAAGAGGGATCATGTCTCGGTCCATGAGGGAAGGAAGGAGTGGTGTACGTGCCATTTCTAGTCGTTTCAAAGAACCTCGCACTGATTCTCAAGGGCCCAGCTGCCAGTCCCTTCTCTGCCCTGGATTGGTAGCTTATGTGGATCTTGATGAAAGAGCAATTGATGCTCTCAGGGAATTTAATGAAGAAGGAGCTCTGTCTGTACTACAGCAGTTCAAGGAAAGTGATTTATCACATATCCAAAACAAAAGTGCATTTTTATGTAGAGTTATGAAGACCTACAGGCAAAGGGAGAAACAGGGAAGCAAGGTGCAAGAGACCACAAAGGGACCTGATGAAGCAAAGATCAAGGCCTTGCTTGAGAGGACTGGTTATATTCTGGATGTAAGCACAGGACAGAGGAAGTATGGTGGTCCTCCACCAGACAGTGTGTGCTCTGGTGTGCAACCTGGAATTGGAACAGAGGTCTTTGTAGGTAAGACACCAAGAGATTTATATGAAGATGAGTTGGTGCCCCTTTTTGAGAAGGCCAGTCCCATTTGGGATCTACGTCTTATGATGGCTTCACTGTCTGGTCAGAACAGAGGGTATGCATTTGTTACCTTCTGTGGAAAGGAAGCTGCAAAGGAAATTGTTAAACTGTGTGACAGCTAATGAAATTCGTCCTGGTAAACACCTTGGAGTGTGCATTTCTGTGGCAAACAACAGGTTTTTTGTTGGATCAGTTCTGGAGAATAAGACTAAAGAAAACATTCTGGAAGAATGTAAAGTCACAGGTTTAACAGAGGGTTTGGTGGATGTTATTCTCTATCATCAACCCAATGACAAAAAAAAGAATCGGGGGTTCTGCTTCCTTGAATATGAGGATCACAAGTCAGCAGCACAAGCCAGATGCTGGTTGATGAGTGGAAAAGTAAAAGTATGGGGAAATGTAGTTATTTGAACGGGCTGACCCTGTGGAAGATCAAGATCCAGAGGTCATGGCTAAGGTGAAAGTTTTATTTGTGAGAAATTTGTCTACTACAATGACAGAAGAACTACTGGAGAAGTCATTTTCTGAATTTGGAAAACTTGAAAGAGTGAAGTTGAAAGATTATGCATTTGTTCATTTTGAAGACAGAGGAGCATCTGTTAAGGCCATGGAAGAAATGAATGGGAAAGAAATAGAAGGGGAGGAAATTGAAATAGTCTTAGCCAAGCCACCAGACAAGAAAAGGACAGAGCGCCGAGTTGCTAGACAGGCCTCCAGAAGCCCCCCCATATGAAGATTATTACTATCACCCTCCTCTTTGCATGCCACCTCCAATTAGAAGTCAGGGTTGTGGTGGGGGTTGAGGTGGATATGGCTACTTTCCAGATTACTATGGCTATGAAGATTATTATGATGATTACTATGGTTATGATTATCATGACTACTGTGGAAGCTATGAAGATCCCTACTACGGATATGATGATGGCTATTTAGTATGAGGAAGAGGAGGAGAAAAAGGAGGGTGCGGTGCTCCCCCTCCACCAAAGGGGTGGGCAGCATGAATTTCAAGAGGTAGAGCTAGCTATTCTCAAAGGGGGGCACACCTTTGGGACCACCAAGAGGCTCTAGGGGTGGCAGAGGGGGTCCTCCACAAGAGCAGAGAGGCCATGGTTCCCATGGAGTTGGGGCAATCGTGTGGGAAATGGAGAAGGCAAGAGAAAGGCAGATGGGTACAACGAGACTGATTCCAAGCATCATTAGACCAACAACCAACAGAACTGGGGTTCCCAACCCATTGCTCAGCAGCCACTTCAGCAAGTGGTGACTATTCTGGTAACTATGGTTACAATAAGGACAACCAAGAATTTTATCAGGGTACTTATGGGCAACAGTGGAAACAGACAAGTGAGGGCCTGAAAATGATATTGGCAAGATAAAGACTGGCTCTAGATCTACATTCTTGAAAAAAAAATAGTTTAACTGTTTCATCTTTTAAGTAGCAATTTGCCGCCATTTATACTGAGCTGAAGAATCACTATTGTGTATATGCTCAAGTCTTTTTATTTTACCTCTTTTCATAAATGCTCTTGGACATTATTGGGCTTGCAGAGTTCCCTTATTCTGGAAGTTACAATGCTTTTATCGTTTCAGGCTTCATTTTAGCTTCAAAACAAGCTGCGCACACTGTTAAATCATGATTTTGGAGAACCTTTGGTTTTGGACAATTTCATTTTTTCGGATTTGGGATAGATTACATAGGAGTATGGAATATGCTGTAAATAAAAGTACAAGCTCTAATGTTTGTCTTAGTAGTTTTAAAGAATTAAAGCAAACAAATTTATGTTTTCTTGTATTGAAAATAACCTATGATTGTATGTTTTGCATTCCGAGTAGGTTGACTGTGTTTTTAAATTGTTATAACTTCACACCTTTTTGAAATCTGCCCTACAAAATTTGTTTGGCTTAAACGTCAAAGCTGTGACAATTTGCTCTTTGATGTGGCTGTATTTCCAATTTCTTGTTCATGTAAGATTTCAATAAAACTCAAAAATCTATGCAAAACAAAAACAAAAGCAATGAAGAATGATGAAAAAAAAAGCAATGAAGGGGAAACAGATGTGGCTCAAGCAATTAGGCTCCTGTCTACCATATAGGAACCATATAGGAGGCCAAGGATTCGATTACCAGCGCCTCCTGGTGAAGGCGAGCTGGCCCATGTGAAGTGCTGACCTGCGCAGAGTGCTGGCCTGTGCAGGGTGCTGGCTTGGAAAGCTGGTGCAGCAAGGTGACACAACAAAAAGAGACACAGAAGAGAGACAATAAGAGACACAGCAGACCAGGTAGCTGAGGTGGTACAAGAGACTGAGTGCCTCTCTCCCACTCCAGAAGGTCCCAGTATCAGTTCCCAGTGCTGCCTAAAGAGAAGACTAGTGGACAGAGAAGAAAACAGCGAATGGACAGAAAGCTGACAAGTGCAAAAAACAATGGGAGTGGGGGGAATAAATAAATATTTTAAAAATTAAAAAAAAAAAAAGCAATGAAGGGTGGGAAGCAAATGTGGCTCAAGCAGTTGGTCTGATGAGGCCTACCACATGGGAGGTCCCAGGTTCAGTTCCTAGTGCCTCCTAAAGAAGACGAGCAAGACAGCAAGCTGATGTGATGGGCTGGCACAGTGAGCTGACAGAATAAGATGATGCAATGAGATGATGTAATGAAGAGACACACACAATGAAGAGACACAACAGGTGGGAAGTGTAGTGGCTCAATCGTTTGGATGCCTCCCTCCACATGGGAGGTCCCAGGTTCGGTCCCAGTGCCTCCTGAAAAAAAAGATGAGCATACAAGGAATGGACACGGAGCAAACACTGAGCACACGTGAGGGAAAGGAGAAATAAATAAAATAAATCTTAATAAATAAAAAAAGAAATAAAGCAATGGATGTGGAGGTCCCAGGTTCAGTTCCTGGTGCCTCCTGAAGAAACAAAAACAAAGAAGCAATGAACAGACAATGAGCAAAAACAACAAGTGCAGAAAACTAGCAAAAACAACTAGCAAGTAGACTAGGTAGCCATCTGGTGGGGGAAGCAATGAGGGAGCGGATGTGGCTCAAGCAGATGAACACTCACCTCCCACATGGGAGGTCCCAAGTTCAGTTCCCAGTGCCTCCTGAAAAAACAAACAAACAACAAGCAAAACAAACAAAAACAACACAAGGAAGCCAATGTGGCTCAGTGGTTGAGCGCTGGCTTCCCACATATGAGGTCCCAGGTTCAATTCCCAGCCCCTGGTACTTGAAAAAAAAAAAGCAATGAGCCTCAAGTACTGCTCAAGATGACAGAGTGAAGCACTTCAGGGCTCCATTTCTCCACAGAAACTTGGAACAACCAGCAAGAACTGGCAAAAACATCTTTCTCAAAGCTCCAGAAAACAGTTAAAGGATTAAAGAAACAGGGCACATGCCAAACCAATTAAAAGGTACTTGAAGTGGTAGGACCTTGTAGCCTCCCTCCCCCATCCCTCACCTACTCTGCACAAAGCTGGCCCATGCTCCCAGTGTGGATCCCTGGACCTTGCTCCAGAGGAAGCAGAGTAACACATCCTGGGAGCATGTATGTCTGGCCCAATCTGTCTGGTGGTGGCCTGAGGGACTTGCCATTGCAGAACCTTGCCCTGGTGTAGAAGGTTGGGGGAGAGCAGTCAAGTTGTGCTGCCTGGGGCAAGGGATTGCTGGCTGAAGGACATACAGTGCAGTGCCTGCGATGGTGAGGATGAAGGGACACTTGGAACAGTATAAACAGTACATGCATGTAGGGCGGAAAGGATCAGGGAAGCCCCCACACTTTGGCCTGGAGCTATTTTTTAAATTCACTGTATGGATAAGCTCTGAAGGAGAGCACTTCCACAGGTCAATCAGCAAAGACTGGGAAAGGGGTTTTCTTTTTTACCTCCTCCTCATTCAAGAGAAGCTCTGTCATAACACTAGCTAGATACAAGCTTAAGGAACAGATGCCTCAGAGTCTAAATTCCAGCATTAAAATAGTAAAATATAAAAATGTCCAGGTTTCAACCAAAAGTTACAAAACATACAAAGAAACAAGAAGTGATGGCCCAGGCAAAGGAGAAGATTAAAGAATTAGAAACCGTCAATGAGGGGTACTAGACCTGGAATATACCAGACAAAGACTTTTTAAAAATGGCCATAAGTATGCTCAATGAGCTAAAGGAAAACACGGACAGAAGAAAAGGAAGTCAGGAAGCTAGATGAATACAAAGAGAATACCAATAGAGCAGGGGTTCTTAACTTTTGTTCCACCAACCGCTTACTAAGTCCACACTACACTGTGTATTATTTAATAAATATATCACACCCGCACCAACATGTCCCCACAAGAATAATGTTTTTTTAATTGTAATTCAAGCTCATAGACCCCTTGTTAAGAACTCCTGCAATACAGAGATGGGTATTATGAAAAGGAGCCAAACAGAGCTGAAGGCCACAATAACAGAAATTAAAAATACACATACCCAGGGTGCTCAATGAACTCCAAACAGGGTTAACCCAGATAGACCCATGACGCAGCATATTATAATCAAATTGTTGAATGTGAAAGATGAAGAGAATTCTGAAAGTTATAAGAAGCAATAGATCATATACAAGGGAACCTCAGTGAGATTAAATGCTGATTTCCTATTGGGAACCATGGATGTAAGAAAGCAGTGGGATGACATATTTAAAGTGCTAAAAGCAAAAAACTGCCAACCAAGAATTCTATATTGGAGGGAAACGGACTTTGGCCCAGTGGTTAGGGCGTCCGTCTACCACATGGGAGGCCCGCAGTTCAAGCCCCGGGCCTCCTTGACCCGTGTGGAGCTGGCCCATGTGCAGTGCTGATGCGCGCAAGGAGTGCCGTGCCACACAGGGGTGTCCCCCGCGTAGGGGAGCCCCACGCGCAAGGAGTGCACCCATAAGGAGAGCCGCCCAGCGCGAAGAAGGGAGCAGCCTGCCGAGGAATGGCGCCGCCCACACTTCCCGTGCCGCTGACGACAACAGAAGCGGACAAAGAAACAAGACGCAGCAAAAAGACACAGAAAACAGACAACCGGGGGAGGGGAGGGGAATTAAATAAATAAAAATAAATCTTTAAAAAAAAAAAACAAACAAAAGAATTCTATATTGGGATAAACTCTCTTTCAAAAAATGAGGGAGGGGGAGCAGATGTGGCTCAAGCAGCTAAGCACCCACCTCCCACATGGGAAGTCCCAGGTTCGGTTCCCTGTGCCTCCTAAAGAAGACAAACAATGAGCAGACAATGAGCAGATACAGAGTAAAAACAGCAACCAAACAGACAAAGGAGCTATCAGCGGGAGGGAAGATAAATACATAAAATTAAAAATTAAAAAAAAAACATAAAAATAATGAGCAGACAATGAGCAAAAACAACAAGCAAAAACAAAGTGAAGCAGATGTGGCTCAAGTGATTGGACTCCTGTCTACTATACAGGAGGTCCACGGCTTGGTTCCCAGGGCCTCCTGGTGAAGGCAAGCTGGCCCACATGGCAAGCTGGCCCAAGCAGAGGGCTGGCCCACACAGAGTGCTGGCCCATGCAGGAGTGCTGTCCATGCAAAAGTGCTGACATGTGCAGAGATCGGGCACAGCAAGATGATGCAACAAAAGAGACACAGAGGAAAGACAATAAGAAATGCAGCAGAGCAGGAGCTGAGGTGGCTCAAGAGATTAAGTGCCTCTCTCCCACTCCAAAGGTACCAGGATCAGTTCCCAGTGCCACCTAAAGAAAAGACAAGCAGACACAGAAGAACACAGTGTGAATGGACACAGACAGCAGACAACGAGGTGGGGGGAATAAATAAATAAATCTTTCAAAGAAATAAAATAAAACACAGACTGTTTTTAAAAAAAGACAAATGAGCAGGGAGTGGATGTGGCTGAGGCAGCTGAGCAGCTGCCTCCCACATGGGAGGTCCCGGGCTCGGTTCCCAATGTCTCCTAAAGGAAAAAACAGACAATGAGCAAAAAACAAAACAAAGCGGGGCAGGGAGAAAAACAAAACAAAACAACCTTGAACAGACAATGAACACAAATGAGCACAAACAAGCAAAAACAAATCTAACAAGCAGAGGGAGCCAAGGATGAGTAGGTGGGGATTAAAAAAAAACATGAGGCAGAGATTAAGGCATTCCCAGATAAACAAAAACAGAGTTCATCACCACTAGATCGTCCTGACAAGAGTGGTCTGCAGTAGAAAGGAAATGACAATAGACAACGGACAGAAGTCATACGAAGAAAAAAGATCTCTGGCAAGCGTAAGGACACGGGTAAACATAAATGCCAGTACTATCGTGTTTTTAGTTTGTAACTCTACTTTTTATTTATTACATGATGCAAAAGGCAGATGCATAAATTGTAATAATAAATCAGTGGTTTGGACTCAATAAACAAACACGTAATTTGTAACGAGAACTACATAAAGGTGGTAGGATGGAGGGGTATAGGAACATAGCTTGCACATACTGCTGAAGTTAAGTTGGTACCAAAGCATATGAGATTGTTATAGATTTAGGTTGCTAAATTTTTTTTTCTCTCCCCTTCCTCCCCACCCTCAGTTGTCTGCTCTCTGTGTCCATTCGCTATGTGTTCTTCTGTGACCACTTCTATCCTTATCAGCAGCACAGGGAAACTGTTTTTTTTTGTTGTTGTTGCATCATCTTGTTTTTTGTTTTTTGTTTTTTTTCAAATTCTACTCAATTTATTCATTTTTTAAAAAAGATATTACATTAAAAAAATGAGGTCCCCATTCGCTCCCACTGCCCCCACCCCACCACTCCCCCCCCCCAAGAACACTCTCCCCCATCATCATGTCACATCCATTGCATCTGGTGAGTACATCTCCAGGCATTGCTGCACCCCATGTCCCGTGTTCCACACCATAGTCCACACTTTCCCACGTTCCATCCAGAGGGCCATGGGAGGACATACAACATCCGGCAATTGTCCCTGGGGCACCACCCAGGACAACTCCAAGTCCCGAGAATGACTCCACATCTCTACTCTTCCTCCTCTTACCCGCACCCAGCAGCCACCATGGCCACTTTTTCCACATCAATGCCACATTTTCTCGATTATTAACCACAATAGTTCATGAATAGAATATCATTAAGTCCACTCTACTCCTTACTGTATTCCTCCTTCCTGTGGACCTTAGCTTGGTTGTGTCCATTCCACATCTATGTCAAGAGGGGTTTACATTCCACATGGATATTGGATGCAATCCTCCTGCTTTCAGTTGTAGGCACTCTAGGCTCCCATGGTGTGGTGGTTGACATTCTTCAACTCCATGTTAGCTGAGTGGAGTAAGTCCAATAAATCAGAGTGTAGGAGCTGTAGTCTGTTGAGGTCTGGGCCTGGCTATCATATTGTCAGTCCAGAGATTCAAATCCCCTAGATATATCTTAAGCCCCAGCACCAACTACAATTCCAGTAAAGTAGCATGAAAGCCTTGTGAAAAGAGATCCCATCTGAGTCCAGCTCCATCACGCAGAAACACCAGTTCCAAAGAAGGGCCAACTGACATGGCAGTGAACCCCATCTGCCATGACCATAGAACCTGTGGGTCTCTTTAGCCCTCAAAAGGACCAATACCTGGGGTTGTATCTACTTTCTCTGTCTCTGAGACTCTGCTCTGGTGTGCATAAGGGCAATCCTTCTGACAACCTCCAGACTCTTTTTTAGGGACTCATAGCCATATAAACTCATTTGTCCTTTCCATTTAGCATTTTTAACTCCTGTTATTATACGTAGACTGGGATATTCTGCTGGTCCACGTTGAACCTTTAATTCAAGGTCTTTTTCTAGTTGCATCATCAGCTGGTACTTGGTAGTGATCCATTGGTGCCAGGGAGGCTCATCCCTGGGTGTCATGTCCCACGCTGGGGGGGAGGCATTGCATTTACATGCTGAGTTTGGCTTTGAGACTGGCCACATTTGAGTAACACAGAGGCTGTCAGGAGGGAACTCTTAGGCACAGTGCTGCTCTAGGCCTTGTTCTTTTTTCAGGTGTATAGGCTCACAAGCATAGTCATTAGTATCAGGGGCTCACTGTTGGACCCTCATTCCTTCCTGATCCTTACCGTTGCACCTGGGGGACTGCCACTGCTCTCCTAGGGACCACGACAGAGCCCCCCCCCCCCCCCCGGCCAGTAATCCAGTACCCCCCCAGCTGTTGTTTTTAATTGTTTCCACTATGAGTATATCCAAACATTTCCATGCCCCCTGGACATATGCCCTGTATAACTCCCTGTCAACCATATATCGCCTGTCCATAACATCCCATCCCAGTATTCCTCCACTGCCATTGTTGAACCACTCTGTGATCCAAAACTTCCTGAAAAGTGAAGCCCAATATAATGTTAGGTTCCCTCACTAGTAAAATGGAATATAGCGATGAGTTTAAAGGTTAGATATAGAATACATATTGATCTGGAAAAATTCTATCTTTTTCTTTTCTTTTTTCCTAATTATTGAGCTTCTCTTCACAGGAGCCCTAGATCACAGTAATTCATATATACAATATACAGTACTCCCACACATCCACCATAAAACCTTTTCCCTTCCACAGCGATAATCTTTTAACTTATTCATATCATATTTACTGAAACTGATGTACAGACTCCGAAACAATAGCTTTCAAACAAGGTGACATCTGTGCTTACATTGTGGTCCATACTTTAGGCTATACAGTTTTCTAAACGTTTTAGTTATCCTAAGTTTTACATTATGGTTTACATTATTAGTCTGTCATCCCCTATATGTTTTTGGTGTAATATTACATGTTTTATATTCATCCTTGTGTACTCTCGCGAAACTCCTCTCTTGCTCCCACATTTACCTAGGTTCCATCCATTCAACATCCATTTTCCCCTCCCCTTGGGGCCCACAGCGACAGCCAATCTCCATTTCCCAAGGAGCCACGTCCAGAGATACTTGCAACAGTGTTCAGGGCCTGACTTGCTCAACTACCCTAATGCCCTGGGAGCCACCCTTTCTCTCGAGAGATACAGTTCCCTCTATTTGATGGCATTAGTCCTCCCCAGGATGTGGTTCCCCCCCACTCTCACTACTTGAGTCTCTACCCAATGGTACAACCCACCCTGGCAAAATGAGCATTCAGACATTCCCTAGGAGTCCGTCCCACGTCAGACCATCCCCTCCGAGCATCCTAAACAGGTAACCCTCCTAATTATATTTTGATACAGTTTTCTCAGCATTTTACTCTCAACCAACACTTGACACTCTCCTATGTTCGTATGTTGCCCCTCCCTCCCCCCAATTTTTTGGGCAATATTACCCCTCTGCCCATTCCCAGGCCCCCTCAAACCCGCAAAGCCCCACCCAAAGGCAACCCCTTACCCCCATTTTATTTCTTCTTGCATCATCTTGTTGTGTCAGCTCTCCGTGTGTGCGGTGCCATTCTTGGGCAGGCTGCACTTTCTTTCACGCTGGGCGGCTCTCCTTACAGGGCGCACTCCTTGCACGTGGGGCTCCCCTACGCGGGGGACACCCCTGCGTGGCCCGGCACTCCTTGCGTGCATCAGCACTGCACATGGGCCAGTTCCACATGGGTCAAGGAAGCCCAGGGTTTGAACCGCGGACCTCCCATGTGGTAGGCGGACGCCCTATCCATTGGGCCAAGTCAGCTTTCTAAGATTGCTAAATTTAAGTCCCATGGTAACTACAAAGAAAATATTATCCAAGCTCATAGAGACAGAAATTAGAGTACAGTTTGCCAGGGGCAGGGAACAGGAAGGATGGGGAGTTAACAAATAATGGGTGTAGGGTTTCTGTGCGGGGTGACAGGAAAGTTTAAGTAGTGGAAGGTGCTGAGGATACCACAATATCATGAATGTGATTAATTCCATTGAATAGTATGCTTGCGAGATGGGAAAGTTAATGTTGTATGTATGTTCCCACAATTAAAAGAAAGAACAACTAAAGAGACAATGACAATTAAATGCTATACATGATCCTGATGGGATCTAACAAGGGGGGGCAAAAGGCTCATAATTCGGACATATATGAAAAAACTGGAGTACAGACTATAAGCTTTAAATCAGTAAATTTCTTTAACTTGATTACTACACTTCAAGAGGCTATATAAGTGAATACCCTTGTTCTTAGGAAATGTACATGGCTGGACTTAATGTTCAAGGAGCACGATATATACAACTTGCACTAAAGTGTTCAGAAAGCCGACTGATAGATGGACAGAGAGATGGATAAAGAAATAGGTAGATACGGAAAATGTGCCAAAATGCTAAAATTGGTGGATCTGAGTATCTGGGGGTGGCGGTTAGAAGTATGCTGGAGTCCTCTGTCTATGGTTTGTATTATTTTTGTAACTGTCCTGCAAATTGAAAGTATTTCAAAATTTTAAAAATTAAAAAAAATAAAAGCAATGAGCCTTCCCCTCACAGTCACTTTCAAAGCCAGATTCAAATATCTAAATGGCATTTCCTTTGAGCCACTTTTGCTGCTGTTTCCTTTTTAGGGAAATAAAATCATCATTCAACTCTCTTCTCTTGCCTTCATACTAGTGCTGAGGTCACACAGTCCTGGAAAGCTTTCTTTAAATCCTATCTGTGCCCTATCACATCATCCCTTTGTTTCCCTCTCATTTGGTCAACAACAATTTGTTGAATATCACACTCCTTACCTTGCCTTCAAAGGCTATAACTTCAATTCACTACATTGTACTCCTTTCTGTTCCTTAAACACCGAACATCTCAAGGTCAGTTTTGCCCCCGGCCTTTGCACCAGCTATTCTCTCTGCCTAGGATTTTTGCATGTGACTGACCAGTGCTCCCAGCATTACACAGCTACAGGGAACACCAACTGCATAGACTAATAGGAAACATGCCCCCAGAATTGGGCATTGTGACAGCCTCCTGGTCATTTAGGTCTTAGCTCAAATATCCTCAAGGAACCCATCCCTGATTATGGGCTAAATGTACCCTCTCCACTCAACCCCTAACTCCACCCAGGTACTCTCCAACACATAATCCTGCTTTATTTTCTCCACAGCACTTGTCACCACTATCTAAAATTCCATATATATATATATACACACACACATATACGTGTATATATATAAACAAGTTATATATTATATATATATATAAACTTGTTTCCCCCATAAGAATGTAAGATCTATGAAAGCAAGCCTTGCAAGTTTACCCCAGCACTGAGCAGAACACCAGACACATAGGTAATGTACACTAAAAGCGTATGGAAATGCATTAAGTGCCTACCATACCCCAAGCACTGTGGCTGGTGATGAGGATATTCCTCCATCCCCCCAAAAAGCAAGGCTGAGACATTTTTCCAAAAGCTCACGCCTCCTCCCAGAGGGAGGCTCTGAGTTCTATGAAAATGAACTGAAGTGCCTTCCCTTTTAAGGGAATAAGGGTCCAAACTGAACAACCCTCCTGAGGGAGCAAAATGCTCAGAATTGGTACTGGGCTTGAAGAATTCTTTGCCGCTAGGGTGGTGGAATGCTTTCCCAACAGCCAGAAAACCCCCCAAAAATGAGGGCTGCCTCCAACTTCTGCATTTGTATTTATTTATTTATTGCTACAAATATTTATTGCTACACTGGGGAAACATCAATGGATAAAACAAGATAGAAATCCCTGCCCTCAGGAAGCTTACAATGTAGTGAGTGGGAGGGAGACAGATGATAAGCTAAAGAAGCAAAAGAAGTTAAATGGTGATAGTGTTTTGAAGAACTAGGGAGGAAAGGGAGATAGGGAAGTGCTTCACAGTGAGGTTGCAGTGTTACCATTTTAAAGAAAAATGTCAGGGAAGGTCTCCCTGAGTGGTGACATCTGAGGAAAGCACTAGTTGGTGAGGAATTAAGACTATCTGAAGGAAGAATTTTCCAGGCATAAGACAGAACAAGTGCAAAAGTCCTGAGGTAGAAGAGATCCTGACATGTCAGAGGAACAACAAAGAGGCCAGAGTGGGGAGAGCAGAGCTGAGGAAGGGGGAGAGCGGCAGAAAAGGTAGGCTGAAATAGAGTGTAGAGGCCTTGGAGGCTATGACCTTTTATTCAAGTGAGAAGGGAAGTCACTAGATGGTTCTGAGCAGAGGAATGACATTCATGAGAGTCTGATGACACATGTCTCATGCTGTGGACAATGCTCCTGGCCACAGAGCTAGCACAAAACTAAGGGATCCAGGGAAGCAGATGTAGCTCAAGTGGTTGAGTGTCTGCTTCCCATGTACAAGGTCCCAGGTTTGATCCCCAGAATCTCCTAAAGACAAACAAAAAAATGAAAAAACTCTCGTTGGGGAGCAGATGTATTCAGTGGTTGAGCACCTGCTTCCTATGTATGAGGTCTTGGGTTCAATCCCCAGTACCTCCTAAAAACAAAAACAAAAACAAAAACTAAGGGATCCAAAGCAGCAATGGTCTTGTGAAGGACTAACCCCCAAAGCCTTCCTGACCAGCTACTGACTTGCTTCTGGGCCATTTCTCATATAAAAAACCCCAGTTATGGAAACGAAAAATTGCCAATCTGGCTCCAAGAAGGTGGGAATCCAGCATGTCCATAACCCGATACATTGGAAAAGTTGAAGCAAGAAGGAGAGAGGATGAAGGCAAGTCACAGTATCACCTGTCAGTTTTCACTACATTTTTTCCCTCAAACCAACCAAGTCTTTTCAAAAGCATTTAGGAGTTTTTCATCACAGGCAAAAAGCACAGCCAGTCAGCTTGACCCTCTGGTCCAGGAGCCTAGGCCAGGCCCCATTCTCCAGCAGTTACCCCTTCCCAATAGCCATGCCTCCTGAGCTCCTGACCTCCTATTGACAGGCCTGAGGCCAAAGTAAGGGGCACAGGTGGTCAGAGGCAAGGTTCCAAGGACCCTGGACATTGCATAGGGTGGGGGTCAGGGCTGGAAAAATAAAAACACCTCCTTTATTGGCCTTCCTGTGGCAACACTGGTCCTGGATTATTCAAGGAGCTTTGAATAGCATGGTGGGGGAGAGAAGAATCTTTTACTCTTTGTTACTAACGTGCTAGAAGAGGGCCTGGGATCCAGCCAGGATTACAGGACAGCAAACCACACCTCTCTGAAAAGCTGCTAAAAAGCCACATTCTCACTGACAAATGCACAACCGGCCTAGCCCCAAACAGAAGCCTGGCCACATCACTGAGCCTCAGGATTCCTGCTTGTAAAGAGCCCTCCACTAGACCTCAAGGGCTGGATGGCAGAAGAGGCAGGGAGGCGCTCCTGAGTGATGACCTAAGGCTCCAAAGTTCTATCATGTCCACCTCCCACAAGACTGAAGGCTCCATGAAGGCCAGGGCCTGGCTTATGCTGTTCCTTCCTGTGTACCTCATGCCCAGAACTCTGTCCCATCAATAACTATCTGCAATAACTAAATAGCAGTCCAAATGAAGAGATGCCAGTGATTAATGCTGTATGGGAACCCATCACCTGGTGGACCCAGTACCAGGAGAGGACAGCAGGCCAGCCACCCTTTCTCCTGGATTCACAGATCAGATTCTGCTGCAATGCACACAGTGTTATCACATTATTTGATTTCCTATGTATGACAGAAAGCCTCACAAGTCCTAAATAATGGCCCATTTATTTCAGGCAATTATCTGAAAAGAATCTCACTCATCTCCTGGCATTCATGCTTACACCTGTGAACCACCAGTGTTCCTTATACACAAGGAGCCAGGCAACCTGCAGGCCAAGTCCCTGTCTTCTGTATCCACACACCCAGGAAAGGAAGAAATAAGGAGGTGCCTGGTGTTCATTTTCAGGTGACCCTGATCACCAAACCTTGACTCTTCTACGGGGAAATCACCACCACTCTCAGGACCACCACCATCATGCGTGACAGTAAAATTGTGATTTTTATTTAGAGGATGTAGATATTAACTGAGAGGTAGGCAACCAGCACAGTCATTACATATGCTACTACCCAAACTGCTCTTTTAAAACAGTCTTTTTTTATGTATGAGAAGTCCAGCAGGGAAAAAATGGATGTAGTTAATGCAACATGATAAAGCATAGGAGCCATGTTCCCAAGCAAATGCTCTGTTTTCAGGATCTAGAAGGCCAAGCAGCAGCAGACAAGCTAAATTTAAAAACCATACTAGCTGTTAAGTCCCAAATCAAGAGGAGACTCACACAAAGCAGAAGACTTAAATACTCTTAAGGGGTTGAGTGCCTGCTTCCCATGTATGAGGTACTGGGTTCAATCCCCAGTACCTCCTAAAAACACACACACACACACACACACACACACACTTTTTTTTTTTTAAGATTTTGATTTATTTCCCCCCTCCCCCAGTTGTCAGCTCTTGGTGTCCATTTGCTGTGTGTTCTTCTGTGACTGCTTCTATCCTTATCAGCGGCACCTGGAATCTGTGTTTCTTTTTGTTGCATTATCTTGTTGTGTCAGCTCTCCGTGTGTGGGCACCATTCCTGGGCAGGCTGCACTTTCTTTCATGCTGGGCGGCTCTCCTTACGGGGCGCACTCCTTGCGCATGGGGCTCCCCTACATGGGGGACACCCCTGACACCCCTGCGTGGCACAGCACTCCTTGCGCGCATCAGCACTGCACATGGGCCAGCTCCACATGGGTCAGGAGGCCCCGGGTTTGAACCACGGACCTCCCATGTGGTAGGCAGACGCCCTATCCACTGAGCCAAGTCTGCTTCCCACCTGTAACTCTTAAAAGCACAAAGATGATGTTCCTGTCTTGGATGAAAGTTCACATGGACTTCCCAGATTGTGCTTCTTACGTGGTTAGGGATATGCCCAGCATTCCAAAAGCCAGAGCATGTCTTGGCCATTATTTGTGGAGTGTCTGATTTTCTCTGGTGAGGGGGGTATAGGCATGAGGAACACTTCCAAGCTGGAGTATCTCACAACCACCTGAGGTGCCAGAGTGCCAGTATGGGAGGAATTTTTGTTCGCTGTATTTGTCCTTCAGAGAGGATATTTTTTCCTCTGACTTTATATCAGTGCAGATACTCATATCTTGGTCTCTGTTCCTAACCTCCTTCCCCCCATCCTCCCCACTCCACCCGACTGCACATACCTTTTTCTCATATCATGGGTTCATACATTTGGGACTGGACTTTTCCTGTTATATCCAGTATTGTCACTTTTTAGGTATAAATTTGCTTTTTCAATTATTAAGAACTCATTTACCAAAAATGTTGGAAAGCAGAGAAAGAAGAAAAAAAATCACTCATACTCTGACATCTTTTGTGATCCTGTATCTGTTCTCATGATGATTTCTGTAAACAATTCATAGTGAGTGATGCTATCCAAAGCGTGGGGGGGAGGGTGGTGAAGCGGACTTGGCCCAATGGATAGGGCGTCCGTCTACCACATGGGAGGTCCGCGGTTCAAACCCTGGGCCTCCTTGACCCGTGTGGAGCTGGCCCACGTGCAGTGCTGATGCGCACAAGGAGTGCCCTGCCACACAGGGGTGTCCCCGCTTAGGGGAGCCCCATGCGCAGGGAGTACACCCCGTAAGGAGAGCCACCCAGCACAAAAGAAAGTGCAGCCTGCCCAAGAATGACATCACACACTTGAAGAGCTGACACAACAAGATGACGCAAAAAAAAGAAACAGTTTCCCCGTGCCGCTGATAAGGATAGAAGTGGTCACAGAAGAACACACAGTGAATGGAAACAGAGAGCAGACAACTGCGGGGGCAGTGGGGGGAGAGAGAAATTTTTTAAAAAAGAGTTGCAGGCTTTCCTGGCAACTTGCTGAAAATTACTCCAATGTTACAAAGGCCTTCACTTGAGAGATGCCACAGGACTCTGTCACCTACTCTCTAATTTCACCCTTCTGCCATTACTCAGCAGGATTCTTTCTTCTCTACCTTGTTGCCTTCAACATCTAGCTCAACATTTCCCCCACAACGCATGCCTGATGAACTCTATTCAGCTATGATCATGCTGTTAATCCAAGATACCTTTGAATTTACCTGCCTAATTTTAATGGAGATCTCTCTCTTTCTCTCTCTCTCTCATGTTTTTTTGTAGGGAGCAGGGAGTGAGGGGAAGGAAAGGGGAAGGACTACTGGAGCCAGACTGCCTGGGTTTATATCCCAGCTTCAAACTCAATGGCTGGGTAAATGAGCCCTTTAACCTCTCTGTGCTTCAAGTTTACTTCTCTGTAAAATAAGTATAGGGTTGTGAAGATTAAATGAGTTTACATAAAACACTGGGAATAATGCTCTGTACACAGTAAAGGTTCTAAGTGTTTGCAATTATTATTACATATTTTAAGTTTTCCAAAGCACTTAGGATCATGGGAATGAGAGGAGACAATCCCAAAGCGAGGCAAAGTCAAAAACTGTCCCCAGCCCCATTCCTCGTGGTCATTGTGGCAGTACGAGACTGTTTTATGAATGCCAAAAAAGAAAGATTATGTTTTTAAACTAATCTGTTCCTGTGGATGTAATAACATTTGATTGCACAAAATTTGGTTGAGGGGCCTTTGATTAGATTACTTGATAAGAACAATTTGGGGCTTTTGATTGGACTACGTCAGTGGGGCATGATTCACGTTGTCTTCACCCTCTTGCTGGGTCTGATGAAAACAGAGAGAGAAACAGACACAGAGAAAAGGGAAACGGCTGTATTTGATCCTGCCATGTGAGAGAGGACTAGAGGACCGCTTAAGCACAAAGCTCCCAAAGGCTGGGCTCACGAAGTAGCTCAAGAAGAGACATGTCCTATGCCTGAGAGTTAACAGCTGAGCTCTGGGAGCTAGACTCTGAGAGACTGTAGATTCTGGAGGGGAGGACAGAGACCTTGGCAGAGATCAGTGACCATCTTTGCCACAAGGCACCTGACTTTGGTAAGAAAGCATCTCTGATGGTGCCTCAGTTTGGATTTTTCACAGCCTTAGAACTTAAAGCTTCTACCCCAATAAATCCCCTTTATAAAAGCCAATCCATCTCTGGTACTTTGCATCGGCTGCCCTTTGCCAAACTAAAACAGTTGTCTTCTTTCCCAGATACTTCACCATCTCTTCCCAAACAGATGTGAATTTTTCTTAAAGACAGGGTTAAGTTGATTTCTCATTGCCCATCCCCTCTTACCCATTGTTCTGCCTGCAGTGGGAACTTAACACAACTTTGTTGATGGGGTATGCTGCACAACCCAGACCTTTGTGTTTCAGCTACAGAGAGCTCAAGGGGGGAGATCAGAATCTGGAAAGATACCTTGGAAAAGTGAGGAGACCATTTCTCAGGGTTCAAGTCAGAGAGGATAAGATCACCCAAGATATATCTCAGATACAGGCATTAGACCTGAGCTACGGCAACAGGAAACGTAGCTACCTGAATTGGTTATCTCAGAGGCAGGATGTAGAAATTCCAGAGTCAATGACCAAAGTCTAGAGTCAGGACCTCTGAATCAGAATGATGGGTAAAGTAGATGCAGGCAAACCCAGACTCAGAATATGGAAGGTATGGGGGCCAGCATTCAATATGGAAAAAGCCACAGTCTGGAAGGTGGGCACCCAGGAGGAAGGCTGGACAGGGTAGAATCCTGGGTCTGAGGGATCAAATTGCTGCCAAACTTGCAAAGGCTTCCAAGTTTCTGCCTCTTTCTATATAGGAAGAGAAGGAACTCCTCCAGTGCTGACCAGCCTGGAGCCACTCTCTGGCCTGGCAGCCACTCCCCAGAATCAGGCCTTTTGGACTTAAGTGAGCATAGCTGGGCCAGCTCTACCCAGCTGTCTCCTTACTGCCGAGGGACTCTGAATTGGCAAGTTTTAAAGCTTACCCCATGAAGAAAGAGACAATCCATGCTGTAAAGGAATTGCTTTATAAAGGATAAGGCCACACACCACACAGATCTGCTGGGAAACTCTACAAGGCCTTAGGTCTTTCTGTGATTACAAAAGAAAAGACATTTGCCTCAACCTTTCAAAATTAGATCAAAATTAGATCCCAACCATGAGTGGTGGTTTCAGCTTCAGGAAGAGTTCCTGCTGACCCCTACCCCAACCCAGGGCCAAGACCAAGTGCGCCACACTCTTCCTAGGGGGCTCAGATCCTTGCCGAAAGCTCCATCATTTCACACAGATAGGCATTCTAAACCAAACACCTCGGAGAAGAAAGGTAGAGGGGCCACAGCTTCAGGGAGGCTGTCCTTCAGTGAGCTGACAGAGTGTGTCCTTTGCCCTGTTGAGCCCAGCTAGGGTGGGCTGCGATCCGTGACCCACAACCTGAGAATGGCTCAGTGAGAACTTCCAGTTTCCACCCTCAAAAGAGCTTTGGGAGGAAAGGAAAAGACCAGCCTGAGGAGGGCCCAAGCTCCCAAGCCAGGTATGTCAGGGCAAAGGCAAACCCGAGGGGATGAAATGGCATGTTAAAGCGTTCCTGCAAACCAGAAGCTTTGAGGGGGGAAATTTTGCATTTCCCAGGCAGAGGACTGGAGGCCACACTAAACAACAAGTGGAAAAGTTAATCTGTATCCAGTGTTTTAATAAATAACGAATTTGGGTGCACAGCCCAGTTAAGAGGAACATGAAAAAAAGGGGGTTGGTATCTCTACAAACCCAGCACAGCCACTGAAAGCCTGTCAGCAATTGCAGCCTACAAGGGGGGCAAGAAAACTCCAAACCCATTGGACATACCCACCAAGAAGCCAGCATCTGCAGGGTAGAGCCTAGCCTGATCATGGCAGCAGAGGTGAAGGATGGGTTCTGCCATGCAGGGCTGCCAGCCTTCTGGCCAAGCCCACAAAAAGGCTGTCTTTGGAAAGAGTCAAACACAAAAAGCAATGACCCACCTCAGTGGAATCTCACTAGAGAAGTCTGCCTAAGTTCACAAACACATTCTCCAACCAGACTGCACAGTTGGGGGCTTGGCAGTATCAGGGGCAACAGAGAAGTCCTCACCCAGAGTAGTGCTCAAGTCACCTCTTCCATAGACCCACATAGCTCCGCATTACAGTCCACAGCTGCCTGGCCACAAAGGGAAGGGCCAGAGTTTCCAACAAGCACAGGGCAGCTGACTCCCAACTGTCCCACACCTCCCAATTCCACGATAAGAGCAATAGGACAGTCTCTTCCAGGACAATCTCTTCTGCTGAAATCAACTGGAGATTGCCTTAGGGTTCCTAGAAAGGCACTCAGTTCTCTTCTGTGGCTGCCTAAGCTGGAATTTGTTCCATCTCTCCCCTCCTCCAGAAACAGCCTCTTAAGAATCTTTTGATCCAAACAAGAGCTCTCTTGTCCCTTTAGTGAATACAAACAGGGAAAGAACTTGAGTGGAACTGGCCATCCCTGCACTCATCCAATCAATTTGCTCTTTCCCCCTTTTAGGGCTACCAGGGTAGGGCTCCCCTCCTGCCCCTGAAGCATGCTTGCCAGGAACAAGAATAAATGCATTTTTTGTAATGTATATATCTTCAAAAATATACAACAAAAATTATGGGGATGGGGAGTGGGTTATATGGGAACCTCTTATGTTTTTTAATGTAACCTTCTTTGTTATCTACTAACTTTAATTTTAAAAAGTAAAAAAAAAAAAAACCAAACTACAGTGAGATACCACTTTATACCCACTAGGATGGCAATAATAAAAAAGATAAAGAATAAGTGTTTGGCAAGAACGTGGACAAACTGGAACCCTCATAAATTGCTGGTGGGAAAGTGAAATGATATAGTCACTTGGGAATAGAGTTTGGTAACTCCTCAAAAAGTTAAACATAAAGTTATATTAACTGGAAATCCCATCCTACATTTATACTCAAGAGAATTGCCAACAAATGTGCACATAGAAACTCTCTTATTAGCCCAAAAGTGGAAACCACCCAAGTGTCCATCAAAAGATACTTGGAAAACAAAATCTGGTATATCCATACAAGAGAATATTATTCAGCCATAAAAGGAATCAGTACAATAAAAAGTACTAATACTGCTATAACATGGATGAAAATTGAAAATATGCTAAGTGAAAGAAGCCAATCATAAATGGCAAACATTGTATAATTCCATTTATATGAAAGTCTAGAATAGGCAATATAGATTAGTGATTGCCAGGTTTGGGGTAGGGGTAATATGGAGTGACTGATGATGGATACTGGGTTCTTTTTAGGATGACTGAAATATTCTAGAATTAGATAGTAGCAATGGTTGTACAATGTTGTGAATATACTAAAAATAACTGAACTGTACACTTTAAAATATGGATTTATTGTATGTGATGTATATATTCATTTAAAAAATAATAGTGTTTAAAAAAAGGAATAAATGCAGGAGACCCCTGGGCTTCTGCCTGTCTTTACCCTTAACAAACTAAGAGAAGAAGGAAAGTGCCTAATAGGAAGAGGTACACAGGAAGCACTTAATAAATGCTGTTGACTAATTAAAATGGAAAAGGAATACAGCATATTGGCTAAGAAAACAGGCTTTAAGGTCACCAGACCTGGCTTCTAATTTACCAGCTACGTGACCTTGGGCAAGTTACTCAACTTCTCTAAGCTGAGTTACTATATCTACATGTACAGAGTAAAAAGAATTCCTATGTCCTAGAGTTACTGTGAGGATAATACAAAATGACAATTTTATATAGAGTTTCATATCACCACACCAGGGAGCCAAGAGTGCCTACAGCTGCAAGCAGGAGAATTGCAACCATCATCCATGTGGAATCTAAGCTCCCTCTTGATGTAGAGGGTGATTGGTCATAACCTCCCAGGGTCCACAGGATGGAGGAATAGAGTATGGATTAGAGTGGACTTACTGGTGTTCTGCTGGGGAACTATCGTGATTAGTAAGGGAAGAAATTGTAGTAGTGATGTGGAGAGGGTGGCCACGGTGGCTGCTAATGGTAAGGAGACAGAAGAGATATGGTGTGGGGGCATCTTCAGGATTTGGAGATGTCCTAGGTGATGCTGCAGGGACAGATGTTGGACCTTGTGTGTCCTGTCGTGGCCCACTGGGTGGACTGAGGGACAGTGTGGACTACAATGTGGACCACTGTCCAGGTGGTGCAGCAGTGCTCCAGAATGTATTCTCCAGGTACAGTTGATGTACCGCAATGATGAAAGAGGTTGTTGATGTGGGAGAAGTGGGGTGGGTGGGGGGGTCTATGGGGACATCATATTTTTTTAATGTAACATTTAAAAGAAAATAAAGAATAAAAAAAATAAAATGAAATAAAAGAGTTTAGTATGAACCTGGAATATAGTAAAAACTAAAAACTAAAAAACAAAACAAAAAAAACCACTTTGCTTACATTATTATTTTAAAGAGAAACAATGTCCCATGCATTCTTCCCACCACAGTCAAAATCAAAAGATATAGCAGGGAAGCAGACATGGCTGAAGTGATTGAGCTCTTTACCACATGGGAGGTCCCTGGTTTGGTTCCCGGTGCCTCCTAAAGAAGACAGTGAGCTGAAGTGACAGGCAGGAGCAATGAGCTGACACAACAAGATGACACAACAAGACACAGAAGAAGAAAAACACAAGAGACACAACAAAGCAGGGAGCAGATATTGCCTCCTAAAGAAGATGAGCAAAACAGCAAACTGTCGCAACAGGCAGATGCAGCACGCTGATCCAACAAAATGAAGCAACAAGAAACACAAGAAGAAAAAAAAAAAAGATATAATACAGAACAGTGGGATGTTAGGAGACTGTACTTCTACCTACAGCTTTCATTAGTTTGCTGTATGGCCTTAGGCAGACTACAGTATTTTCCTCACCTGCACAATTAAGGGAGATGGACTAGGTCAGTGTTTCCTAGTGTGGAACTTGCACGTGACAATATTGAGTTACATCATTTTTTTTAGAAGTTGCCTTTTCATTTCTCTTGAAAATTTCATGATCATGAAAGATGTTAGCATGTCTTCCATTTGGTATTAGAATACTTCTCTCATATTTGCTAACCTCTCTTAAACAGAGAGCTGGCCTCAGACTCAGAACCTTCCATTACAGGCCACAGTATTAAGCTAGAATTTAATAACACCTCTTTGTTTTTCATTGTGTTTATTTCTACAGAAGTACCTTTAAATTATGGTAAGCAGCACTGGTTTGCACAAATGGTAGTGACTTCACGATTCTTTTTAATATACTTATGACAGTAAAAAGAGAGAGAATTTCAAGAGAAATATACAGTAAATACTACTACAGGTGGCAAAAATTATGAAGGTGGCACTAGAAGTTTTCGAAACACTGTGCGAGAAAAATGTTACAGTCCCTCCCAGTCCTAAAAGTGAATGCTGGAACCCTGGACTGTCGGGCTGCAGATCTCCCACCAAACCCTCCCATACCTACAAGGTTCCTTGCAACTTCACCTCTTCCCTGGAGTCTCCAATCCAGCAGCCTGGCTAAAAAGTCACTCCCTCCACTCTGCACCCAGATCATGTTCTACATCACGCACTGTAGCATTTATTACTCAGTACTCTAACCATCTATGTTTATCTCCCTTCTAGAACATGAGCTCACTGATACAGGAATTATGTCTGGGTATTTTATCCCCAAGACATCTGCCATAAAGTTGTGTCTGGTACAAGTAGGCGCCTGATGGATATACACAGAATAAATGCACCAATACTTCTGCCCTGTTTTCAATGAATGAGAAGACAAAAGACAGTAGAAGAGCATTGCCAAAAACACATTTGCCATCATTCCAATTCAGCACCTCTTAGCACTTAAGTTGGATGGTAGAACACTCACCTTTCTGACCTTAGCTTCAAATCCTAAGTTAAATGAGAATCCACACTATATGAAACATTTGGAAAAGTCAATCTTTCTTCAAGAAACTTACCAGGATTGAAAAGTGACCAGTCACACCAGCACAAGGCCAATTACAAAGGCACGATTAACTTCTGCAGTGTAGACCAGAGCTACGTAAATATCCAAGAATAGTCTTTCCGTGTCCTTTTTTTTTTAAAGATTTATTTTTTTTATTTATTTCTCTCCCCTTCCCCTCCTGCCAGTTGTCTGCTCTCTATGTCCATCTAATGGCAGGGCATAATGCCAGAAAAAAACAGGCTTCAGTGGTGAGGTGAAAGCCCAAATGGAGGGCTCCCTACTGTCAAAATGACATGAATTTCAAAGTGCTTTATCTTCTAAAAATGATATGCATGTAAGGGGGTCCTGTTACACTAGGAAAAGCAATAATGAAGGCCCTCTTGCAAATTCAGAGGTTGCCCCTCCTGAAAGGGGTTTTCTCAATTATATTCCTCCTGTTATTTTGAGCCTTGGACCCAGTATCTGATAGGCAGGTAAACTGTAAAAATCTTAAGCCTCATAGGAAATGGTATTCTTTTAAATGGAATAAATCTGTCAACAGAAAGGTACAGGCTGGCTGCTCTAAATATCCTCTGCAGGTTCTTATTAAAAATATAAATTAAAGTCAAGCATAGTCCCTTTACTCCCCACATCTGTTTGCTATTCTATCTCCATTATTAATACTGTAAAGCAGGGTCCCCATTCAGGCAAGATTAATTCCCTGTTTCGAACACCTTCTGCTGACATTGCAATGGATCAGTTTGGGAGACTGTAAAGGCAGGCCCAGGCACTACTCTCAGGCACATGACCAATGAGGAGATGAGGCCTGGGCCTTAGTTTAAAAGAAGAGGAAGTTAGGTCCAGCCTGTGATCAGAGAGATGATATAGTCCAGTAGTTAAGAGTTTGGGCTCCTTCTTTCCCATCTCTTTTATAACCTAGATGTGTGACCTCAGGCAAGTGATTTAACCCAATTCATTTAACCCCTTAAGAGTTTCAGTTTTATCAACTTTAAAATGAATGGAGGTAAGGAGAACCTTATTAGATTATAAACCATTTAACACAATGACATGGGAAGCGGATATGACTCGAGCAATTGGGCTCCCATCTACCATATGGGAGGCCCAGGGCCTCCTAGTGAAGGAAAGCTGGCCCATGTGACAAGTTGGCCCAAGCAGAGAGCTGGCCCATGTGGAGGCTGGCCTATGCGGTGAACTTGCCCAAGTGGAGAGCTGGTCTGCACAGGAGTGCTGGCCCGCACAGCAAGCTGGCCCACGCAGAAAGCTGGTGCAGCAAGATGACACAACAAAAAGAGACACAGAGGAGAGACAATAAGAGACGTAGCAGCCCAGAGAGTTGAGGTGGTGCAAGAGAATGAGTACCTCTCTCCCACTCCAGAAGGTCCCAGGATTGGTTCCCGGTGCTGCCTAAAAAGAAGACAGGGAAGCGGACTTGCCCAGTGGATAGGGTGTCCATCTACCACATGGGAAGTCCACGGTTCAAACCCTGGGCCTCCTTGACCCGTGTGGAGTTGGCCAACGCACAGTGGTGATGCGTACACAGAGTGCCATGCCACGCAGGGGTGGCCCCCTGCGTAGGGGAGCCCCACGCACAAGGAGTGTGCCCTGTAAGGAGAGCCACCCAGCGCGAAAGAAAGTGCAGCCTGCCCAGGAATGGTGCCCACACACACAGACAGTTGACGCGGCAAGATGACGCAACCAAAAGAAACACAGATTCCTTTGCCGCTGACAACAACAGAAGTGGACAAAAAGGAGAACACACAGCAGACAACTGGGGATAGGGAAAGGGAGAGAAATAAATAAAATAAATCTTTAAAAAATATATAAATTCAAAAAATTTAAAAAATAAAGAGAAGACAAGCAGACACAGAAGAATGCACAGCGAATGGACACAGAGAGCAAACAACTGGGGTGGGGTGAGGTGGGGTGGGGGAATAAATAAATCAATCTTCAAAAAAACCACAATGACATGAAAAATAGTAAAACTAAAACAAAGCCAAAAAAAAAAAAGGCTCTTATCATCTTCATCATATCGTCATCCTCATTTCTACAATCTGCCTCATATGCTGAGGCAGGGCAGGAAAAGCCCTGCTATTCTTTTAGTCTGCCCAGGCTAAGCAGACAACAGCAAGACTCAAAAGAGACCATATAAGAGACAAAAAAAAGGATGACACAACAAGCAAAAAACAGAAGAGATATCACAATAGATATAAAATCAATTCTTGATTAACCATACTTAGGAGGAGAGGGAAGACTGTATTTAAATTGAAGGAAAAAATCTCTTCCTCAAAATATTACAGGTTGAGGGGAGTGGACATGGCTCAAGCGATAGAGTTTCTGCCTATCATATGGGAATGACCTGGGTTCAATCCCTGGGGCCTTCTGGTGAAAAAGAAGAAAAGAAAGCATGCCTGCGCAGCAACCCAGTGCTAGTGTGAGTGCCAACACAGTGAGCCAGTGCCCGCGCAAGTGAGTCACGTAGCAAGATGATGACGCAACAAAAGAGAGACAAGGGCAGAGTCAAGGCAAAGTGCAGCAGAAACCAGGAACTGAGGTGGCACAATTGACAGGGAACCTCTCTCCCTATCAGAGGTCTCCAGGATCAAATCCTGATGAATTTTAGAGGAGAGAAAATGAGAAGAAAAGAACACAGACAGCAAAAACAGCAGGGCGGGAGGAGGGGAAGGGGGGAAATAAATAAATCTTAAAAAAAAGAAAAGATTACAGGTCGAAAAACAATTTTTTTAAAAAATTAGACATTGCAGCTTCTTGGAGTACATAATTATTTAAGAGGGAACAAAGCACAATGGTTAAGAGTGGACTCTCCACCCAGAATGCCTGCGTTTGAATCCTAGCTCTACCATTTCCAAGTTGTGTGACCTTAAGCTAGCTACAGAAATTCCTTGTGTCTCAATTTCCTCATCTGTAAAAGGGGGCTAATATTATACCTATCAGTGTTAAAGGGTTGTTGTGAAAATTAAATTAGTTAATATATGCACATATAAAGCAATAAGAACTCAGAGATGTATTCACCAAATGCAATGAACGTCTCATGATGATGGAGGAGATTGTTGTTATCAGGGGAGGAGTGGGGTGAAGGGAGTGGGGGGTATATGGGGACCTCATTTTTTTAATGTAATATTAAAAAAATAAAGACAAAAAATAAATATATAAAGTAAAAAATCATAATTAACAAAAAATAAATAAAGCAATAAGAAGAGCACCTGGTTAATAGCGCTCAATAAGGGTTAGCTTTTATTAATATTCCTATTGCTTCTATTGTTATTTAAGCTGATTTAATACTAAGTTGATTATGTTTAACTTACTATTAAAATTTTTTTTAAAGATTTATTTTTATCTATTTCTCTTCCCTTCCACCGCCGCCCCCCCCAGTTGTCTGCTGTGTCCATTCACTGTGTCATCTTCTGTGTCTGCTTATATTCTTGTCAGTGGCACCTGGAATCTATGTTTCATTTCGTTGCGTCATCTTGCTGCATCAGCTCTCCATGTGTGCGGCGCCATTCCTGGGCAGGCTGCACTTTTTTCGCACTAGGTGGCTCTCCTTATGGGGTGCACTCCTTGGGCATGGGGCTCCCCTATGCGAGGGACGCCCCTGTGTGGCACGGCACTCCTTGAGCACATCAGCACTGCATGTGGGCCAGCTCATCACACAGGTCAGGAGGCCCTGGGTTTGAACCTTGGACCTCCCATGTGGTAGGCGGATGCCCTATACATTGGGCCAAATCCGCTTCTCATACTATTAAAATTTATTTGCTGTCCTTAAACACAAATTAAGTGATTATAGAGGGAAGCAGAGGTGATAGGTAGGATTTAGAAGTGCTTGGGCAGCAAGCTGGCAGAAAAAGATGATGCAACAAGAGACACAAGAAGAAAAACATAATGAGAGACACAACAAGGCAGGGAGCAGAGGTTCCTGGTGCATCCTAAAGAAGAAAACAAGACAGCAAGCTGGAGCAACGGGCAGGCATGGCAAGCTGACATAGCAAGATGACACAACAAGAGACACAAAGAAGAAAAACATAATGAGAGACAACAAAACAGGGAACAGAGGTGGCTCAAGCAATTAGGTACCCCCCTCCCATATTGGAGGTCCTGGATTCAATTCCCAGTGCCTCCCAAAGAAATAACGAAGACGAACAGACAGCAATTGCAAACAATAAGGGAACAGGAAGAAAGAAATAAATAAATAAAAATCTTTTTTAAAAAAAGTATATGGGGGCATAGCAGTTTGATATTATTAATGAATTCCAAAAAGAAATATTGGATTATGTTTGTAAACTGATCTTTTCCTCCGCACATATAAGATTATATTGGATTCAGAGGCTACTTAATTAAGTAATCAGGTACACTTCTTGTGCCATTAGGGCATTGAGCCCCCACCCTTGGTGGGTGGGAACTCACAGATAAAAGGCATGGCAAAGGACAGAGTTAGAGGGTTTCTGGTGTTGGAGTTTTGATGTTGGAATTTGATGCTGAAAACTTAAGCTAGAGCTCACAGAGGAAAGAGAAGCCAGCACCAGGAAGAAAGAAACCTTGAACCCAGAGAGAGGCAAGACCCTGGAAGGGAGGAATCCAGGAAGCATGAACCCTCGCAGACATCAGCAGCCATCTTGCTCCAACACATGAAAATAAACTTTGGTAAGGGAAGTAACTTATGCTTTATGTTCTGGTATCTGTAAGCTCCTACCCCAAATAATTACCCTTTATAAAAACCAACTAATTTCTGATATTTTGCATCAGCATCCCTTTGGCTGACTAACACAGCGGGGAAGTGGGCATAGCTCAGTGGTTGAGTGCCTGCTTCCCATGTACGAGGACCCAGATTCAATCCCTAGTACCTCCTAAAAATTAAAAAAAAATAGAAGTGTAAAGCATAGCAACAGAAGATACATTAGGATGAAAAATGTCTGTGGATAGTCCAAGAACAGATTTTTTAAAAGTTGGTAAGATAGAGAGATGGATAGACAGATTTGTGATAAAGCAAAACAAGTAAAAGATAGTGATAAAATCTAAGTAGGGGGCAGCGGCTTGACCCAGTGGTTAGGGCGTCCATCTACCACATGGGAGGTCTGCAGTTCAAACCCCGGGACTCCTTGACCCGTGTGGAGTTGGCCTATGCGCAGTGCTGATGCACGCAAGGAGTGCCATGCCACCCAGGGGTGTCCCCTGCATAGGGGAGCCCCACGCGCAAGGAGTGTGCCCCATGAGGAGAGCTGCCCAGCACGAAAGAAAGTGCAGCCTGCCCGGGAATGGTGCCGCACACACGGAGAGCTGACACAACAAGATGACGCAACAAAAAGAAAGACAGATTCCCATGCCACTGACAACAACAGAAGCGGACAAAGAAGACACAGCAAATAGACACAGAAAACAGACAACCAGGGTGGGGGGGACAAGGAAAAAAAAAATCTAAGTAGGGAAGCGGACTTGGCTCAACAGACAGAGTGACTGCCTACCACGGTTCAAACCCAGGGCCTCCTTGACCCATGTGGAGCTGGCCCACGCGCAGTGCTGATGCGCACAAGGAGTGCCCTACCACACAGGGGTGTCCCCTGTGTAGGGGAGCCCCACTTGCAAGGAATGTGCCCCATAAGGAGAGTCACCCAGTGCAAAAGAAAGTCCAGTTTGTCCAGGAGTGGCACAGCACACACGGAGAACTGACGCAACAAGATGACACAACAAAAAGAGACACAGATTCCCAGTGCCGCTGACAAGAATACAAGCGAACACAGAAGAACACACAGCGAATGGACACAGAGAACAGACAACTGGGGGGGGGAGGAAGGGGAGAGAAATAAATAAAAATAAATCTTTAAAAAAAATTTTTTTAGAAGTCTAAATAGTGGATAAATGAACATTCACTGAAAATTCAACTTTACTCTATGTTTAAAATTTTCCTAGGGAAACGGACTTTGGTTAGGGCGTCCGTCTACCATACGGGAGGTCCGCATACCATACGGGAGGTCCGCAGTTCAAACCCCGGGCCTCCTTGACCCATGTGGAGCTGGCCATGCGCAGTGCTGATGCGCGCAAGGAGTGCCTTGCCACGCAAGGGTGTCCCCCGCGTAGGGGAGCCCCACGTGCAAGGAGTGCGCCCGTGAGGAAAGCCGCCCAGCGTGAAAAGAAAGTGCAGCCTGCCCAGGAATGGCGCCGCCCACACTTCCCGAGCCGCTGACGACAACAGAAGCGGACAAAGAAACAAGACGCAGCAAATAGACACCAAGAACAGACAACCAGGGGAGGGGGGGAATTAAAGAAATAAATAAATCTTTAAAAAAAAAAAAAAATTTCCTGATAAAATTCCGGGGGAGGGGGTGGGCATCAATCCCAGTTCTAGTTTTTGACTATGCTGCCTATCCTCTAAGCCTAATCTCCAAAGGAAAGATCTAATGGTGATAGAACTGCTCATCATCAACATTTTCCTATACCAGAAGATCAGTGTTTGAATGCTGACCTTGACCATCGAGGCATGAGTGGAGACAGAGCAGAGAGAAGGCAGAAAACAAGAACATTGTGACATTATAATGACATCAGTACCCCTGCTCAGGAGAACCTCAGAAACGAGGTTCAAGGCTAAGGAAGGGGCAGGTGGAGGGTGGGCAGGCGGCACACACTTACTCATGGACTCTGCTGTCACCATAGAGATCACTCAGGCCAAAGCTGATGTAGTGCCAGTGCTCAGGGATGTTAGCAGAAGGACTCCCCACGTTCCTGTACATGCTAACATAGTCCAATGGGTCTGGACCACCCAACCTGCAAAAGACAAAACAGAGGTATGTCAGGTGAGCCTGGATACCAGACAATGTCAAGCTAAGGGGCTCTGCCTTGCAAACCTAAAGTCCCCATCCTGGAAGAACCTAGGGTGAAAGAAGACTAAAGGAAGGCCACATCTCTCTGGCATGAGATCAAGGGATTGGAAGCGGCCCATCTCCACATGCACAAAAAGCTCCCTTCTACCTCCAAACAGGCAGGACCTCTTTTAGAGATAAAATAGACTAGATGCTTGCTTGCTTTGGGCTTCCTGCTGTTTCAAATTACTGAGCACAAATGGGATTGCCAGGGATTATCTCTCTTCCATGGTGCCTGGTAAACACATCAAGCTTCAAGGCAAGAGGTGCATCAGTCAATCAACTGGCCTCTGTTGAAAGCCTATTCGGAACATCCCCAATAGGCATTGTTCCAGGAAGCAGAGGCTGTGCTCCACTCCTGCCTCTTAGCTAGCTAATTCCTGAAAGACTATATTGTGCCCTATGTTAATTACAGTTTGTTCTAAACAAACCCAAAGCCTACAGACCCTGCAGACCAAAGCTGGTCCTTTATCATTGCAAGTGACAAAGGCCAAACTTAGGCTGGCTCAGCTCTGCAGAGAGAACTGTGATTGCCTACATTTGGAAAATGATCCCTGGAGACTGCTGGCTCAGAGGTAAAACTGCAACATTAAATGATTTGGGGCCTCTGAGGACCACGTTAAATTTTCCCCACAATTCCAACAGCTAGGCAGTTGTGGAAGAGAGTCAGTCATTATCTCACTCTAAGGATTTAATTCAATAAGGGTTCCATTTAGTAGAGTAATTAGTGCTTAAAAAAAAAATCCTGCTTTTCTTCAGAATGGGTCTGGAACCTCCAGAGATCTGAGAAACAGACTAAACGGAAACCACCAGCGGAAGAAACTCTGCACTTAGCCCACAAACACTCTACATTTGAGCTGCCTTGGGCATCTGACCATTCCACAGACTGCAAAATTTTGTCTGCCCCTAGGACATTGGGGGAGAGCACTTTGCAACCAGGATAGTATGCTGAAGGAAAGCTGATGACCAAATAAGAGATCTATTACTTGTGATCCCAGCAAGTACCAGGCAATTGAAGCACTATTTAAAGCCATTAGGTCTGCTTTCATTCTCTTTCACCAGAATATTATTTGCCTTTGTAGAAATCCTTATTCTCTGCTAGGAAATGTTGTTATTTATAGAACTTAAAGGGAAGCTGCTGCAAATAACTTAGAAATTTAACTAAATGGGTTAGGAAAATGGCTAAATCTCCATGTCTGCTCTTAGCTCTGATTTCACCATATCATATGACTTATCCCTCAACTGATTGGATTTAGAAAAGTTTGGTGGAGGAAAGAAAAGGGCAAAGAACCCTGGAAGGGCCCTATTATAGAACCCCTAAACAGAAGAGAATGACTATAAGCCCTATATTTGCTCCAGTTTCCTGCTGCAAATTCCCAGTCCTTCCCATTCAGCAACAAGTGGCCAAATGGTTTACACCAGGCTTGCAGCTTCTGCCATACCACTGTAGCTCACGTTGCATTTCCACATCTCCCAGGTGTCACATCAAAGGGAAAGGTTTTTCTCAAAATTCCAACTGCAAGGAGTGATCAAGAGTCAGACAAAATTAACCTTGGCCCCAAGCACAGTGTGTTCTGTTCTATTACACAGAGACCTGACTGGAGGCAGAGGAGTATGGGGAAAACAATCTATTTTGCACATAGAAAATGTTCTCCAAGGACCCAGAGCACCCCTCAACTTTCTCCAGAAGAGAGGAACCTGACTTCAAATGGCAGGCCAGGTATAGGACTGAAGTGGGTCCAGGGCACAGGCACCTCTCTGCCTCTGTTCCCTCTCACCAGTCTCAGCTTTCAACCAGGATTTCTTGGCCAGCACTGCTAGTCAAAGAGCCATCCTTCCACTGTAGAAAGAGGAATCCCAAGGTATCCTGGGCCACTGCCAGATCCACACAGCCTTGGTCAGTCATTCTGCTATGAGAAATGAAGAGGCCTCTTGGAGTACCAGCTGCTGAGCCCTTCCTTCTTCTATTTCTGCATCTAGGCAGCATTTCTAATTTCACAAAGTGCTGTACAACCCTCTTCAGCCCATCTCTGAAGATAAGTCCTGGCCTGGTTAACAAACTTGCAGCAGGAAGGGGGGAAAAAAGTTGCCCAAACCAGTCTTAGCCCTTTGCATGTTCTTCAATACCTTTTTCACACAGTTCCATCCTTTATGATCACTGGGTGACAGATAAAAACAGCTGCCCAAGTCTATACAGGGATTACTCCTCACACTTAAATGAGGCCTGAACTAACAGCAGGCAGAGCTAGGCCCACTTTCTCACAACATATTTAAATACAGAAGTACAGTGAGAATGGGTGACTAAGCAAGAATTGCTTTCCACTCAGGCTCTCTGCAAAAACTAGCAACCAAAGATCACTTCGCCTGACAGAAGGAACTTCACTACCAGCTACACCTCCTCCTGGTTGCCCAGACAGACAGACTGCTCCCCATGGTCCTCCCAACGAGCAGGTAACTGATCCCAAGGCCCATCACGCAGACTGCTCTAGGGCCTGCATCCTTCCACCGACACAGGGAACAGGCCTCAAACCCGCAAAGCCTGGCAAAGCTATCTCTAGAAGCAAAAGGCAGTCACTGAAGAGACTCAGTCCCAAAGGAAGAGGTAACCAGCCAAGACATCCACTCTAGTCTACCTTTCTCCTTCAGGTCTATGTATCCCTTTGCCCACACCCTAAGCAGCCGCCTGAACTGTCTTTCCAGGCCTGCTGAACTTGAAGGGAGCTGCTGAAGGGGAGCACCTAGTTCAGTGCCTGTGTGAGTATAGTCCTGGCCAGATTCAACCAAATCCTTAGTCAACATTTGATCTAGAAAGACCACAAGGACAAGCTCTTTTCCAGAGCCCCATTTTCGGCCAGAGGCTGCAGAAAGTTTGCAAACAGGAATGGGATACTGGAAAAGACCCGTTCCAACACCAAGGGCAGCCCATCTATATAGAAGCCAGGCTGACTGTTAAGGAGCTACTTGATGGTTACGCTCTTCAGCTTCCCTGAGAAAATCCTGCCTAAATGCTGCCTGAATCCTGAAACCCATAGCCAGAAAGCTCCTCTTAACATCTTACTGCACATCTCCCGTCCTCCCTGCCCAGGGTCCCAGGTTCCCACCATTTACTTCCCAGTAAAATGGAAGCTGTGGTCCCCATAAGTCCCGAGCCAATGGATCTCCTTGACCCTGCACCCTCTTCTAGTCAATGTCCCAAAGCAAAGCAGCTGCAGAGCCAGATGGAAACTCAGCATAGAGAAGAACTGTGTAAGTAAGAAAAGTTCATCAGGAAGAGTTGCTCCCACAAACTTCAACAGCAACAGCTGTGCACTGATATTATGTCTGAACTCATTCAGAAAGTACCAAAGGAGACCTCCTCCTCATCCCGTCACAAGGACAACTTTCTCAACTCGTTCCCCTTCTAATTCACAGGAAAGTCCTGTGCCCCCAGATGCGTCCCTAACCTAGGCAGTCTCGAGCCCTCATCTTCCCCAGCCTCGCTCCTCCAAAGTCCTCTCTTTTGCAACCCAGGACCCGCCTCGCCTCCCCATTCCACTTCAGCCCCCGCTGGGCTTCCCCTCGCCTACTAATGACCCCCTGCTGGCGCCCCCTCCTTTCCCCGCGTTTACAGTTCCCCCTCTCATTTCGTTCCCCACGCAGCTCCGTCACACACCCCCAGTTCTCACACCCTCCCCAAATCCCTGTTAACTCTTCACTGACCACAGGCTCCGTTAACCGCTTTGTCCCCATTCCCAACTTGAGCCCTAACTCCTAACCTCGCAGCAGGAAGCCCTCCTTCCAAGTGCTTTACCCTTACTCCCGCAAATTTCTTTGCCCCGGGCGCCTGCCACCCCCGTCCGTCTCCCCAAGGCCCAGGGCATACCAGTACTTGACGATAGCTGTAACCTGAAGCGGATTCGGCTGGTCTGGGTAAAGGCGGCGGCACTCTCCGTAGATGGCGTGCAGTCCCGGGGGGAAGAGAGAAGGGAAGGCCGGGGGGGCAGTAGGGGCAGGGGCCGGGGGCGCGGCGGGGCCGGGGGCGCCACTAGGCCGCAGCTCCGCCATCGGGGCGCGTAGGGCGCTGGGGGAACCGGGGAGGGTGGGTGAGGGGGAAAGCACTGACGGACCAGCGGACAGTCTCCGTGGGTGCGACTCCCCGAAGCGATTCGGGTTGCAGCGAGGTCTACGCTCCGCGCCTGCGCAAGGAGGACCGTCCGCCCAGGCCGCCGCCGCCGCGGAGTCTGCCAGCGGGAGCCTCGATGCCTCAGGGCGCTCAAGGGGGCGGGGCGCAGGCGCGCCCTATCCAGGCACCAATTGGTTAGCGTCTGTGCCAGTCACAGATAGGGAAGGTGTGACCTGACAATAGGCTCCGCCTCTGCCTCCTTGTGCTGAGATTGTCCCAAGGCTCTTGAACTCCCCCTAGTGTTAGAAAGACCCCAGGTTCAAACAGAGATGTTGAGCACGCTCTGAAGTACTAGGGTCCCACGAAAAGCACTGGGAAGAGCACTGACAAAAAGGGTTGCTACTGTCCTGCTGACACACTATTTAACAAGGATTTAATTTAACCATAATTCTGACACTGGATTGATTTATTCTTCAGCATGGCATTAGTTTTAACAAGTTATTAATCCAAAGCTTCCTGCTGTCTTTGAATATCTAAAGACTGACACTTTTTAAAATTAGTCTGTTTTTTAAAAGATACACAGATCACAAAAAAATGTCACATTAAAAAATATGAGGTTCCCACATACCCCAACCCCCACACACCCCCACTCCTCCCATATCAACAACCTCTTTCATCATTGTGGCACATTCACTGTACTTGGTGAATACATTTGGAGCACTGCTGCACCACATGGATTGTAGTTTACATTGTAGTTTACACTATCCCCCAGTACATTCAGTGGGTTATGGCAGAATATATAATGTCCAGCATCTGTCCCTGCAATATCATTTAGGACAACTCCAAGTCCCGAAAATGCCCCCACATTTCATCTCTTCTTTTCTCTCCTTGCCCTCAGTAACTACCGTGGCCACTTTCTCCACATCGATGCTACAGTTTCTTCCATTATTAGTCACAATAGTTCTATAGTAGAATCCCAGTAAATTCACTCTAATCCATATTTTATTCCTCCATCCTGTGGACCCTGGGTTGGTGATGTCCGCTCCACCTTTATACCAAGAGGGTGCTTTGACTGACACTTAACACCGCCAAATTCATGGGTCCTATGCCGAAATAAATCAAGTCGATAAGTAATAAATTCCTATTTCAGAGTTCTGTCAGAAAGTAACAAGTGTTGGGTAAGCCAGGATTAATTTAAATAATGTGGAAATTATTTAATAAATGCTATTTTTTTTCTTGTTTTAGGTAAAGGGAGGCAGATTGCCTTGAGACACTACAATATTCTTTATCTGCGATAGGCTTGCCCTTCCCCATTACCTTTTTTTTTTTAATTTTTTAAAGATTTATTTTTTATTTATTTCTCTCCCCTTCCCCCTTCCCCCAGTTGTCTGCTCTCTGTGTCCATTCGGCTGTGTGTTCTGTGACTACTTCCATCCTTATCAGTGGACTGGGAATCTGTGTTTCCCCTTGTTGGGTCATCTTGTATCAGCTCTCCGTGTGTGCGGCGCCATTCCTGGACAGGCTGCACTTTCTTTCGCGCTGGGCGGCTCTCCTTACAGGGGCACTCCTTGCGCGTGGGGCTCCCCTACGCAGGGGACACCCCTGCATGGCAGGGCACTCCTTGCACGCATAAGCACTGTGCATGGGCCAGCTCCACACGGGTCAAGGAGGCCCGGGGTTTAAACCGCGGACTTCCCATATGGTAGGCGGATGCCCTATCCATTGGGCCAAATCCTCTTCCCCCATTACCTTGATTCTAAAATTAACAAGGATAATTTTTCTTTAATTTCTAAGGCTTTAAATTAGGAATTAACTTCCTGTTGATTGTGAAGAAGTGCAGAGAAAGGGACAGGAGTTGGCTACCAGTGCTATTGAATAAAGGGTCCCTCCAACTTGAATGGGGAAAATAAAAAATCGCCTATACTTAATATCTAAAAGAATTTAACACAGGGTCTCAAACGGATATTCGTACACCAATATTCATAGCAGTATTATTCACAATAGTAAAAAACTGGAAGCAACCTAAATGCCCATCATCAGGTGAATGAATAAACAAAATGTGGTATACACATATTACTCAGCCATAAAAAGGAATGACGTTCTGATACATACTACAACACAGATGAACCTTGAAGACATCATGTTGAATGAAATGAGCCATACACAAAAGGATAAAATTGTGTGATTTCACTTACATGATACACCAAGAATAAACAAATTCCTAGATTCATAGAGACAAAGTATATTACCGGTTTTTGGGGGGAGGGTGTGTGAGGCATTATTGTTTAATGGGTACAGTGTTTCTGTTTGAGGTGATGAAAAAGTGTCGGAATGGATGGGGGTGATGTTAGCTCAATGCCGTGAATGTAATTATTATCACTGAATTGTACACATGAAAGTGGTTAAAATGGGAACCTTTGCGTTGTATTACGTTTCCATGATAACAATAATAAAAGCAAATCACTTTCACCAGTATTTCCAAATGTGTCTTCAGACTATTGTCAGCCTGTTACAAAGTTTACACCTATTCCAACCCCGCCCCCAAAAGTGAAAAGCTGCAATATCCTGCTTTCTCCTTTAAAGCTACTATTCTTCCGTGTGTGTGTGTTTTAATATGTCCTTTCTGTTAGAGAATAATGGTAATAGGATTTTATTTTTAATATCTTAAAGACCCAAGTAAAAACATGGCAACCTTATATTGCTCAGGCATGACTTATCTATAAAATCCAAACATCCACGAATTACTGACCAATCCAAACCAAAAGACAGGCAAGTATTAAAAAAACTACATACTTCAGCATGCACCGCGAACCACTTCGAACCTGCAACACAAAGCATCAATTTGTGTCCTCGTCTCTTTATGTACACTACAAACTCCAGGACACTGCGCGACGGGAACGCTAACGCCCAGTCATTTAAACTAGGCGGGTCTACGAAGCAAGTTGGTCCAACAAACGAGGAGCAAGGCATGCTGGGGGTTGTAGTTCTTCGCAGTCGAGGTAGGGCCCCTCCCTGGCCACACTGTACCGGCGGCTAGACTGCGCATGCGTGTCACCGGCGTTAGCAGCGAACCCCGGCAGGCAGTTCTTTCCTCTGAAGGAGAGATTACTCTGCTATGGAGTCCTACGATGTGATCGCCAACCAGCCTGTCGTGATCGACAACGTGAGTTGCGTCTTTCCTTTCTCTAAAAGGATTTGTGGTTTCCTCCCAGAACGGACCGCTTCCTAGGTTGCAGGCAGGGCCGCCGGCTCTTTGTCACTGGCCCGGCCTGTCAGGGGGGTTCATAGCCGCCACCTCTGTTCTCCCCCACCCACAGTCCGCAGGCAAGGCGGTTTAGGATGGAGAACTTTGGGGTGGATAAAGGGAAGAGCTGTAGTCCGAACCAGGTCCTTGGGTCCTCGGCTCGAGGGGCCTTAACCGCTCTGTGAGCCCCCAGCGCCCGCCCTCTCCCCAGCTTCCGATAATTCTATTGGCTATTTTGGCTGTCCATCTTGACCAATGACCCCGCCTCTGGGCCTTGCCGGATGAGGGCAACCGTATGCAGTGATTGGCCCGCACCTCTGCTTTTCTTCCTGGCCGCCATAGTGTTGCCCCTCTCTAAGGGGCGGGGCGCTGCACCAGGGCTGAAGGGATTGGCTTCGGGTGGGGCGAGAAAGGCGCGGCTGGCCAGCGGGTCCAGAAGGGCCAAGTTCCTTTCGGTCCGGTACGAGCGCGGTATATCTGAGTGGGACCCGAAAATCTGGTACCAGAAATGGCCATAGGGTTTCATTCATTTCTGCGATTATAAAATATAAAGTTAATAAAGGTTGAGAAGAAAGGAAAATGACAAAGCAATCAGGAGGTGCTTTCCTCTTCGGAACGCTATTTGTTGGGTGAAGAAACTATTTATGAACATATTTGCAAGACGTTCTAATGCTTACAAGGAGCTTTCACATACTTTCGAGTTGGGTCTTCACAAAAACTGGGCGGATAGTTAAGAAAGGAAGTTTGTTATTTTACAGATGAGAAAACTGAAGCGTGTAGAGGTAAAGTGAGCCCAAGGTCACACAGTAGATGTGCCCTAAATATAGTTTTATTCGTTATTCATTTTGCTAGCATCCCACGCAAATGCATTAGTAGTGACAAATGGGAAAGAATCAGAATACTACTTTTACTGGGGTGGGGCGGGCAGTTGTAAAACAACTGCATTTCTGTCTTCCACTGAAAGGTGATGGTCCCCCCAGGATAACCTTTCCGTGCCCCTTCCAGGTCCCTCCATTGAGGCAAAGCTACCAATCCCCTCTACCCTAAACTGACTCTGTTGAGCCAGCCCTTGACCATGTTACAAGGTACTTTCATTGCATCATCTCTTTAAGCTTCAACCCTGGTCTCTAGATAAGAATTACTATCTTCAGTTTCTATGTGAAACAGTCTTGGAGAAAGTAAATGATTTTAAACCACCTAGTTTATGATCTGAGGAACCCAAACTGAGTTTGAAATCCAGTCCCAAGTTCTTCACTCTTTCCAAGGAAAAGTGTTTTTTTGTTGTTCACTTTCTTTCTCTCCATAGTTGTGGCTTCTGCTTGAAGGATAAGGTTGAGCTCAATGAGACACCCTTTTTGAGAGGATTTTTTTAAAAAAACTTTGTCTCCCTTACTAGACCATTAAATCCTTGTGGGGAAAATGGCATTCTTTTATTTTTTATTAAAATTCACCATCACACTCCACACACACACCCACAGTACTTGGGGCAGTGCCTGGTGCACACAGTGTACCCAATAAATGCTTTTTCATTGGTTTGGTGGGTAGGTGGATGAATGACTGAATATTTCTATCATAGTAACAAAGCTGTCCCTAAATAAAGGATGGGGGGAACCCCCAGTTAGTTTTTGCAGAGTTGATTGAACTTCTTGTTTTTGATTTTGATTTCCAGAGAACACTACCATTTCTATCTTCAGCCAGTCTCTGTGTACTCATCTGCCCTTTTCTTAGTTATAATTAATTAGCAATTGGCAGCAATCTCCTATTTTCAGAAGGATCAGTCCATACATCTGACTAGATCCTTTGCTTTTTGAATGGTAGGGCAGAAGTTCTATCTCCAGGCATTCTCCTTAAAGTAGTTTAAGCTGGGAAGCAGACTTGGCCCAATGGATAGGGCATCTGCCTACCACATGGGAGGTCCGTGGTTCAAACCCTGGTCCTCCTTGACCTGTGTGGAGCTGGCCCATGTGCAGTGCTGATGTGCTCAAGGAGTGCCCTGCCACACAGGGGTTTCCCCCCGCTTAGGGGAGCCCCACGCGCAAGGAGTGTGCCCCATAAGGAGAGCCGCCCAGCGTGAAAGAAAGTGCAGCCTGCCCAAGAATGGTGCTGCACACACAGAGAGCTGACACAGCAAGATGATGCAACAAAAAGAAACACAGATTCCCGGTGCCGCTGATAAGGATAGAAGCAGTCACAGAAGAACACACTGTGAATAGACACAGAGAGCAGACAACTCGGGGCGGGGGGGTGTGAGGGAGAAGGAGAGAAAAAAAAAATCCCTAGAACCTGAAATAAAAGTTGAAAAAAAAAAAAAAAAGGAAAAGAGCTCATTTAAAAAATAAATAAAGTAGCTTAAGCTGATGATTCTTAGTTTTTCCTTTGTCTTTTCTGGTAATTATATGAAATGCATCAAAGCAGTGGTACATTTTCAGTTTTTGTTTGTTTTGTTTGTGTTTTTAATTCTCAAGATTTTTTAAAATTTCTCTTCCCCTCCTCTCCCCAAGGTTGTCTGCTTTCTGTGTCCATTCACTGTGTGTTCTTCTATGTCTGCTTGTATTCTTGTCAGTGGCACCAGGAATCTGTGTTTCATTTTGTTGCATCATCTTGCTGTATCAGCTCTCCATGTGTGCAGCACCATTCCTGGGCAGGCTGTACTTTTTTCGCACTGAGCAGCTCTCCTTACAGGGCACACGCCTTGAGCATGGGGCTCTCCTACTCAGGCGACACCCCTGTGTGGCACAGCACTCCTTGCAGGCATCAGCACTGCACGTGGGCCAGCTCATCACACGGGTCAGGAGGCCCTGGGTTTGAACCTTGGACCGCCCATGTGGTAGGTGGACACCCTATCCATTGGGCCAAATCCGCTTCCCGATTTCTCAAAATTAAAGATGGTTAGGAAAAATCTTTTGAAATATTTGAGCAAACTTTTATATTATGAGAATAGTGTGGCAAATTTAGCAGCTCCATTGCTTAACATGTTGCTACAATTTTCTTTCTGGGCTAAGGAGAGTGATTAGTGAAAGGAGGAAAAAGAAAGTAGGTTTGCAGCCTTTCTCAGTCTTAAAGACAATTATGACTACTCCTTTCATTCTTTGCTGGCACCAAATCTATTCATTAAAATTTATGAGGACTATGGAGTTGTGTGTGGTTTTTTGTTTTTTTGTTTTTTTTCATTTCTCACCCCCCCCCCCCCCCATTGTTTGTGCTGTCTGCTCTCTGCGTCTGTTTGATTTTTTTTTCCTATTTCTCATTCCCTTTGTTGTTTGTGCTGTCTGCTCTCTGTGTGTGTTTGTTAGGAAGCATCGGAACTGAATCCAGGACCTCCCATATGGGAGGGAGATGCCTAATCACTTGATCCACCTCTGCTCCCTGCTTTTTGTGTCTCTCATTGTGTTTCTTCATTGTGTCAGCTCTCTGCACCAGCGTGTCACGTCAGCTTGCTGTCTTGCTCATCTTCTTTAGGAGCCACCGGAACCAAACCCAGTACCTCCCATGTGGTAGATGGGTGCCCAACTGCTTCTGTTGTTGTCACCAGCACGGGAATCTGTGTTTCTTTTTGTTGCATCATCTTGTTGTGTCAGCTCTCCGTGTGTGCGGCGCCATTCCTGGGCAGGCTGCACTTTCTTTCGCACTGGGCGGCTCTCCTTACGGGGTGCACTCCTTGCACGTGGGGCTCCCCTACACGGGGGATACCCCTGCGTGGCACTGCACTCCTTGCACGCATCAACACTACGCGTGGGCCAGCTCCACACTAGTCAAGGAGACCCGAGGTTTGAACCATGGACCTCCCATGTGGTAGACAGATGCCCTAACAACCGGGCCAAGACCACTGCCAATCTATATATTTAATACTGTAACTTACGTGACATTCAGACTGTTGGTTGGGAAACTTCAGTAAGAATCCATCCCTAATTTGATGGAAAGTGTGAAGAGGAGGTGAATTTTTAGAGATGGCTTCACTGCTCAGTTGTGTATATTTTGAGAGCCATGGATGTGCTTCATACCAAACGAGGTGCTCTAAGGGTAAGAAAGAAGAAACCAGATACTGTGCAGAGAGAGAAACATCATTAGTTAATTACTGGAAATGCCTAGACTAGGGGTCTCAAATTTGGTTCCTGCAGAGGCCAAGCAAGAACAGAAATGCACTAAAAAAGCAAAGGGAGGGGATGGCCTCAAAGACTCTGTGGGCAATTTGGAAGGTGTACTTGAGCAAGTCCGACAAAAGGGCCAACTGCTTCTCATTTCCAGCCAGTTGTCTCCTTGCAGGAAGGCAGGTCCAGTGTTCAGATTTTTTTAAGAGAAGTCAAGAGATATTAAATTTCATATGCAGTCTCCAATGTTTAACTGTTGACCATTAACTTAAAAGCACTTTGTGACCTATAGAGACAGAGACTAGATTAGTGGTTGTCCAGGTCTGGGAGAGTGGGAGGAATTGGGGAGTGACTTCTAATGGATATGGTTTTTTTTGGTGGGGGGGCAATGGGAAAGTTTTAAAATTAGATGATGGTGGGAAGCGGCTATGGCTCAATCAGATGAGCTCCCGTCCATATGGGAGGACCTCAGTTTGCGTCCCGAGGCCTCCTTGTGAAGGTAGGCTTGCCCGTCTGCTGTGGAGCACTGCCTGGCCCGCAAACGCTAGAGAGAGCTGATTCAGCAAGGTGATGCAACAAAAAGAAGGGAGACAAGCAAGAACACAGAAGAGCCCGCAGCGAATGGACACAGAGAGTAGACAGCAAGCAAGCCGTAAGGGGGAGAGGGGAAATAAATAAATAAAGACACAGAAGAACGTACAGCAAATGGACACAGAGAGCAGACAGCACACAAAAAGCCACAAAGTGGGGGGGGGGATATTTTTTTAATTAGATTGTGGTAATGATTGCACAACTATGTGAATATACTAAAAACCATTGAATTGTACAATTTTTTGTTGTTTTAAGGCATTGAACCCTGGGACTCCTATATGATAGTTGTGAGCCCAATTGGTTGAGCCACATCCATTTCCCTGAATTGTACACTTTAAATGAGTAAATTGTATGGTACGTGAACCAACCATATCTCAATAAAGCTGTTTTTTAAAAAGTACTTTGTGGGCCAAACCAAATATACCTTTGGGCCAAAACTGGCCACCAGTTAATAGCCCATGTCCTAGAATCTGTGGCTCCACCACTCTCAGTGTCTTTTTCACAATTGTGAAATGGTAGACAACTAGGTTCCTTCCTAGCAAGTCAAGAATAATCAGGAGTCCCTGGGATAAAGATTACCCAAATCTACTGCACGCACCTTATTGAGGAGTTTGCTATTTTTTGCCTCCATCAAAAGGAGAATGGTCACTGGTAGCTGGAAGCAGACTTGAAGTCTTCAAAAGTGAAATGTTGAGTGAGACCTACTTTTTTAAGAAACCTACTACAGGCATTTGTTTACTTGGCTTTGACATAGTGAATAACAAATGGCATCTCATTTGCCAGCACACAGTTCCTAGTTGTAAATACTATTAAAGAAGTTAGCATGACCCTGTGTATGCTCTCCTGGTTTAGCTAGAGAGACTGCTCAGCCGCCTTCCCCTCCCTACCCGCTCCTCTGCCAACTGCTAGCCTGACAGGCCAGCTCAGGGGCTGCTGGGACAAGCTGGGTCTGGTTCCACCTTGTGCCTCATCCCCAGTGCTGCCTTGGCCTTTCCTGCACCGCCTCTGCCCTGGGCTGCTGCCATTCCAGCTGCTCATTCAAGTTCCATACTTTAGGTTTTACCTGCCAGTCATCTGCAGATGACTAATTTTCATCAGCCAGCATTGAGTATACAGCAAATGCCAGATGCTGCTGATACATAAAACTCTCTGACCGCAAGAAATTTGGGCCACAAGAGACAAAAAATGTAAATCATAAATTCTAATAGAAAGCAGAATGAAATGCATGCTTTTTGTGTGATCTATGTATCTTTAAAAAATAAATAAATAAATATTTTTTTAAAAATGCATGCTACTTGTGGTATAGTTATCTCACAAACTTGCTATGACATCATAGGAAAAGGATAATTCCAACTGGGGATGATTCTTCATGAGGAAGGTGGTGCTTTTTGGGTTGTTTTATGTCAGAAATGATGACATTTCTGAATGGATATTTTACTATACATGAGGTCTTCAAAAAGTTCTTTCAAATTTTTAAAATTTAAAAACATAGTGGTATAATTTAAGTAGTCTGCAAATAACGTTTAGAACAAATATCACACCACAATATGCATTATATTCTTAGTTTAAATTCTATAACAAAAGGAAATAACTGTTACAGATAAAATCAGCTGGGAGAAAGAAAAATCCAATTTTCCTTAAATTATGCATACAGGTTATTTTTGTCTTTGAGTGCAACTTGAATTATTAAAAGTTAAACTTGAATGTTATACCACTCAATGACTTCATAAATATGCTGTAGTGAGCAGGTTTATTTGATGTTAGTTCCGTATGAAGGGAATGAGTCCATTTTCATTGAAGTCCAAGGCAAGGTCAACTCATGACTAAGTTTAATGGCAGCAAAGCCAAACAGTCCTCTTCCCATATGTCACATTTTTGAAACTGCCCAGTAAATTACACAGTAATTAAAGTCCTTAAACTGTACTGGAAGTTGTTGCCTTTAAGTGTTAGTGCTTCCAAATTTCAGGTTTAAGGCTTTAAATGCTTTATCTAATCATATTCGGAGAAATAAAGATAGTTTTCTACTAATCGCTCACCTTTGCTCTTTGGTATGTGGTCCTTATACTCCACTTAACTACAGAAGATATGATTTTCCAAAGCAAGGATTAATACTGACTCAGACTGAATATAAGGGAAACCCATTCCAGGAAGTAATTAGACATGAGAGAATTCACTGAATACAAGAATGATATTTTCTTTCAAAGAACTAGATGGCCCTTTGGGTGGCCAACTGACACAAGCTTCAGTAGAACTTTTAAGGCATAAAGCACCTTTGTTTATTTTAATTTTTATTGTGGTAACATATATATTACCCCAAACAGAAACTGTACCCATAAGCAATAACTTCCTATTTCCCCTCCCTCTGGCCCCTGGTACCCTATAATCTACTTTCTATCTCTATGAACTTGCTTATTCTGGATATCTCACATAAGTGAAATCATACAATATTTGTTCTTTTGTGCCTGGCTTATTACACTTAGCATAATGTTTTCAAGGTTCATCCACGTTGTAGCATGTATCCAAACTTCATTCTGTCTATGGGTGAATAACATTCCATTGTATATATATACTGCATATTGCATTTTGTTTATCCATTCATCTGTTGAGAGACACTTGGATTGTTTCCATCTTTTGGCTGTTGTGAATAATGCTTCTGTGTACATTGGTTTATAAGTATCTGTTCAAGGCCTGTTTTCAATTATTTTAAGTATATACCTTGAAGTGGAATTTCCAGGTCATATGGTAGTTCTATGTTTAACTTTTTGAGGACCCATCACACTATTTTTAGTGGTGATATTTGAATGGAGCCTGTTATATTCTTGCTGAGAAGGACAGAGAAATGAATAAATAAATCTGACATCTTAATCTGCTTTGTTACCTAGACTCTAGTCCTTTTGCTAGTAAACTGAATATCAAATATCCAGAAAAATCATCACTTAACAATATCCAGAGTCAGAAACACAGGACATATTTATTTTTCTTGCTTTCAACCTGTGTCAGGAGATCCAGTTTTTCTGTCTGTACTACCACGCCCAGATGAAGCTAGTGAGCAATCCTGGAAGCTTGATTTAGCAAGTTCCCAGAATTCTCATGTACAGTGCTATTCTCATCTAGCCATTCTGCTGCCCCAGAGCCCTCGGGTTAGTTCTCCTCCCTGGCTTCCACCTCAATTTACAGCTGCACCTTTTCCAGCTCTGTGCTGAACCAACCAGGCCTATGAGTTTGCACATTGTCTTCTGTTTCTCTGGCTTCTGTAGGCAGAAAATCCTGCTCCCTTAGAGAACTGGCTTACCCTGCTTTTCCCATACCCCTTCCTACCCACACCCCCCCCCCCATCTCTGTCTTGCCAGGTTTAGGCCCTAATGGCCAGTGTCGCTTCCTCTTCTTTAGTAGAGCAGGAATAAGAGAGAAAGGGAGGGAACCAGGGGTGTTGCTGGGAAGCCTTGGTTATTTAAGCGACCCCTAATGTGTTTACTGCTTCCTGTGTGGGTTCTGGAAATACCACACACTACCCCAGCAATGGTCAACAAGCAGCAGGAAAAGGCTTGTCTCAGAAGGGCCTTGGGGCAGAAGGGCCAGGGGATCAGGTGTAGTAGAGGAGTTAAGAAGGAAGGGAAGGGTATATCTGCAAGCACTATCAAGCCCCAAGGTCTGTCCTATACGGTTTAGTATCTGTGTCTAGAGTCTCTATTTACATTGTTGGGCCTAGAGATGCTGGTGTGATAAGCCAGATTCTTTTCTGGGCACTCCACAATATACCAAGTATAGGGGATGCAGGATTATAACCATGGATCTTTTCTATTCTTAGGCAAGGCTTTAAGGCTTCCCTGCTCTTTATCATTTGGAGACAGACTAGTAAAACACAGCATGGTGTTCTGCCCTTGCTGTAAGAACCAGATAACATGTGTTCCATGGGAGTCAACATCAAACATGATAACACTCATGGTGGTGTCTGGCATAAAGCTTCTGGAGGGTAGGGAGCATTGAGGCCTGAGCTGGGAAAATAAGTTAAAAACCTCCCATCGCAGTGTTACAAGAATCAGCACATGCTTTTCCTTCCTTGATTGTGTTTCTAAAGTTGACTGCTTTGATATTTCTAGGTACTTCCCTCTTCTCTTCCCCAGGTTTTCTCTTTTTCTTTTATTAATATTATATTTCTTTCCAAAAGTAAAACATGTTCAGTGTAGAAAAGTCAACACCAAAAAATCAAACCATACTTTGAATATACAGTGCAAGTTTTCCTCACTACCTCTCCAGTCCCACTTCCTTCTCTTTAGTGTGCAGTCACATTTTTCAGTGCTCATACAAATGTATACATTACACACAAATTTAAGGTCTTTTAAAAATATATATATAGAAAGAGTACATGTTCTAGAATCTTCTTTTGTTTTTGTGAGACTTCTGACTTCTTTCTCTCTACTCTCTCCTCAGGGATCCGGTGTGATTAAAGCTGGTTTTGCTGGCGATCAGATCCCCAAATACTGCTTTCCAAACTAGTAAGTTATTCTGTGGCTTAATCAGAAATTTGGGAGAGTTATCAGCTTTGTTTTGGGATCACCCTCCCTTTATTAAGAGGAAGGAATTTGTACTTCGATGGGCCTTGGTACTCAAAACAAGCAGCAAGATAGGAGCTAGCTTTTAAAGTAAGCAAAGGAAACAGTGGCAAGGAGCCTCATTTTTAAATCAAATTTGATCTGATACCAAAAATGTTTACCACTAGTGATCATTCCTTTGAATAACTGCCTCTTCAAGGAACTCTCTCTTTAAAGTTCTTCAATAACCCAGGACAGGGTTTAACATTAAACCATACCCCACCATCTTAGTGAGAAAGGGTCTCTCAGAGCTCTCCTCCTAAGGTAGAGAGATTGCAGGCAGGAGAAGAGCAGCACTGGTGCCTGGGGAAGGAGCTTAAAGGGGAGAAGGACGAAGAAAATTCTCTGTCACAGTTACCATCTCACAGTTCTGCTAATAGAAGTAGTGGTCCTGGGGGAGGGGCCAGGGAGACTAAAATTTTTTGAGTTAACCATCTGTTTAGAAATTCTTGTTTCCTTCTCTCTCCTTGTCTGCATATACATTCAGGGAAAAGAAGAATTAGAGGTATTGAATCCTCTAAAATTTGTTTTATCAACTTATAAAATAATATAAATATAATAAAAATATGAAATAATATACAAATAACTTAAAATAATACATGTTCATTGTAGAAATTTTGGAAAATGCGTAAGAGTATAAAGAAGAAAATAAAAATCAACTATAATCTCACTCCTCAAAGATTATAACAGTAAAATTGAATATATTTTCTTCTAGTCTAAGGATGTGCATCTATACGTCTTTCCTGTGTTCTGTTGTGAAATGAAAAGTGACGGTCCTCCTCATTCTCTTCTGCAGTGTGGGCAGACCAAAGCACGTCCGTGTCATGGCAGGAGCCCTCGAAGGTGATATCTTCATTGGCCCCAAAGCCGAGGTAACTCCCAACCCTACAAAAGAAGCCTCAAGCCAACAGAGGATCTTCAGTATTCACCACATGGGGAGTGTCCCAGCAGTTGGACATAGCCATGAGTAAAATCTCCCCTTTGGTTCCTTCACCCTAGGCTTAGGCCATTTATTCCCCCATAGCAGCTTCTGGTCTTGGAGAGAAAGTACCTGGAGTCTTACTTTGGGAAACACTGAAACCATTCTAGAAAATGGGGCTTTTGTCTTTTGTCTTCTGTCAATTCCTGGCCAGTGATCAAATTCACTGGCTTGGTTATCTTTTTGGCAAAAGGGATTCAGTGGGAAGATCCTGGCTTGGATACCCTGGAGATGAGTTAATTAGCACAGTTTTGGCAGAGCCTTCAGGCAGCCTCTAGTAATCAGAACAACAACTTGGAATCCCTGTTGCCAACCTTGGGTCAAAGTGCTGAGCCCCAGAGGTGGGAGCCAAGTTGTTAAAGGGCCAGGTGGGACCAGGCATTGAGGTGGGTGCTTCCTGTTTCTTGCCCTACGGCCACCAGAGGGCCCATGGAAACATAGAAGCCCTCTGCTTTGCCAGCTGCTTGAGTAGTGAGGGTGGCTAGCAGCCTACAGACATAAAGAATGGGTACCCACATTTAGTTCTGAGAGTGTGGATTACGGGGGAGACCTCAGAGAGCTGAAGCTCTTTTGAAGTACTTCCTGGCAATCCAGCCACGACACAGTCCTGGGCCATCAGGGTCCCAGGTGGCCTGGCTAACAGGCTGACTACAGCTGCCAATTCCTGCTCTGTGCCCCCAGGAGCACCGAGGGCTGCTCTCGATCCGCTACCCTATGGAGCATGGCATTGTCAAGGACTGGAACGACATGGAGCGCATCTGGCAATATGTGTATTCTAAGGATCAGCTGCAGACCTTCTCGGAGGAGGTGAGGTTCCCATGTGCAGGGCACCCTGGCAGAGGTGTGCAGAGTTGGTCAGTGCCACTATCCCAGGGATGATGATGATGATAACAGTAACTGCCAAGAGCATTTGAGTTCTCACTCTGTGCCAGGCACCAGGCCATGTGTTTTTCAGACATATTCGAATTTAGTCTTCATACCATTTCTATGAGCTATAGGTAGTATTATCTCCATTTTACAAACAAGAGAAGTACAGAGAAGCCAAGTAATATTTCCAAGATCACAGAGTGAATAAAACATTAGAGCTGGAATTCTGTTTTATTTTTTTGGAAGCATATTCATTGAAATTTAATTTTTTTATTTTGAAATTTTTTAACTTTTTAAAATTTTTATTGTAGTAACATATTTGCTACACAAAACTTCCTATTTTAACCACGTTCAAGTATACAATTCAGTGGTATTAATTGACATTCACAATGTTATGCTACCTTCACCACCATTCATTACTAAAACTTTTCCATCATCCCAAATAGAAACTCTGTACCCACTAAGCATTTTTATCATAGTAATTCAGAATATAGAATTTTAACTAAACCTTCTTGGCATTCAGAGATTTCCAGTATATGTGGGGGCCTATATAAGAATCTTGGAGGACAAGGAGGGGAATGGGTGTGGAGGTGAGGAAAGAATGAGACTTAAAAGGGGCATGAATTTGGAAAGTTGAGAAATTGATTTGGGCAAGGGATAGATGGCAGGCCCAGCTTGCCTTTTTTAGAGGGAAACTGACAAAGGCCCCTGGGTTCTCTAGCCAGTTATGCAGGGTCTTCTCCCCCATTACTGAAGAGGGCTAGAAATCTGGCCTTCCCTGATTGCTGTCTGGGCATCTTTCACCAGCATCCTGTGCTCCTGACGGAGGCGCCTTTAAACCCTCGGAAAAACCGGGAACGCGCTGCTGAAGTTTTCTTCGAGACCTTCAATGTGCCAGCCCTTTTCATCTCCATGCAAGCTGTGCTCAGCCTGTGAGTAGCAGACTGGCTGGCTAGCTTGGCCACTTGGGGAGGAAAAGAGCCCTTTGGCAGAATACAGGCTGCCTCTTCTTTGGGTTAGTCTGGTTCAGAGCAGCTTGAGCACCCCCTGCTCGGGAAGGTTTAAAGATGGTGGGAAAGGGGGAGAGGCTGCGGCTGAAACTGAGCACTGAGGCTTCCAAGTTAAAACCAAAAGAGAACATATGGCTGGCATTGAGACTGTATCCCAATCTCAGTCCTCTCAGAAGGTTCTTCCCTGGACCCTTTGGGAAGGCCATATGCTGCTGTGGCGCTTCCTGCAGGTCCCTGTCATGTGTTAAAATACTTACTGTGTGCTAGGTGCTATGCTAGGCTGGTGACATAGTCATGATCAAAACACCACCATGGTCCCTGTTCTCAGGCCACTGTCACTCCTGTCATGCTCCCACCCTGCCTCTACACCAGGGTTAGGTTCGCTGTGGAGATTGTACCCTGGTGACCTGCAGATGGGATTTGTCTGACCCCATTAAAGAAGTGTGAACCTGCATTTAAAAATGAGCATATTTCATATTAAAACCCAAATTTCTGGCTTCTCTTTAAAAATGGGATAATCTGGTCATAACAGGCCTGTTTTCCTATAGAGCAAAAACCAGCTGGAGCTGAGAAGCAGCTGCTATTTCAGATATGGTTTGTGAGCTTGACTTCACCACCGTCCACTCCATTCTGTGTTGTCTTCCCAACACTGAAGCAGCCAACCAGTTGCTATTTATCAAACATTGGTTATTTTCCCCCTTTCTCTATCAAAAGAGAGAAAACTAAAGACAGACCTAGAATTCCATATGGGTGAAAAAAATCAAGTTTTCTATGAAGTAAAAAAAATATTTATTTTCCTTCACTTTTTTTTTAAGATTTACTTATTTCTCTCCCCTTCCCTTCCCCCCCATCCCAGTTGCCTGTTCTGTGTCCATTTGCTGCATGTTCTTCTTTTTGTCCACTTCTGTTGTTGTCAGCGGCATGGGAATCTGTGTTTCTTTTTTGTTGTTTTTGCGTCATCTTGCTGCAGCAGCTCTCCGTGTGTGCGGCGCCATTCCTGGGCAGGCTGCACTTTCTTTCGCCCTGGGCGGCTCTCCTTACGGGGCGCACTCCTTGCGCGTATCAGCACTGCCCATGGGCCAGCTCCACACAGGTCAAGGAGGCCCGGGGTTAACCGTGGACCTCGCATGTGGTAGACGGATGCCCTATCCACTGGACCAAGTCCACTTCCCTTCCTTTACTCTTTTATTTCACCAGCCTGGCCCCTATAGGCTTTTGAATTTTCCTCTTGTCTAGAAAGTAAAAACTACCCCCTAGGCTGGCTCCCTTGATACAGTTGAAGGCCAGTCAATCTCCTCATTTTAGAAAGCCTGCTGTTCCAGGGGCAGGGAAGGGAGCCTGGAGTTCAGCTCCTTTCATTCAGTTATTCCAGGGCTTGCTGCCATGCTCAGGCTTCCCATTCTAAGGCAACCTTTGGAAAAAGGTAGACCTGTGCTTTGGTTTAGTGACATTGAACTCTAAAAAGAAGTTTCGGGAAACGGACTTTGGCCCAGTGGTTAGGGCATCCGTCTACCATATGGGAGGTCCGCGGTTCAAACCCCGGGCCTCCTTGGCCCGTGTGGAGCTGGGCATGCGCAGTGCTGATGCGCGCAAGGAGTGCCGTGCCACGCAAGGGTGTCCCCCGCGTGGGGGAGCCCCACGCGCAAGGAGTGCGCCCGTGAGGAAAGCCGCCCAGCGTGAAAAGAAAGAGCAGCCTGCCCAGGAATGGCGCCGCCCACACTTCCCGTGCCGCTGACGACAACAGAAGCGGACAAAGAAACAAGACGCAGCAAATAGACACCAAGAACAGACAACCAGGGGAGGGGGGGATTAAATAAATAAATAAATCTTTAAAAAATAAAATAAATAAATAAATAAATAAAAAGAAGTTTCTTCTCAGTGTGAGGAGGCAAGGGTATGTGATAGTTTGCCCCCTTTGCTTCAGTTATGCCACAGGCAGGACCACGGGTGTGGTGCTAGATTCTGGGGATGGCGTCACCCATGCTGTGCCCATTTATGAGGGCTTCGCCATGCCTCACTCTATCATGCGCATCGACATCGCTGGCCGGGACGTCTCTCGCTTCCTTCGCCTCTACCTACGTAAGGAGGGTTATGACTTCCACTCATCCTCCGAATTTGAGATTGTCAAGGCCATAAAAGAAGTGAGTGCTAACCCATGGGCCTCAGGGATGGGATGGGGAATGGGATTAGGGTAGCCAGGACCTTGGGGACCTGAGAGTGAAGAGGAGTGAAGCTCCTGTCTGAGGGCACGGGTCAGACTGCCTTCCCCCAGTCAGGCCTCCTGCCAGATGTGCGAGCTCCACCTTGGGCTCTTCACACTGACCTACTCACCTCCTGAAGTGCTGCCATCTGGTGGCGGGAAATACAGCAGCTTCTATTTCTTAAACTGGGTGGGCGATGGGTTCACAGGTGTTCATTCTGTTTTTTATACCTTTATATAAACTACATGTTACTTTATATCCTTGAAGAGGTCATAATACATTTTTTTCTCTTTAAGTAGATGAATTCTTGCTAACTATGGCTCTAGGGAAATCTCTGAGCTGGGTAGGGGGAACCTACCCTATGGACCCAGAACCATAGTCCTTCCATGAGTAGAAGAGAAAAATGCCTGAGTTGATATCTAAAATTGAGTTGTGGCCTCAGATCCAGGATCCTGAGAGCCAGATTCTTAAGACTGTGCCCACCAGGAAGGTAGACCTGGAAAGAACATACACCTGACACACCATCCAGTGAAGTCTGACAGAGGTTCCCTGCTCCTGCTTCTGGGCCACAGCTCTCATGGCCTTTAGGGCAATTACCATGGAAGGGCAGATTTCTGCAGCAGTGTATCATGCCCCCAGAACTTTGACCAAGTACTTGCCAGGTTTCCTGACAACCTGACTGTTGTGACTGATTCTGCAGAGAGCCTGCTACCTATCCATAAACCCTCAGAAGGATGAGACATTAGAGACAGAGAAGGCACAGTACTACCTGCCCGATGGCAGCACCATTGAGGTAGGTGGCTGGACCTCTCCCCTCAGTTCCCTTATGCTCACAGAACTACCCATGAGGAGGCTGGAGTCAGATGTCCCAGTCCTTTTAAACCTCTGCCTGGAGCAGTGTAGCTCTTGAGTAGCAAGGCTTCTTCTACTCAAGGTATTTTCAATGGTCAGGATGGGACTGGGAAGTGGGATGTTTGATGCAGTTCCTAACTGCTCCTGGACAGCACACAGGGTGATATTCTGGCAATTGCCTCTTCCTGAAACCCCCCACAATACGAAGAAATTTCCATGAATGAGAGGATCCAGATATTAATGCCAAAGTTCTCCTAGCTGGAAAATGCCAGAGCTAGGATTAAACATAGGTGCTTCCCCTCCAGTTTCCCAGCGTCCTTACCTGTATCCTTTTGTTCCAAGAGGCCCTTGACTCATAGGGACTTTACTGAACCTCACCTTCATAGCCACCTGGTTATTAAGAGATGGGCAGAGGAGCCTCTTCTGTTTCCTACCCTGCCAAAGGAACTTGACCCAGCCCCAGCCTCTGAAGCTGGCCTTCCATCCTGCAGATTGGTCCTTCCCGATTCCGGGCACCTGAGCTGCTGTTTAGGCCAGATCTGATTGGTGAGGAGAGTGAGGGCATCCATGAGGTCCTGGTGTTTGCCATCCAGAAGTCTGACATGGACCTGCGGCGCACACTGTTCTCCAACATTGTCCTCTCAGGAGGCTCCACCCTGTTTAAAGGTTGGTCTTCGCTCTTGGTGCCCTGCTCCAGGAAGCTTCCAGACCTTCTGGGCCCAAACACCCAGAGAATTAACTTGAGGTTCTCCTTTTGTGCCCATGCAGGTTTTGGGGACAGACTACTGAGCGAAGTGAAGAAATTGGCTCCGAAAGACGTGAAGATTAGGGTAGGAGCATGGTGGGATTTGGCCTGGGTGGACCTGGGCTTCTAGGGATCTGGAGTGCCCACAGTATGGTCCTCCTCCAGCTCTGCCCAAGTGCTTCAGGCAGCCACAGTCCACACAGAGGCACTGCCAAATGGCTCCCAGGAGCAGCTTCTCAGCCTACACACTAACCCTGAGGTCTAGGTCTTTCAGAAGGGAGGACCCGTTCTCATTCTCCCTTTGCACTCAAAAGAAAGGCAGTTCTAATACCCAGATGAGTATTAAAATACTGGGGGCCGCATGTTAGTCTTCCATGGAAACTGTAAAAATGGTAGAAGACTGACTTTTGCCGTACCAGTGCCCCCCGGCACCCCCTGATCAGGTGGCTCCCCTGAACAGTTTAACCTCTTTGCGGCTGCTGGAGGGAGGTGACCAGCCTGAAAAAAGGAGAGATCCTAAATGGAGGAGGGAGGTTCCTGCCATGGAGTCTGCTCCACCCTCCGTCCTCCCAACAGAGCAGAATCTTGTCCCCAGTGGGCTCAGCTTCCCTGGGAGCTATAGCTACTTAGGGCTGTTGGAAAACTGCCTTCCCAAATGAGTGTCAGGCTGGCTACAGTACCCATGAGAGAGGCCTCAGGGTGCAGCAGGGCCAGAGCTGAAGGCCCACTGTGTGAAATGCAGCCACTGGCATGGAGGAGGACATGCATTAGGAGGGACAGGGAGAGGAAGGAGAAGGAATGGAAGTTCACATTCCTCTTTCCACCTGTTCTTGCAGATATCAGCACCTCAAGAGAGACTGTACTCAACATGGATTGGGTAAGCAGCTTTTTTTGGAGTAAGAACAGAATGGGGAAGTGAAGGCAGTGATTACCCCTTGACCCTACCCCCCTTTTCCAAGAAAAGCCCTAGGGGGACTGGCTAGCTCCATGGATACCCTCTCTCTCTCTCTCTCTAACACACCCTCTTCCTCTGGATTCCCTCCAATTCAGGGGCTCTATCCTCGCTTCTCTGGACACCTTCAAGAAGATGTGGGTCTCCAAGAAGGAATACGAGGAAGACGGTGCCCGATCCATCCACAGAAAAACCTTCTAATGTTGGGACATCATCTTCACCTCTCTCTGAAGTTAACTCCACTTTAAAACTCGCTTTCTTAAGTTGGAGTGTTTGCGAGGAGCTGCCTGTGTATGCAAGTGCGTGTGTGGGTGCGTGGGTACGAGTGTGCGCACATATGCGAGTGCTGTGGGGGATCCCACAGCCCAGAAAGGACAATGAACTGCCCACGATGGTGATGGCCTGAAGCCTGGGGTTGACCACTAACTGGCTCCTGACAGTAAAGAGCTCTGGCAGAGGGCCCACTCCTTTGTCGCCGGGCCTTTGTCTGGCTGTGTGGGACTTATGTTTACTACCGTAGGGAGACCTAAAGGGAGGTAAACCCAAACCCTGTGAGACCTTGCTGCTGCCCATCCCAGGCTGGGCTACCCACCCCCTCAACCTCCCCAGGGTGGCCTGAGGCCCAAGGCAACTGCCGCCTCCCCTTGCTCATCATTCTGCTCTCCATGCCTCTTGATCATGGACTGAACTGAGGGCTGGGGCCAGGGCTGAGTTGATTTTGTTGCAGTTTTGGTTTGGGAAGCTGGAAACACACTCCAGGAGCTGTTACAGAGATTCCGGGGTCAGGAAGAGGGCAGGATGTCCTCAAGTTCACCTGGGGACCAGGAGAGTAGTGCTACTTCTGATTGGCTGCAGAGTTAATGTTCCAGCCCCTAGTGGAGTTAAGGAGCCTATTGGCTCCAGGTCCTGTTCTTGCTTTTCATCCATCCTTTTTGCAATGCCATCTTCAGTTTTATTTATTGAAGTGTTTGTTCAGTAACGGGACTGGAGAGAGGTAGCTTATGGTCTCCTGCCCCCCTCCCCCGTTACCCTATTCACACTAATGTTTACAGCACCTAAGCTTAGCACAGCACACAAGGCCCTGCCATTCCCTGCTAATGGTGAACTGACAGTATCCATAGGCCTCAGGACCAGTTTGGCTCTGAGACTACACTCAAGAGCACTCCCACCAGCCTCTTTCTTTCTCCCTTTTCCACTTGCTTACTGCCCTGGAATCAGCAGGCTGGTTGCTGGTCAAATTTTCTGAAACTGAACTTAGAATCACTTTCTTTGGCAGAGGCCCCTAACGAAGGAGGAGTGTTGGAAATCCAGCCCCCTTAGGACTAGAGAGAAAGCACCAGAACAGCATTAACCAAGTTGCCTTTTCCCACTCTAACAGACCTGGGCGGCCAAGTTGTAGAGGTGGGAAGTCTCCCTCTGGGCTGATCTTGTGCCATTCTTGACTTTGGACCTGCTTGTCTAGAAAGGGAGGGACCCAGACCAGAGTACCAGAAGCTGATGGGCTCAGACCCATCTTCTCTGATCTAGTGGGCCAAGGGACTAGACTGGCCTGCTAGGAGGGTCCAAAGGCCTTCAAGCCCAGAGGGTACAAAGCTGGGGCTAGCATGTCTTTACTGGCACTCCTACCTGTGACACCAAGATCCACCTCAATTAAAAATTCCAGGCAGTATTCACCCCCATGCCATCCTATGACCAAAGGCCCCTGCCAGATGTGGGCCGCAGCAGCAGGTGTGTATGAAAGCAATGTGGCGACCCGCGGACTTCAGTGTGCTTAACCAGCTCACCTTCCTTCTCTTGGCCCTAGCCTGTCCCTTGTGCAGCCTCGCACAAACCATGTTACCTGGTGGGGCCCAGTGTACTTAAATAAAGTTGTTCCGACAGACATGTCAGCTAGACCTCTGACTAGCCAGTGCTGGGCGGGAAGAGGGAGGAACTGAGGCCCAAATCTTGTTTGTCCCCCAGAGGGCACTGTTGTACCAGACCTTGGCTAAGCCCCAGCCTGGCAGGTAGATCTAGAGAAAATGGTGTTCATAGTGTTCATGCCAAAACCCAGGTCAGGAAGTGAGGGGCCCCACCCTCAGCGTACACACTCAGGACCGTGGGTGACACTGCACCAAGTGACGGGAGCAGCTCTTGATACCTGTGAAGTCAAGAGTCTCACAACTTTGTGTAGAAGAATCTCGGGAGCTTGAGATGCTGTTTCTGGGGCCCACTTTCAAAGATGATTAATCAGTTCTCCATTATAAACTTGGACTGGTGGGGAGGGGAATGCCAGGGATTTTACATTTGTTAATCCATTTAATCCTCCCACTAACCCTACAAAGTAGTGTAGGTATTTCTATTATTCCTTTTATAGGTGTGGAAATAGAGCCACAGAAAGATTAAGGAACTTCCCACGGTTCTGCCCTTCATTAGCTAGGATATGAACTCAGCCAATAAGCCTCAGAACCTACCTTCTCAACTGCTGTGCAGATCCTCAAAACACCACTGGCCTACAGCAGTTCTCAAATGGGGCCAATTTTGCCCCCCAGGACACACTTGTCAAGTTTGTCTGTCATACCTGGGGGGCGGGGAATGCTACTGGCATCTAATGAGTAGAGGCCAGAGATGCTGCTAATATCCTCAACAAAGAATTATCCAGTTCAAAATGTCTCCAGTGCCAAGGCCGAGAAACAATGGCATAGAGCAATGGTTCCCAATCCCAGCTGCATGTAAAATCACCTACAGAGCTTTTAAAAACCCCAATGCCCAGACCTATTAAATCCTGATCTTTAGGAATGGAACTCAGACATCAGTATTTTTTTAAGCTCTCTAGGTGATTACAAGGTTGAAAACCTCTGACATAAAATCTCTGGCTCCTCTTCCTTAACTACCATATCCCGGGATGGTATTATACATGGGAATTGCCCTGAGGGGACTGGCTCCAAGCCTGAAAGTTATTTTGCTCCCAAGTCCCCACGCAGTTACCAGTCTGTTTTCTGACTGGTACCTCAGCAAGCTGATGCAAGTAGCCCACCATTTGGGGAAATATTCTCAGGGTGCTTTTCCTACTAGTATCCCAGCCCCACCATGCCACTTCTCATGTGCACAGCAAAGCCCTGAGGAATAGAAATGGCTGGCTTTAATCAGTCTGTGAAATGGACCTCTTAGAGGCCAGTGTGCGTAGGGGTGGGGGAACCCTGCAGCACTGCTGAAGCAGCAAACCCTCAAGAGAAAAACCACTGCTGGGAGGGGCGGGGCAGGGCAGGTGCTTTTGGGACTTAGAGTCAGCTTCCCTGACTGGGCAAGAGGGAACAGTGGTTCCTGACCGCCACAGCAACCCAGTAGGGATCACAGGACAGGCCCGTCCCTTCTTGGTCCTCTTTTTTCCTCCAGCCCCATAGAGGGAAAACAGGTCCCTGAGCACATCCAGCCCAGTCCTTGCCTGAACTAGGCTAGCCAGCCAAGCAAGAACGTGGGCCTCGGTGATGCTCCTGGCTCCGCCAGAACATTCCCATGCTGCATCTGTCCTCCAGGCTCACTGGAGGAAGGTGGAGGAGCAAGACACCAGGCTGGCAAAAGTAGCTCCTGCCCAGGGCTGTGGGCAGTGTCCACCACGGTGGCCTTGCCCCACCTCTCACACTGTCTTAACATTCAGAGTTTGGGCCTGTGACAGGTTCTGGCGCTGGGCTTTGACCACATGCAGGCGTTTGCCCTGCAGCGTGAACTGGGACCAGGTGAACAGCTGCAGCAGAGCACAAGTGATGGGCACCAGCACCAGCAGGTAGAAACAGCCCTGGCGGAGCGTTGGGGCCTGCACCAGGGGTGGGGCGGGGGGCTCCGGCCAGGGCTGGACACTCCCCACAGGGGCCAGTGGGGGCTGCTGGAAGAGATCATGGCCTAGGACAAGAGAACACAGAGAATATGGTTAGCCCAGTTCCCCTCCAAAGTCCACCGTGTGACACCTCAAACACCACATGTACATATCCAAATCACAACTCAATTTCATCCCCCAAACTTCTGAACTGCACCACTGTCAACCCAACAACTCAGGTCAAAAACCTCAAAGCCTTCCTCAATTCCTCAAGTTCCTTCATCATTCCCCAACTCTATCACAAAGCCCAAACCCATCCACTCCTTTCCAGCTCCCCTGCCACAACCCTGGTCTAAGCCTCCATCGCCTCTGTCCCAGCCTCCCAATGCTCTCCCTGCTGTTCCCACTGGCCTCCCTACAAGCCTTTTCCCACACAGCAGAGTGAACTTTTAATACACAAATCAAGCCGTGTCACTCACCTGTTTAAAACCTTCCCTATAGCTTCTTTTTGCACCAAGAATAATACCCAAACTCTGCCTTGATCTACGAAGCCCTCTTTACTTGTCCAGCCTCATTTCCTAACCACCTCTGATACTTGGGGCCTTTGCACCTGTTGTTCCCTCCATCTGGGATGCCCTGAGATCTTTTCTAGAGCAACTCCTTACCATTCGGCTCGTCTTAAGCATCGTCTCCTCGGAGAAGACTTCCCTGTGCGCACTTAAGTAGCTTCCTCAGACATACTGTCACAGCTTCCTTTTTTTTTTTTTTTTTTTTTACCAAACCACTCCCTCTGACAAAACATTAGCTCCAGGAGAGCAAAAACATTGTCATACATTATTTCCTTAGCACTTAGAGCAGTGCCTGGCATAAAGCAAGTATTCTATACATATTCGTTGAATGAATAAATGAACTATGAAAAGAACTCAGACCTGGTCCCCTTTCCCTGTGTGGGAAGGGGCAGAGGAAGGGTGTTAGCCCAGGCCCAGCCTCTGTTAGACTGGTTGCCATTCTCTCCCACAGGGGTCAGTGGGGTCTGCTGGAAGAGATCATGGCCTAGGACAAGAGCACCGGCTCACTAGCTGGTGCCCTAGGTAAGCTGTACCCCCTGGAGCCTCAAGAGCCCCTTGCCAGCCACTGGTCCTCACCTGTGTAGAAGCAGAGCAGCCAGGTGCCCAGCAGCGGGGCAAAAGTCTGGCCTGGTTTGGTCACCAGGGCAACCATGCCGAAGAGGAGTGCTGAGGCTGCCTGCTTGCGGTGGTTTAGCACCAGGTCCTCGTCCACCAGGTCCGTGACCACCAGGGTCAGCAGCTTACAGGTGCCCTCAGTGAAGACGCGGTTACTGCCATCAGAAAGAGAGAAGGCAGTAGAGGGGGCATGCGCAGATGTGTAGGGTAAGGGAGGGCAGGGGCATACCTGGCAATGAAGAGGCAGAGCAGGCTAGGGCAGTCTGGGCCAGCTAACAGCATTAGCAGGCTGAGGCCCAGCTTGAGCAGGAAGAGCCCTCGGACCACGGCGTAGACGCCCCAGCGCCGGCAAAGGGACAGGAAGTAGAGGTTGTTGAGATGGGGAGCAACATAGGAGATGCCTGGAGAGAAGGGGCCCAGCCTTGTCAGGGGGCACTGCCACCGCTTCAACAATGATCAGCATTTAACAAGCAGAACCAGTTTGCATTTATTGACGGTTAACATTGTGCCAGGCTCTAAGAGCCTCATAACCTAATTTAATCCTCACACTGCTTTAAGGTGAGTACCATTATCCCTACTTTACAGTGAGAAATGGAAGTCCCAGGAGATCAAATAAATGCCCAAAGCCACACAGTGAATGAGCAGAGTCAAGACTCACACCCAGGCCCAGTCTGCGGGCCTCGCTGTTAATCAGCATCAGCTCCACGTGGCTTCCGGACCAACAGGAGAGCAGTCCTGGCCGCACCCAGGCCCAAATAGGCTCCCACCCCTTCCTTGGGAAAACAGAGCTGGGGGCTGGAGGTACAGACCCCACAGCAGATCCATCCCTGCCCTCTGCCAGTTGGGGCTCCAGCTGGTGAGGTGGCCATTCCTGCCACTGGGCGAGGGTTCTGGCGTGCAAGCCTTTGTCCTTCCAGCCTGCCCGAGGCACCCACTCACCCAACAGGAAGGAGCCCGTGGAGAGAGAGATGTGGTCTGACAACAGATGCTCCAAGAAGAGGGGGAAGAAGTTGCTGTTGAAATGGCAGTGAAAGACCTGCAACCCAACAGGGGCAGTGAGGAGGTTGCCATGGGGATGAGGGGATCCTGGAACCAGTGCCAAAGGCTAAAAGGGGAGAACATGTCCCTTGTCCTCACAGCAGAAGGGAGAGCAGGGCTTTATGCCCATGTCCCTACACCTGGGACATGCTAGGACCAAACCTAACACCAATTTCCTATACTTACCTAGCTTTGTAAAAGTTAAAAGGAGGGATAAGTAATTGGAACAATCAAAAGCTTTTCTTTTTAATTGAAAACACCTCAACAAAATTTTAATGACATAAAACAATCTATTTCTGAACTTGGCGTCTTAAATACTGCAAGTGTTTTAGGGATGGCACTTGGATTTTTTACAAGATTGTCAGAGTCCCCAAAAGGGACATCTCTCATATCCTCACATTACAGATAAGGACAAACCTGCCTCAGATCACTCAGAGAGTTAGGAGCTCAGATGGTGCTGGAATCCAGGTTTCCCAACTAGCCTCCCTGTGTTCCTGCTGTCAAATCACCCATGAGTCCTCACACAAGACTCACAACTGAGACCCCAGCTCTTGAGGAACCTTCCCCCTTGCATGAGGTATATCCCAGGCAGCCTGGGGCAGGGAAGGGTGTAGAGGACACTTTTTCCCATACCTGCACCAGGTCCATGCCCACGAACCACAGAAAGTTCCGGTGGCGTGCCAGCTGCCGGAGATACTGGCCCAAGGTGATGCTGCCTGCTTCCTCACCACCCATAAGCGGCTCCTCTCCACACAGGCTATGGAGCAGAAGAGAGTTGAGAGCTGCCGGGAGCTGGGGCTAGGCCAGAGCCATCCCCTTACCCCAGAGCAGCCACCCATCAGCGAGGGGACCCAGCGTTGAAATCAGACTTGGAACAGTGCTAGCAGGAACCCGGAGAACCAGGGCTGGCCACTCACCCACCATCTACAGCCAGAGCCAGGCATCCTGGCTCCCTGCCAGCCGCCTCAATCTGCCGCCTCAGTAGCTGCGTGGCCCCCACAAAACCCAGCCCAGAGCCGGCAGCCAGTGCCACGCAAAAGGCGCGGAAGGAGGAGAAGTCCTCCTTGTTCCAGAAGGCATAGGAGGCAAAGACAGAGAGGGAGCCAGCCGCACTGAAGAGGGAGCAGTAGAAGTTGAGGTGGGTGCGGTCGTGGGCTGAGAGGGCCAGGTCAGCCAGCAAGGCATGATGGTGCAGGTCCACGAGTGTCAGGAAGCCATCATAGAGGCACAGGCACAGCAAGAACTGCAGGCCAGCTGGAGCCCAGGGTACCCAGAACGCCAGGAATGCCAGTGCCAGCAGCGGCCCGTGCCAGCCCAGTGCCCGCACCCGTGCTAACACCACAGCCTTCGAGGACAGCCCGGTGCCTGACCTGCCAGAGAGAGGAGGGCGGTTAGAGGGTGCCCTTGCCACCCCGGCAGGCCCCAGTTACCCCTCATCAGGCCCCAGAGGGGAATGGATACCCAGAGTGCAGGACTCACACCAGGATGGTCCCACCAGTCAGTGGCCTCACTGCGACCTGAGTCCCCAGCAATCTAATTTAGGGAGCACAACTGACCACCAGGTACACTCTCCTGTCTCATTCTCCTCCCCTACTAGCCTGCCAAGCCTGACAGCCAAAGGGTGGTAGGATACCCACTTCTCAGTAATGGGACCCAAGCAGACATGGGGTAAAGGGACATACGGAAACAGCAGAGGTGCTTGGGTACTGAGCCTAGTCCTGAGGGGCCACACATGCCAAGGTGGGGTAGATCTCTTCCATTGGGCAAGCAAGGCAAGGGTTAGGCAAGGGTTAGGCAAGACTACTCCAACCTGGACAAAGCCTGGCCTGGGCCCAGCAAGACAGGGGGTACAGATGGCTAAAGATAGTTTGCTTTTCTTTTCCCACCCCCAGCATAGCTCTACGAGCCATCCCCAAGGCACAGACCGGGGCTGGGAGCTGAGGAACTGGCGGTCACTGAGCCAGCCGAAGAGGGGGTCATTGAGGCTGTTCCAGAGGAGAAACACCGTCTGCGGGCAGAGAAGAGAGAGAACAGGTGGGCTCCAGGCAGCCTCCTCTCCAGGGCTTGCCCCCACCCTAGTCTGCTCGTGACCCCTCAAAGACAACCCCCGCTTTCCTGCCTACAAACCTCTGCTCCTGTCAGTCCCTCTGCTAAAACCCGTTCTACTAGCTGCTGCTCCCATCCACCTCCACCCACCCAGGGCCCAGCTGATAAATTAGTATATGTGAATATATGTTATGTTGTGTAATGTTACATTATGTCGTTATATCATATTATACACTGTACACATATTATACACCTGCTATATATATATATACATACTTTTTTTTTATAATATACACATACCATTTGCATCTATACCTATAAACACAGGTATGACTAATGATACATAAACATGTTATACTTCAGCTCCTACACTTTGACTTATTGGACTTACTCCACTCAGCTAACATGGAGTTGAAGAAGGTCAACCACCACAACATGGAGCCTAGAGTGTCTACAACTGGAAGCGGGAGGATTGCATCCAGTATCCATGTGGAATCTAAGCCCTCACTTGACATAGGTGTGCAATGGACACAACCAATCCAATGTCCACAGAGAAAATGTGGAATGGGTGTGGGAACGGTAGCCATGGGGGCTGCTGGGTGTGGGGAACGGGAGGAAGAGATGAGATGTGGAGGCGTTTTCGGGACGTGGAGTTGTCCTGGATAGTGCTTCACGGACAATTACGGGACATTATAGATCCCCCCAGGGCCCACTGGATGGAACGTGAGAGAGTCTGGGCTATGATGTCGACCATTGACTATGGGGTGCAGTGATGCTCAGAGATGAACTTACCAGGTGCAATGGATGTGTCATGATGATGGGAGAGAGTGTTGCTGTGGGGGGAGTGGGGGGCGGGGGCGGTGGGGTTGAATGGGACCTCATATTTTTCATAATGTAATTTAAAAAATAAATAAATAATTTAAAAAAAAAACAAAAAAATAAAAATAAAGACCTTAAAAGAAAAAATAAATAAATAAATAAACATGTTATACACATATACACACACATATACGTTATATGTGTGACTACATGGAGCAGAGCCTGGCTCCCAGAACAGTGGTCAGGAGAGCTGAGGAGGGGTCATCAAGGCCTCCACCTCCAGCTGCCCTTGCCGAGTCTCGGGTGGGCAGCTGGCCTGCCCTGTGCCCTGCCTGGGCAGGACCCAGCAGCCCATGTGTCCTCTAGGCTCCCAACTGAGCTGGCCACCTCAGCCTGGCCCTACCTCTCCAAACCAGAAGGCTGCCTTGTTGATCTTGTACACGGAGACAAAGGTGTCCACGTAGTAGAGCAGGAACACATTGTGCAGGACAGAGATGAAGAGGGCCAGGGAGCCGTAGACCACGGCCGTCGGCAGGCCCAACAACCAGGCCTGGAGCCGGCCCAGCCCCATGGCCGCCGGCCCCAGCCTCAGCCGCAGGAGCACTGAGGAGGGCTCATGGCCACAGGCAGTCTCGCCATTCTTGTCTCTGGGGAAGAAGGAGCCAGTTAGCAGCAGGAATCAGAGCCAGCTCTGCTTCTAACCCCAGACCAAGTCTTTTAAAACTCACTTCCTCTAAGAGAGTGTGTACACAAAACAAACCTGGGAATCATCACTGAAGTACAGCTGAAACAATACTGCCCTAGACACCACTACCCGGGGAGTTAACTCACCAAAACCAGTAAAGGCCATGGGGGGAGAAGGCAGGGACCCCACCGCTGCGGAGTCAGGCTGAGGACTGTACACTCGATAGCTTATTTCACCCACACTGCAGGCCCTTAACATTATGAATGTGATAAACCCAGGTTTGAGCATACAATGTACTTACCGCATAACCTTAAGCAAGCTAGTTAACCCAAGCCTGTTTCTGCTTCTGTAAAAGGCAAAAGGGGATGATCATACGTAGTCTGCTGAGAAACCATAAGGATTAAATGAGGGAATTCACAGTAAGTCCTCAGCAAATGGATGATGGTGCTGCATTATCATCCTCCCAAAAACCCTACAAAGTCTGCAGCACTATGGTGATTTTATAAGAGAAACTCAGAGATGGTAAGCAACTTGACCAATGTCACACAGCAATAAAGTAGCAGATTTGAACCCAAACCTGTCTGGGTCCAAAACCTGTCCTACTCTTTGGCCTACCAAATCGTGTTCCTTTGCACTACTTGAGGGAATGGGAATGAATGTAATGTCTGCTCCATAATCTGGCAAAATGTGGTAAGAGTCCATGACTGCTTGTCTGTGCCCTCTGATTCCAGAAATTCCACCTCAAGGAACTAACCCCAAAGGAATGTATACAGAGATGCTCGTGACAGCAACATTTATAAACAGCAAAAAACTGGACACAGCCCAAGAGTGCAACAAAGGGACCAGCTCAGAAAGCCTAGTGCTCTCCAGAAAAGCTGAGAAAGGGCTTGCCCATGGGCAGAGAAACGAGAACGTGGTACATAAGGAGAAGAACAAAGGATAGCATGGGTGCCTGGCTCCCAACCAGGCAGCTCCACACATAAACAGGCTAGAATAGCCATGGGTGGGAAAGGAAATAAAAACAGGATTCTTACCAGAGCAGCATTTCTCACACTGTATTACGCTTCAGGTTCTGGCTCAGTAGTTCTGGGGGAGGTAATCTGGGATTCTGTATCTCTAACAGGCTTCCAGGTGGTACTGCCACCGGTGGGCCATGACCATACCTTAAGCAGGAAGCATTAAGACTCTCTCTCTCTTTTTTTTTTTAAACTCAAAACTGTTGTTCTCTTTTCAGAAAAATAATTCCCACGTGGGCTTGTCTATTTCCCCAGAGGGAAGCTTTGGGGGCTTCCCCCTCTCACATACCCTGTTGCAAGTTGAACCGTGTCCCCCCAAAAAGAAATGTTCAAGTCCTAACCCCCAGAATCTGTGAATGAAACCTTGCTTGGAAATAGGGTCTTTGCAGTTATAACCAAATTGAGGTCACACTGGATTAGGGTGGTGTCGTTATAAGAAAGAAATGTGGGGAAACGGACTTTGGCCCAGTGGTTAGGGCGTCCGTCTACCACATGGGAGGTCCGCGGTTCAAACCCCGGGCCTCCTTGACCCGTGTGGAGCTGGCCCATGCGCAGTGCTGATGCGCGCAAGGAGTGCCCTGCCACGCAGGGGTGTCCCCCGCGTGGGGGAGCCCCACGTGCAAGGAGTGTGCGCAGTGCTGATGCGCGCAAGGAGTGCCGTGCCACGCAAGGGTGTCCCCCGCGTGGGGGAGCCCCACGTGCAAGGAGTGCACCCGTGAGGAAAGCCGCCCAGCGTGAAAAGAAAGAAGCAGCCTGCCCAGGAATGGCGCCGCCCACACTTCCCGTGCCGCTGACGACAACAGAAGCGGACAAAGAAACAAGACGCAGCAAATAGACACCAAGAACAGACAACCAGGGGAGGGGGGGAAATTAAATAAATAAATAAATCTTTAAAAAAAAAAAAGAAAGAAATGTGGCTACAGAGACAGACACAGAGGGAAGACAGCCATTTGAAGATAGGCAGAGACTGGAGTGATGCAACTACAAGCAAGGAACGTCAAAGATTGCCACTGGAAGCAAGGAAGAGGAAAGTAAGGAGTCTCCCCTGGGGCTTTCAGGGGGAGCATGGCCTGCCAGCACCTGGATTTCGGACTTCTGGCCTCCAGAACTGTGAGAAAATAAACGTCTGTTGTTTTATGCCCCCTAGTTTGTGGAACTTGGTTACATAGCCCTGGGAAATGAACACACGCCATCAGGGGCTGGTCCTTGGAGAGCCCATGACCCCTGTCCCAAGCCTGCCCGTGGGCTTCACCTACAAGCACAAGCCCTGCACCCATGCCCACACGTAGAACTGAAACTTGTTTCCCAGCAAGATCAGGCCCTGGAGGGCCAACTTCCATCCCAGTCCCACAGCAGCAGCAGCATCTCCCCAGGACCCACCACGGCACCCACTGCCTAATATGCCAAGGCCTTGCCATCCCCACCAGCCCTAGTCTTCAAGGGCCTTTGCAATCTGGCCTCTCCCAGACAGACCAGTCTGGCCTCCCTCAGGTCTTCCAGGCACCCTCTTCTCCGGCCAGGCCTTTGTCCTTGCTGGTACCTCCCTGAGAAGCACCCTCCCCATCTCCTCATTTCAATCTCACCCATCCGTCAGGAGCCAGCACCATGTCCAGGAAAAGTTCTCCAATTCCTTGGGCCTTCATGGATCCCTCCTGCCCTTGCACACCATTCACTCTGCATGAAACACACCAGCCTCTCCCCACCCCACCCCACCCTGACCATGGGATTTCCAAGGGCAGGGCCTGTGTCTTCACCTTCACCTTCACCTTCTCTGAGAGAGAATGAGCTGGACTAACTACGCTGCTATGGGAGTGACTGAGAGAGAAAACGGCCCTTAGAGAAGAACAGGAGGAATCTCGCTGGAGTCAGGCTCCCTGGGAGCTGGGTAGCAATTCATGCAAGAGATCCATAGGCTCCCACCCCAGGCCAACCCTGCCCGTCTAAGCCTAAAGGGTGAGGAAACAAGGGAAGAAGCTGGCTAGAACCACCTGAAACCAGACCTTTACGTCTGCAAGAATCTCCCAGGTGGCCTCTCCCTGGGGCTCTTGAACCCCTGAAAAGATGTTCAGTGTGAAATGCTTTTTTTCTCCCTACAGTTTTATTGAGGTACAACTGACATACAATAAACTACACATATTAAGTGTAGAGTCAAGTAAGTTTTAACCTATGATGGCACCTGGGCAACAATCACAACTGAGATAATGAACACATCCATCATCCTAAGTTTTCTCACACTGCTTTCCTAAATACCTTAGAGGAAAGAAAACACAACAGGAAGTCTCAGACGTTCTGTGCCTCGGCTTCTTTATCTGCAATATGGGAACGATAACCCTACCTACTTCATAAAATTGTTGTTAACGGCCAATGAGAAAATATTCTAGAGCACTTAGCACAGAAAGTGTGGTAAGCACTCAATAAACCTTACTAGCTTAGCACTGAACCTCGCAGACCTTCCTAAGATGAAGAGGGCCCTGCTACCTACCACACAAGGGCAGGGTGAAGAGAAGATAAGAGATCATCTGAGGGTGGTTTGGGGCTGGGAAGCATAATGTACACCTCTGTTACTATCCTTCACTCAGGTCACTTTCTTTGCCCCACCCCCAGCCCCTTTCAAGAACTCCCCCTGCCTCAAGTCCAAAGCCTTTGCCTCCCCAACCCCTACCCAAATGCCCAGTGACCTGCCCTGAGTTGGAGAAAGTACACACAAGATCCCCAGCCTCCACTAGGTCACTCCCTACACCCACACTGGGACAGAAGTAGAAGAAAACCTGAAGGGCAGTGAGATGCCATCAGAAGGACCTGGGTTCAAACCCCAACCGCATTTTCCTCTAAACTTGTAATCTCAGACAAGTCACTGTCTGAGCCCTGGTTTCCCCACCAGTAAAATGAGGGTAATAATGTCTATATTTACAGGCAGGCAGGGAGATTAAACTAATGTCCAGGAAGACAGAGCACAGTCTCCAGCATCTGGGCGATGCTCAGAAACTGGCTTTTTCTTGCAATCAGTTATAACAGATTGATAACTGGAACAGGGAAATATAGGAATCAAGCTCCACCCCCAGGTAAGGGACATCAAGAGAAGAGAAGGGTCATGGGAGGAAGGTCAGAAGAGGAGGCCCTGCACGGAGCAGGAACCAACCGTGTGTGATGTTTGGAAAGGCCAGAGACCCCCAACACAAACCTGGACTACAGCAAAGCAGCATGTCCAGGTAAACTGCTGCCCTGGATAAGGGGAGGAAGGAGGGATGGAGTCACTCTGCACCAGTTTCTCTTCCAGATTCTTCTCTAACAAGAAACAGAGCAGGGAAGCGGATGTGGCTCAAGTGATTGGGCTCCCACCTACCACATGGGAGGTCCCCAGTTCAGTTCCCAGTGTCTCCTGGAGAAGACGGGCAAGACAGCGAGCTGGTGCAATGGGCAGGCATGGCGAGCTGATGCAAAAAAAGAAGATGTATAGAGAAAAGACGCTGAGAGACACAACAAAAGCAGGGAGCTGAGGTGGCTCAAGCAACTGAGTGCCTCTCTCCCACATGGGAGGTCCCAGGTTCAGTTCCAGGTGTCTACTAAAGAGAAGACAGACACAGAGAGCACACAGCAAATGGACACAGAGAACAGACAGCAAGTGTAAACGAGGGGAGGGGGGAATAAATAAAATAAATATAAAAAAGAAAGAAAACAAAGCAGAGCAGCTCAGTGGTTGAGCGCCTGTCTCACATGTACGAGGTCCCAGGTTCAATCCCCAAAACCTCCCCATCCCCAATCTGCCCCAGCAGAGAACAACAGCCCTACCTCTCCCAGCCTAGCTGAATAACCTGGGAAAGATAACCTGCAACCAACTCCACCTACCCCTTGATACCTTGTGCACTTTGTGGAAGAGCCTATCTGCCAGTCCCTACAGCCTGTCTCCCCCACTTTCCCCCGTGTCCTAGCTGTGTGGCATCGAGCAAATCCCTCCCTCTCCCTGAGGCTGTCTTCTCAACTTTAGATGCTATGGGACTGAAATGCAAAAGGCACATAAAGCACTGAACATAGTGCCTGGCACAAAGAAGACCCTCAGTACACAGTAGTTCTTATCATTATTTTTCATGTGTCTTGGTTTCATGATCGTTAAAGGGTTTCAGTCAGTGTCCTCCTCCACCAAATCCATGATTGAAACTGTCTTGCCAGCACCCAACACTGATACCTCTCACTGCCTGGGATATCATAGCCCCTCTCATCTGGCAAATTATTTTTTTAAATGACACCTCACACCTTTGCTCATTCTGTTCCATCCATTTAAAATACCCTAGATGTAACTAGACACCATTTCTTTGGCATATAGGTATGCCTGTCTTTTATATTCATCATCATGAATCCTTACAATTTTGTTACTATTTCTATCCCCATTTTATTGATGAAGAAACCAAGGCTCCGAAGGTTAAATAACCAGCCGAGAGTCACATAGCTAGCAGGTGCTGGAGCCAAGGTTCAAAACAAATGACTAAAAAAAAATCTCAGCATCCTAGCATGCCGCTTACCACCACCTCATCAAATCCTGTCCATTCAAGGCCCAGTTCAGTGTCACAAGTCTTCCCAACTACACCTAGACAGGTGTTCTCTCCCCTCTCCACCTCCCTTGGACCCTGTACCAGGCATCCAAATACCTTCCTGGCCCCTCCTTCAGAGTAGGGCCAGGCCAGACCCACCTCCAACTTCTGCCTACTCCCCACATGCCCAATTAATATCTGCCTGATGGTTTGCCCCTAAAAGGCCAAGATGGGCATGCCCAGCCCAAGAGAAGAGCAGCAACTGCTGTGGGAGAATCGTCATCCCCAGATCCCACTGTGTTCCTACCTCTGTGTTCTACTTGGCTGTGGGGGTCAGAAAGAAAGAGGCAACCTGAGGAGCCTTGATGTGTACCACTGAGTAATACATGTAAAGCAAGGCAACAAGTACACAGAATACTGATAACAAAAAGTAACATTTATTAAACTTTTAGCATGTGCTCAGGACTGTGCTAAAAAACAAACAAACAAACAGGACAATATGGGAAGAAAATCAGAGTAGAAAGGCAAAGGGAAGTGGACATGGCTCAAGCATTGGGTGCCCGCCTACCACACAGCAGGTCCGAGGTTCAGTTTCCACTGCTTCCTAAAGAAGATGAGTAAGACAGAGAGCTGATACGAGTGAGCTGACACAACAAGGAGACACACTGAGGAGACACAACAAGGGAGCGGAGGTAGTTCAAGGCATTGGATGCCTCACTCCCACATGGGAGGTCCTGGGTTCAGTTTCCAAAGCCTCCTAAAAAGAAGAGGAACAGACACAGAGAGCAGACAGTGAGCACAAACAGTGAGGTTGGGGTAAGAGAAATAAATAAATCTTTAAAAAAAAAAAAAAGGAGCCAGATCAGGGTTTTGTAAACTACACAAAGGGTTCTATCCTGAGGGCAGTAGGGAGGGAGGAGGGGGATTCACTGGGGGTGGGAAGGTGACAGAATCAGATATAGGTTTGGAGGGAACTCTCTGGCATCGTGTAGGCTCCTGGAAGAGAATGAACTAGAAAGGGATAGAAACAGCAGCGTCTCCTTGATTTCCGAGCCAACCTATGGTGAGGGATTGTGGGGAGGCTGACAGATTTGGTGGAAGAAATTGAGAAAGCCAGACTGGGCCCCAGGAATGAGGGGCATCAGAAGGAGGGCAAGTGTTTGCCTGCAGGTCTAAAGACTGCATGTAAAACAGTGCAGCGAGGAAAAGTTGCAAATATGCATGTGATTTGAAGTTGGGCACTGTGGGTCAGGTTAGAAGGTTATCACTAACTAGTGACTTTATCCCTACATCCACGAAGCAGAGAAAGCAATTCCATTGTCTGCCTCTCCTCAGGGATATCACATCACCCAATGAATTTGAAAGGTGTAATATACTCTCTATGCAATAAAATGAAAAAAAAATTTTTAAAGAAAAAAAATACTCTATGTAAATGTAGGCATATCCTTTCCTCAACAAGCAGCTGACTTCTGGTTTGCTGAGTTTCCTGTTTCACACTCCAGAGCCCCTTGTCTCCCAGCCCAGCCTCCCCACAGCAGGGTCAGGTCCTCACACGGGGCTGCTGGGGACCCACCTTCTATCCCCAACGCTAATGGGCCCCTCCATTTTCTCCCCCTCTCTCCCCCACCGTTACGACAGCAGCACAGAAGGGTCAGCAGCTCCACCCCAGGGCCACCCGCCCCGCCCAAAACGCAGAGGCCTTTGGGATCAACCCAGGAGCTTTCTACACAGCAGCAGGCTCTGAAACAGAGGTAGTGTCCCTCCTGGCTACACATTAAAACCACCTGAGGAGCTGTTCAATAACACTGAGGACCACCTCAGACAAATTAAACCAGTCCTTCTCCGGGTAGGGCCAGCCTAAGCGTTTTGTTTTTTTTTTAAAGCTCCTCAAGACGTCCTACTACGCCACCAAGGTATAGTTTAATTACGTGTATGGAATTGATCCCAGCCTGATTCACTGCATCCTGTGACCCCACACCCCCCCACAAGGGTTCCACAAGGATTTCACCCTCATCCCTCGAGCTCAAGCTTCTCCCACTCTGACCCTAGGAATCTCCCAAGCCACAACGGGATCACCTCAGGATCCCCCGCAGACAGCCCCCATAACTCCCCGAGCTTACTGCACTCCCGTCTCCCTCGGGCCTGTCGTTTGGGGTCCCACAGGCCCCTTAACTCGCACCTGCTTCTACCCCCCGCGACGCTCCAGCCTCTCACCGAAATCTTCGAGGCTGTAGAATCCTCCGGCAGCCGAGAGCCAGGTGCGAGCCAGTGCGCCTGCGCGCACGCCGCCGGCCCCTTCCCTACCCGCTTTCTCCGCCCCCGCTCGGCGATTGGCTCTGCGCTGCTTCCAGGACCCCAGCCGGGACAGGTGACCGCTTTTGAGGCCGCCGCCGCCATATTTGCCATGGGCGTGTGCCCTTAGTGACCAAAAAGAGCTTGTCCACGCTAGCAGAAAGAGGACAGGTTGCCTGGATTCCTGGCCCCTCACCCTCTCTTTCATTTCTGTGAAGACAATGTCATTTCAATTCAAATCAACTCTTTCCTAAGCGCTTCCCTCCCCGGTTCTTGCTCATTAATAATTTGGAGAATGAAGGAAACTCAGCATCTTCAAGCCTCATGGTCTGACTGAATGCACAGTTGAGGCAGATAGGGAGGTGGCATGTGGCACAACCTGGGACTTGATGCTAGATTGTGAGCTTCTCAGGAGTGGAAAGGCCCAGCTTGAGCTGTGGGCACCAGGGCACAGGACAACGGAGGGGGAGAGGGAGGGCAGGAGCAGGCCCTGAAGGAGCAGCCCTTCAACCAAACCAGCTGATATTAATGATAGTAAAATTAAAGTATAAGGAGTGCTGAGCTCTTACTTTGTGCCTGGTACTGTGGTAAGCTCTACGGGCATTATCTTGTTGAGTCCTCATATCATCTCTGGGAGATAGGTGCTTTTGTTCCCATTTTATAGATGAGGAAACTGAGGTTACAGAGACATGCACTGACTTCACACAACAAGCAGGAGGCCCAGTCAAGCTGGAGCCCAGGTCTCCTGACTCCCAGAACAGGGATCATTCCTCTTCCCCAGCTGCCTTGCCTACCCCTGCACAGGCCCTCCAAGTCACGTTGTTTCACTCAGCCTAGTCTGTGAAGGCTGTTCCATGGCTGTCCCCAGTTGGCCTGTAAGCCCGCCACCATGGACAGGCTTTCTAGGGCATACACTCCAGACCTGCTGAGTTTCCCTACACTGGGTAATAGGACAAGGAACATGGCCTTTGGCTTCTGGGGGACTTGGGACTCAGGCTTCTAGCTCCACCACTTCTTTGCTATGGAAATCCTTTGTGAGCCTCTATTTTTATACCTCACAGAGCTTTCATGGACATTAAATGAGAAATGGGTATAAGAGTGTTGTCCCTTAGAGGCCTTTGTTGATGGTTATCATCAAGCTCCTGCAGTACCAACATTGTCCTCTTTATCCTTCCCAACAATCCTCACTGTACCTGGCAAAAGACCACTTTATTAGTCAGCCAAAGAAGTGCTGATGCAAAGTACCAGAAATCTGTTGGTTTTTATAAAGGGTATTTATTTGAGGTAACAGCTTACAATTACAGGGACTTAAAGAGACTAACTTAAGGAACTATAAGAGGTACTTTCTCTCCCAAGTCAGTTGCCATGTGTTGAAGTAGATGGCGGGCCTGGTCTCTCTTTCCTTCTTCCTCTTAAGGCTCCATGGACCCACCTTCTTCTGATCTCAGCTGTAGGCTGGCATAGGGTTTGTTTCTTTCCAAGCTTCCTCAGCTCAGCTGCTCTGTTCTCTTCAGCTGCAAACTATCAGGCAATGGCTCATCATTCCCAGGGCCGCAGGATCAAAGTTCTCCCTCTGCCATGTCTATGGAGCTCTGTTTCTTCCTGCGCCTTCTTCTGAGCATCTTCTTAAGTGAGCACCTGTTTATATAGCCCACCAAGGGGGCAGGGACTTAACCTGAGTTACACCCTACTGACATGGTTGAATCAAAGCCCTAATTTTAACATAATTTAATCAAAGCCATTTCAGCTGAATCTAATACAATCAAAGGGATCACGCCCAGAGGAACAGACCAGTTTACAAACATAATCTCTCTTTGGAATTCATAAATAATCTCAAACTGCCACAACCACCCACAGCAAATGGCCAAGATATGAGCCCCAGTGTTCAGGGACTAGGGCTCATTCCACCAGTTCCTGGGGACTTCTCAGTGAACCCGTGAAACTTTCCCCCAGCATGCAGCTCTCCATCAGTCCATCTCTCTTCCTTCCTTCTTCCCAACCTCACTCCCTCAGACCCTCTTCTCACCTCCTATCCCCCCACCAAGCCATACACACATACTAACTCTCTTCTAGACTTCAAGTAATTACTGAAACCCCTCCTGCTCCAGGAAGCCCTCAAAACCAGAAGGAAAGTTGAGGGAAAGTCTCCTAAATTCCCATCTTCAATACCTCTAATTTATTCACTCAGACTTTTAGTCCATGTCAGGCCATAGACTAAATGAGATAAAAAGGGCTTCAAGAACAAGATTGGGTGGCGGACTTGGCCCAGTGGTTAGGGCATCCATCGACCACATGGGAGGTCCACGGTTCAAACCCTGGGCCTCCTTGACCGTGTGGAGCTGGCCCATGCGCAGTGCTGATGCGTGCAAGGAGTGCCCTGCCACGCAGGGGTGTCCCCCGCGTAGGGGAGCCCCACGTGCAAGGAGTGCACCCCATAAGGAGAGCTGCCCAGCATGAAACAAAGTTCAGCCTGCCCAGGAATGGTGCCGCACACACGGAGAGCTGACACAACAAGATGATGCAACAAAAAGAAACACAGACTCCCGTGCCGCTGACAACAACAGAAGTGGACAAAGAAGAAAACGCAGCAAATAGACACAGAGAACAGACAACCAGGGTGGGGGGGGAGGGGAGAGAAATAAATAAATCTTAAAAGAAAAAAAAAAGAACAAGATTGTTGCCCTCAAGGGGCATAAGTGGGAACCTAACAAGTTGACAGCTGTGATGACACAGTGTGATATGGGCCAGAGACAGGCACAGGGTAGCAGCTACTCTGGTAAATTCACCTGATACCTTTCCCTCCACAACTATCCGCAATACCTCCCATCTCCAGCCTGAATATAAAATTGCCTGCAGAACAGTTCCCCTGAATGTCCCACCCAAACTCACCATTCCTCCAACTTCCAATCTCCTTTTAGGACAGCCTTGACCAACCCTCCTACCCCCTCAGTCAGCCAAGCCAGAGACACGTGCATCCACCCTCCATCCTAACCCCTCTGGCCAGGCAGTCCTATGGGATCAAGTCCAGGTGATTCCCACTCCCTTCCCATCTCTCTTTTCTATCCCCTGCTTCTGGGAAAACTGTCAACCAAACAGAAGCAGGGCTTCTCATTCAAATTACTTAAGCAAAAAAGGGATTTCATTGGCTCCTGGAACTTTAAAGTCTAAGCATTCAAATGATGTCATTAGGACCCAAGTTATCTCCCGCCCCTCAGCTCCACTTCTTCTGCGTCGGCATGCTCAAAGTAGCCCTTCCCTGCACGATGCAAGCTGCATCCCTTCAGGTTTCTGTCCTACAGAAAAAGAGCACTTCCCTCTGCCCAGCACAAAAACTAAGTCCTGTGCTTGGCTCCCTTTGGCCCAAATTGAATCACATGGCTATCCCAAACCAATCACTATAGCTAGATGGATGGCAGTGCTAATTGGTTTAGACCTAAATCACTGTGCAAATTTAAAGGATACAATAGAGTCAACTCCCCCTGAACCACCTTGCTGAGAATAGGTAAGGTGTGGGACCCTATAACAAATGCCAAGAAGCCCTTATTTTTCATGTTTTGCCTGAAAACTCCCTAATTTTGCACTGAAAACGTCTTCCCCAGACCAGCAAAGTCCTCAACAAGCATGTAGGGGCCAAAGACCTGAAAAACTAAAGTGCAGGTTGCTCTTTCTTCCAGGCTCAGACTTGAGCTTGGTTTCCCACCCCCCCACCAGGTGTGACTGGATCCCCCGGAGGGAGCACGAGCAGGTGCAGCAGCCAGCTGGTCCCATGGGGTCCATCATTGAGCCCTAATTTGGGGTGAGGTCAATCCATGGGTAGCCTTCAGACATTCCTCACATCCTGGGATTTTAGGGGAGAAGCAAGGTTCAAAACAGGAGTAGGGAGGTGTATGCAATTCCTATTGCTGCTACAAGTTACCACAAATTTAGTGTCTTAAATTTTGCAGGTCAGAAGTTCAGAATGGGTCTCACTGGCTAAAATCAAGGTGTCAGCCTCCTTTCTGGAGGCTCTAAAGAAGAACTCATTGTCTTGCCTTTTCTGGCTTCTAGAGGCTGCCTGCACTCCCTGGCTCCTGGTCCCTTCCATCCTCCAGGTCAGCAACAGCATGCGGAGTCTTGCTCACATCACATGACTCTGACATTCCACATTGAAGGATCCTTGTGATTACACTGAACTCACCCAGATAATCCAGGATAACCCCCTTATTTTAAGGTCAGTTAATTAGCAAACTTAATTCCCTCCTGCAATGTAACACATTCACAGATTCTGGGGATTAAGACATGGACTTATGGGGGGGACGGCAAGTCTTCTGCCTCCCACAGAAGGCCTCCCCCAGCAGAGGGCCCTGTGTCCTAGGACCAGCTCTTAGAGTGGGCAGAGGGTTGAGGCTCCTTTCTCGGAGCTGGGGGAGGGGTGTTAGGTATTTACCAGATGAAGCCTAGCTAAGTCCATTTTCCATCCAGAGCCCAGCCCAGCAGCTGCTCTCACTGGGCCACTGGCCTGAGTTATACTTGGGAGAGCAGCTCAGTCCAGAACAAAGAAAAAAAATGTGATATTACCAGCATAAGTGTGGGCGTGGCTAAGTGTTGAGGGATGCTAAGAACCCAGAAGAACTTACAGGACAGGGTTGCTGGTGATGCTGCTGGAGTCAGTAGGGAAGGGAGAGAGAAAATGTGACCACCTAGCAGCCCAGCATTTGGGGAAGGGCATCAGGTTCAATCATCCATCAACTACCACCCACCCTACTGGGGAAGGGGGAGAGCCAGTGAGGACTAGAGTTCAGGCAGGGGACACTTGTTGGGGCTCATCCAGTCTGGATGAAGCAATCTTTCTGGCTTCACCCAAGGGGCTTCTGGGCTTTGGCATCAGTTGGACTGGGTTCAAATCTCACTGTGCCACTTACAGGCTGTGTGATCTGGGAAAGTAGCTTAACCTCTCTGAGCCCCTCATTCCTTATCTTTTAAATGAGAATGACATCACCATGTACTTTACATAGCTATTAAGACTTGGAGGAGAGCTGTGCTTCCCTGGAGACAGCCCTGTGGATTCTAAGGCTGGTGGCCCAGTGCAGCTGCCTGGGCCGGAATGGGTGCGCTACGGCTGCTGCACGGGCCGGCGACCCCTCCGGTGTTCATGCCGTTGGGCACGTAGGCCGCCAGGAAAGGCACCGCGGCGGAGCGGCTGGATGCGCTGGGCTGCGGCATCTGCCTGGGCAACACCTACCATCTGGGCCTGAGGCCGGGCCCCGAGCTGATCCAGAAAGCCCGCGGTCTCCACGGCTTCATGAACTGTCCCCACAACCTGCTGACGGACAGCGGCGGCTTCCAGATGGTGGCCCTAGTGTCCCTGGCAGAGGAGACGGAGCAGGGCGTCCGCTGGGAGAAGTCGGTAGAGATCCAGAACGCGCTGGGCTCGGCCATCATCATGCAGGCTGGACGACGTGGTCAGCAGCACTGTGACGGGGTTGCAGGGGGAGCAGGTCAGGCCGCTGGCTGCACGGGTGCACTGCAGCCCATCGGCGGCCAAAGCAAAACCTCTCCGCCATCATCCAGGGTGGGCTGGAGGCGGACCTCCGGGCCACCTGCTTTGAAGCCCTCCGGGGGCGAGAGCCAGGGCCAGTTCTGAAGGAGGGTGGCATTGAGTACCTCGCAGCTGCCCAAGGACACGCCCCGATACCTGATGGGCATCAGCTGTCACCCTTCTGGTGCTCCGCGCGGCCCTCGGTTGACACGTTCTACTGTGTCTTTCCCACGCGGGCAGCGCGCTTTGGCTCCGCCCTGCTGCCCACGGGGCATACTGAAGAAGCCGCATGAGAGGGACTTTGGCCCCATCGACCACGAGGGCACTGTCCCACATGCCAGAAGCACAGCCGGGCGTTCTCGCACCACCGCCGCCCTGCACCGCCTCACCGTGCGCAACGCCGCCTACCAGCTGCTGCTGATCTGCGCAGGGCGCGCCAGCAGTGCGGGGAAGCGCTTCCGGGAGTACGAGCCGAGCTGGACTTCAAGGACATCATCTTCCGGGAACCCTCTCCCCCGCCTGGCCGCGGAAGCCCTGACCTCTGCGGGCACCGCACTGGCCTGACCCTGGCGTGGGGGGGCGGGGGAAGGAGGAGAGGAAGGAAGGGAAGCTATTGAAAGTTTTTGTTTTGTTTTGTTTTTTGTTTTTATTCTAATGTAAGAGTAACTGTGTCTCTCTTCTTAACAGACTTTAGTTTTTAAAGCAGTTGTAGTTTACAGGAAAATTATACAGAAAGTACCGAGTTCCCATATCTCCCACCCCCACCTCCAATTTTCCCTATTATGAACATTTTGCATTGGACTGTACATTGGTTGCAAGATTACAAGAATTACCTTATCAATTAAAGTCCATAGTTGACATTAGGGTTCACTCTTTGTATGGTTCTATGATTTTTTAAAAAATAACTTTTATTGTGGTAACATATATACAACATACGATTTCCCATGTTCAAATATACAATTAATTCAGTGATGTTAATTACATTCACAAAGTTGTGCTACCAGCACTGGTTCATCTATAACCAAAATCTGTCCATCACCCCAAACTGTCTGTGTCTTCTTGGAGAGGTGGTCTGTTTTCCTTCGTCCTCCCTGTTGCGTGCCCCTTCAGTGGATATACCAACCCGCCCCCATGGATGATAACAAAAGTAACCACAGCCACAGCCTGCCACTGCATACCAGCTGGCACAGCCCGGCACACAGGAAGTGCCCTCAGGAATGGGAGCCCATTCCTTGTAACTGTGCGTCAAGGCCCCCAGCCACCCTGGAGGTGTACACTCTTGGCTTCCCCCTTTTCACAAGTGAGGAAATCGAGGCCTAGTACCTTGTCTCAGGTCACCCATCGAGGAAATGGCAAATGCAAGACATGAACTCAGGCAGCCTGGCCCCAGAGTTTATGCTCTTCACCTTGACTCTGCAGGCACATGGCTTAGTGTCACCCTCACTAAACGCAGTGACGCAAGATGGATGAATTAGTGGATGCTTACACTGTGCCTGGCACCAGTCTAAGTGCTTGTCAAGTGTATTTAATTCTTGGAACTTTATGATGCATGTATAGTTGCATTTCCCATTTTATAGATGAGGAAACTGAGGCTCACAGCAATGAAGGCACTTGGTCATTATCACCCAGCAAACAAACAGGCCCATGAGCATTTACAAAGCTGGTACTCTGAAAAACTTTTAGTTGAAAAAGTAATGGTGTATGTTCAACAGCCAAAAAGTGCTACTACTTTTATCAGTTTGTGTATTCTTCCCCAAATTTTCCATGTGTACATATTTTGGTTTCATAAAAGTTAGTGTCCTTTACAAAAAAAAAAAAATTAGAAGAGCTTATATAACAATATAGAGCAAGGACTGTGATGGTCCGAAAGAAGCCCTAGATGGATTGGCAGTAACACAAATATTGTGAATACGAGTCTTTGAGATAACAAGGTTGAATTTTGCTCTTATCATAAATAGCTGTGAGTTACTTAACCTACATGAGTCCCAGTCACTGAATACATTTGTACCAACTCTGAAGCAAGCAGCTTCCTCCTGTGTCAAGTGGGGAGAATGTTAGTACCTCCACCTTCAGGCTGACGTAAACCAGTTAGATGCTCATAAGCAATTAGATTCAGTGCCTAGCGTGTAGGAGCTTCACTCAAACCTTAGCATAATCCAACCCAGCAGCAAGGGGTCGGAGGCTGAGATGTGGGGAACAAGGAGCTAAGCTGACTAGAAAGGGAGTTGGGAAGTCATCCGTGTATGTTGTGGGGAGAGTTCCTGAACAGACACAGGCCTCAGCCTCTAGGTTGGGGCCAGAGTGAACCGGAAACTCACAGGGATGTGGACATAAGCTGTCTGGATCCTGGCCAGCTCAAGGTGTTTCCCTTTGCCTAGTAACGGGGAGGTGTGGCCCTGTCCGGGCATGGAGGGGAGCAGCTCTACTAGAAAGTGGTGGAGAGGAGCTCCCTTCCGCAACCTTCTGGCTCCCACAAACTCTGGAGACCAGCTTCCCCGGGCTAAAGGGGACAAGTAAGTTGGGAGCTAGCTGGGAAGCGCATGCCAGGGCTGAAAAGGCTTTGGATCCTTATTGCCCCCTGGGAGTGTGGAGTTTAGGCCCAGCCCTGGAACAAAAGGTATGGGGGGCTAGCTGAACACCTGATTTTGAGTTTCCAAAAGCCTTGAGGTACTTCTGCCAGGAACCAGAGGCCTGGTTATCAGCCCCAGGGACTGGTGGTGGTGGTGGTGAAGAAAAAATGTGTCCTCTATCCCCACCCCCCACTCGCCCCCACAGCTCTGGAGAAGGAAGTGGCCCCAGTAAAAATGCCCACCGCCTGAAGTTCAGACCATGTACTCATACAGCTGCCTGCCGCCCGGGGAGGGCCTCTGGCCTCCGCTGCAGCCCCTCACCTACACCTACCTGCCCACCCCTCTGCTGCTGCCTCCCATCCAGAGCTACAACTTCTGCAGCCCGCCCCCTAGCCTGAACGTGGGTGAGTGGGCGGCCCCGCGGGAATACCACCTCTTCTACGGCCCCCGCACGCCCCTGGCGGCCGCGGGGCCCTGGTGGGCCTTCCCCCAGGCCTACGCCGCGGCCCTGCGCCCGCCGTTCCCCGCGGTCGGCTACAGGAGGCCGGCGCCGCAGCCCCCCTCGGCGGAGGGACCCGCCGACGGCGAGAGCGGGGCGCGGTGGCCGGAAGGCGGCAGCCTGCAGGCGGAGCTGCGCTGGGGCCACGTGGAGCGCGCGCTGGGCCCGCGCTTCCCGCTGCCCGACTACGTGCGCCGGGAGCTGCGGCGCGTGTACGGCACGTTCCCGCACACCGACGTGCGCATCACCTACCGCCGCGGCGAGTTCCTGCTGCAGGCCGCGCCGCGCGTGCGCGAGCCCGAGTCCCGCGTGGAAAGGCGCGTGGCGCGCCGGCCCGCCAGCAGCGGCGGCGACTCGGGCGGCCGTGACTCCGGCGACGGCGACAGTAACCCATTCCGGGAAGCCGCGCAGCGCGGCCGCGGGAAGAGAAAGAAAGACCTGGGCTGAGGGCGCCAAATTACATGCCCGCGGCTCCTTCCCTGCGCCTCCCGCCGCCAGCCGGAGAGGCACGGAGAGGCCTTTCCACCTGTGCGCCGGGGCCCAGGGCACCGGTAATTTTGCTTTTTAACGAAGACCCCGACATTGCTCCTCCTTCCGGGATCCCCCGCCGTACGGTGGGGGAAGGGCAAGAAGAGCTCAAATACCGCTCTGGGTGTTCTGTTCCCCTTCCCTTCAGACCGGCTTGGAGGGAGGGCTGGGCGGTTTCTTTCCTCACTCCCTCTTCCTCCTCCTCTTCTTCCCTCAAGAAGCCTGAGCTGCGGTAAGCCCCAGCTCTCCCTTTTTTCCTCTCTTCCCCTCAGCGGAAATTCCCCCACATCCCCTCCCCGAGCTAAGGGCCCATGATCTCCAGACTAATGAAAAGTAAATAAAAGAATGAAGTCAGTTGTACGCCGTGAGATTTTTATGCTTGGTGGTGGAGCGTCCCCCCATTTGTGTAATGGGGAGCGTTGCCTCCCTGCTTGGGGTCCAAGGAAATGGGAGGAAGGGAGGTGACGGTGACGTTAGATGGGCCTCTGGAGAAAGTGTGCCCCCCCCCTTCCCCAGCTCTCCGTCATTGTGCGCGCTGGCCCCGTCCCTGTCCCTGGCCCCGTCCATGTCCCTGTCTCTCCCCCCCCCCCCCCCCCCAGCATTCTTTGGCCTACAGAACCCACCCAGAGACAGGTTCTGAGGACGAAAGGTGTATTGTTGAAGTGTGGTAGGCATGGCTGGGAGAGAGGCCTGAGACCCGGTCTCGGACTGGCTTGGACATTTTCTAATCATGCAATTTTAGACTCTCTAAAACCTCAGTTTGTTCATCAATAAAAGGGCCATAAAACCAACTTAGCATACCTGGAAGATTGATTAGGGCTGAAATTTAGCATGAATGTCACTTCTTGTCTCTCTATTCTCTCAAACGGTCTTTAATTCTTAATAGGCTAAGGTTTGTGATATTCTAGGGGTTTGCTGGAGGGTAAGGCCACACATCCATTTTTTAAAAATTTGGATATTTTTATTTCAATATAATTTGTTTTCATTGTACTATGTAGCCCTAGGAATTCCCCGGTTTGCACTGTTCCAAATGTCCTTTCTTGCCTAGGAAACCGTTTCCTCATAGCCCCAGAATCTGATTGACAATTTGAGCCTTTGTGTTTGCACAATGGTTGAAACGACAATAATTTGTTGTCACATGTTGTCAACAAAGTCTGCAGGACATTGTAAATACAGGTCCTGGAAGGTAGCATTGTTAGGTTACCACAAATTTTGTTCTTCTCTGATATTTGAATTCTGTGCACTTCATATCTTAACAGCCAGCGGTCCCCTGCCCCAGGCAGCATGACTTGACTGCTCTCCCACAGCATTCTGTAAGAAGAGCTCAGTGAACTGTCTTCTACACACAGGCAAGTTCTGGGATGGTGACTCCCACAGGCCACCACCAGATAAAGTGTTCCAGACACACATGCTCCTGACATACATGTGCACTTTGCTTCCTCCTGAACTGGACAGAGGCATCCACACTGGGAGTGCAGGCTGGCTCTGAACCAAGATGGTGAGGGTCTGGGGCACCACGAGATCCTACCATTTCCAAGTGGCTTTTTTCTTGATTCCACAGTCGCCCTGTTTCTGAAACCCTTTGAATGTTTTTGGAGTTTTTTGAAAGATATTTCTGCAAGTTCTAGCTTGTTCAAAACTTCTGTGTGTGTTGGAGGTGTCCTGGAGTCTCTCGTTCTGCCATCTTGATTAGGAGTGTCCAACACATCCAGTTGTAACTATGGGGTCAAACCAGACCACCAGATCTGATGCCCCTGTTGTAGAAAGTTGGCCCCCTGTGAAACCGCTTTTACTGAATTTCCCTTTGCAGCTGGTCAACAGCTGCCTGGATATACAGGTGTTACCAAAGCAGTGGGCCACCTGAGTACACACTGTTGTGTTCATGAGCTTCGTGGAAAGCTCTCTCAAATCTGAGCCTTTAGGAAAGGTGTTTCTCCTGATCAGTGGTTTGCTTTTATCTTTTAAGTACAGGGGTCTCATAACTGATCACGTTTTCCTCTTTGTCCTGGTTTCCAGGGGGCTCAGAGCCTAATTTCCTTAGCATCTTTTACATAAAACCCAGATTCTGAACTGTTACTCCTAGTTTCACCTGACTTTCCTGTTTGTTTGTTTGTTTTTAATTATAAAAAATACAGGCCCTCTCTTTGCCTGGAGGAACCCCTATCCATATCTTGGCTATGTACTTCTTTCCTTTTCTCTTATTTCTCAATAAACGCTTTAAAAATAAATAGAGAAAGGTGGCATATTATGAAGGGTCTGCTGTGTGACCATGGGTGAATTACTTAATGCCCGTGAACATTTTTGTCCATCTACAAATGGGAATGATATTAGGATGCATCTTAAAAGGTTATTGAGAAGATACCATGAAAGCCTGCATATGAAAGTGTTTTGCACAGTGCCTGACATGTACTTGTGCTCAAATGTTAGTGTTTTGTTTTTAAAGTTTTCAGTATATGGGAAACGGACTTGACCCAGTGGTTAGGGCATCCGTCTGCCACATGGGAGGTCCGCGGTTAAAACCCCAGGCTTCCTTGAGCGGTGTGGAGCTGGCCCATGCACAGTGCTGATGCGCGCAAGGAGTGCCCTGCCATGCAGGGGAGCCCCACGCGCAAGGACTGCGCCCCGTAAGGAGAGCCGCCCAGCGCGAAAGAAAGTTCAGCATGCCCAGGAATGGTGCCGCACACACGGAGAGCTGACACAACAAGATGACACAACAAAAAGAAACACAGATTCCCGTGCTGCTGACAACAGAAGTGGACAAATAACACGCAGCAAATAGACACAGAGAACAGACAACTGGGGCAGGGGGTGGGGGGAGAAGGGGAGAGAAATAAATAAATCTTTAAAAAAATAATGATAAAGTTTTCAGTACAGACCTATATAATGTAGGAAGTTAAAAGTCTTCTAAACCTTCCCTGCCAGATGATCACTGGGATCCAATCCATTCTTTTTCCAGTATTTTTTTCCATGCACATAGTATTAATTACGTACAGGGATTGCACTATTGTGCCTGTTGCAGTTTCTACTAATTATACCTTGGGCATAATTTCATGTCAATGTACTTAGAGCAACCTCATGCTTTAACAGCTGCCCTATATTCTTTGGCTTTTGGAAAATTTTAGCTACTAAAAGTCCATCCAGGGGGAAGCGGACTTGGCCCAATGGATAAGGCGACCGCCTATCACATGGGAGGTCCGCGTTCAAACCCCAGACCTCCTTGACCTGTGTGGAGCTGGCCCATGTGCAGTACTGATGCACGCAAGGAGTGCTGTGCCACACAGGGGTGTCCCCCGTGTAGGGGAGCCCCACATGCAAGGAGTGCGCCCCGTAAGGAGAGCTGCCCAGCACGAAAGAAAGTTCAGCCTGCCCAGGAATGGCGCTGCACAAATGGAGAGGTGACACAACAAGATGACACAACAAAAAGAAACACAGATTCCCAGTGCCACTAATAAGGATAGACGCGGTCACAGAAAAACACACAGCGAATGGACACAGAGAGCAGACAACTGGGGGGGTGGAGGGGAGAGAAAGAAATAAAAAATAAACCTTAAAAAAAAAAAAAAGTCCACCCAAGCAAGCAGATTTGGCTCAACTGATAGAGCGTCCACCTACCATATAGGAGGTCCGGGGTTCAAACCCAGGGCCTCCTGGCCTGTAGGTTGCGCTGGCCCACTCGTAGTGCTGATGCAGGAAAGGAGTGCTGTGCTATGCAGGGGTGTCCCCCGTGTAGGGGTGCCCCACGCACAAGAAATGCACCCCGCAAGGAGAGCCAACCTACCTGAAAAAAGCACAGCCTGCCCAAGAGTGGCGCTACATACACAGAGAGCTGACGCAGCAAAATGACAAAACAAAAAGAAATACAGATTCCCAGTACCGCTGACAAGAATGCAAGTGGACACCAAAGAACACACAGTGAATGGACACAGAGAGCAGACAACAGTGGGGGGGAGAGGAAGGGGAGAGAAATTTTTTTAAAAAGTCCATCCAACCCCAGTCTGTCCACTGATAACTTATATTTTTTCCTTTCTTTTTATTCATTTCACATTTTTTGGCAAAGCTGTGAATTCACCTTATTTTATAATTTATCAATCAGTGGGATCAGACTGTTTTTTAGTAACATCCACATCAAAACAGTAGTTTTCTGGGAAAAAGAGATTTGATTCATAAAGGCTGGAAATTTTCTGCTTTCTGATTATGCCCTAATCTGAGAACTAAAAATCCTATGCATGTCAAAAATTAAATTTAAAAAGTCCAACAAATTTCTTGAGTGCCTATTGTTTGCCAGGAACTGTTTGGGCTCTGGGGATACAGTGATGAAGGAGAGAGCATGGCAGTCCTGCCCTCACGGAGTTTATATTTTAGTGAGGAGCCCTGGGGATGGACCCACAAGCAAATAGGTAAAAGGAAGTTGTTATAGTTACTCCAGCAGAAATCAAAGGCTGAGACAGAAAATGGAAGTGGGTAGTCTGGGAAGGCTTCTCTAAGGAGGTGACATTTATGCTGAAATCTAAAGAAAGAGAATAACCTAGCCATGCCAAGAGAAGGGCGAGGAGGAATCTAGGCAGATGGCAAGGATTGAACATTATCTTCATTCACTCAACAGGCATTTGAGAGCTTACAATGTCCTGGGAAGTATTCTAGGCACTGGGCTACAGGAGAAAACAAATAAGTCCCTGCCCTCATGGAGCTTACGTTTCAGAATAGTAGACTGACAACAAGCAAGTAGATGAATATTCAATATTATGACAGAGAATCTAAAGTGATGGGGTGCTGTTTTTAAATTACGATAGTTAGGGAAGGCTCCCTGAAGAGGTGACTCAAGTAGAGGCCCGTATGAAGACCACTGCAAGCCATTTGAATACCTGGGGGAGAAAAGCAGGTACCAAGACCTGCTTTTGGCTGGGGTGTCCCTGTCCTGTGAGCGAGGGGGGACGTTGTAGCAAGTGATGTTAGAGATAAAGCCAAATCCTTTGGGGCCTTAAAGCCAGGTTGAGAATTTGCTGTTTTAGTTTCAGTGGGTGGAGGGTTATGAGCAGAAGAGTAATATGATCAGTTTTTTGTTTGTTTTGTTTTAATTCTGGCTGCTGTACGGAGAAGAGACTGTAGAGAGACCATCCTGGAAGTAGGAGGACCAGTTAGGAGGCTGTTGAAATAATCCGGGCAAGGGAGACAAAGGCTGGGTCTTATTTGGAATTGGTGAGGGTGATGAAAAGATAAATACCCTTGTATATGCATCTTTGGCCATTTATACATGTGTTCAATTTTAGAATCTAAATTCTTAGAATAAAAAATTGAACCATTGAGCAGTGACACCCCAATAACAACAAGCCTAGGTAGTTTCCAGAACTTTGGTTCTAAATACCCATTGTCCACCAAAAGGAACCAGGCCCCTTGTAGAAATATGGCTGATTCCAGAGCTGCTGAAGGGAAAGTACAAGATGAACCTGGAACAGCTTGTGCCAGAAAATAAAGAAGTGCTCAAAAATATCAAAAGGATAAAGGAGTGAGCTTGAAGCGACTTCTACTGGCCAAATCAAGGATAATTTAAGCATCAAAACAAATGATAGGGAAGCAGATGTAGCTCAAGGGTTGAGCACCTGCTTCCCATGTACGAGGTCTTGTTTAATCCCTGGTACCTCCTAAAAAAAAAATGATAGTAACAGATTATAACCCATTGACTAAGAATCCATAAATCCATACTGATAACTAAATAAATAAATAAACATGAAGGGAAATTTCTTCCTTACAGTAGAAGGAATAATGAAATTAGAAAATCCTCATTCCTAACCAGCATAGTAATAATTGATTCAGGTGAGAATCATTAATGGATACTAAAACTAGTATAAAAGTGTGATGAGAAACAGGGCATTTATATGGTTTCAAAGTGTGTTCCAATAATATATTTATTAATTACAAAGGAAAAATAGTAACCTAATTGTAAAGGAGAAAAAACTGGAGGACACCACCTTAACTAAGTGACCTTATCAATAATGGGACAAATTGACATCATGTGCTTTCTGACATGTTAAACTGAGAAAACACAACATCGATTCAGTGGTAATGCATAATTATGAGGAAACATCAGGTAACCCTAAAATGAGGAACAACTCCACTGCCATGTATTGTTCAAAAATGTCAGTATCATGAAAGAAAGGCTGAGAAACAACTTAAGGTCACAGGAGACTGAAGACATGGAAGCTAAATGCAATGCATGATCCTGGGCCAAAGTAAACATTGCGGGGGAATGGAGGCAGCTCAAGCAGTTGAGCGCCTGCTTCCAACATGAGAGGTCCCAACTTTGGTTCCCAGTGCCTCCTAGAAACAAAAAAACAAACAAGAAGCAAACAAACAAACAAAAAAACAACTCGGGGCAGCCGATGTGGCTCAGTGGTTGAGCATTGGCTTCCCGCATATAAGGTCCCAGGTTCAATCCCCAATCCCAGTAACTGAAAAAAAAAAAAATTGCTACGAAAAACATTACTAGGATAATTAGCAAGATTTGAATAAAGGTTATAGATTAGCTAATAGTAGTGCATCTATGTTAAATTTCCCAATTTTGGTAATTGTGCTGCGGTTATATAAAAGAAAGTCCTTGTTCACAGGAAATACACACTGAAAAGTTTAGGGGTAAAGGGGCATCAAATCTGCAGCTTACTCTCAAATGATTCAGAAGAAAAGTATCACATATATATGTATGTGCGTATAGAGAGAATGAAAAAAAGAGATCAAAAAAGCAAATGTGTTATAAGATTAACAATTGGTGACTCTTATGAATGATAAGTATGAGCTTTTTTGCACTATGATGGCAACTTTTCTCTGCATTTGAAATAATTTCCAACTGAAAATAAAAACAATAGTAAAAGGTAAATTGAACCCCTGGGTTAAAAGAATGCACGCTAAAAATGTACTATGAGGGAAATCTATAGACAGAGAGTCAGTTAGTGGTTGCTTAGGGCTGAGGGGTAGGAGTGTTAGCTAAAGGGTACAGGGTTTCTTTTGGAAGTGAAAAAAAGTGTTCTAAAATTGACTTGGTGATGGTTACACATATCTGTGAATATAAAAAATGACTGGAATTTACACTTTAAATGGGTGAATTATATGGTGTGTGAATTAGATCTCAATAAAGCTATTATAAGAACTTTTAAAATGTATTAGCTATCTGTGGTGGCTGAACCACATACCCCAGTTGGACATGCTCTTGTTCTTGCTCTGCATTTTGGTAGGTCAAGATGTTACTTCAGGGAAGTGGATGTGGCTCAAGCAACTGGGCTCCTGTCTACCATATGGGAGGCCCCAGGTTTGATTCCCTGGGCCTCCTGGTGAAGGCAAGCTGTCCCGTGCAGCATAGAGCTGGCAGCCCATGCCGCAGACAGCTGGTGCAGCAAGATGACACAACAAAGGGAGATGCAAAGCAGAGACCGTGAAAGACACAGCAGATCAGGGAGGTGAGGTGGCTCAAGCAATTAAGTGCCTCTCTTGCACACCAGAGGTCCCAGGATTGGTTCCCAGTGCCTCCTAAAGAGAAAGACGAGAAGAAAAAAGACAAGCAGACATGGAAGAACACACAGTGAATGGACAAAGAGAGCAGACAGCGAGCGCAAACAATGGGGGACAGAGGAGATGGTTCTATTAAGGAAAAAAAGGATGTTACTTCAGTTACAGTGTGGCCAACTGAATCAGACTGGGCTTTAATTTGGATTACCGGAATCCTTTATGAACAAAGTGAAAGTGAAACAGAGAAAGAAGTCACATAGAGCAGCAGCCAGAAACTGGAAGTTAACAGATACAGGAAGAGAAGGAAGATACCACCATGTGCATTTCCATGTGATGAAAGAGCCAAGGAACCCCAAAGATTGCTGGCCAGCCTCTGTAACCATGAGCCAGTAAATTCCTGCCATTAGGTCAACATATTGTACAGTATTTGTTTAGCAGCTAAACAAATATAAACAATATCTAGTCACTGGTTTTATTATTTTTTGATCTGGGAGTATTGTCAGCATGCTGGTAAGACTCCTCAAATCTCTTTTTTTTTCCAAGATTTATTTTTTAATTTATTTCTCTAGCCTTCCCTCTCTCCCCCCCTCCACTGTTGTCTGCTCTCTGTGTCCATGCCCTGTGTGTTCTTTGTCCGCTTGTATTCTCGTCAGTGGCACCGGGAATCTGCGTCTCTTTTTGTTGCATCATCTTGCTGTGTCAGCTCTCTGTGTATGTGGTGCCACTCCTGGGCAGGCTGCGCTTCTTTCACGTGGGGTCGTTCTCCTTGAGGGGTGCACTCCTTGTGCGTCGGGTTCCCCTACACAGGGGACACCCCTGCGTGGCACGGCACTCCTTGTGCACATCAGCACTGAGCATGGGCTAGCTCATCACATGGATCAGGAGGCCTTGGGTTTGAACCCTCGACCTCCTATGTGGTAGGCGGATGCTCTATCAGTTGAGCCAAATCTGCTTCCCACTCAAATCATTTTTTTCTCTCAATTCTTTTTTATTTTTAATTAATTAATTCTTAATGTTACATTAAAAAAAATGAGGTCCCCATATACCCCCCACCCCCGTCAAATCATTTTTTTTAAAGATTTATTTTTTAAAATTTATTTCTCCCCCACCCCCCGCATTTGTCTGCTCTCTGTGTTCATTTGCTGCGTGTTCTTCTGTGACCGCTTCTATCCTTATCAGCGGCACCGGGAATCTGTGTCTCCCTTTGTTGCATCATCTTGTTGTGTCAGCTCTCCGTGTGTGCAGCACCATTCCTTGGCAGGCTGCACTTTCTTTCGTGCTGGGTGGCCCTCCCTATGGGGCACACTCCTTGCGTGTGGGGCTCCCCTATATGGGGGACACCCCTGCATGGCAGGGCACTCCTTGCGCACATCAGCACTGCGCAAGGGCCAGCTCCACACGGGTCAAGGAGGCCCGGGGTTTGAACCGCGGACCTCCCATGTGGTAGGCAGACGCCCTAACCGCTGGGCCAAGTCCACTTCCCTCAAATCATTTTTTGAAACAGGGCAGGTTTCAAATAAATCATGAGTCCCACACCAACATGGGGGGCAGGGCTCTCGCTCCTCTTGGGTCTATTCCCTTGAAGACTCTCAACTTCTCCCATCTCTGAGGATCTGCATTATTCATAGACACAAGCTGTATGGCACTTATGTCCTGGAAACGCCTATGGCCTCCAGGCAAATTTACCCCTATTCCCCAGTCCCAGCAAGGGAGGAGTGCTGCTGATTGCCGGCTCTTGGAGGGAGGTGCCACTGCTTAGCTCAGTCTAGCATCCCAGGCACTCCCTGCTCCAGGCCCTGTGGATGTGAGTCCTGCATCCTAGATATAGCCTTCTTTGATCTTTTCGTTGAACTTAACCCTTAGAAGCTCAGAACTCATAAAACACCTGGACTGCCAGGGAGCTTGCTGTTCATCTGGTCCAACCTGCTCAAATTACATTCTGTCTGGAAATCAAGGCTTACCTGAGGTCACACAGCAGGTAAGAGTCCAGGCCTCCCAGCTCCCGGCAGGTCTTAGGCTCCCAAACTCTGATCCTGACAGATCTCCTGGCCTTTACCCCAGTTATACCCCAGTTATCCAAGCCTGGCATCTGGTCTCACCAAGCCCTGACTGACCAAGCCCCATCCCACCCTCAAACCGACCTTACCTTACCTTTGTGTAGCTCACATTCTACTTAGGGGAATATAATAAGAATCATAACAACCACACACAATTACTGAGCACTTACCATTGCCAAGTCCTGCGCTAAAGCCCTTGACAGGGATTATCAACTCATTTTTATTTTATTTTATTTCCATTTTTGAAGGCAAAGAATTTTTGACAAATGGAATGTAGATTGGAATTTTTTTTTTCTGATATTCACCTCTTTCTTGCTTCTTGGGAAACATTTGATCTTATCTTCTAAGCTCTGTTAATTAAATATATTTGACAATTAGTAAACGGAGGCTCATTCAGCGTTAACTCTTTCCAAGATGACAAACCTAGGGTTAACATGCTGAGCTGGAACCCAGACCTCTCCACTGGGCTCATCCCACTGCGGGGGCACCGTCCTCCACCTGCTCAGAGAACCGCCCCCTGACCCGCTGAACCTACACCACTGGTGCCCGCTGCTGGGAGTGAGGTGCATTTGCTGCTTTGCAGGAAGTTACCACCTTACCGTCTTGGTTTTTCTCCCTTCGCTGTCTGAGAGAACCCAGAGCACAGGTATCATTTGTCTGTCCCCCTCAATGCCAGCATCCATTTCTGCCTCCCGAAGCCCCAGGGCGTCCACCCGAGGGCTCTGGGTCCTGTGCAGGGGGCAGATTGACCGCGGTTGGTGCAGAGTCTCCAGGGTGAGCCGTTAGGAGAAAGGCAGACTCAATGGCGAGTGTGCACAGGAGGCAGAAGTGTCCACGTGGGTTAGAAGAGCCTCATTTTTATTTTAGTCTTCTCAAAACCTTGAGGTCCATAGGTATAGTTATTATTCCCATTTACAGATGAGGAAACCAAGGCCCAAGATCACACACGGAGAACCCACCTGAGAAATCTGACTCCGTCTTAGCCTCTAGGCCAAATTGCCTTTTCACAGATAAGACACAATCAACAAAATGCAAGGAACATTTACTGAACAGCTACTCTGTGCAGAACACTGTCGCAGACACTCTGGGGCCCAGCCCCGCAGGAGAGGAGTGTGGCTGATTTGTGGGAGATTGTGTACATCGTTGGGAAGTTGAGAGGGCTTCTTGGAACAGGCATCTGAGAGGGAATTTAAAGGACGTATAGGATTCCAACAGACCGATGGCAAGGAGGTGTCCCAAGAGGATGATGGGGTGGGGGGCATGAGTAAAAGCGTGGAGGCAGGAGCAGGAAGCAGTAGGGCTTCACTGGAGGGCAGGTTATGACTAGGAAGCAAGGAAGACCAGGCTTGAAAGCTACCTGGAGGTCATACTATGGAAAGTTTTAATGGCAGGGGAAGAAGTGTTGAGGGGCCACTGAAAGTCTTTGAGCAGCAGAGTGGCCCAAGACAAAGCTATTAAAAGGTCTGGCCAGTGAGCAGGAGAGCCTGCCCGGGCCGTCGTCTGGAAGAAGCAGAGTCTGACCTGCAGCTTTGATGCTGTCTGCAGCCGGGCACCAGAACTGAGTTCCTAGGGCATTCGCTAGAGCTCACAGCCTATGGAATTCAGTTCTCAGAGCCAGGAGGCCAAAGTTCTCTGAGCCTTGATGCTTCCTTTCCGTCTTGTTTTCCATGAATTTCCCCCCCACTCCCAGGATGAACAAATTGAGACTCAGGACTGGCCAAACAAGGAACCTGGGATCTCAAGATTCCTCCTATCCGAGGGAGAGTCTGTGTTTGGAGCTAAAAAGAGGGACCCAGAACTGGGGAAAGGCTGAGGGATTCCTTAATTTCAATAGGAAATTTGAAATTCCTTAAATTTCAATAGGGAGCTCCTCTAGGGCTGTAGTGGGGATTCCATCTCTCTGGCCCTGGGTGCTGGGTGTCAGTCCCGAGTCATCTCCTGTCCAGATAGGCCCACGGGGGGAGACCAGATGCTGAGCTGGAGCGGCCAGACACTGGGGGTCAGCTGGACACTCACAAAGAAGGGCATTTCTCTGTGGGCTGGGGGGCTTCCTGAGCCAATGGAGATTCCCAAGATCCACTGGAAGGGAAGGCCTGATGTATCTGGGGGAAGGGAAGTAGAGGAGAAAGAGTTCCCTGGAACACACTTTTATTTTCTGGAGCGTTAAGTTGAGGACTGGGGTGTTCTTTGCATTCACAAGACAGAGCTGCAGCTCCGTGTCCCTGGAGAGGGGAAGCTGGCAGGCTCAGGAGCCACCCTACCCCACCCCCACCCCGCCTAAGTCCAGAAAAAAAGGGGTCCGCACTTACCCACGCAGACCCACGCCGTCTTCCCTCTCGTGCTCCTGGGGCTGGATCTGCAATGATACCCTCAGAGAGTGCTCTTTAAATAGGGCCCCTACCCCGCCCCAGCCAACTCCCGCCCCCGCCCCATCCCAGCTCTTCTGAGAAAGAAGGAAGGTGTGGGAGGGCCGGGCACCCTGCCCAGAGAGTCCTTTCTGACCTCAAGCCAGAATGGGGACCCCTTCCCCCCTTCCTCACCTCAGTCTCTGACTGTGCCCCTCCCACCTCTGGGTTCTTTCTCTGCTCTTACTGTCTGAAATATCTGCCCTTTATCCTAATTCAAGACAAGTTCCTCATTCTAAGGCAGGACAGTAGGGAACTGATGGATCAGGGGGAGCGTCCTTTGAGGGGAAGCTCCAAGTTTCTTTGAGGGAATGGGGGGAGAGGAGGCCTCGCTCCACCTTTGTTCACCCTGTATGGCTTCAAGCAGCGCCCAAACAGCTGGAGTCTGTTCCCATCTTGGGACGGGAGAGACTGAGGCCTGAGGGGTCAAACCCAAGCACTTATGGTCCAGCCAGCTGAGGTGACTCAGGCAGCACAGGGATTTGTGCGAGTGTCCTTGTGCCTGTGGTCTTTTCCTCAGCCCACACTTGGTATTCTGGCCCCAGAACCTGACCCCTACTGCACAGAGTTGGGGCCTTCTGGAATATAAGCAGGGAATTGAGGGGCTCCCCATAAGAGGTCCTTCCCATCCTCTTTCCTTGCAAGTTCAGGAGGTTCTTTCTGATATCTAGCTTCATCTGGCTGCCACCCAAGGAATAGGGGAGGGAGGAAGGTACAGCATCAGGGGTGGCTGCAAGGGTCTTGAGCCAGAACTGGGGGCAGCTCAACTGAGGAAACCTGAAAGTTCCCGGAATGGGGGTGGGGGTGGGGGGTGATGAGGAGCGAAGAGTCATCAGTATTGTGCAATGGTGGGGGATGGGGGGGGCTAGTCTGGAGAACTGGCAGAGGTCTGGGGCTGCTGAGGCTGCCCACCAACCCCCTCCTAGAAGCCTGCCTGGCAAGAGTTCAAAGTGCTGTCACCCCACCCCTCGTTAACCCTAGAAGCTCCAGGCTGTCTGCTGCAGTGGTTTTTATGGAGGACATGACGCCAAGTCTCTCTCCACCCCTCCGGGAGCAGCCAACCTTTTGCTCTGTCTGAGGCCAGAGGACCCTGCTGGGGAGGAAGAAGCCTGCCACAAAGAACAGCACTGGAAAGAGAGGAAGCAATGATCTTTTTTCTCCCCATCTTGGCACCGCCTCAGTCCCTAGGAGAGAGGGAAGGATGGAACTTTCTCCCCTGGACTGTGAACTCCCCGAGGGCAGTGACAGCCTGTGGATCCCCAGCACCCTACAAGGGGACTAGCACAGACCAACAGAGACTCAGAAAAGGATCACTGACGTTGATGGTCTAGCTCAGCCGCGAAGGGGACTCTTTCCCTCATAACCCACTGTAGGGTTCCCGGGAAGGGGTGACTGTGGGCTTCCCCACTGGGCAGAGCCGGGAAGCTGAGACAGCAGGAACAGAAAGAGGAAGCTGGGCTTCCCTGGAGTTGAGCTGTTCTGTTCTAGTTGAGCAGCTCTGCTTACTTGGGCAAGGAAGCGCCACGGGTGGCCATAGGCTGCAGGCTGTTTTGGACCCGGGCTCAGGTCGATCCTCACCCTGGGTACCAGCTGCCCACATCCCCAAACCAGGCTCTATGGCCCCAAAACCCAAACCCTGTAACGCAGTCCGGCAAAGGGGGCAGTCGGGGGTGGAGGAAGTCAGCGCCTAGAAGTTGATTGAAAGACAGCCACTGAGGTGAAAGACACAGGGATTTGGGGGGAAACATCAGGTTTGGGGGTGGAGGCCCCCAGTTCCAAACGAGGTGTCACAGGGTCTGTAGAATGGCGGGGGAGACACGAGAACAATAAGGGAAAGAGCCCATTAAGAGCGGAGATCCTGGGGGCGGGGCAGTAAGATAACAGGTGGGGTCGAAATGTTCTCAGCCTCTGGGAGAAGAGAAGCAACAGGGCGGGAATACAGCCCAAGCCTTTCCGACTCCGCCCACAAGCCGGGCCTCAACGCCTAACTTCTCTCTGCCCTCAACAAAAATGGCTACCGCGGGAGCCAGTCCAAAGCCCAGGGACTGCTGGTAATAGGGAAGGAAGACCCGCCCGATTTAGGGCAAACTGCCCTTCTCAAAAATGGCCGCTGCGGCGCCTGTGGAAGGAACCGCTCTGGGCCCCGCCTTTGATCTCGTTGGTGGGACTGGGGGATGAGAGCTGCACCGCGCGGGACAAGTCGCCCGCGGCGCCCGACGGAGCAGGTGATTTCCCCTCCAGCTCCTGGCCCAGGGCTAGGAGAGTCGCGGAAAGCGTTGACCCAGGGTACCCGTCCCGTGTGTTCCCCCATGGTACTCCCCTGAGACCCGCCTGACCCCCTGATTTTCGCCATGGCCTGCATCAGTGCACGTCCCAGCTTGCTGTCCTGCCTCGTCATGTGTGCCTCAGGGCGCAACTGCATCCCTTTACCCTCGGGCCCACTATTCTAGACCTTTGTGGGTACCCCGCTGGCTGGTTTAGAGAGCTCCTGCTTCAGGGGTCGGCCATTATGGCGGCCCCACTTCCTGCCCCCCGCCCCGTACGTTTGTGCTCTCTCCTGACTGGATGCCGGATACCTCAATGCCCTTGGCGCCACTAGGACCTGACTTTGGGAGTCGAGGGAGATTAGTGTCCTCTGGGACAAGCGTCACGGGCCTAGGGACCCAGGAGTAGGGCTCCATAGGGGCTGGGAGAAGCAGCCAAGACCTCCGTGCTAGACCCCTTGCTGCTTCCCCGAGCAACCCAGGATACTTCCCACACTGGTTCCCAGGACTCTTACTCCTCCCACATGACCATATTCTGCTCTCCCTCCACCTCTGAGCACAATCCCCACCCTCAGGAAACAGTATGGTACTGCTTCCTCTAATCTGACTTTGTCCAGTGGGTCTGTATCCAGCATTTGGAGGGTCCAAGCCTGTGGCCCTCCCCGAGCTCTCAGACCAGTGGGGGGAGTGTGGGAGGGGGACGGGAGTTGGGGAAACAGGCATTAAGGGTGGGTGCAGTGAGGATGGGGCAAGCAGGGTTGGCTGCAAGCAAGCAGTGAGCTACGCAGAATGAAAAGGTTTGGAGAGACAGAGGGAAAGACATTCTGAGAGAGAGAATGGTGTGAGCAAGGATTCTGAGGTAGACAGGAGGGCCCGCTAGGGAGATAAGATCAGAATATAGGCCAGGACTGCACCGTTTGTATCATGAGAGGTGGTACAGAGTGAGCACTTTGCAGCCAAACTGCCTGGATGTAAATCTGCCATTTAATTGCAAGTCACTTAACCTCTCAGTACCTTCATTTCTTCCTGGGTAAGATGTGGGTAATATTAATATCTGTATTTTAGGGTTATTTTGAGGTTTAACTAGTTAATATATGTAAAATGCTTAGAACAATGGTGCATTATAAGCAGTAAGTACTATTATTATCATCATCAGAGACATTTAAGTAGGGCTCACAACAGGATGACAGCCATATTTCATGGGTGCCACCAGCCAATGGTCCCTGATTTGGGGTTCCCAGGAAGTAATGGGGTATATATGGGCTACATCCAAAATTTGAAACTCCCTAAGGAATTCATGCTTTTACCCTAGAGAAGGCAGATTGCTCAGACGTGCTACAGCTTAGGAAGTCAGTTGGGTAGACCAAATCTCCCCCAGACAGGGAAAAAGCTGTTAGGGGGAGCCCCTTGGCTGGAAAGAAATGCTAAGGAAGGCTGGGGGAATGTGGAAGGGTAAAGGAGAGATGTGGCAAGCTGTGAAGGCTGGGTAAAAGTTTACACTGCCCAGGAACAAGGTGGGGGTGTGTTCTCTAGGAAAAAGAGCAAAAGCTTGGGGGAGGGGGGAGACATTGTGTTTGGGTACTGTAAGGGGCTTCCCCAAAACAACTCTGGCTCTCAGACCTTGGTTAGAAACCCAGAGGCATCAAACACATTCCTGAGAGGCTTCTTCCCTGGAAACTGGGCTGTCAGGCAGTAGCCATAGGTCTTTGCAAATGTTGCCAGGTAACTAACAGCACCTAGGATTTGAGAGTGATATAACTAAGGGTCCATGTAGGCCTCTGGAGGGACCTGGCCTCCTGGGGGAGATGCATGATGAGGTCTGGTATGCCTGGGCTGAGCAGTTTTGCTTCTCCCCAGGGCGCATGGCTGGGGGATTGGAGCAAGAGGCAAGCTCAAAACCAGGCATCTCCCTGATAGGCTAGGGCTTTTCGGTCCTGCTTTTGTAAATGACCCCGGTGCTGTCACAGCAACTTATTTTCACACAGGGTGGCAGGGAACTGTAATCGTAGATAGTAGCCCTGTCCCAACCCACACAGAGTCTTGATATCACCCCACCTCCCATCTCAAAGTAGCCCCTAGAATATACACTGAACTAGGACACCTGCATTCAAATCTTGACCATCACAGTCAAGATTTGAGACTACAGCAAGTCATTAAACCCTCTGAGCTTCAGTTTCTTCATCTGGGCAGTAACTGTTTACTGAACGCCTACATCATGGTAGACACTGAGTGTACACTGGTGAATAAACTAGGTGTTAATGGAAGAAACTTTAAACATTGCTCAAATAATAATTTAATTATAGCTGTGTAAGGTGCTGCTAAATAAGGGAAAGTGCAGTCTGCAATGAGAGTGTAATTTGGGGTGGGTAGGGGTAAGGGGGCACCAAACAAGTTTTAGAGGGTCAGGAACAGCAACCCTTGAAGAAAATTCTGAACTGAGACCTGAAATGTGAGAAGGAGTTAGGTAGTGAAAGGGTGGAGGTGAAAGGGTGTCTAGGCAGAGGAAACAGTTTTTGCAAAGGCCCCTTGCCAGGAAATAGCTTGAATGCTAGCAAACTAAAAGAAAGCCAGAATGAAGAGGAGTGACCCAGGGAGGGTGCGGTGCATAATGAGAAATAGAGGCAGGGGTAAGGCCTTAAGTGTAGTGAAAAGCCACTAATGGATTGTAAGCAGGAGGATGACATGATTTTTCAATAAAATTCACATGGCTATGGTGTGAAGAGGTTGTTGGGGGGAAAGATGGTAGAGGGGAGATGCATTCAGAAGTGCTTCACAGTAGTTAAGGCAAGAGATGGACCAGTGGAAGTTGAGATGAAGAAAAATGGGTGTGATTGAGAACTAATGGACAGAGCTTGGCAACTGATTGGATGTGGGGAGGACAGAGTGGTGTCGAGGATAACTCGCAGACTCCTGGCATAAATAGCTGGGTGCATGGACATGCATTTATGCATTTACTGAGGACTGGATGAGTAAAGAACTTGAGAGAATGTCAGTTTGGGACATGTAAGATGCCTGGTATGATGCCCACATGGAGATGTCATGGTGGTAGATGGACAAGCCTGTAGCTTAGGGAAAGGGACTGGACAAGAGGACAATCTAAGAATTGGCAACATAGAGTTGGCACATAAAGTGATGGGCCTAGATGAGATCTTCCAGAGAGGGAGAGGCAGCGTGAGAAGCAGGGAGGACCAGCTCTGAGCCAGAGAAACTGCCACTTTTAGAGATCAGAGGAGAGAGGAACAGAGAAGGAACCTGGGAAGAAATGGCCAGAGAAGAAGGGAAACAGGAGAGTGTGATGTTCAGAAACCAAGCCTCATGATGCTGACGGCAAATAGAAGGCAAAACCATAAGATTTTTTTTTTCTTTTAATAAGAAACAAGCAAAATCAGTGAGTTCATATGGTTCAACCTAATAGACCAAAACCTGAAAAAGCAACTGGTGACTTTAGCATGAGACGTTTTGGTGGAGATGTTGAAGCAGAAGCCAGACTGGAGATGGGGAGAAGTGGCTAGATTGGAAATAAATAAGGGAATAGATCTTGACAGGATTTGGTAATTGGATATAGCAGGTAGAGGTGAGAGAGGGAGAAATCACAGGTAATCACCAAGTTTCAGGTTTGGCAGCTGAGTGAATGAATGGTTGTGTCAGTTGATGAAATAGGAGGAGGTACATATTTGGGGGGTGGGCACTGATCAGAGGACATATCATGAGTTTGGGGCACGTGGTATTTAAGGTGCCTCTGAGCTTCTTGAGTGAGATGACAAACAGGTATTTAGGCCTCTGGATCTGGAGCCATTTATTACCACCTACATGCTCCTGCCTCCCAAACACAGGCTTTCGTGAGTCAAAAGCAGGTAGTCAATAAATATTTACTGAGCAACATAAAATAACATTAGGTTGTAGAAAGTGCTATGTAGAAAATGAAGCAGGATAAGGCTTTAGGACTAGAGGGAATATCTATTTTGGATAAGTTAATCATGGAAGGTTTCTCCGCAGAGGTGATATTTGGGCAGAGCCCTGGAGGAAATAAGGGAATAAGCAATGTAGGTATCCGGGGGATATGGGCAGGAAGCAGCTTGCAAGTCTGAGGAACAGCAAGGAGGCTGGTAGGGCAGGAATGGAGTGAGCAAGGGGGGGGAGTGGTATGGATGGAGAGGTAGGCAAGGGCTCAGTTGGTCTTAGGAAGAAGTTGTGAAAGTCCTTTGTAGAGTCCTATGCTGTTGGAAGGGCAGGGATTGGTCAGGAGGAGAGAATTCATTAAAGACTTGCCCTTCCATCTGGGCCCCAAAGCCAGAAAAGCCCCTTTGTGCAGAGGGTGGGTGGCCCGTTCTGGATGGGGGAAAAGCTAGGTTCAGTCCTGAGGCCTGCTCCTTGGGGGGCTGGACAATGGGGCCCCTTGTGATCAGACTTGTGGGCCAGGTGGCCCCCTCGATGGTGGGATTCCACAGCCAGGAGGCATGTGACCCCAAGACCTCGGCTTCTTGCCAAAGGGTCTGGGCCTGCTGTGAGAGGTGGGAGTGAGGAGGGTGGAGGGGTGAGAGTGGGGAATGACAGACTCAACTCAGCCCTTCTCTGGAGAGACAGTTCTCTGTCCTGTCCTCAGACTGGAGGAGGTAAAGAGTGGGGCAGGGAGGGGGACATGGCCCTGCTGGGGGAGTGAGGGAGGGCTGGGGAGCTGGAAGCTAAGGGCAACATCGACAGATGGTTCCACAACAGTCTACGAGGGAGGAGCTGGCCGCCTCCAGGCCGAGTGAAAAGGGTGGGGACAGGGAGAAGAGGGCCTGGCAATCCTCTCTCTTGTTTCCCTTCAGAAGAGGCGAGAGCATGGAGCTGGAGAGGATTGTCAGTGCAGCCCTCCTTGCCTTTGTCCAGACACATCTCCCAGAGGCCGACCTCAGGTAGAGAGGCAGCTCTCCCCCGAGAAGGGTCATGCCAAGGCCAGGGCTGGAGCTGCCAGCCAGTCTTCTAGGCCCTGGCCATTGGAAAGACGGGTGGAAAGGACTCATCCCTGTTTCTGAGGTGGGGGAGGGCTGATCATGATTTGCTGGGGAGGCCTTACCCTTCATCCTGTCCCTGTCATCCTTGTTGGACAGGTGGGAAACAAAAGCTCTGAGAGAGGGTAGGATAATCTCTGGCCTCAAGGGTTGAGGTCTGGCTCATGGTTCCCCTGAAGCCGGGGGCAAGAGTCTTAGGTAGGGGTGCTAGAGGATCCAGTGTCCTACCCAGGTCTTATCCTGTCCCCTCCCTGCAGCGGCTTGGATGAGGTCATCTTCTCCTATGTTCTTGGGGTCCTGGAGGACCTGGGCCCCTCAGGCCTGTCGGAGGAGAACTTTGACATGGAGGCCTTCACTGAGATGATGGAGGCCTATGTGCCTGGCTTCGCCCACATTCCCAGGTGGGGCCTGGCTGGGACCAAGAGGAGCAGGGGGGCTGGCTGGCTGTGTGGGGTGGGCACAGCTATCCCCTCACTACCCTCCTTGTCCTCTCAGGGGCACAATAGGGGACATGATGCAGAAGCTCTCAGGGCAGCTGAGTGATGCCAGGAACAAAGGTGAGTTTGGGAATCTGGGCACTTGGGTAATTCATAATTCTGGCAAACCTGCTGTTGTCTCTACCCCTTTAAGAGAACCTGCAGCCGCAGAGCTCTGGGGTCCAAGAACAGGTGCCCATCTCTTCAGAACCCCTGCAGCGACCTGAAAAGGTCAAAGAAGAGATCAGGTCTTCTCCCACTGTTGCCGGGGAAACCCAAGACAAGGTACTGGTAGAAGAAGGTACGGATGTGGAAGTGAGTGGGTGGGACAGGAGGAAGTTCTGCTTTCTGTCAACATTTGTGCTCACAGGCAACCAGTGCTGAGGAGGAGCTGCTGCCAGGGGTAGATGTGCTCCTGGAGATGTTTCCCACCTGCTCAGTGGGACAGGCCGAGTGGGTGCTGGCTAAAGCTCGGGGGGACTTGGAAGAAGCTGTACAGATGCTGGTAGAGGGGAAGGAAGAGGGGCCCCAAGCCTGGGATAGCCCCAACCAGGTATCCAACCCCATCCCTCCCCATCAGTGCCAGGACTCAGGCCTGGCTCCCTCCTTCCCCCACCATTTGGCCTCAGCTGTATTCCACCTTGGTGCTAAGCCCCCACCCTCTAGCTTGCCCTCACCTGCTTCCCTTGCCTGTGCCTTAGGGCCTAGACCAGGCCTCCCCTCTTTACAGGACCTGCCCAGGCGCCTCAGAGGCCCACAAAAGGATGAGCTGAAGTCCTTCATCCTGCAGAAGTGAGTTGAGGCTGGGCTGGGTTGGGCTGGGGCCCAGAGAGTGTTCTCAGGGAGTCGAGAGCTTCACCCAGCCAGTTTTTGACAGGTACATGATGGTGGATAGCGCAGATGATCAGAAGATTCACCGGCCCATGGCTCCCAGAGAGGTGAGAGGGCTGGGGCTGCTAGGGGTATGGAGTGAGTGGGACAGTCTCCTGGTTTCTGCCACTCACTGCCTGACTACCTGACAGGCCCCCAAGAAGCTGATCCGCTACATTGACAACCAGGTAGTGAGCACCAAAGGGGAACGATTCAAAGACGTCCGCAACCCTGAGGCTGAGGAGATGAAGGCCACGTACATCAACCTCAAGCCAGCCAGAAAGTACCGCTTCCATTGAGGCATGTGCCAGACTCTGCTAGAGGGATGCCGGAGCCCTATACCCCCACACAGAGGCTTCCCTGACTTCTGTGCCCCTTCTCTACTTCTGCACCACAGTGTTATTTCTTGGAGTTGTTCATGGGCACAGTAAAGGTGGCCCGGGGAAGGTGTGAGTGCATTCTGGTCATTTCTGCCTTGGAGGTGGGGTACTCTGTCTGAGCTTCCCGCCCCGCCCCAACATCCACGTCTTCAACAGGGCAGCAGCTGCCAGGCAAGAGGGGGTAAAAAGCTCTTTATTTGAAGCTCCAGAGTGAGGCAGGGCACCGGCCCCTCACTAGAGGCCCCCACAGTCCAGTTTCCCTACAGCTCACAGTCAGGCCCCCGCCACACAGTCCAGCTGCGTCCCAACCGGCGGAGACAGGTCAGACCTGCAAGTTGACAAAGGGTGCAAAGCCGGCCATGTCCTGCAACAGCACTAGGGCCTGGTGCAGGGGCGGCTCCACGTCGATGTCCACGCCGCGCTTCCGCAAGCGGCTCAGGCTGGGCTCGGCCACATGGTGGCAGTGCCGCACCCTCAGTGAACGCAGCGCCGGGCAGTACTCGGCCAATGTCCTGGGGAGGGAGTGGGGAGAGGCTAGGGGTGCGAGGCCACCACGCCCGCGGAGGGGGCGGGGCCCCAGGCCCACTCTGCCTCCGACCTGCTCCAGCATAGTCCGTTTCTCTCCAGGCTGGGCATACTTTTTCCCACCGTACACAAAGGAGGGGGCCTGGCTTAGGGTCATACAATCAATGCCTCTAGTGAACAGGGGAATTTCTTGCGGGAACCTGCTTGTTGGCCCTGCTAAGGGTTGCAAGGTTTTCTCCGTTAAAGAGAAGCCAGAAATCTGACTGCCTGAAATCTACCCATGTGTAAATATTGGTTAAAAAAAGTTTCTAAAGTATGTGGGCTCTCTGGCTTAGGCAATCCTAGATAGAGGTCCTTTCTGTTCAGAATAGGGGTGCCTTGGTAACAGGAAGGTCCAGAACCCCCCAGTTCTGCCTTTTGACAACTACAGCCCCTTTCCCCAACCGCGTACCCCCCGTGCCCAGGCACCTGACGCCGTCACTTCCCACGCGGAGGCAGCCGGTGAGGTCGAGGTGCTCGAGTTGCGGGCAGTTGCGAGCCAACTCCTGGACGGCGGCGTCCCCGACATTGGCGTTGACGGCCAGCGAGAGGCTGCGGAGGCCGGCGCCACGCCTCTGCGCCAGGTACACGATGGCCTCGTCCTTGAGCTGGCGGCAGGCGGTGAGGTCGAGCTCCTCCAGGGCCGGGCAGCGGTCGGCGAGGCCGCGGAGCGCCAGCCCGTCCACCCAGTCACAGTGCGCGAGCGACAGACGCTGCAGGCGGGGGCAGCCCTCGGCCAGCGCCGCCAGCGTGCGGCGGCTCAGTTGCCCGCAGCCGGCCAGCGCCACGCTCCGCAGCTGCGGATTCCGCGCCAGCACCGGCACCAGGTCCTCGTCCGACAGCCACTCGTGACACGGCGCCAGCGCCAGGTCCTGCAGCCCCTCGGCGTCCCGCAGCAGCCCGGCCAGGGCGGCCCGCGGGATCTGCGAACCCACCTGTGGGCGGGGAGGCACCCCGACTCTCAGCCCGCCGCGGGGGCGGGACGGGTACTTCCCGTCCGCCCCTGAGGAGCTCTTCCCTGGCGGCCGCCCGCCCTCCCGGGAGAGGACCCCCCGCCCTCTGAACCAGGGGCCCGTCCTTGGGACGTCCCGCTCCGCAAATCGCTCGCGGGACGGCCCTAGCGAACCGGAAGGGTGGACAGCGGACTCGGGGGCTGGGCTGGAGGCGGGGCTCCGGTCCCCAGCTCACCTGAGCGGCGTCGAAGCGGCGCAGCCCCGCCAGGTGCAGTTGCACCAACTCCCGGAAGGCCCTGCTGACGCGCTGCAGCCGGAGCAGCTGGCGCAGGGGAACCCGGCTTAGGACGTGTGGGAGCAGCACGTCTTCCCAGGGCAGGTCCAGAAGCCTGCGGGTAAAGAGGCGTTGGCGGCAGCGCCCCGGGGTCGATCTGTTACCTGAGAGTCCGCCTCCATTCTGCTCTTGTGTTCCTGCTCCCAGGAGCAGCCCCCAGACCCGTTTAGCTCCCCTCCCCCAAATTTCTCTCCCACCCTCGGCCCCTCCGCTCCTCGGTACCTGACGGCTCCGGGCTCTTGCTCCCCTCCGGACGGCTCCATCGGTGGCTCCATCGGCTGCCTACTGCGCGTGCGCAGCAAGGTCTCCACACACCGGCCTCGGAGTGGCCGCAGAAAGCCCGCCTCCGTGGGCTGTAGAGACAGACCGATTCAATCGAGTGCCGTATCACTGAAGAACCCTTTCCGAAAGTCTGAGGGGGAACAGGCGGGAGGTGAAACATAGTTCTTAGCCTTCTCGGCTACAGGGCTTGAGGCCCTGAGCTGGGGAACGCGAGGGACACAAGAGACTGACTTCTGACTTCGTCTTGGGCCAGTGGCCACCTCAGAGTGAAGTGGTGATGGAGGAATACACAAGGCCAAACGCAGAAGAGGTGGAGCCAGGTCCCTCCTCCGCCCCCTAGTTGCTTTTAGCGACTTTGAAAACTGGGGAGAAACTATCCAGGTCCTTGCTACCTGGCACGCAGTGGGTGCTCAAGAACTAATTGTTGAATGAATGAATGAAGAGACGAAGCTAGAATTTTTTTTTTAATCAAGCAAACTTGCCCATTCCTGTTTAATTGCGAAGTATAGTGCTATCCAGCCCCTTTCACCCAAGTTTACACCTGAGGAGAGAGACAAAGGGAGGCGGGGGAAGAGGGTGGCTAAGAAGGACTATATCCCAACTGGGTCCCTTTCCTTCCCCAAGAAGATCCAGAGATCTGAGAATGAGTGCTCAGTTCAGCCCGCTGGCGTTTTCCTTCTTGTCTACAGGCTTGGGGGTTTAGTTGTGAGGCCTGGAGCTGAGCTCTCCTTGTGTCAGTTACGTCCCAGAGCTATAGATTCAGCCTCTAGGCAGTCATCCCACTGAGTCCCAGACCCTACTTCCAGGGTCCTTTCCCGGGAACCTCTTGCAGAGTGCTTTCTCGTCCTCCTTGATATGGGGTGGGAGGAAAGAGGAGAGGAGAACGCCGAGGGCTATGGTGGCACGACACAGTCGTTTCTAGGAGCTACCCTTCATCAGAGTTGCACGATCCCTCAGTGCAACCGCTTTACCTGACTCTTCATAACGTAAATTGCTTCTTGTTCATTAACTCATCAGGATTTCTGACATTTAGCAAGGTGGACAGGAATGTGCTGTCACTCCATTTTAATGATAGGGAAACCGAGGCCCTGGAGAGGAAGTGCCTTGTGCGGGGTCAAGAGAGTCGGGGATAGAAAACCCAGGCAAGCTGGTTTTCCCAGAATCCCTTCCACGCTCCCCCACCCTGGCGAGAAGGGAGAGGCCAGCAAAAGAAAGGACCAGAAGAGGATCAGGATGGGTGAGGGACTTGCTTCCTCTTCTTCCTCAGCTGCCTGGGGAGGGGGAAGATGGGAGGACTGACCTCGCCAGGATAGAGCCACGTGGGCGCGCACCATCTCCTGCAGAGCGGCGCCTCCCCAACCCTGCTTTGTTCGCGCTTCTGCGCTTGCGCAGTGCGACAAATCTGGCGCTGTCCCCTTCAGCACCACGCAGAACCCGCGCCGCCCCTCCCCGCGGTGAGCCCCGCGCGTCCCCGCCTCGCACGTCCCCGCGCCCCCTGACCGCCCCAACAGACGCTTTCTTCCTTCTGAAGTCACTACCTGCCTGCTCTGGCCTTTCCTAGGAGAGCAGTTGCCATAGAAACTCAAGAGGCGCTTTCTTAAAATAGCCGGGCCAAGGGCACCCTTCTACCCTGACCAAGGGCACGAGCGAGAAAAGGGTTGTTTCCCCTTACTTCCTCCAGTCCCGGAGTCATCTCGTCCAACCTATTACCCCCAGGCTGGTGGGACACCTAACTCAGGCAGCAAGGAAGTTCTTCCTTAAGTCTGACTAACATCCTTCCTACTGCACCCTGGGTGGGTGGTCAGGGTTGGGTCTCTTGGATCCGAAACTCAGAATGCCGGAAGGGTCGAAGTAGTATTCCCCAGAACTCCCCTCCAGCAAGTTGACGGTCTCTGGGTTGGGGGCGGGGGAGGCGGGTCCCGTCTACTCCTATACCTTGCGCTTAGCGCGGCCGCGTGCTCGTGGAGGCGGGAGCGCGTGTGGCATGTAACAGGTCATGTGGCAGCCGCCTAGGGACACGCGTGGGGTCTAGAGCAGGACACGCGTGTGCAGCTGGGCCCTGCGTGCGGTTCAGGGGCGGTGGGTGAGCGCAACGTGGACACAAGAGGGGTAGGGCACGTGAGGGATTCCAGCTCCCTCCCCCCTCCCCGCCCCGACTCTTCAGGGGCGGGTCTCGGGTTGGCGGGAGAGTCCAGCCGAGAGCCACTGTGAGCGGGGGGCAGCCCCTGGGGCTCCGGGCCCCGGGGGAGCGGAGGGGGGGGTGGATTAGCGCCGCCTGAGTGGCGCGTAGGGGGGAGGAGGAGGGACTGAGACGCGGGCGGGCCCGGAGCGAGAGGGAGCCGTTCTGCCGGCACCGCTGAGCTGGGCCCAGCCTCTCCCCTGCCTTTCCGCGGCCCCAGCTGCCTGCGAGCAGCGGTGAGTATTGAGGTGGCTCCCAGACCGAGCTGCCCAGGGGACGCGCTGGGCCGCGGTTGAGCTTCTGGAACCTGCCTGGCAGGGTTGCTGCTCCTGACCTCTGCTCCTACCCTGCATTGCCACCAGAGGCCCCATTACCTCTTTGGGCTCCCTCCCAGGCTGGACAAAATCTGTCATGCACATTGACTGGGGTTGGGGGCAGAGAGGAGGAGGATGCACCCCCTTAACTCTCACCTGTGACTGGTGGTGTGGAGGGGAAGGGCGTGTGTCCCTGCTTGAGTATGTATGTAAGTGTGCAACAGTATTTGCATGTGACTGTACACTAGCAGGTCTCTAAGTGTCTGATATATCCGTGTCTCTGTGTGCAGCAGAGTGAGGGCCTGTGTGTATATTTGAATCTCTTTGTATGTTCCCATCTGTATGACTGTGTGTGTAAAAGAAGCGTGTGCCTTTCCATTACACACATACTTGTTGTGACCATGATAGTGTGTGAGGGTGTGTCTTTGAGCAGTATATGTGTATTCCTGTGTCTGTGTGTGCCAGAGGGTATTGCCTGTGAATAACTGTACACAGAAGTATTTGTCCTTATGTATGCTTGTGTGTGTGTGCACGCATGCCTCTATGTATTGTCAGTGTGTAGGTCTGTACCTGTGTGGAGGACAAGAAAGACCCTTTCCCATTCAGCTGCATGGGGTAGGGGCCTCTGTTCAGGCCTTTTCCCTCCCCTCTGCCCTGTGCCTCTCAGGCCCTCATTGTCCCTACATAACCCTTTCTTCTTCCTCCCTCTCCTTCCAGGGAGCCTGAGTTCTCCCTCCCCAAGGGAAGGGCCTCCCTAAGAGGGACTGTGAGGTCCCAGGGCTGTATGATAGTGATGACTGTCTGGCACCTGTGGTCCAGCGGGTGGGGTACCAACCTCTCTCCCACCAGAAGCAGTTACAAAATGCTACAGAAAATCTGGGATCACCCCACTTCTGAAATAGCTTCCTCTTCTCCCTGATGCTCAGGGTCCTGCACAGAATGAGAGATGCCAGGGGTCCCTTGGGGGGACATTTTTCTCCTCAGGCCTCCATGGAAGTAGCCCATGCAGGAGGTCAGATCATACCCTGGGGTGGGGTCAGTGATCCCATATTCCCAGTGTGGACCAGACTCTCGGTGCTCAGCGGCCCCAGCCAGCTTCCCCCGCCCTCTCCTAGCTCTCCTGCCTGTCCACCTCCCCCACAGTTCACCCCTATTCCCCTTACTCTCTTACAGGCCTGTCTGAAGAGCATGCTGCCCCCTCACTTCCCGCCTGGCCTCGCCATCCCTGCCCCCCCAGCCTGACCCCCGGCCCCAGCATGGCCCAAGGTGCCATGCGCTTCTGCTCGGAAGGCGACTGTGCCATCTCCCCACCACGATGCCCACGCCGCTGGCTCCCCGAAGGCCCTGTGCCCCAGAGCCCCCCAGCCAGCATGTATGGCAGCACAGGCTCCCTGCTACGGCGGGCGGCAGGTCCAGGCCCCCGGAGCCGGGAACTGGGACGTGTGACAGCACCCTGTACACCCCTGCGTGGCCCCCCTTCACCCCATGCTGCTCCCTCACCCTGGGCACCCTCCTCACCCACTGGGCAGCCCCCACCAGGAGCCCAGAGCTCTGTGGTCATCTTCCGTTTCGTGGAGAAGGCCAGCGTGAAGCCGCTGAATGGGCTACCTGCTCCCGGAGGCTTGAGCCGGAGCTGGGACCTGGGTGGGGTCTCTCCTCCCAGGCCCACCCCAGCCCTTGGGCCTGGCTCTAACCGGAAGCTGCGGCTGGAAGCGTCCACATCAGATCCGCTCCCAGCCAGAGGGGGCTCAGTCCTGCCCGGCAGCCGAGGCCCCTCACTTGGGCCTCCAGTCCCATCCCAGGTTGGGACAGATGGCCTTTACTCCTCTCTCCCCAATGGGTTAGGGGGTCCCCCTGAGCACCTGGCCACACTGTTCCAAGGACCCACTGACACTGGACTCCTGAACCAGGTATGTGACCCCCTGTTGGGCCCCAGAGCCCCAGTGAAGGGACAAGGGACAAGGCCTAGCTCTGTGCACTTGGGTTGTCTGCTGTTTGCTCTGAATCCTTCCATGGGTGCTGAATCAGTTTCTCTGTTGCCTTCTGTGCATGTCTCTGTGTCTCTGCACCTCCGTCTCTGTTTCTGTGTGTCTATTTGTTTCTATTCCACGTTTCTGTGGATTTGTATGTCTGGTTTCTCTCTCCTTCCTTGGCTTAGGGGGACAACTTGTCCTCCCCCCGGGAAGTCTCCTCTCATGCCCAGAGAATTGCTCGAGCCAAATGGGAATTCTTCTATGGCTCCTTGGACCCCCCCAGCTCAGGTAAGGCACGGGATTGAGGCGAAGGGATCACAGCAAGGCCCACCCCACAGCAGCTGGGCTTGGTAGGAGACTTCCTTCAGACCTCCCCCACCCCGGCCTGGGTTCTGAGTTGGCTAATGCCTCTCCAGGCCACACCTGTGTTATGACGGGGAGGACTGGGAGAAGGGTTGGCTTGGGCACCCAGAGGAAGTCGGAGAGTAGAGGGAGGGGATGGCAGGATCTCAAGGGTCATCCCTCAGAGGAGAAAAGAGGCTGGTCTCCTTCAGGTCCCTCCAAGCTTTTTGACGAGAACTTGGTTTGAAATGAGCTCTGCTAGCATCAAGAACAAGCTGAGTTTGTAGCAGGAAGAATTGTGGTTAGACAATGAAAGAACTTCCTGCCAGTATGAGGCAGCGGGGGTGACCCCAAAACAGGATCAGGACAGGGGGTCAACCTGGATAACCTCCTGACCTGGATGCCTATGCATACTGCAGGTGCTAAGCCCCCAGAGCAGGCCCCTCCAGCTCCACCCGGGGTGGGCTCAGGGCAGGGCTCTGGGGTGGCTGTGGGGCGAGCAGCCAAGTACTCCGAGACGGACCTGGACACGGTGCCCCTGAGGTGCTACCGCGAGACGGACATCGATGAGGTGCTGGCTGAGCGGGAGGAGGCTGACTCGGCCATCGAGAGTCAGCCCAGCTCTGAGGGCCCGCCTGGCACTGCCCTCCCACCAGCCCCTCATCCCAGCCCATGCCCTGGCCCTCGTTCCAGCCTGGGCAGTGGCAATGAGGACGAGGATGAGGCAGGCGGGGAAGAGGATGTGGACGACGAGGTGTTTGAGGCCTCAGAGGGGGCCCGGTGAGTGGGGAGTGGGAGAGGAAGGTGGCTTGCTCCTTTACCCTGGCCCAGTGGCAGAGCTGGGGACACAGAGTCTGGAATAGAGATGAGGGTGGGACTGGGAGGGCCAGGACTAAGCTGGCGGTGCTGACAGTGCAGTGTGGGTAGCAGAGATTCAGGACAGAGGTCTGAGGCCCAGCAGAACACTAGGGGAGAGGGTGGGGCACCAGGTAAGAACCCAGGAGGCTGGGGGTCAGCCAGGATAGAGGAAGCAGGAGGGGTTCTAGTAGAAGAAAAGGGGGCAGAGCAAGAGGCCAGGGGACAGACTCAAGCCTGGGCACATGGAAGCATCCGTCTGGATTTTGCATGCTGGTGGGAGAGTGGAGAGCGTGGGGGCTTTCCTCTCCCGTCTCACACCCCATTGCAGCTTGGAGCTTCATCTTCTCCTAAGATGTTGCCAGAAATAGAAATGGGATGGCAGGAGGGGAGCGGATCAGGGAGAAGGAGGAGAATGGGAGATTAGCAGGGAGGGAGGGGAAGGGGATTGGGTGCTGGGGGCAAGGCTGGGGTGCTCCAGGGGCACTGAGTAGCTTGGGGGGCACAAGGTAGCTCTGTTTTTGAAGGGGGCGGTGGGTTAGGCATCAGGGAGTCTTGAGCATCAGGGTCAGACAGGGTCAGAGTTCTGAATCCTGGTTGTACAGTCTCAAGTAAGTGGTCTCCTATCTTTGAACCTCATTCTTTTTGCGATGAAATGGGGATGATAATCCTTTTCACAGAGTTAGTGTGAGAATTCAATGAAATGCCCAAGATCTGCCCTCTGGCCATGGCTGGTGCCCCTCATCAGAGATTCTCCCTGCCCTTGCAGGCCAGGGATCCGGACGCCTTACCCTGGGCCTCTCAAGTCGCCTGTGCCCTTTCTACCTGGGACCAGCCCCTCAGCTGATGGGCCTGACTCTTTCAGTTGCGTGTTTGAAGCCATCCTGGAGTCACACCGGGCCAAGGGCACCTCCTATACCAGCCTCGCTTCACTGGAGGCCCTGGCCTCACCTGGCCCAACCCAGAGCCCCTTCTTCACCTTCGAGTTGCCCCCCCAACCTCCTGCCCCCCGGCCTGACCCATCTGCTCCTGCCCCCCTTGCCCCTCTTGAGCCGGATTCTGGTACCAGTTCTGCTGCTGATGGGCCTTGGACACAGAGAGGGGAGGAGGAGGCGGAGGCCAGAGCCAAGCTGGCCCCAGGGAGGGAGCCCCCTAGTCCGTGCCACTCGGAGGACAGCTTTGGGCTAGGCACAGCACCCCTGGGCAGGTGAGTGATTTCTTTGGTCCCTCAGACCTGAGGCCCTCAGGACCCTAGAGCAGCTGCCCCAAGGGACAGAGCCTGAACGTGGGGATGCAGTTTGTATCCCTTACCCCCGAGTGGGGTGGGTAGGGGCTGCAGATGCTGCTCTTCCCATTTGGAGGACTACTTCCTTTGGCTGGGAGGCAAGGGCACTCGCTCTGGTCTCAGATCCAGTGACTTGAGAAACCATGATTTAGGGTTGAAGAGTCCCCAGAGAACACGTTCCTTTCTCTCCAGGAGGGCTCTTACTTCCCAGGCAGAACCTCTCTAATCTGTTTAGGATTCCTGTGACTCCTCCATCAGGCATCTCCCGCTTCTCCAGGAAGTCCTTTCACAGTCTAACCTTTCTGCTCCCCCCTCCACCAGCTACCCTCTCAGTCATGGAAGCCATGGCAACAGGAGGGGGTGGCCAGGGAGACAGGGTTGCCTAGCAACCAGGAGTTTCCGGCCTCTGTCTCTGGGGTGACAGGTGGCTTTGAGAGTAGAGCAGCTGGGGTGGGAAGGGAAGAGGGGGGAGAAAAAGGGGTGGGGTGTGCACCGTGACCCTTAACCCCCCCTACCCCAGGGCATGCTTCTTGGAGGGTGGAAGGGAAGCAGAGAGAAGGTGGCTTTTCTTCCTAAGGGGGAGGAGGACAGCCATAGGAGGAGAGCCTAGGGGCATCCCCACTGCCCTCCAATCTTCGCCTGACCCTCCACTATTCCTCCCTCGAAGCCCATCCTTCCCACCTTGGCCCAGATTCTCGGAAAGAGAGGATTGTGTTCCGAGTTAGGGGCAGTGAGGGGATGGAGAATCTGTGTCCAATAGCAAATGAAGGCTCATGGGAACTTTGGGGATGCAGCCAGAACACCCACGAAGGCACCATGGATGTGGGTTAGATTTGAGGCAGGACTTCCACAGAGAAGGTAGAAAGGATGGAGTAGGCTGACGGAGAGAACCTGCAAAATCTCTTCTGTGGAGAAAAGAAAAATGCCTTCCCCATGTCCCTCTCTCCCCTTCTCCACTATTTTGGTCTGGAGGCAGAGGGAGGGTTGGCTGGCCTCTCAGGGCCCTGGCCTCCCCTGAGCTGGTGTCCTACCCTGGCAGCGAGCCACCCTTGAGCCAGCTCGTGTCTGACTCGGACTCAGAGCTGGACAGCACGGAGCGGCTGGCTTTGGGAAGCACGGACACCTTGTCCAATGGGCAGAAAGCGGACCTGGAGGCTGCGCAACGCTTAGCCAAGAGGCTGTACCGACTCGATGGCTTCAGGAAGGCTGACGTGGCCCGGCACCTGGGCAAAAAGTAACTCTACTGGACTGGGCGGAGTGGGATGCATCGGGGTCGGGGGGGGCAGCACCTCCTACCCCCTCCATCCACTGCTCCCAGGACTCTGGGTAACCCCTTCCGGACCCCATGACACTCCCGCTAGTAACCCCACATGTCTCTCTGCTGTGTCCACAGCAATGACTTCAGCAAACTGGTGGCTGGCGAGTACCTCAAGTTCTTTGTCTTCACAGGCATGACTCTGGACCAAGCCCTCAGGTGGGTTCTGAGCCCTTTGGGGGCAGCTCCCACTCTCTAGGCTTGGAGTGCAGGGCCTCAGCTGTACCTCCTCTGAGGCCCAGTGTCTCCCCCAGCTGCCTTGATGCCACCCTTCTCAAGCTGGCTGGGCAGGGCCAGGCTGCCTGCAAAGAGGACCTGGGGAGGGAGTGACGTCCTCTCTCTCTCCCCTTCTCAGGGTGTTTCTGAAGGAGCTGGCCTTAATGGGTGAGACCCAGGAAAGGGAGCGTGTGCTGGCCCACTTTTCCCAGCGATACTTCCAGTGCAATCCTGGCTCCCTGTCCTCAGAGGGTGAGGGGTCTGGCGCCCAGGGTTGTTCCTGCTGTCCACTGAGGGAGATGGCTGGGCACCCTGAGTGCATAGTGGCATGAGCGTGTGCAGGAGTGAATGTGAGCATGCATGCACACCACTCTTATTTCCATGCGTGTGCTAGGGTCAAGCGTGTGTTGTGAAGAGGCATGTGGCAGGTGTGTTTCCATGCAGTTATTACATATATGTGCAGGGCAGTGGTTGGCTTGAGTGGGATGCTCTTGCTCACAGTGGCGTTTAATGCACAGATACGGAGGCGCTTGACTGCCGGGCTACCACCAGCACCTTAGGGAGCAGGGGAGGGAGAGGGGAGAAGATGGAGAGGGCCTTGCTGAGGGATCTGCTTGGGCTGGGGAGTCTGGGGAGATTGGCTGCGTGGAAAGAGTCCCTGGAAGGTTACTGAGGTTGCGTGTCAACTCTTCCCCAGACGGCGCCCACACGCTGACCTGCGCCCTCATGCTACTCAACACCGATCTCCATGGCCACGTGAGTGGAGGGGGGGATGGATGAAGCCCGGAGACCATCCCCCTGGCCCACGATCTCCGATCTCCCGGCCTGGGATAGCCCAGGGTCTCCCAAGCTCACAGGCCTCTGCGCCCTCTTTTAGAACATCGGGAAGCGCATGACCTGCGGGGACTTCATCGGGAACCTGGAAGGCCTCAACGATGGCGGCGACTTCCCCAGGGAGCTGCTCAAGGTGTGGGGGGGTGCAGGGTAGGGAGCTGGTTCGGAGAATGGGGGGACCCAGATGGTGGCTGAGTCGGAGAAAGGAGAGGGGGAAGGGGAGGAGCCGGCTGGCCCCCACCGCCTGCCGCGGGTGCCCGGGCTCGCGTGACTCAGCCCGGGGCCGCCCCCTCCCCCAGCCCTCACGCGCAGGCTCGCTGGGAACCTGCGCACACACGTGCCGTCGCGGCCGCGCGCAGCGGGGGAGGGGAAACCGGCTGTCGAAACCACGTGACCAGGCGGCCCCGGACACTACGTTTGCGGTCTTCATTGCCCCTCCCCCAGTGTTCCCCGGGCGTGGGAGGGGGGCTGCCTGCGTGGCGCGGGTGCGGGGGGCGAAGCTCCCCCCCCTCCGCCGCCACAGAAACCTTCCTGGTGCGTACCGCTGTGCTGGAGGGGCCGAGCGGGGAGCAGGGCCCGAGGGGGCCAAAGGCTTTCCCAAGTTCTTTCAGCAAATTAGCACGGACCTAGGACTGCTAGCGTGCTCCCGGCGCCTTCGGGCGGGCCCCGCGGCGAGGCGCCGGCGTGGGAAGGGTCAGCTATGCAGGGACTAGTGCGGGTGGGGGAAAGGGCGCTCCGCGTCCCCGGAGTCACTCGCCTCCCTGGTCCAGTGGTGTTTTAGCCGGGAGGCCTGGGTTCGGTTGAAGAAACGCCGCGGGTTGGACAAAAGGGGTCCCTGAGCCTCCACAAGCACCATGGAGCACAGGGCGTCCTCGGGCGTTCTGTGAGCTGGCGTGTGTGGGGACTGTGGGTTTGGGAAAGTGAGCGAGCGTGCCTGTTGCGAGTTGGGGGTGTGATGCTTGAGTTGTATGTGTATGATTTAGGGTGTCTGAATCAAGGGGTTTGAGGTGGGCTGTGTTTGTGCTTTAGGACTTATGATTTAGGGTGTGTGTCGAAGTTGGGGTGTAGGATGGGTGCTGGGGTGTAGTCTACCCATTGGCTGTGTCTGATTTATGACATGTCCGTGAGTAGGGGCGTGTATGTGAGTTAAAGCGTGTGTACTTTGAAATGTACATCTGAATTTGTAAGTGTCTGTGAGTGACTGTGAGTGGTGCGTCTGGTTGGCTGGGGTGTATGCCTCTGAACTGGGTGAGTTCGGGTATATATGGGTGTTGGCGTATCTGCGGGCCGGTGAGTTGGGTGAGGCCGGGACAATTCCCTGGCTGCATCCAGCCTGCGCCGCAGACTGGGAGAAGGGCGGCGAGAAGGCGGTCCAGCCTTTCCCCCACTCCCCCACCCCGAACCGGGACGAGCCGGCAGCAAGCTCCAGACCCTACCGGGTCAGCCCACCCCCACAGCCCCCCGCCTCGGAACTCCCGGCGCCCGATCCCCCAATATTCCCAGAGTAGCCCACCCCCCACGCAAAGGTCCCCCGCTGTCCTCCCCAGGCCCCTTTTCCGTAGCGGCGCGCCGAGGGTCCCTCTTTCTTTCGGGCGCCTCCATTTTGCGCCGTTCCCGCCCTCCCCGTCGGCGCCCCCCCACCCCCCGCCCACCGCCCGTTCTCGCCAAGCTGCAGAGCCGACAGCGCCGCCGCCGCCGCTGCGCGCTCAGTGCGTCGGTGGGAGCCGGGCCGGGCTCAGGCCGGGCGGCTCCGCCGGCTGTCGGGGGAGTAGTCCGCGGGCCGTCCGGCCATCCTGGCCGTCCGGGGGCCGCGGGCGGGCGGGGGCATGGCCGGGGGCCGCAGCGCGCCGGCCGGACCAGCATGATCGGCGTCAACAGCATCCACAGCAGCGCCGGGCGGCTGCGCTCGCGCTCGCTGTGCTCCGTGCGCTACGGGCGCACCCACCGCGGCGCCGAGACCCTGTGCTACGGCTGGCCGCAGCGCTCGCGCAGCCTCAAGCCCGTGCTCTACACCGACCTTGTGGTCAGCCGCCTGCAGAGCCGCAAGAAGAAAAAGGCGGTGAGGGCGTTAGGGCCGCGGCCCGCGCCAGCCTGGGGGAGCGCTCGAGGGGACTGGCGAGGGCGCGGCGACCGAGGGGCAGTCTGAGGGAGGCATCAGTGGGGCCAGGGCCTGGGGGTGGGGGGCGGGGATCCCAGCAGGGACAGAGCTCCTGTGCAGCCAGGAGTAGGCATGGACTGGGGGGTTGGTGGGCGGCACAGACTGAGAGGCTCGTACCTCGGGACCAAGGTGGGCCTCTCGAACGAACGAGTTTGGGGACCAAAAGGGTCTTTTAGGTGGGAGCATGACATGGGACTCACTGATGGGGTTCAGGATGCACCAAGGTGTGGCGGTGGGCCAGAGTAGGTCTCCAGAGGCGGCAGGAAATGAACTGGAAGGTTGGAGACAAGGCTTGTAGGTTAGTTAGTCTTGCTGGCCACTTCAGCCTCCTGGCCAGAATGTGTGTGGGGTGAGGGCTTAGAGTCTGGGATCCTGGGAGGGCTATGTGTGCACGAGCCTGGGTTGTGCTGGTGTGTGTGTATGTGTGTTTGTGGGGTGCTGTGGGGCTGCCTCCACCCCTGACAGGGCGTCTGGCTGGGCTTGTGGCTGTTGGGCAGTGACAGAGTCAGAGACCATGGTGTGCTGGGGGGTACGAGCTGTGTCCATCACGGTGAAGGCACCTACGTCACTGCTGCACCCAGCTCACACGCAGACAGCATCACATGCCACATACTCAGCCTGACAAGCACATGTTGGAGACACACCCACTCACAGACAGGCTGGCGGAAGCGCCCCCACATTCCGGGGTGCTGGCATGGACCCCCTGTTCTAGGCCACTCCCAAGAACGGGGGTCCCCCACATCACTGCTGGAGCCCAGCCTTTCCTGTGACCACATTCAAGGTCCCCAACTTATCCCCCAGGCAAACTATACAGAGGGGAAGTGGCTGATTCTAGAGCTCACAGGGAATTTGGGGTGAATGGGGATTGGAAGCTAAAACTGTTGCCTTCTAGACTAGTGTTTGCAGGGTGTGAGTGGGCAGGGGGCTTGGTGAAGCCCCCTGGGTTGGGGAAGAGTCCCAGTTCATCCTCGGATTGGAAGCCAGGTCAGTGAGTCCTTCCAGCCAAGGAAGGAGCTGACAGGGTGAGTACCCTTTCCTGCGCCTCAGTTTCCCCATATGCTATGTGTGGGTTGATCTTGTGGAAACAGGCCAAAGCACATGGGTAGGAAAAGGAGAGCTTCTTGGGCCGCTCTTTTCCATTCCCTCCAGGGCTTTGCTTCTGCCCAGGATCTGAGTAGGCTGGACAGCTTATCATTAATAACAATAAAAATAATCATAGCAGCTGCCACTTACTGTGCATCAACCATGTGCCAGGATGCCCTGTGCTAAATGTTTGACCTTGGTTAAACATGTCATGATGCTTGTTCCTGCCATGGATACTTGCCGGAAGCCATGCAGCTGAAGTGGTGGAGCTGGGCCTGGGTCCTGGAACTCTGTTCCAGAGGCGGTATTCTTTGTCATTACGCCCTGCTCTCCCCCTTAGTTTTATCTCCTCTCTCAAGTTGGAAGGGCAGGCTCTGAGCTCTGGCATTGGGGTACATGGTGGCCTTCCCCTTGGGATTGATCCGCACTCCCCTGATTTGTTCCTCCCTCCCCAGGCCCTGTACAGCTCCATCAAGAATGAGAAGTTGCAGTGGGCCATGTGAGTCCTGGGGCTGTGTGGTGGGGATGGGGAAGGGGCTGCCTGGGGTGGGCCATGTGAGTCCTGGAGCTGTGGGGTCGGGGGGGGGGGGAAGGGAGGCTGGGAGAGGCAGTGAGGCTGCATTGCTTCCTTCTTTGGAGATGTCTGCCTGGTTTGGGTTCTGCATCTTGTCTCTAGCTGGGTTGTTATGACAAACTGGGTTGGGGTGGGTGGCCGCTGTCAGCTGGCCTGGGAGGAGGGGTGCTGAAACAAAAAGGGGAGGTCCCCTGGCAACCCTAGTGGGAGAGCAGAAGCCTCTGGAGATAGGGCCCTGACCAGTCAGGGAGAGCCCCCTCTTAGGTCCAAGGGAGCCCAGAGTGTCACAGAACAAGGAGCCATGATGTCTACCCTTGGTAGCCCCCAGTAGAAACGGAGACCCAGAGTAAGTCTTGGGAGAGTCCAGCCTGAGGGAGGAGGTCCAGTTTTAGTTTTGGGGCCCCCATTCTGAGCAGGAGCCCTCATCTAAATAGTCAGTAGATCACTCATATTTGCTGCCATCTGTTGAGACCCAAGTCACTGCTCAGTTTAGCTGGGGGCTCTCAGCAGGAGAGGAAACCTCAGGAGGTAGGGCCCAGGACTGTGGTGCACAGAGATCAGGGTATGTTCTTGCAAGACTGGGCCTTGAGACAAGTCTTGAAGGAGGGAAATATTTGGGGAGAGAAAAAGGGAAGTGAGTATTCGAGAGGCAGAGATGGGGCATCTAAGTGAGTGAGGGGTGGGGAAACCATGAGGAGGCAGCGGCTGGAAGGGAGGGTGGGAGAGAGAGACAATGTTGGTAGGGATGGGGGCCAGACAACAAGATGAAGCATAGGTGCCATGTGAGAGGCGAGAGGGTGCAATTTCGATGGTATCAGACAGCACCTGCAGGCCAAACTGGGTGGGGGGCATTAGGAAGCTACTTTTTCCTTCTGCCACCATTTAGCCAACAAGATACGAGCAAAGCCCAAGGCTGGGTATGGTTGGCGGAGCTGAGTCAGAGTAGAATGAAGAAGGGTGTGAGGGCTGGGGTGTGTCTACAGAAATGGAAAGGATGGGGCTGGTTACCAATGAGGGGAGGAAGAGAGAGATGTGGGCTTACCCTGGCCTTACGCTTGAGAGCACTAATCTGAGGGAGGAGACGCTGTCTCAAGGAGCCCACATCAGAGGTGGGAGACACAGCTACCCCCTGGAGAGGTCTGGTCTCAGGCTGGAGACAGACCCCAGAAGCCTCAGGCTGAGGGGAGCCACACCCCTGGGAGCAGCAGCCGCTCCCCATTCCTGGGTGTGCAGAGGCCAGGGCTGGGGGGGTTGTGGCTCCACCGCCAGCCCCCTCTGAGGTGATCGCACCTGCAGAGACGAGGAGGAGTTGAGACGCTCTCTGTCTGAGTTGGCCGACCCCAACCCCAAGGTCATCAAGAGGGTCAGCGGGGGCAGCGGCAGCGGCTCCAGCCCTTTCCTGGACCTGACTCCTGAGCCCGGGGCCGCCGTCTACAAACACGGGGCCCTGGTGCGAAAGGTGCACGCAGACCCTGACTGCCGCAAGAGTACGTGGCTAGGTGGGGGGTCTGGGGGGTGGATGGGAGAGGGCCTGTCTCCGGCCCCCTTGACCTGTCTCCCTCCCCACCAGCACCTCGGGGCAAGCGGGGCTGGAAGAGCTTCCACGGGATCCTCAAGGGCACAATCCTCTACCTGCAGAAGGTGCGGGGCCAGGCTGAGGGGCTGGGGCTGAGCTGGCTCAGGTCGGGGTGGGCTGGGCTGGGCCGGGCCAGGCTGGGACTGGGGCCAGGACAAGATGGGCACCTCCGTAGGAGGAGTACCAGCCTGGGAAGGCCCTGTCAGAGGCAGAGCTCAAGAATGCCATCAGCATCCACCACGCACTGGCCACTCGTGCCAGCGACTACAGCAAGAGGCCCCACGTCTTCTACCTGCGCACGGCTGACTGGCGGGTCTTCCTGTTCGAGGCCCCGTGAGTGCCCTCATCCTGCCCACCTCAGGCCCCTTCCCCCACCTCCCAACTCACTGGCCCTTAGGCAGGAACTCTGGGCACAGGTCCCATGTCGCTGTGTTGTCCCACCAGGACCCTGGAGCAGATGCAGTCCTGGATCACTCGCATCAATGTGGTGGCCGCCATGTTCTCTGCACCCCCCTTCCCAGCTGCTGTTAGCTCCCAGAAGAAGTTCAGCCGCCCTCTACTGCCCAGTGCTGCCACCCGCCTCTCCCAGGTACCCCTAGCTTCGTCCAAGTGCAAATGGGATGGAGTGGGGCAGAGCAGGCCAGCTGCATTCAAGGGATATGCTCATGGGAATTCCACTGCTGCAGGCCATGGGCCATGGGGTGGAGGGGATTCCGCCCAACTCCATTTGCCAGGCTGTGAATCTTATACAAAGTGCTGCTTTTCCAAAGGAAGGGGCATCTCTCTCTCTCTTTTTTTAAAATTCACTCAAGGGCACTCTATGGACTAGAGTGACCCTGACTGCTCCCCCTGGCCACCAGGAGGAGCAGGTGCGGACCCACGAAGCCAAGCTAAAGGCCATGGCAAGTGAGTTGCGGGAACATCGGGCTGCCCATTTGGGCAAGAAGACCCGGGGCAAGGAGGCTGAAGAGCAGCGGCAGAAGGAGGCCTACCTGGAGTTCGAGGTGAGCCTCCCTGCCTGGCACCTCTGTGGCTTCTTTCTCAATCAGCAGTGCCTCTGTGTCCCCCCAGGGAGGCACAGACTAGTGCAGTAAGACCAGCTGGGTGACCTCGGGCAGGCTGCTTACTCTCTCTGAGCCTCAGTTTCCTCTTCTGTGGAACAGGGATAACATTCCACCCCCACTAGGGTGATGCAGTGAGATGAGCTTGCGTTTCCTAACTGTGTGGTAAAGGCTCGAGAAAGATTAACTGTTAAAACTGGTGGCCCTGAGAGCACCCACAGAGCCACCAACCAGCTAGGGCATCATCTCACAGTGTTGGGGGTTTGGGGGCTTCAGAGGTGGGCAAGAACCTTCCATTTCCTAGCCTCCTCTACGGTCCCGCCCTGGCTCAGATGGCGGTGGGAGGGGCAGAGGGTAGAGAGCGGGCTCTCACAGCCCCTACCCCTCTGCCCCAGAAATCCCGTTATGGTACATACGCAGCGCTGCTTCGGGTCAAGCTGAAGGCGGGCAGTGAGGAGCTGGATGCAGTAGAGGCAGCACTGGCCCAGGCTGGGGACTTGGAAGATGGAATCCCCCCTTCCCACTCCAGTCCCTCCCTGCAGCCCAACACCGCCAGCCGTCCCCGGGCCCAGCGTCACAGCTCGGAGCCTCGGGCAGGGGCAGGCAGTGGGCCGCGGAAGCCCTGAGTTGGGGGTGGGCGTTTGGGGGGCAGTGCCCGCTGGGCACCTGCATGATGTGGCCCTGCCCGAGCCCGGGCCGGCCTCGGGCCACCCGCCAGGGCCCCCGGCCCAGAGCCCAACCGCGCCGGACGCGGTGTCCGGAGCAGGGTGGGGCTGGGGCACGGACCTCGGAAACCTGGGCTAAGGACCCCTCCGAGACCCCCATTTTGTGATAATGTTTTGCACTTTTTCGTACAGGGTGGGCGGGGATGGGGGAGGCCAGGGTCCCTGGACTTTTGATGCTTTTTTTTTGTGGGGGCGGCCTGATGACATTACTGCTTTCTGCCAAGACCACCCCCACCCTGACACCAGCAATCCCCCTCCGTCCTGGGGCTTGGCTCAGACAGAGGCCAGGAGTTGGGGCTGAGCTGGTTTCCCCCTCTTCCTCCCCAAAGGCCCACTCCCTCTTCCCAGGGGTGGGGGAAGGGCATCTGTGCGGAGGCCCCTGGGCACAGGCCGGGGTGGCCCAGCCTTGCTTTCCCTTCTCAAGGGGCCCTGCCCCTTGTACAGCCTCCACCCATTAAAACTGCTCTGGACTTGCTGGCTGAGCCGCCTCCTTCTGCCCTCCAGTGCCCGGCTTGGGGCCAGGTAGGCAGCTGGTTCCGGGGACCGAGTCACATTGGGGGCTGCAATAAGTTGGGGAGGGGCCAGGCCCTTTCCATGAGAATCCTTTATTTGCCCCAACTGAGGGGTGGGAGTGGGGTGTTAAATAAGAGTTGAAATAGGTGGGGATGCTGTACAAAAGATACCCAGGGAGGGGGCTGGGAGTGGGTGGCGGTTCAGTGCACCTGCGGCTGGGGGTGCCCGTGGCAGAGCCCTCCTGGTGGCTCAGGGGGCGGGCCCAGCTTCTCTGCTTCCTGTTCCACTGACTGGCTCCCGTATGCACTGTCCTCCTTTACCTCTGCTGGGGGAGGGAGGGCAAAAGGAGGTAGTTAGGGCCTGTGGCTTCCCACCGCCAGGTCCAGACCCCCCTCCCAGGTCGGACTCCTTCACCTGTGCTGGGCAGCTTGTCTCGGGTCTCAGGACCCCTCAGCAGCCTCACTCCCTCCTCCAGGCCCATGTCGGACAGTGCATCCAGCAGACCCGACAAGTCCCCGCCAGCCAGCTGAAGGGAGAGGGAAGAGGCGGGAAGTCTGAACTACTGTAGGGTGTGAGTCAGGAGCTCCGGGGCCAAGGAAGCACCTGGGATCTGGGATTGGGGAAGGACTCTGGGGCTTGGGCAGGGGACCCGGCTTACCTCGTAACTGCGCAGGAGGCTGCCGCTGGGCGAAGCTGTCTTTCGGTATGTGTCCACCAGACTGCGCAGCCCCAGCCGCTCGGCCAGCTCTGCCCAGCTGCCCTGGGCCCCTGGCCCGTCAAGCAGCTGCTCTAGATTCTTCAGGGCCACATCCCCAAGTGACAGCCCTGGCCCTGAGGGGAACACACACATAGATACATCAGCTACCTCCAGAGATGGGCAGAGGCACAGCATCTGGACACCAGCTTTCTCATGGTGCTCTGACAGAGGAGCCAGGCAGGGCCCTGGGGGTAATGGATGGAGATGGGGGGCAGAGAGGGAGAGCGCTGCCTCCTGAAAGAGGAGATCCTCACCTCTGTGTGGGCGGGCCTGGGGTTTGGCACCGGGTGGAGACGTTTCATCTGCTGGGCTGGGTGGGGTCAGGGGGGGCTCCAGGGTGTCCTGAGCATTTAGCAGCAAGGTCTTCACCTGGGGAGGCAGCTTCAGCTTTGACTTCCTCCTATTCCAGTCCCTAAGCCCTACCCTTAAATTCAGATACTCTGGATCCCATCCCTAAGCCCAGGTGTATTGTTCTTGGTACTTCTGGTCCAGGATGCCCTCACCTTGGTGCTGCGTGTGAGGTCAAGAGGTGTGTGGCCCCGGAAGCTGCTTCGGGTGTCCCTCTCGGACCCCTCAGAATCTGAGTCACTATCAGAAGTGGGGGGTGAGGGCAGTGGGCACAGGGGCTCTTCATTTTCTGCATGGATGTCGGCACCTGTGGGAGCGAGGCAGTCATGGGAGGCACAATGGGGGCCCACTTGAGGGACTGCCAAGTGGGGGGACTGGAAGATCCCTCCTTTCCTCCCCCCAGCCTTGCTCATGTGCCCTTGAGGGTGAGACTGACCAGCCTTTAGAAGGAGGCGGGTGAGGGTTGGGGATCCCAGTCCAGCTGCCAGGTGTAGGGGTGTGTTTCCCGCAAAGGTGCGGGCGTTCACATTGGCACCGAGCTGTGGGGTGCAAGGGTGTGGTTGGTCCAAAGTGGTCAGTCCTCTCCGTGCCCGCCTTCACCACCCTTGGCCCCACCCCTTCCACAGTCTCAGGTCCCACCAGCTCGTCTCACCTTGGTGACCAGATGGGTGACCAATCCCAGCTCTTCCATTTCTGTGGCTAGATGTAGGGCAGTTCGGCCCCCCTGCCGCTCTGCAGCCTCCACCTCAGCCCCATCCCCCACCAGCAGATCCAGGCACTCTGGGCTGCGAGCATGGACTGCCAGGTGTACCGGGTACAGCCCTAGGGACATGATACTCAGCCTGCAGCTGTGACCCCAAGATGGCCCCCAGCTTGTCCCCAACCAGCCATCCTCAACACTTCCACGTCCACTCTTGGTATTCATCAAATACCCTCCCTGGTCCCCCGCCCCTGTCTGCCAGGCCATGACCAGGCAGGGAACTCACCCTCGAAGTCAGGCATGTGCAGAAGCTGGGCCATGGAAGGAGTCCCACTCTGCAGCAGCACGCGCAGCAGGTCTGGGGCACCGGCCCCCGCCCGCAGTGCCAGGTGCACCACTGAGTCTCCATGCCGATCCAGCAGAGCAGGGTCTGCACCCACCTGCAGCAGGAAGCTTACCACCCTCGTCTGCCCAGTGATCACTGCTAGGTGCAGGGGGGTCTGGGGGCAAAGTCAGGAGTGAGCCAGGCCCACTTCAGCCTAGATCCACTGTGCCCCTCAACCCCTAGCCCCTCACGAGCAGGTTCCCAATCACCTGGTGTAGGTGGTTGGTGAGGTTGACGATGCCGAGGTGCGGGGCGTGGTAGATGACGTGTGCTATCTGCTCAATGACACTTGTCTGCGCGTGGATGATAGCCAGGTGCAGGGGCCTGGGCAGGGGGTGAGAGAGACTCGCCTAGCTAGCCCAGTCACTGGTAGTGTCCTCTGCCCTCAAACCCTGACACCTCCATAATCTTTCTGGCTGGGGCCTGTTGAATTCAGGACGTCCCCAAAAGTATCGCTGTACCTGAACTTAACCCTTCCGAGCACCTTTTGAGGTGGGTAAGTACTATTATTGTTCCCCTTTCACAGCGGACTAAACTGAAGTTTGCAGAGATTAAGTGCCTCGAACGGCACCAGCAAGGCCGGCCTGGAAACCCTGTCTGCCCACCTCCAGAGCCCGGGCTCTGCGCAGGCCCCTCCCCTCCCCCCGTCCTTCCACGCGGCGCCGCCTTCCCGAGCACCCCCCACCCCGGTCCCCTTCCAGTCTTCCCGTCGGCCTACGTGTCTCCGTTCTCGTCCTGCGCCGTCAGCAGGTGGCGCTGTCCCGCCAGCAGCGCGCGCGCGTCCGCCGTGACGCCGTAGTCGAGCAAGGCACGGGCGCTGCGCTGCGCCAGACCGAACAGGCGCGCGTTGTACTCGCGGGCTGCGGGCGACAGGGAGCGTGGGCGCGGGACACCGGCGCCGGGAGGGTCCCCTCCCCGACTCGAGAGGCCCTACCTCGCTGCAGCATCTCCGGGGCCTGCGGTTCGCGCTCGGGGGCCTCGGGGTTCGCGCTGGGCTCGACGGCTTCCTCCCCGGCATCCCCGCCAGGCGCCGAGGTGGCCATCTGCGCCCCGCCCCCGCCTCCCGGGTAGCAGCCCATTGGGGCCGCGCCGGACTGGTAGGGGCTGTAGGCCAAGGAGGAGGGGAAAAAGCCGAGGCTGCCACCTGTGGGTACAGGCAGGGCTGTGGGGAAGGGGTACTAGCCAGGGCTCCCACACTTCATTCCCCTAACTTCTCTCCCCTGCGTCCCTCCTTCCCCCAGCCCCCTGCCGGCCACCAGCAACCCCTCACCTCCTCCTCCAGCTCCTCCATAACCCCCAGCTGAGCCCCCAGAGCCTCCACCCATGTGGGAACCACCTCCGAAGGGCTGGGAAAAGGCGGGCAAGGCCTTCCTCCGCTTCCGCTGCACCTCCTCCTTGTCTGGGGGCAGAGGGAAATAGAATGTTAAAATCCCACCCCCTGGGCTGCAGCGCAGCTAGAGCCCTCAGGCTGGCTCCTAGGACCACCTTCTGGAACCCTCCTGACTGCTGACTTGGCTTATGGCCCCCCTGATCTAAGTCTTGGGACCCTGCGGTCCAGTCCCCCAGGCCCACTCAACCCCCTGGGATCTTCAGCCCTGCTCCACCTTCCACCAGCGGATAATAGGTGAACTGTTTGGAGTCAGAGACATCTCCCCCGCGCTTGCGTTTCAGTTGCAGGAACACTGTGACAGGACGCTCAATCTTCATCTTGTGATAGGGGGGTGTCCGGAACACAATGGCATACTGGCAGGGGAGGGGTGCACACAGCGTGTCAGTGAGGCCTTTGTTAGATTCAGCCCCCAGCCCTGGCCAAGGCCCTGGGTACCTGTTTATGAACATCTGTGGGAGAGAAGTCCCCAAAGGCCTGCCATCCATTCTCATCATCCTCGTAGAACCGAACTTCAATGTCATCTACAAGGAAAACTGAAGGTTGGCTACAGCTCCTGGTGGAATCTCCAGATATAGGAATGTCCTTGAGCTACCCTGCCTGCCCAGCTCTGGCCCCCAGTCTTGAAGCCCAGGGTCCCTAGCTCCCAGCCTGAGCTCCAGCCTCACCTTTCTGCACCTTGTCACATAGCAGATAAACTTCGTCTCCACCCCGCACAGAGCCGGCTGTCTTGTCCATTCGCGATATCTTCAGGTTTGAGGCCCCAGGAGACTCTATGGAGTTGGGATATAGATTCATTGCAATGATCTAATAGACATGCCCCATTTATGGAGCCAGGTGCTTTGTATTCATTATCTCAACAACCCCAAGAGGCCAGGAACTGCGAGTATCCCCATTTACCAAAGATGGATGTGATGATCACGGGGGAAAAATGACTTTTGCTCAAGATCATTCAGCTAAATGTGGTAGGGGCGGGTTCAAACCCAGGTCTATCTAACTCTACAGCCTGAAGTTGCCCCCACCTCCATGCTCCCTCTGCCACCCAGGCCTGGGCACTCCTGGCCATCAGGATACTTACTGCTGTCATGGATGGGCTGGGAGATAACTGGCTTCAGGGGCAGAGAGAAGGAGCCATCACTGGCTCGAAGGAAGGCAGAGAAGCGCAGCCGCACGATACTCAGATCCATCACCTTCTTCAGCTCCTTGGCCTCCTGTTCCAGCTCCCTCCGCTCAGTTTCTGGGCAAGCAGGCACATGTGTGACCCCGGGGCTGCTCCTCCTTCCCTGCTTCTTCCATGACTACCTCCCATGACTTGCCCTGCTCCCACCCCATACCTGTAAGGCCCTGGGGTCTAGAGCGGAGCCGCTGCCTCTGAAGTTTTTGTATCATAATCTCCATCATGTTCTTCTTAGTCACATGCAGGACACCCAGGTTGTTGAATCTGGGGAAGGATGGTGTCAGAGGCCTTTGCGCAAGCATTTCTTTCCTCCTGAAGCACACTCCCCGCTGCCAGGGCTCAGGTCAGCAAAGCCCTGCTTCCTTGAGGAAGTTTTCCTGATTTTTACTTTGTGCCTCGGGATCTGGGCCAATTAAGTCTCTCCCCTTGGTCAGATGCTAAGCTCCCAGAGGTCTTCTTGGGCCTAGATTGGGCAGGAAGTGAGGGGGCACACCAGTGGGGGCCAGGGGTAGGGGCACCTACTGGGCAGTCATGTCCTTGGGCCCCACAGACACAGCGCAGACCCCCAGTTCCGAGCACTGCTTGCCCACCAGGCTGTGGGCATGAGCGCGAGGCGGATCGCTGTGCGTTACCAGGTCCACCTCGATCTTGGCTGGTCCCTCGTAGTTACAGATCTGGGAGGGGCAGGGGCCATCAGTAATGCCCCTGGACATACTGTCCACCATCCCCCCCTCAGCATCAGGCTGGCTCACCTTGACAGTGGGGTAGGTCTTCCGGCCCTTCTCACTGGAGGCACCTGGCAGTCCTCCGTGGGAGGGGCCTTCACAGCCATATCGAAATCGGAAGCCTCGCTGAAAGTCCCGGGGCAGAGTGACATTGTGGTCAGGAGAGACCACTCCAAGTAGCCACACCCCTGGCCAGCACTGACCACCAATGTCTGGTAGCGTTTGCCCTAAATCACCACCACACCACTGTGCTCAGCCGCAGCCAGCCCTCCCTCCCCTCCCCTCACAGGGGGCCTCCCCAGGGCCACCCAGTTACAACGACCCCACTCACCCCCAAAGCTGAAGTCCCACGCCATCCCTTCTGCTCACCTGCTTAGGCTGCTCCACAATCACCAGATAGGGGCCATCAGCTGGGGACAGAGGGACCTTGCTGAGCCAGGATCCCCAAGCCCATCTTCCAGGCTGAGGGCACATGCTCCCCCCACCCCCCTAAGAAAAGACGTTAGGGGGCTTACTGACCCGTCTCTGGGGCTGGCTCCTTGGGCTCCACAATGGAGGGGTTGAATTTGAAATCATCATATTCAATGATGCCATCCAGACCCTGGTTAGGAGATTTATTGGGGGTGGGAGCCGATTCTGAGGTCACCTCCAGAGCCCTCCCACCTCCTAGCTCCGAGCCCTCAGTAACACTCCCCGTCCTCCCCAGGCCCATGAGAAAGCTCCTTTGGAAGCAGAGTTTGCAGACAGGCAGACTGACAGACAGGCAGGCAGAGCACCGTGTGGAGGGGTCTTAGAGTAGACACTCTGAGATCTGGAAGTCTGACCGATTGGGGAGGCAGTAGACAGATGTCTGGCAGGCTGAGATAAGAGGACGGTAGACAGGTGTAAGGCAGCGGAGGGACCCCTGGTAGGCAGACAAGCAGGCAGACAGAGAGGGGGGCAGCTGACTGGCTTCGGGGCCAGGCGCCGTGACTCACTGGGTCGTAGCAACTGTCCATGTCTCTGGACTAAGCCCGGCTCTGGCTGGTGGCTCCGGCCCAGTTCTGTTTCCCAGGGTTTCAGGTGCCCGCCTTGCGGGGCGGGGAGGGGGGGGGTGCCGGGGGGCGGGTGCGGATCAGGCCGGGGGTGGGCAGGAGAGGGGAGCACCAAATTTGGGGGAGGGTCCGATCTCCTCCAGCCGCGCGTCCGGGTGTGGCGGGCGAGATCCGGTGGAGGGCGAGATCCGAAGCTGGGCTGGGCTGGGCTGGGCAGGGGAAGGGGCAGGAAAGTTAGAGCAGCTTAGGAAAGTCCCGAAAATACCAGGGGGAGGCGGGGCCGGAGGGGGCGGGCCTGGAAATGACGCTTTGGCCCCGCCCCCGCCGCGGGAGGGGTGCGAGACCTGCGTCCGCCTGTGGGCCCCGGCGCCTGTTAGCACACAGAGGGGGTCAAGAACCAGGGAAGCCCCCATGCGGGTTGGGGCCTCCCCTCCACCCTCCAGGGCAGCGCCGGGGACCGGAGGGTCTTTCACAGCTAGGGGAGGCTCCCAGGCCGGAGCCTGGCGTGGAGCAACCTTGGGATTTTCTGCCGAGAGGGAAGCCACGGCTGATTCACCCCGGGGGCTTTTGAGGGGACATTCCTGCTGTAAGGGGGCCTCCTCTCCGAATGGCCTGTAGGCGGGGGCTCTTTCCAGTGGGGGGCCCCGGGGTTCTGCCCCGAAAACGGGACTCTGGGGACCGCGGGGTGGGGAGGGAGTGTCTCCTCCTCGGGCCAGGCTCCCCTTTCCTCTCCACACCGCACTGGCTCTGGGTGCCCACGAGGCCAGATCTCTGCATACCCGCACCCCATTCCCACAGCCGTGTGTAATACCTGTGTGTGTTTCCATGACAGGTATGCACGTGTGTCTCGTCCCATGTGCTTGGGTGCATATTGTGTGTGCATGGCGTCAACATGCGTGTGTAAGTGGGCATATCTGTGTACAGGTGAAAGTCCGTAAACTTCTCAGTGTGGGCATATGTCCGAGCATGTCTGGTATGTTAAGGGCACAGGTGAGCATATATTTGAGTTCGTGCGGAAAGGATGTGGGTCACCGGTTCACGGGTGAGCACGTCTGCAGGTGCATGTGTGTGCGAGTCTGAGTGCAAGGAAGACGTAGTGCGCAGGCCGGTATACGTGCAGGTGTATGTACAGGTCGGCGTACATTCAGGGGTGTCGATGTGACCCCGTCCTTCTTGAGTGTGTGCGTGCTCTAGGTGTGTGCATCTGCCGCTCTCCAGCCCAGGGGCTAGGTCAGTGAAAGGCCGTCCTCCTGCCCTGCCCCACGTCCCGGCCACCCAAAGGTCTAAAGCCCACTCACCGCAGCAGCAGCTCCGGTTCCGGCTTCTCTCCCGGCCCGACCCGCCTCGGACGGATCGCGACACCTCTCCAGCCACCAGGGCTCCAGGCGGGAAAGCCCCTTTTCCGCCCCCGGGAGGGGGAATTCCCGTGACGTTTATGCGCGTCACTCCCCACGCCCTTTTTCATTGGCTGGAAGTTTAACGCCCGGACTCACTCAGCCAATCGGAAGCGACTCAGGAGCGCCTCTTAGAGCCGAGAGATTCGCTCAGGGCCAGGAGCTGGGAGTCGGAATGATAGTCGCAGGGCCCGGAGATCTGACTCCCCGACTACCCCGCGACGAGGCTTGCTGGCCGTGCACCAGGCCTAGCCCCGGCCAGGGCAGGCCCCTGTCCTCTCGCCTGCGCGGGCCTGCTCCAGACAGCTGAGAGACCCGCTGCCTTCAGGCTTTTACTGCGCCTGACGCTTGGCCACATCTGAAGCCGGGAACCCCCGGGGGAAGCTGGCCAGCCCTAGCCCTCAAGTCCCCCTCCCTGAGCTAGGCCCGGCTGCCGGGAAAAGTTAGGGGAAGAGGAAGGAAGTTGATCTTGCGGTCTGCCCCACGGCGCCATCTGGCGGCCTCCTTGGGCAGCTGAAGCCGCAAACTGTACGGATCCCCCGGACCCTCGTCCTCTCTTGCCCAGTCTCTTCAGTCTCTAGCCCTCATGGCCGCTGGCAGAGACAGACCGGCCCTATAACTTATTCTTTAAGTGGCACATTCACAGCAGGCCGGGAGCTCTGCGCGGGGGAAGGTGGATGGGGTGTTTATCAGGAAGACTCAGGCCTCCTCCATCACAGAGATCTGAAATATTGGAATTAAAAAGGCGTCCAAAGTCTAGTTCAAATGTCTTCTGACGCAGGAGATCGCCTTTTGACGTATTCCCAGCTTCCTGAACCCTTCTAGTGGTAGCGAGGCCAGGACCACAAAGCACTGACTGCATGGCTGGACGTCTCTGGTTGGTAGCGTTTATTATTCAGAGGCTCCATGAGTAATCTCTGATTTTGGAGTCATCCTCCCTAGGCTCGCAGTGGAACACAGGCTGTTTCAGATCTCTTCTGTAATTTGCCTGACCTTGGAATTGCAGGCCTGCACTAACACTAACACTAACACTGAGTAAAGGAAGACTATCATGGTTTTTGATTTGGGATCTTATTTTCCTGTTACTTCCCTGTCCTTTTTACCTTGCCCACACATGGAATGTGCCAGGTACTGTGTTAAGTACTTTAGTATACATCTTATTCTTCCTCTTAACAACCCCAGGAGGTCAAAATTATCTTCACTCTACTAATGAAAAAATTAAGGCTCAGAAAGGTGATTTCAGGCAGAAGCTCTTTCCTAATTTAATCCACCTCTATCACATCCCCTTGGTAAAACAGATTCTTAACCCTTAAACTGCAATGAGGGGAAGCAGATGGAATTCAAGGGATTGAGTGCCTGCTTCCCATGTAGGAGGCGGGGGTTCCCAGCCTCCATACCTCCTACAAATAAATGAAAAAACCACCTCTCTTTGGGGAGCTGATGTGGCTCTGTGGTTGATTGCTTGCTCCCCATGTATGAGGTCCTGGGTTTAAATGCGGATACCTCCTACAAAATAACAAAAATTAAAAAAAAAAAAAGAGTGAGTTCATAGCTTTTAGAAAAATGCAATGAGTTTAGCTTGGTATACTGAATGAACACTGTGCTGGTTACCATTGATCATGACTGTCTTTTCAAAGAAATCACTGGCTGAAATTGGCATGATTTCTTTCAGTCTTCACAATGTCCCTAAAAGTATCCCTAGGGGTTGACCTACTTTTGTTGTAAGATTCTGAGCTCTATTTTATCTGGAGATAAAAAAAAACAAACAAAAAATGCAAACTTTATTATGGAAAATTTCAAGCATAGAAAAAGTAGACAAGATAGTATAATGAACTCTCATATATCCATTAATCATCTCCAACAAGTCTCAACTCATGTGGGCCTAGAGATTTTTAACTAACTCAAAGTAGAGTAGTTTATTGTCTGTTGCTGTAGCTTCATTTAACTGGGTTTAAGAAATGATTCATTATGTTTGTTCCACTAAATTTTCAACCTAATGATTGTGTTTCTGCACTCAGCCCTAGCACACCACCAGGTTCAGAACATATGCACCATAAATTCACTCTATTCATTCACTAATAAACAGTGAAGGCGTATTCTACAAAACATCCCTGCTTGCTGAGAGCTTACATTCTAGTGCAGGGGTTCTTAACCAGGGGTCCATGGACCTCCAAGAAGTCTGTGGAAAGATTTCAGGGGTTCTGTGAGCTTAAACTGAAAAAAAAAATCAACTTAATTTCTTTATTTTCTCTGATCTCTGACGTTGAGTGTCATAAAACTATCTGCTGTTACATTCTGAGGAGTCCGTAGTTTTCACCTGACTGGCAAAAGGATGTGTGGAACAAAAAAGGTTAAGAACCCCTGTTCTAGTGGGATGAGACAGGCAAAAATCAAAGAGATGTATAATATATCTGTTAGTGACAAGTGCTACAGAGAAAAACAAGCAGGTATGGAAACAGAGTGACAAAGGTTTTCTATATAGCAGTCAGGGAAGGCCTCTTTGGTAACATTTGAACAAGGATTTGAAAAAAATGAGGGAGTGAGTAATGTGGATATCTGAAGGCAGAGCATTCCAGGTGGAAGGACCAGTGAATGCAAAGGTCTGTTGTGAATGTGTTTGGCATATTTGAGGAATAGCAAGCTTAGATGGAATGAAATCAGAATTTGGATTTTATTCTGAATGAGAGGGAAAGCCACTGGAGGATTCTGGGCAGTGGAGTGAAAGTTATATGGCACATATTTAAAAGAACCTGTTTGGCTGCCGTGTGGCCAGCAGGGTGTGGGGAATAGGATGAAGGATGGAACCCAGTAGTCTAACAGACGGCAGCCTGGACTTGGGTGATAGTGGTGAGGAGTGATCAGACTCTAGACAGATTTGAAAGATAGACACAATGAGACTTGTTGAGGGATTGGATTTAGGATTTGAGAAAAGAGGGGATGCATAAGAACCTGAAAGAAGGGAGTTGTCCTTTACTGATAGGAGCCAGACTAGGGAGGAGCAGATTTGTAAGGGGCAGTCAGAATTTTTTTTCTACACCACCCCCACCCCCACCCCCGGCTCAGAGGTATGACCACTGCTCTGGAGCCATGGCAAGTCACATGTTTTTCCCTTTTTATATTTATTTAAATTTTTATTGTGGTACATATATACAACATAACATTTCCCACTTTAACCATTTTCAAGAACACTATTTATTGGTGTTATTTCACAATGTTCTGCTAACCATCACCACTATCTATAAGAATTTTTCCTTTTAAGTTCTTTATATATAAGATGCCTCAGGCATGCAAGTGGAGATATTGTGGGGCAGGTGGCTGTATGAATCTGGAGTTGAGAAGAAGGGTCAGGAAAGAGATGTAAACTTAGTATAACAATAGTGTAATGGATGATGTTTAAAGCCAATTTTAGAGAATAGATTTGAAGAATGACCCCTGGGGCATTCTAATTCTGAGGTTGTGGAGATGAGGAGGAGCCAACAAGGGAAATTGAAAAGGCATGCCTAGTGAAATGGAAGAGAACAAAACAAAACAAAACAAGAGTCTTAGAAGCCAACTGAATATTTCAAGGCTAGGAACACTTATTTACTGTTGGTGGGAATGTAGAATAGTACAGCCACTGTGGCAGACTGTTTGGCAGTTCCTAAATAAGTTGAATATAGATCTGCCACGTGACCTGGCAATACCATTGCTAGGTATTCATATATACCCAGAAGAACTGAGAGCAGTGACATGAACAGACATCTGCACACCAATGTTCATAGCAGCATTATTCACCATTGCCAAAAGATGGAAACAACCCAGGTGTCCACCAACCAGAGAATGGATAAACAAACTGTGGTGTATACACATGATGAAATATTATGCAGCTGTAAGAAGAAATGAAGTTGTGAAGCATACGACATCATGGATGAACCTGGAGGACATTATGTTAAGTGAAGCAAGTCAGACGCAAAAGGACAAATACTATATGATTGCACTATTATAAATACATTGTGTAAATTCATGGAGTTAGCAACAGGAATTGGAAAGTGGACTTGGCTCAATGGATAGGGCATCTGCCTACCACATAGGAGGTCCACAGTTCAAACCCTGGGCCTCCTTGACCTGTGTGGAGCTGGCCCATGCGTAGTGCTAATGTGTGCAAGGAGTGCCCTGCCACACAGGGGTGTCCCCCGCATAGGGAAGACCCATGTGTGCAAGGAGTGTGCCCCATAAGGAGAGCTGCCCAGCACGAAAGAAAGTTCAGCCTGGCCAGGAGTGGCGCTGCACACACAGAGAGCTGACGCAGCAAGATGATGCAACAAAAAGAGACACAGATTCCAGGTGCCGCTGACAAGAATAGAAACGGACACAAAAGAACACACAGCGAATGGACACAGAGAGCAGACAACTGGGGAAGGGGAGAAGGGGAGAGAAATAAATAAAAATATGTTAAAAAAGATTAAAAAAAAAATTCAATAAAAGCAGAATAGGGGATTTAAAAAAAATAACGGGTATATGGGTCACCAGAAAATAGAATGTGGTTAGGGAATGGAAAGCTGAGGGTAAACCTGTGCAGAAATGGTAAAAAGGTTGTTTGCTAATCTTTGGGAATGACTAGAAAAGGTGAAAGCACATCATTGTGCTTCTAATTAGTTGCTATTACATGGGTATGATAGTTGTCAAAAGGGAAAGTCTGGGAAACGGACTTTGGCCCAGTGGTTAGGGCGTCCGTCTACCACATGGGAGGTCCGCGGTTCAAACCCCGGGCCTCCTTGACCCGTGTGGAGCTGGCCATGCGCAGTGCTGATGCGCGCAAGGAGTGCCGTGCCACGCAAGGGTATCCCCCATAAGGAGACCCATAAGGAGAGCCCCATAAGGAGAGCCGCCCAGGGCAAAAGAAAGTGCAGCCTGCCCAGGAATGGCGCCGCCCACACTTCCCGTGCCGCTGACGACAACAGAGGCGGACAAAGAAACAAGACGCAGCAAATAGACACAGAGAACAGACAACCAGGGGAGGGGGGGAAATTAAATAAATAAATAAATCTTTAAAAAAAAAAGGGAAAGTCTAAGGTCATGTATATTACTGGAAGGAAAGCTAAAAAAATGAATATGAGACTATATAGCATAGTAATACCTCATGTGAAATATGATATGGGTAATCTGCGTATACGACTATTTTTCTTTGAAACTGAACAAATGCTAATATCAGAAAACAAAACAAAACATTATGCTAAGTGAAAGAAACCAGACACAAAGGTACTATATATTGTATGACTCCATTTATATAAAATGTAACTATAAAGCAATTTATAAAGATGAGATTAGATTAGTGGCTAGGTAGCACTGGGGAAGGATAGAGGGATTGAGTGGTGACTGCTTAGGGGTGTGGAGTTTTTCTTTTTGGAGTAATGAAATTGTTGGACAATTTTTTATGGTGATGAATGCACAACATTGTGATTATACTAAAGGCCACTGACTGTACACTTTAGATAGATTGTATGGTATGTGAATATATCTCAATAAAACCGCTTAAAAACATTTCTGGGGAGTAGATGTGGTCAGCTCAGTGGTTGAGCACCTGCCTCCCACATACGAGGTCCCAGGTTCAGTCCCTGGTACCTCCTAAAAAACCCCACAAAAAATAAACAACAAGTGAAAAAAAAGTCTCAACAAGACTATTTCAAGGAGGGAGGTGATTGTTTACTTGAACTAAAACTCCTCCACATCTGAAGCCCAGGGTCTTAGTGGTTTTGCTTTCTCATGGCTACTAGTCTCCCAAGCAGTGAGCCCTGAAAAAAAGGTAAATAATCCACAGGTTCTAATAACTTTTAATTCTTTTCCTAGCATTTTTTTTTTTTTTTGAGAGGGTGTGTGTGTGCTTGTAGAAGCTCATTCTATAATTCATCCTTCCTGATATCAATCTTATGGGCTCAGAGAATTCACATTTATTCTTGGCTATGTGCATCTCCTTCCAGTTTTAGTTCACTTCTAAACTCTGAGCTCATTAGGTTAAATAGCCAGTGCAAGCTAATGGCTTATGCAGAACCTAAACCTTTTATTTCTATTAGAAGCTACAGAAAATGGGAGGATTTCTGTACCATCACCACTGCCACTTCTGAATTAAATTAATGTCATAGGGAAGAACATGAGGTTTGGAGTAAGACAGATCTGGGTTTGAGTCCCAACTTCCTCACTTCCCAGGGCCTTGACCTCTCTGAACCTGTTTCTTCTTCTGGAAGAGGAGTAAATACCCTAACGGTTGTTTGATCAATGCACTTCAGACTGATACGTGTAACAGGTGCTCTAGAAATGGCAGTTCGCTATATTATGGTTTTACATCATGGAACCATCTCTATCCTTTTCTGGACTTTTTGGAATCTGCTCTCCTAGAGTTCTGGCAGGAGCTATGATTAAGACCAGCATTTCCCTTGGATTATACTATCACTTTCCCCCCAAGGTTTGTCACTTCCACATCACCAAACCATTCTTCCTTGTTGGTAAGAATTAAGGCCTGAGTATTAGTTCCTCTTATAGCTTCCTCTGCCTTCTAAGAGACAACACTGTCAATAATACAAGTCATGCATGTGTCAGCTGCCCTTTTTATAACAGAGTAAGACTTCCAGCAAATGTTTTTCTTTGCTATGCAGTGGGGAGACAAGTCAGTTTGCAGTCTCTCCAGCTTCTTTCCTAATTTTTGTAGACCAACTGAAGGACACAGACTTGTCATATTCCTTTGTTTGTACATTGGACTTCAGACTCTTTGCAGCAACCACACTATTTTCTCCCAAAGGAAAACACATGGAAGCTTCTCAAGGCAGAACACTAGTGGGGCTTAGATGGGAGAACGGAGACACCACAGCTGAGGTCAAGAGCCCTAGTGTCTACTTGCTGTAGATAGATTTTTCTGCACCACATACAGAGCCCCTAGCTCTGCTCCCTGACCCTCCTAATTTTTCCCAGGTTCAGGGTTGGACAAGGCCTCTGGTTAGTGTGGAAACTGGGCATGATCTGGGCTACTTGGGGAAGAGGGAAAAGAAAGAAACTAGTCTAAGAGCTCCCAGTCTCATCTCTCTTTTCCACATTGAGCTGTTCCCATTTCTGAGGTGCCCCTTTCCACACCTGAGGGAGATGCTTACAGAGATCCAACCTCCCAGCAACATTCATGCAAGTGAAAGTGATGAGAAAAGGGAAGTCCAAGGTGATGTGCCATCATCCAGCCAGCTGGGCCCCTATGGGGAGAGTGAGTGCCCCTAACTCTTTAAGAGGGAGGACAGTTGGTAGAAGACGAGGGAACCATCCTCCTGGGAGGACGACTGTGGAGTAGCAAGCCAAGTTGCTGTGGATACTTTACTTGGGAAAGTTTAATACACACACTCTGTATCACACCCACAGCATCTCAGGCCTGTCCACTCCTGGAAGGGGCCATACTTCCTGGCTCTTGGATACTCCCCATCTATCTTATCCAGACCCACAAGGAAAGAAGGGGAGGGGTCCTCCAGTTCATGTTGCAGTGACTGGGAAGGGTGGAGGCTATGGGGCAGGGAAAAACTGCCCTTCAGTGTGGGGCTTATATAAATGCCCTCTGCCCAGAAATATGATCACAGCTATAGGCAAGATGGTCCATTATTAAGTCCTTTGTCCTTGTGGGCCATGGTGAACATTCTAGGGAAGGCTTCTGAATAAATACAGCTCCATTCTGACTCATCTTCCCTTTGACCCCAGGCCAGGTTTTTTCAGTTAACTCCCTTGGAGCAGTTATAGAAGAGGACAACTGATGGCACACTGGTGACAAGGGTGCCCTGCTGTGGTGTTGGTAGGGGATGGCTGCAGTGGTGAAGGAATCCTGAACCCAGTCCTGGCATCTGGCTGGTGGCCAGGGCCCATGTGGGCCAGATCATTTGTAGGCTCAAACTCGTTTTACCTTTGTTCATGCAAGGTCCAAGCCCTGGGTATCCCAATATGATGCTCTGACTCACAAGCTTAAGGAAAGTGGAGGGTAAGGCAATGATGTTGGTACTAAGACATTTATTATATCATAAAGGTCCATTTTATCCTGTTTTTCCATATGTACACACTCCTGTGAGTAGTCCCTCTGTCCAGCCCCACCTGCCCACTCTCCATGGTGCCAATCAACCCTCCAAACTGACCAACTAGTTAATAAAAGAGGAAGAACTAGAGGAGGTGGTCCAGGGTTGATGGGAGTGGGAATGAGAGAGGGAAACAAAGTGCAGAGTTTGGGCTTGGCTCTCATCACCTTACCATGGGCAAGAGGGACACATTAGCACTGTAGGGTTGGCACAGTGAAGCCTGCCCAGAGCTTCCAGGCTGGACGCAGAGCTGTAGGTGGTACCTGAGTGGGAACTCAGGTTGGACTTCCAGGAATGGAAGAGCAGAGGAGGAAAATGGTCCCGCAGTCTGACTGTGGGATCCAGGAGGGGCTATAAAACGTTTCCTCATTTTCAGTTCCCCATCCAAGTGGCAGCTACAGCAGCTCAGGCTGGACCTGAAGTATCTTGGCCCCTGGGACAGCTGGAAGGGGGAGGTAGGGGTAGCCTGGTAGGAAGTACTGGTTCTTGATCTTTGAGGGACCTGCCTTAGTTGACTTCAGAGGTGGGCATGGGGTCTGTAGGACGGGATGTGGCCAAGAGGGGCACTGGTGAGGTGGCCTCAATGAGTGCAGGGTTGAGAATGATGGGCAGAGTCATGGGTGGCACCCCCACCTGCAATGGGGAGGCCAAAGGTTGCAGGATCAGTGGGGGCTGAGCCACGGGGAGAGGCCCATCTGGGGTAGGGCTCAGCCTGCTGGGACTAGAGGCCACTGGTGATCCAGGGGAGCTGCTGTTGGTGGCTCGGGGGCTCTCGGGCTTCTCAAAGTCTATAGGGAGAGCAAGGTGGCTGCAATCAGACTCCATTGTTGGCTAAGGATAGCTCTACCATTCCCCGACTGATTTACTATACCTCTGGTCTCCCTCTCCCTGTGAGCTAAATGGGCCCTCCCAGGCTAAGCAGATGGGAGTCTCCTTTTGAATCCTATTCTGATGTCCAATTACCATTCATACCTCCTTTGCTGTATCTCCAGTCAGGTTAATTTTGATCTAGTCCTTACTAGAATCCCTGAAGGGCAAACTCTGTACATTCATTCCAAGTCCTGGGCCCAGCTTTCTCTTCAAAACCAGAAAATATCAAGCAACTAGCTCATCATATCCTACTTGGTCCTGCCATTTCTCTCAGGAAGAGCAGGCAAGCAAGACTCTCTGGTTCCTTCCTTTCCTATGCCAGAAGCAATCCCAAGCTACCCTAGGTTTCCTCTTAGGCCCCCTGCTTCCTACCCAACACCTAGCAGGCTAGCCCAGAGGACTTACCACAGGCCCCCAGCTCAGAGGGCATCTCTGGGGGAGGTGGATGGCCAGGTGTCCTTGTATCACCAGCAGCAGGAGTCAGGTGGGCTGAAGTCAGAGGTTTTGGGGCATGAGGTTCCATGGACATGGGGTCTGGGGAAGGTAGAGAATCCAGATGGCAGTTCTAGTGCTTTCTTTTCAGCAGAGCCCTGGCTGCCCACAAGTCTTCCCACCCATCTAGGGCACAGAGAACTAATTAAGATCCAGACTTATTTAGAAATTTGGAAGCCCTTCTTGATGAAACTGGGCCGAGCCCCTACCCTGGATGACAGTCTGCTTGAAGAGCTCATCTCGTAGGTGGGGAAGAAAACAGTCAATGCGCTCCCATGTGATCTCCCAGAGGGCTGAGGGGCCACCTCCTCGTGCATCTGCACTGTGGAAAATCTCTGCTGTGTCCATGACCAGGAGCATGTTCTTCAGGGACTCAGGGATGGCCTCAGACTGCATGGAGCACCATGAGTAAAGGAAGGGTGTCATGAGGGAATGTGGCAAGGGGGAGGAAGTTATCAAGGGGGAACCAGCAAGTCTTCCCAGCAGGTGGAAGAGAAGCAGGCAACAGAAGTCAGGCTGAGGTGGAACATACCAGTAAGTCACTGGAGCCTGCATGCATGTATTTGTCCATGAAGTCCAGGATGGTCAGCCAGAGGGCCGCAAAGGTGGAGAGTGACAGCAGTGGAGACAGGTGCTGCAGGAAGACCTAAGGCCCGCCAGCCCCTTTCAGCCAAGGGTAGTATAGGAGACTTCTGTACCCCTCTCCAAGGCTGGAAGGCAAGACTGTTCTATCTTGCATGGAAATATTAGATCAGAGATTCCTCTGGGAACCAGAATTCTTCTGGGTTCCACTAAGTCTCCATAGCTGGAGTTCCTGTGCACCTACCAGAAGCCCTGGCTTTCCTCCTTGGGAAGGGCAAATGTGGGGAAAGTGGGCCAGAATAGGTGGGCATGGAGTGGTGAAAAATACCTTAGAGAGCAGTGTGGAAGCCCTCATCCGGGTCTCCTCCATCCCGCCCACATCTGCAGGGCTGATGTTCTCCAAGAGCTTGGTAAGTAGTGGAAATAGCACCTGGTAGGTAAATATCCAATATTCCCTTTATCAGGGTCAGTTGGGAAGTCTTGCCTATCCCAAGGAAGCCAGGGGCTGGGGTGGATGGGTACAAAGTGGGAGGGAAGGTATGATGTGGCTGAGGATTGACATTAGGGACTCTTCAGGCTGTCTGGCTCTCCTTGTCTTAAGGAATTGTACTTTATCTTAAGAGATCGGTGGTAAGTATTACCTTGTTAAAACAAGACTCCCATTCTAGGGCATCTAGCTTTTGCAGATCATGTACCAGTAATGCTCGCTGCAGATAGGTCAGGGCCTGCATCCGCACTTGGCGCCGGGCATCACAACACAGGCAGGCAATGCCTAGGAGCAAAAGCAGGGTGAGAATCCTTTCAGGCAACCTGATCCTGGTGCTACCCAAGCTCCAGCTCCATTCCCTGCCCCTACCCTGCTTGCTCCCCCAAGGTACCCTGCAGTAAAGGGCACCAGCAGTGGGCCCAGAGAGTGCGTGAATCCGCTTCGATCTTCCGGCCCCCTGTCTCCAGGTGGCGCTGCTCCTCCGCCCAAGAGCTGTAGATTGAGGCCGCTCGCGTGTGCAGGGTATGCATCAGGTCTAGCAGCTGGGGTCACAGGATGGGGACAGGACATGAGTGGGGATAGGCTTGGTCTACCCTCTTCTCCCTTACCCCCTCACTGTCCCTGACTGAGTCTTCAAGGTAGTCCCTTTCACCACCACCCTTTTCTTCGACTATAAAATGGTTGCCCTAGTTCTGGGCAGTGTTGTGGGTCAGGTATTAACACATGGTAAAGAGATTTTAGGAGGTTGTATGAACCAAGTATTTGGGAACAATGAATTATACAGTGAGAAATGTACTTTCTCGTCAAATGCTATTTCACATTTTATGATGTCAGAAAAGCCTCAAGCAAACCTCAGGCTCAGAGGCTTTGATGGGCAATATATTGTGTCTGACTAGATTTAACAATACTTTTTTATTTTCATCATTTTTCTAAGGTTACTTTATTTAAGGCAATTAGTTTCCCACTTAGTTATATAAAGTCTGCTCTTAAAAGAAATTTTATATCCCTTGTACAGATAAAGAAGAAACTGGTGGTAGTTATTGCCTCCAGGAAGGGGAACAAAGTAGGTGGGGACAGCAATGGAAGGGAGACTTAGTTTTATGTTTACTCTTTTGTACCCTTTGAACTTCATACCATGTGCATATATTACCTATTCAAAAAATAAACAAACTTTAAAAAATAAATTTAAGAAAGGTTTAAGCAAACAAAGAACGACAGGTAGTCCTGGAGAAAGGGGAATACTGTGAAGGTGGTGGGTGGGGGCCTGGGCTAGAACAATTTCCTCTCAGCCCTGACTTTCCCTGGCCCCACCCAGGCTCCCAATATCAAGTGCAGAGAGAGGAGAGGAAGTAAAGGGTGCCATACTTACGTCCTGACTGACCTGTAAAGACACCGTATGGTAGCTGGCAGGCACGCCTTCATCCTCATCATCATCACTATGCCCGCCTCGAGTGGCAAGTTGGCTGGAGGTTCGAGGCCGCCGAAGCACTGAGCTCTCCTTGGATTTCTTCTTGAAGCGGTTCCCTTTGGTGTCATATTTGTGACTCTTGCTCCGTTTCTCCTGGGACTTGTACCCTGAGCAGAGCCAGACCCAGATCACATTTTCACATCCATGGGCACAGATGTCCTACCTTTTCCTCCCCTTTCTACCTTTCCCGGATATTCAATTCACACAGTTATTCCCCACCTGCCCCTTCACCAGGTGACCCACCGCCATTCAGACTGGCCTCCACAAAAATACGGAGAGTCTTGACACAGAGCTCAAAGTTGTCTGGTGTAATATGTGCAGCATCACGCACGATGAAAGAAAGCGATTCCACACACTTAAGCAGGGACTTAGTGTCATGTGGCCCCAGGTCCAGCCCCACTGTCAGGCTGTACTGATTGACCAGAGGCGAAGGGCTTGGTCGGCTGGGCGCCAGCCCTGGCTTGGAGTTGTCGATGTCGTCCTTTCCCACCTATAAAGTACACAGAGGAAGCTAGGGACCCAGGTTTGACCTCTATCTACCCCACTGATATTCTTTCAGATGACCAGGAATCTTTACCTCAGGCCAAAGAGGAAAGATTCGCCCCCTGTCCATACCCTCACTCACCACTAACCAACCACTGTTGACCACATCAGCATCTGTGGCTGACCGGTGCATCTTGCCAGGCCTGCCATGGTCAGTGTAGACCTCTGAGTCAGAAGTGTAACCTCGGTCCAGGCTCACATCATTTGGATGGTAGGATGGGAGCTCACTATCTGACTGGGCTCCTGAGCCAGACAAGGAGAAGAACAGAGTCAAGGTGGTAATGGAGACACTGGAGAAAAGGATAATTTAGGCTCTCAGAAGAGGGGTGTTGAAGCCTGGCCTCCCCTCTCTCTGGCCTGGCTTAGTTTCAGCCCTGTCATCAGAGGGCTGAAGGATGGTCTGGACAGCTTCTCTCTTGACCAAATAGGGCAGCAGGCTAATTTGGGCTCCCAATGGCATCTAGTAACAGCTGTGCGTGTTGGGTGGGGGAAGGGTCTGGCTTCTTGGCCTCCACTGCCTACTTGCTTTTATGCTATTTGACCTGCAAGTACTGGGGAGAGGCCAGTGGGCACTGAAAACTCTGGAAGTGGATGGTAGAAGCCAGGGGTGTTTAATCTGCCAAATGCAGTAACTGGTGCTTTGCTTTCCTGCCCTAGACTGTGGGGCCAAAATTGTCTATCTGCCAGTGTGGGTCTTCCTGAGAAAGGGCTTACCAGCATCAGGTGCATCAGCCCTGGCTGTGGCTTGCAGGGCAGCTGGAGGCTTCACACCTGAGCCAATGCACTCCAATAGTGTGAAAAGGGTAGCCCAGTCATCGCCTGAGTGGATGTTGGCTGCATTGGTCTTAAGGAGTTCATGAAGTCCAAAGGCAACCTGGTGGCTGACGCGGGACAGCACACTGGGCTTCATCAGTAGCAAAATGCGCAGGGAGAGCAGTACCTGGGGTGGGAGATGACGAGTGGGTACACAGTTTTCTGTTGACTCCTTCCCCAGTCTCTCTAGGGAAAGATTTCAGGGGGTTTGTGAGTTTGAATTGAAAAAAATCAACTTAACTATCTTTATTTTCTCTGATCTCTAACTGATATCTAGCATTTCCTTCATTTATGAATGTATGCAATAAATAAACTATAGCAGTATTCATTTGCCTGACTGGCAAAGGGATCCATGGAACAAAAAAAGATTAAGAACCCCTGCCCTAGGCCAATGAGAGTTTGCCTAGGGTCCAATGTAGGGTGCTGCTGGAGGTCTTTTACTCAGCTATTGTAAAATGAAATTTTTATTAAGCTAATTGTAGATTCATATGTAGTTGTAGGAAATAATACAGAGAGATCCCTTTGTACACTTGACCTGGTTTACCCCAATCGTTGCATAATGTAAGACTAGTATAATATCACAATCAGGATTTTTTTTTTTAAAGATTTATTTATTTATTTAATTTCCCCCCCTCCCCCGGTTGTCTGTTCTCTGTGTCTATTTGCTGCGTCTTGTTTCTTTGTCCGCTTCTGTTGTCATCTGCAGCACGGGAAGTGTGGGCGGCGCCATTCCTGGGCAGGCTGCACTTTCTTTCGCGCTGGGTGGCTCTCCTTATGGGTGCACTCCTCGCGCATGGGGTTCCCCTACGCGGGGGACACCCCTGTGTGGCAGGGGACTCCTTGCGCACATCAGCACTGCGCATGGGCCAGCTCCACACGGGTCAAGGAGGCCCGGGGTTTGAACCGCGGACCTCCCATGTGGTAGACGGATGCCCTAGCCACTGGGCCAAGTCCGTTTCCCACAACCAGGATATTGATGCAGTCCACTGATCTTTTTGAGATTTCCCAGTTTTACTTGTACTCACATGTGGATGTATGTATATGAAGTTCTGTACAGTGTTATCACCTGTATAGGTTTCATGTATCTATCACTACAGTCAAGATAGGGAATAATTCCAGCACCACAGGATCCTCATGTTGCTGTTTCATAACCATATTCACCTCTCTCCTGCTCCTATCCCTAACCTCCCTTCTACTTCTAACATTTTGCCATTTCAAAAATGTAACATAAATGGAATTATGTAGTACATAACCTTTTTGGATTGGCTTTTCACTCAGTATAATTCCCTGAAGAGTCATCAAAGCTTTTTGCTTGTATTAATAGTTTGTTCCTTTTTATTGTTGAGTAATAGTCCATGGTAAATATGTACCACCACTTCATTATTTATCTGTTGATGGTTATCATCTGGGTTGATTTCAGGTTTTGGCTATTTTAAACAGAGCTTCTAAGAACATTCATGTATAGGTTTTTATGTGAATGTCAGTTTCCATTCCCCTGGGATAATTGCCCAAGAGTGCAATTGCTTGGTTGTGTGGCAACTGCATGCTTAGTTGTTTTTTTTTTTAAGGAGGTACTGGGGATTGAGCCCAAGACCTTGTACAAGGGAAGCAGGTGCTCAACCACTGAGCTATATCCACTCCCCACGTTTAGTTTTAGAAGAAACTGTCAACAGACTGGTTGAATTTTACATTCCCACCAGCAATGTATAAATGATTCAGTTTCTCCACATCTTTACCAGCATTTGGTACTGTCACTAGTTTTTATGTTAGCCATTCTGATGGATGTATAGTGATAACTCATTGTAGTTAAGTTGCATTTCCCTGAAGGCTAATGATGTCGACTATCTTTTCTTGTGCTTATTTGCTATCCATATATCATCTTTGGAGAAATGTCTGTTCATGTCCTTTGCCCACTTTCTAATTAGATTATTATTATTATTATTATTGGGTTTTGAGAGTTATTTGAATACTTTGGGTACCAGTCCTTTTTATTATATGTGACTTGCAAATATTTTCTCCCAGTCTGTAGCTTGTCTTTTTATCCTCTTCACATGGGTTTTCACAGAGCCAGAGTTTTAGAAAATATTGATGAAGTCCAATTTATCCATTTTACTTTTTATGGATCATGATTTTGGTGTTGAGTCTAAGAACTCTTTGAACTCTTTGCCTAACCCCAGACCCAGACTTGTTCTAAAAGTTTTATAGTTTTATGTTTTGCATTTAAATTTATGATTTGTTCTGAGTTAATTTTTAAAGAAAGTGTGAGGTTCAGCTCAAGGTTCATTTTTTCCCCTTTATGGATCTCAATTACTCCAGCACTATTTGTTGAAAAGTCAATCCTTCCTGTGTTTGCACTTTGGTCAAAACCAGTTGAGCATATTAGGGTGGAATGATTTCTGATTTCTCTATTCTATTTCACTGATCTACGTATCTGTACTCTACAAATACTGCACAATCTTGATTACTGAGGTTATAACGTAAGTCTTAATATCAGAGTGATTCCTCCCACTTTATTTTTTGTTTAGATTGCATTAGCTATTTTAGGGTCTGTGCCTTATAGGGCCTTTAAAAAAATTTTTTTTAAAGAATTATTTATTTATGCCCCCCTCATTGTCTATATTTGCTGTCTGCTCTCTGTGTCCATTCCCTGTGTGCTGTGTCTGCTTGTCTTCTCTTTCAGAGGTACCAGGAACCAAACCTGGGACCTCCCATGTATGAGAGAGGTGCTCAATCACTTGAGCCACCTCAGCTCCCTGCTCTGTTGTCTCTCTCATTGTGTTTTCTCTTTGTGTCTCCTTGCTGTGTCATCTTGTTGTGTCAGCTTACCACGCCAGCTTGTTGTTTTACTTGTCTTCTCCAGCAGGCACCAGGAACTGAACCCAGGATCTCCCATATGATCAGGAACTCAATTGCCTGAGCCACATCTGCTTCTCTCCATATAAATTTTAGAATAAGCTTGTCTATGTTTATAAAAATCCTTTCTAGGATTTTAATAGGATTTGCATCTTTACTATGTTGAGTCTTCCACCATGAACACAGTATGTCTCTTTACATTTAGGTATTATTTCATTAGTATTTTGTAATTTTCAGCATATAGATCCAAAACATGTTTTGTTAGATGTATTCCTAAGTATTTCACTTTATTTGAAACAATTATATATGGTATTGTGTTTTTAATTTCAGCTTTCATACATTAATTGTCAGTGTATAGAAATATGATTGATTTGTGTTGATCTTGTATCCTGGTAACCTTGCTGAACTCAGTTATTAGTTCTATGCTGGTGGTTTTTTGTAGTTGGGCTGAGAAATCTCAGGAGGTTCCTAAGTTTGCGAGTCAGGAAACCAGGTACAGGGCAAAGACTGCTACAAGGCAGCTGATTCATTTATAGGAACCTGCACTGGAGTTGAACATCAGCTTGATGCCTAAGGCTATCCCAGACTCACCCCCAATGTTACCTGTTAGATCCTACCAGTCCTGAGGTTGGTGACTGGGTTCATGCTATAGGGTACTAAATGTGCTCTGTCTCAGGCTGCATCCACAACTGACACTGGCCTTAGGCCCTTGCATACCCTCCCACCTTCCCACCCTCCCTTGTGCACTCTCCTTACCTGGCCACTGATTTCTTCTCTCCGGAGCAACCGAATAGCCAGACGCAACAGCCCCACTACAGCCCTTTCCACAAGAAAGCAGAAATCCTGTGCCTGGACACACAGGTGGTATAGATGGTCTCGGACAGTCTGCCATACACAGCCCACACGGTCCCTACAGGGAACACAAGAGATAAAGACAGTTTCAGCTGGAGAGGCCACCAGGCAAAAAACATCCCTTCCTGATCTAGGCTAGCCCTTTCAGGACTCACTGATATTATACCCTGAGCAGACACAAGTGTAACGAGGAAGCTCTCCGCCTTGTCTACAGCTTCATGTGCATTTTATCCCAGATGGCTCCAGACTTCCATCCCTTTGGCACAAGCTCAGTATAGGGCCTGCCTAAAGACTACCTTCACCTGCCTTCTCCTACCTGTTCTCTAGCACAATCCTCAGGAGCATCTCCAAGCAGAAAGCAGCATCCTCCTCATCATATGTCTCTTCATCTGGTGTCACTGAGACCAAAGCCTGGAAAGAAGCAGCAGGAAGACAGACTTGGAGAAGAAAAGAAGCCAGCCACTGGTCTTGCCCTGCCAGGGATCCAGACATAATACAACTATGCCCCCACACCCCAGTCCCAGTCCTTCAATCACTCTTTCCTCTTCATATGGTAGGTACCTTCATGAGCTCTTGCAGTGACTCCAGCTGGAGGAATTTGCTTTCTGTGATCATTTTTTCTGGGTCACACTGCTGGAGGAGGCACATGATAACAGCAGTCAGTAACAAGAACTAGAGGGAAAACAATGTCCCCAAAGCCAGGGAGAGAGGGCAGGAGTCATGGTTTTATTTTTCCATTTGCAGGGCAGTGTCTGCCCAGTAGGGAGGGCTCTGGGCTTGCTCACCAGGGGTGGGCAGGTAGTACCTTGATACAATCCAAAGCCACTCGCTTGGCCTCTTGGTTCTCAGTGGATGGGCCCCGCACACTAGATTGCTCAGGACTACTCAGTGTCAGCCAGCTCACGAAGCTCAGTACTGTTGACTCTCCTCTGTAGAAAAGGGGTACAGCACTAGTCAGCCCCAGAACCTGAGCTGCCCTCCCAAAAGCTTTCAGCTTCTGGTCTACCCTCACCGGTTTGATGGTGTCTCCTCCCGCTGCAAAGAAATCTTGCCATTTGGATCCACAAAATCTTCTACCTGGAAAAGCAGGTCAAATGTAATTTATTTCCACATGCCCTTTGCATTTCCTGGCCCCCATGCAAAATTCACTGGCTTTCTTCCTAGAGCCCTCTGGCCTACAATACTGAGCATCCTCTAATTGGTGGCTTTCCTTTATAGCTATCCCCCAGAATCAGTGGTGTTACATTTGAGGAGTTCCTGGTGAGCTTTAGTAGGCATCAGGCCCAGTACTACTGTCAAACCCATTCTAATATCTACAGCATATAATCTTGGGGCTCTTGTCTTGTTACTGTTGATTACTTTCCCACCAAGAATTACCTCCACCATAGCCTTCGGCAGCAGTTGCGCTCGGAAGAGCTGCAGCATGGCTTCCATGATATTCTTCCAGCCCTCTCGCAAAATGTCGCCGTGACGATGGGCCAAATGGAATACCGTCTTGGCTGCAATGTGAGCTTTAGGGTTGCTTCCAAACACACTGGGCAGGTTCTCGATAGACTGGGAAAAAGGATGAGAAGAGGTTTAGGGCCTGGCTGATAATCTGAAAAGGAAAATCTCTTAACCCTCTGCCTATGGGTCCCTGAGGCTTCTGCTAGCTTTGCTTCAATCCCCATCATACTTGAGGGAAGGGCTAACCTGTTTAAGGCTTTCCCCAAACTTGTATCTCTTCTCCCAATCCCATTACATCTAATGACATTATTCTCATCCCAGGGTATTTAAGACAGAAATGGCTTAAGTGCTGATATGGTCTAGGGGGCTGAAAGAAGAAGAGGTGGAGGGAAAGCAGCTCCACACATAAGGGGAGATCCTTGGCTGGAAGAAAGTCCTCCTTTGAAACTCTAAGTATACAGTCCCTGCCCCTGCTCACCTCACTGCTGAGAGCTGTAAATTTGCAGAGAGAGATGATGAGATTGTCAAACACATCGCTGAGGCCGTAGTGGGCGGAGATCATGGCGCACTTCCTGTAACATTACCCCCATCCCAGAAACAGAGTCACTGGAAGGCTGTGCAGACCCTCCAAGTCCCTAAGAAGACTTGCTTGGGACTCTTCCCCAACCAGTCCTGGGAAGAAATCTTTTATTTTCGAGTCTATTTAAAACTAAGCTTTCCCAAGCTTCAGCCTTCCTCCAAAAACTCAGGAGGAACCTCTATGGAAAATGAAAGTTGGAGTCAGAGAGGAATGCAGGCAACCATGGTAGCTCAGAGGGCTGGGAGGAGGTTAAGACCAATGCCAAATGGGTACCTGAAGCCTGAGATGGCTTTCTGGATGATTGTTTCTTCAAGGCTTTTGTCAAAGACATAAGAGAGAGCAGCAATAGTGGGGCCCCAGGTCATGGTAAAGAGGTCAAGATCATAGCTGCCAGCAGGCAAACGCAGGAATATGCCTTCGGGGGTGGCTCCTCGATGAAGCAGGACATTCCAAACATAGTTCTCCCTAACCAAGCCCGTCTGCTCCTCAGGCATCACAATTTCCTCATTCCTGTCACCAAATAAGGAAAGGACAGGGGCCTTTAGTTCTGTAGTAAGATCTTATACTTTTTGGGTATGAAAGAATGAACAACTCTACTTTTTCTGACTTAAGTGTCCCATCTCTGATCTCTCACCCAAGCCTCACCCTTCTATGGTCCATCTTGGGTTTTATACCAGCCAGTTTTATACTAGACCAGAAAACCCAGATGCTTTGGGTTTAGGGAGTAGGACTATGACACCCCACTTAAAAGGGACAGTTGGACCTTAGCTCAAAGTACCAGAGTCTCAATATTGTTTAGGCTTCTATAAGGAAAAGGCAAGTTGGGAGAGAGGGGGCTGCCCGACTAAGTCCCAAGGCTAAGTCCAGGGCATAGGAGCCCCACAGAATCTGGTGTGACTCTAAAAATTGGAAAAGGAGGCAATGAGCTTCTTAACAGAGATGCTACACTGTTTTTCATACATACTCACTTGATGGCATGGTACATGTCCTCCAGGATGTCCTGCTCAAAGTCCTTGCCTCCGTTCACACCTTTTAGGTTTTTGCGAAACTCCTAGAGATAGGCCAGTGAGCTTTCCCCACCTTGTGTTAAGGATGAAGCCCCACCTAAGGAACTTCTGGGTCTGTGGTTAAGTAGGACTTAGGAAACAGTACGTGAACTAACCCATCCCACCCACTCCACCTCAGTTTCTCTTCTGGATTGGCCAGCCCTCCCTGATTTCCTTATACAAAACCCCAATTTCTGTGCCTATTGGAAATCCCTTTAAAACTGCTGCTGCCAAAGCTGTGTTGGAACTTCTCTATCCTGGTTGGGACCCAAGCTTACCTCCAGGGTCATGGGTGCATTCTGCTTGCGAACATTGTGGTTGTGCTGGTCAGTATTAAGCATGATGACAGCATAGGCCAGGGCAAAGCAGGCATCGCTATTGGCAAATGGGGAGCCATTACAATTCTGAAAAAGCAAAGACCCCCACCTGTGTCAATGTCCTTCTTTGGTCAATTAAACCTAAAATACCAACCTACTGGTCAGTGCTGATACAGAAGGAAGGTTCCCCCAGAAAATGGCCAACCTCTTGCCAACTCCTTAACAGAAACTAATCTCTCTATGGAAAGCTCACTGATGTTGCTCTCAAGCTTTCTTTTTTTCCTTTTTTTCTTAAGCCCTAAGAGACAGCAGCTGGATCCTTTAACTGGAGCCAAAGAACCCCTCAGTCAAATTGGTCGGGAATCCAGGCCTCAGTCCCTGCCTTTTTTTTTTTTTTTTAAGATTTATTTTTTTTATTCTTCTCCCCTTCCCCACCCCAACTCCCCCAGTTGTCTGCTCTCTGTGTCCATTCGCTGTGTGTTCTTCTATGCCTGCTTGTATTCTTGTCAGCGGCACTGGGATTCTGTGTCTCTTTTTTGTTGTGTCATCTTGTTGTGTCAGCTCTCCGTGTGTGTGCGGCGCCACTCCTGGGCAGGCTGGACTTTCTTTTGTGCAGGGCGGCTCTCCCTATGGGGCACACTTCTTGCAGGTGGGGCTCCCCTTCATGGGGGACACCCCTGCGTGGCATGGCACTCCTTGTGCACATCAGCACTGCACGTGGGCAAGCTCACCACGTGGATCAGGAGGCCCTGGGTTTGAACCCTGGACCTTGCATGTGGTAGGTGGACGCTCTATCCGTTGAGCCAAGTCCGCTTCCCAGTCCCTGCCTTTTGAACTCACCCTCCAATGCTCTGTGAATGCCTCCAGCAGCCTCTGGATGACTGGTGCTTCTCCAGGCAAGCGAAAAGCTTCCAAATAGAGACGGAGAGCTTCATCTAGTCGCAGACCCTGAAAGCTGAAGGTGCTATAGGAATAGGAAGAAGGATTAAGAAGCTGAAGGCATTATGTTGGCTGCAAATGCTGGGCTTTCTTTCTACTAGCCAGCTTAATCCTTCTATTCTGCTCTAATTGGAAAAGAGGAGGCTGAGGACTCTGGCAAAAGGGAGTTATCTCCTGGTCATCCCTAACACAGACAGAACTGTGACAATCCCTAACCTTAGTACTTTTCACATCAGCAAACTCTTACCTAGAAATCTCATCCCCTAGAACTCAGTCACACCCCTCTGCAATGCTCTCTATGCAAAACAGAGTGGCTCCCAAGGCTATCTCTCCAGAGCCTCTTTCTGTTACCACACACATAGTTGATAGGAAAGGAAAGAGCATATGCCCTGGGTCACCAGCAGGAATTGACTGAGGCTGCTTTGGAGGAGGGCTGCCCTGGTCCCCCAGACTGATCACTATGTCCCATATTGGTTACAGCTTCCTCACCTCACAAAACTCTCCAACAGGTCAATGTTTTTGCGGTCACTCACAAATTCCCCAATCATTTTCTTGTCCAGCCAAGGGTTCTCTCGGAGCCACTGGGCTACCTCTGTGCTGTCCATTGGAATGGTGAGGAGGCCCTTCTCCTGCAGAAACTGGATTCCCTTCTTTGGTTTCTGATTGAACTGCTCTGTGCCAGTGATCAGTAGCTGAAGGAGAAAGACTTTTAAGTGTCAGAAGCTGCTCTGTTCCTAAATCAGACAAGGCCTAGCCAGGTTGGATTCCATCACAGCCCAAAGCTGGTCATCTAATGGGCTCCTAAGATGTGGGTCTTAGTGACTCCAGAAGTAAGTTGGATCATACTGGCCTAGTTTATCCCCATTTTCATGTCTAATTAAAACTGGCTAAGGAACTCCTTTTCACTTCTTTTCTGAGTGCTCAAGATAGATAGGTCAGCCCCCTCTCCTTCAACTTGAGGATAAGGAAAGAAAGCAGAAGTAAGAGACCAGAGAAGATTTTCTTTTCTTCAATTTTATAGCTATCCCTGGCATTTGTTTACAGTCAGCAGCTTGGTAAGAGTCTAACTTAGATTCCTCTCCTTTCTTTGGTTGCCTAGCTCTTAGGCCCTGGAGTTTGAAAGACAAGGTAAACAGTGATGATAATTCAGTTTTCTCTTTGTTTCATTACAGCCCTGTAATCAAGAGCACACATATGCCAAAGTCATTTAGGAGCTAATCGAGGCCAGCAATAAGAGGAAAAAAGGGTTAAATAGGAGGTTTTCTTTGTGTTAAGAAAAACTAAAAGCATAAACAATTACTTGAACTTTACTAAAACACCAGAACAAATGTCATTTCCTTTTATTCCCAATTACTATGCTGGAGCTGGAGATGACCAATAATAACCTTCTGTGACCCACAAGACACCAGCTCCCAGGGATCCTGTTACCCCCAGGAATCCCCATCAGTTAGGTTAGAATTTGCCCAGGGGCATACAATAAGGTTTACCCAACCACATGGCTTAGGAGTAAGGGAAGGGCTTCAAAGGAGATGTGGGGGTTGCAGAAGTCCCAAAAAGCTCATAAACTATTCTTAGGAAGCTCTACAATGAGCTGCTAGATGTTTCCATCCTCTGGGATAGAAACTCTACAAACAACACCCAGAGGTAGGTGGAGTCTGAATTACAGGGACTGTAATTATAAGTACCTTCTTTTTGTTTTTCATTTCAATCAGTTCCCTTGGATCTGGCAGGAGACAGGAAAATCGAGGTGGCTTCCGGGTAAACTTTTTGTCAGCTACAAAGGGCAAGAAGAGAGTAAAAAACCCAGAAGACCTTGTTTATCAGGACAGGGACTTTTGAAAGGTCAATGCTATTCTCATGCAGTGAAAAAGGAGATGGCTCAGAAATTTTCTTCTCCTCATCAGTTTTCCACTTCCCTGCAAGACCTCTCTTTCGGGTCTCCAGATATTTTCTTTCTTCTCTCTGGGCCCATGGTTAGCAGCCGAAGCTCACTCAGCTGCTCTCTGAGGGTATCTCTGTTTCCCTCACTCCATTCTAGGCCCTCCAGTTGAGGAACCTAAGGTACCTGGACACCCAGTACCAACCCAGAGTTACCGGCTTCCTCCAGATCACTGCATCCTGGCTTCCCATGTTCTGTAGGCAGCTGCCCTCCACCTGGCAAATGCAGGCCTGGAATGTCTGGGGCCATGCCTATAGTCTTCCCATCACTGGCTGCTCTCTCAGCTGGTAAGAGAGAAAAAGACATGTGAAGATTTAAGAGTAGGAAGCCAAGCAGAGCTGCAGAAGAGGCTGAATCCCAAGCAAGGAGACATGCATGCTTCAACATAGGGAGCCAGCTATAACCAACCCAGAACAAGTGGTTACTGTCACAGGTCAGCTAAGCATTAGATTCTATAATTAAATTAAAGGACTACCCAGTCATGTTCCATGATCTTCTGCAACCTCAATATCAAGGGGAAGATAGAGAAGATTAGAGGGGAGGCAGATACTGAGGGTAGATGTGAGATGGAGGAAGGTGGGGCCTAGAACTTTTAGGTTCAGAAGTCCTATATCTTTTTTTTTTCTTTTTTCCTGAGGTACTGGGGGTAGGGATTGAACCCAGGACTTCAAATGTGGGAAGCCGGCACTCAACCACTGAGCTACATGGGTTCCCCTGAGTAGGTACTACACTGGTTCTCCTGAGTTGGCTTTTTCATTTGTTTGCTTGCTTTATGTTTTTAGGAGGTACTGGGGATCAAATCTAGGACTTCATACATGGGAAGCAGGTGCCCAAACACTTCAGCTACATCTGCTCCCCTATATCCTTTAATATCTGTTCTTTCTCTTCCCCTAAAGAGATAGTAATTCTGTAAAAACCCCCAAAGTAGGGAGAAGAAGAAAGAGAGAAGTCCATGAGTCCTGTTACCCTGCCTAGCCTGTGATTCAAACCACCAAACTCCAGAAACAAAGAATAGGGAGCTACTACAGAGGAATTGATGTAAGGGTTCTAGTAAGTAGACAGAGGGTAAGCATAGAGTCCTGGGGTCTTCAAAGGAAGAAATGCCTCTCACTATTGCTGGCTTCTCGGGTTCCATCTAATGCCTCATAGCTGGGTCTGGCTGCCTCTTTCTTTTCTTGCTGGGTGAGGCTGTTGAGAACTTTGGCCTGGCAGTGGGCCTCAGTGCTGTCAATCACTGTCAAAAGGGCATCAAGAGACAGCAAGTGTGTTGTATAGAGCTGACCAGAGACAGGAAAGGCATTCTGGAAAGTAAACAGATACAACAGAGTTAAGGTTAGAATACTCTACACTTTAAATAACCCTTTTTCAACAATTCTGAAACCTTCTCTAACTTCTATATTGCCTTGAGAAAATGTCTTTCTTTTTCCTGTTTCTCACCTCCCAAGTGTTCCTCTCCCTGTATGAAGCATCCCCACTACCACCAGGGAAATTTCCTTAGTAGAGCCTTATCTCCAGAGCCAATAGTGCTCAGCACCTTGGACAGCAGCTTAGTGAGCTCCTCAAAAAGGCTGGAACAATAGTAGTCACAATCATAGTTGATGTAGAGCTCCGTGACAAAGCTCGGGATGCGCCAAAGCTGCACAAAGGCCTCCAGTGCCATCTCCTTCATCTCGTAAGGCATCTTGGGGTTTTCCACAGTGATGATCTCCATGAGCTTTTTGATGTACATCTGGCAGTAATCCAATTAATTGCCATTTGGTGGGGAAAGGATTCAAGATAGGAAGAGACAGATTTAGACAGGAAGAATATTAAACAGATGAAGCAGATGACCAGCCAGGAGGCATGCAGTAAGTGACACCTAAAAGTATTCCATCCCCTAAACACATTCCCCTCTTTGGCCTCTATATTTGGTAAGGTTCAGTTCTCTACCCTATGCCTGATTCAAAACAAGCTGACTGTTGCCCTTTTTGTGCTCTTTATGTGGGCCTGACTTGGTCCTATTTAAGTTTATGCAATCTAATGGCAAAGCCAGCTTGACTTGCCTGGCTGTGTTGCAGAGGAATTGCTAGACAAAAGAGCTGTTACCACTCATGGTGAGGCTACCCACACTAGTCTTCCTATTTGGGTTCTTCCACTTTAGAACCAACCAGTTTTCTGGAGGTTCCTTTTAACACCTCCACTAAAGAAGCCAGTCAATGAACCAAACTATGTGGCCTAAAAGCACTCTCCTACAGAAGCCCCTAAATCCCACCCCTGCAGCATGGCAGAGCTGAGACCATTGGTGATGCCATGCATTTGATTATTTTTATTTATTTTTCTTCAAGGTCAGGAAACTCACCTCTAATTGGAATTTGAGATGTTCCCGCATGCTCTCAAACAGTAGGAAGCATACCCGAAGGGAAGCAGCATACAGGTTCAGCCGCTCTACGCTGAGTAGCTGGAGATCAGAGTAGGGTGGATCATGAGATATCTGAACCTGATTATGGGTCAACCAGGACAGAGGCAGGAGAGCAAACTTGGTGGAGTTGCTCTGAGGGAACTCTGTATCTAGCCATTCTTATATTTCCCTCTGGGTGCCAGAGTCCTGGGAAACTACTAGAACCCTCTTACTATGACTACTGTCCCACTAGGAGGGAGGTGTTATCCTGAGTGCTATATTCTCACAAAATCACCCAAACCTTCTTGTGCTCCCCTGGTCCTTGAGAGCCCCAGTCTTACCTGGAATAAGTGGCGGCACATTTCATCCTTGATGAGACTCAAGAGGATCTGGCACTGGGCCACAGGGGCTGACTCAAGAGCCACTGTTAGCAAATGCAGTCCCATGTGGATCATAACCTCTGAATTGTGGCGGTCATGTGGGTTGGTGAGAGATATGAGGAAGCGGAAGAGCTCGCGGATGCAGGGAAGACCATATGGGACCAAAGCTGTACCTGGGGAAGGATAGGAGGGAAGGGAAGTGGGACTACTAAGAAACAACTGGCCTGATGGCTTGGCCTAGTCTGCCCTGCATTACACAAGGCAATTTCAGGTAAGTGATTCTCTTCAAGGAAAAGAAGCTGGGGAAAGGTGGAGACTAATCTCGCTTATTGGAAGGAATCAGCATTGATCCTACCTTTCTGTTAAAAGTCCCAAGCTTTCTATTCTTTCCTCTCACTTTCTATTCTTCCCTCTCACCAATTCCCTTTATGTATAAGTTAGGGAAGGGCTCCAACCATGCCCTTCCCTAACTTATACAGTCCTCTGGGTTGATTCCATTTTGTGACTACAAAATGGCCTAGAATGTGGACCAGCAGGCCGCTGTCACCTTAGGTTCAAAACGGTCTAGACTCAGGGAGAATGGATGGACTGGGGGAGGTGAATGAGTCTGTCAGACAGTACCCACCTTCTTTCTGGGAGGACTGTGTAAAACGCACACCTCGGGGATTGACGTAATCCATGTCATGGACAGAGGCAGAGTCAGAATGGTCAGCAGGGGACGTGCATTCCTCTAGCACTTCAGGGATGGATTCCACAGATGCTGATTGGGCCTTTTCCACCTGGGCCCCCTCCTGCTATGACCAGTAGCAGGGGGATATAGTAAGAAGGCTGAGGTAAGAACAACCTGGAACTTACTCTCCTGAAGTACCTGTATTCCATGGTGTTCCAAATGGACTGCAGGTGTAAGGTCAGCTCAGTGAACTATGAAATGATGCAAGGTGGCTTGGGTAGGAGTATGATGAAAAGCTCAGAAAACCTCTCCTAAGGCATCAGTGATCTACAACGACTGGAACCTAGAGTCAGTAGAGGTACTCACAGGCTTAGGATTCAGAACATTACCTTCCAGAAAAAGTCATGGCCAGCTGCCTCACCTTTGCCAAGTATCACCCATATGTGTAACGTGATAAATCCCATCAGCTATCTCTCACTGTGAGTCATGCTGTGGGTTTTCCAGGCAGCATAGCTAATTATAGGAAACAGGGGAAGAAGAAGCACTCACTACCCCATCCTTCTTTTGAGCCAAGACCTGGATAATGCCCCAAAGGATCAAGTAAATTTCCTCAGTGAAAGACTGGAGAGGGATCTTTAGATATTAAAGCCATACCTGGGAGTCCAGTTGCTCAGGAACCCCTAGCTCACTGCTCCCAGGCTCTGTAGCTGTGCTGTATGCTAGAGGAGCAGCTTGTTCCAGGTCAGTGAGGTCCTCTTTGGAGTTGGTATGGGAGGAGAACTCCAGGCCACTATCTGTAGAGGGACTGACCACTGTTGAGGCAGCTTCTGAACTTGCAGAGGAGATGGGAGTGGGCACATCAATGAAGGGCATGCCACCTGCCAAAGTAAGTGAGGTTTGAAGGAAGAAGGGGCAGACAGTCGGGAAAACACACCCTCCATGGTATCAGGGGTTCTTAATCCAGACTGCACACTAATCTATGCATATACCTGTCTCTAAAGTAGACAGAGTCCCTCTGAATGGAGAATAATCCTAAGTCACTGAAGAGTTGCTGAATGGTCATAATCAGATTTAGCCTGGAGGTTTTTCTTTTAGCTATCAGCAGGAAGGCCAAAACCCCTCAGTTGGATTTTCAATGTCAAAATCCCTAAGAGAGGGAGGAGCTTTAATTCTATGTATTCTAATCACAAGAAACAGCTCAGGCACTCACCAGTAAGGTTGGAGGATAAGGTACTTCCATTGGGGATGGGCAGCTCTGAACCTGGTGTAACTCTGGTCATATGGCGTGGGGGCCGGGGAGATCGCTTCTGCTTCTTCCACTTGGATGAATCACTCATGCCTCCTGCTCTCATTTTCAGCTGGAAACATCATACCTCATTAGCACTAGTGTTCAAACCAAGACTCTATCCCTAGAAATCTCTGTTCTTAGTTCTACTGTTTCTTAGAAAGCTGCCTATACCCACATCTGTGCCAAAGAATCTAAACCATCAGATCACACCCCTTCTTTTCTAATCTGGCTTCTACATTGCCACTTTACACTTCGACTTGGCAACCTCCATGTGGAAGGTAAAATTCTGCTTCTAGGCTGGTCATTGACAGGGCCAGGCTTCACACTTATCACTTTGCTCCCCTGGATCCTGGATGTTGCATTAAGCAGGCAATTCTGAGTCCTGTAGATGGTACACAACCCTCCTGCAGAAAGAGTAAGGACAGGGGCTCTTTTGCCCAGAGCCTCAGGTCTATAGGCTCATAGACTCTTGGACTTTCCTCCTCAATCATGCTGCAGAGAAGTCTCCTACTCCTGCTAGTTTTTATCCAATTATAAGAGTTTACTCCTTCTCATCAAGGTCTTAGCCTTCCTATTGGTCTGTGGATGGGCCTAGACTACAAACACACCCCTTAATCTCTGGAATTTCTGCATCAAATTGGTCAAAGCCTCATTCCTTGAAGTTAAGGAAGGAATGGTATTGCATCACAGCTTGTTTGTAGAGGAAAGGATGTAGAGTCAGCTCATGCTGCTGCTCTACTCTCTGCCACTTCCAATTTTGTGTATCAATGGGACCTCTTGGTTCTTTCTAGATGCAACTTTTCATTTTTAGATGGTAAGGCCACTGACTCTTTGGATCCTTATTCTATTCCATTCCACTCTCTCTTGCTGTAGTTCTTTTTCTATAGCTTCCTATAGTGATAAAGGACAATCTCTATCATTTGCTGACTAAATACAAGTTTTTTTTTAATGCATTTCCTCCACCTAAGTTTACAGCTTCTTTGTTTATGCCCATTTCATTTCCCTAGTTCTGAGGCTTTCTCAGTTGGGGTTTCAACCTAGTCTCCCTACAGAGTTATACTAAATTACTCCTAGACCATTCCTGGTTTGGGCAAAAGCAACTCTTCCAGGACCAGTAGAATGATTCCAAAGAAACACCTTTCCTGCCTGCCTCATTCTAAAGGTTGAATATACCCATATTAGCCTTGGCCTGTTCATATCCTTCTGATATTTGGAGATAGGGCCCTTCCCTTAGGCTCCTCCAAATCATCCAGAACCGAGGTAATCGTTGATTGCTTGCTTAGAAACCACATAATGCTTCCTTCTCTACCAATAGCTCCTTCCATAAAGGAAAAAGGCCCAACAGCTGAGTCCTTTCCCCAGGTATTCGCAACTAGCAACAGCCTTGCATTAGATTTACACTTCTCATCCTTCCATCTCCAAAATGACTGCAATCTTATGCCTAGGTAGGAGCTTCAAGTGTTCTGAGTGCAGTTGCTAAGTAGGAACCATAAGGGTGTTCTCCCAGGGCTAAGGTTCTGTAGAAATTTGTTCTAGTTTCAGCATAAGTGGGGCATGTGGAGGCTGGGAGAGTTCCTCACTGGAGCTCAGCTAGGTCAAGTTCATGGTAAAAAAAAAAAAAAAAAAAAAAGTTATGGCGAGAAGTCAGCCAAACCTGTAGAAGAGCAGGAAGCCCAAGAGATCAATGGAAAAAAAAAACCAAGAATCTCCTGGCTTTATTTATTTATTTTCCTCCTGGCTTTATTGGCAGTTGTCACTGAGCTCCAAAAAGTACTAATGTTTGCACCTACTTTTATAAGATATCCCTTCTCTCCAGAAGATTCCACCATTTCAGGGACTTAAGGAACTCCTACTTCCACTGAGAAGCCAATAACTCACTCAGATTCCTTCCCACACTAGGATCAGTCCTTCCTCACTGTTTCCTTCTCTGTCTTCTGCAAAGTTAGCTCTACCCCGGTCATTTCAATGAGCTTTCTCTGTCTCCTGAGAGACAAATGGCTGGTAGTTTTCACAGATGCCTCAGTCATTAAAAAGTATAGTTGTGCTCCCTGGCCTATGGTCCTAAGGGGTGTGTGTGTGGCGGGGGGTATGCAGGGGGCAGCAGTAGGAGTTCATGGTACCCTATACCACTTTATCTGTACAGCTCTGTATTCCCAAAGGACAAGATAAGCTCTATTAAAAAAGGGCAGGTCCTAGGTTAATAATCATAGCAACATGCCTGGTAGCCACTGAAGAGAGCTGCAACTTGAGTCTAGCCAAGCACACAAATGAAACTTGAGACAACGCATGCAAAGAATAGAGGTCTATGGACTGCCTAGCTGGGTACACCTGCATACACACATGTGCACACACACACATATACTCATAGTTATTTTTATCTTCAATACCTGGATGTCTACAACCCCATCTCTAGCATGCACACTCTTGTGCTAGATGGCTTAGATAGCCCATACCTCCTTCTCTTCCTCTTCTTCCTTAAGGCAGGGATATGGGGGTTAGGGTTGCCTTTAGCTTGAATCATTCCCCTAAACTCTCTTACATCTTAATTTTTAAAGGAGAGGATCTGCAAAGATGCCAAGTATTTCCAGGGTCCTGGGCTACCCTGGCACCTGGCTTCTTGCCATCAATCTAGAGTTCTAAACTATGGAATAGCCCCTTTAACAGTAATTAAGAAAAGAAAAAAAAAAAAAGATACCAGCTGGATGGACTACCTTTTCCCTACAAACCCAGTCCAGAACCGTGCTCTCTACACCAGCCTGGAGATGGGGAGAAGGTAGAAGAGAAGGAAGGGCCTTGCTAGGAGGGCCCTCATAGTTTTCCTAGGAATGGTAAATCTTAACCCTTTCCATAAGATGACAGCAGGACCCAGGCTCTCTATCTAGGCTTACTAGATGATGTATCACCAGTTCAAAGCCTCCTTTTCTTGCTATCAGGCAACCAGATGCCCTGGGAGAATTCCCAATGCTGAAAAACTACAAATACATGCAACTCTTCTAAAGCCATGCTCTGTTACAAAGGAGGGGTAAGTTGTGCTCTACACAATGGAAACAGGACCCAGGTGTTACAAATAAACATTTAAAGAAATAAACTTTAAAAGGGGGGAAAGGAGAGGGAGAGGGAGAGAGACCTTGAGATTCTTAAAGAGTAGTACCCTCTCTAACTGGTTCAGGGCTTTGGGCTGCTCCCCACTACTTAGCTCCAGTTTGTTGAGGAGACATGGAGAAATCTGTGAAAGACAGGCAAACGCACAATTTAAACAGTGAAATAAACACAGACACACACCAATGGGGCACAGGGCAGGAATGGGGATGGATGGCAGGGGCAGGGGAAGGTCAGGTGTGTGCACCAAACAGCCAAGGGCCATCTCCATGGGCAGAATCTCTTATGGCTATAAGCAGAATCCTCATCAGAGGCCTGTCAAGTCCAGGGCTTCAGTTCAAGACAGAAAGAGGCCATTCTTCTGACCACCAATCTTCTCTAGAATTTGAGAACCTTCTGACCTTGACCTGGAGTCAGGCTTGATTTATCTCCTCAACTGTGTTAGCACAAGCATAAGCCCAGACTAATCCAGCATTAGGGTAGGATTTAGGACAGCCTTTCTGGGCCTCCTACCTGCTCACAAGACTGGATCCTGAGGGAGTGGCAGGACTTTAATCTTGGTCAACTTACATTTTCACCCCAACCTGTGTACCTCACCCAGTTTCCATGAAGGACTGGGTCATCAGCTTAGGTGGTGGGATAAAGATAGGTTAGGAAGGAAAAGTTGGGGAAGTAGAGGCATTGGGAGAGAATAACTTTTTCACTGAAGAAATGATAGTTATTTCTAGATTCCAAGCAGACCTGTATAGATAAAAGCATATTTTTTGCTAAGCAAGGCTATCCAGAAAAATCCTGGCACCCCTGAAGTTGGGAGATCTAGGCTTGGATAAGGGATAGCAGACCAGTTCCCAGATCATACCTTCTTCATGTTGGTTCCCACATAGTTCTTGGGTTCTTCTTTAAACTGAGGTAACCTACAAGATAGAGAATTCCCAGGGAACATCATTAGGGATAATGAAAAATTCTCCCTTCTATGCCAGCCATAACCCAGAGATGCTCTGGGTCAGAGCATGCCATCTCAAGAAAAGCCAGGAAGAGAAGCAGGATAATTTCACCCTTTTTAGGGCTTCATCAAAGGCCACAGGAATTGAGGGATGTATGACATGAATACTTTCTGAAAGAGAAGGTAAAGTCATTAGGACAAGATTAAGTGCTCTTGGAATGTGGAAATTCTTTTCAGTCTTTTCTGACACCTTACTTGTGTTCACTTGCTGAAAGCCAAGAGATGGGGAGAGGACAGTCTATCAAAATCCCAAAGACTGGGTATAGAGTGAAAAGTAAAAGGTTAATTGAAGTTTTGAAACCAGCAAATTTGAGCCTGAGGAGTAAGAATTCTTTGCAGCAGGGTCCAAATTATATATAGATCTGGAGCACAAAAAGACATCCCATGGGAGGTTTTAAAGTCATCTCTTCAGCTCTTCTCAAAGCTAATCTATTGAAAGAAGGTATAGGAAACTGGCAGTTAGGCATAGCATGAAAAGGCCTCCTAGGCCCTAGCTGAGGGACTTGCCTATGGTAATTGACCATCTCAGTTTGTCTGGGACTGAGGGATTTCCTGAGATATGTGATCTTCAGTGCTAAAGACAGTCGGTTCCAGGCAAACCAGGATTGCTACCTAACCTGGGCCCTCTCCAGGAGCTCAGCTCCCTCTTCCAGGCTCCCTTGAGCCTGGCTTCTTCTCTGGGTTCCCTTTCCCAGCTGCTACCTGTGCAGAAACAGACACTAGTTTTGGGAAACAGAATGAGGTCTTTCAGCCTAGATCAAATAACCTTCTGCCTCCCAATGAGGCCAAGTCAGCTCCCTCCTCCTTCTCCCTTGCCCGGTAACCCTAGTCCTAGAGAACTATCCCAATTTATAATCCCAGTGGCCTCTGATGTGGCTGTGGGGTTGGCTAGGTCCCTGAAGTGGCTGTATAGAAGCAGGCAGGCTCAAGGGGCCTGGGCAGCCGGGCTGAAGCAAACAGCAGCAGGTTTACCTTGTGAAGAGCAGCTGCACCATGTCTACGAGAGTGTGCTCTGCGGATTTTCTCAATAACTCTGCACAGGCAAAAACAAATAACACAGGTGTCATTACTTGCTGTGCTATTATCAGGAGGCTTCTGAGAGCAGACTCCCCTCCAAACCTTGTTTACCAAGGATTATGCCAAACTTATTAAAACCAGCTCCAGTTCAGCCTGGCAGCCATAACTCAGTGGTCCAGTAGGTGGCACTACCGAGTCAGGAAAAAAAGGGGGTGCAATGGATATGTTCTTTGCAGTTGCAGGCTGGTGTCAATCCCAGAAACCCTAAGGGAGGGAGACCTGGTACTTGGGCTGAGTTGGCCTGGGATCCATCCAACTCCTGCCCTAGCACAATAGGTTGAGGTCTCTATTCTAGTGTCACAACAAATAGTCAAGAATAGAATAGAGGTTTCTAAACCCCTATGGCTCCACCAGTTAAGAGATGGAGAAGTCCTGAATTTTTCATTTCTCTGGTCTTCAAAGACAGCATCCTGTGTTCTTACACTCACATATACTAGCTCAGGAAAGGTGACACAGAAAAGATTTAAGCACATACCACTGAGCCTCATTTCAAAGCAGATCCGGAAACAAGACTGCATAATCTCACACACAGATTCATTGGTCAGGTGGGCACCCACTGGGGTTAGCAACAGAGTCCGCAGAACCTACCAGAAAGAAAGGGGGAGATACTGTGATAAACAAGGCAGGTTGTGTGAAGGGGAGTGTAACTGAAAGAGAAAAGCTCTTTATGTCTCTCTAGTCTCCGGGGGAAGCACTCAGCGGTGAGAAAGAAAGGTTAGCAAGAACACTGCCCTTGCTTCAGTTTGGTAGGGGGGGCTCTTCCAGGAGCTTGTCTTGGGAACTATTTCTTTATTTTGCACAACCCTGTCATGGCATAGAATTCATTCCAGCCCTAGCCCATGAGTCCAACAGATGGATGGCCCAGATACAGTCTGTCAAAGGTTTAAGTGTATTAAAGGCTTCCGGTATTTGGTATCAATTCATTTAAAGCTTTTAATTATTTTCCTTAGAAAAAGCTTTTACTTTGGGTACCTGAGCTGCTTGTTTGGAAACAAAGTTGCTCCCTAAGCCTCAGTGGAATCAAAACACAGCTTCATGCTCCAGACAGACTCCACGTAAGCAGAGCCTGTGGCACCAGCTCCTGGCCATTAGTCTAATTGCTCTCCCTTCCGCTTACCTGAAGGATTTTCATCAGGACAACCTCATCGCTGGCAGGATCCGTGCCCACAAAACGGGCATGGGTGACAGCATCTGCCATATTCTCCATGCCCTCTGCTGTGCCCTCATGAGTGGGATCTGCTCCAGTAAAAAAGGAAAGACTAAATCAAGTGCAGAGGAGAGAGTAAAGGCAAGGCATCCTGTCTAGGGACTCTTTTAAGAGATTTTGGTTTTCTCCTTCCCAATTCCCTAACCTTTGGCTCCTTGAGTTATCTGAGAATTTTTGCCTGTAACTGTCTTTAATGAGCTCCTCAGCATAAACTGAACTATGAAACAGTGGTTCTCAAACATAAGCATGCATCAGAATCACCTGGAGAGCTTATTAAACTACAAATGGTTGGGTCCCCATCCCAGAATTTTTTATTTAGTAGGTATGGGGTGGGGTCTGTAATTTGCATTATTTGCTCTTAAGTGAAGCTAACATTGTTGGTTAGCTTCGGAAACCATTGGTGTAAAGCTACTCATTTCCTGAAGGAAAGGTCTGGAAATATGAGTTTTTTAGCCCAGAGCAGGAGCTAAGAAGGGTCAAACTTTGAATGCCAAGGGTGCAGCCTTTCTCTTTTCATCTCTCAACACAGCTTCTCTCTGTTTGCTTTTAAACATTTGTGTTCAGGCATAACTGAGGTAGGGGAGCAGGGGGAGTAAGAGTCTGCTGCCAATACTCATACCACATTACAGCAGCTCAGAAACAGTTTTTCCTGCTTTGGTTTCATTTTTATTTAAAACACTATGGTGGGAAGCTGATGTGGCTCAAGTGATTGAGCTCCTGCCTACCACACGAGAGGTCTTGGGTTCGGTTCCCAGTGCCTCCTAGAAAAGATGAGCAAGACAGCTGGTGTGATGGGCAGGGGTGGCAAGCTGACACAACAAGATGAAGCAAAAAGGAAACACAAAAAGGAAAGACGATGAGAGACAATAAAGCAGGGAGCTGAGGTAGCTCAAGCAATTGAGCGTCTCTCTCCCACATGGGAGGTCCCAGGTTCAGTTCCCAGTGCCTCCTAAAGAGAAGACAAGCAGACACAGAGAGCATACAGTGAATGGACAAAGAGAACAGACAGTGAATGCAAAAAATGAGAGGGATGGGGAATAAATAAAACCAATCCCCCCCAAAAAAAAACTAATATGGTATATTTGATGGATATGGAGTGTTTGCAAATAAAATTTAAATTTGCATATTGAGTTAGAAGACCTATGATCCTGGACTATACAGATGATGGTAATAAACCTAATAACAATAATACAACTAACACATGGAAGTATTTTTGCCTATGCAACAAGCATAGTGTTAAACTCTTTCCAGACATTTATTTATTTACTTACTTATTTATGCATTTATTTTAGGAGGTACAGGGGATTGAACCTGGGGTCTCATATGTGAAGCAGGTGCTCAACCACCAAGCTACACCACTCCCCTACATTTTTGTTTTAAAATAGTTTCAAATTTATAGGACAGTTACAAGAATAATACAAACCCCAAACAGAAAACTTCAAGATACCCATACCCACCCAGATACCCAGATTCATCAATTTTAACATTTTTCCACATTTATTGTCTGTATCATTCTATTTATCTATCCAATCTATCTATCCATTGATCCATTTACTGAACACTTGAGTGTAAGTCATATATATCATGTCCTTGAACACTTAATACTGACATGTATTAATACATTTCCTAAGAACAAGGATATTCACTTATGTAGCCACTTTAGGTGCGGTAATCAAGTTTAAGAAATTCAACATTTATATACAGCTACAGTCTAAAGTCCATTTTTTTTCATATGTCCCAACCATGTCCCTTTGAGAAAACTCCCTTACTAGATCCTACCCAGGATCAAGTATTGCATTTAGTTGTCATCATCTCTTTAGTTGTTCTTACTTTTTCTTTTCTTTCTATAATTGTGGGAACATATATACAACATAAACTTTCCTAACTAAAGCATTTCAAGCACACTACCTCAATGTGATTAGTCACATTCACAATATTGTGGTACCATCACTACCGTCTATTACTAAAATTTTCCCATCTCTCCAAATAGAAACATACATACATTATGCATTAACTCCCTAGTCCCCTGCTCCCCACCCCCCAACCTAGTCTTATTTCTGTCTATGAGATTGTATATTCTCCAAAATTCTCTTTGTTACTACATTGGGGCTTAAATTTAACATTCTAAATCTGTAACAATTTTGTTTTTCCTTTGATATCACTTAATTTCAATAGCATACACAAACTATGTTCCTATATCCCTCTGTCCTCCCGCCTTTATGTAGTTCACAAATTATGTTTCTACATTGAGTCCCAAACCACTGACTTATCATTACATTTTATACATTTGCCTTTTAGATTCTATAGGAAGTAAAAATTAGAGTTACAAGCCCAAATTACAATAGAACTGACATTTATATTTACCTATGTCATTACCCTCACCAGAGAACTTTATTTCTTCATGCTACTTCGATCTATTGTCTATTGTCCTTCCCTTTCAACTTGCAGAATTCTCTTTAGTATCCCTTGTAGGACTGGTCTAGTGGAAACAAACTCCCTCAGCTTTTGCTTCTCTAGGAATGTTTTAATCTCTCCTTCATTTTTGAAAGACCACTTTGCTGGAAATGGTATTCTTGGTTGGCAGTTTTTTTCCTCAGTACTTTAAATACATCATCCTACTGCATTCTTGCCTCCATGGTTTCTGATGAGAAATTGGCACTTAATCTTATTTAGACTCCCTTATATGTGACATGTTGCTTCTCTCTCATGGCTTTCAGAATGCTCTTTATATTTGGCATTCCATAGTCTGCTTACGATATGTCATGGCTTGGTCTATTTGGGCTTATCCTGTTTGGACACTGTTGAGCATTTTGGATGTGTCTATTCATGGCTTTCGTTAAATTTGGGAAGTTTTCAGCCATTATTTCTTTGAATGTTCTCTTTGCCTCCTTTTCTCTCTTCTCCTGGGACTCCCACAATGTAATATATTGGTACGCCTGCCAGTGTCCCACAGGTTCCTCAAACTGTTTACTTTTCTTCATTCTTTTCTCTTTCGACTCCTCAGACTGGATGATTTCAATTGTCTTATCTTCAAGTTCACTGATTCTTCTGCCAGGTCTGATCTGCTGTTGAACTCGTCTAAGTAATTTTTAATTTCTGTTACTGTTCAACTCTACTTTGTTCCTTTTCATAATTTCCATCTTTCTATTGATAATCTTTTTGCATTCATCTTGATTTCTAGATTTCTTTTTGTTCTTTGTTCATTTGTTCTTTAGCAATTTGAGCATAATTAGGATTTTTATTTATTTATTTTTTTTAAGTTTTTGTTTAGTATGTCCGAAGTGTGGTTCTCCTCATTGATGGCTTCTAACACTACTCTTTTTGCCTGGGCCATCTCTTCCTGTTTCTTCTTTTGTTTTATAGATTTTTGTTGAAACCTGGGTATTTTGATTTTAATATATTATCACTGGGATTTAGACTCTGAGGCATCATCTGTTCCTTATGCTTGCATCCAGCTAGTGTTATGACCAACTTTTCCTTTGATGCCAGGAGCTAACAACAACAAGGGGGAGGAGATGGGGGAAGAAGAAGGAGATGGAAACAAATAAAACAGCTTTCCTATTCTTTGTAGACTGACCAGTGCCAAGTGCTCTCCTTCAGGGCTTATCCATACAATGAGTTTAGAGAATAGCTCTAGGCCAAAGCATATGGGCCTCCCTGATCCTTTCTTCACATGTGTCTTACCTTGGGCCTATGGTAGCTCTAGAAATTCCTCTATTTACATGGTTACAATGTCCTCTTTCCCCAAGGAAACAGCTTTCTCAAGGTCCTAGGAATTGTACTGCATGATTTCCAGCCAACAATCCCTTGCCTCAGGGAGCATGATTTGACTGTTCTGCCCCAGTATTCTATAGGAGAGCTTGGTGAGCTGTTTTCTACACACAGAGCAAGTTCTGGGATGATGAGTTTCTCAGACCACCACCAGAGAGACTGGGCCAGACATACGCTCTTATTATGTGCATGTGTGCTACCTCTGGATTCAGGACCAGGGACTCACACTGGGAACACAGACTGGTTCCATTTTGAGCCAGTGAGGGAGGTGGAGAGGCCAGCCCAAGGCACCAGGAGATCATACTGCTTTTACGTATGCTTTCTTGATTCAGCGCTTGTCCTGTTACTGCAGTTCTTTAATTGTTTTCTGGAAATTTGAGAAATATTCTTGCTGGTTGTTCAAAATTTCTATGGGAGGACAGAGCCCTGAAGAGTCTCACTCTGCCATCTTGATGGGTACACTCCCCCAATTTCAATATAGTCCTCCAAAATATGTTATAAATCATGTTGTAAATCATGTACTCATATTATCCACATTTTCACAGATGTGAACTGGGAGGCACAAGCAGGTTAAATAACTTGCCAAAAGTTATATATCCAGTGAGTGTCAGAGGAAAGCAGCAGCAAATCAAACCAAACCAAACCAATATGGCATTGAGCAAGAATCTTGTTAGTATGCTTAACTGAATAGGCACTAGGAGGTAAAACATAACAAACTAAACAGAGCTGGACTCTAGTTAATTGGAGAGTGGGAGGGAGGGAGGATTTCAGCTGTGAATAAGGAAAGGGGACAGGCTAGAAGTCAGCCAGCCAGCACAGTGCTAGAAGCTAACATATACGCTGCCAAGGTGTGTGTGTGGAGGGCAGAGCTCTGCTCCCAGTCAAGTGCTGAATAGTCACAAGCAGTAGCCAAAGAAGTTGCCTCCATCAAGGCCTGTAGAAGTGCCTGGATTGTTGGGCTTCTGCCCCAGCTCTGCTCTGAAGGCCCCTTTCCACTGCTTTTCAGTCCTGAGAGGGGAGCAGAAGTAGGAGAAAAGGCAGGGACATGATAGAATTTTGTGAGAGACAGAGAAAGTTGTTTTATTTATTTATTTATTTATTTTACTTTATTTTATTTTTTATTGATTTTGTAATAATATTACATTAAACATATATATATATGAGGTCCCTTTGAACCCTACCACCCCCACCTCACCTCTCCCCCCCCCCCCAGCAACACTCCTTCCCATCATCATGACATATCCATTGCATTTGGCAGGTACATCTTTGGGCACCTCTGTACCTCATGGTCAATGGTCCACATCATGGCCCATACTCTCCCCCATTCCATCCAGTGGGCCCTGTGAGGATTTACAATGTCCGGTGATTGCCCCTGAAGCACCATCCAGGGCAGCTCCATGTCCCAAAGACGCCTCCACCTCTCATCTCTTCCTGCCTTTCCCCATACCCATCAGCCATCATGTCCACTTTTCTCAATCCAATGCCACCTTTTCTATGTGGACACTGGATTGGTTGTGTCCATTGCACCTCTATGTCAAGAGGAGGCTCAGATTCCACATGGATGCTGGATGCAATCCTCCCACTTTCAGTTGTAATCACTCTAGGCTCCATGGTGTGGTGGTTGTCCTTCTTCAACTCCATCTTAGCTGAGTGTGGTGAGCCCAATAAGTCAGATTGTAGGTGCTGGAGTCTGTTGAGGCTCAGGATCTGGCTATCACATTGTCAGTCCAGAGATTCAAATCCCCTAAATATATCTTAAACCCCGACACTAACTGCACCTCCAGCATATTAGCATGAAAGTCTTATGAAGAGAGATCCCATCTGAGTCCAGATTCATCACACATAAACACCAGTTCCAAAGAGGGGCCATCTGCCCTGGTAGTTAACCCCATTGGCCATGACCATAACTCCCATGGGTCTTTTTAGCCCTCGAAGGAACCGATATCTGGGGGTTGTATCTGCTTTATCTGTCTCTCAGACTCTGCTCAGTTGTGCATAAGGGCAATCCTTCTGACAGCCTCCAGACTCTTTTTTAGAGACTCGTAGAGAAAGTTGTTTTAGAAGTAGCATGGTATATAATTCAGGGTCACCTCCTAGCTTCACCTAATAGGAATTAGAAGAAAATTCTTCAATTTTTCCTTTCCTGGTACCTGCGATTAATGGAGTTGCTGAGCTTCAACCTCAGGGAATGGCTGAGAAACTTGAACATTTCTCTCACAAAAATGTACCAGAAGAATTTCATTAGCTGTGAGTGATTTTTACTTGTTTTCTTCTGTCCTTGGCAAAGATTCTTTTTCCTACTTAAAGTATCCTCTTACTCATCACCAGGAATGGCTACTCTAGAGGTCATGCAGGAGGAAACCAATTTCATGATGATATGTTGTGTAATAAAGAGACCCATCTCCTTCTATCACCCCAACTCTCTGCCTTTCTCTCAATGAGCACACAAAAAATCCTATGCTCTTAACGTCCTAGCCTGAGTCCTCTCTCACAGCCCTGCTTGAAAACCCTTATTCAGACCTCCAGGGCCCACTGTGGGTCCCTTTCTTCTACAGGAAATCCAGGTCCTTTTCAGGGTTGTATGGTTTTTCCAGAGCTTAGTAGATGGCAACTTTGCTCCCAACTCACAATGTTCCTGGGGGTGCATTTCTTCCCCTCTTTTAGTAATCTCCCTTTGTAAGGTGGTTTAGGCTCTACTGATAAATCTCATTACAGCTCTTATTCCTGAGCATGAATGATATAACAAAGTTAATTTTCTTAAAAGGCAGGTAAGAGTGACAGGGCTTTTGAACCATAGGCAGGGCCCACCACCAAACCAGGCCATCAGTATCATAATTCCTGGTCTAGCAGGTGTGTGAGGGTCAAAAACAAAAGACTGGTCCTTGGAGTATGATCTAAAATACTTCCAGAAGTTTGGGTCACAGGCTTCTAGAAAAGCAGCCTAAACTGCTTGTTTGGTTTGGACCTGTTCACCAGGACTTCTCTTCCTCAATATCCTTCAGAATGTCCTCCTCTCCTGGTCACTCTGGAGCAGGCTGCAGGAAATTTTGCTAGTCTCATTGTCTTGGCCTTCTGGCTTTCATACGCTCCTTCCTGCCTCTTTTCTCATGCCTACTGTATTCACCACCTCCAGCATTCTCCTTTCCCTCCACAGGAAGCTCCAATGACCAGCTGGCCTGAGGTCTTCAATGACTAGCCTGTCTGCCAAGTGCAAGAAGAGGAGAAAGTACACGGACAAGAGAGCAAAGGGAAACGGCACAAAAGGGCAGCTGCTGGAGACTGTGAAGAGATGACCTGCAGGTGGTGCTCAGGACAAGGCTGGAAGTGGCTGGGTCTGATTTTGCTTAGAAGTAAGAAGCCAGGATGAGAGAGTACCTGAGAGGCTGAGGGGATATATTCAGAACCTAGCTGACACCCAGCAATCCTGCCCAGGATCCTGAATGCTTTAGCTATGCAAATCCAACTTTCTAGAAAAGATAAAGGTTTTTCTTATCTTGAACTTAATTAAAGTCATTTTCCTTTCTGGCTACCTACAGAATAAGCCTCATCTTTTCTTGTCCCCCTACTTAAAAATAAAGACAACTGCCTGTTTTCTATGTTTTTCACCTTTGCACACGGGCTGGTGATAGAAGAAAGGAATGTAAAATCTTGAGCAACAAGAGCAACTAAAAAGGAATCTGTAAAATGATACCATAAACAAATTCAGAGATAAACAACAGACTAGATGAAAATATTTGGGCTATATTGGGAAAAACATTTGTGATATTATGATAAAGGGTTAGAATTCCTAATATGTAAAGAGCTCCTACAAATTCCCAAGAAAAACAAAAAACAACGCAATAAAAAATAGCAAAGGAGAGGAAATTCAAATGGTAAACATCTAACTTCAAGAAAATAAAAATAACAAAATACCAGTTTTCACCCACCAAATTGGCACAAATAAAGAATAATGATAATTTCAGTGCTGGCGATAGAGCAGAGATATGGAAACTCTTATACAATGCTATATAAGAAATGTAAAATGCTATAATATTTTGGCAAAACCACCTTGTAGTATCTATGAAAATGTTATATGCACATGGCCTTTATTCCAGAAATCCTTATTATAAGAATGTATTAAAAAACAAAAATTCTTGATTTAGAAGGACACATGAACAAGACTTACTTATTTCAGCATTATTTATAATGTCTCCAAAGAGAAAATGACCTAAATATTAATAAATTATTGAATTGTGTTACACCTATACTATGGAAATTATATATTAAAGAGGCTAAATCAGACTGATAATTATAGCATGTACATCTTTCTAAGTTAACACCTTTAAGTGAGAAATAAAACATGTAGATATAATCCATTTTTATTTATTTTTTAAAAAGAGTGATACCTTACATATGAATATATTTATGTGTATGTGTGGACACACATAGAGAAGATATAGAAAGTCACATCAGGCTATTAACATTATTTATCTCAGCAAGAGTAAGAAACATTGAGAAAGACAGAAGAGACCATTATTTTTTCTTTTAGACACTCATTATTGTTTGTCTTCTTATAATAATCATGCATTATAATTATAACTTTAAAAAAATAAGCCAATATTAAGGGCCAACAAAACAAAACCTTAAAGGGCTCTCCACACATGTAACACCCTCCAAAGCACAGTCAGAGGAACCAGAGACCCGGGAAAACCTCCCTTTCCAGCACAACCTGAATCAATTAGCATGATGAGCAAGAAATAACAATCATATTTCTCTTCTATAAGGAAAGAGATGGCTTGGAAAAACTTCCCAGTATCACTAGCTCATTGCCTAAGGCCTGACCCCTACCACACTCTCTAGGAGAGACAGAAAATGAAATGCCACTGTTATCCAACAAAAGCCCAAGCTCTTACCTATGAGCGCATAGGACAGGAACTTGTTGACAGAGGTGAGAGCCAGTCCTGTGATAGGACCAGTGGTATCTTCAGAGCGAATCACTTCTAAGAATGGACGAAGGAACACATTGGGCTCAATCTCTGACAGTTCTGCAAGAAAAGAAACCAGGAATGAAGAAATGCCCTCTGACAGAAAGCTAAATCCTAGGAAAAGGTCCTTATTATTTGTGCTTTAAGGTTACAGGCCTTGGTTGTTGGATTGCTCTTTCTCCTTCTGGATTACCTTGAATCACATCCCAGACATTGTATCATTTTTATCTGTAAAGTTTTTTATCTATAGCTCTAAAAGATAGGGAGGAACAGATGTGGCTCAAGTGGTTGAACACCTGCCTCCCACATGGGAGGTCCCGGGTTAGGGCCCTGGTGCCTCCTGAAAAAACAAATGAAAAAAAAAAAAAACAACTCAGGGAAGCCATGTGGCTCAGTGGTTGAGCATCGGCTTCCCACATATGAGGTCCCAGGTTGTTTGATCCCCAGTGCCTGATACCTTAAAAAAAGAAAAAAGATAGGGAAGCTTGAAAAAAGAACATTATCAAGTTTGAAAAATTAACATTAAGTTTTTTTTTTATGATTTCTTTTTATTTATTCCCCACCCCACCCCCTTGTTTTGCACTCTCTGTCTGCTCTCTGTTTCAGTTTGCTGTGTATTCTCTGTGTCTGCTTGTCTTCTCCTCAGGAGGTACCAGAAACCAAACCTGGGACCTCCCATGTGATAGGCAGGAGCTCAAGTGCTTGAGTCACATAAGTCTTTAATATCATCAAACATTACGAGGTCAATTTTCCATATCCATTTCAGGAAGAAATACCCAAAATTTTCTCCCTCTCCAGTGAGATACAGGGAAACCTTGCTTTGTGCTCTGCTGGGTTTAGCCAGTGTGGCCAAGAGACCCCAGAGTTCCCCACTGCTATCTTTATGTCTTTTACTTATATAGTTTTGACCACTTCTTTTAGGGAAAGAGTGTAGCACATTCCAGAAGGGTGGAGGGAAACCTTCTTGAGGCTTATTGTCCCTTGCCAAAAAAAAATAAGCAGAAAAAGACTGTGTAGTCCCTCAGTCAGGGAGGCAGTTTATAATCTTGGAAGTTCCTAACTACACTCCTGCCTCCTTCCTGCCTACAGTTAAGCAGAGAGCTAACTGACCTGAGATGAAGGGGCAATTCACAATCCCTATTTTACAGGAGAGAAAAATGAGGCTCAGATAATATACATGATTGGCCCCCAATCATACAACTAGTAAGAAGCAGAGCTGGCTTTTGAACCCAGTCTACACAGTTCCAAAACTTGTAGAACTATTACATCTACTCTACTAATTACCAGGTTTAAGAAGCTGGACTTACTCTCTACCCTACTCTGCCCAGGGTTTAATATTTTGGGTTTTTTTTCAGTCTGTTGTGCTTTCATTTTTCAAAGACCAGCCCCCTAAAAAGGCTGGAAAGTTTAGGGATGTGGTCAAGGCTGCCCCACCTTTACAGACCTGAGAAAGCTGGGTTTTCTAAGCACCTTCATTTTCATGCAAATACAGGAAGCTTTCTGCTCAATCTCTGTACCACCCCACTCTCTGGGTAAACATTCCCTGGGCCTGGCTGCTCCTCAGATTAATGCTGTAATTAATTGGCAGACTGGGTAGCATTTTCATAGCCTGTCTGAGTAGCGATCACAAAGCTGCATAAAAGCTGCTTCTCACCCCCCATTGCCCCCACTTAGGGATGTACAATTTGTAGAAAAAAACCTGGAGAAAAACCTTCATGTGTGGGGGTGGGGTGGGGTAGTAGTAGTGGTTGAGATGTAAGGAGTAGAAATATTTGTAAAAACTGAAATACATAAAATACTTTTTAAAGGCACATTAAGGGAAGTGGATGTGGCTCAAGCAATCAGGCTCCCTTTTACCATATGGAAGGTCCAGGGTTGGATTCCCAGGGCCTCTTGGTAAAGGCAACCTGGCCTACGTGGCGAGTTGGCCCGTGTGGAGTGCTAGTGCAGCAAGATGATGCAACAAAGAGACACAGAGGAGAGACAATAAGAGACGCAGCAGACCAGGGAGCTGAGGTGGCGCAAGAGATTGAGCACCTCTCTTCCACCTCAGAAGGTCCAGGATTGGTTCCTTGCGCTGCCTAAAGAGAAGACAAGCAGAGAGAGAAGAATGCACAGTGAACGGACACAGAGAGCAGGCAGCAGTGGGGGCGGGAGGGGGGGGCAGGAGAAATAAATAAATCTTTAAAAAAGAAAAAGGGTACATTAAGCATTTTAAAATCATCTAGTCTTGCTATTTGAGGAGCAAAAATTCATTATATACAATTTGGCCTGTCATTTAAAAAATGGTCATGTTTGCATATTTTAACGTTTAAAAGTCTGGACAGAAAAAAATCTTTGAAAGGTGGAACAGGGAATAGATTTTCTACAACCATTTTTTTGCCTTCCTTCTTCCTCTGCCTTTTTGATCTTCATATTTTAAAAATTAACATAGAGTAAAACTAATGTTCTTTGTATACACAGTTCTATGCATTCTAACATGTGAATAGATTCCTATAACCAATACTACAATCAAAATTTAGAGCACCACATTAATGAAGGATGTTGATAATGTGGGAAAGTGTGGGAGGGGCAGGGAGTAGGATATATGGGAATCCCCTGCACTTTTTTTTTTAAAAAGATTTATTTATTTATTTCTCTCCCCTTCCCACCCCAGTTGTCTGTTCTCTATGTCTATTTGCTGCGTCTTCTTTGTCCGCTTCTATTGTCAGCGGCACGGGAATCTGTTTCTTTTTGTTGTGTCATCTTGTTGTGTCATCTCTCCGTGTGTGCGGCACCATTCCTGGGCAGGCTGCACTTTCTTTCGCGCAGGGCGGCTGTCCTTACGGGACGCACTCCTTGCGCATGGGGCTCCCCTACGCGGGGGACACCCCTGCATGGCATGGCACTCCTTGCACGCATTAGCACTGTGCATGGGCCAGCTCCACATGGGTCAAGGAGGCCTGGGGTTTGAACCGCGGACCTCCCATGTGGTAGACGGACACCCTAACCACTGGGCCAAGTCCGCCACCCCCCTACACTTTTTAATGTAAATTTTTGTAATCTAAAGTATTTAAAAATTTTTTTTAAAAAGTATTAAAAAAAGAAATAAAGACCAACAGTAAGTTAAAAAAAAAGATAAAGAACAGTTTTCCTACAAAATTGCCTTGGCTAAGTCACCTTTCCCTTATCCCTAAGCCCTGTCAACCACCAATCTGTCCTCCATCACCATAGTTTTATCATGGACAGATAAATGGAATCATATAGCATATAACCTTTTTTTTTTTTTTTTTTTTTTTTAAGGTACCAGGGCTGGGGATTGAACCCATGCAGGAAACAGCTGCTCAACCACTTGAGCCATATCCAATCCTTTTGAGACTGGCTTAATTTACTCAGCATGGCGCCTTTGAGATCTGTCCAGGCAATTGCATGTAGCAGTTTGCTTCTTTTTGTTAATGAGTAATATTCCACTGTGTGTATGTACCACAGTTTGTTTATCCATTCATCTGGTGAAGGTTTTCTAGTTCGGGCATTTATGAATACAGCTGTTATAAACATTTGTGTATAAGTTTTGTGTGAACATAGGTTTTCATTTCTCTAGTATAAATACTTAGGAGTGGGATTTCTTGTTCAAAGGGTAAAAGTATGTTTAAGTTTATAAGAAAGTGCCAAACTGTTTTCCACAGTGGTTATACCACCTTGAATTCCCACCCGCAATATATATGATTTTGCTCCATATCCTTGGCAGCCTCTTGGTATTTTCAGCATTTTTTATTCAAGCCATTCTAATAGGTAGCAGTATCTCAATGTAGTTTTTTTTTTTAAAGATTTATTTTATTTATTTCTTTCCACCTCTTCATTGTTTTGCATTTGCTGTGTTTGTTTGTTGTGTGCTGGTCTTCTTTTCTCGGAGGCACTGGGAACTAAACCCAGGACCTCCCATGTGGGAGGGAGGCACCTAATCACATGAACTATCTCTACTCCCTGACTTGTTGTGTCTCTCATTATATTTTCCTTGTGTCTCTTGTTGTATCATCTTAACTGTATCAGCTTGCCGTGCCTGCCTGTTGCATCAGCTTGCTGTCTTGCTCCTCTTCTTTAGGAGGCATGGGGAACCAAACCGGGACCTCCCATGTGGTAGGTGTGAGCTCAATCACTTGAGCCACATCTGCTTCCCTCAATGTGGTTTATTTTTTAATTTTTTATATATTTTTAAAGATTTATTTTTATTTCTCTCCCCTTCCCACCCCGCCAGTTTTCTGCTCTACTGTGTCCATTTGCCGTGTGTTCTTCTGTGTCTGCCTGTACTCTTGTCAGCGGCACCCGGAATCCATGTCTCTATTTGTTGTGTCATCTTGCTGTGTCAGTCAGCTCTCCATCTGTGTGATAGGTGGATGCCCTATCCATTGGGCCAAATTCGCTTCCCTCAATGTGGTTTAAATCTGTATTTCCCTAATGCCTAATGATGTCGAGCAAAATTTCATGTGCTTATTTATTATCATCCGTATATCCTCCTTGATGAAATTCCTGGTCAAGTCTTACACCCATTTTAAAATTTTAATTATTTTTAAAAATGTCATTGTTAACATATATATATAACAAAATTCCCCATTTGTTACTTAAAAAATGGTCATGTTTGCATTTCTTGACATATAAAAGTCTAGAGAGAAAAAAGAATCTTTGAAAGGTGGAACAGGGAATGATTTTCTGAGTTTTTACCCAACAGCCTCAACCATTTTTTGCTTTTTAAGTGTACAATTCAGTGGCATTAATTATATTTACAATATTGTGCTACCATCACTACCATCCATTACCAAAACTTTTTCATCACCCTGAACAGACACTCTGTACCCATTAAGCAGTAACTCTTCATTCACCTCCCCCTGGCCTCTGGTACCTCAAACCTACTTTTTGTCTCTATGAATTTGCTTACTCTAGATATTCCATATAAGTGAAATCCTAAAATATTTATCCTTTAATGTCTGGCTTATTTCACTAAGTATAATGTTTTGGACATTTATCCATGTTGTATGAGTATCAGAACTTCATTCCTTTTCATGGTTGAATAATACTCCACTGTATGTATACGTAACATTTTATTTATCTGTTTATCTGTTGATGTACATAAAAAGGTACCTATGAATTAGTAATAAACAAGCTTCCAGGATACGCAGTGTAAAAATATGTACTTTAAAAAAACATTTTAGGGAAGCAGATTTGGCCCAATGGATAGGGCGTCCGCCTATCACATGGGAGGTCCAGGGTTCAAACCCGGGGCTTCCTGACCCCTGTGATGAGCTGGCCCACGTGTAGTGCTGTGCCATGCAGGGGTGTCCCCCACGTAGGGGAGCCTCACGTGCAAGGAGTGCACCCCGTAAGGAGAGCCGCCCAGCGTGAAAAAAAGCCCAACCTGCCCAGGAATGGCGCCGCACACATGGAGAGCTGACAGAGCAAGAGGACGCAACAAACTGAGACACGGATTCCGGGTGCTGCTGACAAGAATACAAGCAGACACAGAAGATCACACAGCGAAAAGACACAGAAAGCAGACAATGGGGGGGGAAGGGAAGTGAAATAAATAAAAAAAAACATTTCATTTTTCTTACAACCTGTAGGTATTGCTAGTGAAAAAAATTAGTGACTTTTTATATTTTAATGCATAAATTACATGCATTGATTCTTTTCAAAAAATATAAAGTTATGTCATTCCTCTGATGTTAAAATAGTATTCTAGCAATAAATCTGACAATATTGATCATAAAATCACTTTATAACATAAATATCTCTGTACAAGTATCTGTTTGAGTCTGTTTTCAATTCTTTTGTATATAGACCTTATCTTAGTTTTACCTAGGCTGCTACTGCAAATACCATGCAAGGGTTGGGCTTAAATAACAACCATTTATTGGCTCATGATTTCAGAGCCCAGAAGTCCAACATCAAGATATTGGTAAGACTTGTTTTCTCTCCCAAGATTGTGGCAGTCTAGTGCGGGCTTGCCTGCAATCCTTGGGGTTCCTTGGTTTATCCCACCACATGGCGATGTTCTCTTCTTTCTCTTCCAGGTTCCACTGACTTTCTGCTTCTGGCTCCTCTCCACGGCTTTTTCTGTGTCTGAATTTCTTCTGTTTATAAAGGACTCCAGTAATCCATATAAAGGCTCAATGTTAACTAAAATAACATCTTCAAGATATCCTATTTACAATGGGTATACACCCACAGAAATACAAATCAAGATCAAGAACATGTCTAAATTGGGGTACATAATTCAATCCACCACATACCTAGAAGTAGACTTACTGGATCATATGGTAATTCTATGTTTAACTTTCTGAGGAACTGCCAAACTGTTTTCCACAGCAGCTGCACCATTTTACATTCCCACCAACAGTGTGCGAAGGTTCCAATTTCTCTACATCCTCATCAGCACTTATTTTCCATTTTAAATAACAGCCATCCTAGTGGGTATGAACTGGTTTTGTTCCTTTTTAAAATTGAATTGTTGGTTTTCTTAATGTTGAGTTTTGAGAATTTGTTTTTATTCAGGATTCAAGTCTTTTACTGGATATACCTGATAAAAAATACAATTGTCTTTTTCTCTTAATCTATAGCTTATCTTTTTATTCTCTTAACAGTGTCTTTTGCAGGGCAAATTTTAAATTTTGGTTAAGTCAACAACAATTTATCAATATTTATTTTACAGACTGTGCTTTTTATGCCATGTCTACGTATTCTTTGCCTAGTCCTAGGTCACAAAGGTCTCCTTTTATGTTTTCTTCTTTTACAGATCTATGTTTTCATTTATATTTATGATCTATTTTGAGTTAATTCTTGTATAAGGTTATGAGGTTTAGATCGAGATTCTTTATTTTCCGCATATGGATGTCCTATTGCTCCAAAATCAGCAATGAAAAGATGATCCTTTCTCCACTCAGTTCTCTTTGCATTGTAAAAAATGAAATGGCCATTTTCAACATTAGTCTATTCTGGGTTTCTATTGTATTCCAATGACTTATGTGTCTAATTCTCTAACAAATACTATGCTGTCTTGATTACTATATCTATACACTAACTTTTAAAATCAGGTAATGTGATTTCTCCAATTTTGCTCTTATTTTTTAATATCACCTTTTGTGCTTTAGTTCTTCTGCATTTCCATAACAATTTTAAGATAAACTTGTCTATGTCTCCAAAAATCTTGGGATTTTGATAGGAATTGCATTGAATTTACAGATTAGTTCAGGATGAATTGACACCTTTACAATGTTGCATCTCCCAATCCATGAACATGGTATGTCTCTCTCCATTTATTTAGATCTTCTTTCTTTCATCAGTGTATTGCAGTTTTCAGCACACAGATTCTACATATGTTTTGCTAGATTTATATCTAAGCATTTCATTTTTTAAAGAAAGATTTATTTATTTCTCCCCTTTCCCCCTTGCTGTCTGCTCTCTGTGTCCATTTGCTGTGTGCTCTTCTGAGTCTGCTTGTCTTCTCTTTAGGCGGCACTGGGAACTTCTGGAGTAGGAGAGAGGTGCTCAATCTCTTGTGCCACATCAGCTCCCTGGTCTGCTGCGTCTCTTATTGTCTTTCTTCTGTGTCTCTTTTTGTTGCATCATCTTGCTGCACCAGCTATCTGCTCGAGCCAGCTTGCCATTGAGGCCAGCTCTACACTCGGGACAGCTCACCTTTACCGGAAGGCCCTGGGGATCAAACCCTGGGCCTCCCATATGGTAGACGGCAGCCCAGTCACTTGAGCCACATCTGCTTCCCCATTTTGTTTCTTTTGAACGACCATAATTGGTATTGTTTTAAATTTCAGTTTTCATATATTTACTGTTAGTATATAGAAATGCAATTGGTTTTTTGTCTGTTGCTCTTGTATCCTGTGACCTTACTAAACTCATTTTATTAGTTCAAGGATAATTTTTTTGTAGATTTTTTGCAGTCTTCTCCATAGACCAACCATTATTTTTTCTATTTAATTGTTTATTAATAGACAATATATTATTGGAAATATGGACTATTTTAGTTCTTCTTTTCCAATTTATATACCTTTTTAAAAAAAAACTTTTTTGCCTTATTGCATTGGCTAGGACTTCCAGTACTGTGTTAAATAATAGTGAAAGTGGGCCTTTTTGTGCTATTCCCAATTTTAGGGTGAAAGCATTAGTTTTTCACTGTAAAGTATGATGTTGGTCATAGGTTTATTTTGCAGATATTCATTAAGTTAAGGAATTTCTTTTCTATTCCTAGTTTCTAGGTTTTTTCTTTTTTAGTGAATGGATGTTAAATTTTGTCAAATGCCTTTTCTATGTCAACTGATAATGATTATATGGTTTTTCTTCTTTAGAATGTAAATATGGTGGATTACATTGATTTTCAAATACTGATTCAGCATTGCACTCCCAGGATAAATCCCACTTAGTCTTAGTGGATTATTCTTTTTATATAATGTTGGATTTAATTTGCTAATCTTCTGCTTCTTAAGATGAAAGAGATCTGTTGTATATTGAGAAGCTTGGAGGGAACAGGAATGATACCACTTAGAGGCTTGGACAAAGCCCCATGGTGAATTCCATGAAGGTTCTAGATATGGCTCTCACAAAGTATACAATCCAGTCCAAGGATACATTTGTCTCTCCCCCATTGAAAGCCAAGCATATAATACTAAAACTCTTTATCAGTCAAATTAGGGAGTTGGAATCTATGACTGCTAAGATACATTCATTCCAGCACTTCCATTCTTTGAATCAGTGCTTTATGGAAACTTACTGTTGGGAAAACTAGAAGGGCCAGACTTTTTAATGAGTCCACTAGGAACTTCACTCCTCTAGCCCTCAAAAAAAAAAGGAATCATGGTCTAGAACGTTAACTTTTCCAAAAAAGTTTGGTCTAGGCCGAATTGGAATTTTTTTTTAAAGATTTATTTACTTATTTCTCTCCCCTTCCCCCCACCCCGGTTGTCTGTTCTCTGTGTCTATTTGCTGCATCTTCTTTGTCCGCTTCTGTTGTTGTCAGCGGCATGGGAATCTGTGTTTCTTTTTGTTGCGTCATCTTGTTGTGTCAGCTCTCCGTGTGTGCGGCACCATTCCTGGGCAGGCTGCACTTTCATTCGCGCAGGGCGGCTGTCCTTACGGGGCGCACTCCTTGCTCATGGGACTCCCCTACGCGGGGGACACCCCTGCGTGGCACAGCACTCCTTGCATGCATTAGCACTGCACATGGGCCAGCTCCACACGGGTCAAGGAGTCCCGGGGTTTGAACTGCAGACCTCCCATGTGGTAGATGGACACCCTAACTACTGGGCCAAGTCCACCGCCCTGAATTGGAATTTTGCTCTCTAGGTTCAACCACTGAGAGCCAGAAGCTTCAGAGGTCTAACAGGAAACACTCCTGCAACTCTGGTTGGGGGGGAAAGGGTACTTCTAGTTGGGCATTAGGAAGGATATTTTTAATTTAAAGAGCACCTCCTTGTAAATATGTAAACATTTAAACTCTGAAATTTCAATTTACAATCCTAGTGAGATGTTCACGTGTGCTCTAGAGTAGCGTTCCTCAAACTATCTGCCTCAAACTATCTGCAGTGAAGGGTCAGTATTTTTTTCTTTTTTCTTTTTTTAAAAGATTTATTATTATTATTATTGTTTATTTCTCTCCCCTTCCCCCCACAGTTGTCTGCTCTGTGTCCATTCGCTGTGTGTTCTTCTGTGACCGTGTCTATCCTTATCAGTGACACCAGGAATCTGTGTTTCTTTTTGTTGCATCACCTTGTTGTGTCAGCTCTCCATGTGTGCGGTGCCATTCTTGGGCAGGCTGCACTTTCTTTCGTGCTGGGCAGCTCTCCTTACGGGGCATACTCCTTGCGCGTGGGGCTCCCCTACCCAGGGGACACCCCTGCGAGACAGGGCACTCCTTGCGTGCAACAGCACTGTGTATGGGTCAGCTCCACACAGGTCAAGGAGGCCCAGGGTTTGAACTGCAGACCTCCCATGTGGTAGCCGGACACCCTATCCATTGGGCCAAGTCCGCTTCCCAGTATTCTTTTCTTCATGTTAATTCATTGCAGATCCATATTATTATAAAATACAATAAAATACTAGAAAAAATTAAAAAACAAAGATATAACTCCAATATTTTTATTTTTAAAATCAACATACATGAAATTTCTTTCAAGTTGTTATACAAATTTCTAAATGTTTTCTCTCAATTTCTGTATGCATCTCATTATGTACAAAAGCAGCAGTTTGTGAACCTGCCCTAATTTGTAGATTATACTTTGAATAATAGTGCTCTAGAAAAGCAAGTTCTGATTTTTTGCTGGCCAATGCATAAAATGCTCCAAATCCTAGGATAACATAATTAAACAGTCCCTAAAAATAATTTACAAATGAAGTAACTGAGGCTTAGGGAGGTTAAATAATTTTTATGTTATAAAGCCAGTTTGTGGTGGAACCAAGAATAGAAGTTGAAGGCTCTAGGTAAAAACATGGTCTCTAGAATAGAGTTCAAATCTCAGTTTTGCAACTTAGTAGTTATGTGATCTTAGGGAACTTTTGTGATCTTAGTTACTTAACTTTCTAATTCTCTATTTTATCACCTGTAAAATGGGTGCTGGAGAATGAAAATAAATTAAAAATAATAGCAGCTAACATTTATTGAGCATATTCTATGTGCCAGGTCCTATGTTAAGCACTTTATATACATTACATCTCATTTATTCTATGTAAAACACAGTTGTACAATGCATGGAATAAAGTGTGCAAAAAATACAATGTAGTTAAGGTTTTTTTCCTAAAAGTTTTAAGCTTTGGAGTCTAGTTCATTGTTCTTTATACAGTATATCAGTTTTTAAGATTTAAGTGAATAGTCAAAGGTAGAACTACTACCTTTGATTCCTAAACCTGAAAGGGAAATAAATTAAGGATAAATGGCAAGATAACTGGTGGTTGTTATTTTTGGTACAATTTAGGATAGCTCTTTTAATTTCTGAAGAATGTAGCTTTCTTCAGGGTATACACAGTATCAGAACAAATAAAAAACTTCATTTCTTTTTTTTAGGAGGTACCGAGGATTGAACCCAGGACCTCACACACGGGAAGCAGGTGCTCAACCACTGAGCTACATTGCTCCCCAAAGAAAGTTGTTTTTTTCATTTGTTTGTTTTGTTTTTAGGAGGTACCAGGGATTGAACCTGGGACCTCACATATGGGAAGCAGGTGCTCAACCACTTAAGCTGCTTTTACTCCCTGGAAAGGCTTCCTTTTTTTTTTTTTTTTTTTAAGATTTTATTTTTCATTTATTTTTCTCCCCTTCACTGCCATTGTCTGCTCTCTGTGTCCATTTGCTGTGTGTTCTTCTGTGTCTGCTTGTATTGTCAGGTGACACCGGGAAACTGCGTCTCTTTTTTTTTGCATCATCTTGCTGCATCAGCTCTCTGTGTGTGTGGCGCCATTCTTGGGCAGGCTGAGCTTTTTTCATGCATTGTTGGCTCTCCTTGTGGTGCGCGCTCCTTGAATGTGGGGCTCCCCTATGCGGGGGTGTCCCTGCATGGCACGGGACTCCTTGGCCACAGAAGCACTGCACCTGGGTCAGCTCACAACACAGGAGGCCCTGGGTATCGAATCCTGGACACTCCATATGGTAGGCAGATGCTCTATCAGTTGAGCCACATTTGCTTTCCAAGGCTTCCTTTTTAAAGCAAATGATTGAAAACTGTCCTCCGCCTTTTATAAGCATCAGCCACCATTTATTACTCTGTGTAATACCATATACTAATAAGTACTTTATGAACCTTCTCTCCTTTTAATTATCCCCATTTTGAAGATGAAAATGAGACTTAGAAAGGCTAAATAGACCTACCCACTAGCTAAGATCATATAACTAACAAGTGGTAGAAATGGGAATCAAATCTAGGTCCACTGACTCTAAAAACTATGCCCCTAGTTGTTCAACTCTACTAGTTTCCACGAGGCTAGCACAGACAGGTTCCTGGTCTCCGTGTTTGGCCTGCCTATGGACTGAGATTCACATGTCTGGATATTCTTCAGGAGAATGAGAAGAACTGCCTGAGCCCTCCAGGGGAGAAGTCCATGATGCTGCCCATGGTAAGGAGGCTGAATAATTTCATAACCAAGGAGACATCTGACACTCCAGCCAAGCAGCCAAAATTCCCGCCTTGGAAGACTGTCAACCTCCAGGCACAAACAGTCCAGTAAACAGAGAGTGCAGATCAGGTAGAGGGGTATTCTGAAGGTGACCGGTTCATGTTCTAAGATGAGAAGAAAAAAAAAAAGAAATGGGTACAAGGACAGGAAATCCAACCCTCCACTGGAGTAAGAACACTTGGGATCCTTCTAGGACTAAGTCATCTGCTTTTAAAGTTAAAATCCAGGGAAGCAGATTTGGCTCAACTGACAGAGTGTCTGCCTACCAATGTCCAGGGTTCAATACCCAGGGCTTCCTGACCTGTGTGGTGAGCTGGCCCATGTGCAGTCCTGATGTGCACAAGGCAGGGATGTCCCCTGCATAGGGGAGCTCCATGTGCAAGGAGTACGCCCAGTAAGGAGAGCCGCCCCATGCGAAAAAAGTACAGCCTGCCTAGGAGTGGCGCTGCACACATGGAGAGCTGATGCAGCAAGATGACGCAACAGAAAAGAGACACAGATTCCCGGTACTGCTGACAAAAATGCAATTGGACACAGAGAGCAGACAACGGGAGGGTGGGAAGGGAAGGGGCAAGAAATAAATAAATTAAATAAATAAACCTAAAGTCAAAATCCAGGTCTACCTCCTTGCTAGTCAGGAGGTAGCTGTTTCTGGAGAAGTCCACAGGATCCTTCAACCCAAACAGAGTGAAGCTCTATGGAGATATCTTAGTGGTATTCAGCTAATACTCTGACAATTGCCAGTAAGCAGGGAACTCAATTCCCTATATTATGACATTAAAGACAGAGAAGTCTTAGTTTGGCTCTATGTCAGTCTAGAGATCTGCATAAGTCCCTCAAGTCTCCTGGCTTCGCTGATGATGAAGTGACCTGTCCAAAAGGGGGATGGATCCTGAGACTTTTTCATTTGGAGCTGCCACCCTCTCTGATAATCTATGCCAACAGCTACTATGTATTGCGACGGTTTGCTCGGTCGGTAGAGGTGGGGTCTGGCAGCAGACGAGGGATCGGTCTCACAAGGGGTTGCGCGGTTCGGCTGACGGGGTCGCCCGGCGAAGCCGGTGATGAAGGGGTCGCCCGGAGAAGCAGGCGACGAACTGGGGACAAGGGAGGCCAGGCCCTTGTCGGGGGCTCTCAGGACTGGAGGGCGCACGGCAGAAGAACTACCGCGGAGACAAGGTAAACACGCAAGTCCACTTTATTGAGGGAGAGGCAACAGTTTTATAGGGGCTGGGGAAGGCTGATTGGTCGAAGCCACGCCCTGTTCTGATTGGTTGCCGGCGAAAGGTCTGTGGGCGGTACTGGACGGGGGAGGGGTGGTGGTTAGGGATTGGCTGTCGCTGTTGCTGGGGGAAGGGGCAGGGTTTAGGGATTGGTGGCTGCTGTTGCTGGGGTGGAGGGCAGACTTGAGTTTCCCGCCCACGCCTGGCTGTTGCTGCTGTCGAGGGAGGGAAAAGGGCAGACTGGATTTTTCCGCCCATGCCTGGCTGTTGCTGCTGTCGGGGGAGGGGAAAAGGGCAGACTGGAATTTTCCGCCCTGCGCCTGCGCAGGGAGAAAGAAGAAGAAGGGTGCCGCCCCACAGGCATCGTGTGGCGCCATCCGGGAGGAGGGGCGGCCACGGAAGCATGGCTGCCGAGAAGGGGAGACCCGAGGGCACTCTGCGCCCATGCCGAGCTTCCTTCAGGGGTGGCGGTGAGTCCGACCAGCCACCCTATTATGGGGGCAGCGGCTTGGCCTGCCGCGGCTGCTCCCCCGCCAGGCCAGCAAACCACACTTCAGCCCGAGGTGTGACCGCAATGTATGGTCTCAAGCACTGGCTTTGGACAGAAGGAAAACTCTCCTCCTATCCTGCAGTCACCATCCTCCCAAGAGGCCTGTATTCTCCAGCACGCAGCAGCCTTTTCTCATTCGGCCACCACTGGGCTGGCACATTCCTGAGCCAAAATGCACACATAAGCTGCTTTCCCTGGTTGCTAGCTCTTCACTCCTGAGTGACTCTTATTAGGGGTTGTTGGGCATTTTCAATTAGATTACGCTGACAAGGAAAAAGGCCTGTGGTATATTATTTCAACACAATTTGGCTTCAGAAATGCCGGTCTTGACCCTCTTGCCCTCAGAACCCACTTTTTCCTTCTTGCTTTCTAGTGGGTTGCCAGTCTGCCCCCCATCCTAGCTCTTCATCGTGCCAACAATGGAATGTGTTCTTGAGGACAGAATATCATCATTCACAAGATGGATCCTATATAACAGGCTCTAATGAATCAGAGCATGATAAAAACAGAAGTCAAGTACAGAAGTCAAGTTCATTTATCCCCCTTGATATTTCTGTATCTGGAGATACAGAACAAAACTTTTTGAGTACAAAAAGTTACTTAGCTCTTCTGTCTATGCTTGCACATTTCATTTTGGGAAAAAGTGTTAAGTCCTCATATTCTACTTTTCTGTCCATGCTATACATAAAAATACTTCTTGTAAAGGCAAAGTAAGACTGAAAATGATCTACAAATGAAATTTCTGAGCTATTGTAAGTTCAGTAGGAAGGAGCTATGCTCTTTCTAGTCACTTGGGGACATCACGAGTAGTGGTCCACAGGATGAGGAAAACAAAACTTTGGCAAAGCCAGAAGCCTGTGGAATATGTGCCATACCTGCCATACCTTTGTTTATCAGCTTCAAAGTTTTTCAGACCAGTGAATGGCCAGGTGGGGATTTAGGCTTGATTTCAGAAATTGATTCTAGACTGCCAAACAACAGCTCCCAGAGAAATTTATTTCCTAGCCTGGGTTTAAGGTTCAAACACCTTGTCACTAGTTGAGTCCAGACAAGTCTTTTAAACCATGTCCTTTACAGCAGGAGAAATGAAATAAATATACTAGTCTCAATCCTGGTTTTGTCATTGTGTGACCCTGGGCAAAACACCTCAATTGTCTAGGTCATAGTTTTCTCATCCACAGGGTTTTCCTGAGGAAGGTGGTGGTAGCAACTAGATCCTTTAAGGTCTTTTTATTTTTTTTAAAGATTTATTTATCTTTTATTATTTCTCTCCCCTTCCTCCCCCCTCCCCCCAGGTGTCTGCTCTCTGTGTTCATTTGCTGTGTGTTCTGTGTCTGCTTGTATTCTTGTTAGTGGCACCAGGAATCTGTGTCTCTTTTTGTTGCGTCATCTTGCTGCGTCAGCTCTCCGTGTGTACGGCCCCACTCCTGTGCAGGCTGCACTTTTTCCACACGGTGCAGCTCTCCTTACGGGTGCACTCCTTGCACATGGGGCTTCCCTATGCGGGGGACACCCCTGTATGGCACAGCACTCCTTTTGCTCATCAGCACTGCATGTGGGCCAGCTTGACCACATGGGTCAGGAAGCCCTGGGTTTGAACCTTGGACCTCTCACGTGGTAGGTGGATGCTCTATCCATTGAGCCAAATCCGCTTCCCATTTTAAGACCTTTTTAGATCTCTAAAACTTATGATTCTAAATGGAAAGTACAATTTGGACGTAAATGCAGTCTTTCATAAAGGCCACCTGTGGGGAAAGCAAGCCTAGTTTGTTTGTCTAAGCTCTAGACTATGGTTCTTCTTTCTCCAGTTATCACCCAAGAGTTTCTCAAATATGTTTCCTTTTCTCAAAACACACAGGCACCTCTAGATGAGGGGAGAAAAGGGAGAGTGGGGCAGAGAAGGAGGGAAGAATTATTTTTGATGTTATGACTCTTCAAGAGATGAAGTATAATGATGGCTTGCTTAATCATTGCAGCATGGTACCAACCACTAACACTAAGAAAGACAATTGAGGACGGTGGACTTGGCCCAGAGGTTAGGGCGGCCATCTACCACATGGGAGGTCCGTGGTTCAAACCCCAGGCCTCCTTGACCCGTGTGGAGCTGGCCCACATGCACTGCTGATGCGCACAAGGAGTTCCCCGCCACGCAGGGGTGGCCCCCCCGTAGGGGAGCCCCACATGCAAGGAGTGCGCCCCATAAGGAGAGCCACCCAGCGCGAAAGAAAGTGCAGCCTGCCCAGGAATGGCACCACACACACAGGGAGCTGATACAAAAAGATGACGCAACAAAAAGAAACACAGATTCCCGTGCTGCTCACAACAACAGAAGCAGACAAAGAAGACGCAGCAAAATAGACACAGAGAAAAGACAACCGGGGTGGGTGGGGGAAGGGGAGAGAAATAAATAAATAAATCTTTAAAAAAAAAAAAAGAAAGAAAGAAAGACAATTGATTTCTAACACTTGGTCTTTTAAAAACTCTTTGGGAACTGTTCGTTTTTCAGGTTGTTCTATCCCTCAAGGGTCAACCCAATCTGTTTTTGTCTTTTGTTGTTAAACTAATCAGAAAACCAAACCTTTACTCCCTTACTGATTTAACATGAAAAATTCCTGATCCTAAATACCGTGTGTATATATGTATGTGTGTGTTTTACTGAAATTCTGAAACCCCAGAGACTAGGTATTACAGTTTTACATTTTCCCCCAAACTGTCAATGATAAGTAATTTAAAAAAGGTCATGTTCATGAGGACAGACTCTAAGCCAAAGATGATATAAAAACTCCTCCCTAGATATCTGGCACAAAAATGTTCAAGATGACCAGGAAAGAAATGGGTTTTGGCATTATATACGTTCTCTGGCAAACACCTCATGAGGAACTTGGCCATCTCTCTTTCTCTATAACAGGTCCACCTCTTCTTTAGGGAGAGGATAGGAAGAGGATGCACACTTTCAGGGATGAAATCCCTGACAGTATGTGGAGCCAATAGCAGTATGCTTTCAGTAAAGCTCTGCTCTTGAAATCCTTGTATTTACCATCTCTTCCTTGTTCAGTGGGGCAACCCTGATCTGCCTGGGGTCTGATTTAACCTCTACTTTCAACAGATAAGGCAGGTACTTAAAGGCAGTGTAAGATGGGAAAAGAGTTTATTGGGTTAATTTTCTCCAATATGATGAATGAATTCTGACCGGAATAGAAATAAACTTCCCACCTTCAGCATTCCTGCTAAACAGCTAGGTTAGCTTGCTGCTAAGAGCCACTATTTATTACCTTTACAAGAAAAATCCCATTCTTTTGCCCAGGACATCCTTAATTTGCCTTAGGCATCAGCAACAGCTATGTAGATTATTAAACAGATTTTTAAAATAGATTATTTTATCCTCCCCAAAACCTGAGCAATAGATTTTACTGTATCCATTTTATAGATAAGGAAACCAAGGTTGTGAGAGGTTAAGTGACTTGCCCAGGGTCATACAATATGTGGAAGAAACAGAATTTGAACGTATGTCTGTTCTGACTCTAAAGTCCATGATCTTAAATAATACATTGTGCTCTTAAATATCATACCATGCTATTGACACAGGTTTATTATAGATACAGTAAGTGCATAACTTGGATGGCAAACCAAATTTTAAAACTCAGAAATAAAGTTTCTTCTGCACCTTTCCTCCTCCTAACCAGTGACTATACACTGTTAGCTATTGGTTTCAGTGCTGCCACATAAATTAAGAGTAAGGTTTGTCCAGGTTCCCTCTTAATCCAAGAGTGACAGAGTGAGGCCCTTTTAACAAGGCTGGCAGGGCTAAATGAGGCCCTCAGGGACTGGCCTAAAATATACTGCAGAGGTCTGAGGATAGATTGATCCATCCGTCTTACTGAGATCTCAAGTTTGATGTGTATCAACTCTAAACACTAGTTCTCTCCCTTCTAAAGGAAACTGGCACACATCGAAAGGAAAGCAATTAGATTGTAACACATACTGGCACACCAGAGCTTGCTGTGGTTCTTTATTCTGCCTTGTTTTCTGCATGCGTTGCATGAGACCAAGCCCAAACTTAAGCAGGCAGTTTGAAAGCCCAAGAGAAATTAAAAACTCCTGTTGTTATACTTTAGAACAGAACAGTTCACTCCAGCTTTATGCAGCTTGTGATTACAGTTGGAGCGGCTTTCTCAACCCAAATGCCTCTTGTAGTCTAGTAAAAAACTTTGTTGTAGGACAGCAGCAGAAGATAAGACAATTATAGGCTTATTATCAATTACCATCTTGTCAGTTTCCTCTGGGCGCCCAGAAGGGAAGTAGAAGGAAATAAAAAAGAAAATAAACTGTGAACCAATATTAGCAAATTTTACAGATGACAGAAAAGTCTGGAGGGTCAATGCCAAAGCCTCTGTAGAAGAATCAGAGAATTCCAAAGAGTATCCATGACAGGACTGCTTAGCAACCTCTCCCTGTACCTTATGAATACAGAATCTAATTCAAATAACTAAATAATTCTTAAATTTTTTGTGATGATGAATGCACAAAATAGTGATTTTATTAAAAGCCATTGATTATACACTTTAGATAGACTGTATGTATGTGAATATATCTCAATAAAATGGCTAAATAAATAAATAAATGTGCAAGAATAGCCAGAAATAGCAGCTATATACAGAAGGGGAAACAGAGAGAGATCGAGAGGTGAAGAATTTTCTTGTTTATTGTTACTGAAAAAATGAAAATGCTCTAATAATGACTGAAGTGATAAATGCACACATATGTGATTATACCAAATAGCATTGATTGTACACTTTGGATGAACTATATGCTTTATTAATATGTATTAATAAAATTGATTTACCAAAAAAAAAAAAGAACCCTAATATACTTTTCTACAACAGCTGAAAATGATTACTACAGCAGCATATCATAAATTCTTAGTGACTAAGACTGAGAAATCTTATTCTGCCTCAGCCACCTTCTTGCTAACAGGGTGATAAGGGACATTCCCATTTTACTGATGGGAAAAACCAAGGTATCAAAAATGTAATGGGTAGGGCCAGAACAAATACTCTGACCATTTGCCGTTGTTGTCTCTAAAGATCTGTGTGTGAGCTAGAGAGTAAACAAAAAAACTTATGGAAGTAGCAGAACTCTGAAAAGTCACACCTCACTTGCTCTGAAGGGTACCCAGATAATCTTCAAGACAGCTGAATCTGGAGGAATAAACATGAAAGCGTTGGAGAACAACTTCACAAAATATGGTACAGAGCCAAGGCCCAGCTAACAAGTGTTCCCCAACAATATACGTTTATATGCTTGTGTCTCTCATTTTATCCTAACTATACACTTAAAACAAAAACACATTCTTCTGGTAAAGTTGCATTCCAACCCAGAGTGCCAAGTTAATGTTTTTTACAGCCCGTACACCTCCTTGTGATGGATGGCCACTTTATAATGAAATACTTTATGCTCAATCAACTTACAAAATGAGTGTTCCATTACATGGCATTCAAAGCATACCCAAATTCAGAAAGACCTAGAAAGAATCATGGAGGAACAAGGATGATTGCAGGAAAGAAAGGTGGGTCCTAAGAGAGAAGATGTCTCTGTAACTCTTTTATTCCTTGACAAGAAGATACAGTCCAAAGGAGAATTTGGTATCTAAAAAGGTACTGATTTCAACAAATGATGTTGGAGCAATTGAGTATCCATATGCAAAAAAAAAAAAAAAGAACCTTACCCTAAACATTATACTTATGTAAAAATGGATCACAAATCTAAATGTAAAATGCAAAACTATAACATTAGAAGAAAACATAGAAGGGGAAGCGGACTTGGCCCAACGGATAGGGCGTCTGCCTAGCACATGGGAGGTCCATGGTTCAAACCCTGGGTCTCCTTGACCTGTGTGGAGCTGACCCACGCGCAGTGCTGATGCACACAAGGAGTGCCGTGCCACGCAGGGGTGTCCCCTGTGTACGGGAGCCCCACGCACAAGGAGTGTGCCCAGTAAGGAGAGCCACCCAGTGCGAAGGAAAGTGCAGCCTGCCCAACAATGGTGCCGCACACATGGAGAGCTGACACAGCAAGAAGACACAACAAAAAGAAACACAGATTCCCGGTGCCGCTGATAAGGATAGAAGTGGTCACAGAAGAACACACAGTGAATGGACATAGAGAGCAGACAACTGGGGCGGAGGTGGGGAAGGGGAGAGAAATAAATAAAAAATAAATCTTTAAAAAAAAAGAGAAGAAAACATAGAATATCTTTTTAGACATGACACCATAAGTACAAGATCCATAAAAGAAAAAAAATTGATAAATTGGACTTCATCAAAAGTAAAAATGTCTACTCTATGAAATATACTTTTAAAACAATGAAAAGACAAGTCATAGACTGGGAGAAAATATTTGCAAATCATATATCCAATAAAGGACTTCTCAAAAATGCAACAGTAAGAAAATAAACAATTCCATTAAAAATGGGCAAAAAACTTGATCAGACATTTCAGCAAGGAGTATGTGCACAGATGGTTAATAAAGCATATGAAAAGATGTTCCACATTGTGATGGTTAGGCCAGGTAAGTTACCCAGTTGTTTGGCAAGAAAGCACGAGGCTAACTGTACTACAAGGACATTTATGAACTTTAGTCACCAGAGAGTTTACTGCATAAACGACTGATTACATCTACAATCATCCAAGGAGATTGCCATCAGCAGTGAGTGACGTTTTATCCAATGAATGGAATGTCTTAAAAGGGGAAGTGATTTCAGCATTCAGACAGAATTTTCCAGCTTGACTTTGGACAGCCCACGTCTCCTGGGAAGTCACCAAGGACCTTCATTGGAGCCCTTGGTTTGCAGCCTGCCTGTGGAATTTGGACTTGTGATCCTCACGGTCACGTGAGAGAATTTTATAAAATCTTATACTATTTACAGATATCTCCTGTTGATTCTGTTTTGCTAGAGAACCCTGACTAACACTGGCATCATTAGGCAATAGGGAAATGCAGATTAAACCATATTAAGATACTACTACCTATCTACTAGACTGGCTTAAATAAAAAATACTGAAAATACAAATGCTGCCAGGGATGTGGAATAACTCAAACTCACATATCTTGCTGGTGGGAATGCAAAGTGGTTCAGTTCAGCAGTTTCATAAACATATACTTACCCTTTGACCCAGAAATCCCACTCCTAGGTATTTGTACTAGAGAAGTGAAAATCTATGTTTACACAAAAACCTATACACAAATATTTATAACAGCTGTATTCATAATTTCCCAGAACTGGAAAACCCAAAGGTCTTTTAACAGGTGAATGGATAAACAAACTATGGTACACACACACAGTGGAATATTACTCAGCAACAAAAAGAAACAAACCGATACACGCAATTCCCTGCACAAATCTCAAAGGCACCATGCTGAGTGAAAGAAGCCATTCTCAAAAGGTTACATATTATATGATTCCATTTTTCTGTCCTTAATAAAACTACGGTGATAGAGAACAGACTGCTGGTTGACAGGGATTAGGGCTAAGAGAGGGTATGAATACAAAAGGATAGAAGTTTTCTAGGGATGGTAAAACTGTTCTGTATCCTGACCAGTGAGAGTATATAACTCTATTAATGTGTTTAAATTTATAGAACTGAACACCAAATAAAGTTTATACTACAGTGTGATAATTCAGAGGTATTCAAAAGGTAATGACTAAATCTCACTCAGGCTATGAATCTTAGGCTATGAATCTCAGCTTAGTGCACACGAAGTCTACCTCATGGTCACACCTATGAAAGTGGAACTGAATTCAGCAACACCTTCAAGAATCTGTGAGAAGCTAGCTTGGTATGGAGAGCCTCTTTGTTCTCTCCCTGGGCTCTTCTAACCAATATCAGAAAAGATTTGGAATTGGAACCTATTCTTTCCAAATCTCCAGTTAGAGCAACGCTTTAAAGATCATATTTCTTTCAATTTCAACTCCATTGAGCATGGTTAGAGAAACCACTGCTTTGGTACATTAAGTCACTTGGTTTGGGGAGCCCACACCTTCACCTTCAGTTTTTTTTTTTTTTTGCTTTAACCTTTGGCCCATGTGAACTCAAGGCCTAGGTAAGAAAGAGGTATTTAAAATGTAATATTATTTTCCAGAATACTTCACAAACAAGATACCAAATCTTACCTGCCTAACGGTCCTTCACAATATTAACTTTCCCAAGGGAAATGGTGACTCCCACTGTACATGACTTCAAAGTGAAAAGGTGGGGGCAGAAGCAGGGGGAGGGAGGGGCTTTTATCAGACACACTGACTAAGCTCTGTTCAAGCAGTATTTGGGCCACCAAAGGTCCCTTTCTACATGAAGATGTTTACCTGCTTCAAATGAACCAGGTCACAATAGAAACACTATTATGAAGGCAGCTATGTCCTGCAAAAGTCCTTAATCCAGCATCTATTAGATTAGCCCCAAATTCTGCTATCCAAGTCTATGCCTCTAAGGGGGTGGCACCAAGCAGGGAGGCTGGAGTAGGGTTTCAAACACCTGTTTACGCTTTCTAAGTGTCCAATACAGGCCACTGTGCTCTGGCAGCAGGGACCTGATGACATGGGTTCGCCTCTCCTACCAAGAACTCAACTTAAAGAAACTAGTGCCCCAGAAGAGGAAAAGATAGAGCTGAAGATGTACAGCCACTGTGAAGAACAGTTTCTTTTAATGTTAAACACACATTTACCCTATGGCCCTGTAACTTCACTCTTAGGTATTTCCCCAAGAGGAATGAAAATGTATGTTCACAAAAACACATGTACAGAATGTTTTGGTAGTCTTATTCAAAATAGCTCCAAACTAGAAACAATCTAAATGTCTTTCAATAAGAGAATGGGTAAGTTCTCTTACGATATATTCATAAAATAGAATATTACTCAGAAAAGAAAAAAACTATATGTAAGAATATGAATGAATTCTAAAACACGATAAGCAAAAAGAAGTTAGACACAGAAGAGTACATTCTGTAAAATTCAATTTATATGAAATCCAAAAATAAAACTAATCTATGGTGATAGAAATCAGAAAGTGGTATGTCTATATATGTGTGTGGCAGGTAAACTGACTCAGAAGGGAGCATGAAGGAAGTTTCTGGGGTGATGAAAATGCTTTTTTTTTTTGGAGGAGAGTGGTTATATGGGTTTATACAATTACCAAAACTCATCAACTGAACACTTAAGATCTGTGCATTTTATTGTATAGTAATTATACCTCAATACAAAAAAAAGGGAGGGAAAGAGAGCTGGGGGGTTAGGGTGGGTGTCCTCTACTTTGCATTATTTGAAGATAGAAGAGAAGAATCAAATTTGCTTCTCAAATCATTATTCTGGGAGCAGAGGCTTAACAGTCAGCTGAGTTGCTACCTTAGTGCCCTTTGGGCAACTTTTGGGCAAAGAAGAAACTTTCAGGTGGTAATATACTCTCAAAGGGATCCTTTGTTCCCCAAAGGAGCGTCACTGAAATGTGTTCAACAATATTTAGTTACCTATTGGAAACAGATAAGGGTTCCAATTTAGAATAAGAAAGTTCACATATAACAAAAATTAGGTCTTTGGTACCTAGAACTCAGAAGGTCTTCAAAAAAATTACATTATAACCATAGTAATAGACAAGTCAGTCAGCTCTAGTTCTAGAGCTGCTACTTGAATAAGGTATGACCTCAGAGCTACAGTTCTTTCTCTATAAAATGGAGGGATTGGATTAGATGACCTATTTGATTTACTTTCTCTCTAACACTATATGATTTTATAACACTTAGAAGCTCATAAGGCCTCTAGGATGAGAAGGAAAGGCAAGTCTTTTAGTCCTTTTCAGCATTCTTATGGAAGACTCTCAGAGGGATATTGCATATCATATGAAATTATTCCATCCCTCTAACACACTTATAAAGTTAGGTTCAGGGAGAAAAGCAACACATCTAAGATGTAAGAAGTTACTTACCTGATAAACTCTAGGTGGTACAAGATAAAGTAGAAGAAAAAACATGTATCTAATGCCTACAATGTCTATGGTATACATTGTACTAAGTACCTGGCACATATCATCTCATTCAATCCTCAAATGACCTCTACAAGGTAAGTATTTATCTCCATTTTACAGAAGAGAAAATAAAGGCTCAAAGAGGTAAGTAACTGCCCAAGACCACCCACTGGTAGAAATGGGATTTGAACCAAGGTCTATCTGACTCAAAAGTCCATCCTTTTTTTCCACAACACCATTTGGCATGAAATAAGTTGGAGATACGAGATCCCAAAGGGGCCCTGTGAAATCCTAGCATTTTCTCCTTGCAAATAGATCTTTAGCAGCCCTTAGAACTACAAAGAAGAAAGGGTTAAATCTACAGTTTGGAAGAGGAAATTCCTTGGAAAATTGAAACACATGCTGTGGCTCTGACTAAATTTCACACCCGTTTGGTTGAGCAACAGCCATAGTATGTGAGAGAAGACTCCTTCCCGCCACCCCATCCCATCCCACCCACATCCTTTATGCATTCCATCACCTGCTGCCTTCCTTCAGACTAAGCTGAGGGGGTGGAAGGTTGGAAAACTATACATTTTTGCTTGGTATATATTTAAGTCAGAGTTTAGCAAACCCAGTAGGAAGAATATTATGTGAAAAAAGAAAAGGAATAACATGTTCTCATTTTTTTCCCAACTAGCAGAGGATGTAGCTCTTCTAACAACTCATAAGGAGGGAAGAAGTTGGACTTCTGCTGGGGAGAGGAGGTTGTCCTTCTTGGAGAGTAGAATTCAGAATTCAGGAGAATAAGGCCAATTTATAACTGGTCCCCTTGACAGGTATTTCATGCTTGAGTGAACTCCATACTTCTGTCCATGAGAGTTATGCCTCACCCAGGAGAGAAAATGGGAAGATGGAAACATTAAAAAAAAAAAAAAATTTTTTTTATCCTGCTACTCCTTTCAGTCAGATTACTGCTAAAGACAATGAATATAGTTGCTTGATACTGAAAGTTGATTAGATAAAAAGATACTTGTGGGCACCTAAGAGTCTAGGATAGCTACCTAGAATGAAAGAAGGAAGAGAGAATGAAAGAAGGAAGAAGGATAAAAGAACAAATGCCATTACGGTAGTCTTCAAAGATAGTCCCATCCAACTCTGCCCCTCATACAACCTCCTCCCATCAAGAAGTAGAGCTTATGTACCCTCTCTTGGAATCTGATCTGTGATTGCTTTGATGGAGACATAGACTGCAGAAGTAACAATTTGGGATTTTCAAGCCCAGGTACTAAAAAGGCTTTGAAACTTCTGTTTCTTCCATTTTGGAGATCTAAACTGCCATGTACAAATTCCAAACTACCCTGTGGGACAAAGAAGTCATGAGGAGGAATCCCAGATATTGAGGAATCATGTCAAAAGTAGTCACACGGTGCCAGCCATCCAAGCCACAGATGACTGCAACTGCAGGGGAAACCCCAAGTGAGACCAGTAGAACTACCCAGCTGAGCCCTGGATAACCCCTTTAATTGTGAGGTATAATGAAATGGTTGTTGTTTTAAGCCACAAAGTTTTGGAGTGGTTTGTTATGTTGCAATATTTAACTGAAATAGATGGCTTCTATTAAAAATGAAGTTAGTAGTTCTTTCATCCTAGGCATATAACAAACTGTACTGTAGAAATACAGGGAAATCTACCCAGTTTTAGTTAAAATAAAAGGAATGTACAAGGGAAGGGGATCCCATTCACATCAGAAACTGAAAATATAAAATACCTAAGAATAAACTTAAGAAATTTATGGGACATAAATTGGGGAAAGAACCTACAAACCTTACCAGGTCACTAAAGAAGACATGAATGGATGGAGAAGTCATATAACATTTTCCTGGATGGGGAGGTCAAATATAAAGATGTCAATTCTCCCTATAGTAATTCTTGATTGCTTGTGTGTGTGTGTAGTAAAACATAAATAACATAATATTTGCCACTTTACCCATTTTTAAGTGTATGACCCAGTGGCATTAATTACATTTACCATGTTGTGCAATCATCATAACTTATGTTTCTAAGTCAAAATTCCAAAGGCATTTTTAAAAAGACTCTTGACTAAGAGACTATGTAACTCATCTGAAAGAATAACCAGATGAAGATAGCTAGAATATTTTAAAATTGCAATATCATTAAAAAATGTATTATAAAGCTATAACAAATACATCTATGTACTACCAGGAAGTGAATAGGTAGGACATTATGTAGTATATTATACATGATATTTCATACTAGTGGGTGAATAAAAGAATATTCAGTACATGGTCCTGGAACACATGGTTAATTACTGGAGTAGGGGGAAAGAGTTAATATCCTATTTTATTCTATTTGACAAAAACAAATTCTATTTGATTAAAGGAAGATAATTATTTTCAACAAATATTTATGAGTACCAACCCCAGTCACTGGGCTAGATAATAGAAATATGGTGGTGAACAATACAATGCAGGGAAGCGGACTTGGCACAATGGATAGGGCGTCCTCCTACCACTTGGGAGGTCCGCTGTTCAAACCCTGGGCCTCCTTGACCCGCGTGGAGCTGGCCCATGCGCAGTCCCCCGCACAAGGAGTGCGCCCTGTAAGGAGAGCTGCCCAGCACCAAAAAAAGTGCAGCCTGCCCAAGAATGGAACTGCACACACGGAGAGCTGAAACACAGATTCCTGGTGCCACTGATAAGGTTATAAGCGGTCACAGAAGAATACACAGGGAATGGACATGGAGAGCAGACAACTGGGGGGGGGGGGGAAAAATAAATAAAAAATAAATCTTTAAACACAAACAAACAAAGAAAAAACAATACAACGCACTCCCTGCCCTCATGGATTTTCCTGTGTAGTGGCAGAGAAAGACATTAGGAAAAGGATCACAAGTAACTAATTTCAATTGTGACAAGTGTTATGAAGGAAAAGTATAAGGCGCTAAGAGTGTTCAAGTGCTAAATATAAATAAGTAGAATAAAGTGATCTTGAGGTGAAGAGACGATAGTGAATGAGATTCATCAGAGAATTCTTAGCAGAAAGAAAGGAAATGGAAGTAGAGCTGAAAAAGCTGAATACCAAGTGCCATTATAGGGAAGTACCAACAAGAAATAAGCTCTGAAATGGAGACACCAGGTGGAGAGTGAGGCAAAGAGCTGAAAGTAGGGGGATTAGTTGAGAGAACAGAAAAAAGAAAGGAGAAATTATTGAAGAACTAATATAAGATCATATCCCAAAGCCAAATTATATCAAAATGGATAAACAAAATGTGGTATATACATACAATGGATATTATTCAGCCATAAAAGGGAATGAAATTCAGACACATGTTTGTTACAACATGAATTAACATCTAAAGCATTATGCTAATTGAAATAAGTCAGACACAAGGGAACAAATATTATTATGATTCCACTTATATGAAGTACCTAGAATAGGCAAATTCATAGAGACAGAAAGTAGAATAGAGGTTACCGGGGGAGAGTAGGAAGGGAATTATGGCTTAATGGGTACAGTTTCTTTTCAGGGTGATCAAAAAGTTGTAGAAATGGTAGTGACAGTTACACAGTACTGTGAATGCACGTAATGGCTCTGAATCATACACTTAAAAATAGTTAAAATGGTAAATTTTAAGTTATGTCTCTTTTGCCACAATAAAAAAAGGGGGAGGGGAACCCCAAAAACTTAAATTATATGATTATCTAGATCAAGAAGATCCTCACCAAGAACCTAGCACAACTGAATGAAAAAAGGCTTATCACTGTGGAATTATAGAACACTGGGGATAAAAAGATCATAAAAAACTTCCAGATCAAATATAAAGGGCTAACAATCAATGTGGCATCAGACTACTTAAGATCAATACTGGAAGTGAGAAGACAAAGGAACAAACCCATCATATTCTGAGTGAAAATTATTTCCAACTTTAAATCTATACCCTGTCAAACCTTCAATTGAGTATCAGTATGGAACAAAGGTAGTTTCAGATATGCAGAGTCCAAACAAATTTATATTCCCGGTGTCCTTTCCTAGCAGCTACTGAAGGATTTTATTTTATTTTATTTTTAAAGACTAATTTTATTTATTTACTCCCCCAGCTCACTGTTTGTACTTGCTGTCTGCTGTGTCCATTTGCTGTATGCTCTCTGTGTCTGCTCATCTTCTCTTTAGGAGGCACCGGAAACTGAACCTGGGACTCCTATGTTAGAGAGAGGTGCTCAATCACTTGAACCACCTCAGCTCCTGCTTTGTTGTATCTCTCACTGTCTTTCCTCTGTGTCTCCTTGTTGTGTCATCTTGTTGTGTCAGCTCACTGTGCCTGCCTGTCAACAACACTAGCTTGCTGTCTTGCTCGTCTTCTCCAGGAGGCACCAGGAACCGAACCCAGGACCTCCCATTTGGTAAGTGGGAGCTCGTCGCTTTGAGTCACATCTGCTTCCCAAGGACTTTATTTTTTAAAACCAAAATGAGAAAGTAAAACAAGAAAGACGTGGGCATGGGATACAGAAACAGGAGATCCTGAGAAAAGTAAAGGGAAGCTTCAGAATGACACTTTTGCCTGAGGCCTAGAGAGCAACCAATTCAGAAGAGAAGAGGATGGAAAGCTCTGAAAGGATGTCTCTAGGAAAAAATAAAAACAGAAAAGAGTTACATGTTTGACGATGTGAAAATTGTATTCAGAAAGTTTCAAGAGCTCTATGATAGTATAGTGGTTGAGAAGAAATAGTGACAGTAACATAGAAAACTAAGCAAATTTCTTAAAAGAGGGGAGAATGCTTGACTTGGTAGTGAATAATAATTAAGATCCTAATTAGGGGGAAGTGGATTTGGCTCAATTTATAGTGCCCACCTACCATATGGGAGGTCCAGGGTTCAAATCCAGGGCCTCCTGACCCATGTGGTAAACTGGCCCACACGCAGTGCTAATGCGCGCAAGGAGTGTCATGTCACACAGGGGTTTCCCCCAAGTACGGGAGCCCCACACACAAGGGGTACGCTCTGCAAGGAGAGCTGTCCGCGTGAAAAAAGCACAGCCTGCCCAGGAGTGGCGCCACACACACACAGAGCTGATGCAGCAAGATGATGCAACAAAAAGAGACACAGATTCCCAGTGCCACTGACAAGAATGCAAGCGGACACAGAACACACAGCAAATGGATACAAAAGAGCAGACAATGGGGGGAGGAGGGAGAGATAAATAAAAAGTAAACCTTAAAAAAAAAAGATCTTAATTAGGTAAAAATTGAGTATTGATTTAATCAAATGGGAGGACAAAGGAAAGTGGGTCTAGGAGCAAGAAGTCAATAAAATGTTTAAAATGTAAAAATCATATTTAAAAACAGCAGTATAAGCATATTATTTAGATATATAAAAGGAAATACTATACCTGAACAAGCAGCTAAACGAGTTTAGGGAGGGGATCTTAGAAGAGGGTGGTGTACTAGTTATATGCTTTGCAGTACTATTTGACTTTTTAAAACTATTTACATGTATTACCTGAATAAACATAAAAATAATTAAAAGAATTTATTCTATGGAAATAAAAGTGACAGGCAAAGATTTATGCTCCCAGATATTTATATTATACTACCTTGCTTATAATATTGAAAAACTGGAAATAATTTAAATAACCAATGACATGAAAATTAAATTTTGAAATATTCATACAATTAATATTAGTCATTAGACCTGGTTTTCAAAGAATGTGTAATGATGTGGGAAAGTGCCCAATATGTATGATAAAAGAAAAAAAACGAGGCAAAATATAGTGACTATGATCCCAATTTTGCTAAAGGGTGTTATTGTGTGTTTGTGTGTGTAAAAAAAAGATACAATTGTTATCTCTAGGTGCTTAGACTATGGGTGGTTTTTATTTCCATCTCTTTATACTCTTCTGTATTTTCCTAAATTTTCTACATTAAATATTCTTTTTAATATATATTTTAAAGCCAGTTAGAAAAAAGTGGAAATTGAACAGCCTAAAATCAGAGACTAACGAAATATTATCACTAAGTTTTAGTAAAACAGATACCCCCAAATTAGTATGAATACTCATTTTGTTGTTTATGAATAGCTAATAGTTTTTACTATGATCGTTTCTCCATCACTAAAAAAAAATTGCTTAAAAAATTAGCACTACGAGATCACTGAAACAACACTGGCCTTTCTGGATTCAAAACCCTCATCCCTTCCTTTAACAAAACTATTGAGCACTATGCTAGCTTTTGTCTGGACAAAGATGAATAACCCAGTTCTTGCTTACAGGCTACAGACTACACTAGCTTGAATGACCAGGCCAAACATTTTATTATGAAATAATTTCAAGCTTACAGGATAGTTGCAAAAAATAATATAAAATCCATACAAAGAATTCCAAAATATCTCACTACCAGATACCCAGATCCACCAATTTTACCATTTTACCACATCTGTTGTGTCTACTTTCCTTGTATCTGAGAGTAAGTTGCATACATCATGCTCCTTGAACACATAATACTTCCATATACATTTCCTAAGTCTGAGGATATTCATGTATGTAACCACCTTAAGTACAGTTATCAAGTTCAAGAAGTTTCATTGATATAAAACTTAGTCCATATTCCAATCTTTTTAAAAATTTTTTTTATTTTAAGGAGGTACCGGGGATTGAACCCAGGATCTTATACATAGGAAGCAGGTGCTCAACCACTGAACTACATCTGCTCCCCAATGACAGTTGTTTTTTCTCATTTGTTTTGTTTTTAGGAGGTACCAAGGATTGAACCCAGGACCTTGTACATGGGAAGCAGGCGCTCAACCACTTGAGCTACATCTACTCCCCATTCCAATCTTTTCATATGTCCTAATAATGTTCTTTTGAGCAATTTGTCCATCCTTATTAGATCAAATATTACACTTAAGTGTCACTGTCTCTTTAGTTGCTTTTTCTTTCTTATTTTCAATTGTGGGAATGCATAAACTGTCCTATCTCCACCACTCCCAAGCATATCATTCAGTGGGATTATCTGCATTCACAACGTTGTCCTACCCTTACCACAATCCATTACTAGAGCTCTCCTATCTCCTCAAAGAGAAACTCTACACCCATGATGCATTAATACCAGGGATGGTAACCCATACTCTACTTTCTATGAGTTTGAATATTCTAGCTATTTCATGTAAGTGGACTCATATAACACCCATCTCTTTATGTTTTACTTATTTCATGCAACATGATGTTTTCAAGGTTCATCCATGTAGTGGCATTTGTCAGAACTTATTCATTTTAAAGGTTGACTAATATTCCATTGTAATTAAGTACCACATTTTGTCTATCCATTCATCTGTTGTTGGGTTACTTTTGCCTTTTGGCTATTATGAATAATGCTTCTATAAGCATTGATGTGCAAATACATACATATCTGTTCAAATTTTTATATTTAGTTGATCTTTTGTAGCGAACCCTTTAGAATCCCTTCTGGTTTCCTTCTGTGCATATTTCTCTAATATTTTCTTTTTTTTTTTTTTTAAGATTTTAAAAAAAATTTATTTCTCTCCTCTTCCCCACCTTTCCCCGCCCCCCACCCCCCAGAGTTGATGCTCTCTGTGTCCATTTGCTGTGTGTTCTTCTGTGTCCGACTGTATTCTTGTCAGCGGCACCTGGAATCTGTTTCTTGTTTTGTTGCATCATCTTGCTGCGTCAGCTCTCCATGTGTGTGGCACCACTCCTGGCCAGCCTGCACTTTTTTCGCATTGGTGGCTCTTCTTATGGAGTGCACTCCTTGTGTGTGGGGGTCCCCTACACTGGGGACACCTCTGCGTGGCACAGCACTCTTTGCGCACGTCAGCACTGCGCGTGGGCCAGCTCATCACACGGGTCAGGAGGCCCTGGGTTTGAACCTTGGACCTCCCATATGGTAGGCGGATGCCCTATTCGTTGGGCCAAATCCACTTCCCTTTAATATTTTCTTTCTGGTATCATGGGGCTTAAATTTAACATCTTAAATCTATAGCAATCTCATTTGGTTTGATATCAACTTAACTTCAATAGTATATACAAACTATGTTCCAATAGCCCTTTGTACCCCCACCTTTATCTAGTTCTTGTCATAAATTAGATATGTATACATTATGAGTCCAAACCATTGGCTTATCATTACTTTTTATGCATGTGCATTTCAGATCCTGTAAGGAAGCAAAAAGTGGAATTACAACCCAAAAAGACAATAGTACTAGAATTTATATTTTTCTATGCCATTATCTTTATCAAAGATCTTTATTTCTTCATGGGGTTTTACTCAACTGTCTAGTATTCTTTCTTTCTGAAATGCAGAACTCCCTTTCCTTTAGCATTTTTTATAGGGCCAGTCTGGGAATATTTTAATCTCACATACATTCATTCACTCATTTATTGTTACATTAAAAAAATATGAGGTCCCCATATAGCCCCCACCCCAATCCTCCCACATCAACAACCTCTTTCATCAATGTGGCACATGGCACATTCATTGCATCTGGTGAATACATTTTGGAGTACTACTGCACCACATGGATAGTGGTTTACACTGTAGTTTACACTCTGATGCAGTCCACCCAGTGGGCCATGGCAGGACCTACGATGTTCAGCAACTGTCCCTGCAGTACCAAACAGGACAACTCCAAGTCCTGAAAATGCTCCCACATCATATCTTTTCTTCCCTCTCCCTACCCTCAGCAGCTACCATGGCTACTTACTCCACGTTAATGTTACATTTTCTTCCATTACTAATCACCATAGTTCCAGAATAGAATATCAGTAAGTCCACTTCACCTTAATTTTTGAAAGTAGAATTGTTGGTTGGCAGTCTGTTCCTTTTATCACTTTAAGATGTTATTCCACTGCTGTCTCACCTTCTTGGTTTCCAATTAGAAACCGGCACTTACTGAGGCTCCCTTGTCTGTGACATTGCTTCTCTCAGTGGCTTTCAGAACATTCTCTTTTCTCTTTGGCATTTGACAGTTTGATTATAATATGTCTTGGTGCGTGTCTATTTGGGCTTATCCTCTTTGGAGTTTATTAAGCATCTTGGATGTTCATGTCTTTCATTAAATTTGGGAAGTTTTCAGCTATCATTTCTTTGAATATTGTCTTTGCCCCTTTCTTACTTTCTTCTTCTTTTGGGATTCCCACAATAACTATATTGGAATGCTGGATGGCATACCACAGGTCTTTCAGGCTCTTTATTTTTTTCTTTCTACTTCTCAGACTGAATAATTTAAACTGTCTTATCTTTAGGTTCACTGATTCTTTTGTCACCTCTAATCTGCCACTGAAACCCTTTAGGGAATTAAAAAAATATATATTACTGTGATCTTTAGTTCTGTTTAGTTCTTTTCCACGATTTCTATCTCTTTATTGACATTCTCTTTGTGTTCATTTATAATTTTCCTGACTTTCTTTAGTACTTTGTGTATGTTTTCCTTTAGCTCTGAGTATATTAAGGGCCATTTTTAAAAAGTTTTTATCTGATATATCCTGGGTCTGGTCCTCCTCATGCTTTAATGTACTCCTTTGCATGGGTCAGTGCTTCCTGTTCCTTTTTTCATTGTGCAATCTTTTGTTGAAACCCAGACATTTTGATATTTTAATGTGTTATTACTGGAATTTAGACCCTCAGGAATTTCCTTAATTGCAAGAGCTAACAAAAAATTTAGACCCTCAGAGATTTCCTTGATTGTAAGAGCCAACAAAAAATATAAAAATGGAAAAAAACACCTTTCCCAGTCTTTGTAGATTGGCCTATGCAAGGGCACTCCTTCAGAGCTTAGCCACACAATGAGTTTAGAAAACAGACTGAGGCAAAAGCATAGGAACTTCTGTTTTTTCTTCGCATTTATCTTGTCCTAGGTATGAATGTGTAGCCCTAGGAATTCCCATTTACATGGATATGAATGTCCTCATTCCCCTAGGAAACAGAGGTTCCTCATAGTCCCAGGTATTACACTATATGTCTCATAGCTGGCACCCTTTTGCTCCAGGCAGCTGTGATTTGACTATTCTCCTACAGAGTTCCATAAAAGATCTCTGTGAGACACCTCTAGGCACAAGGCAAATTCTGGAACAGTGAGTCTGCAATGCGTGTCCTGGTTCAGTCCTTTAGGCTGTCCCCAGGCAGACTGGCATAGACTTACATGCAACCTAATATGTGCACAAATATTACTCTGCTCCCTTTGGAAATGGGAACAAGGATACACACTGGGAGTATATGCTGACTCTGCATCAAGCAGCGAGTGGACTGGGGAGGGACCAGCAAGGGTGACAGAAGAGCTTATAGTTCTTTCTTTTCTTTTAAAGATTTATTTTATTTATTTATTTCCCCCTCCCCTTGTTGCATTCACTTTCTGCTCTCTGTGTCTGTTTGCTGTGTGCTCATCTTCTTTTTAAGAGGCACTGGGAACTGAACCAAACCTGGGACCTCCTGTGTGGGAGAGAGGTGCTCAACTGCTCGAGCCACCCCAGCTTCCTGCTTTGTTGCTATCTCCTTGTTGCAACATCTTGTTGCGTCAACTCACTGCGCCTGCCCATTGCGCCAGCTGTCTTCCTTGTCTTCTCCAGGAGGCACTGGGAACAGAACCCAGGACTTCCTATGTGGTAGGCGGGAGCTCAATCACTTGAGCCACATTTGCTTCCCCCTACTGTTCTTTTTAAAAAAAAAATTATTTATTTATTTCCCCCTCCTTCTCCTCCTCCCTCCCTGCTGTTTTTGCTGTCTGTGTTGTCTTCTCTTCTCATTTTCTCTCCTCCAGGATTCACCAGGATTTGATCATGGAGACCTCTGGTGGGGAAAGAGGTTCTCTGTCAATTGCACCACCTCAGTTCTGGTTTCTGCTGTGCTTCACCTTGACTCTCCCTTCTCTCTTTCGACGTGTCATCATCTTGCTGCGTGTCTCACTTGTGTGGGACACTGGCTCACACATGGGCACTCACGCGGGCACTCGTGTGGGCACTGGCTGGCCATGCAGGCATGCTTTCTCTTCTTCTTTTTCACCAGAAGGCCCCAGGGATCGAACCCAGGTCCTCCCATATGATAGGTGGAAGCTCTACCAGTTGAGCCACATCCACTTCCCCTACTGTTCTTAAGTTACCTTTTTCTTGATTCTGTGCTTACCCTGTTACTGTAATCCTTTAACTGTTTTCTGGAGCTTTGAAAAAAATGTTTCTCTCCATTCTGCTTGTTCCTCAAGGCTTCTGTTGGGGGATGGAGTCCGAAATACCTTTCTCCACCATCTTGATGAAGGTAGGACCTAACTATGATTTCTGACGGTCAGGCATGTAAAGTATTCCCTACCTGTTAACTGGAGCACAGTTTTAAACCCGTGGCTCAGACAGAACCTAAATGGCAGTTCTGTTCCTGCCTTCTTGAATAGCCAGACTAACACTGAGATGATACAGAGTATTAAGTAAGACGAAGGGGAAGAGGATAAATGAAATTGACATTACTAATACAAGCTGGCCATGTCTTTTCCTACAGTGTACTCAGTCAAAAACTAGAGAGGGAGAACCTCTTGGAGTATGATCCAAATACAGAGGTAACTGACAAGGGACTACTGTCCTCATTTTGATATGATTTTTATATGAATTTGAATGACAAAGAAAATGGAAGAGAACAAGCAACAATGAAGATTACCACTGCACACCTATGCCACTGTGATGTGCCAAGATCCCTATTTTGGATTAGTTCTTAACTGTTGGGTTCAAGGTAAACAAGGTCTGTGCTTTGATAGCAATAAAAAAGGGGACTGTTCCCAAGAATGTAGGCCTGGCTCTCCCATTACTTACTATCTCAATATCAGCAGATAGTTATCCTTGATTTCTTGCTATCAGAATTAATCTCTTCCTTCTTTCTCCATAAAGTGTTGTTGCTTTAGTATAACATATTCTAATTTATAGAATAGCTAGATGAAATCTGAAAGCTCTGGTAGGCAGCGAAGGACAAGGCTTCTTTGCTTCTGTTTTACCTACAGTAGCTGGTAAAGGGCCATGACCATAGTAGTGCTCAGCCAATGTTTTGCTACTTACTTGAAAAAAGTCACACGAAGTTACTGATGAAACCCACACCTCATTTTCCTATCAAAGATTTCTCATCATTTCCAGGAAAAACTGGTAAAAAGTGATGTTTACAAGGAATAGGGCAGCACCTGAACAGAAGGTCCTTCCATATGTGACCAAAGGCTGTTGGCCAGGTGCGAGAGTTTATAGTAGTAACATATCTGAGGTCAGCCAACAGTGATGGAAAGTAGCCTAAAATTTGAAGTGGCTGTATTTGGAGGGGAAAAGAGGAGGAGGGGGACATTTTGTGCTCTTTGGGGAAAATGTTAATGAGAGGTTTCACAAATGTCAGACTTGCCTGATTAAACGAAGCCAGCTAGGTAGATGTTTTTCATATTAATGCCATCTCTGCTGAAAGAGCAAAGGGGGGGGGCAGGGGGGGGGGGAGGAAGTTTGAGAAAAGGAAAATGATAAACCTCAATTATTTACAAAAGAAATTATACTTCTGATAGCATGGGCAAGGATATCAGAGAAGAGAACTGTTATCCAGCAGTTTTGACTGCTTTACTTGCTTGCCCCTTTCAAAAAGAAAAATTCAAGCCATGAAGCCAGAAGAGATAGAACAGTACTAGCCAAGGTATCTAATGATTAAGAACTCCAAGAAACCTAAGGAAGTTAAGTTACAAAGAAAGTTATATTTAAATATTTACTCTTAAAACTCATTTCTGACACACTTTCATCATTACTCTTAAATTGTTCCCCAGAATTTTGTTTTGTTTTGATTTAAATATAGTTTCTACCACTTAAACTAAAGGTTAGGAGTAGGTAAACACTGTCAATTAGAGAGCTCATCCTCCTTTTGCCCTAATTTGTCCCAAATCCAGCCTCAAATTGTGTCCCAATCAACCAGCATTAATATAGATACACAGAGGTATTTATTTGCTGCTGATTTTGTTTGGCTATACTCAGACCCAATCTCCATGTGTATTTAATAAATCACACTGGTTAGGTGGACAGGATTAATTCCAAGTCACCTAATGACTATATCATGAATTGTAGCATTAAAGGGATTAATATTAATCTGAGCCACTGCAGTTCAGTGGGAAAGGCCAGTCCATTATCCAACAGAAGTCATGGTTGGCAAGAAATCCTCAACAAGACCAGGAAGATTAATGAGGGCTTCTACATTCTGCCTGCAAATCTTCACCTAACAGGGTGTGGGGTAGTGAATTCCAGTCCAGACAAGCTCATAAATAACCTACAATATCACAGCTATTTGGGGCAGCTGAGCCCTAGCAAAGGAGAACCAGCTAGCCCTCTCCATCTTCTCTACCAAGAGGGAACAGGAATTTTACAGGCCCACACAGCGGTCAGTTTTTTTCTTTCGCATAAAGACCACACCTCATAAATCACTTTCTTATTTTAGGAAAAGAAGGGTATTAACTGAGTACTGGCTTGTGTGTACTCAGAGGAACATAAAGCTTCTTATTTTAGAGTCACTTCTCCGAAGGTGGAAAAATATGTTGACCTTCACAATACATGGAGTGTGCTTTCAAGTCATGAAATCTTTCCTTTGCCCAGTGGCACAATTCCTCTTCATTAGCACCTACTGTATGCTATGTCTGCAGTAGGCCTTTAGGGCTCACATTCAAGACTACTTTCTTGGCCCTGTCAAGGTGAGCACTCACAAGTAAGAACTATATCTATAACTGTTACAGTTACGAACACATATAGGAACCAGCATTTCCAGGAACTTTGACCCTAATTTCACCACTAGGGAACCACCAAGATGACCAACCAAGCACCTCAGGGTGGGGTGCAGGCAGAGAAAGCAAAAGACCACAATTAAACTTGAGTTTCCTCAGTGACTCTATAGGCACTTGAGGGAAATACCAGGATCAGAATTTCATGGGCAGAGTTGTTTCTGCTGAAGAAATTCAACTGAAGCAGCTCTTTCTATCTCATAGCATTGCAGTTTCATAGTTTGGGAACACCAAGAGTATGGGTTTACTTCAACTAGAGTCCCTTTAACCTATACAGACAAGAGAAGGTCAACAGCCAAGATCCTAGGCAATGGATAGGAATGCCAATTACAATAGTTAAGCCACTACCAACAAAGAATACTGAACTAAAACCTAACTTCAGCATCATTAAAATGTAAGTGAAACAGGGCCTGGTGCCAGGTTATCTGAAGTTTACAAATGCTTGCTAAGCACCTTAAACGTAGACTGCCTTGGCTGCAGCTGAGCAGAAAGGAAAGGACCCATTAAGTGCATTATTCTTCAATCCCACAGCAGAGAGGGGGCAGAGAGAGATTTAACAGTTTCTAGGTTTGTAGATATAACACCATACTTCTAAGAGGGATATAAAAGTGGGGCCCACTCAAGTTCTTCATTAAATGAAAGAGGAATTGTTAATGTTGGATCTCTGTTTTTCAGTTAAGATGCAAGGGAAGAAAGCTCTCATATTTCTTGGAAAAATGTCCTAAGAAGCTAGGGAACCCATACATCCTCATTTCCACTGGAGAAATGGGCACAGGAATAATCGGTTCTACATCTAGCCAACAAAGGCAGTTCACTAGAGTGGGAACAGAAGAAAATTACGCTTACATCAACAGTTCATGTTTTCCTGACAGCCAGACTGGTTTGCATGAAGTCCCCAAGGGACTGATTGTGTTTAAGTGACAAGAGACTTTCTTTCCAGCATGAGATCATCCTGGAGAAAAAAATGGAAACATGCAGCAACCTTTCTTGCGAAAGGCTCAATTCTCTCCCTCCACCTACATTTTCTGTACCATTCCTTTACCTTCTTACCTGCTGTGTAGCTTCTCTCCTGGTTTTAAGGAAATTAACCATCCCACACATAGAATCCAAAGCCCTCTCTTCATAGCCAAGTCAGCCCAACTTACAGCTCAAGACAATGGTCTCAGGAGAGTTAAGGACATTAATCAGAAGTGTTACCATGCTAAGATCATGTGTACACACCATAGCAATCTGCTTAGAGCTTTAGCCCCAAAACAGAACGACTAGGAATATTTATAGAACTTAAGAACACCTCCGTCTCTTGCCAGACATTCCTATCCTTCTAACAAATAAGTCTTCAAACTAACACAGGAAAGCCCTCCCCAGAAATGGGGAATCTGTGTCATATAATTATGAGAAGGGGACTTCAGTAAGTGGTAGCAAACTTTCTTTTGTCAAAGCACTCTCTAAAGGAGAGCATCCTATCCTGCACACTGCTGAGTCCCAGGCCATCAAACACAGGAACAGGGCCATCCAGCGGGATGCATCAGACTCCAGGAATGCTGAAGTCCACATATTTGCCATTCAACACCAAAATGGCTTTTCAAGTTCAATCAGCTATAAATGTTGCTTTGTTTTAATTTTCCACTGAACTTCCTGGAACCTATTATCCAACTGTCAGGGATGTATATTTAGCAATAGCAACATGGCCTTTTGCTACTTGCCCCACTGCTCATGTCACTTCTAATAAACAGAAAACAACCAACTTCTTTCTCAACCCCTGAAGCAAATGTTGCTTGGGGCTGATAAAGAAGAGTCTTGGTTTATAGGCCACAAACTGGCCAATCCCCCATAGTTACCTATAAAGCCCTAATTTCTCCCAGATTAATGCTGATGCCAGGTTTTCTAACAGTTCCAGGAAAAATCCCTACTGCCTGTGTGTATGTATGCCTCTATTTCAGGGTATACCAATAGTAGAAATGACCTGACAAGAGACCAGAAATCTAACACAGATTAATAGGAATCTCAATCAAAATAAATAAAGCAGACTGTGAGATATCCACTGCTAATATAGTATATCATATTTAATAGGAGAAATTTGAAAAATCAAAATCAGGGCAAAGAAGAAAAAATATGGATTCAACTTCATCTCGGGAAGCTAGTTTGAAAATACTAACTTTTTCTTGGCCACTATAACATGAGGCACAACTTTTCCATTCTGTTAAGATTCTTTTGCCTTTTACAGCTACTGACATCTTTTACTCTGACATTAAACAGTTAAGAATAGACTAGACTTGGATGAGAAATACGCGTACTCTACCATTTTTCCAATTCACCACTTCTATCAACTACAAATCCACCTAAATCCTGTAACAATCCACATGGCCTCTTTCCAGTTCCACAACATCCAGCATACCCCAACAGAAAAGATGAGGTCTATATGTATCTAAAATATACATAAACATATTTTTCCTCAATGATACAAGTGTAAACCAAGAACTGAAAAATGAAAATTTTCTATAATTCAAAAATACAATAAATTAAACTGGAATTGAAAGCAATTTCTAGGACTAACAGCATCACTAAATTAGTTTCTGATTAAAACTTTATGACATCAGAACTAGGATAGGGAGAAGAGTCAGGACAACAAGATATAGCTTGCCTTTCATTCCACAACTGGTGGTCAAGTGCCAGAAACAGAAAAAAGGACACAGAAAACCAACTAGGAAGACCAAAAATTCTGGAAGGGAGGAAGGGAGGGAGAGATGGGGCATAGGGCAGAGGAAGGAAGGAAGAAGGAAGGGAAGCAGCCTTACCTAAACAATTATAGTACACAAAGTTTACTTATCAGCCATGGGAGGTAGAAAAGCAATATTCCACTTACAAATGGGGAAGTTAAGGCAAAGCTAAGAAAAGACAAATTAAAGTACCTAACGAGAAAGAGCAAGCATCACATTACAACCTCTAGGTGCCAACCCCAAAAGGGGGAAAAATGAGTATTATCAGGGGAAAATGTAGATCTTGTACTCGTTTCCCCAAAGGCCATCTTATTAGCATTAATGGCCAAAATAATATATACCCTTGCACCCATAGATTAAAATTTACTGTATAAACTATTCTCCCTTTTTATGAAACTTTTAAATTGAAGGATATACCATTGTTAAGTATACAGTTTGATGAATTTTCAAATAATTAACTATCCATGTAATCAGTACCCAGATTAAAAAAACAAAAACAAAATAGCATTATCAGAATCCAGAAGTCCCCATCATGGCTTCTAGTCACAATCCCTCCAAGGGTAACTATTATCCTGACTTATACCATTGATTTGCTTGGCCTGAACTTTATATAAATGGTATCATCAAGTATGGATTTCTTTGAGTTTGGCTACTTTTTTTCAATGTTACGTTGGATTTATCTGTATTGTGTTGTTGGAGTTCACCAATTCTTATTGCTGTACAGTATTCCAATGTGAGAAGAGACCATATTTTACTTATTCATATTATTTCTGATAGACATTTGGATAGTTTCTTCTCTTATGGCTACTGCAAAAAAATGTTGCTATAAGTATTCTTTTTTTCTTTTAAGATTTTATTTATCCTCCTCCCTCCCCCCCCCCCCCACTGTTTGCACTTGCTGTTTGCTCTCTGTGTCCATTCATTGTGCGTTTGTCTTCTTTTTAGGAGGCACTGGGAACTGAACCTGGGTCCTCCCATGTGTGAGGGAGGCACCCAATGGCTTGAGCCACTTCCATTCCTTGCTTGTTGTCTCTCTCATTGTATTTCTTCGTTGTATCATCTCACCAGGCCAGGCTGTCATGTGAGCTCACTGTCTTGCCTGTGTTCTTTAGGAGGCATCAGGAACTGAACCCAAGACTTCCCATATGGTCTCACCCAAGTGCTCGAGCCCTATCCACTTCCCTATAAATATTTTTATATGCATCTTTTGGTAAACAAATGTATACATTCCTGTTGGGCCTATCCCTAGAAATGGAATTGCTGATTCACAGGGAATGGGCACATCAGCTCTAGTGGATACAGCAAGGTTTCCAATTTACATTCTCACTCATGGTGTGTGAGTTTCAGTTGGTCTACATCCATCACTTGGTATTGTTCTGTCTTTTTCATTTTAGCCGTTCTGCTCTATGTGTAGTAATACTACACTGTGGTTTTAATTAGAATTTCTCTATGACTAATGAAGTTGAATTCCTTTTCTTATGTTGACCGGTCATTCAGATATCCTCTGTTATGAATGTCTGTTCAGTCTTTGCCCATGAGTTGTTTGTCTTTTTCTTACTGATTTGGCGGTGGACTTGACCCAGTGGTTAGGGCGTCCATCTACCACATGGGAGGTCCGCGGTTCAAATCCCAGGCCTCCTTGACCCATGTGCAGCTGGCCCATGCGCAGTGCTGATACGCGCAAGGAGTGCCCTGCCACGCAGGGGTGTCCCCCACGTAGGGGAGCCCCACGCACAAGGAGTGCGCCCTGTAAGGAGAGCTGCCCAGAGTGAAAGAAAGTGCAGCCTGCCCAGGAATGGCGCCACACACACAGAGAGCTGACATAGGAAGATGACGCAACAAAAAGAAACACAGATTCCTGTGCCGCTGACAACAATAGAAGCAGACAAAGAAGACGCAGCAAAAAGACACAGAGAACAGACAACCGGGGTGGGGTGGGGAAGGGAAAGAAAGAAATATTTAAAAATAAAATTCTTACTGATTTATACATGTTCTTAAAGGGAATTTTTTATTTGCTAGGTTTGGTGATTTGTAAGCATCGTTAAGAATATTCCTCTCAAAAATCAAGAGTTTACTATATTTCATGTCTCTATCATTCTCTGGACAAAACTCCAACTAAGTTCTTATTTCAATTTTTAACTAGCAATTCCAACCTCTATCATCCTGAGACCCTTGGCATCTAAGAGAAGCAGGAAGCACTAAATTGCCAGGCCCCAATAAAAGTTGCAAACATCTCCCCAATACAACAGGGACAAAAATGTGGGGAAAGGGGAAGAGAGAAAGTAATACCTTCCTTGGAATGAAAGCCTCAGGCCTACAGTGCACAGGCCTGATTAGTAAATGGAAATTCTAGATAGCCTCTGAATAGAATCCTTTTCCACCTTTCAAATAATTTATAGCTTAATGTCAGCTAAACTTAGTAACTGCTCCCATTTGTCTATGGCAAGGAGATTCTTGGCTGGCTTTCCATGGTCATTACAGGCCTTCTCGTAGATCCTTGAAATATGATGTGGCCATCAAAATGTCAGCACTTACCTGTTGCCCACACTCTGGACACATGGTACAGTTCCTCGGTCAGTGGCTGACAACATGAGGAAACAAGACCAGCTAAAGATATGATTGAAGAACAGACACCTGGCAATTCATTTTCAATATTATTAGCTAATAACGATAATGATGGCTAACTCCTTGCCACATCAAGAACTATCTAAAATAGCAGTCCTACACATAGCAATCACACATAAAGGTGGAAAAGCAGCATTAATAAACAGGACCATTCAAGTAGTATAGCAACAGAAATTCTGCTGATGAAAACTCCCAAACTTAGAAATCTTCAAAGATTTCCTAATTCTAACTAAATTAAGGAGAATAATAGAATTTTAAAGCTGTAAGGAAACAAGCACTCATCCAGCCCATTTCCTATTGTATTTATGTGTGTTTGTATTTGTATGGAGGAGAGATTGTGACACTCAAGACCACACCAAATTATGACAAATTCCAGCTATATCTCAAATCTTTAGATTTCTAGTTAGGTCTCTTTTTACTATATGCAGTGAGCTTCCTCAGTTGGCATTTAAGGCCTTCCACAACACGAGATCAACCTATTCACCCTTTTTCCCCACCAGATTCCTTATGCTTCTCCAAATCCTGGCTATCCTTATCTCCATCCTTTTGACAGGAATGGACTCCTTTTACCCTTTACCTAAACAGCACAGTACCTGACACTCATATGACAATCTCTGTATTCTACGAGGCACCCAAAAGTGCCTGGCATATAAAAGACATTCAATAAAAACTTACTGAAATGACTATTCTCTCTAGGAGACAAACAGTTGAAAGGACTTCAACTTCTAGTGCTGGGAAAAAGATACTGACCACAGTTAGAAGCAGAGTGCCTCTAGATAGTATCTCTTGATACTATTTCACTAAGGTGACCAATTATGAAGTAAACACTTCCTTAGGCATGTGGGACAATTCAGAAAAAGGGAAGTTTTAATGCCAGATTAGGGGTCACATGACAACTCAATCATTTTATAAGTGAAAGAAAATGAAGTGCAAAAGGGTAAAGTTACTTGCCCAAATTCACAGATTTAGAATATAATAGCTCCCTTTGAGATTCTGATGAGATATGGATCTTCTCCCCAGAAAAATGTGTGTATATGTATTTGTTTATGTGTATATATATGTATATGATTAAATAGAATTCTGCATATAATTTCGAGGAGTTCATCAATCTCTTAAAGTTGATTCTTAAACCCCAGAATAAAATACCGGATCTCAATCCTCCTTGAACCAATCTCTTGTATACAATTTTACAAATTTACTTATAACCACATAAGAACTTTTTCTTATACCTAATTCCAATTTGAAGACATATTCCTGAATTCTAATATTTTTCTTTATTTTATTTTACCCTTCTCTGAAATTTTTTCAGTTTTTTACATCTTTCTTAGATACCACAACAAGAACCACATAAGGTATTCAAGATGCTGGCATGCTATAATTTTGTTTTCAAAATTCTGTAGGATGAGGGTCATTTTATACAAGTCTTTAGCTATACAGCAAATACGAAGCCAATATATTCGGAGAACATCTCCTTTCTGTGTCAGAATATAGACTATAAAAGATCAATGAATTTTAAAAATAGTTTAGATTTTTCCCCTTAAGTATACACTGGCTTAAACTTAAACCTCATGTACCATTTTCCTGCATTTTTATAGTTATTTTATTTCTATTAGAAGAACTCAACTATATGTGAAGAAAGAGACCTCATTATTACATGCTTTCTAAAGGCAGTGGCTTTGGAGTTAAAAAAAAAAAAAAAAATCTAGATTTAAATTCCATTCTAGTGTGACCAAGGCAGATAAACTCTAAATTTCAGTTTCTGTACCTATAAAATGGATATTTTAAAAAATCTTACCTCATTGACTTGTTTGAAGTATAAACAATGTATACAAAATATTCAGGTAAGGATAGCTAAGAAAATTGAGGAAGTCAAGTACTGAGAGGGGCTTGTTTTATATATTAAAATGTATTATGTAACAACAATAATATTAGAGAGAATTCAGAGTACTTGGTACAAAATTGGATTAAATAATCATTAGGGCCAATGGATGTGTCATGATGATGGGAACGAGTGTTGTTGGGGGGGGGAGAGGGGGGGTGGGGGGGGTGGGGTTGAATGGGACCTCACATATATATTTTCAATGTAATATTATTACAAAGTCAATAAAAAAAAAATCAAAAAAAAAAATCATTAGGGTCCTTCACAATATTAATGCTATGCCTTAGCTTGAGGAACCTTAAGGTTGTATAGTGTAAGTTGCCTGAATGTTTGGCAGGAGGAGGCTTAGAGACACCCTATCCTTAAGCTGTCCTCAGGTGTAGCAGTATCTATATGGAAACACTCTAAATTATTCTTTAGGGAGCTGAAGGAGTAGAGTCATCAAGATTTTTTTTAAGATCTCAGGAAGGCTGTATAAGGCTATTCTAGGAGAAATCTGCATAGATATTAAAGTCATTTTACACCAGGATCATTTATGGTCTTTTTAAAATTCTATTTCTTTAATGTTTTAAACCATTGTCCTAACCAACTATTCTTAGCATAACTAAGAAGGAAACAAAAAAACAAAATCAAAACAACAGTTTGATCACATTGACACTTCTCACAGTCAGAAAAGAAAGACTCACAGCAATCAATGATTTAGCCACATATGTACCATAAACAAGCTATCAAAGAACAAACTGAATGCTAGTGCTTTTCTCAAAATTGAATGTCACTGATGTAGAGAAAGTAGGAAAAATTAAGTCACTCCAAAACCAAAGCCCTATGCCAGGAACCCCAAACATTCCTTTATTCTGTTCCCTGAACTCCAATGTCATTAGTTAAAATAAAGACAATTCACAGACCCGTAAGTGCAAACTAGCACAACAGTCCCTGTGAGGTCAGAATCCTTTTCCTTTTGTTGTTTTCTTTTTAAGATTTTTAAGATTTATTTATTTATCCCTCCCCCCCGCCCCCGTTGTCTGCTCTCTATCCATTCGCTGTGTGTTCTTTTGCATCCGCTTGCATTATCCGGCAGCACTGGGAAACTGCATCTCTTTTTTGTTGTGTCATCTTGCTGCGTCAGCTCTCCGTGTGTGCAGTGCCACTCCTGGCCCGGCTGTGTTTCTTACATACGGGGCAGCTCTCTTTATGGAGTACTCCCGCGTGGTACAAAACTTGCATGCATCAGCACTGCGCGTGGGCTTACCACATAGGTCAGGAGGCCTGGGGATCAAACCCTGAACCTTCCATATGGTAGACAGATGCTCTATCAGTTGAGTCACATCCGCTTCCCAGAATCCTTTTCCTTTTTTTTTTTTTAAGATTCATTTTTTTATTTCTCTCTCCTTCCCCCCCCCCCCTCGCCCCAATTGTCTGCTCTCTGTGTCCATTTCCTGTGTGTTCTTCTGTGTCCACTTGTATCCTTGTCAGCGGCACCGGGAATCTGTGTTTCTTTTGGTTGCATCATCTTGCTGCATCAGCTCTCCATGTATGCGGCATCATTCCTGGGCAGGCTGCACTTTTTTCGCACTGGGTGGCTCTCCTTACAGGACACACTCCTTGCACGTGGGGCTCCCCTACGTGGGGGGGGACACCCCTGCATGGCACGGCACTCCTTGCACACATCAGCACTGTGTGTGGGCCAGCTCACCACATGGGTCAGGAGGCCTGTAGGTTTGAACCCTGGACCTCCTGTGTGGTAAGCGGATGCTCTATCAGCTGAGCCAAATCCTCTTCCCTCCTTTTACTTTTTTTTTTTAAAAGATTTATTTTTTTAAATTTATTTCTCTCCCCTGCCCTACCCCCCCCCCCAGTTGTCTGCTCTCTATGTCCATTAACTGAGTGTTCTGTTGTGACCGCTTCTATCCTTATCAGTAGCACCGGGAATCTGTGTTTCTTTTTGTTGTGTCATCTTGTTGTGTCAGCTCTCCGTGTGTGCGGCACCATTCTTGGGCAGGCTGCACTTTCTTTCACGCTGGGCGGCTCTCCTTAGGAGGCACATTCCTTGCATGTGGGGCTTCCCTATGCGGGAGACACCCCTGTGTGGCAGGGCACTCCTTGTGCGCATCAGCACTGTGCAAGGGCCAGCTCCACAGGGGCCAAGGAGGTATGGGGTTTGAACTGCGGACCTCCCATGTGGTAGGTGGATGCCCTATCCATTGGGCCAAGTCCGCTTCCCTCCTTTTACTTTTAATTCAAGTTCTGAGCTTCTATACAAGAAAACCAACCTACCTGGTGGAAAATTCAAGGCTTCCTTTTAGAGCCTCCTTTTTACTGCAAGTACATATAATGCCAGGGTAACCTTAATATTTTTTTTTTAAAGCTCTTGAATGAAGTTTGCTCTACTACTGTCACTGTCTAACCCAGACACTGGCTGGCAGGAGGAAATGGCCCTGGAAGCCACAGCTGTTATAAGGACCAGCTAACATCTTCCAAGTATGAGAATTACTTTCAGCTCCTTCTTTGATCAGAGTTTGCTCAATCCAAATTTCAGATCTAAACTAAAGCCGTGAAAGGAGTTGTAGCTTCCGAGACCAAAGCTATTTCTTTGAAGAATAATGTCAAGTGAACTGTACATGCAGCCAGATAAGAAGCCTGTTGCAAGGTACTCCAGAAATGCTAGGCCTAATCTTCCTCTACTTTCCAGAAGAACACAAGCTCTTTGCCAAGTCATGTGAAAAAATATACTCCATCTGACTCACAGTATTTCATTTTTCTAATTATTGACTGTACCCATGCAGATGGTGTGAAAATTTACTCCATCTTCCTTTCAATGAATTTCACTACATTTAATATCATACTTTCAAAAATACTGATAAAAATGACAATAAATAATGATAATAAAAACATCAACCATTTAGTTATTGCATACTATATGTCAAGTAAAATATCTTTACTTACAGTATCTTATTTTTACTCTACACAATCACTTTATGAGAAAGGTTTTATTACTGACCCATCTAAAATTTTAAATTTGTTTTAAAAATTTAACAAACAGTAAATTGCTTTTGTGTGTGTGTGTATTGCTCTATTAGTTTGAATACATGTATAGAGTCATGTAATCATCATAGTGAGGATACTCAACAGTTCATTTACCCCCAAAAATTCATTCTTACTACCCCTTTGTAATCACACCCTCCCCCAACCTCTAACCTCTGACAACCATGATCTATTCCTCATCCCTGGATTCTTTCACTAAGCATAATGGCTTTGAGAACCATCCAAGTGCTTATATGTAATCAATAGTTCATTCCTTTTTATCACTGAGTAGTATTACTTATTGTCCCCATTTTATAGAATAAGGCACCTGCGGCTTAGAAAGTTTAAGTAACCTGCTTAAGGTCACCAAGATGGGGCCAGAATTCAAACCCAGATCTGCATGGCTCTAAAACCTTTACCACTATGCTATACTGACCCTTTTAACCTAGGCTTTCAGAATCCACGAAACAGGTTTAAAGAGCAAAAGAAATGAGAGCAGATAGCACACAAAAAAGCCACAAGGGGGGGATAAAGAAATGAATCAGTCTCCTGTTTACCAAAAGGAAGGCTGGAAAGAGTTGTTTCACTTTGTTTTAAGGAGGGACTGGGGATTGAACCCAGGACCTCATACAGGGGAAGTAGGTGCTCAACCACTGAGCCACATGGGCTCCCCTGAGTTGTTTTTTTTTTTTTCATTTGTTTTGCTTGTTTTTTTTTTTTTTTTTTTTTTTAGGGGGCACTGGGAACTGAGCCCCAGGACCTTCCCATTTGGGACGCTAATGCTTAACCACTTGAGCCACATTCACTCCCTGGAAAGAGTTTGTGAAGACTTCTATCAATGATTTCAGAGCTCTCAAGAGGGAATAATACAGTGGGTAAGAAGAGAAGCTATAAAACATGAGGTAGACCTAGGCTTAGAATCCCAGGTCTGTTACTTGTGCATGTGACCTTACACAACAGTTTTTCATTTTATTTTTTAAAGGTTTATTTATTTCTCACCTCCCCCCACCCCCCCATTGTTTGCACTGGCTGTCTGCTCTATGTTTGGTTTTTTTTTTTCAGGAGGCACTAGGAACCAAACCCAGGACCTCCCATGAGGGAGGGAGGCTCCCAATCACTTAAGCCACCTCCATTCCCTGCTTGTTGTGTCTTTCCTTGTGTTTCCTCACTGTGTCTCTTTGTTGTGTCATCTCACTGCGTTAGCTTGCCATGATAGTCTGTCACGTCAGCTTGCTGTCTTGCTCATCTTCTTTAGGAAGCACCATGCCAGGAACTGAACCCGGGACTTCCCATGTGGTAGGTGGGCTCCCAACTGCTTGAACCACATCCACTTCCCCAATAGTTCTTCACTTTTGGAACAATTTCCTCTTTCTATAAAATGGGGTTAATATTATCTCCCTGAGAGTATTCTTGGAAGGATTAAAGGAGATATGTAAAGTTCCTGACACACAATCATATTATCCCCAATTCTGAATTTTAAATAGCATCAAAAAAGTCCATGCCAAACAAAATATCGAAATATACAACGCAGTATTTATTAAACTCTGAAAGATGTAGAAGGAATGGACCCTGGCTACAAGGTATTATATTCTAGCTAAAGAGATGAACACTTTCCTAAAAATAGAATGGATGTCATTATATAATACAATACTAAATTGTGTGGCTGAATCTATAAATGAAATATACAGATAAATTCAATTTTATTTTAGCCAATAGCTTCAATTTTCTATTAATTTTTTTTCTTTTTTCTTTCAGAATCAAGACTCAGGTATGGAATCTACCAGTCTTCTAGTCAGAACATTCCCCAGGCATAGATGAGATAAGGGCAATGTCTGTAATGTATTTTATATTTGAATGTGGTTAAAAGCAGGAAATTGGGTTTTACATGTTACTAGAATAAAAAATTTAAAAAATAAACAATGGAGGGAAGCAGCTGTGGCTCAATCAGTTGGGCTCCCGTCTACCATATGGGAGGCCCTGGGTTGGCATCCTGGGGCGTCCTTGTGAAGGCAGGCTCGCCCACAGCTGTGGAGAGCCACTGACCTGGGCGCTATGGAGTGCCGCCTGGCTCGCAAGTGCTACGGAGCACTGCCCAGCCTGCAAGTGCCATGGAGAGCCAGCTCAGCAAGGTGACACAGTAAAAAGGGAGACAGGCAACAACACAGAAGAGAGTACAATGAACAGACACAGAGACCAAAACAAGCTGCAAGGGGGGGGGAGATAAATAAAAAAAAAAATACAGATACAGAAGAATGCACAGCAAATGGACACAGAGAGCAGACAGCTCGCAAAAAAGCCACGGGGGGGGGGGGGGGGATAAAAAAATAAAAATTAAAAAATTAAAAAATAAACAAAAAATAAACAGTGAAACTGTACAATAGAGTGAACCCTAAGTTAAACCAAGGACTATAGTTAAATAATTACAATTATAAAAAGGTGTTTTCATCTATTGTATCAAATGTCCCACACCAATGCAAGGTGTTAATAGGGTGGTACATGGAAATTCTGTATTTCATGCATGATTGTTCTGTAAACTTACAACTTCCATTTAAAAAACAAAACAAAACAAAATCTTCTGGTTCTAACTGTTTCACTCCAAGTATCTGCTTCTTTCAAAATGGCAACTATTTGTTCTAACAATTTTTGACACCGGAAAGGAAAAAAATACATAAAAGGCCTGAGTTCTGTGCCACTTGAGGAGTGACTGTTCTAATAAAATTTCCAGGTTCTTTAGGAAAACAGGTCTTCTTCAAAAGGGTTACGAACTAAGGTCCAAAAGAACTTAAACTCTGTCCGAAGGAATTCAGTAAGATCATCTTTTCCTCCTGTCTCTAGGTTTGTTTGAGAGGGAAAATAGATAAACAGGAGTAGGGTAGGAAGATAAAAAAGAAGAGAATAAGCTAGCATGGTGGAAAAACTATTCAAATTTATCTACGAGAGTACATTCTATCTTCTTCTGGTGCTTTCTATAAATCCTCTTCCCCCAACTGATGTTCACTATGTTCATCTTTGCCAGTATAGAAATAGCTCTTTGAAAGCCAGCTCATATTTATTAGGATTTTAAATTAAGCATATAAATAAAACATGTAAAACGAGACTCCCCAAATCCTTATTTCCCAATTTGACCTGGGAGTAAAACCTAGTGACAGCATAGCAAAGCATCTTATCAAAGCTCTGTCACAGCTACTTAGCAATATATTCTGCAGAGCTGGAAAGTCTGTATATCCATACTGCTGGTTTGCTGCTCTGGACTTGAAGAGATACATTTTTAAAAATTAAAAAATTAAAATGTATACACAGGAGTTTTTAGTAGGATTCAAATCTTATTTAGAGATTAAATAGAATGAAGGAGTTCATTTTTTTAAGTCCTGCCCCAGCTTAAGTTTTACTTGCATAAGCTCTGCAATTCCTTATCATCCTAGGAAATATAACTATCCCTAGGTATGAACTTCTACCAGGTTTTAAGGCTGAATCTCTTATCCCTATCACCTTACAAAAAGAGGGAAGCCAAATCTCCAGTCAATATTCTAAAAACAAATACCTAATATTAGGAAACAGGAGAAAACTGCCCAGACAAAACCAGAACCCTTTTTTTTTATTATTAAAGTTCATTGGGCAATTTTCTCAGAAGAGGAAGCAATGGATGGGGAATCAAGAGACCTCAGTTCTAGCTTCCCCACTAATAAGCTTTGGGATCTTGATCTAAACATAACCTCTTTGGGCCTTAGGTCTTCCATAAAATGAGAAGGTTAGAATGGATTCTGGAGTCACAAACTGTAGGTCAGATAAACATATTTGGTCTGGTCCACAGATGCCAGATGCATTTTGTTTAGTGTGTTCTGTGAGTTTTGTTTGTTTTTTTATAGCAAAAAATGAAAATAACTGAAACCACATTTTAGAATGAGATGTTATCTACTACTTAAGAATATGTAAAAATTTACTTAACTGAATATACAAATAAATATTTAACAGAATATACTAAACAAATAGTTATAGTAATAAATATTTAACTGAGTACACTATTAAGGTCTAGTGATAACCCTTAATTAATATAGCTAATAGAACTGCCTATGCTCTAGCCTGATCTGTATTTCTTTCCTCCTTATTCTAACGGTCCTCTTTTAAGGGGATAAAAAAAGTTCTAAAACATGTAATTCTTTAAAAAAAAACCATTTATTATGAAAAAATTAAAAACTATACAAAAGAAACTAGGCTAACATAATGAACCTCCATGTGCTCCAAAGCCAATCTATTAGCAACTCAGGACTAATCTTGTTTTTCTTATCCCTCCTCTCACTCCCATATTATTTTCAAGCAAATCCTACACATGGTAGCATTTTTGTCATCTTTAACATAACCATAATACCATTATCACATCTAAAAAAGTAATATTGCCTTAATATAAAATTTTAGTCAGTGCTCAATTTGCAATTATTCAATTTCTATAACTGTCATACACTTTTAAAACTAGCTTGTTTGTATGAATCAGAATCCAAATAAGGCCCATTTATTGCAACTGTTTGATACATGCAGAGTTAAAAACTGAATTGATGCTTAAGGGATTGTTTTGGTGGTGGTGATAGCACAATATTGAAAATGTAATTAATGCTACTGAACTGTACACTTAAAAATGTTTAAACTGGCAACAAAATAGATAAACAAGTAAATAAATACAAATAAAAAGGTCTTTTAAAATGTATTAGGCTTGAAATCTGGCTTAGATGCAAATTCAGACTCTGCCACTCACTAGCTCTCTGACCTTACGTAATACTGCTTAACCTCTCTGAGTCTCAATTACCTCATCTTCAAATGGAATAACTAAAATGCTTATCTTATTTTATTATTGGGAAGATTAGATGAAATAATTATTCCAAGAACGTATAGCACAGTGCTTGGCACAGAGTAACATTCAAAAAATACTATTATCATCCCTCCTACCACAAAAAAAAAAGCTATTGAATTGTACATTTAAAAATCAAATGAAGTTTGAGAATATTTCAAAATAAAAAGTTTAAGGAAAAAAAGGTTTTAATGGCAAATTTTTTTTTTTTTTAAGATTTATTTTTATTTATTTAATTCCCCTCCCCTCTCCCGGTTGTCTGTTTTCTGTGTCTTTTTGCTGCGTCTTGTTTCTTTGTCCGCTTCTGTTGTCGTCTGCGGCACGGGAAGTGTGGGCGGCACCATTCCTGGGCAGGCTGCACTTTCCTTCGCGCTGGGTGGCTCTCCTTACGGGTGCACTCCTTGCGCGTGGGGCTCCCCTACGCGGGGGTCACCCCTATGTGGCAGGGCACTCCTTGCCCGCATCAGCACTGCACATGGGCCAGCTCCACACGGGTCAAGGAGGCCCGGGGTTTGAACGGCGGACCTCCCATATGGTAGACTGACGCCCTAACCACTGGGCCAAAGTCTGTTTCCCTAATGGCAAATTTTATGGTGTGTGTGTGTATGTGTGTATGTATGTCACCACAATTTAAAAAAACTGAATAGAATATCTTTAGATGGGAGTAGCTTTCCAGTTTGCCACAGTCCACATTATTCCCTATTCTCTTATTCATTTAATTTATCTGCCAGTCCCTTGAAGTTTTTTGAGTTTGGATGTCTGAATGATCTGACATCTTTTCCAGTACTAAGATATCTTGGCTAGTGTAAACATTAAAGAGAGAGAGAACAAAAACAAGTGGAATATCAAGTTTAAACTGAAAAATCAAGAAGTAGCAATATAAGCTTCTTACTTAGAACTATGGAAGTAAATGCCCAAAGACTCAGCTAAAAGAAATGGAACAAATTGCTTCTGCAGAGTAGACATGACAGAGAGGCAAGGTATTGGAGCACTGTGAGTCCACATGTAAGGAGAATGTCTACCTCACAGGACTGTTGTGAGGCTTAAATTAAATACATTTATACATCTTCATAAAAATTAGTGTATAAGATGTAAGGTATTTTAATGAGTAAAAACTTAGAAATCAAAATGGAAGCAATTTATTTGGCATTAGTGCAACACTGTTCATTTGCAAGAATTACTGAAAATATTACTTAAGAAATAACAAGGTCTTAGAATTATTCACTTGAAACTAAAAGACCATTACAAGAATACAAGACAAGCTTGATTATCTGGCAATTTATATGGAAACTGGTCTAACTGGAAAATAGAAAGACAAAGAGAAATTGTAAAGCTGTGTATGATGGTTCAGTTAGACGATTACAAAATATGTAGACGCAAAGATGGTGTATTTTCTTCTTGAAATTACAGGCTATAATAGTTCAGCATCAAAATTTTCAGTACAAATGAACTATAATGACATTCATACAGAATAGAATCCTTCAGAAAGTATTTCTAAACCTGTCTTTAGGATGAAACTAAAGAATCTGAGAGATCATTTGGTCCAATTTCTCATTTTAGAGAAGGAAACAGAGCTCAAAGAGGAGAACATGAAAAACTAGGATGTAAGAAAAAGTTCTAGGAGTCTGAGCCCCTAGTTCTCTGCAAGGAACCCAATGAGTATGACTGGACATGGCAGTCTATAATAGAGGTAAAAGAGGACCCATGTCATTGGTAAGGAGAATTACATATGCTGGATTACTAGATCCTCTTTCACGTAGTCAATCTGTCCTAGGTATGGGCCATGGCAAAGGGATACAGGGTCTTTCACTGTTTAGAATTCCACTTTCTTCGTCAGGAAGCTGGATATAATGTCTAGTTAAACAAGTCCCCAGACTAAGACTTTTCGCCCAGTCATCTCACTCTAAAAGAAATGAGAAAACAAGAGGCAGAGCTGAACTAGTATCAGCACTTTTCACTTTTCTGATTACTGAAAACAGTAAACAGTAACATTTTCTTCATAGATCCTAACGCCTCCTCTCCATGGCCAAACAGTAAATAACTCAAGGAAGAGAATAAAAGTGACCTAATTCCTATTTCAAAATACAAAGCTAAACCTTAGGTTATTTATAGGACTGGTGTCACTTGTCCTTATTTCCCCTCTTCACATGTTGGATTGCCGGCTCTCCACACTGGGAGGCTTCCATGTACACTCTGAGTCAAAGGCTCACACAGGACCTTTTATTTCTGCACTTCTAAATGCAAAAAACTAGTTGATGCCCAAGTATCTCCCTGTAAGGATCAAAAGTATCAATATCTAGCTTGGTTTGAAAGAGCCCATAGTAATAGGAAAACAACAACAACAAAACGCTGGCAATGTGTATGAAGAATATAAAAAAGCTTTATCAAAAACAAAAAAAAACAAAAAAAAAAACCTATACAGATCTGAAAGGCTGATAGAAACCTGAAAGGACAATATACAATTTCTGTTAAATAAGTAGCCAAGAGTTAAGAACAGATAATCCACATAGGGGAAAAACTCTAATAGCAAAACACTTACGAAAATGCTATTAATTACAGAAATGTAAAACAAACTATAAAGGTATCATCTTATCACATAAATTAGCAAAAATAAACAGAAAGTAGAAAACTCAATACAGAATATATATATACAGCTATAAAACACTCTAAATAAGCTCTGGATTCTAATTCAATGTATTATTATATTGTCTTTAAAGATGATAAATATATAGGTAAATGCATGGAAAATTCTGCATGAAATTATGCTAAATGAATAAAGGGAACACAAAAATAATATGGCATATGATTAAACTGAAGTTTATGTTTATATAATGATAAGGAATAGAGGTCAGAGACCTAGATAAACTGATTTTATGGTGAAAATGGTTTTTGTTTTGTTTACCTGCTTTGTTACTCTTATTTATATTATTCTATAGAGTTAGTTAAACACAAAAAGCACTCAACGCATTTTCCCAGGTGAACTCTCTACTAGGCCAGTCAATGGCTACAAGAATATGAGGCCAGAGTTCATTAAGAGGTTCAAGCTGTTTACTAGGAAGCCAAAGATGCTCTGGAATTTTTGAGAAAGTAAACTCCCTAATTTAATCTCCCAAAAGCTGAACAAGTTCAATCTCACAACAGGGTTTCATGTTAGCAGGTCTAGAGTTTGGTATATTGCCAAAGTAGGAGAAAGATAGGAAAGGTGTCAATGTAATAGCAGAGCTGGAATGGTCACCAAACAGGGAGGCAGGACAATGTCCCTGGTTAGTTTCAGAATCCACCTGTGCATTCCTCATCATTGTGACTATAGACCTGCTTGTCCTGGGAAGGTGGAGAAAAGCAAACAATTCCTCAGGCTATTATCTGATTGGTAGACAAAGACCAGATGAATCTTTTAAGTGACAGACAAGTAATTTTTATGTATCTCCCAAGCATTACTTTTATTTCCATTTCAAAGCTCTTGGATAGAATTCAAGAAGAGCTCACTTCCATATACCTCAATCTAGGGTATCCACAGTAGCCCCATAATTCTCATCACTCTAATCCATTTACACCAATTTTTAGAAGAACAGTGGTCAGTGGATTGAGGAAGCACAAAGGATTACCTGAATGGTATTGAGAGGTTTTCATGAAGAGAGGGCTCCTTTGGTCAGTTGTCATGGATGTCCTGGTAGAAGGATGAAAGGGAGGGAGAAAGGGAGGGAAGGAGGAATCCTGTTTACTGGCTTGCTTTAGAAAAATAGAGTTTTTATTAGTGTATAAGACTGAGGTGGCAATTGAAGAAAAAGAGACTCACGTGTTGAAGCAGTATTCACATACATATTTGCCATATACATCCTGGATAATTTCAGAGATAGGAGAGTTTGGGAGAAGGCAGGGAGAGAGGGCTGAGTGAGAAGAACAGAATTTTTCAGGTAAAAATATCAATCGCTAAGTCCAAGTAAACATCTAAAATTTTCCTTTTAACTTCTTGCATAATTAGCCTTCAAGATGACCCTCAATGATCTCCCCAATGATTACACCCTGTATAATCCCCTCTCATCATCTACAGGGTTGGTATGTGAGACCAATATAATATGGCAGAAGTGCTGGTAATATTACTTCCAAGGCTAGGTCATAAAACATAGTGTGTCTACTGTCCTTTCTCTTAGATCACTCACAAATTCCAAGTCATGAATTGCCTTATAGAAAGGCCTAGAGGTGAAGAACTAAGACCTCTGACCAAAAGCCGTTGAATGAGCTTTGAAATGGATCTTCCATCCTAGTACAGTCTTCAAATGACTGAAGTTTAGGTTGAGGGTTTCTTGAGAACCCCTCAGCCAGCCAGAATCACCTAGCTAAACTGCTCCCAGATTCCTGGCCCTTAGAAATAGTACAAAACAATAAATGTTTGTGTTTTTTTTTTAAGCTGCTAAATTCTGGGATAATTTATTACACAGAATAACACAATAACCTAATATCTAAACAAATTTGGTGGGGAACTGTACCATGTGGCAATATCATAATTCCATCTACTGAGTGAGGAAAAGAATCACCTTCAAATTAAAAGTGGTCTTTGCCAAAGATACCACTAAAAGCTATAGAAGTATAAAGGGTCTCCACTAGAGGGAATGAACCACCCTTCTCCTCCAACACTAATTTTAATATTTTACAGTCAGAGAGGCCCCACTGGAAGAATCCAATATAGTCCCCCTTCCACTATATTTTCTAGCCTGAAGTCATTAGATAGTGGAGACACAGAGTTAGTTAAGGGTAGGTTCCACATGGAAGGCAGCCACAATGAGGGTGTCATCCCATATCAAAGCAGTCAAGGGTTAAAGTTGAGGCAGCAAATTTATCCCCAGAGATACAAGCCTGATACTAAGCTGAGATTCACAAGAGTCTCCCTGAGTTTTCCTTACCTCTCAATGCTGGGATAACTGATGCTCACTGAATGCCGATATTTGTATAAATAAAAATGAAGGGATTTAGCAAATCTTGTTCCTGCACACAGTTGTCAAAAAAAATCTGACCTTTACAACAGGAAAAAGAGGGGGGATTTAAAGATTTAAAAAAGAGGCAGTGACTGTCTGCTGTATAACAAACCTTTGAAAAATTATGAAGCAGTGAAAATCCCCTACAGGTCCCAACAAAATGTGTCCAATTTGCATTCCAGCAAAGCTTTCCATACATACCATTTGGCTCCTGCTTGTACTTCCAGGCAAATAAATCCCAAGGAATAATACCACAGGGACCTAAGTCTGATCTGTGATATATTACTGCTCCACAGCTCCAGACCAGGCTCCACAAACTGCCTTTTTGGTTCCAAATAACTAAATCAGAATCATCCTGATAATCTTTGAAAACAGGGAATGTGAGGAGTGGTTTAATGAATGTTACAACTCAACCTATAATAGCTATGGTACATTACTGGAAGAGAGAGAGGGAAAAAAACCCCTCATGCTTTTACATCCCCAAATCCTCAAGACCAAATCCAGATATACCTGTCATTCACTACACCTGACTAAAAAGCACAATTTTGATCAAATGGTTAAGGATGTACTAACAAACCCAACACCAACGTGTGTGTGTGGAGGGGGGAGAGGGATTCAGTAATGACTATAATTTTAAGCTTACTTTGAAAACTGGTCCAAACTTAAGTTAAAAAAACAAAACAAAACAAAAACACACTGAAATACACTCTAATTTAAAATATTGCAAGGAAAAAACACAGCAAACACATTATAATAGAAAAAAAAACCACTTTTCTAAAAAGTTAAAAAAATTCCTACCACCCAACACATAAATTGGTGAAAGAAAACTGAGAGGTTCAGGTGTCCTAGGCTGCAGAATTAATTTTCTCCTTTCACAAGAAAATAATTTTCACAAAAGGAAAATAAATCTAGACAAGATACACTAAAACCATAGTAACTATTACTAGAAAATTATAAAATATGTAGATTTAAGAAGTGGAAATTGATTAAGCTAAGAAAGAGAAGAGTAAGAAAAAGCCACTTAAGAGATCAATAATTTGAAATAGAAAACACAAAAAATTAGAAACCACTCTGCTGGCAAGCAAAAAGATTGGAACATCAGAGTCTTAATATCTGTATATCATTCATATAAGTAGTACTAAAGCAACAACTGAAATAGGTTTACACAGCAACTTAAAAAGAACCAGTCATTCATCAGAAATTATAGTTAACGCCATTTCCAAGATGTTATTCTGCAAACAGGAAGATAAATCGGCAATTCGCAAGCAAACTGAGCCTCCTATTTAGTCAGCAAGACCCAGCCCATTGCTTGGTCCAGGATTCTGATAGATGAAACAAGAAATATCCCCTCTACTCCCAATATCCAAAGTGTAACAGACACTCTCTTCACCCCTAAGTCATGTTTCAATTCTGTCTAGGCAACCTGTATCAGCTATAATCACTGTATAGATTTTGGAAGAAAGTCATTCTCTGGTATAAAAGCTAAAATTCTAATACTTTTAGTTGGCTCAGAAGAGCCATCTAGATACTTCAGGAGAGAAACATGCCAGGAGATCCAGGAGTGGAAGGAGCTTTATCATTAAAGTCTCATCTAGTCTCAAAATCTTTTTTGAAGCTATAACCAAAAACTGTTGGTGAAGATGTGCAGAAATTGGAACCCTCATGCTTGACTGGTGGGAATGTAAAATGGTGCAGGCACTGTGTATAAGTTTGGCAGTTCCACAAAAAGTTAAACATAGAATTACCATATGACCCAGTAATTCCATTCCTAGGCATGTACCCAATAGGACTGAAAACAAATACATGTACATGTATGTTCATAGAAGCATCATTTACAATAGCCAAAAGGTGGAAACAGTCTAAATGTCTATCAATGGATGACATTCTTGAAAATGAAAGTAAATACTCTCTTTTCTCTAATTCTACTTTATTTTTCTAAAGTGCTTTTAAAAGGATATGAGTTTCCCTTCTGGGAAATCATAATTGAGTTCCAGTTAAAACCTGTGGTACCAAAAAACTACTCTAGTTTTTATAGAGACCAGAAGTCACTCTTCAGTCTATAGTGTGAGGAGACATTGAGTTCTTGCAAAAATGAAATACCTAGTAGCTCTCCACTCACCAAAATTGGTTACCCTGAAGAAGAATTGTCAATGGGTCATCTCTGTTTGCACTCCCATGGTTCTTTGGAGGCTTGCTGAACGTTAGCTTCTTCAGCCTGCTACAAACTTCTCCTTGGAGAGCCCTACATTTGCTGAGAACTGATGAAGATTTCATTTCATACTAGACTGCGGTAAGGAAATCTCCCATCCTTCATCACAGCTCAATGCAGAGTCCTTTGAAAATGCAGGTTCTTAGTTCATTTTCTCCTGTCTTGCATTCCCAATGAGAGACCCTCCCCTACTACATGACAGCTTAAATCTAACCAACAGGATATTCTGGTAGCACACTGAGTAGTCATTCTTCATGTTATCCCTTGATTGTTCACATTTTCTCTCTCAAATTGTTAGGGCAAAAGCATTTCAAAGTTCTGTAGTGCTTAATATGTGTTGCAATCCTTGCTCCCATCAAATAACCATCAATCCTCCAGGCAAGAGCCTTCAATCACCTATGCCCTTAATTTAAAGACTTTCATAATTTCTCCCCTGGCCCCATCTCACTCCATGATATTATGTGTATCTTTCTGAACTTCCTAAAGTTCTTCCTCAGTGGTTTCCTCATTGCTATCCCCACAGCTGCCTTTTGGAGAAAAAGTCAGGCTTTTCTTGGTTTCAGAGTAAGCTAAAGAAGGTAATAATCACTGACTACCATGGGGTCCCAAACTGCCAAAATGGCATCTATGTTGACAGCCATATATCATAAAAACCTAAACTAAGAATTATTCCTCTTCGCATTCATTTAAAAAATAAACTGCTCTAAAAAACAGTAGTTGTTAATGGTATCAATAAATTGCTTACTCTCTGTCAGCTTAAGTTGGAACACTTTAAAAGTTACTCTTTAGGATCCAGGTACAATCCCTATGATTACTTCTCTAAAGAAGTTTATTATTATTGATATACATAGGAAGGATGTGCTATTCCCTCAAGATCTGATCAACTGTAACCCCTATAGTTTTCATCACCCTGAGTTGATCCATTTATAGTATCTAGGATCACTAGTAACATACTACTTTACCGTTTCTCATTCCTCTCCCACACTCATCCCTCTAAGTGCAAAGTTTAAAGCCAATAATTGCCATGTCTTGTTGGATTTTTAATTGTCTCAGCACTATAGGTCTGTGAACATTCTAATCCCAAGCCAAAACTTCAGCCTGCCCAACTAGACATTGGAACTAAAAAATCCAATGTGTTGGGAAGTAGATGTGGCTCAACTGATAGAGCATCCGCCTACCATACAGGAGGTTCAGGGTTCAAACCCAGGGCCTCCTGACCCATGTGGTGAGCTGGCCCACGTGCAGTGGTGCTGTGCACAAGGAGTGCCATGCCATGCTGGGGTGTCCCCAGCGTAGGGGAGTCCCATGCGCAAGGAGTGCACCTCCGCAAGGAGAGACGGCCCCATGCAAAAAAAAAGCTCAGCCTGCCCAGGAGTGGTGCCGCACACACAGAGAGCTGACACAGCAAGACGACAAAACAGAAAGAGACAAAGATTCTCAGTGCTGCTGACAAGAATGCAAGCAGACGCAGAAGAACACACAGTGAGAAATAAAAAAATAATAATAAACAAATCTTTAAAAAAAACGAAAACAAACAAAAAACAATGTGTTTTATTTCCAGAAAGTTGCCTCCATACATACAGGGAAGAGCCTGTTATGTTAGTGTGTGAGTCATGCTTTCAATGGGCCTTCCCACTGAACCTGGGTATCCATCAACAGGGAGCAGTAAGTAGTCTGAAGTATGCTGCTAGAGGACAAGGTCAACTGAACAGCCATCCCAGAATTCTTAGGGATCAGTTCCTTTGGTAGATATGGCAGAACCACGAAGAAAAAGGGGTTTCCCCATGGATTTGTGCTTAAAATAATAATGTTAATTTTTATCCAGGTAACACAGAAGGGTCTAAGAACAAGTAACCTATATTTACTTGTCTCTTGCATTCTGCAAATGGTAATGGTCCACCTGAAGGTTAGCTATTGTTCTGCCCTCATCCACACAAAAGGCAAATAGTCACTCCATTGCTTTTCTCTAAAACATAATTGTACTTTAATAGAAGCTTTCAATAACTGTGTGACCTTGAACATGTTACTTAACCTTTCTGGAGTCTGAATTTTATCTATAAAAGGGGGATACTAATAAAGGCCCAGTCTAGTTTGTAGGTTATTGTGAGACTTACATGGAAAAAAAAAAAAATATGCAAACTGCAGCAGCCAAGAGGCACCTAAGGAGACCTGAAGACTAATGTGGTATCCTAGATGGGATTCTGGAAGAGAAAAAGAAAGGTAAAAAACAGGGAAATATGAATTAAGTATGGGCTTCAAATAATAAAGTTTCAATACTGTTTCATTAATTTTTTTTTTGTTTTTTGGGGTTTTTTTTGGGGGGCTCATTAATTGAGACAAATGTATCATATTTATGCAAGATGTTATTAATAGGTGGGGAGTATATAGGAACTCTGTACTATCTTCACAACTTTTCTGTAAATCTAAATCTATTCTAAAATTAAAAGTATATTTAAAAATATTTTAAATAAGCAAAAGCATTCTATAAATTGCAAATTTCTAGTCATAAAATACGTAATTTAGATTTAGTCTCTTATGTGGATTGTTGGTCAGCAGGCATCTTAAGTAGTTTAGATAACAAAGATAGCTTGAAGAGTTAAGTTCTGGTGTGGAAAAGGCCTCAAGTCCAGTCCCCAGAAACATCCCAGCTGTTTCCTGCCAGCTGGTACCTCATGTCTGATCTCAATAGAGTTGATTTTCTTTGTATAATTATTTTTGCTTCTCGACCTGTCAGTCTTACTAAAAGACAGTTATTTTTTTAAAAAGAGGCTATAAGCAGGTATGTGCTTTAATGTAAGATTCTGAAGAGTGAACTGTAAGGCATGGGTATGGCTATTTATTAGATCCATTTCCTAACTGTCTGAAAGATCTGATTTCTATTCCCAACTTCAAATGTAGGAACAGACACCCAGAGACAGAATACAACAAGTGTACCCAAACCACTGCCAACTCCTGTTCTGCCATAAAAAAAAAAAAAAAAAAGAAGAAAGCAAGAGTCCCAGAAGTGCAGGAAATTGTTTCTCAGACGAAAGACAACACTTCCTTTCCCAGAACAATCCATCTCCCACACTGATATCCTGCTCCTGCTATATTTACCCAAACCAAATCTGCCGATGATATACTTCCAGCTGCACTCCCACCACATGGTCCTGTCACTCAGCCTGAACACTCAGAGGGGAATTGGTCCAGAGGACAGAGCCTAGAAATCACTACACACTAATCCATGCTTCCTCTGCTGCTCGCCTTCAGAGTAAAGTGAGACAAAATATGGACAGTATTACTCCCTGTTTATTTTGGAAGTGACTGAGGAGACAAGAGGTACTTCATTTTATATAGTTGCTAATTTTGACTGCTCTCATGGTAGCCAATGGAGAAGCCTGAACAATGAAAAGACTGAAATAGGAGGTTAAAAATAACTCTACTAATGCTAGCCAGCCAAAAAACTCACTTAATAGTCTCTTCCACTCTAGTCCATTAGAATTAACTATCTATCAAGTCACCTTATCATAGGGTAAACTCTTTAATTCTGGGTAGATGGATCCAAAGAACCAAGGATGGGACCATTTCATTCACCCTACTTCACTTTAACTCATAGAACACTCTACTGAAAGAAAAAACCCAAACACTGGATTGAGTGAAAGTAAATGCTAGAGCTGATACTGACACGCATTTTCCTATTTTAGCAGTTCTGTATTCTTGGTCCTTCCCTCCCACCCCAGCATCCCTAGCCAAGTCTTTTTCTTCTGCCACTTTCTGTTCATTTCTCTTTATTTTCTGCCTCTTTGGTTCCTTTTCTTTGCTTTCCCTACTTATCTGTCATTTTTATCATGGGCATAGTTCCCTCAGCAAAACATAATTGATAGCTGATAAGGCTTTCACTAGTAATGACCACATTATTAGTACACTCACACAGTAAATAAGAAGAGTCTGAGACTCAAGAGCAATATCTTTTTCTCCTTGCCTTTTCTTTTGCTTTTAAGGAAGCTCAGTCATGCATATAAATCAAAACAGGAATGAAAGGAAAGGAAAGGCAAAGGAAAGAGGGCAAAGAAACAAAAGGGAAGATGAGAAAAGGATGATAGGGATGAGAATGGGAAAATGCTTTCCCAACCTTTCATCTCATAAAGCTCCTGGATGGTGGGAATTTTCAAACTTTATACATTTAAAAAAGCTTAAGAGGAAGTTCTTAATGAGCCTAACCAAGCTTTTAAAACAGATTTGAAAATAAAAGTTGAAATAGGGTGGTGAATTCATAGCAAATCCTACTTATTAACAGGAGAGGGGGAAGAAAAGAAGGGAATTTGCTCCACATGGCTGTTCTCAGTCTGGCTTAGAGGAGAAACATTTATGCTATTGGTTGAGAGGAGAACAAATTTTATTGGATGATGTTACCACATTCCAGGAAATTTCCAAACTACCAGTCAAGCTTCCCTGAGCCTAATTTTTCCAGTTTTTAAAACTCTTTTTTAGTTACTAGATTTATTTAAAAAGCAGCATCACCAAAGCCACCGAGATGTTTAAGGCATGCAATCGTGCTTCTTATAGGAAGAGAAATAAACACAAGCAAGTTAGGACACAGTTTCTGTCCACACCTAAGAACAAGTTTTTAAGAATAAGATTTTAGGGAAGCGGATGTGGCTCAACTGATAAAGCATCTGCCTACCATATAGGAGGTCCAGGGTTCGATACTCAGGGCCTCCTGGACCGTGTGGTGAACTGGCTCACGTGCAGTGCTGCCGCATGCAAGGAGTACTGTGCCACACAGGAGCGCCCCCATGTAGGGGTGCCCCATGTTCAAGGAGTGCGCCCTGCAAGGAGAGCCACCCCGTGGGGGAAAAATAAAGTGCAGCCCGCCCAGGATTGGCGCCACACATACAGAGAGCTGATGCAGCAAGATGACGTAACAAAAAGAGACACAGATTTCCGGTGCCACCTGACAAGAATGCAAGTAGACACGGAAGAAAACATAGTGAATGGACACAGAGCAGACAACTGCAGTGGGGAGGGGGAGAAGGGGAGAGAAATAAATAAAAAATAAAAAATAAATAAATAAATCTTTTTTTTTTTTTTTTTTAAAGAATAAGATTTCAAACAACTGCTCAAATATTTATCATCACTGGAACCAGAGATTGGTTTGGGCAAGAAGCATCAATGTGTGACAAATCTTGGGGGGAAAATCGGAGGAGGAACAAAATATGTTTGTTTGTTTTTTAACTTGATATAAAAATATATATTTTTTAAGATGCTTTAGATTACATTAAGTGTTACATAAAATACATAGGGGATTCCCAAATACCTCATCCTCTGCCCCTCCCACATTTTCCCACATTAACAAGATCTTTCATTAGTGTGGAACATTTATTACAATTGATGAACACATACTTAAGCACTGCTACTAATCATGGACTATAGTTTAGATTATAATTTTACACTTTGCCTTGCACAATTTTACAGGTTTTGAAAAAAATGTAAATGGCCTGTATCCATCATCGCAATGTCATGCAGGATAATTCCAATGTCCCAAAAATGCCCCATGTTATAACTATGGTCTTAAAGTGTCTCCTTACAGATTGCTTATAAAGGGGAAATAGCAGGAAGTGAACTTGGCCCAATGGACAAGCCGTCCACCTACCACATGGAAAGTCCGCAGTTCAAACACTGGGCCTCCTTGACCCATGTGGAGCTGGCCCATGCACAGTGCTGATGCGGGCAAGGAGTGCCATGCCATGCAGGGGTGTCCCCCGCGGAGGGGAGCCCCATGTGCAAGGAGTGCGCCCCGTAAGGAGAGCCGCCCAGCGCGAAAGAAAGTGCAGCCTGCCCAAGAATGGCGCCGCACATACTGAGAGCTGACACAAGAAGATGACTCAACAAAAAGAAACAGAGATTCCCAGTGCCACTGAGAAGGATAGGAGCGGTCACAGAAGAACAAATGGATACAGAGAGCAAACAACTGGGGGGTAGGGGAAGGGGAGAGAAATTAAAAAATAGAAAAAATTTTAAAAGGGGAAATAGCATCTATACAGTGCAGAAACCAAGTAACACCTTTACCAAGTGATCAAAATTATTATCAACAGGGAAGTGGACATGGCTCAACTGACAGAGCGTCCACCTACCATATGGAAGGTCCAGAGTTCAATACCCAGGGCCTCCTGACCCGTGTGATAACCTGTTCCAGTGCAGTGCTGCCACGCACAAGGAGTGCCGTGCCACACAGGGGCACCCCCTTGTAGGGATGCCCCACGCACAAGGAGTGCACCCCGCAAGGAGAGCTGCTCCAAGTGAAAAAAGCACAGCCTGCCCAGGAGTGGCAGTGCACACACAGAGAGCTGATGCAGCAAGATGGCACGATAAAAAAAAAGAGACGCAGTTTCCCGGTGCCACCTGACAATGCAAGTGGATGGAGAAGGACAACACAGAAAATGGGCACAGAGAGCAGACAATGGGGGGGAAGGGGAGGGAAATAAAATAAATCTTTAAAAAAAAAAATTAATAGCGACAATGAGGGGAACCTCTGGATGTGACACCCTGAGAAGGACAAGATATCAGTTATGTAAATTCCCACTGGAGTTGCACAAACTGAATCTAATCATAAAGAAATACCAGGGAAATGGACTTTGGCCCAGTGGTTAGGGCGTCCGTCTACCACATGGGAGGCCCGCGGTTCAAGCCCCAGGCCTCCTTGACCCGTGTGGAGCTGGCCCATGCGCAGTGCTGATGCGCGCAAGGAGTGCTGTGCCATGCAAGGGTGTCCCCCGCGTAGGGGAGCCCCACGCGCAAGGAGTGCACCCGTAAGGAGAGCCGCCCAGCGCGAAGAAGGGAGCAGCCTGCCGAGGAATGGCGCCGCCCACACTTCCCGTGCCGCTGACGACAACAGAAGCGGACAAAGAAACAAGACGCAGCAAAAAGACACAGAAAACAGACAACCGGGGGAGGGGAATTAAATAAATAAATAAAAATAAATCTTTTTAAAAAATAAATAAATAAATAAAAAATAAAGAAATACCAGACAAACCCAAAATGAGGAACATTCCCTTAAAAGAAAATAAGAAAAAAACTGGTCTTTATTTGTCAAAAATGTCAATGTCATGAAGGACAAAGAAAGGCTGGGGAACAGTTCAAGATTAAAGAACACTGGCAGCGGACTTGGCCCAGTGGTTAGGGCGTCTGTCTACCACATGGAAGGTCTGCGGTTCAAACCCTGGGCCTCCTTGACCCGTGTGCAGCTGGCCCATGTGCAGTGCTGATGTGCGCAAGGAGTGCCCTGCCACGCAGGGGTGTCTCTGAGTGGGGGAGCCCCACATGCAAGGCGTGTGCCCCGTAAGGAGAGCCGCCCAGTGTGAAAGAAAGTGCAGCTTGTCCAGGAATGGCACCACACACACAGAGAGCTGACACAACAAGATGACGCAATGAAAAGAAACACAGATTCCTGTGCCACTCACAACAACAGAAGCGGACAAAGAAGATGCAGCAAAGAGACACAGAGAACAGACAACCGGGGTGGGGGGGGAAGGGGAGAGAAATAAATAAACAAATCTTAAAAAAAAAAATTAAAGAACACTAAAGAAACATGACAAATAGATGCAGTGTATGATCCCTGACTACAGGAGAAAAAAAAAACCACTGAAATTTATTATTGGGCAATTGGTGAGATTAGAATATGAATAGTAAATTAAAGTATTGTTATCAAGGCTAAATTTCTTGAATTTGATAATTACTAAGATTATGTAAGAGAATATCTCTGTTCTTGAGAAATATACACTGAAGTATTAAGGGTTAAAGGGTCATGATATATATAACCTACTCTTAAATCATTTAGAAAATATAATTTTATATACATGCATATGTGAGTATATGTAGACTGAGAAAGAATAAAAACATGTAGTAGGAAGCAGATATAGCTCAGTGGTTAAGTGCCTGCTTCCCATGTATGAGGTCCTGGGTTCAATCCCTAGTACCTCTTAAATAAAAACAATAACAACAACAACAAAAAAACATGTAGCAAAAGGATATATGGAGTACCACCCCATCAAGACAGCAGAGTGAGTTGCTTCAGGGCTCCATCCCCCACAGAAGCTTTGAACAAGTCTCCCCATGAAAGCTTTAAACAACCGGCAAGAACTGGCAGAAACACCTTTCTCAGGACTCTAGGAAACAGACTGCAGAAACAGGATGAGTGCTAAATAAGAACAAAAGCTTACTAAAAGTGGTAAGATCTCCTGGCACTCTGGCTGGCCCCTGGCCCCCTTATCTGCTGGGCACAGTCCTGGCACACACTCTCATTACAGATCCCTTGTTCTGGTTCCAGAAAGGGCAGAGTGGCCCCTGTGCCCATACAGGAAGCAAGCATGTCTGGCCCAATTTGTCTGGTGATGGCCTAATGGACCTGCGATCCCAGAACTTGTCCCAGAACTGGCCCTGTGCATAGAAGGCAGCTCAGAAAGCTCTCCTGAGGGACACTTTGGGAGAGCAATCAAGTGTCCAGAACAATGAGGAAACTGTTTCTTAGGAAAGAGGGGACATTTATAACCATGTAAATGGGGGGGCTTTCTAGGGCCACACACACATACATACACGTGCCTCAGACAATACACATGGGCACACACTGGCTCGGAAATGATAAGGGAGGCCCCTAGTTTTAGCCTGGACCAAATGTCATACAACCCATTGTATAGCTAAGCCCTGAAGAGCACTTGCACAGGTTAATAAGAAAAGACTGGGAAAGGTGTGTCTCCTTTTTTTTTTTTTTTTGTTAGCCACTAGCATACAAGGAAAAAGATCATAACACTAGCTGGCTACAAGCATAAGGAATAGACACTACAAAGGTTAAATTTCAGTGCTAATTCATTAAAATATAAAAGAACTGTAAAGGTTAAATTTCAGTGCTAATTCATTAAAATATCAAAATGTCCAGGTTTCAACAAAAGGTTACAAAACATACAAAAAATAGGAAGTGATTGTCCACACAAAGGAGAAGACTAAAGCATCAGAAACCATCAACAAAGAGAACCACACTTAGGATATATCAAAGGCTTTAAAAAAATGGTCTTAAATATGATCAAAGAGCTAAAGGAAAACATGGACAGAGAATTAAAGGAAATCAAGAAAATGATGGATGAACACAAAGAGAATATCAATGGGTAGGTGAAAATTAGGAAAAGGAACCAAATACAGCTGAAGACCATAGAAACAGAAATTAAAACTTTCCTAGAGAGATTCAACAGTAGATTAGAAATGGCAGAAGAAAGAATCAGAGAACTTGAAGATAAGACAATTGAAATCAATCAATCTGAAAAGCAGAAAAATAAGAATGTATGAAAAAACAAACCGAGCCTAAGGAAGCTGTGGGATACTATCAAGCACATCAAGATACATATTGTAGGAATCTCAGGAGAAAAAAAGCAGAAAAAGAGACAGAGAGAATATGCAAAGAAATAATGGCTGAAAACCTGCCAAATTTAACAAAGTGATGAATATACACATCCAAGACACTCAACAAACTCCAAACAGGATAATTCCAAATAGACCCACATGGCAGCATATTATAATCAAACTGCCAAATGCCAAAGAGGATTCTGAAAGCTGCAAGAGAGTACCAATGTGTCAAATGTGTCATATACAAGGGAGTGTCAAAAAGATTAAGTGCCAATTTCCCATTGGTTCACTGAGATAACACTGATAACTGCACTTAAGGTGGTTACGTAAGTGAATATCCTTGTTCTTAGGAAACGTACATGGCCCCATTAAAAGTGTTCAAGGATAATGATACATACAACCTCCACTCAAATGTACAGAAAATGGATTGATAGATAAATAAAAAGAATGATAAAGTTAAAATTGGTGAATCTGGGTACCTGGGGACATAAAGATATGCTGAAGTTCTTTGTATGGGTTTTGTATTATTTTTGTAACTGTCCTATAATTTTGAATGTATTTCAAAATAAAAAGTTTTTTTTAAGTTAAAAAAAAAGGATATATAGGAGCCTTCTGTATTATTCTTGTAACTCTCCTATAAGTTTGAAATTATTTCAAAATAAAAATTTTAAAAAATTCAATATCAGATGATCTAATTAAATGTCCTGATACTAATTAGGTAAAAGGGGAAACGGGGGTGAGCTCATATTCTAGATAACCCTAAAACAGCCTTTGCTAGAGAAGTAAACCATTCTCTTTAGAGCTTTTGAAAGAATACTATTACCAACATAAATATTTCCCATTCTCTGACTTCCTTTACTGCATGGCACAATCCAAGTATGTTGACTGGTAAGTCTGCAGTCTGCCTAGGATCACTTAGGACCCTGGCAATCTCCAAATCTCCAAATACCAAACAGGTCTTCCAAAGGCAGCCACTGCTCATTTTCTCCTTTATAGAACCTAGAGAACAGAATGAGCCTTTTTTTTTTTAAAAAAAAAAAAAAAAGGTTATATACTTTATTTTTTTTTTAAGACTTATTTATTTCTCTCCCCTTTCCCCTCCCCCACCCCGGTTGTCTGTTCTCTATTTGCTGTGTCTTCGTCTTTGTCCACTTCTGTTGTTGTCAGTAGCACAGGAATCTGTGTTTCTCTTTTTTTTTTTGGTGCATCGTCTTGTTGTGTCAGCGCTCCATGTGTGCGGCGCCATTCTTGGGCAGGCTGAACTTTCTTTTGCGCTGGGCGGTTCTCCTTACGGGGCGCACTCCTTGCACGTGGGGCTCCCCTATTCAGGGGACACCCCTGCGTGGCAGGGCACTCCTTGCGCGCATCAGCACTGTGCATGGGCCAGCTGCACACGGGTCAAGGAGGCCCAGGGTTTGAACCGCAGACCTCCCATGTAGTAGGCGGACGCCCTAACCACTGGGCCAAGTCCCGCCACAGAATGAGCCTTTAAAGCCCCTGAAATGAGAATGATTAAGATGCTAATCTCAAGCTCACTTAGGAGGATTAATATGCCATATTTGAATTCTGACAACAAAAATCCATTTTCCCGTCACTACTTCTCCCATAATGCTCCTGTTCATATGGACTGAACCAAGAACTTCTCTTCCTGGGTCAGAAGGGAACCAAGATTCTCTGAGAGAGGCATCAGACTCTATCACAGAAAGTAGGGATTAATGATGTACCTTTGATATAGACTCAACCCAGAAAAAAGAAGCAAAGGAGAAAGAACTACACTTTAAATCAGAATACAATAGTTTATAGAGCAAATAATAGGTCAGAGGTCTTTCTGTGTAATACATTTGTACTCCAACATCCCCCAAGTTTCTCTTTCACTGTTTAATTGCTTCATTGCCTTGCCATCTCTTTCTTCCCCTGAAAGGCCCAGGAATACTTTTCTAGGGAGGTATAGTATTCTCTGAGAATGATGGGATGTTCTACTGGTTCTGAAGCCAAATCCTATGTCAAAGTTACATGATTTTTGATATTTTTCTCACATGAGGCCTTTGGGCTAAAGGTTGCTATTGAAAAATACTCAACATGTCATTTTTGAACTGTCACCAACTATCAGACTCTGATGGGAGAAAAGGACTTTCCTCATTTTTAAGCACCTTAGCTAAATAGCTGAAATCTTTGTTTTGTGCTCCTTAACTTCAAAATCCTAACAACTGTTTTAAATGCAAAACTGGAATTGATTTGAAAAGTCAATCAGCCATTGATAATTTATCCTACAGTACAACAGACTGAGATTCATAGACTAATTAATCTAAGGCCAATATAAATGGACTAATTCAGTCCTAAGTCACTCAAGGTCCCAAAGTAGTTAATGAAGCTGCCATCAATTTATTTATTTATTTTTTACTTTTTTTTTTTTTAAGATTTATTTTTTATTTATTTTTCTCCCCTTCCCCGCTCCCCCTCAGGTGTCTGCTCTCTGTGTCCATTCGCTGTGTGTTCTTCTGTGTCTGTTTGTATTCTTGTCAGCGGCACTCAGAATCTGTGTCTCATTTTGTTGCGTCATGTTGCTGCATCAGCTCTCCATGTGTGTAGTGCTATTCCTGGGCAGGCTGTACTTTTTCACGCTGGGCAGCTCTCCTTATAGGGCGCACTCCTTGCGGGGCGCACTACTTGCATGTGGGACTCCCCTACGCGGGGGACATCCCTGCGTGGCATGGCACTCCTTGTGCACATCAGCGCTGTGCATGGGCCAGTTCATCACATGAGTCAGGAGGCCCTGAGTTTGAACCTTGGACCTCCCATGTGGTAGGTGGATGCCCTATCCATTGGGCCAAATCGGCTTCTCTGAAGCTGCCATTTAAATAGTATTTCCATGGTCACTGTTAAGCAGCCAGAGCTAGTGGGATGGATTACTACTGTTACTCTTCTGACTATCCTAAGACCCTATTTCAGGAAACCAAGGCATTAGATGCTTTTCTGAGGTCACATGGAAGCTGGACAAGCTTCAATTCACTGCCCAATGCTAAGAGAAAAGTTCCTGGAGAACACACTATTTTGGAGTCTTTTCAGTGCAAATGACTCCCTCCTTAACCCATCAAAAGGCTCAAAAGGATGGCCTCTTTCAACAAGATGTGCTATCCCTATTTCCCTAGACAACAAGTTTAACACAACACAAAAGAAGTAAGGTACAAGGTGCAAAGTGACTAATCAGTCATAATTACATCCACAATCCTTACATCCTTGGGGAAGAATACTTCTTTTTTCTTTTTTAAAGATTTATATTATTTTTACTTATTTCTCCTCCCTTCCTCCTCCATTATCTGCTCTCGTGCCCATTCGCTGCGTGTTCTTCTGTGGCTGCTTGCATTCTCGGCAGCAGTGGGAATCTGTCTCTTTTTTGTTGCATCATCTTGCTTCGTCAGTTCTCCATGTGTACAGCACCACTCCTGGGTGGGCTGCGCCTTTTGTGCGGGGTGGCTCTCCTTGCAGGCGCACTCCTTGCACGTGGGGCTCCCCTATGTGTAGGACACCCCCATGTGGCATAGCACTTCTTGTGCGCGGCAGCACAGTGCATGGGCCAGCTCACCACATGGGCCAGGAGGCCCTGGGTTTTAACCCTGGATCTCCTATATAGTAGCAGAATGCTCTATCAGTTGAACCACATCTGTTTCTGAATACTTCTTATTCTAACACGTTCTCCAGGACTAAATGATTCAAATGGGCTAAAATTAATCTCTGCTTTACAAAAGCTGATTTATCCAGAGAGAAACAACCCAAAGTTTGCTTTACTTTGAAAATAAATTTGACATGGATGAAACCAGATGTAATTGTCCACTGGTTCCATCCTAGGTATATACCCAAAAGAAATGAAAGCAAGACCTCAAACAGATACTTGTATATCAACAAAATGTGATATATACATATAATGGAATATCATTCAGCTGTAAAAGAAATGAATTTCTAAAACATGCTACAGCATGGATGAACTTTGAAAACACCATGTTGAATGAAATAAACAGATACGAAAGGACAAATACTGTATAATTTCACTTCTATGAAATAATTAGAATATGCAAATTTATAAACAGAAACTAGATTACAAGTTACCACAGGCAGTGGAAGAGGGGGGAATGAGGAGTTAAAGTTTAATGGGTAGAGTTTTGATTTGGAATAATTTTTGAAAGGGTTTTGGTAACAGGTGGTGATGGTAGTACATTGCGAATGTAATTAATACCTCTGAATTATATACTTGAAAGTGGGTAAAATTGTGAATGTAATTAATACTCCTGAATTGTATCTTGAAAGTGCATAAGGGAAGCGGACTTGGCCCAATGGATAGGGCGTATGCCTATCATATGGTAGGTCTGCGGTTCAAACCCCGGGCCTCCTTGACCTGTGGGGAGCTGGCCCATGCGCAGTGCTGATGCGTGCAAGGAGTGCCATGCCACACAGGGGTGTCAGGGGTATCCCCTATGTAGGGGAGCCCCATGCGCAAGGAATGTGCCCTGTAAGGAGAGCCGCCCAGCACGAAGGAAAGTGCAGCCTGCCCAAGAATGGTGCCGCACACACGGAGAGCTGACACAACAAGATGACGCAACAAAATGAAACACAGATTCCCAGTGCCACTGATAAGGATAGAAGTGGTCACAGAAGGACACACAGCAAATGGACACAGAAAGCAGATAACTGGGGCGGGGGGGGGAAGGGGAGAGAAATATATAAAAAATAAATCTTTAAAAAAAAGTGCATAAAATGGGATATTTTATTTTATACACACACATACACACACACACACAAATTTGAAAAAATAGTCCATTGGTTCCCAAGGGTCCATGGCTAAGGCACCTCACAGAATCCTACACAGAATGCCAAGAAAACAGTGAAAGAGGCACCATCACTCAACACCCTCTTTGACTCCTTGCCTAAGAAATAACACAGCAAAGAGACAAATTCAAACCAGTGCCGCAAGAAAGCTAAGCTGTCTCTACCAGGGCTTTCAAACTTTTACATTGCAACCCAGAACACACACATCCAAATGAAACCAAAGTTTCACAAAACAATACATATCCTTACAGTGATGATGTGCTGATATTTTCTCTACTATTCTCCTTTCTTTCTTTTTTCTTCTCCTTTTTAATGTTGGTTGCTTGTAATCAGAAAGCCCAGAAGTACTCAAAGACTAGTGTGATCATGTCAAAAGAACAGTTGAAGGGCTCTACCTGGCCAAACTTGGAATGATTTGAGCACCAAAAATAATGACTGTAATTGAATGTAAACAGTGAGTAAATAAAAATGTACAAGTTCATACAAAAGGGGGGGGGGCTCATTTGCCATCATTAGTGGGGGTCATTAATATTAACTCCTTACTCTGAATATGGGTAATTAAAGCAAATTAAGGGAAGCAGACTTGGCCCAATGGATAAGACATCCGCCTACCACATGGGAGGTCCGCGGTTCAAACCTCGGGCTTCCTTGACTCGTGTGGAGCTGGCCCATGCGCAGTGCTGATGCGCACAAGGAGTGCCATGCCATGCAGGGGTGTCCCCCGCATCGGGGAGCCTCATGCACAAGGAGTGTGCCCCATAAGGAGAGTTGCCCAGTGTGAAAGAAAGTGCAGTCTGCCCAAGAATGACACTGCACACACTGAGAGCTGACACAACAAGATGACACACAACAACAAAAAAAGAAACACAGGGAAGTGAACTTGGCCCAATGGATAGGGCGTCCACCTACCACATAGGAGGTCCGCGGTTCAAACCCTGGGCCTCCTTGACCCATGTAGAGCTGGCCCATGCACAGTGCTGATACGTGCAAGGAGTGCTGTGCCACACAGGGGTGTCAGGGGTATCCCCTGTGTAGGGGAGCCCCACGTGCAAGGAGTGCGCCCTGTAAGGAGAGCCACCCAGCATGAAAGAAAGTGCAGCCTGCCCAAGAATGGCACTGCACATACGGAGAGCTGACACAACAAGATGACACAACAAAAAGAAAATAGATTCCCGGTGCCGCTGATAAGGATAGACGCGGTCACAGAAGAACACACAGTGAATGGACGCAGAGAGCAGACAACTGGGGGGTGGGGGGAGGGAAGGGGAGAGAAATTAAAATAAATAAATAAATTTTAAAAAATAGAGCAAATTAAGCATTTACCCTGCCTTTTTAGAAGAAACTATGTTTATCTTCCAATTGATGAAGGAAAGCAGTTTTTTATAGAAAAATGCCAGCTAATATATGAAGAAAGAATGACCGAATTAGAAAAATCATCATTTTGCAACCCCCAATAAAATAAATGATTCCGGCTAAGATTCAGGAGTGAATGATCATTAGGTAAAAGGATATTAGATATTCACAAGGTACCAAATTATTGCGTCAGAGATTACTTAGTAACTGAAAAGAGAAACTAGATGTTTCTTTACAATAAGGAGATATGGCAATCCCTACCAGAAGTAAGTAATCAAATTTGGCATCAACAATAGTAAGACAACCTTGCAGTATGTGCCTCCTGTAGTGAGATAATATGAAGTAACACCTATGAAGTATTCTTGACAAAAAAGTTCAACCTGAATCTAATCAAGACTTTAATCCTAACTTCTAACAACAGGAAATACATGAGACAGAGAAAGAAGTTAAAAGATACCATAAGGACACAGACAAACCCAGAACATAGAACATTCTAAAGGCAAATGGCCTGGTCTTTTAAAAAAAAATCAATGCTAGGGGTTGTAAGGGAAGGTGATAAAAACTGTATTAGATTTTTAAAATCTAAAGATATAACTACCTAAAGAAATGAGAATTTTACTTGGATTTTGGTTTATAAAACTACCATAAGGCATTTTGAGGACAAATGGGATATGTTTAATATGGACTGGATATTAGTTGGCAAATTACTGTTAAGTTTCTTAGGTGTGATAATGTACTGCAATTATGTAGGAGAATGAATGCCTTTATTTAGGATGCATGCAGAAGTATTTAGGGGTGAAATATTAAAATGTCTGTAACTTATTTCAAATGGTTTATGAAGAAATAATATACATATATAGTTAAAGCAAATACAGCTAAGTGTGGATATAGTATTTTTTCAATTTTTGGTATGTCTGAAATTTTTCATAACAAAAAATGAGGGGAAAATGCTACACAACCCATTAAAATAGTATCACAGTCCACTAATGGAATGCAATCTACAGTCTGGAAAAATACCAGCTCATGGCAGGGCAGTCATAATCCCATTTCAGATCAGATCTCATTTTATTATCAAGCTTTCTTAAACCTAGTGTTTGCCCAAAAGAGAAGAATAAACCTTCATGAAAAAGCTCATATGGAGCTTTCTTATTCTGCAGTTCCTTGCCAAGAGTATCCCAAGTTTTATACTTTTTCTGCCAATTGATAACTCATTTGACTTGAAAGGGAAGAATAATCTGTGGAAAAACTCCTACCAGAGCCAGGGAAATTTCATTTGTCCCTGCAATTTGTTGACAACTTTCCCCAATTCAGAGCCCATCATAGATGACACTGACATCCTTTTGATCCTTTTCCTCCCCCAATTAATGTTCCTAACTATCCTTAGCCTCCAGTTCCCAAGCTGCTTTCCAGGACACCTGGAAGCAAACTGAATGGTTGACTGCAAAAAAAACCCTTGCTCCCACACCGCATCTGGCCTTGCCTTTCCACCAAATCAAATGCCAATTTATTGCCCTCTGATATACAGTCTATCAGGTCACTTCCTGGATGCCCCCGCTTCATACAGGGCCAGAAACCCAAGGCAATAATATGAGTTCCACGGCGGGCAAGTAATTGCTCAATAAGCGTGGAACAAGGAAAGGTCAGTTATGATCTGTGCACATGTGGCAGCCCTTCACAACTCGACCTACAGTGGTAACAGCGGTAACAGAAGGCTGGTGTTACAGAAGAGGCATGCAATGAGACACCAGCCAAGAGGCAGCCAGGAGTGCTTGTCCATCTAAGTCCTTCAGGATCTCCAAAGAACAAAGGGAAAGGAACAAATGCCTCAAAACTAGTGAGGGGTGTTTTATCTCCTGCTTTCCTGAAGCAAAACTGAGAATCTAAGGTAGCTACTGCTTTCCATCCACTACTCTTTCTTAAAGAGTTGATCTGAGCTGAAACAATCTAAACTCCATTTTGCTCTATATCTGTCTTATCCTTTCCATAAACATATTCAATATTACCTCAGAAATTGTGGTGATTCATTAAATATCTACGACCATAGAGAAGTGGTTAGAAGGGGACAAGGCAGAGACAAACTCACTCTTCACTATCTCTCCTAAATCAAAAGTGCACATTGAATTTCAAACATTTGGCTTCTGACACCCTCTTGGCACCTGCCCTGAGTTTGAGTGGGTGGAATGGAAGAAAGGGACACTGCTGGCCACATTGTTAAAAACAAAGCAGCAGCTGGCTTTCTCTCTTTTTACTCATCTGAATGCTGTCATGGCAAGATGGGCACATACCCAGAGTGAAGTTTCAGTCCTCAAAAGTAGGATATGCCAACGAGAACATTACCAGCAACTTGAGCACCCACCATAGGCCTCACTGTCCCCTAATCTCTCTTAGAAACGTTCCTTTGCCTCCTCTTTGATTGCAGCTGAGCTATTAAGAATGCCTTTCCTCTTTTTTTAAACCCTCTTTCAGACACATGTAGTGGAAAATGTACTATCCCACCAGCCAGCAGAATAATGTTGATGGGCTAAGTATGTCTGGGTATTAGGAAGATAAAAAGAAAGCGTTGGATCCATGAGAAGTCAGACTATACAGAGCTACTACTTCAAGAGTCTTCATTTTCTAATCTCTAGGACAAACAAATGGTTGGAAGAACTTCTTGGTTTAGAAATGTCAAGTGAAGGGGGTCCAGAAATTATTAAGGGAAGGCCCCAGCAAAAAGAAGTGACAAAGTCAAGTAATCAAAATACAGGTCTCTGGAGTCACCTTATTGATACGAATACTCTGAGGAAAAAAACAATCACAGTATCTGCCAACAGGTCTGGAACCACCAAGCTGAGATTCTACAGTACCAAGGTCATATTCAAGTCACATCATCAAATATTATTCAATAATCTCCAAACTAATACAGTCTTATATTTTATTATAGAACAAGAAAATAAAAAAGAGTATTGAAAATACTTATATAAGTTTAACCAATCTGACCTCTCCCAACATTCAGCCTATTATATGAATTTGTCTGGCAATTTTATCATACTTGGTTCTTCTAGTCTCCACTTAGGTCTTGAATAATTCACAAGCTCAATTCCAAGTGGGCAAAGCCAGTGACTTATGTGGCTTTCTTCTCATGCTGATTAATAAGGATATATTGCCTACTATTTGTCCCCAAATTATAGGTCCCTATAGAAAAAAAAATGAAAATATGTATTCAATCCATATAGGAAATGAAGACTCTAGCAAGTTTTTTTTTCAAATAATATACCCTTTCTCAATCTTCTTCCTGAAAGTGACTACTAAAATCTATTTTCCTTATCTCCGCATTTTCCAAATGAAAGATTAAACTTGAGATACGAGGCATCCTCAGAACAGTTTCATTTATACCTAGAAGGCAATTTCTAAAAAGCCTAGGCCAGAAAGGTGTGAAGTCATAGTACCCACTCTCACCCAGCTAGGTTTACAGACTCTGTTTAAATGTGCTCTCCAAACCTCTGGAGGTTAGACAGACTCACACCTCATAGGTCAGGCTCTGAGATAGACGATAATCTACAGGTGTGTTTATCTAGGATAAACTATATTTAAATAACTCCTGTCACATCCACTTTCTCCAGGCACCTGCTTCTCCCTCTTGCACTTAAAATAGCTTGCTATATAGGTGAACTTAGTAAAGAAAGATTCTATCCCTCAGAACTACTCTTGCAACCCACCAATGCCTTTGAGAATAATCTAAACTCTGTCCAGGACAGCTTAATGTGACAAAATCATATAAGCAAATGTATAGGCCATCATTTTTACTTATTTCTTTGGCTTATTTGTTTATTATGTGATGGGAAGAATGGAAATAAGAAGAGATTGCAGCAGATGGCTCTCATTCACTATCATTCATTCCATGCCTGATAGGGAGCCACATAGCATAGAGTTGTGGCTGCAACACTCAGCTTTCAAATGATCACCTAGAGTCATTAGTCTTGTAACACCAGTGGTTATGAAGGCAGGAAACGTGACTTCCTGTTTACCACTATGGACCCAATTCCCAAGTGCCTAAACAAAGTAACTGGCACGAAACAGATATTCAATAAATACTGATTAGCAGCAACTCAATAAGCTAGGCTCAGGAGGAATACAAATCTGGGGAAATTCAGAATGAAAAGATCCAAGATGCTAGAACAGTGTCATAGTAAATACAGGGGCTTATCCAGAGCCCCAAGACCACCTTAGTCTTACACTGAACATCCCAAATCCTGATAGGTCCTCAGAAGTAAATAAGCCTGGGTGCTGGGAGTAGATGTGGCTCAAGCAATTGAGCACCCACCTCCCACATGGGAGGTTCCAGGTTCAGTGCCCTGTGCCTCCTAAAAAAACCCAATAACAAGCAAGCAAGCAAACGAAAAAGCCAACTCAAGGAAGCCGATGTGGTTCAGTTGTTGAGCACCAGCCTCCCACATATGAGGTCCCAGTACCTCAAAAAAAAAAAAAAGGCCTGGGAGCTACATCTCCAAAGGCAGACTGCCACCTCCATCACTGCCACCCCCACCCCCACCACACACACATCCCACTAAGATATCTTCCTCAAGTCCTGTCCCTGAAAACTTTAAAGTCATTAAGGGGGGAGCAGGTGTAGCTCAGTGGTTGAGTGCCTACTTCCCATATACAAGGTCCTGGGTTCAATCCTTGGTACCGCCTTAAAAAAAAAAAAAGTCATTATGCGGTGATTCCATAAGAGAAGATCTTAGTCATGATACTTTTAGACTGTTCCTCCCTTCCTTCCTTAAACCAAAATCTTCTGATTCTCTGATTCCAAATGCTGACAGAATGAGTCCCATGTAAAGAATCTCTTCATAAAGACCTAAGTCTAAAGACCAAGAACAAAGGCAGCCTAAATCTGGAGGCAAATAACCATAGCCAAACATCACAAATCACACTGGCTAGAGCCCCTTCCTTAAAGCTATGCCAAATGGAGGGTACTAAGGCCTACAAGGAATTGCCTAGTCTAGGAACAAAGAGATCAAAGGCCACAGATCATGTTGACTAGGAGCATTGTTCTAAACTATCTGTCCTCTTCAGCCCTAAAACCAAGAGCAGAATCAAATATGGTGATATTTTGCCTACCCTCCCATTCTCCTATCCCACACCATACAGGTCTAGCTGTGAGACTGACGATAAGTCCAATACAGAAGAGCCTGTAGTGTCTGTTAGAATAGAAGGATGAAAGGAAACATATCTTTGGAATCTATGCTCATGGCAGGGCTTAGGCAGATGTATGGGAGAGGCAGTGTTGGCCCCCCTGCCCCTAAGGCCTGATTCTGCAGGCAGCACAGAGTTAACTACCCACCCGCTTTGAGAAGCACAAAGGTACATCACTGCAACATGCCTAACATTTACATTGCCTCTCTCTGCTCATTAAACAGGTTTTGGTTAAATAATGAACAAACTGTATTACAGACTCCGATGAGAATTCCAAAATTATAAATCAACTGGGAAAGCCCAAAGGGGCAGACAGACAGGGAGGGGGGAGAAGGATAATATTGACTAATATAAAGGGCGCAGCTTGACAGTGGATATTCCTGCCACACCTGATCAAACACACTCCGTGGGGGGAGGGGAAAGAAAGCAAGAGTGGGGAGATGGGACAAGACAGCATGAAATTTGCATCCGGAAAAGATTAAAACTGATTCTTTGGGGATAGAGAAAATACATAATATATATTACTATAAATGCAAAACTGTACTAAAAGCTAACTCAAATGTCAAAGATTACAGCTTGAATAAATTTAAATATAAAAACCATGTGCTTCCTTGAGTTAATGAGAGAGACATAAAAGGACAAACTGGGCTAGGAGGCTGAACAGTGCCTCATGCTGCCTTTGCCAGGCAATGGGTCCAAAATACAGCAGAAACTACAGTCAGAGGTTTCCCTCCATAGCTTGGAACCCTGAAAGAGAACTGAGGAATTCCATCACTTTTCCAGTCTATAATTGCTTTTCATTCTTAATTGAGGCAAAATTCACATAACATAAAACTCATCCCTTGAAAGAATACAATTCAGTGTTTCTTAGTATATTCATAAAGTTGTGCAATTATTCTACCAAATTCCAGAACATTTTCATCACCTCAAAAAGAAATCTCACATCCATTAGTAGTCACTCCCCACATCTGCTTTAGTTCTTTCAAATTATCTTCCTAAAAAGATTCCCAAGAAGACTTCATGAACAAATGCAGGGCAGCAGGCAAGTTTCTCTCACTGGTGGTAAGCTAAGGCTTTATCCAAGCAGCAATATGCAAACCCTGCTCTTGGGCACCCTATATCTTCCAAATGCAACTCTCTCTTTAGATTTGGCATTAGAATATTCTATTATTCTAAATGCTACAGAGCATGTAGTTATCATGAAGTTTGGGGCAAATACTGACTGCAAATGTGGTCCAGAGACACAAAACTGTGAGAATAACTGGTTTGAACTAAGCCAATCTTACTGGAAACAATGGATTTATTTCTTCACAATGATAAGGTCATATTCCTGGAGGAGTAGGTAGGGCTTATGTCCTTAAAATATCCTCTGTTCATAAGAAAAGAAAAATAAATAATTTTGGTTCACTGGCAATGTCCAATGAACTATCCATTTCCAACAGTGACATTCTTTTTTTTTCCCCCATTTGTTTATTTTTAGGAGATACTGGGTATCAAACCCAGGACCTCGTATATGGGAAGCAGGTACTCAACCACTTGAGCTACATCCATTCCCCTCCAACAGTGACATTCTTACCAACCAAATGAGCAGATAGCCTAGAAAAATGCAAACAGAGAGCCTTTGTAAGTAGGGATAAAATTCCCAAGTCAGCTTCAAGCGTTGAACTGGGTGGAAGTCCTAATATTCCTGCCAACCCTCCTCCAATCTACACGGTATACCATTCCCAATCACATAGCATGGACACAGTCCCTTCAGTTTCTCTTTCCAATCTCAAAACCCTTTCTCAGCCTTCTACAGGCTTCCAAGAAAGCGGTCCTCCTGACACTGCCAATCAGAAAAAAACTGTTTGTTTCAGTAAAAGAAACAAGGATTGGTCATGGACTAGAGTCCAGGACCACAGGGGTAGTTGATCCATAAACTTGGTCCTGGGAGCCAGCACTGTGTGGGGGGTCAGAATCAATCTGGCATTCTAAAAGACCATGAAATTGCTCTATTTTGGGTCTACTGTCATTTTCTCAGGTAGGTAATATGCTAAAAATCAAGAACAGACAACCTTGGCAGGCACCATTTCAGCATTTGCTCCAACTATTGGCCCCCCAAAACACTGACACCTCCCTCCTCACTCCAGTAGAAAGGTTGGCAACACCCATCTATGTACCCACTACCATCTATAAAAGTGGCTCCTCAGCACATTCTGGTTTTATAAATTCCAAGAAGCAGGTAATCTGGATTCCTAATCCAAGGATGGAAGAAAATTAGGAAGGAGACAACTCTTAGATGATCTAGAGACCCCAAGTCCTAGACTATACCACCCACAAAAGATACGGTAGGACACGTCAGGATAAAGAAAATAAAACCTGGGATCTGGACTGAATGGCATGCAGGAAAATGTGTCTTTGTCAGGATAGCAGCACAACCTGAGCTCTGAAAGTCTGCAGAGTGCTCAAAAGGCCTAGGAGGCTATTCTGATCTGATCTTAGCTGTTTTAGGGCATTACTCAAAACATAGGGGGAAAAAAAAACTTCCCTGTTTGTGAAATATTTACTGTTTTCAAATATACTATCTTATTTAATCTTAAACTTTCTTAGAAAAATAAGTACTTTGAACTCTAGGCAACCAAAAAGAATTACAAATCTCCATTCATTATGTTTTCTTTCCAATTAGAATATGTAAGCTTCATCTGTAGTTTAAAAAAAAAAAAATCTGTCCAAACAGCCAAGTCACTTAGAAAACAGGCCATAAAAGAATATGGCACCTAGTTGCAGCAAGAGCCCTGCTAACTAGCAAACCAGTGATTCCTCTATACTTTATCCTTCTTGGGTAACATTTTCAAAGTTTCTTCAGTTGAGTGACATTTGTTCCTTTAAAGAAATGTAGGAAACCCTTAGATAACTTCAGTTCATGTTTAAGACAGTAAAAAGGAATTTTTTTCCAGATCTGCTTCCATATTTCTCATGAAACAAAGAAATTTATTTATTTAATTTGTAGAAGGCTAAAAACCATTTCAATTATGGGTTACACACAGGAAAAGCTCTTTATGGGCAACAGAAGAACAGCTCTGAGGCTTTCCCCTTCGGTCTCTATCTCTTTACTTGAAAAACTCAGAGGTGTTGAGACTTTTCTCCTTCCCTGACATGCATATATATATATATATATATATATACACACACACACACACACACAAGGTAAGGTACTTCATTTGTATATTCTCCTCTAGTTGTATGAACAGAAGTAATGCAGAGCAGGGGAAAGAACACTGGATCAGGCTCCAGAGGAAGGTCCATTTCAGTCTTGACTCTTAGTGCCAGTGTGACCTCAGTTAAATCACTGAAAACTTCTCTAAGCTTCGACTTCATGTATTAAAAAAAAAGGAACAATCCCCAGCATGCCACCCTCAGAGGATTGTATAAAGATTCAATAAGGTAATAAATGTGAAAGTGGTTTTGTATAGATTGTTATAATTAGGGAAAAAAGAGAGAAAACAAGGGGACAAAAGATTCTGGGAATACATGAAGACTGGAATACCTGTATTACAGAAAGCTAAGGTCCTAACAGCAACAATGACTTACCATAAGAGAAGGGTTTGTACAACCAACTTCTAGGGAAAGAAGATAGTTGAAACAAAACAAAAATCAAGAAAGCGGATATGGCTCAAGCGACTGAGCTCCCACCTACCACATGGGAGGTCCCAGGTTCAGTTCCTGATAGTCGTGAAGAAATGAGCAAGACAGTGAGCTAGCACAACAGGCAGGTGTGGTGAGCTGACACAACAAGATGACACAACAAGATGAGGCAACAACAAAGAGACACAAAGAGGAAAGACAATGAGAGACACAACAAACCAGGAAACTGAGGTGGTTCAAGCGACTGAGCACCTCTCCCCCACATGGGAGGTTCCAGGTTTGGTTCCTGGTGCTTCCTAAAGAGAAGACAAGCAGACGGAGCACACCACAAAAGGACACAGAACAGACAGAGAGCCCAAACAATGGGGGTGGGAGGGTGGATAAATAAATCTTTTTTAAAAATGACCAAAAATAACTCACCTATATATAATTCAATTAGAGAAGCTTGATTGTATAAACACTGCATATCTACTAAAGTGTGGCACTCTACTAGGAACTCTAGAAAAGCATTAGCAATGCAATAAACCATATGATGGCAAATTACACCCATGAGTCAAATCTAGCTTGCAGGTGTGTTTTTTTGTTTTTGTTTTATTAGAGAAGTTGTAGGTTTACAGAAAATTATGCATTATGATTGCTTTTGTTGTTTTTTAAAAAAATTATTGGAACATAGACTCACCCATTCATTTATGTATTATGTATCGCTGTCTTTCAGCTACAATGGCAGAATTGAGTGGTTGCACAGAGACCATATAGCCCACAAAGTCTAAAATATTTACTATCTAGTCTTTTACAGAAAAAGGTGGTTTTTTTTTGAGGTACTGGGGACTGAACCCGGGATCTTATATGTAGGAAGTTGGTGGTGCTCAACCACTGAGCAACACTGACTCCCCTGAATTGTTTTTTTCGTTTGTTTTGCTTGTTGTTTGTTTTGATTCTTGTTTTTGGTTTTCAGGAGGCACCAGGAACCGAACTCGGGACCTCCCACACAGGAAGCAGGCATCCAACTGCTTGAGACACATCTGCTCCCCAGAAAAATAAATCAAACATAGGTATTTTTTGTCAGGATAAGTAATCCTACCTAGACATGGGGACTTACCTGTTATATTGTTTAAAACTTCCTTCAGATGACTGAAACTATGCAGTAGAGGATCCCGTTCTTCATCCTGTAGAAAACATGGTTAAAAAAAAAAGTCATTACTGGGCCAAAAGAGGGGGGCACTGAAAAAGGAGAGATAAAAGGTTCTTTCTCTGAATCCAACCACCAGAATATCTAGTAAGTTTTCCTTCAGAGGAAAAGAAACTTAGTCATGGTTCATACTTTCTGTTCCTTAATCTCTTATTTCATAGAGATAGTACAGGCTTACCTAAAATAGTGAATTCTGAAGTGCTAATCTCCACTATGACATAGCACCCATGAACCCACAGATTTCCAGGCTCTTTATATGCACATCATTCTTTCTCCTCTCTTTCTTCACACTCATCGTGCAATCACATATATTCATTTGAAAGACATTCCTGACTCTACTCTTACTTCCGGAATAGTCCATTTTTATAAATAAACCTGAGAAATTTCTAAACACCCTCACCAAATTAGAAATTTCTAAACTTGCTTTTACAATTGTGCCAAAAATTACTTTGTGTAATTGTACAAAAAAAGAAAAAATTCTTGAACATGTGCAGTAAGAAAACCAACTTTACAGTAGGTAAATTTCTTACTCATCTAATTGATAACATATGGCCTTCTCTGTAGATGAAAGTTTGCTGAATCCTAGAGAAGGTGTACCATTACCAGGCCATACTACTCCATGTTATCAATAACTAAACAAATTTAAATTAACTTGAAAGCTAATTATAGCCCTAGTGAATTAAAAGATAAGGAATCTTTCTGACATCTTTAAGCACACTAAAGAGTTCTCAAGCACTAGATCAAGTTATTTACAAAAAAAGCTAGAAGAATAGCATCATTCTTTTGGGCCCCAGCAAAAAAACGCAGTCTGTAAATTTGGTGCTAGTTGGAATAAAACAGAATGGTCCTTGAAACAAAGAACAATTGAGAATTTCTACTACTATTCTTACTGGGAACTTGATTACTATTTTAACCATGTGTCATATCCCCTAAAACAACTCAGTGACTAAGCTATCTGCCCATTCCCTACTTACCAATGGGGTGTGGGTGCTCCATCGGGCATTTCGTTTGATGGCCCCAACCACAATGTTAATCTCCCCTTGAATGATGTAAATATTTTTTTCCACCATCCTGTCAAATCTACCAAAACAATTAAGAGAAAATTCCAGTTATTACATATGTTCTAGGATTTTTAAATCATTCCACAAGTATAGTTACTAATATTTTGCTATTTTAAATAATTCTGTAACAAACATCTTTGCACATTAAAAAGAGAGAGCAAGAGAGAAAAATCTGGTTAATATTTGGTTATCCAGAGCATATCCAATCTCAAATCAGTACCTAATAAGGTTAGAATGCTGTTTAATTTTTCAGTACTGGGAAGCAGATGTGGCTCAACTGATAGAGCATCTGCCTACCATACAGGAGGTTCAGGGTTTGAACCCAGGGCCTCTTGGCCCGTGTGAAGAGCTGGCCCACACTCAGTGATGCCGCTCACAAGGGGTGCTATACCACACAGGGGTGTCCCCTGCATAGGAGGAGCCCCACGTGCAAGGAGTACGCCCCGCAAGGAGAGTCGCCCTGTGCGAAAAAAGTGCAGCCTGCTCAGGAGTGGCACCACACACATGGAGAGCTGATACAGCAAGATGACACAACAAAAGCGACAAAGGTTCCTGGTGCTGCCGAGAATGCAAGTGGGCACAGAAGAACACACAGCGAATGGACACAAAGAGCAGACAACGGGGGGGGGGGGGGGGGGGAGCGAAGGGGAGAGAAATAAATAAATCTTAAAACAAAAATTTTTTTTTCATTACTGAGATTTCCTACCTCTAATACTAAGATAGGGAAAGTTCACCTTCTGTTGTGAATCTACTACCTGGCAGAAGTCTCTGAGAGTTCAGGGTACTTCAAGATACAACTCAAAAAGCATCAATCTAATAAAAGTAAGAAGGGAAACGGACTTTGGCCCAGTGGTTAGGGCGTCCGTCTACCACATGGGAGGTCCGCGGTTCAAGCCCCAGGCCTCCTTGACCCGTGTGGAGCTGGCCCATGAGCAGTGTTGATGCGCGCAAGGAGTGACGCGCCACGCAAGGGTGTCCCCCGCGTGGGGGAGCCCCACGCGCAAGGAGTGCACCCATAAGGAGAGCCGCCCAGCGCCAAGGAGGGAGAACAGCCTGCCGAGGAATGGCGCCGCCCACACTTCCCGTGCCGCTGACGACAACAGAAGCGGACAAAGAAACAAGACGCAGCAAAAAGACACAGACAACAGACAACCGGGGGAGGGGAGGGGAATTAAATAAATAAAAATAATAAATCTTTAAAAAAAAATAATAATAATAATAATAAAAGTAAGAAGAAAAAAAAGTATCAATCTAGGGGAGTGGACGTAGCTCAAGTGGTTGAGCACCTGTTTCCCATGTACAAGGTCTTGGGTTTGATTCCCAGTTCCTCCTAAAAACAAACAAACAAAACATAAAAACCAACTCTCACTGGGGAGTAGATGTAGCTCAGTGGTTGAGCACCTGCTTCCCATGTACAAGGTCCTGGGTTCAATCCCTGATACCTCCTAAAAAAATATCATCCATCCAGAAAATGTCTCAAAGGCACCTCAAGAATCTCTAGCAAAAGCATGTCAAATTCTTCAAAGTCAGGTGTCCTCAAAATCTCTCCTGTGAAGGCTTCATGTATGCAGATAGATTTGTGATGCTAATTTTTTAAAGACAATATTTCAGATCCTCCCTTTGGTCCTTTTTTATCTACTCAATGAAATAATAGTGAAGGCTCAACTTAAATAAATAACCTTGGTTTGGAACTGAAGTCACAATATCAATTTATAGATCGCATGTGTTCTGCAAGTCAGCTCCAGAAAACCGGACAGTGACAAAGATACAATCTTTGAAAAATTTTGAACACTCATGTTTACTTGCTTATAGCAGAGACTCCCTAATAAGCAGACTGAAAGGCTGTTGCTTTTCTTTTTTTAAATATATACGTATATATTTTATCTCCCTCCTGCACACCCTGGTGTTTTGCTGTCTGTGTCCATTCACTGTGTAATCTTCTGTGTCTGTTTCTTTTTGTCTTCTCTTCCTGTTTTCTCCTCTAGGCTTCACCAGGATTTGATCTTGGGGACCTCCAACGTGGGAGAAACATTCCCTGTCGCATGAGTCTCCTCAGTTCCTGGTTTCTGTTGCGTCTTGCCTTGACTCTCCCCTGCATCTCTCTTTTGTTGCGACATCATCCTGCTGCTTTGCTCACTGCGCAGGCCTGCCTTTACCAGGATGCCCCAGGGATCGAACCATATGGTAGATGGAAGCCCAATCACTTGAATCACATCAGCTTCCCAAGGCTGGATCTTTTTAAAGTTGCTCTGAAGTAAAGCTTAAACACTATTTTAATATTTTAAGTGTTCCCAACTGAACCACCATAGGATTCTCTTTGCTACCTAGAAGAGGACTTAGAAAAGACATTTAATTCTCTCCCCAGGTGAAAATATAAAAGAGAATTCTTCTTGGCATAAAGAAAACCCTATGACCATGTAAAATCAACCTTAACACTTTGTATTATTTAGAAATCCTCCTCAGAAAGAGAAAAAAGAGCAGAAATGGAAAAAAGAAGGGGACGTACAGTTACATAAATAATTAGATGAGGTTCAAGGAAATATAAAACAGTAAGGCTAACGAGAAGGAAAAAAGAAGGAATTCCAGAAATATTATTAAGTACCTACGATGCATAAAGCATCTTGCAAAGTGTTGAGGATACAAGGCAAATAAGACAAGGAAAGCTCTCACACAATTCCACTTCACCAAAAAAACTGCACAATAATATATACTCTATGTTACCATTTATGTAAAAACCAACCAATGCTACACATAATACTAGACCTTTGTTTAAAGAAATATGCAATATTTAACTTACTGTGAGATATAAAGAGTAATATAACAGCTAGTACCCAGGTTAAGAAAGATACAACTGAAGCCTCTGTGTGTCCCTCCAAATCAAATCCTCTTCTTCCTTTTATCTATATGTCCCACTAATTTAAATTTGATGTTTATTAAACCTTTATACTTCTTTAAACTTTTAGTTCATTGACAGGTGTCTTTAAACAATATAGTATTCTTTTGTATGTTTTTTTATATAGCTGGTATCATATTGAATATATTCTTCTGCACTTTGCCCTTTTCCCCTGCAATATAAAACATCCATGTTGTAAGTGTAGTTAACATATTTTTTAAGGGTATGTAGATATGCAAACACAGAATTAAATGTATTGGCAAATACACCCCAAACTTAGACCACAGTTATCTCTAGGGAAGGTACTGTGATTTCAGGGTAGAGTCAAAGGGTACTTTAGCCTTTTCTGCAATGTTTTAATTTTTCACAAGAGAAATATATTACTGTTCTATCAAGTTAATGAAAAATTAAAATGATAAAAAAGATATAATTTCTGCCCAGGATCTAAAAGAAAGGGAGACATAATCAACGACAGTAGAGAAAAAATGTACCCTGCAAGTATCTCCATTTGCATATTTTCCACAAGACAGGGCCCCCAGAAAGTAAGTATGAAGAGCACCACAATAAAAGGAAAAAGAACTAATACAAATTTTGTCCAGGACCACAATACCTCCCCAATCCACAAGGGAATCCAACACCAGACAAAGCAGAAGACTATCTGCTTTCCAAATGCTCTAGGTATACATTTCTAACAAAATGTTCTGAGGAGGAGAACCAAGAAATAGAAGAAAGATAAACTAAGAAATGATTTTAAAATATAAGAAACGATAAAATCTCTCCTAGTATCTCTACTTCCTTAAACCATTTAGGCAAGATGAATATGTTCTACATCATTGGATGGATTTGCAAGAAGCTGCTAACAGAAGCTGCTTTCAGAGAGAAATGGCTGATTAGGGAACTAGGGAACTGGGTAACTTCTTAGGGAAGAAGGTTAGGAAGATTTAATTCTCTCTATATATCCTTTTGTACCTTTTGAATTTAGTGCCACATACATATATTACCCATTACCTATTTTTAAATTTTAAATAACTGGTTTTTAAAAAATGAATAAGCTCTTGAGAAAAGCAGTTTCATTATCTTGATTTTTAACAAGGCTGCCAAATCCACTCAATTAGGAAAGAAGAGTCTCTTCAACAAATGGTGTTGGAAGAACTGGATATTCATATGCAAAAGAATGAAAGAAGACCCTATCTCACACCATATACAAAACTTAACTCAAAATGGAACAAAGACCTAAATATAAGAACCAGTACCATAAAGCTACTGGAAGAAAATGTTGGAACCATCTTCAAGATCTTGTGGTAGGAAATGGTTTCTTAGACTTTACACTCAAAGCACAAGCTACAAAACCAAAACTAAATAGGACATCATCAAAACTAAAAACTTTTGTACATCAAAGGACTTTATCACAAAATTGAAAACTCAATGGGAGAAAATATTTGGAAACCACATTTCTGATAAGGGTTCAATATCCAGAATATATAAAGAAATCCTACCACTCAACAACAAAAAGACAATCCAATTTTTTAAAATGGGCAAAAGACTTGAAAAGAAATTTCTCCAAGGAAGATTTACAAATGGCTAAAATGGACATGAAAAGATGTTAAACATCTTTAGCTATTAGGAAAATGCAAATTAAAACCACAATGAGGTACCATTTCACATTTAATGGTAGAATGGCCACCATTAAAAAAAAAACTCTTACACTAAAACAGTTTAAGTGTTAGACAGGATGAGGAGAAACAGAAACACTCATTCATTGCTGGTGGGAATATTAAATGGTGCAGCAACTGTGGAAGACAATTTGGCACTTCCCCAGAAAGGTAAGTACAGAATTACCATATGACCTGGCAATTCTACTACTAGGTATTTACCCCAAAGAACTGAAAGCAGGGACTTGAACAGACATTTGCACACTGATGTTCACAGCGGCATTATTCACAATTGACAAAAGATGGGAGCAACCCAATATCCTTCAACCAATAAATGGATGAACAATATGTTGTAAATATATAAAATGGAATATTATTCATCATTAAAAAGAATGACATTCTGGTTCATGGATGAACCTTGAGGACATTATGTTGAAAGAAATAAACCAGAAAACACAGAAGGACAAATGTATGAGCTCACTGATATGAAAAAATTAGAACACGTAAACTCAAAGAATTAGAATCTAGAATATAGGTTACCAAGTGCTTGGCAGGGGTAGGGAATGGGGAGCTAATGCCTTAATTTGTACAGAATTTCCATATGGGTTGATTATAAAGTTTTGGAATTGAATGGTGGCACAACATTGTGAGTATAATTAAGAGTCTAAATTATATATGTGAATGTGGTTAAAAAGGGAAATTTTTGGTTGTATGTATGTTAATAGAATAAAAATTAAAAGAACATAGGACTACATAACACAGTGAACCCTACTGTAAAAGATGGACTACAGTTAAGAGTACAGTTATCAAAATATTCTTTCATTAATTATTAACAAATGTACCACACTAATGTGAGGTGTTAATAATAAGGTAGTATACGGGGAAAAAATACACCCTAATATAAACTATGGACTATAGAGTTAACACTAAACTTATAATATTCTCTAATCAATTGTAATAAAGGTACCATACAAAAGCAAAGTGTTAACAATGGGGGGAGGGGTATATGGGAATGCTATATGTTTTACATAATTTTTCTGTAAACCCAAAATTTCTGTAATTAAAAAAAAAAAATTAAAGGAATATGCACTTTAGAAAAATAGTTGTGTTATCCCATGTGTAAATTATTAAAAGCAGTAAGCAAAGCTAATTAAAACATTTACTTCAATCAACATTACTTAGCACATGCTAAGGAAAATGTGGGTGACAATAATACAGAGCTGTCTCTACCCATCTACAAGGAATTCATAATCTAATTGGATGACATAAAATATATACATATGCACATAAACACATTTCCAATATATGAATGGTACAGTGTTACAGGAGTGAGGCAAAGAAAATTACTTCTGACAGAGGGCCCTGGAAAGGCAACTGAAGAACATACAAGATTCAAATAGTCAAAAATATAAGGAAGCAATGGCAAGAGTGAAGGCTCAGAAGTGAGAAAATTCTGGGAAGCGGACTTGGCTCAATGGATAGGGCATCCGCCTACCACATGGGAGGTCCGCGGTTCAAACCCCGGGCCTCCTTGACCCGTGTGGAGCTGGCCCATGAGCAGTGCTGATGCCGGCAAGGAGTGCCCTGCCACGCAGGGGTGTCCCCTGCATTGGAGAGCCCCACGCACAAGGAATGTGCCCCGTGAGGAGAGCCGCCCAGCGCAAAAGAAAGTGCAGCCTGCCCAAGAATGGCGCCACACACATGGAGAGCTAACACAACAAGATGACACAACAAAAAGAAACACAGATTCCCGGTGCCACTGATAAGGATAGAAGCGGTCACAACAGAAAACGCAGCGAATGGACACAGAGAGCAGACAACTGAGAGGGGGAGTGGTAAGGGGAGAGAAATAAATAAATAATAAATCTTAAAAAGAAAAGATGAAACATAGGGCTTTACAACACAGTGTACCCTATTACAGATGATGGACTAAAGTTACTAGTACAAGTATAAGAATATTCTTTCATGAAATATAACAAATGTAGGATACTAATACAAGGTGGTATATGGGGGAAATATATCTAATGTAAATAATGGACGATACTTTAATAATCTTTCATCATTGTAACAAAAATAACTACTGCTAAAAAAATAGCACAATTACAAAAAAGTGCTATCAATTGTAACAAATGTTTCACACCAATGCCAGGTGTTGGTGGTGGTAGACTGGAGTATGGGAATCCTGTATTTTATGCATGATTGCTTTTCAAACTCACAACTTTTCTAATAAAATTTAAAAAAAGAAGTCCAGATGCACATGGATGAACCTTCAGGACATAATGCTAAGTGAGATAAGAAAGACACAAAAGGATAAATATTGTATGATGTCACTGATACAAAGTAATTATAAGCAAACTCACAGAGTTCAAACTAGAATATAAGTTACCAGGGGATGGACTGGGAGTCAAGAATGGGGAGCTGAGGTTTAATTTGTACAGAATTTCTATATAGTTTGATTGTAAAGGTTTAGAAATGGACTGTGGTGATGGTAGCACAATGTGAGTATAATTAACAGGACTGAATAATGTATGTGAATGTGGTTGGAAGAAGTTTTGGGTGGTTTATGTTTACTAGAATGAAAGTTAGAAGATAAAACATGGAACTGAATAATACAGTGAGCCCTGTTGTAAATGATGGACTGAGACTAATAGCACAAGTCTAAGAATGTTCTTTCATGAATTATAACAAATGTATGACACTAATACAAAGTGTTAATAATATGGTGGTATATGAGGAAAAAACACAACTAATATAAACTATGGGCTATAGTTAATAGTACTATTTTATCAATTGTAACAAAGGTACCACACTAATGCAAAGTGTCAACAATGGGGGGGTATATAGGAACTTTGCATTTTTTATATGAGTTTGTTAAAACTGCAACTTCTCTAAAATAATAATAATAATTTTGAAAAACCAGTATGCTAAGTAAAAGAAACCAGATACAAATGGCATGATTCCATTTACATAAAATGTAAACATAAATAAATCAACAGAGAAAGAAATAGATTAGTGGTTATGTAGGGTTGAGGAAGGTTAGATGGATTGAGAGGTAACTGCTAAGGGGTATTTAGTTTTCTTTTTGGAGTAATGAAAATGTTCTAAAATTGACTGTGGTGATGAATGCACAACTCTGTGAATTATCCAAAAACCAATGATTACATACTTTGGATGGATTGTATGATATGTGAATATATCTCAATAAAACTGCTTAAAAAAAAAAAGGCTGCAAAACCTCAGATGAGTAGGTAGAGGAGAACTTGTACGAGAAATAACAAGAGAAGGAACAACCAAATAAATACCAACTAATACTCCTAGCCAAATAAGACAATGGTCTGGAGACTTCATGCACTCTACATCCTTTGAAGGCACTGTAACTGTCTGTGTAACACTGAGTTTATTTCATTCCCCTGGAGCTTTGTGGTATGTGAGTTACCTTAATAGGATCCAAAGAGAGTGAGTCACTATATCAACTAGCAACTTGTTCTAAATCCAAACTAAAGCAAAAAAAAAAAAAGAAACAATTAATTGGATCCTTATTTTATGGAATACCAAAAAGTTTATTAAATCAAAGACTTAGATGGGAAAAGCAAAACTTTAAAACTTTTAGAAAATATGATATGAGAATATTTTTATATCCTCAGAATAGTGGAGAAGTTCCTGAACAAGAAACAAGAAGTATAAAACAAAAAATAAAAAGATTGATAAATTCGATCATGTTAAAATTAAAGATACCTGTTCAAAGGACCATAAAATACAGGGAAAAGATAAGTCACAAGCTCAGAGAAAATATCTCTAATAAAACATATAACTAATAAAGGAGCAATATCCAGAATATAAGATAATTCCTACAATTCTATGAGAAATAGACATATAATGCCCCCTTCCCAAATTGGCAAGAGATATGAATAGGCATTTCACAGAAGAGAAAATACAAGTGGCAAATAAATATATGAGATGATAACTAGCTTCATTAATAATCAGGAAAACCACAAAATAAGATTCTAATGAGATACCATTTTACAACCCCAAAATAGCAAATTTTTAAAAATCTGACAATACTAATTAGCTGGTAAATATGTAGACCAAGTGACTGGTGAGTATCTAAAATGATACAACCAGTTTGAATAACAATTTGGCTTTATCTTGCAAAGTTGAAGAACATCATACTCTATATCCCAGCAATTCTACTTCTAGGACTATAGCTCAGAGAAAACTAACAAGAAATTTGGAATAGCAAGGGAAGGTAGATTAGTATGTCAGGGCACACATGCAGCCTCAGTTTTAGTGACATTGTTTTGTAAGCTGGGTGGAGAACACTGGTGCCCCATATATATGTACTCTTTGTATGTATAAAATAAACCACCCAATGTTCCTTCTTTTAAAGTCATGCTGCCTCTTTGCCTTTGCACATGCTGTTCCCTTTCAACGCTTTTTCCCAATCTTGCCTACCTGATTACATCTTACTCATTCTATCAAAAGTCAATGGGGGGGGCGGGGCATGTGGAAACCTCTTATATTTTTTAATGTAACATTTTTTGTGACCTATGTATCTTCAAAAAATACAATAAAAAAATTCATTTTTTTAAAAAAGTCAATGAGGGAGTCAGAATTGTACAATTGTTATAAGAACAGGCTTCAGGCTAATGTCAGACCTTGGCTTCAGTTCTTTTACTGTGATTTCAGTCAAATTTCTTAGCCTCTCTGAGCCTGAGTTTACAGTTCTCCATTGTAAAATGGAGATAATAATACCTCCTCATAAGTTTGTTTTAAGGCCTAACTAAGAAGCCTGTAAAGCACCTCCCACAGTACCTGGCACATTAAGACCTAATATATGTTAGCTGTGATAATGCCTGCTTTGTGAGGTCTTCCTTAGCTAACCTACTCCCCCAACCTCAGAAAGTGTTAGTACTCCTTTTCTGTCACCCCATTAACATTTGGTACAAAACTTTTTTTTAATATTTATTTTATTTCTCTCCCCTTCCTCCCGTTATCTGTTCTGTATTCATTCACTGTGTGTTCTTCTGTGTCCGCTTGCATTCTTGTCATGAAGCACGGGGACACTGTTGCTTTTTTTGTTGCATCATCTTGCTGCATCAGCTCTCCGTGTGTGCTGTGCCACTCCTGGGTGGGCTGCACTTTTTTCACATGGGGCGGCTCTCCTTGCGGGGTGCACTCCTTGTGTGCGGGGTACCCCTATGTGGGGGGACACCCTGCATGGCACAGCACTCCTTGTGTACAACAGGACTGCACGTGGGCCAGCTCACCACATGGGTCAGGAAGCCCTGGGTATGGAACTCTGGAACCTCTATACGGTAAGCAAACACTCTATCAGTTGAGCCACAACTGCTTCCCATAAAACTCTCTTTAAACAGATCTTACACTGATTTATAGTTATTTAGTCTCTCTTTCTTAGAAGTTTATGAGTATCTCAAGAGAAGAGACCATGATTTATTCACCTTTTTATCCCCAATGCCTGACACATAGTAAGAGAGTAAGAAAAGGGGGAAAAAAGGGCAGTACTGAATGAACAAATGAATGAATAAACTAGCATCAAGACTGCCTCTTCAATAGTGGTGCAGCTCACATCTATCTCTGTGAGAACAATTACTTCACAGATGATGATTCTGAACCAGGCAGGCAAACCTTTCTGTATCCCATTTTTGTTTTTTTACCATGAGTTACAAACCTTCCATCAGACCACTCTTTAGACATAAAGAGCCCACATATGCCCATCAGCCAAATCATAGTGCTTTCATTTTCACATCTGACTTCCTGATGTCTCCTCCTACATGCTATGTACATGTTCATATTTCTTCTGTAAAACATGTACTTCTTTATGTAATTGCCATTTTTTCATATATAGCAATAGATCTTATTTTCTCTACTTCTAAAAAGCTGTGATTAGTATACCATTGCTTAAGGGTTTTTTCTCCTTATCACTTTTAAAAGTTGTCCTTATCCAATGAGAAATTAGGCTCTCCAAATAAAAGACTTGTTTTTTTTTTTGTTTGTTTTTGTTTTGCATTTATTTTCATAGTGCCTTGGTGTCTAGCACAGAACTGTGCTAACCAGGAAAACACTGATAGGATTTCTGAGAGATAGTACATAGTACCAAGGACCTGAACGTCCCTCAACTAGTCATTCCAAGGCTTATTTTCACTCAATTCCTCAAATAATCCAGACAGGTGCTAAAAACAGAGTTTACAAGGTTTTCAGAGCTAGCTAAGGAACACAACATAGTTCTGCACTCTCAACAGAGAGGGACCAAAAATTATTGAACTAGTAAACAAGTTACTAGGCTCAAGCAATTTACTCAAAGGGAAGAGGTAAGAGAAAGTCAAACCAGGAAAAAAGGTGGTACCCTCACAGGGCACAACTAGGAAATCTTCCCAAACTTGATGATCAGGTGACCAATGTACTGCCAGCTCTGCTATGCCACCTCCTACCTCTCTGGAGATTCTGAGACTATCCCAAGAACCTGATGAAAGGTGACCACTGAGATATGTCCAAAGGTGTCCAAAGTTATCCAAATCTGACCTTCCTGCCAGGTTGGAGATGAAAAAGGAAAGCAAGGCTTTTTTCTCTCACTCATTTTTTAAACCACTTAGGGCACCCCAAAATATAAGGGAGAGAGCACAGTAGGGCAAAGAAAAAAGTTAGTCTATACGATTATAGAGAACTATAGGAATTATGTCTCATAAGGCCTGCCTATCTGTGTAATCAGGAGTCATCATCCAGTAGCCATTAGGCAGAACTCAATCCACAGATATATTGTTTGATCTATGAAAGATCTGAAAAAATTAACTAGATACAAACAGTTTAAAAATCTAGATTTCCTGCTTCTCCTAAAAAACAGGAGCCTAGTCATTCTGGTTCCATATTTTCAGACAGTAATACAGCTGAAGAAGTAGCAGCTGCCTCCCTTAAATAAGGGCATGGGTTTTCCAGCTCACAGGTCCCCACTACATCCTAGTATACAGTGCCACCTGGCCCATTTCACTCACTTCCATTACCTAACTAACACTCAGCGGCACCTGAGCTTGAAAGTCCGGGTTTATACAATGGCAACAAATCATTACTTCCATGAATACTTCCACTATTACTGGGACTCCAAATCAGCACCCTTCTATATTATATTTTCATTTAATTAAACAACTTCAGGTGAGCATATGAAATATGGGAAAAGAGGAACAATGGAAGCTACACAGCAGCCAATTACATTTACACAACTCCTCCAGCCTGAGAGTAGAATGAATCTCCCCTTCTACCGTCACCTTAATTACTCCAATAGAAGAATCATTGTAACCAATCACACTGAACCACAGGGAAAGAGCATGTGATCAATACAAAGGCTAGGATGATAATTCCAGTGAATACTCTATAAATACAGTAAGTCTCCTCAAGAGCGGGAGCCGTGTCTTCCTCTTCTTCAGCTGCCCATAGTAGCCAGTCTAATCAATGAAGTTATTATCTAAATAAAAGTGGCAGTCATCCTGCCCTCTGGAACACAGGAAAGTGAAAGAGTAATGAAACTCTGAGAACTGTGAGCTGAAACTGGGATTGGTGCCCAGCTACTCAGGAGGAGATGTTTCTACATCCGAGTTCTTGTTGTGCCAGTGAACATCACTGTCAAGATTAGATGTACTGTCTGTCTACCGTCACCATTAAAAAGAAGCTCAAAAACAAGTCTTGAGGAAGGACAAATTTCCTGATTTGGGGGTGGGGTAAAGGAGTAAAGTTTTAAGTTAAAAAAGGGAAAACCTTTGATGCCTCTATAGCCACTCCCAAATTCAACAGAAAAGATGCTGAATTGGCCATATTATCTATCCAAAGACTAGACTGCCTATTATGCAAAGCAAATCAAGTCAACGGGGCAATTGCCCAGGTAACACAGAGCCATTAAACATGGGTACTTCTTGGGCTGGCTATGTCATGTCATTTGCCACTTTAACTACTTTTTTGGGAATTCTGCAACTTAGGTCACCAAGTTAAAATGCAAATTGTTTCCTGTACCATCTCTATCCCACTTATTTAAATCAATAAATGTAAACGTTAAACACTACCCCTCCTTTCCTCAACACACATACACATACACACACACACACTATTTCAGAAGAGCAGAAGGCAAAGAAGTGAGTTCAGTTACTCTAAGATCTTACCTTTACCTTCTAACATTAGGAGATTTTGATCCTTCTTGTACAAAAGTGCACAGTGTTCCTGACTGCCAGGGTCAGAACTGAGCCACAAGTCCTCATCACATACTAAAATTAATCCCAGTACAGATAACATTTACTGAGTGTTCTCTACATACTGAGACATGTTAGGTTGATTCTGCTTTTAACGCTACTACATGCCCTAGCTAGGCCACTACATATACATACTACTGCTTTGATGAAGTGCATAAACGTAGATTAGCAGAGTGATCCCAAAACAGACGTTTCCATTTGTTTCCTCCACTGGGCCTAGGAGTGCCTTGTGTATCTAAATTCTTTAAAGACATACAAGTTTCTATGTATGTATGAATTTAAAAGTACTATCTACACGTGTAAAAGCATTCTTTACCCTTGGATTTGTTTGTTTGTTTTTTACAACTTTATAACACAGGAGTTTATCAAGGGTTATCATAGTGCCATAGACTGTGGTCTGTGGTCTCTGGGGTTATGTTCCATCATAACCTCTGCTGCCCTGACACTAACACTCTACCACTTTTAAACTGGCTGAACATCTCTCATGACTCTTTTTACCCACTGAAAATAATAACATAAAATAAAAACATTACTAGATTTTGCCAGTATTCAAAGCCCTCTCTGCTCTCCAGGCAAATAAGTCATATAGAGTGGCTTCCTTTTATGAAACCCTACCTCCTCAGAACAACGGTGGGGGAGGGGAGGAGAAGGGGAGGGAATGGGGGGTGTAGGAGCTGGGGCAGGAATCACAAGCAAATAAACAATAATACACCAGAATTGTATAGGAAGAAATGGGCTCAGAATAAGTCTAGTGTTTACCTCCAGACCCAGATGGGCAGTTGAGCTCTGCCCTATAAGAGGAATGCCTGCCTACTCATATCCCAGGATCCCCAAGCTGCTGGCCTCAACCCTTTCACAGCTCTTCTCACTACCTGAGTTTAGGTTGCACTGGTTAATCATGCAATATTAATGAGGCAGTTCAGTTGTATTAATGAGGCAGTCACACAGAACTGGACGCTGAATTCTCATATCCAAGCTCTAAAAACCAATCCTTAAAAGTAGATGCAATGGCTTCTTATATTTGTTTTCACCTTTTTGAGGACTGGGCTCTTTAGGATGCAGAAAGGTCCGGAAGAGAGGAGCTGACGGCTATGTTAAACTTGGGAACACAGAAAGAGAAGGATTCGGGAACCCTCAAGGGCTCAGATGTCAGAACTGAAATCGGCTCTCCAGCTGCAGAGACCTGACCTTTGCCCCCTGCACGCCTCCAAGTTCCCTCCCACAACAACCCCTCCCTCTTCTTACTCCTGCTCCCCGGAGTCCTAAAGCCACCACAGGATCGCCCAATTTAAGAGTCTTCCCCTCTTACTCCCTATCCCGATATCAGGGCGGCCTTCACGACGCTGGAACTCTAGGAACAGACTTCACTTACCTGTCAGCGGATCCAAAATGGCGGTGCCTAGTCCCAGGACCGGCAGCCGCTGTTCATGTCCAGTCTGGGCTCCGTAGGCGTCTCCGAGCGTCTCTCCCGGCTCTGATAGCAAATGGGAGAAGGGCAAGGGCCCAGTTCCTGGAAGTTGAGGCCGAAGTCAGGGTGGGACCGCAAAGCCGGCCGGGTGAGTCGGCCGGGACCGGCGGTGGAGCCGGCTGCTTTCCTGTCAGCTCACTGACGTGGTAACTAGCCTCAGTCTAGCCCGCTGCCTAGTAACTGCCCGAGCCCTGGCGCGCACAGCCAATCATCGCTTTGTGCCATGAAAAATGGCATTCCTGCTATCCAATCCAAGAAAGGAAACCGGCTTCAGGAGGCGAGTAGTACCTAAGGAGGAGAGATTACAAAGGAAAGAAGAGGGTAGGGGGATAACCAACGAATACGAGGACTCTCTCTCTCTGAGTGACAGTTAGTAAAGCCAAAGGAAAATGAGGAAAGTGCTGGGCGGTTGGAGAGGTGGAGTTAGGTCAAGGTCGGTTGCAGTGAGCGGCTTGGCCGTGGCTGCTGGGCATTATGGGGAGAAAGGCTACGATTTGCTGGAAAGGGGGCGGGGTCCCTTTTGAGAGCAAGAGCGGGCGTCCCTATCCCCTTGGCCCACACCCAATCAGCGACCTGGGCCCAAGACTATATCGCTTCAGGGATCACTCTCTTTTGAGGCAGCTCCGCGGTTTGTCCATCCTAAAACCAGTCCAACGATCTATTCCCTCAGCCTTCCCGTCTGCCTGTCCCCTGTTTGGCTTCTCATATGTCTCTTTCACAGCCCAACTCTATTTCTGCATCTTCTGTTCCATTCCTATCATCCCGGAATAGAAAATTTTAAAATGACAGCTGGCAGAAACCTTGGATATCTAATTCAAGTTCCTTCATTTTACAGAGCAGGAAACTGAGGTCCACGTGGAAAGATGGCCCCACGTTCGCATAGTTAATTGCAGAGGAGAGAGACAAACCCAGGTGTCCTGACCCCCAGTCCAGCTCTCTTTTTCACTGCCCCTCACTGCCTCCTTTGCCTTAGTAACATCAGGCTGTGACTCCCAGCTCTGCCCCTCTCACCAAGTCTCAGACCCCCTTGCGTAAAAAAAAAAAAAAAAATACAAGGCAATCAGGGAAGCAGACTTGGTCCAATGGATAGGGCGCCCGCCTACCACATGGGAGGTCTGCGGCTCAAACCCCAGGCCTCCTTGACCCCTGTGGAGCTGGTCCATGCACAGTGCTGATGCGCACAAGAAGTGCCGTGCCACACAGGGGTGTCCCCCGCATAGGGGAGCCCCACGCGCAAGGAGTGTGCCCCGTAAGGAGAGCCATCCAGTGCGAAAGAAAGCTCAGCCTGCCCAAGAGTACAACAAGATGATGCAACAAAAAGAAACACAGATTCCCAGTGCCGCTGTTAAGGATAGAAGCCGTCACAGAAGAATACACAGTGAACAGACACAAAGCGAATGGACACAAAGAGCAGACAACTGGGGGGGGGGGGGGGGGGGCGGGGGGTAAGGGGAGAGAAATAAATAAAAAATAAATCTTAAAAAAAAAGACAATCACACAGGTTAGTTCAAGTCACCAAGGATTGGAAACTGGATGCTTTCCTTTTTGGATTAGAAATGCTAAGAGGCCTGAGGGCTGGATGCCACCCCAATCTTCACTTTCCAGTCTCTAGCTGCCTCCTCCCCTGGCAAGAGATGACAGAGGATGCTAAGATATTTAAAATTATCTAGAAGTGAGAGTGTGCAGAAAAAGGACAAGAGGATGGGTTTTCTCCTTGCAGACTGCTGGAATGGAATCCAAGTGCCTGGAGAGGTTGCTTGGAAGCAGTGAAGAAATATACCAACTCTCTCCCCACTTCCTCCCATCTATGGATCTATGGATGGTCACTCAAGTTCAGGGAACCTCCATACTTCATCCTGTGGTAATGTGGTCTCAAGATAACCCATCAAGGGAGCTGATGTGACTCAGTGGCTGAGTGTCAGTCTCCCACATAGGGTCTGGGTTCAACCCCAGTCCTGGTACTTCAAAACAAACAAACAAAAGATTACCCATCAAGGAACCATCCACGTGCCAAGATTCTCTAATTTGAAGAACCCATCAGACCTGATATTAGCTCTAAAGAATACTCAACAGCTCTTTGCGCCTGTACGCTGGGCTCCTGGTCTCTGGGCTCAGTTAGGGATCTTGTGTCTTTTACCCAAAGGGAGTCAGGGGAAGAGAATACTGCTACCACAGCACCTCTTTCCACACAGCGTCTGAGGCATTTTCCTCTTTATTTGAAGGGTGGGAGCTGGCATCCTGGACCTGTCTCTGATTGCAAGGTTCTAGGTAGCCAACTGGAAAATCTTTTATGAAGGCAAAACTCCTTACTCCTCCATCTCCACTTGCATGTACCTCCGGAAACTCATCACCCTTGCCTAAAAGCATTATGTGTGATTGTGGGTTAGAGATGGAGAGGAGAGAGAAGACAATTCCCTAGTTAGTCCCTCCTACCCACCAACCATTATCTTACTAGGCAGAACATCTCCCTTTTAGATTTCAGTGTCATATTTATTGAGTTTCTACATTATGGGGTAAAATGTGTTTCTATACAATGAAAAAGACATGGTGCTTAATCTCCTAAATCTTAGCCTAGTAGGAGAAAACACATAAGTTTATCCCTCTAATATGGTGGGTGGGCAAAAGAGGGTATAGGATATGCACAAGGAAGGTCACAGGAGCAAAAGCTTAGACATCTAACCAACCTGGGAGCTCAGAAAAAGCTTCCCAGGGAAAATGAGGCCTGAGAGGAGCTTAAGAGGATAAGTAGGAGATGACAAGATAAAGAATGGTGGGAAATATGTTACTGCCAGAGGAAAGGCTAATGGTATGCAGGCAACTAACTACTAGGAGACTGAAGATGATGGCAGGGTCAGGACCTGAAGGACTTGTATGCCAGCTTAGGGAGTTTAGCCTTTATCCCAAGGGGTTTTAAGCAGAGACATGACTGGTCAGATTGGTCTTATGGGGCTACTGTGGGCCATGGCTCAGGGTGCAGTGTGACTTCAAATGTTCCTTGGGATGTCTATCTTCTTCCTTGCAACTCCCTAACCAGCAAGCACCTACGTCACCCATTGCCCACGTGTCTAAACCTGGCAACACCAGAGGACGCTTACCCTACTGAGGCTGGGAAAGCAGAGCCTGGGCAAACCACAGATGCTCACAGCCTTTTCTGAGAAGCACCCAGCCCAAGCACTGAGATCTAACGAAAGCCTCCTTTAATTAATTTTTAAGGGGATGGGAGACGATCGTTCATTTACTTGTCCAAGACCATTCGATGATGCTGCATTTGGTGGCAGGGTTAGAATACCGCTTTGATTTGTCTCATTCCAAAGTCCTGCTTTCTTCCTGAAGCCAACTTCTTTGAAGGACAGAAAACAAGGGAAGAGGAGGAAAGAGCGGAGAAGAGGAGAGAATGTGTGAGAAAAGAGAGGAGCAGAAAGAAAAATTAATCTCTAAAATGGCAGAGAAGAGAGGAGAGGGGCAAATAGCAGGAGCGAAGCGGCGGAGAAAGAAAAGGAAAGAAAGGCGAGACTTGGGAGGATCGGAGCAAAGACAAAAGGACAGAAAGACAGACAGCGACAAGTGGAGAAAATTGGCGAAACTTGAGTAGCGCTTAAGTTCGAGCGCGGCAACCCGGCGGCCCCTCCCGGCCCTTGCGCCCTCCCACCTGGCGCCCCAGGCCACCGGGACAGGCAGCCCGTCTCCCTCGACCCACTCCACTTCCCTTGAGGTGGCGGCCGGGCTTCACCTCTGCGCCCGCCAGCGCTGGCTCCGCGGGACTGACTAACCGACCCGCTCTGCTCTCGCAGGTTTGGCTCCACTGAAGCGTCCTTGCAGGAGCCAAGTCTCCGCCACGTGGGGGGAGGCGTGGCCCCGTTGCTGAGGAGCGTCTGCGATTGGCCAGGGGGCGGAGTTCTTGGCGGCCCGCCGGCCAGACCCCGCCCCCAAAGGCGGGGCCTGAAGAGTAACAGCTGGAAGGGGCGGGGCCTGGGGAGCGCAGCTGGAAGGGGGCGGGGCCCGAGGCGCTAGACTCGCAGCCGCGGGCTGGGGGCGCCCTGGGCTGCCATAAAGTGAATGGGCGCCCGCGGGGGGTGGCAGTCGGCGGCGAGGATCATTCTACCTCCGTGAGTCCCGGAGCGCCGGAGAGGAGCCGCGGCACCGGCGCAGGGGGGCGGCCCCCACCCCGGCCCGGTGCCCGGCCCCTGGCCCCTGCCTGCCCTCCAGACCGCCGCCACCGCCAAACGTGTCGCAAGTCTGCCTGCTGCGGGACGCACTGTGAGTCCTCGACCATGCGGGGGACAGGGGCTCATCGGGCCAAGGGCCAAGGCTGGATCTGGGGATAACTGAAGCGGGTCCTGGGGCAACTGGATTCCGGTGCTTGGGGAATGGGTTGAGGCTGGGAAGGCGGACTGGGCAAGAGGGAAACTCAGGGTCAGGACCCTGACTCGAGGGATCCGGAGAGAAACCAGAACCATGAAGCCAGGACAGGGCTCCGCCAGGCAGGGAGTCAGGAGTCAGGAAACCATTAGAAGAAAGCGGACGAACGGTAGAAGGGCGCGGGGCAGGCGGCGGGGGAGCAGAAGGGGTTGCGGAGGCCCTGGCTAGCGGAGGAGCTAGCTGCGGCAGTCCAGCATGGGGGCAGTGGGAGGCGCCCGACGCGCCTGGGTCCGGGCTCAGGCTCCAGGGGCTGGGAGCAAGGGCACTCCCGGCCGCACGCGCTTTCCTTCCTAGCTGCTCCGCAGTCGGGATGGGAGCGGTGTTGTGAGAGCCCGGCCACAACCGGGACAGATGGCCCCAGTGCAGGCGGCAGGGCTAAGGCTGGGCGGTCCGAGAGACCGGGCAGTGGGTCTAGTAGCTAAGGCTTGGCGTGTCACGGTCCGGACGGGTCCCGGCCAGTGGCCGCCTCGGAATCGGACGGAATGTCCGCGGCGTACGGAGCTGGGAGCGGACAGAATGTCCGCGGTGACTAGGTGGGTCTCGCCGGAGCAGGCGCTGTGTCCGGCAGCCGCGGACAGAATGTCCCTGGCCAGGTGGCATGTCTGTCTACCCGGCAGCGCCTGCCCAGCTGCTGAGTTTGCAGTGGGGTGGGCTGCGTTAGATCGCCTCGAATCCCCGCTCATACTTTGCAAACTAGTTTCTGCCCCTCCGGGGTGAGAGAACCAGGAGCAAGGAGTGAGAGCTGAGACTGCTGCCTGGCTTTGGGGTGGGCTGGCGCTGGGAGACATTCCCTCTCCAACATAGAACAGACTCTAGCATCACCCCCGACTCGACAGGGAACGAAGGAAGAAAGAAAGGGAGGGAGGAAGGAAGGGGCCACAAAAGTCAGGGGGAGGGCAGGGAGGAGCCCAACACAAGCCCCTGAAACCTCAGCTCCCTCACAAACTCAGAATCAATCCCCAATTCCAGTGCAGCTGACCAGGCACCCCCAGACATACTTGCCTGGAACTAGTTCAGGAGAACCTAGGCCTGAAGACGGAATTTAAGCCTCCAGCCCCTCAGGAAAGCAAACCCTGTGATCCTGTTCATTTTTTGTTTCTTCAGTCCCACCTGCCCCAACAACACCCTGGTGACAGATAGAAGGTGAGAAGGAGAAAAGTGGAATCCAAGCTCTGGGGTTCACCATGGAGCCAATATGGACCTCTAAGTCTGGTTGAGAAGGATGTCTCAGTCCTAGCCAACTGCCTACTTTGCTTTCCCTGTGACTGGGGGAGCTCCGACCCCCACACAATGACCACCCCAACTCTTTAGCCAAAGCCCAGCTAACCTGAAGGGGACAGAGTAGAGAAAAATTTCCAGAATCTATGTGAGCAAGCAAAACAGTCCAGCCAGGGACTGAGTTTTCATAGAGGCAATGCAAGGCAATGTGCTTAGTAATGAGTAATCTAAATTAGTGGCGCTCAACCTTCCTCATCCTCCACCTACGAGTGACATACAATACATACTCCCCACACCTCCATTAATTTAAAAGTTTGCTTATTGCCAGCTTGGACACTCCTCTCCACCTTTTTTTTTTTTTTTTTTGCCCCCTACCTCCTTTTGAACAACATAGAGTCACACACCAATTACCCCCACCAGATTTGATACACTTTTCAGGGCCTTGTATTCCTATCACCTTTGAAAATCATGAAATTATGGGTGAAATGGAGAGCTCTGAGGCAGGCAAGGAATAAGAAAGGCACTCTAGATTGTTCCCTGAAGACCTTAGCCCAAAGTTTTGCTACTGCCAAAAAGGCCAAAAAAGCAATTGCATCATGATGAAGATAGATGGAAACAAATGAGAGAACCTCTGTCATCCTTGCATAAAGCCATGTAGTTGAGTGTATGTCTGGTCACTAGCCATTAGGGAGAATGTCATGGGCTGAGAGAAGGGTCAGAAAATGGTCCAGAGAATGGGGAGCCAGGGCCTGCCGGAGAGAGCAAATTTCAAAGTTTAGGCCTCTGGAAGGCGAGACAGGATGGAAATCCACAAAATAATGAAAGGCCCTAGATAAGCACAAAAGACTTGTTTGCTCCCCAGGTCCTGAAATTGGAGATGAGGGGGCCTCTTAGAACAGGAATGATGCAAGCTCAGGATGAATAGGAAAACGTACTTTGGTACACTGTGGGCAGCAAACTTCCAGAGCTCATTTCCAAAGAGGTGGTGGAGGCAGGAAGTAGAAATGGAATCCTTCAGAGCTCAGGAGGATCAGTGCCTGTCAGAATCACAAACGGCTGCCGGGGCAGGGCGAAGGGGGTGAGGAGTAAAAAGAGCCCTGCTCTGGGTCTAAGGCAGGGTTTGTTCTTAACCACGGGTCCAAGGCCCCCAAGGGGTCCATGAGCTTGAATTGAAAATTCAGAAAAACATTATTCTTGTGGGGACATGTTGGTACGGGTGTGATATATTTATTAAATAATACACAGTATAGTGTGGATTTAGTTAGGGATTTGTGGATTTCATCTAACTGGCAAAGGGGTCCATGGAATAAAAAAGGTTAAGAACCCTTGGTCTAAGGAGATATGTAATCTTGGTGAAATGGGGATGGCCTTTCCTGCCACAGGAGAGGTTGAGAGAGAGAACTGAAATCGTGTATATGAAGGCCTTTTCAAAATGGTGAAGCACTGCTATTGTTATACCCAAACTGCAGGTCCTCTGTAACTACAGAATCTTTGTTTGGAAGGGTGGGGTGTCAAGCTTCAGAGTAGTCTGATCATATCCCTGATCCAGCCACAGAGAGGTTCTTTAAAAAAATAGATGGGACTCCCTATCCCAGGTTTCAAATGCCAGCCATGACCCTCTCCTGCTCCTTTCCATGGAGAGTTCTGGGGGAGCTCCCCAAATGCTTGGCCCCTTTAATGGCAAAACACTCTCATCTGGTTCCTGCCTGCCCCCTGGTCAAGGAAGTGAATACGGGCCCAAATCCAGGAAGGAGGGCAGGGGCAGCAGGCTGGAACTGAGTTGGGGGATGAGCAAAAGAGAAGGATGAGACCTCCTGAATCTTTGCTTCTCCCTTCCCTCCAACTAAATGATGCCTCCCAGAGCTAACCTGAAGGATCCAGTAGGTTCTCTAGACACTCTAATGTTCAGCCCATGGTCACAGACAGGGACTCATGATAAGAGTGATGGGAGGGAAAAGAAGATGAGGGGTGAGATATGGCTATGGAAAGATTGGGAGCAAGGGCTTTCAAAGCTCCCCCCACCTCTCGTTGTCCATTGTCTTGCACTTGGGCCTTCTTCACATCTTTCAGTTAATAGTTTCCCTTTTCTAATCTCTTCCATATTCAATCCATTCTACTCACCACTGAGGAGGTCTGAAAGGTGTCACTTTTATATCACTTCCCTGCCTAAAAACCTCCAGTGACTTCCAGTGCTTGGAACAATGCTTTGCAGTAGGGGAGTGGAGTGGGAGGAGGGCAGATTGAGAGCGGAGGGCCCTGAGGCTGCAGGCTAGACATGGCCCATCTTCCTGGTGCATTCATGTCATTTATGATGAGGGGGAGGGCAACTCTATTTCTACATTAAAACAAGCATGATTAAAGTATGGAACAGAATGCAAAATTTGCTTGAATTTTTAACATACAACATGAGACCTCAAAGAAATTTCATACTGCTGGCAGCTATTTCTGGTTGTGCCCCTAGTCTCCCAGGGTGGATGTTTCTCATACTAGTCTTGGGGAATTTTTGATGGAAAAGGTAGAGATGCTTTAGCCTAGAGGGTATCACATCCGAACCACCACCCCTTGCCTCTCATCAGAGGCCCTCTCAGCCTGCCTCATTTGTCTCTGCTGATCTTCCATTGTCCATACTGAGACTCTGGTCCAACTAGGCTCTCCATTGCCCTCTAAACCTGCCAGCTCATTCCCAATACTCTCTTTTAGAAGACCCTGCCCCTCCCCAACTCCCAGCTCAGTCCTGTGCCTCCACTCTCAAAGCCCCCAAAACCTGACATGGATTTCCATCTGTCTGGTCTTCTGCAGTCTGAGAGTCAGGCCCATGCAGCCCATCATTTCATCCCCAGACTCAGGCTTCTAGAAGTTAGGGTCTGGGGTTTCCTTTTAACACCTAACACTTGCTGAAGGAAGAAAGAAGGGAGGGAGGGAGGGGTGTGGGTCCCATTTCTCTAATCTGATTCACTCCTTGATAACTTAAGTGTATCAAAGCATTGCTGCCTCCACCTGAGTTTTGGGGTTTCATCTTGGGGCCTTGAGCCCTGACCACAGCCGTCTTCATTTGCTCCCACCCACACAGTGCAGTTCAGCAAAACAGACAGTTTGGGTGCTCAGCATCCCTAATGAATATGAAATCAAGTGCACTTAAGGGCCTTACTTCCATTTCAGGTTTATAGGATGGTTCTGTACTAGTTTGGGCCATGGCTTAAACCTGTTGTATCTAACTTGCTGTTTGCTGAACCGAACCTCTTACCTTCCTCTCCATTTAGCCCCTGCAAGAGAAAGTTTTTCTCTCATGTAAATTCCATCTTGTATCCCCTTGCTTTAAGAATTGTTGTTGCAAGTACTTGGGGGCTCTCTGGCTGTAGCCCTGGCTTACCTCTCTGCTTTGAGGACACAAGTGGGTCCACATGGCAATTGGCTTCTTGCCACAAGCTGGCATCCCCTTGAAAACCACAACCTCCCCTCGTGGCCTCTCTGGCCTGTAATAGACTCTGCTCTCCACCTTATCTAGCCTGAATATTTTGTTCTCACTGCTGTCCATGACAGGCTTCCTATAATTCCAGTCTATGTCAGAATCAGAGCACACCTGCAGGTCTTCTATTCCCCCTATGGCTAGATTGCCCCCTGACACCAGTGGGGTCTGGGCCATGCATTCAGAGAGTGACAAAAAGGCTGAGGGTGAGGCAGGAGACCCCCTCCCAGAACTGGATGTAACACTGCTGTTGCCTCTTGACTCTGTTTGGTTTTGTCTGGTATTTCCTACCAGCACACACCAATCCTGGGGTTTCCAGGCCTAATGCTTATCCCTCTCCAACACCCAGCGTCCTCAACTCTAGCAGTTTGGGGAAGCTTAATTCTCTGTCAGTCTGTCTCCAACTCAAACAATAGCTTGGTGCCCCCCGGCTATCTACCTGACCACACACTGGGGTCTGCTAAGGGACTAAGGCTCCACTCTACCTTCCTCTTGCCTGCTGGCTTTAGTGTTCTGTCCTTCTCTCTTTATAATTTCACGATCGAGGCTCTTCTCAGCCTTGTCCCTTCTCTCTGCTTTTCCTACCCCCTTTCAAGAGCCCGGAGGCTTGAATCTTTATCACTCCCTGGTCCCAAAGGGGTTCCCAGCCTGGGTCACTCTACCCATTTTGCTGTTACCATAATGACTAGGCCCTCCTTTATGTTCAGCACCAAGTGTTCACAACACACACGTTTGCATTCCTCTCTAAAATGGATTCTCACCTTTAGTCAGCAGAGAAATTCCTCACTGTCAGATATTAGGGTCTGGGATGGAGTCTGTGATGGGGATGTGAATCACTCTAGCAAGGCCAGAGGTAAGGATGAGACCTACTCACTCTACTCTAAATTCAGCACCTAACTCAATACCCAATAAATGCAAAAAAAAAAAAAAAAAAAATCCTTGGGTAGAGTGTTACCCCTATCCATTTTTACATGTTATGTTTTATTTAAATTTACAATACTGGATGAATGTAGAGAGAGAAGGAATTATGATCTCTCTTTTAGAGATGAAGAAATAGGCCCAGAGAGGTAAAGTACCTTGCCAAGGTCACACAACTGGTAAGTTGAGGAACCAGGGCTTGAATCTAGAAATTTTTCCTCCAACCTAATTTCTTTAGGCTATACTGCATTACTTTCCTAAGAGGGGCCTGGGCATAATCTGTTCCTCTCCTCACCCTATCCTCTGGTTCTAGCATTCTCATCCGTTCTCCCCCTTTAGCCAAGCAGACTCTCCCCAGGAGCTTGAGTATAGACTACCCCCCACCCCCGGGCGCCCTTGTCCTCCTCCTCCTCCCCCCCCCACAGAGTCCTCAGCTCCAGGGACTGAAAACTGAGGTTCAGAGGGGCCAGGGAGGGAAAGGGGGAGGGAAATGGTTAGCTCCAAAACAGCCCAGGCAGCTGTCCTTGTCACAGAGAGAGGAGACTGTGCAGTGATGTGTGTGTCTCTGTCTGCCTGAATGTGGGGAGCGCATGTGTGGGAGAGTATGTGTTTGTGTGCCTCTAGCTCCAAGTCCAAGTGCTTATTATGTCTGAGTGAGGGCCCATGTGTGTCTGCATGTGTGTCTGTCTGTCTCTGGGAACCCTGCTCTCTCAGCCCAGTCTTTTACTCTGGCTCTTATCCCTCCTCACCCTGCCTCCCTCTGCTGATATAAAGGGTGAAACCAAGGCCCAGGTATGGAATGCTGGGGGAAGGGGAGTTTGGGAAATTAGAAGCCTGGAGCCAAAGCAGACTAGCAAAATGATTGGCGATGGTGGGATTTAATATTTCCCCAAAGCAAACCTAACTGTCCCTCTTTTCCCAGCTCTCATGGCCTCGAAAAGTTAGGGGTATAGTTTGCATTTTGAGGGCATCTTGGGTATGAAATAAGGAGAGACTTCAGAGCACTCCTTTTCTAGCTCTTAGTTCTATGCCTTCCCCTCTCATCTTCCCAGCTGATTTGGGAAGAGCTGCTAGTCAAAGCTGACACAGGTCCTTCCCAAGGCCTCTCCCTTTCATCAGAGCATCACTGAACCAAAGTTTTCCAGCCCCAAGCTTCTGGCTCCTGATCTCAGATATGGAAGGGAAGTAAGTTAATCATACTCCTATCCCTGGGTTGACTTTTTTCCTTCCCCCTTTCCCTTCAGTCCTGCCTCTTCAGTCCCAGGAAAAGGTCCAAGACTAGTCCCCTTTGTTTGTGGAAATAGCAAGGACTGTTTCTCAACCTCCTGCATAGATCTCTGAACCACTCTGCAACCTGGCCTGAGAGGTGGGACAGGGGGGCAGCTGTGATCTCTGAGCTGGCTGAAGGGGGCATTACCATGTGCAAACACAGGCTGCTGCCCATCTGTGCCTGCCTGAGAAAGGCTCCTAATAAATTTGGAGCAGTCAAGTAACACACATCTCAATCTAGGCTAATCCACAACATTAATGCCATACCACACAGCCTGCATTAAGCCCTGTTAATACAGGGGAGATGGGGGGGGGCAGGTGGACCCCTCCCACCCAGCTCTCCACCCCTGTCCCTCTGGCTCTAGACTCCTTTGGTTCTCCAACCAGAGTCCTGAGTGCCAACAGTGCCCCTTTCCCTTCCTTCCACTAGAGGGATCCTGGGAGAGCCAGCAGGGCAATGTCAAGCCAGGTCTGGGATAGGACTGATTTTAAGAAGCCCATGCCTATAGTCTGGCGTAGACCTGGTAGAAGCCATGCATGGGAGTGCAGCGATGGCTGATGGGATTCGATATGTGTCTGGGCAGGCACAGGAGCTGACAGGGCCCTAGAGCCCAGTGGATTTGAAACTTTAAAAAAAACTGTGGTAGCATATATATAACACAAAATTTCCCATTTTAACCACTTCCATATGTACAATTCAGTGATACTAGTTACATTCACAATATTATGCGGCCAACATCACTGTCCATCTTCAAACTTGTTTCGATCCTGGAACCCTTTCTTTAGGTGAAAGCTCTCTGGAAAGCATAAACAAGACAGACAAAAGCAGAGCCACCCTTGTTGAAGCAGGCCCAAGCAAGGCCAGGTTAGAGTTCTAGCCCAGTCTTTAAGGGGATCTCTAGGCAGGACCCCAAAGAACACAATTTGTAAAAGCAAACCAAGAAAAATCATTAGCTTAGGAGTCTTATAGACCTGGTTCACATCCCATTTCCACTTCCTACAAGCTCTGTAGTCTTAATCAAGTTACTTAAATCTCAGTTTCCTCCTCTGAAAAACAGAGATAATGCTTAATCTTGATGCTTCTCCTGGGGGTGAGGGATAATGAGGTGAGGGCACATCATAAGTACTCATAATTGATAGTAGTGATTATTCTCCCAGGAGAAATATCAGGCCTGGTTAAAAATTCTCTTTGAAGGAAAGCCAAAAACAGAGGCTTCGGCGTGACTGACTGAAAGGTATGGATGAGTAAATGGGGATATCGTACATCCATGTAGCGGTAATTGAAGTTTTTGAGGATTTGGTGTATGGTTTGTGGTGTGCAAGTGCATATTTTCATAAATTCACTAAATATTTATGGAACACCAATTGTGTACCAGGGACAGTTCTACGTACACAGCAGAGAACAAAACAAAGTTTAGGATAAAGATCTGCATAAAATCTCTGAGTATAACCCTTTTTGCCTTTAGGTTGTAATTTCCCCATTGTATCCTAGGGCACCCTACACAACAGGGGTAGCTTTAGGTCAGTGACTGCGACACGGGACAGAGAACTTATGGGGGAAATACTACCGAGAACCTCTGAGGTTTTACCCCCGTTAACATGGTCTATATTCTCCCTTCCCTCCAGAGTCCTCCTCCATGGAGTTCAGCCTGCTCAGTGAGGCAGAGGCCCGGAGCCCTGCCCTGTCACTGTCAGACGCGGGCACTCCCCATCCCCCGCTCCCAGAGCACGGCTGCAAGGGCCAAGATCACAGCGGTGAGCACGACCCCTTCTGGGAGTGGAGGAGATAACAGCTCAGTCCCTAATGGGGGTGGGACCGGGGCGGGGTGGGGGTTTGGGGGGGGTGGAGGGTGGAAGCCCGGGTGCGGGATAGGGTGGGGATAGACAAAGTCCCTGGACAGAGGAATCCAGGCAGGTCTGGGCACCTAATGACCTGTCCCAACCTCGGCCCCCAGACTCAGAGAAGGCGTCGGCTTCGCTGCCCGGCGGCTCCCCCGAGGACGGCTCGCTGAAGAAGAAGCAGCGGCGGCAGCGCACCCACTTCACCAGCCAGCAGCTCCAGGAGCTGGAGGCGACCTTCCAGAGGAACCGCTACCCCGACATGAGCACGCGCGAGGAAATCGCCGTGTGGACCAACCTCACCGAAGCCCGAGTGCGGGTACGGCCGCCCTGACGCGGAACCGTCCTCCCACCCAGCCGCCTTCTCACCCCCCTTAGCGAGCCGCTTCGCAACCCCCAGCCCCTGGTGTTCCCTCACCTGCGCCCATCCGTGGATCCAACACTCAATGCCCCCCGCCCCACGTGGCCTTCCACCAACCCCCAGTTTCTGGACCGCGCGTTTCTTCGCCCCTGACACCGTCTCTTACTTATTGCCCCCCAGACCCTGTCGCCCCTGGCTCAGTCCTGCCGCCCGGTGCCTCAGTCCTCGCCCCCTGACGCCTGTCACTCCTTCTGGCTGCTGCGTGACCCCCCTCCTCGTCTGCAGCCACCTCATCTTCTTTGTCCTCCGCACGGCCCGGGCCTTGGCTTGAGCCCCCGTCTAGGTGACCCACCCACCAGCTGCTCAGGCCTGCTCCTGCGACCCCCGCTCGGCCCCGGCCCTGACAGCCTTTCTCCCACGCCCGCAGGTGTGGTTCAAGAACCGGCGCGCCAAGTGGCGAAAGCGGGAGCGCAGCCAGCAGGCGGAGCTGTGCAAGGGAGGCTTCGCGGCGCCGCTCGGCGGGCTGGTGCCGCCCTACGAAGAGGTGTATCCCGGCTACTCGTACGGCAACTGGCCGCCCAAGGCGCTCGCCCCGCCGCTCGCCGCCAAGACCTTCCCGTTCGCCTTCAACTCGGTCAACGTGGGGCCTCTGGCTTCGCAGCCCGTCTTCTCGCCGCCCAGCTCCATCGCCGCCTCCATGGTGCCCTCGGCCGCGGCCGCCCCGGGGACGGTGCCAGGGCCCGGGGCCCTGCAGGGCCTGGGCGGGGGTCCTCCCGGGCTGGCTCCGGCCGCCGTGTCCTCCGGGGCAGTGTCCTGCCCTTACGCCTCGGCCGCCGCAGCGGCAGCGGCAGCCGCGTCCGCCCCCTACGTCTACCGGGACCCGTGTAACTCGAGTCTGGCCAGCCTGCGGCTCAAAGCCAAACAGCACGCCTCTTTCAGCTACCCGGCGGTGCCCGGGCCGCCCCCGGCCGCCAACCTCAGCCCGTGCCAGTACGCCGTGGAACGGCCCGTATGAGCGGCCAGGCCTATCCGTCACCTTCGAGGGCGGGGGCAATAACTCAGCCCCTCCGGACTGGGGTCAGCTCGACTGGCTTGCTCTCGCCCCAGGGTTTGGGAGGGGTTGCTTGGGCAGCTGGGGGCGGTTCAGGAGAGGGCGTTCTCCCTCCTAGCCCTGAGGGGTGGATTGGACCCTACACACGAACTGCGGCCCTGGGACTAAGGCCAGAAGCAGGGACCAGTTCCCTGGGGGGGGCCAACTCACCCTTGGCCCATCCCGCCTTCTCCAGACTCACCCTCCCCCGTTTTCAAAGGTAAATCAAATAAATGTGCGCGGACTGTCAAAGGCCTGATGATTCAGAGTTGCGGATGAGTCCTCTTCCAAACCCAAGCCTCATGCTCCACCATTTATAGGAGGAGGGCTGGACTGTACAGGAGCTGGGTGAAGGTCCAGACTTCTCGGGTTTCAGTCCCGCTCCCCGTTTATCCCGCTCCCCTAGGGTGGAAAAACCTGGAAAAGGTGTGTGTGTGTGTCGAGAGTTGAGAGTCTGGGGATCCGCTACTTGGCTGCTGACGGCCAAAGTTGGTGCTGCGGCGCCACCTCGCGGTCTCAGGGAGGAGAGCTGGTAGGTCTGGTCTCTTTATGGCTTACTTGCAGGTGTACTTGAGCGGGAAGGTCCCCTCATTAACATGGAGTAGTGAAAATAATCCTAACCGCTGGAATTTAGAAGGCTTGTGACCTTCGATAAGTCACACCGTCTTTCTTCACTTGTTTCTCACTGGGTCATAAAAGGGGCTTGGGCCTCTAACAGCAATAAAATGCTAGTCTATGACATTACGTGCTTACCAGGCCTAGGATTCTTATTGTGTGTCTGTGTATGTGCCGCTCATCCTCCCAAACACCCTCTTAGGCTTCTCATGTGCTGTTAATTCCACTTCTAGACGCTCCCCTCCCCCCCCCAATCACAGCAGTACACTTCTCCAAATCCCAAAAGGATGACTCTTCTTGTTGAAATCTTTAATTTAAAAACATTTCTGGAGAAAAATACAAATAACTCAGCTGTGGGGACCCTACTCAGTCTCATGCCCATCCCAGGACCTGCTTGACCTTCACATTTAAAAAACAGATGCATCAAAGTACTGTTCCACGTCACCATCCCAGAAGTGTCTACCTTAACTTTTTGCCACCACATTCCCATGGGGAAACCATGCAGGCAGGGCACCCTAATCATTCTCTCAATGTAAGCTTTCTCTCTCAGGGCCTGGGGCTCCCTCTTTTTCTCTAACCCTTCACTGATTCTTGGTTTTGCCTTTGATCTTGGGCATGATGTAGGATTGGTGGAAAAAGCGAGCAAAGAGGATGAAATAGGTCACATACAACATGATGGACCAGAAGAAATGTCGCATTGTCATGTGGCATCCCTTTTCCTGTCTCCAGATATAAGCCAGCATGCTAAAGATGGCTCCTAAAAACATCTGCAAGATCTGTAGGATGGTGACGACCATGGAAAACATCCTGGGAGACTTCATTCTGGCAGCCTTCAGAGTGTAGTAGGTATACATGATGGCATGCACACCAAAGTTCATGACCACGAACCAGCCACCAGCAGCCACCTTGTTCTTGTATCCAAAACTCGTGTACAATAGCACTGTGCTGTGGTGGAACCAGTGTATAAAGACGAGTGGCCGTTTACGCAGGATGATGAAGGCTGTGTCTCCTGGAGGATAGGAATTCACAGCTGGCACACCCAGTGCTGGGGCCACCCTTCACACCAGGTGTGGGGACCCAGGGGGATCTCTCAGGGCATAGAGAGGGCTATTTGTGGCAGAGACTCTGAATAGAGGTGAGAGGTATTTTTAGGACCCAGGGATAGGGAAGCGGCTCTCCATGAGATGGTTGAAAGGAGGGTTCTGAGCAGGGATGCAATTCAGTGGGCACCAGAGGGACAAAACCTTTCCACTCACCAAGTTCAATGATCTTGCTGAGAAGAAAGAGGCAGGACCAGAATCTGACTGTGGAATTGTTGGTGAAGATGGAGAAGCACACAGTTTGTTTTAGGCCCCCTTTACGGAACACGATTCCCATAAATCCCCACATCCTCACTGTCCCCAGGATACTGAAATGGGTCAGAGGAAGAGGGTGTAAGAGTAATCCCCAGGCACCAAGCCACCCTTCCCCCCTGGCCTGGCCTCATCACTATATCCTAAGCTCCACCACCTCCCCATCCTTCCAGCAGCGATGGGTCACAGCTTTGAGAACCTGAGGCCAATCTGGTAGATGCAACCAGTAATCTAGAGGAGATGAGACCTAAGGACCAGGGGATGCTGGGGGATGGGACTGAAGACTGGGTTAAGGAATGGAGTTCTGGGATAGGATAGGAACCCTGACAGGTGATGGGTGGAAGAACAGGGAAGATAGAAGGAATTTGGGGAAGGAAATTTGGGCAGGAGGGGCAAGAGAAGTTATTGGAAGGTCTCTGAAGATGCTAGGAGCTGTGAGTATTAGATGTTGGGAAATTTGGTGGAGATACACAGACCCAATGAGGCAGAGAGGGATGAAGCCTGGGGGAAAAGGAAAACAAGATAATGTGGAAGGAGAGTAAAAGCGTGGCAGAGGAGCCAGAGCTGAGAGAATGGGATTGGGGAGAGTTTAAGGAGGCAATTTAGGGGGCACGGTGGGGGCTGACGCAGTTGAGGTTTTTTGAAACTGTCAGGGATAGAACAGGAGTCTAAAGTCTAGAGACTAGGCAGCGGCAGGGGAGGAGAGTCTTACCTGAAAACGGCAAGGCAGAAGGACCAGAGAGCGAGAGGCCTCTGCAGACTGTAGCCCTTCCGTGCCTTCATGTAGTTCTGCCCCACAATGATGAGTAGCAGGTAGATCAGAACTATGAGGAATGAAGTTGCCCTGGCAGGCAGAAGGCAGAAGGGTGGGTCTGTATGTGGGTGATGGTTAGAGGAATGCCTCTCTCCAAGTGAGTGCTCTGAGTTGAGTTCCAGCTCTGCTACTCACTTGCTGTGTGGCACTGGAAAAACTACTTAATTCTTTGAGCCTCAGTGTCCTTATCTGTAAAAGGGGAATAGTACTCCTCTCCTAGTAAGGTCAATGTGGATAAAGAACCTAGCCCAGGACAGGGACTATGTCCAAGGTTCCTGTGATTATTACTCTCTCACTGGGTTGTGGGTGTATGACAGTTGTCCAGCCCATGCCTAGAATTAACCCAGGGCTGTAGTGGAAGAAGAATGGAGCAAGTGCTTCTGCCTGGCTGGGCCATGGCAAAGTGACTGGAGCACAAAGTCATCCCACAAACACCTCTGAGAAGCTCTGAGGTGAAGCCAGAAACCTGGGGAAAGCTTGAAGAGTCTCTGACTTTGCCTTCTCCACAGCAGGGGCGATGGAGCAACTGGGGAACAAGATAATTATGAAGGGCAGGCTGACGCTGGGCACCAGCACTCTCAACACACACACACAACCACAAAGAGGAAGAGTCACGTACCAGAGGCATGGAGGTTAGGGGTACAGATCAACCCATGCCTGAGTGACCAGGTCTCAGGAGCCTCTGGCTTCTGTCTCCTCCGGTTCTTCTCTCCACCCTCTTCCTTCTCCCTCCCTCCTTTCCTTCCTGTTTTTCTCCCAGGTCTGATCTCTCTAAGGCGCCACACTACCTGCACATTGGACAGCGGGGGTGGGGAGGAGTACCCGGGACCCGATTCTTTCGCTCTTTGGGGGAGTCCCTGCAGGCATCCAGGGGTCCCTACCCCTACCCAAGAACACTCAGCCGGGTCGCACCCCCTCCCCCCGTGCCCCCTCACCAGTACTCCTCCAAAAAGGGCCTCAGGTCCTGGGACTGCTCGAAGTTGAAGGGCGGGAACAGCTGCTCCACTTCGTCCGAGACATTCATGCCTGTGGCCACTTCGTTCTGCAGACGTCGAGGACTCGAGCCTGGGGAGCTGGACGAGAGGCTGGGGGTCCGAGGACGAAGCGAACCCTGAGTGACCCGGGACGGAAGGAACCCGAGCAAGCCCCAAAAGAGCGTCGGAGCCGGGCGGGTGCGCTGCAGCCCCGGGGCCGCCGCCGCCGCCGCCCCGCGCTCTTTAAGGTGGCCTCGGCACCCGGCGAGTCCGGCCCGCGCGCCGCCGCCCCGGGGCTCCCCGCGCTGAGCCAATCTCCGCCCAGGTCCGCCTCTGTGCCGCCCACCGGCTGCAGCCCCGGGTGCCTCTCGTGCCCCGCCCCAGATCCCCGCCGCAGGCCCTCGCCCCCGCCGATTTCCAAGCCTTCCGCAATCCCTCCACGCTCCACTGCGAGGCTCCGCCGCGGTGGCGTCGGCGGTACCTGGGCAGGCCAGTTCTCCCCGGCACCAACCACAAAGCCTTTGCCTCGGTTGACTGTATTTTTAAAATTTCTTTAAATTTTTTTCGGTTTGCTTTAATCCTGACCCACTCGGTGGTGAGGAGAGAGTGGCAGTGTGGGGCTGTTGACCGCTGAAGTGTCCACCCAGCATCCGAGTGTAAAAAATGAAGGCAGCCTACTCTGCCTCAGTCTCCCACTCCCGGGTTAAGCAGGAACAAAGGAAACCAGCTTAAGCCAGTCCTATAGGCAGTAAAAAAGATGCCCAAGAAAGAACTAAGTCAATACCAATTCAGTACTAAATTCCATTCCTTATTTGGCAAAGGGGAGCAGGTAAAAATTAAAATGGTTGAAATGATGGGGGAAGCGGTTAATCACAAACTTTTGCTCGGGAAAGTTAGATCTTCTCGGATCGGCTATAACTTCTGAAGTATCCAATCTATGGAGAAACAGAGGAAGGGCTTGCGTGCTAGGCTTAGGGGTATAAATTGTGTCATTTTTCTTTGTTTGGGGCACCAGCCATGTTTTCTGGTTGTGCACCCCTTCTTGCAAAATTGAGAATAAATTATTTTCTTCTCCACAATCGGGTGGAACTTATTTTCTTCCAGAAGAAGATTTCTTTCTAACAGGAGGTGCTGAGAAAGTAGGCCTGGGCTTTAGATGAACCAGGCTGGGGCACGGGCAGTAAAAGACTGTGTCCCGTAGTCCCTTTCCTAGCTTCGGGTCTGTGGTTGTGGGTGGGAGGGGGAAGACTTTCAATGAATTTTATTGTTGACATTGTTGATATCTATTGGGGAGCGGTTGTTGAAGCTACTTTGTTTTCTCTACGGTTTCCTGAATTCCTGAACTGTGCCAGCCTGACACCTAGTAATAAACTTGGTGAAGAAATGGAGTCACTCTCCAGGGACCTGAGATTATTATTTTTAGGTTTTCTGGAGAGTGGGCGACCCTGCTTCTAACTGGGTCTGTGTAGCCAAGGAAAGAAATGTTTTAAAACATGTAGAATTTCGGCCATTCCTTATTTCTCTCCTAGGCTTTGTGAAAGAGAGAGAAAAATATAAGACTTGCTGGAAGATTGAAATAAAATGTAGATTTGTAAGACAAGTGCTAGAAGAAATAAATACAAAATATTTAAAATGAATATAGGGAGGCGGACTTGGTCCAACAGATAGGGCATCCGCCTACTTAATGTGGAAGGTCTGCGGTTCAAACCCCAGGCCTCCTGACCCGTGTGGAGCCGGCCCATGTGCAGTGCTGATGTGCACAAGGAGTGCCGTGCCACGCAGGAGTGTTCCCCGCGTAAGGAGCCATACTCGCATGGAGTGCGCTCTGTAAGGAGAGCAGCCCAGCACTAAAGGAAGTGCAGCCTGCCCAGGAATGGCACCGCACACACGGAGAGCTGATGCAGCAAGGTGACGCAACAAAAAGAGATACAGATTCCTGGTGCTGCTGACAACAATAGAAGTGGACACAGAAGAACACACAGTGAATGGACACAGAGAACGGACAACTGGGGCAGGTGTGGGGGTGGTAAGGGGAGAGAAACAAACAAAAAATAATAAATCTAAAAAATAAAATGAATATGCTTGAGGAGTGGGTGTGGCTCAGTGGTTCAGCATCTACTTTCCATGTGTGAGGTCCTGGTTCAAACTCTGGTACCTCCTAAAAATAAAGTAAAATAAATAAAATGGTTAATTAAAAAAATAAAATGAATATGCAGCTATTAATGCTATGTGCAGTAATGCTCACAGACTCTGGAGCCAGAGGACCTAGACAGGAATCCCAGTTCCACTTTCTGAACCTCTGCCAGTGCCCACGCAAGAGTGGGGTAGAATGCCCTGTCCTTGGCATCTAAATGACTCTGTGCATCCCTTTGTCTCTGTACTTCATCACCTGTCACCTAATTATTACAGCCATCACTGTAGCCACAATAACTGGCTGCAACACCACACGCGCTAATCCACTGCTTCTCTCTCTTTATTTAGTGTATCAGAATCAGAAAAGAGTTCGCAAACCTGGCTGATGTTCAGATACCTGAACCCCAAGCCCAGAGGTTCTGACCCCATAGCTGGTCTTGCCCTGAAGAAGGTTCTGTCTAAAACCTGATTTGAATCATGCTACTTTCCTGTTTCAGTAGCTCCTGACTACTTTATACATAGTCTGACACTCAGAAGGTGATCAGCACATTTGATGGATGAATAAATAAATAAATAAATAATGAATATTAAAAGAATACCAAGGCATTACAAGACCTGGTTTCAATTCCCAGCTCCACCGATAACCAGCCATGTGATGTTAGGCAAGTTACTTAAGCTCTCTGGCACTTACATTCTTCATCGGTAAAGTGCAGGTAGTCAAACTTACATATCTACCTCACAAAGTTGGGTTGACTATAGAATTCAGATAATATCAAAGAAAGGATATTGTGGACTAGGCACATGCAAATGTCAGGGTGAATATTATGATAGGTTTACAAATGCATATAGGGAATGTACTCTCAGGTCTAGATTTCACGCAAATGAAGATCTTTTACATTGTCTCTCCCTGCAAGTTTAAAGGTGGGTTATGGGGGAGGGTATTTGGAAGAAAGGAAGAAGAGGAAAAATCTCCAGAAAGTATTTCCTAGGACAAATCTTCCCTGATTCTTGGACTTGGACTGGTATCCCTATTATAAATAAGCTACTCTCAGGAAGTGGACTTGGCCCAATGGATAGGGCATCCGCCTACCACATGGGAGGTCCGCAGTTCAAACCTGGGCCTCCCCGGCCCACATGCAGTGCTGATGTGCGCAAGGGGTGCCCTGCCACGCAGGGGTGTCCCCTGCGTAGGGGAGCCCCACGCACAAGGAGTGCGCCCTGTAAGGAGAGCCGCCCAGCACGAAAGAAAGTGCAGCCTACCCAAGAATGGTGCCGCACACATGGAGAGAGCTGACACAACAAGATGATGCAACAGGGAAACGGACTTGGCCCAGTGGTTAGGGCGTCCGTCTACCATATGGGAGGTCCGCGGTTCAAACCCCGGGCCTCCTTGACCCGTGTGGAGCTGGCCCATGCGCAGTGCTGATGCGCGCAAGGAGTGCCCTGCCACGCAGGGGGGAGCCCCACACGCAAGGAGTGCACCCGTAAGGAGAGCAACCCAGCGCGAAAGAAAGTGCAGCCTGCCCAGGAATGGCGCCGCCCACACTTCCCGTGCTGCTGACGACAACAGAAGCGGACAAAGAAACAAGACACAGCAAAAAGACACAGAGAACAGACGACCGGGGGAGGGGGGGGAATTAAATAAATAAATAAATCTTTGGGGAAAAAAAAAAAAGATGATGCAACAAAAAGAAACACAGATTTCCATGCCGCCGACAAAAAAGAACACGCAGCAAATAAACGCAGAGAACAGACAAACGGGGGGGGGAAGGGGAGAGAAAAAAAAAATCACGGTATTAAAAAAAAAAGTACGTGTGGTGTTTTTTTCCTTCATAAAGAGTTTATAATTACTTATTTTTGTGATTTCTTGGTCAATGCCTGTTTTTCCCACTAGTCCTCGAGCTCAGTAAAAACAGAGAATGTCTATTTTGCTCAATATTGTAATATTTGTTGCTTGAGTGATTGAATGAATGAAATCCTCAACTATAAATGTGAGTGACACTCTTTGTTTCTCTAGAATGAATGCTCCAAGCTTGTCAGGTCTTTTGTGCCGTCACTACTTTTTCCGATTCTCAGCTTTCCCGACAGCCTCAGCATAGGGAAGAAGAGGTTGCAAGCACAGGGTGGGGTAAGCAAGTGATTAAATCAAGGTGTGGCTTTGGACGTTTACAAAACACCAGTCACTTGCACCATCAGGTGCCAATTATCTGCCTGCCACTTTTGTGAGTTGTCAGCCCAAATTTTCTCCCCATTTCCAACTGCCTGTTAGACATCTCCACCAGTATATTCTGCTAGCACCTTCAAGGAAACAAATCCCAAACAGAATTTATCATCTTCCTCCAAATTAGGCCGTTCTTCCCAGCCAACATTTATCTAATCTTTCAGGCTAGAAATTTTGAGGTTATGTTTTACTCCTCAATGTGACATCAAGTCCTGCCATTTCTTCTAGAGGTGGCATGGTCATCAGAATATCTCCTTTCAGGGAAATGGACTTGGCCCAGTGGTTAGGGCGTCCGTCTACCACATGGGAGGTCCGCGGTTCAAACCCCGGGCCTCCTTGACCCACGTGGAGCTGGCCTATGCACAGTGCTGGTGCGCGCAAGGAGTGCCGTGCCACGCAGGGGTGCCCCCGCGTAGGGGTGCCCCCGCGTAGGGGTGCCCCCGCGTAGGGGTGCCCCCGTGTAGGTGTCCCCTGCGTAGGGGAGCCCAACGCGCAAGGAGTGCTCCCCATAACCAGAGCTGCCCAGCGCGAAAGAAAGTGCAGCCTGCCCAGGAATGGCGCTGCCCACACTTCCGTGCCGCTGATGACAACAGAAGCGGACAAAGAGACAAGACGCAGCAAACAGACACAGAGAACAGCCAACCGGGGTGGGGGGGGGGGGGGAATTAAATAAGTAAATAAATAAATCTTAAAAAAAAAAAAAGAATATCTCCTTTCAATTCTGCCTCTGCCACTTGCTATCTAAGTGACCATGGATAAAGCATCATCAAGCACCTCTTGGCCTCAGCTTTCTCACCAGTAAAAGGTAGATAATATCCACCTCAGATGGATGTTTATGAGGGTCAAATGAAATAATATATGTTAAAGGGCATTATACGATATAAAGCATCAAGCAAGCATCAGTAATTATTTTTAAAAAGTGGCTGCAAATTTCAACTTCTTTCTAAATAAAATTCATCTAAATTAATTTAAAACCAAAGCCATGAAATGAGAATATAGTCTTAAGTAGGACAAATAAAGAGTTAATGTGCATATTGCCTAAAAAGCATATCCATAGTCCTATTTCTGACTCTTGGGAAATGCTAAAGACACAAATAGGCTAATCTTATCAGCTCCATTGACTCCAAATCTACCTCTCATTTGCTACTAGAAAGGTCTTTCTAAAACACACATCAGCTCATGTTATTCCTATTTAAGGACAAAAAAATCTTCAGTATAAAGATCAGATTCCTGAGTTTAGTCCTGAATATTCCTTTCTAGCCTGTCATCTTTCAGTCTCATCATTCCACATTTTAGCCATACCACTCCATAACACAAGGACTATATTTTTAGTTTCTTCAATTCCTTCTCCTCTCTACATATTGTTTTCTCTCCCTGATACATTCTCTTCTCCCCTGGACAAGTTGTTCTCATTGTTCAGCCCTCTCTTTAAAGTCACTTGCCCTGCAAAAGCCTAATCTGTTTCAGACAGGGTCAACTCCTTCTATCTTTGTCTTCCACCCACAGGACTTCTCCAAACTGTCTGCCTGTATTGTGCTTCTGCAGATGGAGTATATTAGTCATATATTGTCTATACTTTCCAGGTTCCCCACCTTATTCTAGATGGTCATTTTTGTTAGTTCACTCATCCTTGAGTAGCCCCCATGGTGGACACTAAAATATGTCTATTGCTTTGGATTGAATAGTCATCTAAGAGGAAAAACAAACAATAAACATAAAAAGACTCAACTTCCTTAGTAATTAGGAAATGCAAATTAAAGACTATATGTATAGTATGGTCCCAATTAGCAACCATTAAACAGGGTACAAATTAAATATCCAACATTGGTCAAAGCTGTGGGGAACAGGTACACTCATACCTGCTATTGACAGGTAAACTGGCAACATAATCCTTTGGGAAGCCCTCTTTGGTAACACCAAGAGCTAGAGTGCTGGCTGTGACGCAGTTCCTCACCTAAGAATTTAACCAATGAAATAAACCAAAAGGATAAAACATCTGTATGTACCAAAATACTTCAATGGGACTTAAAATAATGAGAACTGGAAACAATCACTCATGGATGATGAATGAATGCTAATATCACAGAACAGCTAGCAGCTACCAGAACATGGAGAAATATGAAACGATGTTTATAAAATAATGTGAGAGAGAAACATTAATGTTCAAAACTGTATCTACCCTATTACCTCAATTATTTAAAAGTGTCATCCCTAAAGATTGAAGTTGAAAGGAGAACTCTAAAATGTGAAATCAGTTGTGGAGTGGGTGGGATTATAGGTAAAAACCTCTATTTTATTTCATGATGTTTTAAAACTGATGTCCTAACATTTTGGAATGCTACACATCCAGAAAGTAATGCTTTTATTTATTTATTTAAAAAAAATTATCTCTCCTTCCTACCCCCCCCTCCCATTGTCTGCTCTCTGTGTCCATTCGCTGTGTGTTTTTCTGTGACGGCTTCTATCCTTATCAGCGGCACCAGGAATCTGTGTTTCTTTTTGTTACATCATCTTGTTGTGTCAACTCTCTGTGTGTGCAGTGCCATTCTTGCGCAGGCTGCACTTTCTTTCGTGCTGGGCAGCTCTCCTTATGGGGCACACTCCTTACACATGGGGCTCCCCTATGCAGAGATACCCCTGCGTGGCAGGGCACTCCTTGCGTGCATCAGCACTGCACATGGGCCAGCTCCACACAGGTCAAGGAGGCCCGGGGTTTGAACCGCGGACCTCCCATGTGATAGGTGGATGCCCACTGGGCCAAGTCCGCTTCCCAGTAATGCTTTTAATGACATGGGAAATACACTGGATATAATGCTAAATTTTTAAAAATGAAGAATATAAGATTATATCTATAGTATGGTCTCAAATTTGTAGGATAAAAAAAGAGTAAGGAAGAGACTTTGGGGAGGATGGAGGATTAGAGAGGCAGAGGGTTCACTTCTCTTTCAGAAAAAATAACTTGAGGTCAGGCAGAAAGTGTCTGGAAAATTGTTCTAGGGCTTAGGACACAGGGGAAGTCTAGACCCCACCCAGAAGTGAGAGGGGTGAGGAAAAGGAGACTTGGCTGGCTGGAAAAGTCCTGTGAGTAAACCTACAGCAGCAGCTGCTGGCACCCATCCACCTACCTTTGGAGCAAATAGCACTGAGACTTCCAGCCCCTGGCAGGTGTTTATGGGCTGAGGGCATTGCAGGGGCTCTCTTCCCCAAGAAAGGAGAGAAGGAGGGTCAGGCCTATGGCTAATTCAGATTTTGGCCAGCAAACTTTGTCTGCTGCATTGGAGGGGTCCCACACTTTCAGACTGGTTGAGGCCATGACATCATTTGCCCTGAGAGCAGGCAGGGAGCTAAAGATAATTTGCCTTCTCAAACACCCTCCTTACTGCCCTGGGGTGGTTGCTGAGGACACAGAGGGAGAGAGGGTACAGTCAGTCAAGGAGGGAAGCAGCTTCTGAGAAAATTTTTTGCAAGGCTTGGCTGGTCCTGAGGACATTGCTTTTGCACTGCCCACCTGGGCAGGGTTATAGTGAGTGCATCCTCCACTAGCTATTGGGGCCTGCTGAGAGGTCTGCCAAAGATCAATATTTGCTTGTAGACCAGGAAAGAGCTTGCAAGGAAGGGAAAAATAGTAAGAAATAAATAAAAGAGGCAGTCTGGTGTCTTTACTGCCCCTTCAGCAAGACCCTTGAAAATTGGCGTGCACCCCATTTCTAGGTCCATAGCCCTGGTTTCAGCAGTTTAGCAATCCTAAATATCTAGAGTAAGTTGAACCAAGAATATGGAGCCGGTAGCATACATCTACTTAACAGTAAGTTCCTAGGCAAGAGTAAACTCAGCATTAGAATCAGATGCCTAGACATCAGCAAAAAATTACAAGCCATACTAAGGAAAAGGAATATATGACTCAGGAAAGGGAACAAAACAAAGCTCTAGATGAAAAACACAGGACTTGAAACAATTAATCAATGCTGTTCATACAAATCTCCCAAATCAAATCATGGAATTGAAGGACAACATAGCTAAAGTAATAAAAGACATTAAGAAAACACTGGGCAAGCACAAAGAAAATTATAAAACCTTGAAAAGAAAAATAACAGCTGATGGAAACGAAAGACAAAATAAGTGAGATTAAAAATACAATAGAGGGGACTTCTGGGAATATGGTAGGCTAAAAAGGCATGGGACTCTCTTCTTCACAAAAATAGCCAGAGGACAGCCTAAAACAGCCTAGACAAAGATCTTCTAGGGTTTAGGACACCAGGCGAAGGCTGGACACCACCCAGAGGAGAAAGGGACAAAAGGAGGGAAAAGGCTATAGAACTGTAAGTTGAAACCAGCCACTGCTGTTGGCAGCATCATCCCCCACACTAAAGACACTTTAGAATTCTTGGGCCTCTGGGCCTGTGGCTACAGACAAAGGGGGCTCCAGGGATCTACCACCCCAGGAAAGGGGCAAGAGAGGGACACAGCCTAAGGCTTACTCAGCTTTTGACTCACAAATTTGGTCTGCTATGTCCCAGGAGCCCTTCCAGGCTGGGTGGGCTGTGCCGTTGTTTGCCTTGCCAGCCAGCAAGGGGCTAAAGATACACGACCCTCCCAATCTCCTTCTCTACTAACCAGGACTGATTGTTGAGCACTCAGAAAGGAATAGAAAGATTTCCTAGCCAGAAAAAGGGAGGGGGCTGCCAGAGAAGGCTGTAGAACTATCTCAGAGAAAAGTTTGAATTACAAGACTTTTAGCCTCCAGACAGGAATCTCTATCACAGCCATCCCATCTGTGTTGCAACAAATACACTCTGACCAGGAATTGAACCGAAAGTTGCCAAAGGGCACCATCTGCTGGCAGACCAAGGAAGTGCATGCAAGAAAATTAAAAATAAGGAGAAGACAACCAGGAAGATGGCAGCAGAGTAAGGAACTCCTAGAGTAAGCTCCTGCTACAGGGCAGTTACTAATCACCCAGAGCTATCTAAAGCACTGTTTGGGGGCTCCAGGAGACTTGAAGAGCATCCTGCAACATCCTTGAAAGAATGGAAGGAGGAAACTGCTCATCTGCAGAGAAGATTTGTAAGTAGAGCTCTCTACACCATGGTGCCTGGTGCCCATCCTCCACTGGAGGCACAAACCACCTCAGGAGCTATTCCACAGATGGAATTGAAGGTTCCATTCCCAAAAATGGGGGGGGGGGAGGGAAGCAGCTGTGGCTTAATCAGTTGGGCTCCCGTCTACCATATGGGAGGCCCTGGGTTTGCATCCTGGGGCCTCCTTGTGAAAGTAGGCTTGCCCACATGCTGTGGAGAGCCACCCGGCTGACTCAGCAAGATGATGCAACAAAAAAGGGAGACAAGCAAAAAACGCAGAAGAGCACGGTGATGGACACAGAGAGTAGACATCAAGCAAGTTGCAAGGGGGGAGGGGAAATAAAATAAATACAGACACAGAAGAACACACAGTGAATGGACACAGAAAACAGAGCACGCAAAAAGCTGCAAGGGGTGGGGATTTAAAAAAATGGGGGAGGAAGAGATAGTTGGGCACCAACTTAAATTACTGATTAGTACTTTGGGCGTGCTAAAGTATAATCCTAAGAACAGCTAAAGTCTGAACCTGTTCAAGTCAGAAAGAGGCAGGTAGCTGACATCTTACCTCCACACCCAGCATGAGATAAAGCAGGGCAGACTGAAAAACACAGTGCTGGTAGGGACCGGCTTATTTCCATTGAGATCAGATTGCAGCTCTAACATAAGCCTCAGCTCCACCTGGAGGGACCTGCGCCAGCCTCTCTGGGAAACTACAGGCCATGCCATGGAGGCCAATGGTCATCCTACCTTGGCAGTGCAAGCTGCCCCAGGAGCTATTCTGAGGCTAGAATTGGAAGCTGCATTTCCCAAAAACAAGGGAGGAAGAGGCAGTTGGCTACTGATTTCAGCTACTGATTAGTAAATTCGGCTGGTTAAAGTACAACCCTAAGAACACCTAAAGTTTGAAACTGTCCAAGTTGGAAAGAGGCTGGTATCCCCTATTTTGACCCCACTCCCAGTATGAGGGGAAGCCAGATTCACTGAAAATCACAGTGATGGCAGAGACTGGTTTCTTTTACCCAGATTGACCAGCAGCCCCAGCCTAGGCTTCAGCCCCACTTCTGTCTGGGAGGAAGCTGGCAGGTCCTGCACCAGCCTATCCAGGTAACTGAAGGTATATTTGGCTGGCACAGACTGAATAATTGGAAGTCTACTGGGGTATCTGAGGTCATCTTGGACCCACATTGCTGCCCATACCTGCAGCTCCATCCCTGCCCCAGGCAGGGGAGAAAGGGGCATGAATCTTCATCAGTCTCTTGGGGCAACTACAGACTAGCCCTGCACAACTAGGATTAGTCCACACAGTTGTGGCACTGTCTCTATCCCTGGCAAAGGAGAAAGTTGGGAGAAGCTTCACTGGTCCCTGGGGCAATGAGGGCAGCTTGAGCCTCCACAGCTTATAGCACCAAATACACCTTTGGCTCCTACTAAACAACCAGCAAGATAAAAAGGTCAAGAAGCCCTAAACTAAAGAGAAAAACTGCACCAAGAATAAATACTCTAGTAAGCCAGATGCCAAGACACCAACAAAAAATTACAATCCACACCAAGGAACAGCCAGATATGACCCAGTTAAAGGAAAAAGATAAGCTTACAGATGACATGAATAAGTTCAGACAACTAATCACAGATGTTCAAACAAATCTCCGTAATAAATTCAATGAGATGGCTAAAGAGATTAAGCATATTAAGAAGACATTGGATGAACACAAAGAACAATTTGAAAGCATACATAGAAAAATAGCAGATCTTATGGGAATGAAAGGCACAATAAATGAAATTAAAAACACATTGGTGTTCTCTTGCAGATGCTGCTGGGGGTGGTGGGAGCAGCGGAGGGACACATGGTGCAAGTGGGCGCCAGCCTGGGATTGGGGGCTCCCCTGGCGCTGTCCTCCCCCTGCTGCCAAGGCCAGCATGGAAGACCTGGGAGCCGATGGCCGGCATGCGGCTTCGATGGAAAATGAAGGTTGCACGTTTTCAAAAATTTCCGAATGGTGAAAATGAGACAATGATTCCTATATTGACATCAAAAAAAGCAAGTGAATTATCAGTCAGTGAAGTTGCAGGCATTCTCCAAGCTGGTCTTCAGAATGGTCCTAAACAAATATGAAGTTAGTCATAGGCGAGCCTTCCATGGCTGGAATGAGTTAGATATCAATGAAGATGAGCCACTGTGGAAAAAGTGTATTTCTCAGTTTAAAAATCCCCTCATCATGTTGCTGCTGGCTTCTGCAGTCATCAGTGTTTTAATGCACCAGTTTGACAATGCTGTCAGTATCACTGTGCCGATACTGACCATGGTGACAGTTGCCCTTGTTAAGGAATATCTTTCAGAAAAATCTCTTGAAGAATTGAATAAACTTATGCCACCAGAATGCCATTGTGTGCATGAAGGAAAGCTAGAGCACACACTTGCACGAGACTTGGTCCCAGGTGATACGGTTTGCCTTTCTGTTGGGGATAGAGTTCCTGCTGACTTACACTTATTTGAGGCTGTGGATCTTTCTGTTGATGAGTCCAGCCTGACAGGAGAGACCACTCCTTGTTCTAAGGGGACAGCTCCTCAGCCAACTGCAGTCAGTGGAGACGTTGCATCAAGAAGCAACGTTGCCTTTATGGGGACACTGGTCAGATGTGGCAAAACAAAGGGTTTTGTCATTGAAACAGGAGAAAATTATGAATTTGGGGAGGTTTTTAAAATGATGCAAGCAGAAAAAGCTCCAAAAACCCCTCTTCAGAAGAGCATGAACCTCTTAGGAAAACAACTTTCTTTTTACTCCTTTGGTATAATAGATAACATCATGCTGGTTGGCTGGTTACTGGGAAAAGATATCCTGGAAATGTTTACTATTAGTCCTATTGAAGGACATAGATATTCATGTCTGAGAAGCATAATGTACTCCCATCCAAAAAAATCTGAATAGACCAACTCCAAGACATATACTAATCAGAATGTCAAATGCAAAAGACAAAGAGAGAATTCTGAGAACAGCAAGAAAAAAGCAATGTATATCATATAAGGGATACCCAATAAGATTAAGTGCTGATTTCTCACCAGAAACCATGGTGGCAAGAAGACAGTGGTATGAAATATTTAAGATACTACAAGAGAAAAACTTGCAGCCGAGACTCTTATACCCACCAAGATTGTCTTTCAAAAATGAGGGTGAGTTTAGAATATTTACAGATAAACAGAAACTGAAAGAATTTCTAACCAAGAGACCACATTTTCAGGAAATACTAAAGGGTGTGCTAGATCCCTTAAAGAAAAGACAGGAGAGAGAGGCCTGGAAGAGAGTCTAGAAATGAAGATTATATCAATAAAAGTAACTAAAAGTGTTCAAAGAGTAGTGAAAATAAAATATGGCGATAAAATCCAAATATTCAGGAATAAACTTAACCAATGATGTAAAGCACTTGTTTTCAGAAAACAACAATTTAATGTTAAAAAGAAATTTAAAAGGCCTAAATAATTAGAAGAACGTTCCATGCTCACGGATTTTAAGACTAAATACCATTAAGATGTCAATTCTACTCATATTGATATACAGATTCAATGCACTCCTGATAAAAATTCCACCTGCATTTAAAAATAATTGGAAAACATGATTATCAAATTTATTTGGAAGAGTAAGTGGTCCTGAATAGCCAGAAACATCTTAAAAAAGAAAAGCAAAGTTGGAGGACTCTCATTTCCAGACTTTCAATTATATTACCTAGATACAGTAGTAAAACAGCATGGTACTGGCATAAAGACAGAAACATAGACCAATGGAATTGAACTGATGGCTCAGAAACAGGCCCTCACATGTATGGTCAAGTGATTTTTGAATAGCCTGTGAAACCCACCCAGCTTGGGCAGAACAGTCCATTCAACAAATGGTGCTGAGAGAACTGGATATCCATAGCCAAAAGAAGGAAAGAGGGCCTCTATCTTATACCATATCCAAAAATTAACTCAAAATGGATAAAAAACCTAAACTCAAAACAAGAACCATAAAGCTTCTAGAAGAAATTGTAAGAAAATATCTTCAAGACTTGGTGGTAGGTGGTGGATTCTTAAAGGAGATAAGAGGAGGACTGAGATGAGCTACTGATGTTTAATGTATGTAGAAGTTTTAATTAGCTTTACCATAAAAGTGTGGAAATGTACAGAGTTGGTCGTTACACATTATAGTGAGTAACAGTAAATGGGGATGTGGGTGAAAATGGCAGTTTAGGGATGTAAATGCCAATTAACAGAATGCTAGAGAATAATCTAAGGACTGAATAGCGCAGTCAACCCAGAGGTGGATGAGAATTGTGGTTGATAGTACAGAAGCAAGAGTGTCCTTTGTTAGCTAGAGCATATGTACATCACTATTTTAGGGTGGTAGGAATGTGGAGAAGCATGGAAAAAATACAATGGAGTGACCTATGGACTATAGTTAGTGGTAATAATGTAATATTCTTGCATCTATGCCAAAGATGTACTGTGTTGATAATTGGAGAGTATGGAAAATGTGTGCCAAATGTATACTATGGGCCTGATAATAACTGGATGATATTATTTCATAATCCATAACAAATATTCCACTATGGTATAATGTATTGATAGAGGGTGTTGTTTGGGATTTCTTCACATGTGAATGATTGTTTTGTAAATTTACAACTTCTGTCATAAATATATATTTAAAAAATAATAATAGGGTGGGTTGGGGGAAAATTCACCAAATGTAAGATAAATACTATAATTAGTAGTAAGCTTTTGACAATATTGTTTCATAACTTATAATAAATGACTCACAACAATGCAAAGTGTTGGTGGAGGGTTGATGTATGGGGCTCCTGTATGGTGTTATGCATGTTTGCTTTGTAGGGTCACAATTTTTACTGTACACTTATTCATGTATGTTCATGTATGAGTGATATGCTTCAATAAATTAAAAATTTATTTATTCATGTATGAGTGATATACTTCAATAAATTTTTTTAAAAAGTAGGAGAGGCTTTTTCTGGCCTTTGTAGCCTTCCTCCCCAAGGTCCTACAAAGTGAGTCTACAACCAATTACTGGGTCCAGCACCCAGTTTTGAGCAACTAGTAGGGAGAGTCCTAACAATCCAGGATGAGCCAAGAATCAAAGAGGAGTGGTAATACACAACTTTCTGCCACTAAATCCCTACAAAAGAGAAAGAAATTGAACATTTCTATAAACTATATCTAATCAAATGCCTAGATATCAGCAAAAAATTAGGAACCATACTAAGAAAATAGAAGACATGGCACAAGAAAAGGAATACACCAAAGCCCCAGAAGAGACACAGGATTTGAGAGATCTAATCAGCAAGATGTGTACAAATTTCCAAAATAAAATTAATGAGTTGAATGACAATATGGTTAAAGAGATAAATGAGGGACGCAGACGTGTCTCAACTGATAGAGCATCCGCCTACCATAGGAGGGTCCAGGGTTCGATACCCAGGGCCCCCTGACCTGTGTGGTGAGCTTGCCCATGTGCAGTGCTGCCATGCACAAGGAGTGCTGTGCCAGGCAGGGCTGCCCTTGCATAAGGATGCCCCATGTGTGAGGAGAGCACCCTGCAAGGAGAGCCACCCCATGTGAGAAAGCCCACTATACAGAATTAAAAATTCCAAAAGCCCACTTTACAGTCAATTATCAAATTTATTTGGAAAGGAAAGGGATCCTGAATAGTTAAAAACATCCTAAAAAAGAAGAGCGAAGTAGGAGGACTCATACTTCCTGATCTTGAAGTGTGTTATAAAACTACAGGGGTATTAGCATAAAAATAGACACATTGATGAATGGAATTGAGTTGAGAATTCAGAAATAGACCTGCACCTCTATGGTCAATTGATTTTTTAAAAATTTCTCTCCCCTGCCCCATTCCCTCCCCTCCCCAGTTGTCTGCTCTCTGTATCCATTCACTGTGTTTTCTACTATGTCTGCCTGTATTCTTGTCAGCAGTACCTGGAACCTATGTCTCTTTTGGTTGCGTCATTTGCTGCATCAGCTCTCTTTGTGTATGGCACCACTCCTGGGCAGGCTGCACTTTTTTTGCTCTGGGTGGCTCTCCTACGGGGTGCACTCCTTTGCATGTGGGGCTCCCCTACGTGGGGGCACCTCTGCATGGCACGGCACTCCTCGCGTGCATCAGCACTGTGCATGGGCCAGTTCACCACACAGGTAAGAAGGCCCTTGGTTTGAACCTTGGACCTCCCATGTGGTAGGTGGATGCTCTATCCATTGAGCCAAATCTGCTTCCCTCAACTGATTTTTTTTCCTATGTTTTTTTAAAATTAATGTTAATAGATCACAAGGAACATTACATTAAAGAAACATAAAAAAAAAACAAAAAATATAAGAAGTTCCCATATAACCCACTCCCCACCCCCACCTCATCATTTTTGCAAATTGTATTTTTTTGAAGATATATACATCACACAAAAAATGTTACATTAAAAAATATAAGAGGTTCTCATATACCTCCCATCACCCCACCCCACTCCTCCCACACCAACAACCTCCCCTATCATTGTGGCACACTCATTGCACTCGGTGGACACATTTTGGGGCACTGCTGTACTACACAGATAATAATTTACCCTGTAGTTCACACTCTCTCCCAGTACATTCACTGGGTTATGGCAGGATATATAAAGTCCAGCATCTGACCCTGAAATATAATTTAGAACAACTCAAAATCCCCAAAATGTCCCCACATCACATCTCTACTTCCCTCTCCCTGCCCTCAGCAAATACTATGGCCACTTTCTCCACCTTGATGCTAAAATTTCTTCTATTACTGATCACACTAGTTTTATAGCAGAATATCAGTAGGTCTACTCTAGTTCCATATTTTATTCCTTCATTCTGTGGGCCCTGGTATGGTGATGCCCTCTCCACCTCTAGATCAAGAGGGGGCCTAGATTCCACAAGGATGATGGGTGCAATTCTTTTGCTTGTAGTTGTAGGCACTCTTGATTTCCTGGCATGGTGGTTGACCATCTTCACTTTCCTGTTCGCTGACCTGGGTAAGACCAATGAACCAGAAAGTAGGAGTCACCACTCTGCTGAGGCTCAGGGCCCAGCTGGCACATGGGCAGTCCAGAGATTCAAGTCTCCTGAGTATGCACTATCCTTAGCGCCAACCACAGGTTCATTAAAAGTGACAGAAGAGGCATGTGTAGAAAAGTCACATCTGAGTCCAGCTCCATCACACTCAGGAATACAAATTCCAAAGTAGGGCCCTCTGCCATGGCACAGAACTCCAAATCCATCTGTCATGACCATATACCCTGTGGATCTCCGTAGCCTTCAGGAGAACCAGTACCTAGGGCTGTAATTACTTTGGCTTTTTCTGGGGTCCTGCTGAGGTATGTGTAACCGTGACCCCTCTGATGACCTCCCAACTCTTTCTGGAAGACTCTTAGCCATATAAACTCATTTGTCTTTGCCATTTCCCCCTTTTATTCAAGGTCAAAAAGCAGTTTTTAACACTTGATCCAACATGTAGGCTGAGATATTCTGCTGGTCTGAGTTGACCCTTTTATTTGAGGTCTCTTTCTAGTTACTTCACCAGGTAGTGGTTGGTAGTAATCCCTCAGTGGCCAGGGAGGCTCATCCCCAGGAGTCATGTCCCACACTGGGGGGAGGGTAATGCATTTACATGCTGAGTTTGGCTTAGAGAGTTGCCACATTTGAGCAACATGGAGGCTCTCAGGAGGTAACTCTTAGGTACCCTGCAGCTCTAGGCCTAGTTCCTATTTCAAGCACACAGGCTTCTAAGCACAGTCATCAGTATCAAGGGCTCATTTTTGGACCATCCTTCCTTGTTGATCTTTGCCATTGCCATTGCCTTTGGGGGGTTATTGTTGTTCAATTGGGGAATGTGATAGAGCTCCCCTGGGTAGGAACTCAGCACTCCTTCAGTTGATGTTTATAACTGTAACTACTATAAAGATATCCAACATATATCATAATTATCTCCCTTATATACACACCCTGGAGAACTCCCCCCCGCCCATGTGTACTCCATCAATTACACCCCACACCAGAGTTCCTCCCCTGCCTTAGTTGAACCTCTCTGTGGTCCAATACTTCTTCAAGAGTGAATCCTAATATACTGCCAAATTCAATTAATAGGAAGTTGAAATATAGTGATGAGTTTAAAGTTTAGAAATAGAATACATAATAATTTAGAAATACTAAAAGTAAAAATAAATTGGTATATTAATAAAATGAAAAATATTATAAAATTTTGTTTCTAATGTTTTGCTTTTCGTCACTATAATAGGTGTTGCCCTGTATGTACAGAGGCAAGGCACTTTCATTTCTTCCTCAGTGTCTACATCCTTTCTTTTCTTTTTTCTAATTTTTAAGTTTGTCTTCGAAAAAGTTTTAGATCACAGTAATTCACATACACAATATAGGGGATGCCCAGATTTCCAACATCAAACCCTTTTCCCCTTTCCCCAGCAATGATCTTTGTACATGTTCATGTTATATTTGCTGCAGCTGATGTACAGATTTTGAAACATAACTATCAAACATGGTTCCATTTTGGCTTACATTATTGTTTATATTTTAGACTGTACAAATTTCTAGATTTTTAGTTTCCTTATGTTTTATATTATGGTTTACATTTTAGTTTATAGACTTTTATACAATTTAGTTGTAAGTTAACATGTCCTATATCCATCATTGCATGATCTTGTGGAGCACTTCCACTGCCCCTCAGTCGCCCTGCTTCCATCTATGCTATACTTCTCTCCCTCTCCCCTCAGGGCACACCGTGACAATCAGTCTTCACTACTTGAGGGACTATATTTACAGATACTGCAACAATGCTGAGGGCTTGACATACTCGACTGCCCTAACTAATTGGGAGCCAGCAATTCTCTCAAGAGACACAATTCCCTCTATTTGGGAACATCAGGTCACCCCAGGATGTGGGTACAACTTCACACTCATTGTATGGGTCTCCATCCAAATATATAACACACTATGACAAAATGAGCATTCACATACTCCCTAGAAGCTTGCCCCTGTACTGGATGCACTCTCCCCCCACCCGCGCGCTTAAGCACCTTAAATACGTGATCCTTCCTTATTATAATTTCTAAAGAGTTTTCTCAACAGTATAGTTTCAACCATACACCTCACAGTCTCCCATATTCAACTGTTCCCCCAGCCCTCCCTCCCAATTCCTTGGGTATCTGACCCATCCTCCCAACCCTAGCACCGCTCAAGCCCCCAAAGCCCCACCCAAAGGTATCCCTATACCCCCATCTTATCCCTTCCCTGTACAGATACTTACTTCCAGCTTTTCATAGACTTCATTCATGTAGGTCTCAACTTGCAACCTTCCTCTCCCCTCTAAATTCCTTTAAGCCTATCTTCCAGTTTTTAGCTCTCTGAGACAGCTCTGTTTGCTTGTTTCATATCAGAGAGGTCATGTAGTATTTGTCCTTCAATGCCTGGCTTGCTTCACTCAACATAAGGTCCTCAAGATTCACTCATGTGGGAAGCAGTGGTTTGGGTATCCATCTACCACATGGGAGGTCCGCAGTTTGAACCCCGGGCCTTCTTGACCTGTGTGGAGCTGGCCCATGCACAGTGCTGATGCATGCAAGGAGTGCCGTGCCATGCTGGGGTGTCCCCTGTGTAGGGGAGCCCCACACACAAGGAGTGCGCCCCATAAGGAGAGCCGCCCAGCGCGAAAGAAAGTTCAGCCTGCCCAGGAATTGCGCCCCACACACGGAGAGCTGACACAACAAGATGACACAACAAAAAAACCCACAGATTCCAGTGCTGCTGATAAGGATAGAAGTGGTCACAGAAGAACACGCAGCAAATAGACACAGAGAACAGACATCTGGGGTGGATGGGGTGGGGGAAGGGGAGAGAAATAAAATAAATAAATAAATCTTTTTAAAAAAAGATTCACCCATGTTATCACATGTGTTTGTACCGTATTCCTTCTTATAACTGAGTAATATTCCATTGTATGTAATACCACATTTATCTATTCATCCATTGTTGGGCATTTAGGTTGATTCCAACTTTTGGCAATAGTGAATAAGGCTGCTATGAACATTGGTGTGCATATATTGGTTTGTGTCCTTATTTTCAGATCTTCTGGGTATATACCCAGCAGTGGAATTGCTGGGTCATATGGCAAGTCTATAGCTAACTTTTTGAGAATCCGCCAAACTGTCCTCCAGAATGGCTGGATCCTTCTGCATTCCCACCAGCAGTGGATGAGTGTTCCCATTCCTCCACATCCTTTCCAGCACTTGTAGTCTTCTATTTTTTTGATAGCTGCCAGTCTTATGGGAGTAAGATGGTATCTCATTGTGGTTTTGATTTGCATTTCCCTAATAGCTAGTGATTTTGAGCATTTATTCATGTGCTTTTTAGCCATTTGTATTTCTCCTTTGGAGAAGCATGTGCTCAAATCTGTTTCCCATTTTTAAAATGGGTTGTCTTTTTATTTTCAAGATATACAAGTTCTTTATATATGCAGGATATAAGTCTCCTATCAGATATATAGTTACCAAATAATTTCTCCCATTGTGTAGGCTCTCTTTTCACTTTCATGACAAATTCCTTTGAGGTGCAAAAGGCTTTAATTTTGAGGAAGTCTCATTTATCTATTTGTTCTTTTGCTGCTCGTGCTTTGGGTGTGAAGTTCATGAAGCCATTTCCTTTTACAAGATCCTGTAGATGTTTCCCTACATTGTTTTCCAAAGTCTTTACAGTCTTAGCTCTTACATTTAGGTCTTTGATCCATCTTGAGTTGATTTTTGTATCGGGTGTGAGATGGTAATCCTCTTTCCTTCTTTTGCACATGGATATCCAATTCTCTAGGCACCATTTGTTGAAGAGGCCATTATCTCCCAGTTGAGCGGGCTTGGTGGCCTTGTCTAATATCAGATGACTCTATATATGAGGGTCTATATCAGCACCCTTGATTTGGTTCCATTGGTCAGTGTGTCTATCCTTGTGCCAATATCATACCATTTTCAATACTGTAGCTTTGTAGTATGTTTTGAAGTCTGATAGTGTTATTCCTCCAATTTCATTTTTCTTTTTCAATATGTCTTTGGCTATTCAGGGCCTCTTTCCATTCCAAATAAATTTCATAGTTAGTTTTTCTAGTTCATTAAAAAATGCTGTGCTGATTTTTATTGGGATTGCATTGAATCCGTAGATAAGTTTTTTGTAGGATAGACATCTTAATAATATTTAGTCTTCCTATCCATCAACAGGGAATATTTTCCCATTTATTTAGGTCTTCTTTGATTTCCTTGAACAGTGTTGTGTAGTTTTCTCCGTATACATCTTTTGTTAAATTAATACCTAGGTATTTGCTTTTTTATTTACTATTGTAAATGGTATTTGTTTCTTGATTTCCTCCTCAGATTGTTCATCATTGGTGTACAGAAATGCTACTGATTTTTGTGCATTGATCTTATACCCTGTGACTTTACTGAACTCATTTTTAAGTTCTAGAAGCTTTGTTGTAGACTTCTCAGGGCTTTCTATGTATAGGATCATGTCATCTGCAAATAGTGAAATTTTTACTTCTTCCTTTCCTATTTGGATCCCTTTTATATCTGGTTCTTGCCTCAGTGCTCGAGCAAGTACTTCTAACACAATGTTAAATAGAAGGGGTGATAGTGAGCATCCTTGTCTTGTTCCTGATCTTAGAGGGAAAGATTTTAGGATTCCACCATTATAAATGATGTTAACTGTGGGTTTTTCATATATACCCTTTATCACATTCAGAAAGTTTCCTTTTATTCCTATATTTTGCAGTGTTTTTTTAATCAAGAAACAGTGCTGTATTTTGTAAAATGCTTTTTCTGCATCTAAAGATATGATCATGTGATTTTTTTCCCTTCAATCTGTTTATGTGGTGTATTACATTAATTGATTTTCTTATGTTGAACCATCCTTGCATACCAGGAATGAAACCCACTTGGTCATGGTGTATAATTTGTTTAAATTTTTGTTGAATACGATTAGCAAGTATTTCGTTGAGGATTTTCACATCTATGTTCATTAGAGAGATTGGTCTGTAATTTTCCTTTCTTGTGGTGTCTTTGTTTGGCTTTGGTATTAGGGTAATGTTGGCATCATAGAATGAGTTAAGCAATATTCCTTCTATTTCAATTTTTGGAAGAATTTAAGCAAGATTGGTGTTATTTCTTTCTGGAATGTTTGGTAGAATTCAACTGTGAAACCATCTGGCCCAGGGCTCTTCTTAGTTGGGAGGTTTTAATGACTGATTCTATCTCTTTACTTGTGGTTGGTTTGTTGAGATCATTGATTTCTTCTTTCATCAATGTAGGCTGCTTATGTGTAACAAGGAATTTGTCCATTTCCTCTAAATTGTCTTTATTGTTGGAATATAGTTTTTCAAAGTATCCTCTTATGATAGTCTTTATTTCAGTGGGGTCAGTGGTGATGTCACCCTTCTCATTTCTTATTTTGTGTATTTGCATCTTCTCTCTTTTTTTCTTTGTTAGTCTAGCTAAGGGTTTGTCAATTTTATTGATCTTCTGAATGAACCAGCTCTTTGTTTTTGTTTATTTTTTCAAGTGCTTTCCTATTTTCTATTTCATTTAGTTCTGCTCTGATCTTTGTTTTTTCTTTCTTTCTTTGGGGTTAGTTGGTTGTTTTTTTAACTAATTCCTCCAATTGGGCAGTTAGTTCTTCAATTTTAGCTCTTTCTTCTTTTTTGATGTATGAATTTATGGCTATTAATTTCCCTTGCAGTACAGCTTTGGTGCATCCCATAGATTTGGATATGTTGTGTTATCATTTTCATTAGTTTCAAGTTAGTTATTGATTTCTGTAGAGATTTCCTCCTTGATCCACTGTTTTTCTAAGAGTGTGTTATTTAGCTTCCATATCTTGGTGCCAAATCTGGGTCTCTGGCCCTTGCAGATTTCCAGCTTCATTCCACAGTGGTCAGAGAAATTGTTTTGTTTGATTTCAATCTTTCTGAATTAATTGAGACTTTCTTTGTGTCCTAGCATATGGTTTATCTTGGAGAATGATTTGTGTGCACTTGAGAAAAATGTATATCCTCCTGAATTTGGGTGTAATGTTCTGTATATGTCTATTAGGTCCAGATCCTCTAGTATATTGTTCAAAGTCTTTGTTTCTTTACTGATTCTTTTTTGAGATGTTCTGTCCAATGGTGATAGTGATGTGTTAAAGTCCTCCACTATAATTGTAGAGGCATCTAATCCTTCACTTAGTTTCTCCAGTGTTTGCCTCACATATTTGGAGGTGCCCTTGTTAGGAACATAAATATTTATGATTGTTCTTTCTTCTTGAAAGACTATCCCTTTCACTAATATGTAGTGTCTATCTTTGTCTCTCACAACTGTTTTGCATTTAAAGTCTATTTTGTCCAATATTAATATGGCTACACCTGCCCTTTTTTGGTTATTGTTTGCCTGTAAGATTGTTTTCCAGTCATTCACTTTCAATCTCCTTGAATCCCTGGGTCTAAGATGTGTTTCTTATAGACAAGATATAGATGAGTCATATTTCCTTATCCAATCTTCCAATCTGTGTCTCTTAACAGGTGAGTTTAATCCATTGACATTCAGTTTATTACTTCAAAGGAATTACTTATATTAGCCATATTTTCTGTGGATTTGTGTTCATCATATGTTGTTTGATTTTTTTCTCCTCTTTTTATAGTTTTAGTTGTTCTTACACTCTCCTCCAACTCTGTCTCTCCTGTTTTTTTTTTTTTCTCCTGTAAAATTCCCTTTAGTATTTCTTGAAGGGCAGGTTTCTTGTTGGCATACTCTCTTTGTTTCTGTTTATCTGTGAATATTTTGAACTTTCCATCATTTTTCAATGCTAACTTTGCTGGATAGAGTATTTTTGGTTGGAAATTCTTTTCTTTTAGTACCTTGAGTATGTCATACCACTACCTTCTTGCTTCCATGGTTTCAGATGAGAGATCAGCACTTAATCTTTTGGAACTTCCCTTGTAATTGATGGTTCTCTTTTCTCTTGCTGCTTTTAGTATTTTCTCTTTGCCTTCTGCATTGGGTAGTTTGACAAGTATATGTCTTGTGGTAGACCTGTTGGAATGTATGCTGTTTGGGGTACATTGTGCTTACTGGACATGTAAATGTATCTCCCTCAATAGATTTGGGAAGTTTCCAGCTATTATTACCTCCAACACCACTTCTGTTCCCTTTCCCTTCTCTTCTCCTTCTGGGATTCCTATAATGTGTATGTTTATGCATTTTGCATTGTCATTCAGGTTCCTAAGTTCCTGCTGGATTTTTTCTATCTTTTTATCGATTAATTCTACTATCTGTTTGATTTCAGATGTACTGTCTTTCTTTTTTTTAAAAGATTTTTTTTTAATGTATTTCTCTCCCCTTCCCCCCCCCCACGCCAGTTGTCTGTTCTCTGTGTCTATTTGCTGTGTCTTCTTTGTCAGCTTCTGTTGTTGTCAGCGGCATGGGAATCTGTGTTTCTTTTGATTGCGTCATCTTGCTGTTTCAGCTCTCCATGTGGGCGGTGCCATTCTTAGGCAGGCTGCACTTTCTTTCGCACTAGGCAGCTCTCCTTGTGGGGTGCACTCCTTGCTCATGGGGCTCCTCTATGCAGGGGACACCCCTGCGTGGCAGGGCACTCCTTGCGCACATCAGCATTGCGCATGGGCAGCTCCACACAGGTCAAGGAGGCCCGGGATTTGAACTGAGGACCTCCCATGTGGTAGACAGATGCCCTAACCACTGGGCCAAGTCCGCCGCCTGTACTGTCTTTTAAATCACTAATTCTTTCCTCTGCCTCTTCAAATCTGCTGTTATTTGCTGAGAGTACATTTTTGATTTCTTGGATTATGCTATTGATCCCCATCATATGTGTTATCTTTTTGTGCATGATCACAATTTCTTCTGTATGCTCTCCAAATGTTTTCTTTTCTTTTTTTTAAATATTTATTTTTTATTTATTTCTCTCCCCTTCCCTCCCAACCCCCCCATTGTCTGCTCTCTGTGTCCACTAGCTGTGTGTTCCTCTGTGACCACGTCCATCCTTTTCAGTGGCATTGGGAATCTGTGTTTCTTTTTGTTGCCTCATCTTGTTGTGTCAACTTTCCACGTGTGCAGCACCATTCTTGGGCAGGCTGCACTTTCTTTCACGCTGGGCGGCTATCCTTACGGGTTGCACTCCTTGTGCTTGAGGCTCCCCTACATGGGGGACACCCCTGCATGGCAGGGCACTCCTTGTGCGCATCTGCACTGCACAGGGGCCAGCTCCACACGGGTCAAGGAGGCCCGGGGTTTGAACTGGGGACTTCCCATGTGGTAGGTGGACACCCGATCCATTGGGCCAAGTCCGCTTCCCTGAATGTTTTCTTAATATGCTTAATCTCTTCCTTCATGTCATTGAATTGGTCCATGATACATGTTTTGAGAGCTTTAATTACTTGTTCGATGTTCCACTTCTCTTCCTGGTTTTTAGTTTGTTCATTGGATTGGGCCATGTTTTCTTGATTATTGGTATGGCCTGTAGTTTTTTATTGCTGTCTGGTCATCATTTTATCTTGTTGGGTTTATTCTGTTGATTATCTTCTTCGTCTAGTCTTGTGATTTAATTAGTTGTTGTTTTTGTGTGTGTGTTAAGTCTTCTCTTTGTCACTTTTTTCTTCTTATTCTATTTCCTTGTTTTTGGCTAAGTTCCCTTGAAGGAAAATATTAGGTCCAGAGAAAGCAAAAGGGGTATGAAAAGAGAAATATAATAGTAGTATTGATAGTGAATGTTAGCAGAAGAACCAGGAGATCTAGAAGATCTAGGAGAATGGACATTTAACTGATTAAACTGTGTATAGTTATAACCATAAAAAAGTGGAATACCTATAATGAGATAGAAAACTGAATATGGGGAGGAATATAGTATGAATTAAAAGGCCAGTGTGGTCAGGAGGGAGGGAAAAAGAAAAGAAAGGACAATAATATAAAGAGTGAATAAATGATAGAAAACAAATTAAAGGTATTAGAGGGAAACGGACTTTGGCCCAGTGGTTAGGGCGTCCGTCTACCATATGGGAGGTCCGCGGTTCAAACCCCGGGCCTCCTTGACCCGTGTGGAGCTGGCACATGTGCAGTGCTGATGCGCGCAAGGAGTGCCCTGCCACACAAGGGTGTCCCCTGCGTGGGGGAGCCCCACGCGCAAGGAGTGCGCCCGTGAGGAGAGCCGCCCAGCGTGAAAAAGAAAGAGCAGCCTGCCCAGGAATGGCGCCGCCCACACTTCCCGTGCCGCTGACGACAACAGAAGAGGACAAAGAAACAAGATGCAGCAAATAGACACCAAGAACAGACAACCAGGGGAGGGGGGGAAATTAAATAAATAAATAAATCTTTAAAAAAAAAAAAAAGGTATTAGAGATAAAAAGTCAGAAATATTGGGGGCTAAACAAAGGGAGGTGGAATATAACAGAAACAATAAATGTTGGCGGAGAGAATGATGTAAAGGAAAGGGGATGGCATTGGTAGCCAAAGTCAGTACACACAAAAAGAGGAAATTGAGGATGAGGAAGCACAGCAAATAAGAAATGTTGCCTGCAGCACCTCATATAACAAAAGGAAAAAAAAGGAAAGAGAAAGAGAGAAGGGGGAAAAAAGCAAGCAAGAAAAAGAGAAATGAAAAAAAAAAAAGTAAAAAAAGGACAGTGGGGGGGATAAAGAGGAAGGAAAAACAAGAAAACAAACCAACAAAAAAGACCAGACAAGGCCTCGGGCAAGGAATCCTCTTTGCAGTTGAATAAACTGCTTAGAAGTCTGACCTTCCCCCTTCCTCCCTTCCTCATTTCCCTCTCTCCCACAGCAGCAGGAAGGCTGCGTGAGGGCTCCTGTAGGAAATTCAAATGAGTCCATGCTGAACCAACCCACCTCAGAAAATAATGTCTCAGTTTCTTGAGAGAGCATCCACCCCTTGTCAGGAACACTAAACATGCTACTAGAAACCTGTAAAGCACGTCCTGCTGTTCCTCTCCCTTAGGTGTGCTACAAGGGGGCTGGTTAATTTTCTGACTCCACCTTCTCCCAGGCCAAGTTTCCTATCCCAGGGTGTTTAGGGAAATCGGGCTCTCTCAGCAGATTCACCTCTCCTCTCTTCCTAGGCTCTCCCCAAGTCAGCTGATATTCTCCTCCAAACTCAATAAAAGGGGAGGGACCAGGAAAATGAACCTGCTCTCCTTGGCCCCTCTGCACCTCCCACCTAAGCTCTCCCACTTCCGGAGTTAGTCCATGACCGGAGGGGTAGGGCAATGACGGATTTCCGGGAGTGCTGGGCTCGGGAAACAGAGGCCCGGGAGAATGTGGACTCAGGGTATGTACGTCTGTGAAACATGGGCTGCGGGAACTCAGGGGACACAGGCTTGGGGTTCATGAGTTTGAGGAACACGGGACCTGGAAACTCTACCTCATGACTGGCAGTTCTCAGTGAACGCCGGGGCTCTTAGCCCTAGGGGGAAGGGATTTATCTTCCCACAGCTTCCGAGTTCAGTGTTAGAAACCCTCAATTCTACCTTGAGCAAGCACCAATTCTGCTGCAGTCTCTCCAGATCGAAGTCCAGATACTTCCTGCCCTGCAAGTTCCCGAAGCAGCCTGCTCCTGCAAGATTCCATCACCACACAGCCAGTCCTTTGTAGGAGAGATGACGACGGTGCACTTACTCAGACGCCATCTTGCCCTGCCGGGATCTCAATTGATTTAAAAAAAAGAGATTTATTTATTTATTTATTTATTTATTTATTTATTTATTTATTTATTTCTCTCCTCTCCCCACCGCCCCAGTTGTCGGTTCTCTGTGTCTATTTGCTGCGTCTTTCTTCTTTGCTTGCTTCTGTTGTTGTCAGCAGCACGGGAATCTGTGTTTCTTTTTGTTGAGTCATCTTATTGTGTCAGCTCTCCGTGCGTGTGGTGCCATTCCTGGGCAGGCTGCACTTTCTTTCGCACTGGGCGGCTCTCCTTATGGGGCGCACTCCTTGTACGTGAGGCTCCCCTATGCGGGGGAGCCCCCTGCGTGGCAGGGCACTCCTTGTGTGCATCAGCACTGTGCATGGGCCAGCTCCACACAGGTCAAGGAGGCCCAGGGTTTGAACTGTGGGCCTCCCATGTGGTAGACAGATGCCCTAACCACTGGGCCAAGTCTGTTTCTCTCAACTGATTTTTGATAAACCTACCAAGTCCACTTTTCCGGGACAGAACAGTCTCTTCAATAAATGGTATTGGGAGAAACGGATGTACAAAACAAAAAGAATGAAAGAGGACCCCTATCTCACTCCTTATGCAAGAATCAACTTGAAATGGATCAAAGACCTAAACATAAAAGCCTGGATCATAAAACTACTAAAAGATAATGTAGGGAAACATCTACAAGAACTTGTTGTAGCTTTGGGTCTTTTAAACATTACAACCAAAGCATGAGCAACAAAAGAAACAAATTGGCTTCTGGGAAGATGGCACACTAGAAAGACACAGGATGCTCTTTTCCCCAGAAAAATAGCTAAAGGACAGGCTGAAATGGCCTGGAAAAAAATTATTCTAGGATTTAGCACACAGGTGAAGGCTGGACACTGCCCAGAAGAGAGAGTGACAAAGGAAAAGACTCGCAATGGCAAAACTGTGAATTAAAACTGGAAGCTGCTCCTACTGGCACCTTTCCCCGCTCTAAAGAAACATCAGAGTTCTCAGGCCTCTGGGCTGGTCACAGATAAAGGGGGCTCCAGGGATCCACTGCCCCAGGAAAGGCGACAGAGAGGGACTCAGCCTAAGGCTGACTCAACTTTTGACCCACAAATGTGGTCTGCTGTGTCCCACCAGTTCTTTCAGGTCGGATGGGGCCACACCATTGTTTGCCTTGAGAGCAAGTTTGGGACTAAAGAGATCTGACTCTCCCAATCTCCCTCTCTACTGACTGGGACTGATTGTTGAGGATGCAGAGGGAAGTGGAATATTTCCTACCTGGGAAAAGGCAGGAGGTTGCCAGCAAAAGCTGAAGAACCATCTCTAACAAAGTTTGAATTACAAGGCTCTTGGCCTCCAGGCAGGAGTCTCTATCACAGTCTGACGGGGTATTGAACTGAGAGAGCTGCCAAAGACCACCATCTGCTGGCAAACTAAGAAAGTACATCTTAGGAAATTAAGAGGCTTTTCCTGCCCTTTATAACCTCCCTCCCCAAGGCCCTAGGGAGTGATCCTGCAACCTATTACTAGGTCCAGAGCCCAGTTTTGAGCAACTAACAGGGACAATCCTAATGATCAGCATTTTGCTATAAGCTGCAGGGAGAAATGAAGCCACATTCTCCAACTTTACTTAGGAAAGCTCTTCAGCTAAATGACCAGGCTCACCATTTTCAAATTCTGCTTTCCAAATAACATCAGGAGTCAATCTTGTTAAGTTTTCTGTGATTTTAAAACACGGATTCCCTTTCCTCCAGTTTCTGATAATTGTTTCATCATTTACTTCTAAGGCCTCATAAAAATTCTCTTTAGTGTCCATATTCCTACCAACAGTCTTTTCAAAGCACTCTAGGCCTTTTCTATCAAACATCTCACAATTTGTTTCCTTCTAAGTTCTTATCAAATATCTCTTTAGCATCCATATTCCTACCACCAGTCTATGCAAAGAAATCTAGTCCATTTTCATCAAGCATCTCACAATTCCTCCAAAAAATACCACTTAACCATTTATGAAACCATTCCAGCATTTGGTAATTGCAAAAGCATGGCCCCACTCTCTGGTACCAAATTCTGTATTAGTCAGCCAAAGGGGTGCTGATGCAAAGTACCAGAAATCTGTTAGCTTTTATAAAGGGTATTTATTTAGGGTAAAAGCTTACAGTTATAAAGGCCCTAAAGGGTCTAACATAAGGCCCCATAAGAGGTACTTCCTCACCCAAAGTATGTTGCCACACGTTGAAGCAAGATGGCAGGAAATGTCTGTGAGGATTCAGCCCTCCTCTTTTCTCTTAAGTCCCCGTGGTCCCAGTTTCTTTCAATCTTGGCTGTAGGCTGGCATAGGGCTCCTCTCTCTTCCTTTGGGGCTCATTTTTTTCTGGGTTCAACTGCTCTGTTCTCTTCCTAAGGTCAGCTGTAAACTATCAGGCTCACCTCCTTCCCAGGGCTGCAGGATCCTCTGAGTATCTTCTCTGTATATCTACTTTCATGTTCTTGATTAAGCCTCTGTTTATATAGCCCACCAAGGGGGCAGGTACTCACCTCTGCACTCCCTAATGAAGTGGTCGAGTCAAAGCCCTAATCTTAACATAATCAGGTAAACATAAAACCTTTGAATTTAACACAATCAAAGGGTATCATGCCCAGAGAAACAGACCAGTTTACAAACATAATCAAATAACTTTTTTGGAATTCATAAGTAATCTCAAACTGCTGCAGACATATTCATGATATTTAGTCTTTCAATCCATGAACACAGAATATCTTTCCATTTGTTTAGGTCTTCAATGATTTCTTTTAGCATTGCTTTGTAGTTTTTGGCATATAGAGCCTGTACCTCTTTGGTTAAAATGATTCCTACATATTTGAGTCTTTTGTTGCTATTGTAAATGGAATTTTCCCCCTGATTTCCTCCTCAGATTGTTTAATACTAATGTACAGAATCATTACAGATTTTTGTGCTTTGATCTTGTATCCTGCCACTTTGCTGAACTCATTTATTAGCTCAAGTAGCTTTGTCGTAGACATTTTAGAGTTTTCTAAATATAGCATCATGTCATCTGCAAATGGAGTTTTACTTCCTCTTTTCCTATTTGGATGCCTTTAAGTTTTTTTTTTTCTTCTCTAATCACTTTAGCTAGAATTTCTAGCACAATGTTGAATAACAATGGTGACAGCGGGAATCCTTGTGTATTAGTCAGCCAAAGGGGTGCTGATGCAAAATACAAGAAATTGGTTGGTTTTTATAAAGGGTATTTATTTGGGGTAGGAGCTTACAATACCAGGCCATAGAGCATAAGTTACTTCCCTCAACAAAGTCTATTTTTATGTGTTGGAGCAAGATGGCTGCTGACGTCTGTGGGGGTTCAGGTTTCCTGGGTTCCTCTGGGCTCAGCTCCTCTGTTTACTCCACAAGGTCAGCTGTAGACTCTCAGGTGAATGGCTCTGTCTTTCTCATCTAGGGCTCCAGCTTCAGCATCAAACTCCAACATCAAAACTCCAACATTAAAAGTCCCCAATTCTGTCCTTTGCCATATCTTTAATCTGTGAGTCCCCACCTACCAAGGGGCGGGGACTCAATGCCCTAATGATGTGGCCCAATCAAAGCTGTAATCATAACTCAATCACACCCAGGTACAGAACAGAGTACAAGCATAATCCAATATCTATTTTTTGAATTCATAACCATATCAAATTGTTACACCTTGTCTTGTTTATGATCTCAGAAGAAAAGCTTTCAAACTTTCCCCATTGAGTATGATTTTGGTTGTGGGTTTTTCATATATATATTCTATCATATTGAGGAATTTTCCTGGTCTCTCTTCCTATATTTCAAAGGGTTTTTTCAAGAAAACTGGATTTTGGCAAATGCCTTTTCTGCATTGACCGAGATGATCAAGTGGGTTTTTTCCCTTCAATTTGTTAATATAGTTGACATTGATTGATTTTCTTATGTTGAACCAATCTTGCATTCCAGGAACAAATCCCACTTGGTCATGATGTATAAGTCTTTTCACATGATGTTGGATTTGATTTGCAATTATTTTGTTGAGAATTTTTGCATCTATATTCATTAGAGAGATTGGTCTGTAATTTTCTTTTCTTGTAGTGTCTTTATCTGGTTTTGGTAATAGGGTGATGTTGGCTTCATAAAATGGGTTGGGTAATTTTCCATCTTCAAATTTTTGCAAGAGTTTGAACAGAACTGGTGTTAATTCTTTTAGAAATGTTTGATAGAATTCATCTGTGAAGTCTTCTGGTCCTGGACTTTTCTATGCTGGGAGAGAGTGTTTTTTAAGATTTATTTATTTATTTCCCCCCTTCCCCCACTGTCTGCTCTCTGTGACCATTTGCTGAGTGTTTTTCTATGTCTGCTTGTATTCTCATTAGATGGCTCCAGGAAACAATCCTGGGATCTTCTGGAGTGGAAGAGAGGCAATCGTTGTCTTGTGCCACCTCAGCTCCTTGGCCTGCTGCATCTCTCATTGTCTCTCCTCTGTATCTCTTTTTTTGTTGTGTTATCTTGCTGCACCAGCTCTCTGTGTGAGCCAGCACTCCTGAATGGTGCAGCACTCCTGCATGGGGCAGTACTCTACACAGGCCAGCACTCCATACAGGCCAGCACTCCGTGTGAGCCAGCTTGCCACATGGGCCAGCTTGTCTTTACCAGGAGGCCCTGGGCATAGACCCCTGGATCTCCTATATGGTAGATGGGAGCCCAATTGCTTGAGCCACATCCTCTTCCCTATGTTGGGAGATTTTTGATGATTTATTTAATCTCTTTAAATGTGATTAGTTTGTTGTGTTCTTGTATTTCTTGTAGCATCATAATAGGTTGTTTGTGCATTTTTAGGAATTTGCCCCTTTATCTAGGTTGTCCAGTTTGTTGGCATACAGTTTCTCATAATATTCTCTTCTGATTCTTTTTATTTCTGTAACTTCCCCCATTTCATTTCTGATTGTATTTATTAGCATCTTCTCTCTTTTTTTCTTTGTTGGTCTTGTTATTGATCTCAAAGAACCAGCTTTTGGTTTTGTTGATTTTTTCTTTTGTTTATTTTGTTCTCAATTTCATTTATTTCTGCTCTAATCTTTATTATTTCTTGCCTTCTGCTTACTTTGGGAATGGTTGCTCTTCCTTTACTAGTTTTTCCAGTTGTTCAGTTAGATCTTTGTTTTTAGCTCTTTCCTCTTTTTTAATATAGGGCATTTAGGGCTATAAATTTCCTTCTCAAGATGTCCTTCGCTGTATTCCATAAGTTTTGGTAAGTCATGTTCTTATTTTGATTCTTCTCAATATATTTACAAATTTCACTTAATAATTTCTTCTTTGACCCACTGATTGTTTAGGAGTGTGTTGTTTATAACCTCCACATATTTGAAATTTCCCACTTTCCCATCTATTATTATTTTTTTAAAAAAGATTTTATGTATGTATGTATGTATTTATTTATTTAATTCTCTCCCCTTTCCCCCCTGCCCCAGTTGTCTGTTCTCTGCGTCTATTTGCTGCGTGTTTTTCTTTGTCTGCTTCTGTTGTTGTCAATGGCATGGGAATCTGTGTTTCTTTTTGTTGCGTCATCTTGTTGTGTCAGCTCTCCATCTATGCGGCACCATTCTTGGGCAGGCTGAACTTTCTTTTGCGCTGGATGGCTCTCCTTACGGGACTCACTCCTTGCACGTGGGGCTCCCCCACATGGGGACACCCCTGTGTGACACGGCACTCCTTGCGTGCATCAGCACTGCGCATGGGCCAGCTCCACACGGGTCAAGGAGGCCCAGGGTTTGAACCACGGACCTCCCATGTGGTAGACAGAAGCCCTAACGACAGGGCGAAGTGTGCTTCCCTCCCATCTATTATTGATTTCCAGTTTCATTCCATTATGATCTGAGAAGGTTCTTTTTATAATTTCAATCTTTTTATATTTATTGAGATTATCTTATGACCTAACATGTGGTCTCTCCTAGAGAAAGACCTGTGTGCATTTGAAAACAATGTATAAACCACTTATTTGGGATACAACATTCTGTATATGTCTGTTAGGTTAAGCCCATTATCATATTGTTCAAGTTTTCTGTTTTCTTGTTCATCTTCTATCTAGTTGTTCTATCTATTGATGTAAATGGTATATTAAAGTTGCCAACTATTATTGTCAAGATGTCTATTTCTCACTTCAGTTCTGCCAGAGTTTGTCTCATGTATTTTGGGGCACCCTGTTTAGGTGCATAGACATTTATGATTGTTACTCCTTTCTGGTGGATTGTCCCTTTTATTAATATATGATGGCTTTCTGTATCTCATAACTTTTTTTTGCATTTTAAGTCTGTTTTGTCTGATATTAGCATAGGTACCCGTGCTCTCTTTTGATTACTGTTTTCATGGATTATCTTTTTCCAACCTTTCACTTTCAGCTGGTTTGTATCCCTGGGTGTAAGGTGAGTCTCTTGTAGGCAGTATATGGATGGCTCATGTTTTTTGTTTGTTTTTTTAATCCATTCTGTCACCCTATATCTTTTTTAAAAAGATTTATTTATTTATTTCCCCACCACCACCCTCTCCCCCGACCCTGCTGTTTTTGCTGTCTGTGTCCATTCGCTATGTGATCTTTTGTATCTATTTCTCTTTTTGTCTTCTCTTCTCTTTTTTTTTCTCCTCTAGGATTCACTGGGATTCGATCCTGGGGACCTCTGATGTGGAGAGAGGTTCCCTGTCAGCTGTGCCACCTCAGTTCCTGGTCTCTGCTGCACTTCACCTTGACTTTCCCCTTTGTCTCTCTTTTATTGTGTCATCATCTTGCTGCATTCCACTTGCACGGGAACTGGCTTGCCATGTGGGCACTTGTGTGGGCAATTGGCTCACCAGGCAGGCACTTGGCTCACTGTGCAGGCACTTGAACAGATACTTGGCTCACCACACAGGCACTCACACAGGCTCTTGGTGCACCGTGCGGGCACTCAGCTCACCATGCGGGCACTCACATGGGCACTTGGCTCACTGTGTGGGTACTCAGCTTACCATGCAGGCACTTGCACAGGCACTCAACTTGCTGCATGGGGGGAAACGGACTTTGGCCTAGTGGTTAGGGCGTCCGTCTACCACATGGGAGGTCCGCGGTTCAAGCCCCGGGCCTCCTTGACCCGTGTGGAGCTGGCCCATGCGCAGTGCTGATGCGCGCAAGGAGTGCTGTGCCACACAGGGGTGTCCCCCCGGTAGGGGAGCCCCACTCGCAAGGAGTGCACCCATAAGGAGAGCCGCCCAGCCCGAAGGAGGGAGCAGCCTGCCCAGGAATGGCGCTGTCCACACTTCCCGTGCCGCTGATGACAACAGAAGCGGACAAAGAAACAAGACGCAGCAAAAAGACACAGAGAACAGACAACCAGGGGAGGGGAGGGGAATTAAATAAATAAAAATAAATCTTTAAAAAAAAAAAAAAAAAAAAACTTGCTGCATGGGCACTCAACTTGCCATGCGAGCATTCAGCTCACCACATGGGCACTGGCTTGCTGCACAGGCACACTTTCTCTTCTTTTTCACCAGGAAGCCCCAGGCATTGAACCTGGGTCCTCCCATATGGAAAGCAGAAGCCCTATTCCTTGAGCCACATCCACTTCCCACCCTATATCTTTTAATTAGGAAGTTTACTACATTCACATTCAATCATATTACTTTGAATGCATTATTTACTTCCACCATTTTATTCTTTGGTTTTCATATGACATATCTTATTTTTGTCTGTCTTTTTACTCTCTGCTATTCTTGTCTCTCTCTCCTGTCTTTTCCTTTCAGGCTCTAAGTCTCCCTTTAATAATTCCTGCAAAGGCAGATTTTTAAAAAATGAACTCTCTTAGTTTCTGTTTATTTGTGAATATTTCATACTCATCTTCATATTTGAAGGACAATTTTACTGGATAAATAATTCTTGGCTGGCAATTTATTTCTTTCAGTATCCTAATTGTATCGTACCACTGTCCTTCTGCCTCCATGGTTTCTAATGAGAATTCCACACTAAGTCTTATTCAGTGTCTCTTGTATGTGATGGTTTGCTTCTCCTTTGCTGATCTCAGAAATTTCTCTTTATTTTTGATATTTGACCATCTGAGTAGTATGTATCTTGGAATAGGTCAGATTTATTTTGATTGGGGCATGCTGCACTTCTTGGACATGTAAATTCATTTCTTTCATGAGAGTTGGGAAAGTTTCAGCCCTTATTTCCTCAAATACTCTTTCTTCACCTTTTCCCTTCTCTTTTCCTGATGGAACTCCCATGACATACATATTGTTGTGCTTTATGTTATCATCCAACTCCTTGCTCAATTCTTTCCATTCTTTTCTCTCTTTGTTCCTCTGTCTCTTCAATTTCAGCTGTTCCATCTTCTGCAGCACTTATTCTTTCTTCTATCATTTTGACTCTGCTGTTGTATGCCTCTACTGTTTTTTTTTTTATTTAAAAATTTTTTTATTTATTTCTCTCCCCTTCCTCCCCCCCACCCCCGTGGTCTGCTTTCAGTGTCCATTCACTCTGTGTTCTTCTACTTCTGCTTGCATTATCCGGCAGCACTGGGAAACTGCATCTCTTTTTTGTTGCATCATCTTGCTGTGTCAGCTCTCCATGTGTGTGGTGCCACTCCTGGGCAGGCTGCACTTTTTTCTCATGTGGGGTGGCTCTCCTTGTGGGGCACACTCCTTGCACGTGGGGCTCCCCTATGGGGGGGCGACCCTGCATGGCAGGGTACTCCTTGTGTGCTGCAGCATTGTACATGGGCCAGCTTACCACATGGGTCAGGAGGCCCTGGGGATTGAACCCTGGACCCTCCATATGGTAGACAGAAGCTCTATCAGTTGAGCCACGTCCACTTTCCTCTGATGTGTTTTTTTATCTCACCTATCATGTCTTTCATTCCTATGAGCACTGTTATTTTTCTAGTCAGCAATTCTTCTTTGTGCTTGCTTAGTGTTTTCTTGCTGTCCTTTATATCTTTATCCATTTTGTCTTTCAAGTCATTAATTTGAATTTGGAAATTTGTATGAATATTGTTTGTTAGTTGCCTTAAATCCTGTGTCTCTTCTGGGGCTTTGATATATTCCTCTGCTTGGGCCATTTCTTCCAGTTTCTTAGTATGGCTTGTAATTTTTTGCTGATGTCCAAGCATCTGATTATTATGGTGAATTTACTCTGCTGCTCAATTTCTCTCTATTTTGTAGGGGTTTAGTGGTAGGCTGTGTGTTCTTGGTTCAATCTGTTCTAGGTCTTTAGGATTGTCCCTGTTAATTTCTCATATCTTGGTCATGGACCCAGTAAAGGGTTGCAGACCTTCTTCCAATGGCCTTGGGGAGGGATGTTGTAAAGACTGGAAAAAGCCTTTCCTAACAATTACTTTTAATTTCCTGTCATGCACTTCCTTGGATGGTCAGCAGATGGTACTCTTCAACAGCCTTCTCATATCAAAGCCTAATCAGAGTGTGTGCACTGCAACATGGACCAAGTCAGTGTGACAGAGGGTCCTGCCTGGAGGCTAAGAACCTGCAATTTAAACGTTCTCAGAGGCTGTTCTCCAACCTTTGCTGGCAGTCCCCTTCCTTTTTCCAGGGAGGAAATAATTCTATTCCTATCTGCATCCTCAACAACTAGTCCCAGTCAGTAGAGAGGATAATTGGGAGGGTGAGATCTCTTTAGTCTGTGCTGGCTCCCACGGCAAACAATGGCATGGCTCCACCCAATCTGGAAGGCTCATGGGACACATCAGAAAAATTTGTCTGATTAAGCCTTAGGCCACATCCATCTCTCTCCCTTTCCTGGGGAGGTGGATCCTTGTGGCCCCCTTTATCTCTAGCCATCAGCCAGAGGCTGTAGAATTCAAAATTGCCTGCCGGTAGGGTTGGGAAGGGATGCCGGTGTCTGCAGATGCAGCTTCCACTCACAGTATTTCCATCTCTCTTCTGGACAGTGTTCAGCCTCCCCCTGGTGTCCTAAACCCTAGAACATTTTTTTCCAGGCTTTTTCTTCCTGTCCTTTAGCTATTTTTCTGGGAAAGGAGAGAGTCCTATGGCTTTCTAATCTGCCATTTTCCCAGAAGTTCAATTCCATTTATATGTTTATCCTTATGCCAGTACCACACCCTTTTGATTATTGTGGCTTTGTAGCAGTTTGTTTTTTGTTTTTTTTAGGTACCAGTGTTGGGGATTGGACCTCATATGTGGGAAGCCGGTGCTCAACCACTGAGCCATATTGGCTCCCATGAGTTGGTTTTTTCATTTGCTTGCGTGTTGGTTTTTTGTTTTGTTTAGTTTTTAGGAGACACCAGGAACTGAACCCAGGACCTCCCATGTGGAAAGTAGGCACTCAGTCACTTGAGCCACATCTGCTCCCCTGTAATAAGTTTTGAAATCAGGAAATGTGGGAGCCCAAACTTTGTTTTCCTTTTTCAATATTGATTCAGAGCCTCTGACAATCCATATGAATTTGAGGATGGCCTTTTCCTTATTTTCAGAAAGGATGCTGGGATTTTGATAGGTATTGTGTTGAATGTGTAAATGTGTAGATCACTCTTTTAGTTTGCTAGGCTGCTCAAAGCAGATACCATGAAATGCACTGTCTTTTATTTTTAGCAAATACATTTTATTAATATGTCTTAATAAAGCACATAATCCATCTGAAGTGAACAATCAATGTTATTTGGTATAATCACATAGTTATGCATTTATCAATTCAATCATTATTAAAGCATTATCATTATTCCAATAATAATAATAAACAAAAATAGACAAACGAATAAAAACTCATCACCTCTCAATCTCTCTATTCTTCTCCTGCTATACATAGCTGCTATTCTGTTTCTGTCTCTCTAGTTTATTTGTATTTATATTTTATATAGATGGAGTCAAGCAATACATAATACCTTGTATCTAATTTCTTTCCCTTAGTATATTCCTTTTTTTTACACTTACTGGAAGATTATTAATACATTACTACATACTTCTGTCCATAGTTTGTGTTGGTTGTATTTTTGCCTGATATTAACATTTTGTAACATTAATGTACATTTGTTCTGTTTCAAAACAGTATTATATATTAAATATTATCCATACTCATATTTCATATGAGGTTCCACTGTGCTATACAGTCCTATGTTACATATTTTAGCCTTCCTTTTAATAATATACAGGATCTTAGACTTTCCCTTTCAACCACTGTCATACTCATATATTAGCACTGTTAGTTACAAGTACCATCTTGTGCTTTCACCCTTTCTATTTATTTCCGAAGATTTATGAAAAACATTTTTACCAATTTTGCACAAATTAAACCTCAGCTTTTCATTCTCTAACCTCATTATATTTTTCAGGTGACCTATAGTCTAGTTATCTATTCCATGAGTTTAAACAATCTATGCAGTTCATAATAGCACAATCATATAGTATTTGTTCTTTTATGTCTGGTTTGCGTCACTCAATGTAATGTCTTCCAGGTTCATCCATGTCGTCATGTTTCACAACTTCATTTCTTCTTACAGCTGCATAATATTCCATTGTATGTGTACACCACAATTTGTTTATCCTTTCATTGGTTGATGGACACCCGGGTTGTTTCCATCTTTCGGCGATTGTGAATAATGCCGCTGTGAACATCAGTGTGCAGATGTCTGTTCATGTCACTGCTCTCAGTTCTTCTGGGTATATACCTAGTAGTGGTATTTCTGGGTCACGTGGCAGATCTATATTTAGGAACTGCCAAACAGTTCCTATATTAGGAACTGCCAAACAGTGCTCCACAATAACTGTACATTCTACATTCCCGCCAACATCCTCTCCAACACTAGCAATTTCCTGTCTTTTTAACAGTGGCCTTTCTAATAGGTGTGAAGTGATCTCTCATTGTGGTTTTGATTTGCGTTTCCCTAATCATTAGGGGTGTTGAACATTTTTTCACATTTTTTTTCCATTTATATTTCTTCTTTGGACATATGTCTAATTCAGGTCTTTTGCCCATTTTTTAATTAAGTTTTTTGCCCATTTTAATTGGGTCATTTGTCTTTTTATTGTTGAGTTATAGAATCTCTTTATATATCATGGATGTTAAACCTTTATTGGATATGTGATTTCCAAATATTTTCTTCCATTAAGTCAACTGCTTTTTCACTCTTTTGACAAAGTCCTTTGAGGGGCAAAGTATTTAATTTTGAGGAGGTCCCATTTATCTCACAAGAAAAAAAAAATTAAAAAGGACATAGAGGGGGAAAGGAAGGAGAAAGATACTATCTGTATGTGCTTTGAATTTTATAATCTTAAGAGCGAATTTTTAAGAATAATTTATGTGACCCCTTTGGAATTCCACATAACTCTAAATCTGAGAACGATGTAAAAGCAAGTATACATTGGGAGTGTCATTGGAAGAAAGTCCAAAGATTATTTAAATGAGGAAAGTAGCTGTGGCTCAATCAGTTGGGCTCCCATCTACCATACGGGAGGCCCTGGGTTCGCGTCCTGGGCCTCCTTGTGAAGGCAGGCTCGTCCGCATGCCGTGGAGTGCTGCCCCGGAGAGCCAACTCAGTAAGGTTACCCAAAAAACGGAAACAAGCTATAAAACACAGAAGAGTGTGCAGCGAATGGACACGGAGAGCAGACAACAAGCAAGCTGCAAGGGGGCGGAATAAATAAAAAATAAATATAGACACAGAAGAACGCACAGCATATGGACACAGAGAAGAGAGCAGACAGCAAGCAAAAAAAAAAAAAAAAGCCTCAAGGTTGGGAAGATTATTTAAAGGAGCAGGAAAAGTTGTTTTTTGGTGGTTATTAAATTCCTACTCTATTTTTTAAAATGTATTTTTAATGATTTGTCATTGAATACTAACATAGACTAGAAAAATAGGATTTCTAAATATTGATAATCAGCATTTTTCCAGTTTTAGAGACAACCATTGAAAAGTTTCTCTAAATCAAATGATCTTATTGTATTTTACCCCTTGGTGTGTTAAGGTAGGAGGGAGAGAATACTGGAGTGTGTGTGTGTGTGTGTGTGCAAGTTTCACAGGAGTGTAGCTCCCAGGAGCAGAATGGGCTTATCTCTTCCTAACTTCACATTCACTGATGGCCATGGTAGGAACATTTATACCACAGGAGTCAGCAAATAATCCATCCAAATCAGTTTTTCTTTGAGAGCTGGTTTTTAAACATTTGCCAGTACATCCCTGAAGCAGCTCTACTTTTACTTGTATTTATAGAGGACATCTGTGTAAAATACAGCATTTTAAGAGGGTTTTGGCTCCAAAGAAGTTTGAAAACCATGCTTCAGTTGGATATTTTTTCCTTTCCAACAAAAATACTTAGTGAATATTACAATTTGAAGAACTATGAATCATTTTATTTTATATTACTCTTTGTTTTAAGAGGGTATTTTTATTTAATTTTATTATTTACTAAAACTAATACAGCTGTATTACGTACTATTAGCATCCTAACAAATCTATATAAAATGACAGATTAAAGAGTTCTTTAAATGTTTTAAGATCATTGAAAGAAAGAAAAACACTTGGTTGTAAGCTTGGAGGTTTAGTAAACTTAGCCTTTACTGGATTTGTCAGTTAAGTTATTATAGAAATGGATGTGTTCTGAAAAAAAAGTCAGACCTCTATGTTTTATGTGCCAGGAAGCAGTGTTAATATTTCTTTACCTTTATTTTTTTAATTACTTTTTATTTTTTTCTCTCCCCTTCCCCACCTCCCCCCCGCCGCCAAGTTGTCTGCTCTCTGTGTCCATTCATTGTCTGTTCTTTTGTGTCCGCTTGTATTCTTGTCAGTGGCACCAGGAATCTGTGTCTCTTTTTTTGTTGTGTCATCTTGCTGCATCAGCTCTCAGTGTGTGTGGTGCCACCCTGGGCAGGCTGCACAGTTTTTGCACTGGGTAGCTCTCCTTACGGGGAGCACTCCTTGCGCATGGGGCTCCCCTTCGTCCGGACACCCCTGTGTGGCAGGGCACTCCTTGTGCGCATCAGCACTGCACATGGGCCAACTCATCGCACAGATCAGGAGGCCCTGGGTTTGAACCCTGGACCTCCCAGGTGGTAGGCAGACACTTTATCCATTGAGCCAAATCCGATTCTCTTTCTTTACCTTTAGGTTCTTGTTAAACTTTTTCTCCCTTTTGGGTTATGGTATTGGAATATTGTATCGATCTATTCCGCATTATTTTTGGTTCTCCAATTTCTTTTCCCTACCTGCTTGCTCTTGTGGCTCCCTAAAATAGCACTTTGAGAATTATTATGGTCTCTGATGTTATAAAGTTTTGTGATCTAAGCATTAGATCCTTCTTCCTTAGATCTCTCCCCCTCTTCACCCTGCTTTCTGCTCCTCTGTCAGGTTTTGGGAGATCAGGCCATAATTTCGGCTATTTTTCCCTTTGATCTCTTATTCCATGAGGCTAGCTGGTTTGAGGAAGGTAAGGTGCCAAGACTGGGTTTGGACTTAAGGAGAGGAAGAAAATCCATTTGGAGTTTTCACCTATTAAACTGGGGAGTTCTGCATTGGAATTTTAGACAAATGGTTCCTTGATTTACTATTTACCATTGCTTCTGAATATCTTTCCCAGGTAGCAAGGGGGAGGAGAGGTGCCTAGGCAATGCAGGATGCGGTACTTAAGCTCCTTTGCTTTAACAGTATGAATATCCTTCCAAATAAGGGTCCACAAGTGGCTGTCTAGTTTTGAACTGCACAAATTACCTGTCCCAGGCTCTTCTTAGGCAACCTTCAGGCTTGCTGTTTTTTTTCTTTAACAAACCAATTTTATGGATACCATATCAACAAAGCATAAATCCATCCAAAGTGTACAACCAATGGTATTTGGCGCAATCACATATCCGTGCATTCATCACTTCAATCATTCATAGACCACTTTTATTATTCCAATAATTGCATTGGCTTTAACAATGGGAATTTATTAGCCTGCAGGCTTACAGTTTTGAGGCTGAGAAACATGTTCAAATCAAGACATCATCCAGGTGATGCCTTTCTCCTGAAGACTGGTTTTCAACAATCTTTGACTCTTCTGCCACATGGCAAGGCATATGACAGCATCTTCTGTTCTCTTTCTTCTCTTCTAGGTTGTGTTGATTTTGGCTTCTTGCTTGCATGCTTTTCTCTCTCTCTGTGTATTCATTCTGTTTATAAAGGACTCCAATAAGAAGATTAAGGCCCATCCTGAATGAGGCGGGTAACACCTTAACTGAAATAGCCTCATCAAAAGGACCTACTTATACTAGGTTTACACTCACAGGAGTGGATTAGCTTTAAGAACATTATTTTCTGGGGAGTACATACAGTTCCAAACCATCACAATCACTTTGGCTAATATTGACACCTTAACAGTATTAAGTTGTCTTATATGAACACATATATCTTGCCATTTGTTTATGTCTTCTTTAATTTCTTTCAGCAGTGTTTTGTATCTGTCAGTGTACAAGTCTTTCACCTTTTAAAAATTTATTCCTAGGTATTTTGTTCTTTTAATGCTTTTGTGAATGGAATTGCTATTTTAATTTCCATTTTGAATTGTTATTTGCTGATATATTGAAATACAATGGAATTTTGTGTATTGATTTTATAGCCTGCAACTTGCTTAATTCATTCATTAGCCCTAGTAGTTTTCTTGTGGATACTTTGGGGTTTTCAATATATAAGGATGATGTCATCTATGAAAAAAGATAGTTCTATATTTTCCTTCCCATATTGGATACCTTTCTTTTCTTGCCTAATTGCTATGGCTATAATTTCTAGTACAATGTTGAATAGTAGTGATTAAAGTGGGCATCCTTGTCCTGTTCCTGACCTCAGGGAGAAGGCTGTCAGTCTTTCATCATTGAACATGGTAGCTGTGGGTTTTTCATATGTCTTAGGCTCTTCATTCTTTTTCCTCCTCATACCAGATAATTTCAATTATCTTCTTTTCACATTTGCCAATCCTTTCTCTGTCTGCTCAAATCAACTGTTAAACCCCTCTAGTGAGTTTTTAAATTTCAGTTATTGTATTTTTTAAAAGGTTTATTTTCTATTTATTTCTCTTCCCTTCCCCCCTCCAACTCCTGCTCTCTGTGTCCATTCGCTGCATGTTCTTCTGTGACTGCTTCTATCCTTATCAGTGGCACCAGGAATCTGTGTTTCTTTTTTGTTGCATCATCTTGCTGTGTCAGCTCTCTGTGTGTGCGGTGCCATTCCTGGGCAGGCTGCACTTTCTTTCGCACTGGGCGGTTCTCCTTATGGGGTGCACTCCTTGTGTGTAGGGCTCCCCTACATGGGGGACACCCCTGTGTGGCACGGCACTTCTTGCACGCATCAGTACTGCACATGGGCCAGCTCCACACGGGACAAGGAGGCCTGGGGTTTGAACCACAGACCTCCCATGTGGTAGGCAGACGCCCTAACAATTGGGCCAAGTCTACTTCCCCAGTTATTGTATTTTAAGCTCCAGAAATTCTATGTGGTTCCTTTGTATAATTTCTATTTCTTTTTCTTTTTTTAATTTCTCTCCCCTTCCCCCCACCCCCAGTTGTCTGCTCTCTGTGTCCATTTGCTGTGTGTTCTTCTGTGGACACTTCTATCCTTATCAGCGGCACCGGGAATCTGTGTTTCTTTTTGTTGCATCATCTTGTTGTGTCAGCTCTCCATGTGTGTGGTGCCATGCTTGGGCAGGCTGCATTTTCTTTCGTGCTGGGTGGCTCTCCTTACCAGGCACACTCCTTGTGTGTGGGGCTCCCCTATGGGGGGATACCCCTGCGTGGCAGGGCACTCCTTGCGCGCATCAGCACTGCACATGGGCCAGCTCCACACGCGTCAAGGAGGCCCGGGGTTTGAACCACGGACCTCCCATGTGGTAGGCAGATGCCCTATCCATTAGGTGAAGTCCGCTTCCTTAATTTCTATTTCTTAATTGGCATTCCATGTATCACAAGACATTGTTCTCATGGTTTATTTTAGGTCCTTGTTCATGTTTTCCTTCAGCTCTTTGAGCATAAGCCAGTTGATTTAAAGTCTTTGTCTAGAGAAGCAGATGTGGCTCAAGCAATTGAGCTGCTGCCTACCATGTGGGAAGTCCCAGGTTCAATTCTTAGTGCCTCCTAAAGAAGGCAAGCTGATGCAACAAGGTGCTGCAACAAGATAATGCAATAAGAAACACAAGGAGGAAAACATAATGAAAGACACAACAAAGCAAGGAGCAGAGGTGGCTTAAGTGATTAGGTGCCACCCTCCCACATGGGAGGTTCCAGGTTCAGTTCCTGGTGCCTCATAAAAGGAAGACAAGCACGCAATGGACAGACACAGCAAGTGCAAACAACAAGGGGGTGGAGAGAAATAAATAAATAAAATAAAATCTTAAAAAAAAATAAAGTCTTTGTCTAGTAAGCCCAGTGTCTGTGTGTCCTCAGGGACATTTAATTATTTTTCCTGTAAATGGGCCATATTTTCTTGTTTCTTTGCATGCCTCATAAATTTTTGTTGCTACTGGACATTTTAAATATTATAATATGGTAACTCTGGAGATCAAATTCTTCTCCCTTCCCAGGATATGTTTTTACTGCTTATTGTGGGATGTAGTTGTTTTATTGACTTTTCTGAACTTTTTTCGTAAAGGCTGTATTCTTTGTCATGTGTGGCCACTAAAGTTTGTTTTGATAGTTTAGGGGTCAGTTAGTGCTGCATCAAAGATTTCCTAAGCATTGGAAGCAAAATAAACAAAGAAACAAACAAACCCTTTTCTGATTTTTGCAGATTGCCTCTGACTTGGTTCATTCCTTTAAAACTTAGGCCACTTATTACTTTGCCTTAGACTTTATTTCCTGCTTGCATGGAGCCTAAAGGTAATCCAGAAATGAAAGCTTAGGATCTTCTCAAGTTTTTCCTGAGCATGTATTCAGCCCTGGGCATGTGCTTGGCCTTCCAGATTCCCCCAATATATATGTAAGCCTTCAAAACCCTTATTCCCCCATGAATTTCTTTCTCCATTTTCATTTTTTTTACCAGGCTTTTCAGTCTGCCTGCTGCTTGCCCCATCTGTTATCCCTTCCATTAGCAGCTGCAGCTATTATATTTCCCTTTCAATGCTTTCAACAAACATTTCTCTGGAGACTGCTCCAGGACTGAGAAACAGCCAAGACAAGGGAAAGAAAGGCAAGCACCTGAGCTCCTCAGGGAGTCACCAGACAGGTCAAAACACACAACAATAATTCCCTGAGAATAAAGTCCATATTGCCCCCTCTGGCACCAGCAAACTGCACCACTGCCATTTAAGCCACTGCCATTACAGCTGCCACTAAGCTGGGGGATAGTAGGCTGGTATATTTAAAATATCACAATGCTCTTTTTACTAAAGTTTAGCAGCTTCCTCCCTCATTAAGAACTCCCTGGTTGTTGTCAATTTATTTTTTATTAGATTTCATGGCTCCAAAAAAGCTGATTCTGACCATTTTACCAGCTTCATCATTGCTTTGGTGGAGAGTTTTGGAGTTCCCTATTTTGCCATTTCTGGAGAACCTTAAAACTTACTCTGAACCCTGTCCTAGGCTTCTTCCCATCCCTGTCCCATGGTTAGGAAAACTCTCTCCTCAGACCACTTTAGAATTCTCCCTTCCATGTCCAGAAAGAATTCTGAAGTTAATTGGATCATAGAACACAATGGTATTTTTTCCATTACTCTCTCTCTCTCTCTCACGTACATGAAATTGAAGTGAGTGCTAAAAAAAAAAAAGTAAAAAAGAATAAAAAGGTAAACTGGGGAAATAACCTCTCCCATTTCTGCCCTCAGTTCTCCTTCCCAGAAGCAACTACTATTACCAGTTTCTTGTGCATCTTTTCAAAAATTATCTATGCATAAACAAGTATGTTTGCATACACCTTCTTTAAAAAGGGGTAGCACATGTTCAAATTATTTTGCACCTTGGAAATGGATGTGGCTCAACAAATTGGGCTCCCCTCTACCATATAGGAGGTCCAGGGTTCGATGCTCAGGGCCTCCTGGTGAGGGCAAGCTGGCCCACATGGCAAGCTAACCCATGCAGGAGTGCCAGCCTGCATGGGAATGCCACCCAGCATGGGAAAGCTGCCCCACACAGGAGTGCCAGCTGATGCAGAGAGCTGGCACAGCAAGATGACGCAACAAGAGGCACAGAGGAAAGAAAATAAGAAGACATAACAGAACAGGGAGTTGAGGTGGCGCAAGAGAGTAATCACCTCTCTCCCACTCTGGAAGTTCCCAGGATCGGTTCCCATAGCTGCCTAATGAGAATACAAGGAGACACAGAAGAACACAAGCTGGCCTGTGTGGCAAACTGGCCCACGCGGAGTGCTAACCCATGTGGGACTAATGCCCCGTGCAGGAGTTCTGCCCCATGCAGGAGTGCTGGCCAACAAGGAGAGCTGATGCAGCAAGATGATGCAACCAAAAGAGACAGAGAGGAGAGAGAATAAGAGACACAGCAGGTCTGGGAGCTGAGGTGTTACAAGAGAATGATTGCCTCTCTCCCACTCTGGAAAGTCCCAGGATTGGTTCCCAGAGCCGCCTAATGAGAATACAAGCAGACACACAGTGAATGGATACAGAGAGCAGATAAAGGAGGGAGGAGGGAGAAATAAATAAATATATATTTTTTAAATGAAGGCGTGGGAGCAGATGTGGCTCAAGCAGCTGAGCACCCACCTCCCACATAGGAGGTCCCAGGTTCAGTTCCTAAGGTCTCCTAAAGAAAACATGGAGCCAATGAGCAAAAACAATGAGCAGACAACTAGCAAAAAATTAGCAAATGAGAAAAAAAAAACACAACAACAACAAGCAGACAATGAGCAAAAACAATGAGCAAATGCAATGAGCAAACAGCAAGCAAACAGACAAGGGAACCAACTCAAGGGAAAATATAGAAAAAAAAAATGAGAGAGAGATTAAGATAGTCCCAGATAAACAAAAACTGAGGGAGTTTATCAACACTAGACTGGCCATACAAGAGGTGCTTTTTAGGGAATTCTGCAAGTTGAAAGGAAAGGATGAAAGACAATAGATTGAACCTACACGAAGAAATAAAGATCGCCAGTAACAAGAACATGGGTAAATAAATATAAATGCCAGTCCTATTGTAGTTTTGCTTTGTAACTCTACTTTTTATTCCTACAGGATCTAAGAGGCAAATTCATAAAATGCAATAATACATCAATGGTTTGGAATGCATAATGAATAAATTTGTAATTTGTGACAAGATTTACGTAAAAGTAGGGGGACAGTGGGTCATAGGAATATAGTTTATGCATTATATTGAAGTTGTTGATATCAAAGCAAAAAAGATTGTTATAAATTTAAGATGTTAAATTTAAGCCCCATGGCTCAGAGAATATCTAAACATAAAGACAGAAAATAGAGTACAGGTTACCAGAGATGGGGGGGGGGGGCAGGGGCAATGGGATGGTTAATGCAAAATCAGTGTAGGGTTTCTGTTTGGAGTGAAAGGAAAGTTCTAATAATGGATGGTGGTAAGGGTACTGCAACACAGTGAATGTGATTAGTCCCATGGAATTGTGTGCTTGGGGGGGGCTGGGATGGGAAGATTTGTGTTGTATATGTTTCCACAATTAAAAAAAGAAAAAAAGGGAAACGGACTTTGGCCCAGTGGTTAGGGCGTCCGTCTACCACATGGGAGGTCCGCGGTTCAAACCCCGGGCCTCCTTGACCCGTGTGGAGCTGGCCATGCGCAGTGCTGATGCGCGCAAGGAGTGACGCGCCACGCAAGGGTGTCCCCCGCGTGGGGGAGCCCCACGCGCAAGGAGTGTGCCCGTGAGGAGAGCCGCCCAGCGTGAAAGAAAGTGCAGCCTGCCCAGGAATGGCGCCGCCCACACTTCCCATGCCGCTGATGACAACAGAAGCAGACAAAGAAACAAGACGCAGCAAATAGACACCAAGAACAGACAACCAGGGGAGGGGGGGAAATTAAATAATTAAATAAATCTTAAAAAAAAAAATCTTAAAAAAAAAAAAAAGAAAAAAGATAAGTATAAAGATAATGACAATTAAATATAACACATGATGCTGGATGGGATTTAAGAATGGGGAAGAAGAGGCTCAAAAGGCATAGGATAGGAAGCCAATGTGGCTCAGTGGTTAAGCTCCAGCTTCCCACATACAAGGTCTTGGGTTCAATCCCTAGGCCTGACACCTAAAAGAGAAAAAAAAATGGAACAGGATAATTATAACACACCAATACATGGTGTTAATAAAAGGGGGGTAGAGGGGAATCATGTATTTTATGCATGTTTGTTCTGTAAACCCACAACTTTTCTAATAAAACAAATAAAATTAAACTATTAAAGAGGACATTATTGGGACATAAGAAAAAAATTGGAATATAGAATGTAAGCTTTATATTAATGTTAAATTTCTTAAACTTGATAACTGTACCTAAGTGATTATGTAAGTGAATATCCTTGTTCATAGGAAATGTTCATGGAAGTATTATGTGTACAAGGATTATGATGTGTGCAAACTGCTCTCAAATGTTCAGAAAATAGATTGGTAGGTAGAAAGAGAGAGAGAGACAGGGAGATAGATGATTGATAGATGCCTGATAGAATGATACAGCAAAGATGGCAAAATGTTAAACTTGGTGAATCTACATGTATGTGGGGGTGGCGTGGGGATATATTGGAGTTCTCTGCATTTTTGTAACAATCCATAAGTTTGAAATTATTTCAAAATTAAAAGTTTTTTTTTAAAAGGCGATTTCATTATATGGATATACTGAATTATTATTACTTAACAAAAAGATAAAAGAAATTTTGTGTTTTTTATCTGACTCTAAATGTAGAAAAATGTGAAAATATGAAAGAATAAAAAGAAACAAAAATCACCCCTGAGTTGTAAAGATCTTTATTGGATAGTCAGTTGCAGCAAGGATGAGTGATAGCAGGTAAGTATGAAAGAAAAGTTGAATAGTACTCACAGGACCTATTACTAGAACAGAGGGGTGACAAGCCTTGCAAGGTCACACATGAAAAGACAAGCAGGGAGCAAAGGTTACAGTGGGCCTGGGGACTATGCCTTTACAATGTTCTATGAATGGAGTATGAGTGGGGATTGGGGGGTTTGTATCTGACTTCCATGGGAGCAAAAATCAGGATAGGATGTAAACAGCAGAGGAAGAAACTGTTTATCTTGTATTATCAGGGTGGTCACTGAGGGACCTAACGATAAGGTCCTTGATGATGAGACATCATGATGAAGCAAAGCCCTGTTTTATTTTAATTCACCACCATCAGCCTTGTTGGGCCTCAGCATCAGGGGTCTTAGGATTGGATTATGTTGTGGAGATGTTAAAGATGAAAGGTGTTTGTTGGCTGGAGGTAAGAGTCACTGGATTTGTAGGTGAATATGTAGGATGCCTCCGACAGAGGTGAGAGAGGCATTGTACGATGTTAACCCCCTGGGTGGTATTGTTTCTGAAGCATTGTTTGGTCTCCCACGGTTTTTGTGTGCACCTCAAGGCAGTGTCACAATAACCCACTCACAGTTTGGCAGCATGTTTGTAACTGCTAGGGGGTTTCCCTGAAGGCAAACTGCAATCTTAGGGAAATGAAACTCTGGGTATGTGGGAGGGCATATTGGCGAAGACATCTTCGAAGCTGTTGTAAGAAACCTAGGTCATGGGTAGGAAATGGAGTGGCACGGCACTTGGGAGGAGTCTGGTAAAAGCAAGTCTTGGGAGAGAATAGTCTTGGTTGTTGGTGGCTCCAGGGCGAGGGGCTTCATCATCCCTAGCAACAAACTCTTGGGCTGGAGCAACATCATCTAAGGCAAGGTCCTCTCCGTTGCCAACCTCTTGGATGGTGGCATCTACCGTGGTCAGTCGGCCTTCCCGAATGGCTAGCCACAAAAGAAAGGTGATGGCCATGAGCATATTCTTGGGCTGTAAGGGCCAGGATTTATATGCAATTGACACTGCATCTGCTGGACTCATAAATCTCTGTTAGGGTATTGGGATGATCGGAGTTACATTTATTGAACCTCTCGGCTGCTACTTGGTGGACAATTTGGAACTATGCCATCCAGAAGGAGGATATATTCTCAGTGCATTTATAAGCTACATTGATGGTGACTCAATGTATTAAGAAAGAACAATCCAGAGTTGCTCCTGCCAGCATAAGAGATAGTACACTGAAGTACAGTTTGTAATTGCAGAGGCCTGAGTTAGGAGCAGGTGGATAACCTGTCCATGGACACTTCACCAGACAGTATTTGGATAGCTGTGGGTCTGTGAGCCATGCCGTTTAGGCATTGATGCCATTGTCTCCATTTTTCATAAAGGTCCCTGATGGGTGGTGATTTATTCATGCCCAGTGACCCGCTGGTCTGAGAAACTGTATTATATTAATAGCTTGCCAGTGTATCTGGTTGGTTCAGTATTGGGGACAGTGTTGGGCCCCCTGTGTTTGCTTAGAGCAGGCTTCCTCTATTCTGGTTAGGCCCACTAGGTTGGCCAGCCACCCAGGACAGTCATATAAGAAGAATATAAGCCATAGCTAGGGTGAGTATTTGCATTTTACTAGCTCTGGTGATGTGCCTCTGGCAATTTGAGGTAGCTGCATTACCACCAAGAAAGAGGTATGGGGTCTTAAATACTTCTTTAGTGTGGAGCGAGTTTCTACACATTGCGTTATGGGAACACAAGCTCAGATGCAACAGAAACCAAAAGCTATAGAAAACTACAGGGAAACGGACTTGGCCCAGTGGTTAGGGCGTCCGTCTACCACATGGGAGGTCCGCGGTTCAAATCCCGGGCCTCCTTGACTCGTGTGGAACTGGCCCATGTGCAGTGCTGATGCGCGCAAGGAGTGCCCTGCCACGCAGGGGTTTCCCCCGTGTAGGGGAGCCCCACGTGCAAGGAGTGCGCCCCGAAAGGAGAGCCGCCCAGCGCGAAAGAAAGTGCAGCCTGCCCAGGAATGGCGCCGCCCACACTTCCCATGCCGCTGACGACAACAGAAGTGGACAAAGAAACAAGACGCAGCAAAAAAAGACACAGAGAACAGACAACCGGGGAAGGGGGGGAATTAAATAAATAAATAAATCTTAAAAAAAAAGAAAGAAAGAAAACTACAAATGCTGGAGAGGATGAGGAAAAGTAGGAACACTGCTTCACTGTCGGGGGGAGGTAGAATGGTACAGCCACTATAGAAGACAGTTTGGCAGTACCTCAAGAAGTTGAATATAGAATAGCAATCCTGTTACTAGGAATATATTCAAAAGAATTGAAAGCAAGGATGTGAACAGACATTTGCACAACAATGTTCCTAGTGGCACTATTCACAATTGCTAAAATATGGAACCAGCTCAAGTGCCCACTACTGATGACTGGATACACAAAATGTGGTATATCTGTACAATGGAATACTATTCAGCTGTAAGGAGAAATGAAATCGGGATGTATATGACAACATGGATGAGCCTTGCGGATATTATGTTGAGTGAACTAATCCAGACAAAAGAGGACAAATATTGTATGGTCTCACTAATAGAAACTAAATACAATGAGTAAACTCATGGAGATACTAGGAAATAGAATGTGGGTTGAAAATGGGAGATGATGTTAATGTATGTAGAATTTTTAATACAGTTTATTATAAAAGTGTGGCAATGAATAGAGTTGATGGTAACACATTATAGTGAGTACAACTAACACTGCTGATTTATACATAAGATTGTGGCTGAAAGGAGTAGTCTGTGGATGTAAATGTCAATTGAAAGGAAGCTAGAGAAAAATCTAGGGACTGTATAATGTAGTGATTTGGGTGGTAGATGAAGACTGTGGTTAATAGCATAAATATAAGAATTTTCTTCTTTTACAAAGCATTAAGAATATGATGATACATGGGAAAATCACAACTAAGGTAACTTATGGACAATAGTTAACGGTAATATTGTAATATTTTTATAACAATGGCAAAGAAGATATTACCAATTCTATGGGACAACAATAGAGGGGTATAAGAGGATATGAGACTTTTCCTTTTGGAGTAATTAAAATGTTCTAAAATTGACTGAGGCAATGACAGAACAATTCTGTAATGAAAATGAGGGCCACTGAGTATACAGTTTGAACGGATTGTACAAAACATGGGCCTGTAAACACAGGGAATCCAGTGGTGGAAGATGGACTGTCGTTAACAGAACAAATATGAGAACATTCTCTCATAAGCTATAACAAATATATAATATTAATACTGTATTTCAGGTGGGCTGGGGGAAAATACACCAAATATAAGATAGGGGCTATAGTTAGTAATTTTTTTTGAGGTACCAGGGCCAGGGATTGAACCCCAGACCTTGTACATGGGAAGCTGGCACTCGACAACTGAGCCACATCAGCTCCCCTGAGTTTGTTTTTTTCCATTTGTTTCGCTTGCTGTTTTTTTTTTTTTTGGGGGGGGGGTAGTTGCACCAGGAACTGAACCTGGGACCTCCCAAGTGGGAAGCAAGAAGCTCAACCACTTGAGCCACATCCACTCCCAGTAGTAATATTTTGAGGATGCTCTTTCATAATTTGTAACAAATGTTTCACAACAATGCAAGTTGTTGGAGGTGGGATGTTGTATGGGACCCCTGTATGATGATGTGCATGTTTGTTTTGTAAGTTCACAACTTTAGCTATACACTTACTGTTTATGTATGTTCATGTAGGAATGATATACTTCAATAAAATTTTATTAAAAAAAAAAAGAAGAAAAGAAATCGCTCTTTGAGGAGGCCATTGTGTCTCTCAATAAATTCTACCTCCTCAGGGCTGTAAGGTAAGTGAAAATTCCACATAATCCTTTGTTGGAATGATCATTATTGGGCTGTATGGAAAGTGAAGTGGGTTTCCTGATCTGACTCAATATTGTGAGGAAGCCCCAAAGGAGTAAGATTAGAATTGGTGAGGCCATGAATTGTCGCTTCCCCAGTTGCATGTCAAGTGGGGAAGGCTAACATGAGGCTGATATAAGAGTCAATCATAGTCAAGGCATATCTGGTGTCTCTGGCAATGATGGAAAGTGGTCTTATGTAATTAACATGTTAGCAGGAGAAGAGTTTATGCTCCCACCCACTGCCTGTGCAAAATGACCCGATATATAGGATGCCAAAATTTGGTTTTGGAGCACAAGTCACAGACTTTAGTAACTACTCTGGCCAATGACACTCCGAAAGGTAATCCTTTCTATGTGCCCACTCCACTAGGGTGGAGGAGGCACTATAACCCCTTCAACAGTTTCAGTTCTTTTATGGGTATGTCCAATGGCTAAGGCACCCAAATGGTGTGCAGTGGTTAGAAACATTATGGAAAACTTGAGCCCACAAAGCCACAGAATCCTTAAGTTATATATTTTGGAGTTTTTTTGTGTGTGTGACACTGGTCAATTGCCTCATTTCCTGGGGTAAGAGTAGCAGCTCAGACCCCATATTAAAGACTCTCAGTAATCAATCTGCCTCAGGAGAATGATCATCTCAGACCTGAGCTTCCAAGCCCAGGTGTTTTCTTGGCACCCAGAGCTGTGTTGGAAGTGGCTGGGAGTTCTCTTCTGCTGCCAATTCTCCTGCCAGGGAGGGGCTAATTCATTCCCACTGGTCTCACTCAGCATTTCTCCCCCTCCTCCCATTCAAGAACAAGTTCCTTTTCCTTCTCTATTGGAAATCCAACTCTGGATATCCAAAATATCTCCTGTCCTCCTCCAGCTCCTGGAACACCCTTAGAAATATTGCTGAGAAGAACTCGTTCTTGACTTGGCTTTTTTTACCCCCAGCTTCTTAACCAGCTGATGCTCCATGCCCAGGGTTTTATTCATTGGATCACCAGCTCTCTGGCTACCTCTGTGATTTTCCCCACCTAAGCTGAGTTCCAGTTTCCTCTGGGCTCCAATCTCCAGCCCTCAGCAGATCAGATCATTCCTGCCCCTGGGTGGGAGTGACTGGAGGACTCTGGCCCAGGATTCCTCACCTTGGAAAGCAACTCCAAGGCAATGAGAGAATTGGGTGTGGGGTACGAACCTAGCAGCTCAGCTGTGGGTGCTCCACTCACCCCATACAAGAAGATGAAAAAGTGAAAATAACTCAATGCATTGATCGGCCTAGCAGCAGACAGCTGGAGAAAGAAGCCCAAGAAAGACTCAGGTCATCATCTTCACACTGAAACTTCAGACTCAGACTCCGAGTCCAGAGCTCAGAGGAGGAAGAAGAATTCAGAGTGGTTGGCAATCACTCTCACTTTGTCAAGGGACACTATTTATGATGCTGCAATATCTGTTATCCCCTCTGTGCTTTTGTCATCCTTGCAGCCTGTGTCGTGACCTGTGTTGCCTTGGTGTGGATGCAAGCTGCTCTCAAGTTGGATCTGGATGCTCTCAAGGAAAAATTTAGAACAATGGAATCTAATCAGAAAATTTCATTCCAAGAAATTCCCAGACTTAATGAGGAACTAGTCAGCAAACAAAAACAACTTGAGAAGATTGAATCTGGAGAGCTGGGCTCGAACAAAGTCTGGATAAATATCACAGAAATGAAAAAGCAGATTACACTCTTGACTTCTGCAGTAAACCAACTCAAAGCCAATGTTAAGTCAGCTTCAGACTTAATTAGCCTGCCTGCCACTGTAGTGGGATTTCAGAAGAGTGTGGCTTCCATAGGAAATACTTTAAATAGAATCTATCTTGCTGTGGAGGCAATACAGGAAACCATGGATGAACAGAGGAACACCACAGGAGTACTGCAGAGTGGTATGAATCAGCAACACTTGAAGGAGACCAGTGGAAGCAACCACATCACTCCATCACCTTCAATTATATCATAACTTGACTATAAAACCCACAGTGAGAATTTGAAACAGGATATCCTGTACCTTCACACCTCTTTAGAGGTGGTATACAGTGCCCTAGTGGGATACCAGAGACAGAATGATCTTAAACTCGAGAAGATGAATGAGACAAGCAGTAATCTTACCCAGAGTCACCCTCTGGGTAAGCAATCTGGTTGTTGTGAGCAAGGTAGAAAAGAGAGTGAACCTGTCCTTCAGCATGATTGGTGATAGAGCTGCTACTCCAAAAAGAGAGTCTTTGGATGAAGTGATCAACAGAACAGATAAAGTAAAAACACAAAGCACAAAGAAAGAAGATAGTTCAGATTCTCAAGAATCCAAGCTAAGAGAGAAACTAAAGCCGATCAGCGTTCTCACAAACCTGAGAACAGACCTCCAGAGAATGATGATAAAGAGTAAGTACAGAGTTTCACATAAAGCCATCAGCATTGCCAAAATTCTTACCATCTCTTGGAGACCAAATGGAGAAAGCTGCCCTGCTAAGACCTAACTCCCTACCATTTCTAGCATTGAAGATCTTCAAGATTTATTTTACAAGGCTGGCTGTGATGTGGATGGGAAGCTGATCTACCAGGAAATCTGAAACTCCCTAGATTCTGCTGTGCCAGAACAAAAGAGCCTGAGAGGGAAACGGACTTGGCCCAGTGGTTAGGACGTCCGTCTACCACATGGGAGGTCTGCGGTTCAAACCCTGGGCCTCCTTGACCCGTGTGGAGCTGGCCCATGTGCAGTGCTGATGTGCGCAAGGAGTGCCCTGCCACGCAGGGGTGTCCCCCCCGCCCCCCCGTGCAGGGGAGCCCCGTGCAGGGGAGCCCCACGCGCAAGGAGTGCGCCCGTAAGGAGAGCCGCCCAGCACGAAAGAAAGAGCAGCCTGCCCAGGAATGGCGCCGCCCACACTTCTCGAGCCGCTGACGACAACAGAAGCGGACAAAGAAACAAGATGCAGCAAATAGACACAGAGAACAGACACCAGGGGAGGGGAGGGGGGTGTGGGGGATTAAATAAATAAATAAATCTTAAAAAAAAAAAGAGAGAGACTTCCGGCAAGATGGTGGCTGAGTGAGCTTGCCTTGCCGTCTCTCCTGGGAAGAGGCAGCTGGGCACCGCTGGAGGTTCTCCGGGACCAGGCTTTTTCAGGATTTTTTCAGGGCAGGAAGTGTCTGGACATCGATTTGGTGGGAAGGTAACGGAAAGGACTGGTCTATAAGATATAATTTGGGACTTTTCAGGAGGGGGAGGCAAGATGGCGGCTGAGTGAACTTCCCGGTTACTAGCTCCTGGGGGGAATCAGCTGGGAGGCGTCGGAGACTCTTTGGGACCGGCTGTCTCGGGATTTTTCCTGGTCCGGAGGTGTCTGGACATCGATTTGGAGGGAAGGTAACAGAGAGGATCCATCTGTGAAATATACACGGAGATCCCAGCTACGTGTGGAGGACTCCCTCCTTGGGTAGGCGGAGCCGAGGCAGCTAGCACCGCGGCGGGTGGCGGGCGGGAGAGCCGAGCCGCGCTGTGCCGCGGCGGGCGGCAGGCGAAGGAGACAAGCCCAGCCGAGCCTAGCCGTGCCGGGGCGGGCGGCGGGCGGGAGAGCCGAGCCGCGCTGCGCCGTGGCGGCGGGCGGTGGGCGGGGAAGCCGAGTCCGGCCGAGCCCGGCTGAGCCGCAGCGGGCGGGGGGGGGGGGGGGCCAAGCCCAGCCACGCCGCGCCGGGCGGCGGGCGGGAAAGCCGAGCTCAGCCGAGCCCAGCCGAGCCTGGCGGCGGGGTTTCTGTTCTTTGTTTTTTTATTTTTTTTAATTTTTTTTTTATTTTTTATTTTTTGTTGTTGTTGTTGTTCTTGTTGTTCTTTTTTTTTTTTCAATCCTCTCTTTCTTGTCCCCAATATTCTTCTTATACTATTTTACCTTAACAATACAATAGGTCCTACAGGAAATACCTCACATTTGCTGGGTTTCCTCACCCTCCACTGCCTCATTTCTCTGTGAATAGGTTTAGCCTATCTACACTATCCCCTTTCCCCTACAACTTGATATCCTCCACCATCTGCTATCTCTCCTATATTCCATCTCCCTTTCTTTGATCCACAAAGTGTCTAACTCTTAATTTCTAATACCTTTGTTTAGTTTTCCATCTGGTATTCGTCCCTGAAACTATTACCTTTCTTTTCTCTTTCCCTCTCTCACGAAAACAATAGCCTCTTAGTACGTACCACATTCCTCCCATATTCAGTCGTCTACCTCATTATAGGTACTTTCCTACTACTATAACTCTACACAATTTACATGATCTAACCTCCATCCTCCCAGAACTCATATTGTTGCTTTGTAAACATATATCACCAATACTACTTCACACTTTTTCCTTCCTTACACAATTGACTTTCCCCAGCACTAATACTTTCCTTTAAAGTGAGCTTAACTAGCAATAAGAAATTGGAATAAGAAGAACAAAGTGACAAAGAGAAGATATAACACTTACGCAAAAACAACAGCTAATTAATCTCCAAGACTAGACAAAGAAGCTAAGGAACTGATTAAACCCATCAAGAAAAAATGTTGACAAGACAGCAACAAAAATCTACAAACCAAACCAGTAATCAGGAAAACATGGCTGAATCCAATCAACAAACTGAAAATCAGGAAGGGGGGCAGGACTTCGCACAAGCAATGAAAGATCTCAGAACATTTATCACCGACAAATTTGATGAAGTAATGAAAGAGGTTAACAGCGTGAAGACAACACTTGGAGGGGAAATTGCAGACATGCGCAAAAAAATAACAGATATGATGGAAATGAACACCACAATTCAAGAAATCAAAAATACACTTGCAGCAAATATCAGCAGACTAGAAGAGGCAGAGCAGAGAATTAGTGATGTGGAAGACAGTGCATTGGAAATCAAACAGATAGTAGAAGTGGTCAATAAAAAGGTAGAAAAAATCCAGATAGGACTTAGGGACCTGAATGATAACGCAAAACGCTCAAACATACGTATTATAGGCATTCCAGAAGGAGAAGAGAAGGGAAAGGGGTCAGAAGGAGTGTTGCAGGAAATAATGAATGAAAACTTCCCAAATCTACTGAAAGAGACAGATGTACATATCCAAGAAGCACAGCGCACTCCACTGGTCATAAACCCCAACAGGCCCACCCCAAGACATATACTTGTCAAATTATCCAATGCTCAAGACAAAGAAAAAATTCTAAAAGCAGCAAGAGAAAAGAAAACCATCACATACAAGGGAAACTCCATAAGATTAAGTGCTGATTTCTCATCTGAAACGATGGAGGCAAGAAGGCAGTGGTATGATATAGTCAAGGTACTAAAGGAAAAAAATCTCCAACCAAGAATACTCTATCCAGCTAAACTAGCATTCAAAAATGATGGAGAGTTCAAAATATTCACAGATAAACAGAAACTGAAAGAGTATATCAACAAGAAACCTCCCCTTCAAGAAATTCTTAAGGGAATTCTGCAGGAAGAAAGGAAAAAACAGGACAGTCAGAGATGGAGGAGAGTGTAAAAGCAACAAGAAAGACAAAAATAGAAGGGGAAAATAAAATAATACAAACAAAATATAACAAACACAAATCCAACCAAAATATGGCTACCATAAATAACTCTCTAAACGTAATAACACTGAATGTCAACGGATTAAACTCACCTATCAAAAGATTCAGACTGGGACACTGGATAAGGAAATACGACCCATCTATATGCTGCCTACAAGAGACACATCTTAGACCCAGAGACTCATGGAGGTTGAAAGTGAATGGCTGGAAAACAATCATACAAGCAAACAACAACCAAAAAAAGGCAGGAGTAGCTATATTAATATCAGACAAAATAGACTTTAAATGCGAAACAATTGTGAGAGACAAAGAAGGATACTATATTTTAGTGAAAGGGACAATTTGTCAAGAAGATCGAACAATCATAAATATTTATGCTCCTAACAAGGGCGCCTCTAAATATGTGAGGCAAACGCTGGAAAAACTAAGTGAAAGAATAGATGCATCTACAATTATAGTGGGGGATTTTAATACACCACTATCAACTCTGGACAGAACATCTCAAAAGAGAATCACTAAAGAAACAAAACATTTGAACAGTATATTAGAAGAGCTGGATCTAATAGACATATATAGATCATTACACCCAAACACAGCAGGATATACATTTTTCTCAAGCGCACATGGAACATTCTCCAAGATTGACCATATGCTAGGCCACAAAGAAAGGCTTAATGAATTCAGAAAGATCGAAATCATACAAAACAATATCTCTGACCACAGTGGAGTCAAGCTGGAAATTTGCAAGGGACAGAGACCCAGACTTCACACGACAATTTGGAAATTAAACAGCACACTCTTAGAAAAACAGTGGGTCAAAGAGGAAATCTCAAAAGAAATCAATGACTACCTTGAAACAAATGATAATGATAACACAACATACCAAAATTTATGGGATGCAGCAAAAGCGGTACTGAGAGGGAAATTTATAGCCATAAATTCATATATCAAAAAAGAAGAAAGAGCAGAAATTGAAGAATTAACTGCACATTTGAAGGAATTAGAAAAACAACAACAAAGTAACCCAACAGGAAGAAGAAGGAAGGAAATAACAAAGATAAGAGCAGAACTAAATGAAATAGAAAATAAGAAAGCACTTGAAAAAATAAACAAGACCAAGAGCTGGTTTTTTGAGAAGATCAACAAAATTGACAAACCTTTAGCGAGACTAACAAAGAAAAAAAGAGAAAAGATGCAAATACACAAAATAAGAAATGAGAAAGGTGATATCACCACTGACCCCACAGAAATAAAGACTATCATAAGAGGATACTTTGAAAAACTATATTCCAACAAAAATGACAATTTAGAGGAAATGGACAAATTCCTAGAAATACATAAGCAGCCCATACTGACGAAAGAAGAAATTGATGATCTTAACAAACCAATCACAAGCAAAGAGATAGAATCAGTCATTAAAAATCTCCCAACTAAGAAGAGCCCAGGGCCAGACGGCTTCACAGGTGAATTCTACAAAACATTCCGGAAAGAACTAACACCAATCCTGTTGAAACTATTCCAAAAAATCGAAACAGAAGGAACACTGCCTAATTCCTTCTATGATGCCAACATTACCCTAGTACCAAAGCCAAACAAAGACACCACAAGAAAGGAAAATTACAGACCAATTTCTCTAATGAACCTAGACGCAAAAATACTTAACAAAATACTTGCTAATCGTATTCAACAACACATTAAACGAATTATACACCATGACCAAGTGGGATTTATCCCAGGTATGCAAGGATGGTTCAACATAAGAAAATCAATCAATGTAATACACCATATAAACAGATTGAGAGAAAAAAACCACATGATTATATCTATAGATGCAGAAAAGGCATTTGACAAAATACAGCACCCCTTCCTGATAAAAACACTCCAAAAGATCGGAATACAAGGAAACTTTTTGAACATGATAAAGAGTATATATGAAAAACCTAAAGCCAACATTGTTTACAATGGCGAAGTCCTGAAATCCTTCCCTCTAAAATCAGGAACAAGACAAGGATGCCCATTGTCTCCGCTCCTATTTAACATTGTCTTGGAAGTACTGGCTCGAGCACTGAGACAAGAACCAGATATAAAAGGCATTCAAATTGGAAGGGAAGAAGTCAAAATTTCATTATTTGCAGATGACATGATCCTATATATAGAAAACCCTGAGAGATCTTCAACAAAGCTCCTAGAACTCATAAATGAGTTTAGCAAAGTCGCAGGTTATAAGATCAATGCGCAAAAATCAGTAGCATTTCTATACACCAATAATGAGCAAGATCAGGAGGAAATCAAGAAACAAATACCATTCACAATAGTAAATTAAAAAATCAAATACTTAGGAATAAATTTAACTAAAGAGGTAAAAAACTTATACATCGAGAACTATACAAGATTGTTCAAGGAAATCAAAGAAGACCTAAATAAATGGAAGAATATTCCCTGTTCATGGATAGGAAGACTGAATATTATTAAGATGTCTATCCTACCAAAACTGATCTACACATTCAATGCAATCCCAATAAAAATCAACACAGCCTTCTTTAAGGAACTAGAAAAACTAACTATGAAATTTATTTGGAATAAAAAGAGGCCCCGAATAGCCAAAGACATATTGAAAAAGAAAAACGAAATAGGAGGAATCACACTTCCTGACTTCAAAACATACTACAAAGCTACAGTAGTGAAAACAGCATGGTACTGGCATAAGGAGAGACACACAGACCAATGGAATCGAATTGAAAGTTCAGATATAGAACCTCACGTATATAGCCATATAATATTCGATAAAGCCACCAAACCCTCTCAACTGGGAGAGAATGGCCTATTCAACAAATGGTGCCTGGAGAACTGGATAGCCATATGTAGAAGAATGAAAGAGGATTACCATCTCACACCTTATACAAAGATCAACTCTAGATGGATCAAAGACCTAAATATAAGAGCCAAGACCATAAAGACCTTAGAAAGCAGTGTAGGGAAACATCTACAGGACCTTGTAATAGGAAATGGCTTCATGAATATCACACCAAAAGCACGAGCAGCAAAAGAACAAATAGATAAATGGGACTACCTCAAAATTAAAGCCTTCTGCACCTCAAAGGAGTTTGTCAAGAAAGTAAAAAGGGAACCCACACAATGGGAGAAAATATTTGGCAACCATATATCTGATAAGAGACTTATAACTTGCATATATAAAGAACTCATATATCTCGAAAACAAAAAGATAAACAACCCATTTAAAAAATGGGAAAAAGATTTAAACAGACACTTCTCCAAAGAAGAAATACAAATGGCTAAAAAGCACATGAAAAAATGCTCCAAATCCCTAGCTATCAGGGAAATGCAAATCAAAACTACAATGAGATACCATCTTACTCCCATAAGATTGGCAGCCATGAAAAAAACAGTAGAATACAAATGCTGGAGAGGATGTGAAGAAAGGGGAACACTCATCCATTGCTGGTGGGAATGCAGAAGGATCCAACCATTCTGGAGGACAGTTTGGCAGTTTCTCAAAAAATTATCCATAGATTTGCCATATGACCCAGCAATACCACTGCTGGGTATATACCCATCAGATCTGAAAACAAGGACACAAACCGATATATGTACACCAATGTTCATAGCAGCATTGTTCACCATCGCCAAAAGTTGGAATCAATCCAAAAGTCCATCAACAGATGAGTGGATCAATAAAATGTGGTATATACACACAATGGAATACTACTCAGCTGTAAGAACCAATACACTACAATCGCACGTGATAACATGGATGAACCTTGAGAATCTTATGTTAAGTGAAGCAACCCAGGCATTGAAGGACAAATACTATATGACCTCAATGATATGAAATAAGTTAACTGCCTCAGAGAGCTAGAGTCTGGAAAAGTGGCTTACTGGAAATCGGGGGGTGGAGGAAGGATGTGAGTTAATGTCTGTAGGGGTGGAATCTGTGATGAGCTGGGGGTAAGTATGAGCACAAAGAAGGGACAAAACGGGGGCAAGGGGTTACCTTCGGGTGGGGTTTTCTGGGTTTGAGGGGGGCTGGGGATGGGAAGAGGGGTAATATGGTCCAAGAAATAGGTGGGAGGGAGGGGCAACATACAAACATGGGAGAGTGCCAGAAGTTTGTTGAGAACTAAATGTTGAGTAAAACGTATCAAAGTATAAGTAGGAGGGTCACCTGGTTAGGACGCTCAGGGGGTATGGTCTGATGCAGGACGGACTCCGGAGGGAATAGCTGAAGGCTCATTTTGCCAAGGTGCGTTCTACCATTGGGTGGGGTGGACCCATATCCTGGGGAAGACTAATGCCGTCGAATAGAGAGAACTGTATCTCTTGTGAGAAAGGACGGCTCCCAGGGCATTAGATTGGCAGGCGTTGTGGGCCCTAAGGGGAGGGGAAAATGGACGTGCAATGGATAGAACAAAGGTAAATAAGGGGGCAAAAGAGGAGTTATGTGAGAGTACACGAGGATGAATATAAAACAGCTAATATTACACCAAAAACATATAGGGGACGACAGACTAATAATGAAAACCATAAGACAAAACATAGGATAACTAAAAAATTTAGAAAACTGTACAACCTAAAGTATGGACCACATAGTAAGCACAAATGTTACCTTGTTTGAAAACTATAGTTTCGGAATCTGTACATCAGTTTCAGGAAATATGATATGAATAAGTTAAAAGATTATTGCTGTGGAAGGGAAAAGGTTTTATGGTGGATCTGGGGAAATACTGTATATTGTATATACGAATTTTGGTGATCTAAGACTCTTCTGAAGCTGACATTATGTTGGGATTCACTTTACGGGAAGTTTTGGATCACAGAGTGGTTCAACAATGGCAGCGGAGGAATACTGATATGGGATGTTATTGACAGGATATATATGGTTGACAGGGAGTTATACAGGGCATATGCCCAGGGTATATGGTAATGTCTATATATACTCATAGTGGAAACAATTAAAAACAACAGCTGGGGGGGTACTGGGCTCCTGGCCGGGGGGTCACTGTTGTGGGCCCTGGGAGAGCAGCGGCAATCCTCCAGGTGCAACGGCAAGAACCAGGAAGGAAGGAGGGCCCAACAGTGGGCCCTTGATATTAATGGCTACACTTTTGAGCCTATGCACCTGCAATAAGAACAAGGCCTACAGTAGCATTGTGCCTGGGGGTTTCCTCCTGACAGCCTTCATGTTACTCAAATGTGGCCACTCTCACAGCCAAACTCAGCGTGTAGATGTGATGCATTCCCCCCAGCATGGGACACGACACCCGGGGATGAGCCTCCCTGGCACCGAGGGATCACTACCACATACCAGCTGAAGAAGCAACTAGAAAATGACCTTGAATTAAAGATTCAATGCGGAACAGCAGAATATACCTGTCTACATATAATAACATGACTTCGGGAAGCGGTTTGACCTAATGTAAGGGGGAAATGGAGAGGAGAAATGAGATTATAAGGCTGTGAGTCTCTAAAAAAGAGTCTGGAGGTTGTCAGAAGGAATACCCCTATGTACAACTGAACAGAGTCTAAGAGACAGATAAGGTAGATACAACCCCAGGTATTGGTTCTTTTGAGGGATAAAGAGACCCACGGGTTCTATGGTCATGGCAGAAGGGGTTCACTGCCATGACAGATGGCCCTTCTTTGGAGCTGGTGTTTCTGCGTGATGGAAATGGACTCAGAGGGGATCTCTTTTCACAAGACTTGCATGCTACTTTATTGGAATTGTATTTGGTGCTGAGTTTAAGATATATGTAGGGGATTTGAATCTCTGGACTGATAATATGACACCCAGGCCCAGAGCCTCAACAGACTTCAGCTCCTACACTTTGACTTATTGGACTTACTCCACTCAGCTAACATGGAGTTGAAGAAGGTCAACCACCACAGCATGGAGCCTAGAGTGTCTACAACTAGAAGCGGGAAGAGTGCATCCAGTACCCATGTGGAATCTAAGCCCTCACTTGACATAGGTGTGCAATGGACACAACCAATCCAATGTCCACAGAGGAAATGTGAAATGGGTGTGGGAACGGTAGCCATGGGGGCTGCTGGGTGTGGGGAACGGGAGGAGAGATGAGATGTGGAGGCGTTTTCGGGACGTGGAGTTGTCCTGGATACTGCTTCACGGACAATTACGGGACACTGTAGATCCCCCCAGGGCCCACTGGATGGAACGTGAGAGAGTCTGGGCTATGATGTGGACCATTGACTATGGGGTGCAGTGATGCTCAGAGATGAACTTACCAGGTGCAATGGATGTATCACGATGATGGGAGAGAGTGTTGCTGTGGGGGGAGTGGGGGGCGGGGGCGGTGGGGTTGAATGGGACCTCATATATATTTTTTAATGTAATTAAAAAATAATAATAATAAATAAATATTAAAAAAAAAAGAAAAGAAAGAAAGCGCTTGAGAGTCTTTGATTCTCATGAAGAGGGAAGGTACAGAGTCTTTGATTCTCATGAAGAGGGAAGGTACTCATTCCTGAAGTTAAGAGTAGTTTTAGGTATCTAGCCTTATCAGGTATATTTTAAAATTAATATGTATCCTGGGCTACCTAGTATTTACTCACCTAACAAAAATGCTTTTACTTATCCCATTGATCCCCTGGTTCTCCAAACTACTGTAGCAGACACAATGCCACCTTTAACTTCTTTGAAGAAATATTTAAGTTATTTTTAGACCGTTTTACTCACAGTATGATGTTCAGAAATCCACAACTTCCTGAAATCAGTAAGATCTTACATTTTAAAATTGCCAGAAAAAAGGTAAAGCCCTCTTTTTTTTTTCTCCTTTTTTTGAGAGGAAACCTTATCTTTTAAAAAAAATTTTTCATATCTTTAATGTGTAGAAAATCCTCTATTAGAAATATTTCTCAGTGTTTAAATATAGAAACTGTAAAGTTAAAACACAAAATTTAAAAATCATGTATGGGAAGCAAAAATCATGTATGGCTCAAGCAATTGGGGTCCCATCTACTATATAGGAGGTCCAGGGCCTCCTGGTGAAGGCAAGCTGGCCCATGTGGTGAGCTGGCCCACGTGGAGTGCTGGCCTGAGCAGAGTACTGCGCTGTGCAGGAGTGCTGCCGCGTGCAGGTGTGTTGACCCACGCGGAGAGCTGGCGCAGCAAGATGACACAACAAAAAGAGACACAGAGGAGAGATAATACGAGACACAGCAGTTCAGGTAGCTGAGGTGGCATAATAGAATGATTGCCTCTCTCCCATTCCGGAAGGTCCCAGGATCAGTTCCCGGAGCTACCTAATGAGAATACAGGCAGACACAGAAGAACACACAGTGGATGGTCACAGAGAGCAGATAATGGAGGGAGGTGGGAGAAATAAATAAAAAATAAATCTTTTTTAAAAAAGAGAGGAAGATTATATTTATAAACTAATGTATTCCTCTGGGTGTGCTACCCTTTGATTGTATTAAATTCAGTTGAGGGACCTTTGATTAGATTATTTGTTAAGATTGCTTTTTTTTTTTTAATATTTAAAAATTTTTTCTTTCCTTCCCCCTTACCTACTCTGCTGCTCTTTCTGTGTCCATCTGCTGTGTGATCTTTTCTATCTATTTCTTTTTTTTTTTTAAGATTTATTTATTTTTCCCCCTTCCATTCCTCCCACCCTGCTGTTTTTGCTGTCTGTGTTGTCTTCTCTTCTCATTATCTCTCCTCTAGGATTCATTAGGATTCTATCCTGGAGATCTCTGATAGGGAGAGAAGTTCTCTATCAATTGTGCCACCTCAGTTCCTGGTTTCTATTGTGCTTCACCTTGACTCTCCCCTTGTCTCTCTTTTGATACATAATCATCTTGCTGTGTGACTCACTTGTGTTGGCACTGGCTCACCATGCAGGCACTCAAGCAGGCACTGGCTTGCCGCATGGGTATGCTTTCTCTTCTTCTTTTTCACCAGGAGGCCCCAGGGATTGAACCCAGGTCATCCCATACGGTAGGCAAAAGCTCTATCACTTGAGCCACATCTGCTTCCCTTTATTTCTCTTTTTGTCATCTATTCTCATCTTTCTCCTCTAGGACTCACCAGGATTTGATCCTGGGGACCTCTATGTTCAGAGAGGTTCCCTGTCAATTGAACCACCTCAGTTCCTGGTCTCTGCTGCATTTCACCTTGACTCTTCCCTTTGTCTCTCTTTTGTAGCATCACGATCTTGCTGCTTGACTCACTTGCGTGGGCATTGGCTCACCATGCAGGCACTCAACTTGCTGCATGGGCACTCAGCTCAACACACAGGCACTGCTCGTTGCACAGGCACTGGCTCATCCTGTGGGCACTCACGCAGACATTCAGCTCACCACGTGGACATTTGGCTTGCCATGCAGGCTCTTGTGCAGGCACTTGGCTAACCGCATGGGCACTGGCTTGCTGTGTGGGCACTTGGATCACCGTGAATGCACTCTGCTCGCCACGTGGGCACTGGCTTGCCACGCATGCACACTTTCTCTTATTTCACCAGGAGGTCCCAGGGATCGAACCTAGGTCCTCCCATATAGTAGGCAGAGGCCTTATCACTTGAGCCACATCCGCTTCCCAAGATTGCTTTTTTATTTCACCACATCAATAAGGTGTGACTCAGCTTTAGTCCCTGCCACATTGGTGGGTCTGATATAAACGGACACTCACACAGACAGACAGACACATCTTTTTGGTATGACATGTGACAGAAAGGAGAAAGCTCATTTAGCTAAAGCCCTGGGGCGGGATAAGACATGTTGCCTGATAGCTTACAATTGAGATTTGGAAGAAAGCAGAACAACTGAGACTGATATAGGAGGCCAGGAAAGAAACAAGCCCTATGCCAGGAGAGAGAGGACTTCACTTAAGCATGGAGTGTCAAGATGAAAAGGAAGTCCGAAAAAGGAAGGCAGATACCAGCCAAAGATTGCCCATCATTCTTGTTTCAACTCAAGGCAGCTGACTTTGGTGAGAAAGCTCATTTTATAGTGCCTTGAGTTGGATTTTCACGCCTTGGAACTGTAAGCTATTACCCCAAATGAATATCCTTTATAAAAGCCAGAAAATTCTGTTACTTTGCATCAGAAGCTCTTTGGCAGACTAATACCTGGTTCAACATAAGAAAATCAATTAACGTAATACACCACATTAAAAAAATCAAAGGGAGAGAACACATGAACATCTTGATTAATATAGAAAAGGCATTTGACAAAATCCAGCATCCTTTTTTGATAAAAACACACCACTTATGTCAATAGATAGAACAACTAGTCAGAAGATCAATAAGGAAACCAAGAACTTGAACAATATGATGAATGAGCTGGACCTGAAGACATATACAGAACATTGCACCCCAAATCAACAGGTTACACATTCTTCTCAAGTGTTCATGAATCTTTCTCTGGGATAGACCACATATTGGGCCCAATATAGCTCTCAATAAATTCAAGAAGATTGAAGTTATACAATGGACCTTTTGTGATCATAATGGAATGAAGCTGGAAATCAATAATAGGTATTATAGGGGAAAATCTGCAAATGTATGGAGGCTAAACAATACACTCTTAAAGAATCAGTGGGTCAAAGAAAAATTGCAAAAGAAATTAGATATCTTGAGATGAATGAAAACGAGAACACAACATATCAAAACTTATGGGAGGGAAGTGGATGTGGCTCAACTGGTAGAGCATCCGCCTAGCATATGGGAGGTCCAGGGTTCAAAACCAGGGCCTCCTGACCTGCGTGGTGAGCTGGCCCATGTGCAGTGCTGATGTGTGCAAGGAGTGCCGTGCCATGCAGGGGTGTCCTCCACGTAGGGGAGCCCCATGCACAAGGAGTGCACCCCACATGGAGAGCCACCCCATGTGAAAAAAAACGCAGCCTGCCCAGGAGTGGCACTGCACACATGGAGAGCTGAGGCAGAGAGATGTCGCAACAAAGGGAGACAAGCAGATACAGAAACAAACAAACAAACAAACAAACAAACACGCAGCGAATGGACACAGAGAAGAGACAGCAAAGAAAGGAACAAGCCGCAAGGGGTGTGTGTGGGGGGAGGTTAAATAAATAAATAAATAAATTTTAAAAAAAATCTCCCAACAAAGAAAAGTCCGGGACCAGACAGCTTCACAGGTGAATTCTACCAGGCATTTCAATAAGAATTAAAACCAAACCTTTTAAAACTCTTCCAAGAAATTGAAGAGGAGGGAAAATTACCTGACACATTTTATGAAGTCAATATCACCCTAATACCAAAGCCAGATAAAGATACTATTAATACAAGAAAAGAAAATTACAGACCAATCTTTCTAATGAATATATATGCAAAAATTCTAAACAAAATACTTGCAAATCAAATCCAAAAGTATATCAAAAGACTTATACATCACAACCAAGTGGGATTTATTCCTGTTATACAAGAGTGGTACAACCTAAGAAAATTAATCAATATACTACATTAACAAATTGAAGGAAAAAAACATGATTATCTTGATCAATGTAGAAAGGCATTCAACAAAATTCAGCATCCTTTCTTTATAAAAACACTTTGAGGTGTTTTTTTTTCTTTTCCCTTTTGTGTTCATTGCTGAAGGAGCAAAGGTCAATATGAAGTTCAATCCTTTTGTGACTTCTGATTGGAGCAAGAACCATAAAAGGCATTTCAATATACCTTCCCACATTCAGAGGAAGATCACGTCTTCCTCCCTTTCCAAGGTGCTGATACAGAAATACAATGTTTGATACCATGACTATCTGAAAAGATGATGAAATTCAGGTTGTGTAAGGATACTACAAAGGCCAACAAATTGGCAAAATAGTCTAGGTTTACAGGAAGAAATATGTCATCTACATTGAACAGGTAGGAGAAGGCTTATGGCACCACTGTCCATGCAGGCATTCACCCCAGGAGGATCATTATTACTAGGCTAAAACTGGATAAAGACTGCAAAAAGATCCTCAAACGTAAAGCCAAATCTTGCCAAGTAGGAAAGGAAAAGGGCAAATATAAGGAAGAAACAATAAAAAAGATGCAGGAATAAAAGACTCTTAGGTGCAATTTCAATTAAAAACTGCTAAAATGGAAAAAAAAAAAAACACTTTGAAAGATAGGAATAGAAGGAAACTTCCCCAATATAATAGAAAACATATGTGAAAAACCCACAGCCAGTATCGTGCTCAATAGGGAAAGACTGAAAGCTATTCCTCTAAGACTGGGAACGAGACAAGGATGCCCACTGTCACCACTGTTATTCAACATTGTGCTAGAAGTTCTAGCTAGAGCAATTAGACAAGGAAAAAAAAGTCATCCAAATAGGAAAAGAGGGAGTAAAATTCATTGTTTGCAGATGACATGGTCCTATATATGTATTTGATTTACAATAGCAAAAAAGAAAAAGACTCAAATACCTAGGAATCAATTTAACCAAAGAAGTCCAAAACCTATTTGCAGAAAATTATAAAACAGTGCTTTAAAAAATCAATGAAGACCTAAACAAATGGAAAGATATTCCATGTTTGTGGATTGGAAGACATTATGTAGCAAAAATATCAGTCCTACCCAAACTGATTTATAGATTCAATGCAATAAAAATTCCAACAGCCTATTTTACAGAAACAGAAAAAGCAATTACCAAATTCATTTAGAAGAGAAAGTGCACCTGAACAGCCAAAAGGATTCTAAAAAAGAGCAATGTGGGAGGAATTTAACTGCCTGACCTTGAAGCATATTACAAAGTTACAGTAGTCAAAACAGCATGGTTTTGGCATAAACAGACAAATCAATCAGTGGAATAGAATTGAAAGTCCAGAAATAAACCCTTACCTCTACAGTCAACTGATTTTTCACCAAGCCTACCAAAGCCATGTGAACAGGACAAAACAGTCTCTTCAACAAATGGTGCTGGGAGAGCTGGATGTCCAAACCAAAAGAATTAAAGAAGACCCCTATCTCACTCCGTATACACAAATCAACTCAAAATGGATTAAAGACTTAAATATAAAAGCCAGGACCATAAAACTACTAGAAGAAAATGTAGGGAAACATTTTTAAGATCTTGTGCTTGGTGATGGTATCTTGGACTTTACACCCAAAACACTGAGCAACAAAAGAAAAAATAGATAAAACACCTTGCACCTCAAAGGACTTTGTGAAGACAATGAAAAGGCAGCTGACTTAGTGGTAGAAAATATTTGGAGATCACATATCCAATAAGGGTTTAATATTCAGAATATATAAAGAGATGTTATAACTCCACAATAAAAAGACAAACGACCCAATTAAAAAATGAGCAAAAGACTTGACTAGGGAAGCAGACTTGGCCCAATGGTTAGGGCGTCCGCCTACCACATGGGAGGTTCGTGGTTCAAACCCAGGCCTCCTTGACCCGTGTGGAGCCGGTCCAAGCGCAGTACTGATGCGCGCAAGGAGTGCCATGCCACGCAGGAGTGTCTCCGCGCTGGGGAGCCCCACGTGCAAGGAGTGCACCCCGTAAGGAGAGCCACCCAGCGTGAAAGAAAGTAGCCTGCCAAGAAATGGAGCCGCACACATAAAGAGCTGACATAACAAGATGACGCAACAAAAACAAACACAGATTCCCGTGCTACTGACAACAACAGAAGCAGACAAAAAAGAACACACAGTAAATAAATGCAGAGAACAGACAACTGGGGCGGGGGGTAGGAGGGGGAGAGAAATAAATAGACATTTGTCCAAAGAAGAAATACAAACGGCAAAAAAAAAACACATGAAAAAATTGTTCAATTTCACTAGGGATTAGGGAAATGAAAATCAAAGCTACCAAGAGATATCATTTCACATGTATTAGATTGGCCACTATTAAAGTGATAGAGAACTACAAGTATTGGAGAGGATATGGAGAGATAGGAACATTTATTAACTGTTGGTGGGAATGTAGAATGGTACAACCACTGTGGAGGACTCTCTTACAGTTCCCACAGAAGTTGAATATATATTTGCCACATGACCCAGCAATACCATTCCTGGGTATATATCCAGAAGAACTGAGAGCAGTGACATAAATAGACATCTTCACACCCATGTTCACAGCGGTGTTATTCATGATTGCCAGAAGCTGGAAACAACCCATCCATCAACCGATGAATGGATAAACGAACTGTGCTGTATTCACACGATTGAATATTATTCAGCTGTAAGAAGAAATGAAGTTGTAAAGCCTATGATAACATGGATGAACCTGGAGGACATTATGATGAATGAAGTAAACCAGAAACACAAGGACAATTACTGTGTGATTGTGCTATTATGAATAAATATACTGTGTAATCTCGCAGATTTAATAACTTGAATATGGGCACCAGAAAATAGAATGAGGTTAGAGAATGGAAAGTTGAGGGCTAACTTGTGCAGAATTGGTAAAAAAGGATGTGTGTTAATCTTTGGGAAATGAATAGAAAAGATAAATCTCAACATAATGTGATAATGTTAGTAACTAGCAGTACTATTATGTGGGAATGAAAGTGCTTGAAAGGGGAAGTCTAAGGTCATATATATTACTAAAAGGAAAGCTAAAAAATGTAACATGGGACTGTATACATAGTAAAACCACATGTGAAATACGAATATAGGTAAAAATTGTATATAAGATAATCTTTCTTTGAAACTGGAAAAATGTATGTTGATGCTTCAAGATGTTAATATCAGACAAAAAAACCACAATGTTATGCTAAGTGAAAAAAACCAGACACAAAGTACTACATATTGCATTATTCCATTTATATAAAATGTAGATATAAATTAATTTATAAAAATGAAATTCAACTGGTGGTTATGTAGGGCTGGGGAAGGACTGTTAAGTGGTATGGAGTTTTTCTTTTAGGAATAATTTTTTGTGTTGATGAATATACAACATTGTGATTATACAAATAGCCATTAATTATACACTTTGGACAGATCATATGGTATGTGAATGTATCTCAGTAAAACTGCTTAATAAATAAATAACTGTGCAAGAATAGCCAGAGATGGCCACCATGTACAGCAGGGGGAGCATAGAGAGAGTGAGAGGTGAAGAATTTTCTTGTTTGTTTGTTTGTTTTTTGTTTATTATTATTATTGAAATAATGAAAATGCTCTAATAATGATTGAAGTGATGAATGCACAACTATGTGAATATACCAAATACCATTGATTGTACACTTTGGATGAATTGTATTCTTTATTAATATGTTTCAATAAAATTGATTTGTTCAAAAAAAGAGAAGGCAAAAATTACTAAAATCAGAAATGAAAGGGGAGGACATAACTACTGACTGTAGAGAAATTAAAGATTATAGGAAAACACTGTGAAAAATTGTATGCCAACAAATTAGATGATCAAGATGAAATGGGGAGGGGGAAAGCGGACTTGGCCCAGCGGTTAGGGTGTCCATCTACCACATGGGAGGTCCATGGTTCAAACCCCAGGCCTCCTTGACCTGTGTGGCACCCCCCTGCCCCGGTTGTCTGTTCTCTGTGTCTATTTGCTGCGTCTTCTTTGTCCGCTTCTGTTGTTATCAGCGGCACAGGAATCTGTGTTTCTTTTTGTTGCATCATCTTTGTTGATGTCATCTTTCCATGTGGGTGGCGCCATTCTTAGGCAGGCTGTACTTTCTTTCATGCTTGGTGGCTCTCCTTATGGGGCACACTCCTTGTGCGTGGGGCTCCCCTACGCGGGGTACACCCCTGCATGGCACAGCACTCCTTGCGCACATCAGCACGGCGCATGGACCAGCTCCACATGGGTCAAGGAGGCCTGGGGTTTGAACTGCAGACCTCCCGTGTGGTAGATGGACGCCCTAACCACTGGGCCAAGTCTGCCGCCAGTATCTTCTTCTTTGTCCACTTGTGTTGTTGTCAGCTGCACCGGTATCTGTGTTTCTTTTGGTTGCGTCATCTTGTTGTGTCAGCTCTCTCTGTGCTGCACCATTCTTAGGCAGGCTACACCCTCTTTCGCACTGGGTGGCTCTCCTTATGGGGCACACTCCTTGCACGTGGGGCTCCCCTACGTGGGGGACACCCCTGCGTGGCAGGGCACTCCTTGCACACATCAGTACTGCGCATGGGCCAGCTCCACACCGGTCAAGGAGGCCCAGGGTTTGAACCACGGGCCTCCCATGTGGTAGATGGATGCCCTAACCACTGGGCCAAGCCCGTTCCCCTATCACTTTGTTTTAAAACTTGCTAAGACTTTCTTTAGTATCTTCTTAGGCCAGTCAAGCCAGCCTACCTTCTCCTACTTGTAGAAAAGCCAACAATGAACTTTTGCAGTGCTTCCCCAAGGCTGTGTGCATAGCCCAGACATCTTCCCTGGCCTGGTGGCAAAGAATCTGGCTGTATAGAAGAAACCTGTGGCTGAAACTCTACTGATGACATTACATTAACCAGTAATCCTTTCCTCAGAATTAAAAAAAAACATCAGAGGCAATAGTATCTTATCTTAAGAGCCTAAAATAGGCAAACAATTGGGACAGTCTGCAAGGTCCCTGCTGCTCTATCAAATTCTTAAATGTTGTTTAGCTGAGTAAGACAAAACTATACCCTCTGCTGTAATTGATAAAGTACAATGTTTTCTCATGTTAATGTAGTTTGTAATATTGTTGGAATACTAAAAATCTTTCGGCCCTCACTTGACTCAAATATTAAAACCATTGCATGTGTTAATTGGGAAAGGTCCTTCATGGGAGTAGGAGGACCTCCAGCAGGCTGTTTTAAAAAATAAAAAAAGAGGGAAAAAGTGGATATTGACTTAGCCTGTGACTTGGATATGGCCAGCACAAATACTGGCTTTGGGTGGGCTTTGTGGCAGAGGCAACATTCTAAACAAGTACCGCTTGGGTTTTAGTCACAATTCTGGGAAAGGCCCAAAAGTACAATATAAAAAAGCAATTGTGTGCAGCATAGGAAGCCCTGCTGACAGTGAAAGGTTTAACCCAATGGTGTCTGGTCACTCTGAAGACTGCCATCCCTATCTAGGGGTGGATTGCAAATACTAAAAACAAGACAGAAACAATGGACTGTCGTGAATCACCCTCTGTGGGTGAGGGATCTGTGGAAGACCATCTGGGATGCCTGCCAGCAGTGAAAGGTAACTGTCTGTCATGACCCTGCCCACTCCTCTAACATCCCTTTCAGGACTGTTGAGGCAGATGCCTTCGTGAAGATCCAGAGCCATATCATTGAGACCTGAGAAGAAGCAGAGTGGCTCCACTGAAAAGGCAAACAACATGAGCACCAGACCTTGTGGTGCCTAGCCCAGCAGTTCCAGCTGCCTGTTACTTGCCAACAGCTCATGGACTTTACCCATGAGTGCCCTTCGTGCTCACTCCAAAGACTGTGACATCGGACTCCTCCTCATCTTGGGAAGGATGAGGTGTGCTTTCACTGCTGCAGACACTGCATCGGGACTGTTATCACAAGACAGCTACTATTTTCCGACTAGAAAATGAATCCTCACAACAGTGGACTAAGTTTAAATTCAACACTGAGTTGAAATAAGTTGCAAACTTATTGCTGAGCTGGTCTCGGCATGGGGCAGTATGGAAAATGTGTGCCAAATGTACATTATGGACATGGGAACAATCAGATGATATTATCTTGTCTCTAACAAAGGTTCCACAACAGCAGAACAACACCACAACAGTGTGGTGTTGATAGAGGGATGTTGTTTGGGAATTCTACACATGTGCATCATTGTTTTAAAAGTTTTTACAACTTCTGTCATAAAAACATATTTAAAAATAATAATAGGGTGGGTTGGGGGAAACATACATCAAATGTAAGACAAGGACTATAATTAGTAGTGAGATTTTGATGATATTCTTTCATAATTTATAACAAATGACTCACAACAATGCAAGGTGTTGGTGGTAGGTTGATGTATGGGACCCCTGTATGATGTTATACATGTTTGCTTTGTCAGTTCACAATTTTTACTATACACTTATTGCTTATGTATGTTTTTATATAAATGATATAAAGGTAATAATAATAGGGTGGGCTGGGGGGAAATACTTTGGTTAGTAGTAATATTTTGACAATGCTCTTTAATCATTAGTTAAAAATGTTTAACAACAATGCAAGGTATTGGTGGTAGGGTGAGTTATGAGAGTCCTGTATGATGTTATATATATTTGTTTGTAAATTCACAACTATTACTTTACACTGTTGTTTATGGATGTTTATGGATGAAGAAAGATTGATAAATTTTTTAAAAATGAAGAAAGATCATAAATTAATATACTAACTTCACACCTAAAGAAAACTAGAGGGAAGCGGACTTGGCCCAATGGATAGGGCATCCGTCTACCACATGGGAGGTCCACAGTTCAAACCCAGGGCCTCTTTGACCCGTGTGGAGCTGGTCCATGCGCAGTGCTGATGTGCGCAAGGAGAGCCATGCCGAGAAGGGGTGTCCCCGCATAGGGGAGCCCCACGCGCAGGAGTGCGCCCCATAAGGAAAGCCGCCCAGCGCAAAAGAAAGTGCAGCCTGCCCAAGAATGGCGCCGCATACATGGAGAGCTGGCACAACAAGATGACGCAACAAAAAGAAACACAGATTCCCATGTTACTGACAAGAGCAGAAGCGGACAAAGAAGAACATGCAGTGAATGGATATGGAGAGCAGACAATGGGGGGGGGGAGGTTGGGAGGGAAGGGGAGAGAAATAAATAAATAAATAAATCTTTTTAAAAAAAGAAACTAGAATAAGAAAATCAATCTAAACCCAAAATTAGTAGTAATTTTGGAAGGATATAGTAAAGATTAGAGCAGAGATAAATTAAAGACAATAGAAAAACAGAGAGAATGAGCAAAACCAAAACGTTTTTTAAAAAGGATCACTAAAATCAGGAAACCTTTAGCCAACTGACAGAGAAAAAGAAAGGTTACAAATAACTAAAATCAGAAATGAAAATAGGACATTATTACTTATACAAACAAAAAACATATGACAGTAGAGGGAGTGAATGTGGCTCAAGTAGTTGGGTGCCCACCACCCACATGGGAGGTCCCAGGTTAGGTTCCTGGTGCCTCCTAAAGAAGACCAGCAGATGCCACAACCAGCATACAACACAACAAGCCGCTGCTATAACCAGCATGGAGCAAAAGTGGCTCAAGCAGTTGGGCCTTTTTTTTTTTTTTTTTTTGCCTGCCATATGGGAGGTCCAGGGTTCAGTTACCAGTGCCTCCTAAAGAAGATGAGCAGACAGACGATGGAGCCATAGATGAGGGTAGGGGTGGGGGGGTGAGGATAAAAGCAAAATAAATTAAAAAACAAAACAAAACAACAAAAAAAGATATGTGAGGGTAAAATGAACAATTATATGCCAACTGTTAGAAGTTTGCAATAATTAATAAGCTGTAGTTCAGTTTCCCCTGATATGCATTAGAGAAAGGCTAACCCCATCCCCCATAAGCCTATGTGTCCAAAGGCACGGTACTTCCCCACAGATTAAATAAAGAAACCATGTAGAGATGGGAGTAAAGGGAAATGGAAACCTTCCCTACCTACATATTGGAGGGAGATAAAATTCCTACAGAACAAAGAAACATCTGCTCCTGCAGCATTCCAAGAAACCATAACTCCCTAACCCACTATCTTCTAGTCTCTATCAGGAAAAAATTACACCTCTAGGGCTTCCTGTTGGCCCCTGCACTTCACTCAGACCCTCAACCCCCTCCCACCAACTATCATTCCCCCGCCTAGGAAAGTTCTGTATAAATTCAAGTTCTCCACTTCCAAGGCGGGGGGGCTGAAGTCTATTCTTCAGACCCCCTCCATTGGGAGAGCTTTTCAATAAACCTTACTTTGTCTATAGTCATTTCAGTCTCCACGTCCCATTAAGCGCTGTATTTTCTCCAACACCAACAAATTAGAAAACTCAGATGAAATGGAAAAATTCTTTGAAACATACAAATTACCTAATCTGACACAAGAAGAAATAGAAGAACTTCAGGGAAGATGACATCAGAGTAGGTCCACAGGGCTCTTACAAAATTTCTTACAAAAGCAATGGAGGAAGGGCAAAAGCTGTTTGAGAGAAATGATTTGGGGATATGCAGACCAGGAGAGTGCCATGGGACTCATCCAGGAAGGAGAGACCAAAACAAAAGTCATGAGTTACTTGCCCTGTGACTGAAAACAGTGCCCACCACCCACCCTCGAGGCGAAAAGCCTCAATAAAACCTGTGACTGACGATGGCCAACTGAGAGCAGAATGGATGTTTTTCTCCCTGGGAAGAGGGAGGGTGCAGTGGAGAGGTGACTATGGTTTCTCTTGATGAGTTTGGCCAACAGGACCCTCCTTTGAATTGCAGCTGTAGCTGGCCCAGAACCACAGGCAAGTGGAAGTTGAAAGAGTCACCTTCGTGGAAAGGTTCACCAAAGAGCACCATCTGCTGGCAAGTAACACCTTCCTGGTAAAGACTGAGCTCAAAACAGGAGCAAATCAACCCAAGGTAAGTCCTGGTGAATATTTCTGTCCCTAGGATAAAGCTGTCCTGCGCTAGAGAGAGAAGCCCTAGAGTGAACTGGAGAACGCATTCAGGCCATTCACCAGGTTAAGGAAAAGCTGAGCATTACTCCAGCTTTAGGACCGCCTGATGTACGTAAATCTTTTAATCTGCTCTTACATGAAAGGCAAGGAGTAGGGCTTGGTGTTCTCACACCAACTTTGGGACAGCATGGAAGCCCTGTAGCATATTTCTCAAAGAAACTGGACTTGGTAATGCAGGGTTGGTCTACCTTGCCTTCCAGCTGTGGCTGTTTCTTGCAATGTTCTGCAGAAAGTTGCAAAGTTTACCTTGGGTCAGGAAGTTAAAGTGTACACCCCACTTAGTGTGCTTTCCCTACTGGGGCTACTGGCTGACTGCCAGTAGGCTAGGAAAATATCAGGTTATATTATTGGATAATCCAAATGTGCACCTAAGGTCTACAGTTCTAAACCCAGCTACAGTTTCCAGAACCTAGTAGACTTGCCTTGTATGACTGCATTCAGATAGTTGAGGAGGTGTTCTCTCGTTGACCAGACACGGGGGACATCCCTTTAAAAGAACCTGCTTGGAAATGTTCACAGACAGGAGCAGTTTTATGGATCATGGACATCAATGAGCTGGACATGCTGTGGTGAGATTAACAGAGGTACTAGAGGCCAAGCCCCTGCTGCCAGGTACTTCGGCCCGAAAGGCTGAACTTATTACACTGACCCAAGCCTTGGTCATCAGACAAGGTAAGAAAGTAAATGTTTACATTGACTCTCACTATGCTTTTTCTGTAATACATGCCCATGGGCAGTTTGGAAGGAAAGAGGACTTTTAACCACCAATAACAAAGAGAATAAACATCCAGAGACTGTATTAGCTCTGTTAGAAGCTGTATTACCACCCATAGAAGTTGTAGGCACCAAAAGTCTGACAGCTATTTAGCAATAGGGGATACTAAAGCTGATTTGGCAGCACAGAGAAAAAAGGCTGCCCAGACACTGTTCAAAGTTCAGGACACGAGAGAATTAGCTCTTACCCAACTTTGGATTTCTCCTCACTTACCCCATCCTATGAAACAAAAGATCTAGACAGAGCTAAATAATGGCGAAATAATGTCAAGTCAAAAGAAGAATGACTGCAGTCAGAATCAGGCCAAGTTTTGTTATCAGAAAAACTAGTAGAACCTCTACCATCATATTTGCACCAAGGAATCCACTATGGGAAAGACGCCTTTGCAGCATGGTTAGAGGACATACAGTAGGACCAAAAATTCAAGCAGCAATTCCTAAGAGTATGGGTAAATGTGGTTTATATCATAAAAATAACCCAAAGACTAGCAGACCCCTCTGACAGCATTGAAGCAAGCTCAAGGTTTTTCATCTGGCAAAGATTGGCAAATAGACTACCGTAATGCCCTGAGCAGCCAGGAAGTTCTGCTGTCTTCTAGTGTTGGTTGGTACATTTTCAGGGTGGGTTGAAGCCTTCCCCACCCTCAGTGAAGGAGCAACTGAAGTCACAAACGTTTTGTTAAAGGAAATAATTACCTAGATTTGGGGTCCCATTCTCCATTCAAAGTGATAATGGCAGTGCCTTTATTTAAAAAATTACTTAGGAAGTGGGCACTTGGAATTAATTGGAAGTTACATGCATCATGGAGACCTTAGTCGACTGGAAAAACTGAAGAGATGAATCATACTTTGATGAAAATTATTGTTAAGATATGTCAGGAAACTAACCTTACTTAGGGCAAAGTGTTGCCTCTTGCCCTTCTCAGAATTCGGGTTGCCTAGAAGTGGACTATGTTTAAGTTCTTTTGAAATGACTTATAGGAGGCCTTTCCTCAAAAATATAATTGGGAATGCATCTATGCAAAATATGTATGATAAATTGCAGAAAGATACAGTCATTTCCCTAGGAAATACTGTAAAAAGGATTTCTGAATTTGCAAGTAATCGGCTTTCTTTCCCTACATACTTGCCTTCACACCGGTATAAACCAAGAGATTTGATATTATTAAAAACCTGGAAGAATAAGCACCCTGATGACCAGCTCAACCCTAAATGAGAGGGACCTTATGTTATATTATTAACTACCCACTCTTCTCTAACTTTACAGGGCACCACTCGTGAGGTAAGCCAGCTTCCCTAGAATAAAAGTAGAAAAAGACGCCACCTCCTCATTCACCCCCACTACTCATCTAAAGCTGCTTTTTCGTAGGTCGCCCAGATCATTTTAATGCTTAAAATTAGCGTTATTTCCTTTTTCTCCTATCATAATCTGTGCAAGGTGATATCATTTTTTTATTTTTAGGTCCAGGGGCCGGGGATTGAACCTGGGACCTCTTATGTGGGAAGCCGGCACTCAACCCTGAACCACATCACCTTCCCTGAGTTGGTTTTTCCATTTGTTTTCCTTGTTGTTTATTTTTTTTTTGTTTTTTTCAGGAGGCACTGGGAACTGAACCCAGGACCTCCCATGTGGGAGATGGGAGCTCAGCCACTTAAGCCACATTTGCTCCCAATATCCTTTTATAAAAAAAAATGTATTGCAGCAGTAGCTGCCATTCATCTGAAAAATGACTGTTGGGTTTGTAGCCATTTGCCCACAGCTGGAAACACTAATTTGTCCTGGGCTATTTTGCCTGTGACTGTACCTGAAACTGGTCAGATTGGATGGTTACAGTGTATCCTACACCACCAGCACTCCGGTCTTCCTGCTATTCCAGGGTTTGTGGCTTTCCTAGCCCACACGTGCACAGAACCTCCCTACATATGCATTGGTACCTCCCAGTACAGAATTGAGAATATGACAAGTTTAATCATACAACTGCTAAAGAAAAGTATAGAGTCTCTAAACTAGAAGATTATTTTCAGGTCTCCCCAATGTATACTTCAACCTGGGATGGGCAAAGTTGATTAGTAGCAGAGAGTAGAATTTTGAGAAAATGCTCCTCTTTGTGTCAAACAGCAAGATGTCTCCACTCAGCCAAGCCAGGTAGGTGATCTACCCCGTTCTAAGTGTGATAGAATAGTCTTTCCACAGAAAGATGACTCACCAATTGTGGTTCCACTGAAGGAATATGATGGCCCAGATAAGAAAGATTGTCCTACAAAATAGAATGGCTTTGAACATATTGACTACAGCTCAAGAGGGAACACGTGCATTAATTGGTATAAAATGCTGTGCCTACATACTAAGGAATATGATAACTTTTCCTCTATACTAGATCATATGCAAAGTGATACTGAACATGTTAAAAATCTTGGCAGACTTAACTCATTTTCTGAGTGGTTAATGATCTTACCTATGAAGTAGAGAATGACTCTCTTAAGCATTGCCTTTATTTTGCTTGCCACATGCTTGTCTTGTTGCTGCCTATATTGTCTTTGTGGGTTTATGTCTAGAACATCCTCCAAAATATGAGAGTTTTCTTCACCCCTGCAACAGTTTAATATTGTTTATGAATTCCAAAAAGAGATGTTGGATTATGTTTGTAGACTGATCTTTTCCTCTGGACATATTAGAGTGTGTTGGATTCAGAAGCTTCACTTCTACTTGATTGAATGATGACTGGAGCTTTGATTGGGCCATGTCAGTGGGACACTGAGTCTCCTTCCTCTTGGTGGGTGAGAACTCACAGAGAAAATGACAGGGCACGGGAGTTAGTTGGAGTTTTAATGCTGGAGCCCTGGGAAGTAAACACATAGGAGAGGAACACAGAGGCATAGAGACAGCTCCACAGACACAGCAGAGGCCCTGGGAAGAGAGACAAGCAATTCACCTGATAGTTTACAGGTGGCCTTGTAGAGAGAGCAGAGCAGCTGAGCCCAGAGAGAAATGAGCCTTGGGAGAGAGAAAACTTACCCTACTGCTGATATTGGAAGAAGCTGGGAATATGGAGCCCTAGAGGAGAGAAGAGGAAGACTGGACCCTTGCAGATGGTGGCAATCATCTTGCTCCAATTTAGGTGAAGGAAGTAACTTACACTTTATGGCATGGTGACTGTAAGTTTCTATCCCAAATGAATACTGACAGATTTCTGGTATTTTACATCAGCACCCCTTTGGCGGACTAACACAACCCCTAATCAGCAGGAAGTAATTACAGAAGATGAGACCTTTACCCATTTTCTTTATACCTATAAAACATATCTTCTTAAGAATAAGAAAAGGGGAAGCAGACTTGGCCCAATGAATAGGGCATCTGCCTACCACATGGGAGGGCCACGGTTCAAACCCCGGGCCTCCTTGACCTGTGTGGAGCTGGCCCATGCGCAGTGCTGATGTGCGCTAGGAGTGCCCTGCCACGCAGGGGTGTCCTCCATGTAGGGGAGCCTCACATGCAAGGAGTGCGCCCTGTAAGGAGAGCTGCCCAGCGCAAAAGAAAGTACAGCCTGCCCAAGAATGGCACCGCACACACAGAGAGCTGACACAGCAAGAAGACGCACCAAAAAGAAACACAGATTCCCGATGCCACTGATAAGGATAGAAGCAGTCAAAGAAGAACATGCAGCGAATGGACACAGAGAGCACACAACTGGGGAGGAAGAGGAGAGAAATAAATAAATAAATAAATCTTTAAAAAAAGAAAAGAAAAAAAAGAATAAGAAGAGTAGGAAAGCAGATGTGGCTCAACTGATAGAGCTTTCACCTACCATATGGGAGGTCCAGGGTTCGATATCCAGGGCCTCCTCGTCCATGTGGTGAGCTGGCTCACGCGGAGTGCTGCCGCATGCAAGTAATGTCCCCCGTGTAGGAGTGCTGCCCTGCATAAGACTGCCCCCTGTGCAAGAGTGCCCCCCGTGCAAGGAGTGCCACCCTGTACAAGAGTGGTGCTGCCCACATGGAGAGCTGACACGGCAAGAGGATGCAACAAAAAAAAGAGATACAGAGAAGAGACAATAAGATATGCAATGAACAGGGAGCTGAGGTGGCACAAGAGAATGATCACCTCTCTGCCACTCTGGAAGGTCCCAGGATGGGTTACCAGAGCTGCCTAATGAGAATACAACAGACACCGAAGAACTCACAGCAAATGGACACAGAGAGCAGACAATGCGGTGGGGGGGGGGTGAGAAAAAAACAAACAAACAAAAAAGAATAAGAAGAGTATAAACACAAGAGGGGATTTGATAGCTGGAAAATGTCCTTATTGAAATTTCTTTGCTTAAGCAGCTTTGAAAACTCTAAAACTAATTGTACTGGGGAAGTGATGTGGCTCAAGCAATTGAGCTCCTGCCTACCACATAGGAGGTCCCTGGTTTGATTCCTAATGCCTCCTAAAGAAGACAGCAAGCTGGCACGACAGGCAGGCTCAGCAAGCTGACATAACAAGAGACACAAGAAGAAAAACATAATGAGAGATACAACAAAGCAGGGAACAGAGATGGTTCAAGCTATTAGCAACCTCCCTCCCACATCGGAGGTCCTGAGTTCGGTTTTCAATGACTCCTAAAAAAACAAAGGAAGACAAACAGACACAGCAAGAGCAAACAACAGGGGGAAGGGGGAAGGGGAAAGGGGGAGGGAAGGGAAAAGAAATAAATCTTTAAAAAAAACTAATTGTACTGGGTTTTCTATTAATCTAATTTTAGATGTTTACTCTCTGCACTTAGTTCCCTGAAGGATATTAACCAGGCCTCAGTTTTGCTTACAGGAATAACATAATGCCTCAAAGCAAAACCAGACAGAATGGTATAATTCTGTAACTTTTCCCAGAGACAAAAAGTTTGATATTCTTGAGTGGTTGTCTGTGAAAGGGGCCAAGAAGGCCTTGCACCTGCCTAACTATATCTAAACTGGTTTATTAGCCGCTGAAATCAAGGACAATTTGGATGTGCTTGAAACAACACAGGGCTGAGAATTTGCACATATTCCCCTCATAAGACCTCTGGCATCACTTTTTTTTTAAGTTTTAATTTTTTGTATTTGTTTTTCTTCTCATCTATTGCTTTCTTTTTTTCCCCTATAAAAAACCTAGTTCCTATTTTCACTTTGAGCTGGTTTTAGGAAGATTCCCCCAGTTCCTTGCTTGTGTACTTGCAATAAATCACCTTCTCACTAAAAGACATGTTGTCCTTTGTAATGCAGGGTCAGACAGGCCTGTCTATTGGACACAGCTATCCCTATGGTAACATCAGAAGGCCTGGAAGGCACCAAGCCCAGTCACGTGATGAAATTCCTCTGGGTGGCCCTCCGTGGACAGTCACAAGGACCCCCTGTGGCTGAGAAGATGGTATCCTTAGAACCAAAGGAAGTATGGGAACAGATACAGAAGGTACTTTGCAGTTAGTGAGATGTGAAGGACAGTGGAGGTGGCCCTAGGAACCTATATGCTTGGAACCTGCCTTTGGAGAAGAGGAGAAGGTAGAGGTCAGGAAGCTTGTGGAACTAAGAGTGGAAACAAAATTCCTAAGTATGCATGAGTGTATTTCTGGCTCCACAGCTGCCCCTTTCTTATCAGTTAGGGAAGTCCAGCCCCAGCTCACTTCCTTGGCTGTGGAGGGAAAGCCTTCATGTGCTTTTTGGCACCACGTTACACAGCAGAGGTTGGGAGCCAATTCACAAGAAAGTTATCAACACAGAATAGTTCACATGTCCAGAATGCTTAGCAGCCTGGACTCATGGATCCCAGTTCTCAGGCCCAGTTTGGATTTAAAGCAATAAAGGATGATTGACACAGTAGGGCTGAATGGGATGGCAGCCTTTCTTATGGGGTTGCCTGGGGACTTGCCAAGGGTGAGGCTCGTGTTCTATACTACTTTCTACTACTCCTGAGACCTGAGGCACCGTGCTCTCCTTTCTCTGAAGGTTGTGTGTTCCTCTTTTCCAGTTCTTCTGATATGGTCCTTGGACTGGAGACCATCACTCTTCTTATTCTAGATCTTTTTCTTCATCTTTCTTCTTCTGCCAATTATTTGTAAGGCATTGTCTGAGAGTTTCTGAAATGAGATGTTCTTCTTGGGGTCTTAGGTGAATAAGAATAGCTAAATGAAAGGAGAATGGTGACTGGCTACAAAGACCCCGTCAAGGCTTCCAAACCTCACTGCATGGCAACCAGCCTTCAAGGCAGCCCCCAGTGATCCACATCCTGGTATTCACACCCTCATGTTGGCCCTGTCCACACTGAATAGAGCTGACTTGTGTAACCAGTAGGCTACCAAGGAAATGATATCTTATTCTCTTGGATCCCTTTCTCTGGGGGAAGCCAGCTTTCAGCTCACGAAGACACTCAAGCAGACCTATGGGGAGTGCCATGAGGCAAGGAACTGAGGCCTCCTGCCAACAGCATTTGAGTGAGCAGTTGTGGAAGCAGAGCCTCCAGCCCCAGTTGAGCCTTCAAATGCCAACAGCCTCAACAAGAACTGAGCCAGAACTACACAACTGAGCTGCTTCCAAATTCCAGATACTCCAAATTGTGAGATAATATTGTTTATTGTTTAAAGCCTCTTGGTTTGGGGGTAATTTGTAACTCGGTGATAGATAGCCAATACTTTATTTTTGCCCAGGGGAATAGGGAGAGAGGATTAAAGAGTGTTGAATCTTAAAAAAAAAAAAAAAAAAATGGTAGGCTCTCATGGCACTTTGGTTGGCCCTTCTCCCACCTCTCACCAACACAGGAGTGAACTGTGTGCCCAGTGCAGATTCCTGGTCCTGGTCCTGGAGGAATGGGGTAACCCTCATGCACATACTGGGAGCATGTATGTCGGGCCCTTTCTCTCTGGTGGTGGTCTGAAGGACTCAACATCATATAACTTGCCCTATGTATAAAGGCAGCTCCTGGAACTCTTCTACAGAACTGCTTTGGGGAAGGCAGTCGACTCATGCTGCCAGGGTCAAGGGATTGATGGTTATAGGACATACAATGCAGTTTCCCAGGGATGTTGAGTTGAGGAATCTGTTTCCTAGAGGAGAAGGGAATCAGGTAAATGGGGAAATCCTCCCCCACCTCCAAGATATTAAGTTGGGGTAAAACCCTGGATCACTGTAGTCAACTAAGAGGGGACCAGACATCTTCCTCCCTGTCAGCTCTTTCAAGGGAAAAGGGAGGGGAGGTCGGGGTGCTTTTCTCCATGAATTCGGCCAGCAGAGCACACTTTGAATCTCTGATCTGGAGATTCAACACGGGAACACAAGAAAGCCCAGACTGAAACAACTCTGTGGAAAGGTACATTGACTAGTGCTTTCTGCTGGCTTGTTTGGAAACTGCATGGACAAAAACTGCTCACACTCTCTGTATCCAATCCCTGGGAGAAAATCTGTACCACATAGTGAGTCCCTGGCCTGATTTTGAAAAAACTTAAGCTGGTCAATTTTAAATACTGAGAATAAGTTGAGCCAAATATCAAAGAAGAGCTGTGGAAAAACAATGAGCAAAAGGGAAGTGGTTGTGGCTCAATCAGCTGGGCTCCTGTCTACCATATAGGAGACCCTGGGTTCGTGTCCCAGGGCCTCCTTGTGAAGGCAGGCTTGCCCGCATACAGAGAGCCACCGGCCGCAAGCGCCATGAAGAGTTCGACTCAGCAAGTTGACGCAACAAAAAAGGGAGACAAGCAAAAACACAGAAGAATGCGCAGTGAATGGACAGAGAGCAGATAGCAAGCAAAAAAGCCACAAGCAGGGGTCGGGGGTGGCCATAGGCAAGAGAGAGAAATTAGCCATCAGAGTAAATACACCAACAGATTCAGATGCCTAGAAATCAGCAAAAAATTACAAGCCATACTAGGAAACAGGAAGAGATGGCTCAGATAGAAGAACAAACCAAATAACCTAAAGAGATACAGGATTTAATACAATTAATCAGGATAATCGCACAACTCTCCTAAATCACTTCAAAGAATTTAAAGAAAAGATGATTAAAGAAAGAAAGGATATTAAGAAGACACTGGGAGAGTATAAAGAACAATTTGAAAGCATGCAAAGAAAAATAACAGACCTTATGAGAATAAAAGACACAATGAATGAGATTAAAAATACATTAGAGGGAAACGGACTTTGGCCCAGTGGTTAGGGCGTCCGTCTACCATATGGGAGGTCCGCGGTTCAAACCCCGGGCCTCCTTGACCCGTGTGGAGCTGGCCATGCGCAGTGCTGATGCGCGCAAGGAGTGCCGTGCCACACAAGGGTGTCCCCCGCGTGGGGGAGCCCCACGTGCAAGGAGTGCGCCTGTGAGGAAAGCCGCCCAGCGTGAAAAGAAAGAGCAGCCTGCCCAGGAATGGCGCCGCCCACACTTCCCATGCCGCTGACGACAACAGAAGCGGACAAAGAAACAAGATGCAGCAAATAGACACCAAGAAAAGACAACCAGGGGAGGGGGGGGGGAATTAAATAAATAAATAAATCTTAAAAAAAAAAAATACATTAGAGGGGAAGCAGATTTGACTCAATGGATAGAGCATCTCTCTACCACATGGGAGGTCCAGGGTTCAAACCCAGGGCCTCCTGACCCATCTGATGAGCTGGCCCATGCACAGTGCTAATGCGTGCAAGGAGTGCCATGCCATGCAGGGGTGTCCCCCATGTAGGAGAGTCCCACATGCAAGGAGTGTGCCCGTAAGGAGAGCCGCCCAGTGTGGAAAAAACTGCAGCTTCCCCAGGAGTGGCGCCGCACACACAGAGAGCTGACACAGCAAGATGATGCAACAAAAAGAGACACAGATTACTGGTGCTGCTGACAAGAATACAAGCGAACACAGAAGAGTACACAGCGAGTGGACACAGAGAGCAGACAACTGGGGAGGGGAGGAGTAGGGGAGAGAAATAAATTTTAAAATCTTTTAAAAAATGCATTAGAGGCACGAAAGAGTAGATTTGAATTGCTTGAAAACAAAATTAGTGATTTCGAGAACAGAACATCTGAACTGGAAAAGACAGGAGAACAGAAAGAGAAGAGAGTGGAAAAAAAATGGAATGGCATCTCGGGGAATTGAATGACAATGCAAAATGCACAAACATTCGTATTATTGGTGTCCTGGAAGGAGAAGAGAATGGAAAAGGGACAGAATGAATATTTGAGGAAATAATGACTGAGACCTCCCAACCCTTATAAAGGACATAAATATCAATATCCAAGAAGGACAGTGCACCCCAAACAGAATAAATCTGAATAGACCTACCCTGAGACACCAACTATTCAGAATAACAAATATCAGAGCTAAGGGTGGAATGTGAAAGCAGCAAGAGAAAAGCAAAGAATCACATACAAGGGAAACTTGATTAGATTAAGTGCTGATATCTCATCAGAAACCATGGAGAAGAGGAGAAAAGTGGTATGATGTATTTAATGTACTAAAAGAGAAAAACTGCCAGCCAAGAATTCTGTTTCCAGCAAAGCTGTCCTTTAAAAATGAGGGTGAGTTCAAAGTCTTCACAGACAAACAAAAACTGATTATAATATGTTACTAAAAGATCAGCTTTGCAAGAGATACTAAAGGGGGTGCTGCTGCCTGAAAGGAAAACACAAGGGTGAGAGATTTGGAGAAGAGTTTATCAAAGCCCGATGAAGGAAAATGCATAGCATGAATTATTCAAATCTGTTTTTTTTTAATTATCATTTAAAGTTTTAGACACAGGGACAGTTATTCTGGAGAAACAGGAAAAAACGCCTGTTTGTAAGATAAGTCTTTCAGATGAAGCATATAAATCTAAATGCATTATTGTATAATTGTTCAACTATGCTTTGATCAGTTATAGTTTATACTTAAGATAAGAATTCTGAGCAAGTTTTTGATGTACAAATTTAATTTAATCCAAGTATATGGATGGGCACATTTTTTAATAGAAAATAACTTTGTTAGTGTTATTAAAATGTTGACTCATTCACTCCCCTCCCCCTTGCAGACTGCTTGCTGTTTGCTCTCTGTGTCCATTCACTGCACACTCTTCTGTGTTTTTATTTGTCTCCCTATTTGTTGCGTCACCTTGCAGAGTTGGCTCTCTGCGGCACTTGCCTGCTGGTGGGCACACCGCAGCACTTGCGGGAGGGGCAGCACTCCATTCATTGACTTTTGTTTTATGATAAAGAAAATAAGCAATTGCTTTCTCTCTAGAAATAATACTGCTGTTACTCTTCCTTCTGTTTTTCTTGCTTCTGTAGAAGTTTGTCAAAGGCTTAAATGATTTTAATAATTATTTTGATTCAAAATTGTGGTTTTCTTTTATGTGCAATCTTTGAAAGTTCAGCTAAAAATGCATGCAAATGTGAACATTCTCTTAATTCTGATTTGTGCTTAAGTTTTTGGCTTTAAAGAAGTTATAACAATGGTAGTTGCCTCCTTCAGTTTTTGTTAGATATGTGAAGTACTGATAAATGTCACAATGATAGTTTTATATTTTAGATTATCACTGTAGGTAGGTTAGCCCTTAACACAAGTAGTCAATTTTTAAATGTGCATTTTTTTAAATGAGTGGATTGTACAGATACATAAAAATAAAGTGTACGGCTACATTTTTTAAAAAATAGGGGATGATGTGGGAGAGTGGGGTATATGGGAATCCCTCATAATTTTGATGTAACTTTTCTGTAATCAAAAACCTCTTTAAAAATAAAGTTTAGGGAAACGGACTTTGGCCCAGTGGTTAGGGCGTCCGTCTACCATATGGGAGGTCCGCGGTTCAAACCCCGGGCCTCCTCGACCCGTGTGGAGCTGGCCATGCGCAGTGCTGATGCGCGCAAGGAGTGCCGTGCCACGCAAGGGTGTCCCCCGTGTGGGGGAGCCCCCACGCGCAAGGAGTGCGCCTGTGAGGAAAGCCGCCCGGCGTGAAAAGAAAGAGCAGCCTGCCCAGGAATGGCGCCGCCCACACTTCCCGTGCCGCTGACGACAACAGAAGCGGACAAAGAAACAAAAGCAGACAAAGAAACAAGACGCAACAAATAGACACCAAGAACAGACAACCGGGGGGGGGGGGGGGGGGATTAAATAAATAAATAAATCTTTAAAAAATAAAAATAAAAAATAAAGTTTATTATACTAAAAAAAAATCCAGGTTTCAACAAAATATTACAAAACATACAAAGAAGAGGAAGAAATGACCCAGGCAAAGGAGGAGAGTAAAGCGCTAGAAACCATCAATGAGGGGGACCAGACCTGGGACCTTCCAGGTAAAGACTTTCAAATATGGTCCTAAATATGATCAAAGAGCTAAAGGAAAACACAGACAAAGAACTGAAGGAAATAAGGAAAATGACAGAAGAACACAGAGAGATGGAAAGTATGAAAAGGAATCAAACAGATCTTAAGACCACAGTAACAGAAATAAATGTCCTAGAGGGTTTCTACAGCAGATTGGAGCTGACAAGAAAAAGGAATCAGAGAACTTGAAGATAAGACAATTGAAATCATTCAGTCTAAGGAGCAGAAAGAAGAATGAAGCAAAGTGAACAGAAGCCTAAGTAACCTGTGGACCCCCACCAGGGGTACCAATAAATGCATTTCAGGAGTCCCAGAACGAGAAGAAAAAGAATATTCACAGATAGGGTGGCTGAAAATCCTCCAAATTTTAACAAAAAAACATGAATATACATATCCAAGGTCCTCAGCAAACTCCAAACAGGATGAACCCTCATAGACTCACACCATGGCAAACTGTCAAATGCCAAAGATAAAGAATTCTGAAAGTCACGACCTGTCACACGTTAAGGGTGCCTCAGTAAGATCAAACGCTGAGCTGGAGGGGAATTTAGGCCCAGAAAATTCGAGTCCATTGCGGCGGGGAGAGGACAAGTGGAGAGCCGGGGCCGAGCAGCTCTCGGAGGGTCCCACCTGCTGGGTGCTGAGGCGCTGGAGCAGCAGGCACTGGGAAAGCGATGATGAGCGGCGGCCGCTGCACTGGGCGGAGGTGGCAGGGCGACACGCAGGAGCCACAGCGCGGCGCTGCCTCCCCAGAGCGCAGACCGCGGAAAGGGCGGGCTGCCTGGAAACAAGGAGCTAAAGAGTCTGGAACTGAGAGTTGGAAATACATTAGAGGTTTGCAATAATTAACAAGCTGTACCTCAGTTTCCCCTGATATGCATTGGGAAAAAGGTAAACCACCTCTCATGTGTGGCACTTTGCCACAGGTTAAACAAAGGAACCCCATAGAGACAGGAGTAAAGAGAGATAGAGATCTTCACCATCTGCATATCAGAGGGAGATGGAAATCTTTACTCCCTCTACCTGCATATTAGAGGGAGACGGAGACAGAAACCTTCACTTAGAGATCAAAAGAAACATTTGCTCCTGCAGCATTCCAAGAAGCCATAGACTCCCTCAACCCCCTCCTACTAACTGTCATTTCCCCACCTAGGAAAGCTCTGTATAAATTCAAGTCCTGCCCTTCCAGGAGTGGGCTGAAGTCTCTCTTCAGACCCCCACCAAGTCTGTTCTTCAGATCCCCTCCATTGGGAGAGCTTCTCAATGAATAAATTCTTTGCTAATGGTCCATCAGTCTCTGTGTCCCAGTAAGAGCCATATTTTCTTCAACAGAATAGGTACGGACATTCCTGCCACAGAAGTTGCCATCAAGCTTGAATGTGGCAAAACCAAACACTCACAGCTCCACCCTGAAAGGAAAATCTACAAAATGATACAGGAAGGAGTGGCATCCCCACCATCAGGTGGTGCGGGCCGACGGCGACTACAATGTCCTGGTGATGGAGCTGCTAGGGCCCAGCCTCGAGGACCTCTTCAATTTCTGTTTGAGGAAGTTCAGACTCAAAACTGTCCTGCTGCTCGCTGAACAGATGATTACTCATATGGAATACATTCACTCAAAGAACTTCGTCCACCGAGATGTGAAGCCAGATAACTTTTCTCATGGGGCTAGGGAAAAAGTGCAACCTGGTCTACATCATGGACTTTGGGCTGGCCAAGAAGTACCGGGACACTTGACACAAAAGCACATCCCGTCATGAGAACGAAAACCTTACAGGAACTGCTCACCACGCCTCCATCAATGCGTACCTTGGAATGGAACAATCTCAAGAGACGACTTGGAGTCTCTGGGCGTGTGCTCATGTACTTAAACCTGGGCTCTCTGCCCTGGAAGGGGCTGAAGGCCACCCCCAAGAGACAAAAATATAAAGGATTAGTGAGAAGAAAATGTCCACTCACTTTGAAGTGCTGTATAAAGGCTACCCTTCTGAATTTGCTGCATACCTGAATTTCTGCTGTTTCTTGTATTTTGATGATAAGCCCGACTACTCACACCTGAGGCACCTCTTCAGGAACGTCTTCCACTGCCAGGGCTTTTCCTGTGACTTCGTGTTTGACTGGAACATGCTCAAATTCCGTGTGAGCCAGGTAGCTGACCATGCTGAGTGGGAATGCGGAGATCCAGAGGAGCGATTGAGGCATTCTCACAGTCCAGCCACCATGGGCCTCCCTTCTCAGTCTCAGGCTGGCTGAAAGAGACACAGGAAGGCGCCCTGCCCATGCCCCTCACCTCTGCCACACACTCTGTGAGCACCTCTCCCAAGCCTGTCTCAGGCATGGAAAGAGAGCAGGACCACAGACCCCAGGTCAACATCTCCTCATCTGACCTAACCAGCCGACAAGATACCTCTCGCATGTCCATCTCACAGATTCCCAGTCAGGTGGTTTCCAGGGGCCTGCAGCCTGTCTCACACCAATGACAAGTCTCCTTTGTGCTTTGAAGGGGCAGACACTGCATGGCTGATCTATTCTGTATCCACCAAGGCTTTCCTAGCCCCGTGCCCTGAGCCTTAGAGTCAAGCGTCCAGACCAGAGCATTCCCAGCACCCACCCTATGTAGGACAGACTCCAAGTGCTGCCATTGCTGGGGACTCCCATAGGAGGCCCTGGCCCAAGACCCAGCTGTCCCCAGCTGGGAAGAAAAGCAGAGTGTGAGAAACAATTTGCAAAGAGAATCAAACTACCATTCAAGAGTCTTTCTATTTCCCTCCTATGTTGGTAAACCTGTGCTCCCTGAGTGTTCTACTCTATCAGTCTTTTACTCTAAGACAGTTTTGTGTCATTCTGCTAAAAAATTTTTGCATTAATCTGAACAAAACAAAACAAAGATTAAATGCTTATTTCTTATCAGAAACCATGCGGGCAAGAAGACAGTGGGAAGACATATATTTAAAGTAAAAACTGCCAACCTAGAATTCTATATATAGCAAAACTGTCTTTCAAAAATGATGGAGGAAAGTGGATGTGACTGAAGTAATAGGGCCTCCACCTACCATATGGGAGGACCCGGATTCAATCCCTGGGGCCTCCTAGTGAAAAAAGAAAGCGTGCCAGCGCAGCAAGCCAGTGCCTGCATGGTGAGTCAAGTGCCCACACAGTGAGCTGAGTGCACACATGAGTGCCTACGTGGCAAGCCTAGTGCCCATGCAACTAGCCAAATGCCTGCATGAGTGCCTGTGCAGTGAGCTGAGTGACCACATGGTGAGCCAAGTGCCCACATGAGTGCCCGTGCGGTGAGCCAAGTGCCCACACAGTGAGCTGAGTGCCCACACGAGTGCCATATGGCAAGCTGAGTGTCTGCACAGTGAGCCAAGTGCTTGCGCAGTGAGCCAAGTGCCCACACGAGTGCCCATGTGGTGAGCTGAGTGCCCGCATGGTGAGCTGAGTGCCCACATGAATGCCCATGTGGTTAGCCAGTGCCCACGTGGTGAGCCAAGTGCCCATGCAGTGAGCTGAGTGCCCACATGGTGAGCTGAGTGCCTGTGTGGTGAACCAAGTGTCTGCACGGTGAACCAAGTATCTGCCTGGTGAGCCAGTGCCCGCATAAGTGAGTCACACAGCAAGATTATGATGCAACAAAAGAGACAAAGGGGACAGTCAAGGTGAAGTGCAGCAGAGACCAGGGACTGAGGTGGCACAATTGGCAGGGAACTCCTCTCCACATCAGAGGTCCCCAAGATCAACTCCTGGTGAATCTTAGAGGAGAAAGACTAGAAGAGAAGACAAAAAGAGAAATAGATACAGAAGATCGATCACACAGTGAATGGACACAGATAGCAAAAAAACCCCAGCAGAGTGGGGGAAGGGGTGGGGCAGGAAAAATAAATGAGTGAGATAACTAAAAACAACAATAACAAAACACTCCCTTCCTTAATATATTACTGGCCTAATGAAAAAAAAAGAGGGCGCGATTAAGACATTCAGAGATAAACAAAAGCTGAGAGAGTTCATCACCACTATACTGGCCATACAAGACATGCTAAAGAGAGTTCTGCAAGTTGAAAGAAAAGGGCAATAGACAATAGATCAAAGCCACATGAAGGAATAAAGATCTCTGGTAAGGGTAATGACATGGATAAATATATATGTCAGAACTATTGAGAACTATTGTATTTTGGTTTGTAACTCTATTTTTTAGTTCCTATAGGACTGTAGCAGTTTGATATTTATGAATTCCAAAAAAGAAGAATTATGTTTCCAAACTGGTCTGTTCCTCTGGGTGTGATACCCTTTGATTGTATTAAATTCAAAGGATTTATTTTCAATTGATTAAATTAAAATTACGGCTTTGATTCTACCACATCAGTAGGGCATGGTTCAGGGTTGAGTCCCCACCCCCTTGGTAGGGATATAAGCGGTCACTGAAGAAGACACACAGAAGAAGACACAGGAAGAGAGAGCTCCATAGACATGGCAGAAGAGAGAACTTTGATCTCATTGAATGGTATGCTTGGGAGAGGTTGAGATGGGAGAGTTTATGTTGTATATATGTTCCCCAAATTAAAAAACAGTAACTTAAGAGACAATTAAATACAATACATGATCCTGGATGTAATCTAGCAAGGGGAGAGAAAAAGTTCAAAAGAACTATTGGGATGTATGATAAAATTGGAATATAGACTGTAAGCTTTTTATCAATGTTAAATTTCTTGAACAGGATAACTGCACTTAAGGTTACATAACTGAATATCCTTGTTCTAAGGAAATGTACATGGCAGTATTTGGTGTTCAAGGAGCATGATGTATATAGCCTACACTCAAGTGTTCAGAAAATGGACTGGTAAATAGAGAAATAGACATATAGGTGTAATGATACAGTAAATGTGGCAAAGTGTTAAAACTAATGGATCTGAGTATCTGTGGTGTAAGGTTATGTTGGCGTTTTCTGTGTGGGGTTTGTATTATTTTTGTAACTGTCCTGTAAGTTTGAAAGTATTTCAAAGTAAAGTTTTAAAAAAAGAAATAAAAATGGAAAAACATTAAAAACAAACAACAACAACAAAAACCAAAACCATTCTAGACAGAGATAATCCCTTTGACAATCCTCAGGAATTTCCCACATAAAGCTGTTGAGCATCCATGACTCAAGTCATTCCTTGACACTACAAACCCTCTGAGCAGAGGCTTTCTGAGGGGCTCAATCAAGAAATGGTCAGGCATAACCTCAAACTACAGGGTCTCCATAAAGTCTAGAAACACCAATAAAGAGACATTATAGGGAAGAGGATTTGGCTCAACTGATGGAACGTCCGTCTACTACATGAGAGGTCCAGGGTTCAAACCCAGGGCCTCTTGACCCATGTGGTGAGCTGGCCCACATGCAATGCTGATGCGTGCAAGGAGTGCCGTGCCACGGAGGGGTGTTGCCTGCATAGGGGAGCCCCACATGTAGGGAGTGCGCCCCCTCAAGGAGAGCCGCTCCGTGAAAAAAAGTGCAGCCTGCCCAGGAATGGCACTGCACACACAGAGAGCTGACACAGCAAGATGACACAACAAAAAGAGACATGGATTCCCGGTGTTGCTGACAAGAATATAAGCAGACACAGAAGAACACACAGCAAATGGACACAGAGAGCAGACAACTGGAGGGGGGGGGGGAGGGGAAATAAATAAATAAATAATCTTTTAAAAAAAGAGACGTTATACCATACACCTTCAATCTATAAAATAATAAATATGATTATTTATGTTTCCAGACTTTGTGGACATCCTATTGCAGACTAGAGCCAATGCTCTTGACAACATCCATCATTCTGCATGGTCCAGTTTACTCTAGCATATTCCAGAATGCAAAGATTCATCGCTCAAGGTTTCCATAAGTCCTACAGCTCCGACTTTTCTTAGAAACCCTGAGACCACTTGGCACCTCATATTTGAAGTCCAATTAGGGACTAGGTTCCAGTTCTCACACCACGAGGCTCCTAGCCTTCTCTAGACTTCATGTTTCAGTGTCTGTCAATATTCCATGACCCTTAAAGAAGCCCCATAGTATTCTTTTTTTTTTTAAAGCAGCTTTATTGAGATATACCCACACACAATACAATCCATCCAAAGTGTACAACCAATGGCTTTTAGTATAGTCATAGTGGTGTGCATTCACCATCACAAAAAATTTTAGAACAATTTCGTTATTCCAAAAAGAAAACTGCCACACCCCTTAGCAGTCACCTCTCAATCCCTCTATCCTTCCCAAACCCTACCTAACCTCTAATCTAATTCCATCTTTATAAATTGATTTATATTTATATTTTATATAAATGGAATCATACAATATGTAGTACTTTGTGTCTGATTTCATTCATTTAGCATGATGTTATTGGGTTTGTTTGTTGTTTTTTTGCCTGATATTAACATCTTGTAATATTAACATACATTTGTTCAGTTTCAAAGAAAAACAGTCATATATGAAATATTACCCACATTCATATTTCACATGAGATATCACTATGCTAGAGTCCCATATTACATTTTTTGGTTTTCCTTCTATGACCTTAGACTTTTCTTTTTAATCACTGTTATACCCATATAATAGCACTGCTAGTTACAAACACTATGATATGCTTTCACCTTTTCTATTCATTTCCAAAGATTAACAAACAACATTTTTACCAATTCTGCACAGATTAACCCTCAGCTTTCCATTCTCTAACCTCTCACACAACATAATGTCCTCCAGATTCATCCATGTTGTCATATGCTTTACAACTTCATTTCTTCTTACAGCTGCATAATATTCTATCTTGTGTATACACAATTTGTTTATTCATCAGTAGAGGACACCTGGGTTGTTTTGATCTTTTGACAGTTGTGAATAAAACCATTATGAATATTGGTGTGCAAATGTCTGTTCCTGTCACTGTCACCGCTCTCAGTTCTTCTGGGTATATCTGTAGTAGTGGTATTGCTGGGTCGCATGGCAAATCTATCTTCAGCTTCTTTAGAAACTGACAAATAGACTTCCACAGTGGCTGTACCAGTCTGATCCCCACCAATACTGAACAAGCAAGCGTTCTTATCTCTCCACATCCTCTCCAACATTTGTAGTTCCCTGTCTTTTTAATAGTGGCCATTCTGATAGGTATGAAATGATATCTCATTGTAGTTTTGATTTGCAATTCCCTAATCATTAGTGATGTTGAGCATTTATTCATGTGTGGGGTTTTTTTTGCCATTTGTTTTTCTTCTTGGACAAATGTCTATTCAAGTCTTTTGCCCATTTTTTAAATGGGTCGTTTCTTTATTGTTGAGTTGTAACTTTACCCCATATATCATGGATAATAAACCCTTATCAGATATGAGATTTCCAAATATTTTCTCCCATTGAGTTGGCTGCCTTTTCACCCTTTTGACAAAGTCCTTTAGGGTGCAAAACTGTTTAATTTTGAGGAGGTCCCATTTATCGATTTCTTTTGTTCAACATATTCTGAGTGTAAGGTTCAAGAAGCCACCACCTACCATAACGTCTTAAAGATGTTTCCCTACATTTTATTCTAGTAGTTTTATGGTCCTGGCTTTTATACTTATGTCTTTGATCCATTTTAAGTTATAGGAAGTAAGATAGGAGTCCTCTTTCATTCTTTTGGTTACAGATATCCAGGTGTCCCAGTTGAAGATACTGTTTTGTCTTGTTAACATTAACTTGGTAAGTTTGTAAAGAACCAGTTAACTGTATAGGTAAGGGTTTATTTATGGATTCTCAATTCTATTCCACTGACCAATGAGTATATCTTTATGCCAGTACCATGCTGATTTAACCAGCATAGCTTTGTAATGTTTCAAGGTCAGGCAGGGAAATTCCTTCCACATCATGCTTCTTTTTTAGAATGCTTTTGGCTATTTGGATGAACTTCCCCTTCCAAAGGAATTTGAAAATACCTTTTCTAATTCTGTAAATTAAGCTGTTGGGATTTTGACTGGTATTGCATTGAATCTATAAATCAGTTTGGGTAAGATTGACATCTTTTTTTTTTTAAGATTTATTTTTTGTATTTATTTCTCTCCCCTTCCAACCCCCTCCCCCAGTTGTCTGCTCTCTGTGTCCATTTGCTGTGTCTTCTTCTGTGTCTGCTTGTATTCTTGTCTGCAGCACCGGGAATCCGTGTCTCTTTTTGTTATGTCATCTTGCTGCATCAGCTCTCCGTGTGTGCAGTGCCACTCCTGGGCAGGCTGCACTTTCTTTGCATGGGGTGGTTCTCCTTACGGGGCACACTCCTTAGGCGTGGGGCTCCCCTATGCAGGGAACACCCCTCTATGGCACAGCACTCCTTGCACACATCAACACTGCACATGGGCCAGCTCACCAGACGGGTCAGGAGGTCCTGGGTTTGAACCCTGGACCTCCCATGTGGTAGGCGGATGCTCTATCCATTGAGCCAAATCTGCTTCCCAGATTGACATCTTCATGATATTGTTCCATTCCATGAAAACAGAATATCTTTTCATTTGTTTATATCTTTTTAAGTTTCTTTTAGCATGGTTTTATAGTTTTCTGCATATAAGTCCTGTACTTGTTTGGCTAAATTAATTCCTAGGTATTTGGGTCTTTTTATTGCTATTGTAAATGGAATTTCACCCCTGATTTTCTCCTCAGATTGTACAGTACTAGTGTACAAAATCGTTACCGATTTTTAAAAAAGATTTATTTATTTTTTATTTATTTATCTCCCCTTCCTCTCCCCGCCCCCCCAGTTGTCTGAGCTCTGTGTCCATTCGTTGTGTGTTCTTGTGTGTCTGCCTGTATTCTTGTCAGTGACACCCGGAATCCGTGTCTCTTTTTGTTGCGTTATCTTGCTGCATCAGCTCTCCATGTGTATGGTGCCACTCCTGGGCAAGCTGCACTTTTTTCACGCTAAGCAGCTCTTCTTACGGGGCGCACTCCTTGCACATGGGGATCTCCTATGCAGGGGACACCCCTGCGTAGCACAGCACTCCTTGCGTGCATCAGCACTGCATGTGGGCCAGTTCATCACACGAGTCAGGAAGCTCTGGGTTTGAACCTTGGACCTCCCATGTGGTAGGTGGATGCCCTATCTGTTGGGCCAAATCCACTTCCCCATTACTGATTTTTGCATGTTGATCTTATATCCTGCTACTTTGCTGAACTCATTTATTAGCTCAAGAAGCTTTGTTGTGGATACTTGAGAATTTTCTAAGTACAGGATCATGTCATCTGCAAACAGTGAGAGTTTTACTTCCTTTTTTCCTATTTGGATGCCTTTAATTTTTTTTTCTTGTCTAATTGCCGTAGCTAGAACTTCTAGTACAATATTGAATAACACTGGTGACAGTAGGCATCCTTGTCTTGTTCCCGATCTTAGAGCGAAAGTTTTCAACCTTTCCCCATTGAGTATGATGTTGGCTATGGGTTTTTCAGATGTCTTTTATTGTATTGAGGAATTTTCCTGCCGTTCCTACTTTTTGAAGTGTTTTCATCAAAAAAGGATGCTGGAAAGGCGGCAGACTTCGCCCAGTGGTTAGGGCATCCATCTACCACATGGGAGGTCCGCGGTTCAAACCCCAGGCCTCCTTGACCCGTGTGGAGCTGGCCCATACACAGTGCTGATGCGCGTAAGGAGTGCCGTGCCATGCAGGGGTGTCCCCCACATAGGGGAGCCCCACGCAAAAGGAGTGTGGCCCATAAGGAGAGCCACCCAGTGCGAAAGAAAGTGCAGCCTGCCCAGGAATGGCGCCGCACACATGGAGAACTGACACAACAAGATGACGCAACAAAAAGAAACACAGATTCCCGTGCCTCTGACAACAACAGAAGCAGACAAAAAAGAAGACACAGCAAATAGACACAGAGAACAGACAACCATGGTGGGGTGGGGAAGGGGAGAGAAATAAATAAATAAATAAATAAATGTTTTTTTAAAAAAAGGATGCTGGATTTTGTCAAATGCCTTTTCTGCATCGATTGAGATTATCATGTTTTTTTTTCCTTCAATTTATTAATGTGGTGTATTATGTTTTTTGATATTCTTATGTTGAACCAGGCTTGCATACCAGGAATAAATCCCACTTGGTCATGATGTATAATATGTCTTTGATATGCTGTTGGATTCGATCTGCAAATATTTTGTTGAGAATGTTTGCATCTATGTTCATTAGAGAGATTGGTCTGTAATTTTCTTTTTTTGTAATATCTTTATCTGGCTTTGGTATTGGGATGATGTTGGCTTCATAAAATGTGTTGGGTAATTTTCCCTCCTCTTCAATCTTTTGGAAGAGTTTAAACAGAATTGGTGTTAATTCTTTTCAAAATATTTGGTAGGATTCACCTGTGAAGCCATCTGGTCCTGGACTTTTCTTTGCTGGGAGATTTTTGGTGATGGATTCATTCTCTTTAAACGTTATTGGGGGAAGCGGATTTGGCTCAACAGATAGAGCCTCCTCCTGCCACATGGGAGGTTCAAGGTTCAAACCCAGGGCTTCCTGACCCATGTGATGCGTTGGCCCACACACAGTGCTGATGTGCGCAAGGCATGCCGTGCCACGCAGGGGTGCCCCCCACATAGGAGAGCCCCATGTGCAAGGAGTGCGCCCCCTAAGGAGAGCAGCCCAGCGTGAAAAAAGTGCAACCTGCCCAGGGTGGCACCACGCACATGGAGACCTGATGCAGCAAGATGATGCAACAAAAAGAGACACAGATTGCTAGTGCCGCTGATAAGAATACAAGCAGACACAGAAGAACACACAGCTAATAGACACAGAGAGCAGACACCTGGAGGGGCTGGGGCAGGGAAGAGGAGAGAAATTAATTTTAAAAAATAAATAAATAAATGTGATTGGTTTGTTAAGTTCTTGTATTTCTTGTAGCATCAGTGAAGGTTGGTTCTGCATTTCTAGGAATTTGTCGATTTCATCTAGATTGTCTAGTTTGTTGGCATTCAGTTTCTCATTATATCCTCTTACAATTCTTTTTATTTCTGTGGAGTAACTTGTAACTTCCCCCCTTTCATTTCAGATTGTATTTGTCTCCGCTCTCTTTTTTTCTTTGTTAGTCTAGCTAGGGGTTTGTCGGTTTTATTGATCTTCTCAAAGAACCAGGTTTTGATTTTGTTGATTTTCTCTATTTTTTCTCTATGTTGTGTTTTTGTTCTCAATTTCGTTTATTTCAGCTCTAATCTTAATTATTTTTCCTTCTGCTTGCTTTGGGATTGGTTTGCTGTTCCTTTTCTAGTTTCTCTTGTTGTTCAATTAAATCTTTGAGTTTAGCTCTTTCTTTTTTTTAAAATATAGGCATTTAGGGCTATAAATTTCCCTCTCTTGAGAGGGATATGGGATATTGCCTTTGCTGTATCCCATAAGTTTTGATAAGTCGTGTTCTCATTTTTATTTGTCTCAATATATTTACTGATTTCACATGTACTTTCTTCTTTGACCCACTGATTATTTAGGAGTGTGTTGTTTAGCTCTACATATTTGTGAATTTACTTTTTCCTGTCTATTATTGATTTCCAGTTTCATTCCATTATGATCTGAGAAGGTGCTTTGTATAATTTCAATCTTTTTATATTTATTGAGAGCTGCCTTATGCCTTAACATGTAGTCTGTCCTGGAGAAAGATCCATGGGCACTTGAGAAGAATGTATAACCTGCTGAATTTGGATGCAGTGTTCTGCATTATGTCTGTTAGGTCTAACACATTTATCATATTGTTCAAGTTCTCTGTTTCCTTTTTGATCTTCTGTCTAGTTGCTCTATCTAAGGATATGAGTGGGGTGTTGAAGATTCCAGCGATTATTGTGGAAATGACTATCTCTCCCCTCAGTTTTCCCAGAATTTGTTTCATGTATTTGGGGCACCCTGGTTAGGTGCATAGATATTCATGACTGTTATATCTTCCTGGTGAATTGTTCCTTTTATTAATATATCATGGCCTTCTGTATCTTTCATAACTTTTTTTGTATTTAAAGTCTATCTTGTCTGATATTAGTATAGCTACACCTGCTCTTTTTCAGTTACTATTCATATGGAGTATCTTTTCCCAACCTTTCACTTTCAGCCATTTTGTATCCCTGAATCTAAGGTGAGTTTCTTGTAAGCAGCATATTTATAGCTTATGTTTTTTTATCCATTTGGTCAGTCTGTATCTTTTGATTGGGGAATTTAATCCATTCACATTCAGTGATATTACTGTAAATGCACTATTTACTTCCACCATTTTATTCTTTGGTTTTCATATGTCCAATCATATTTTTGCCTTTTTACTCTTTTGGTTATCCTTTCTGCTGTTCTTTCTTCTATACTCTCTTCCAAGTCTCTCTCTCCTGTCTTTTTCTTTTAGATCTAAGCCTTCCTTTAATATTTCCTGCAAAGGTGGATTCTTTTTTTGCAGACTCTCTTAGTTACTGTTTGTGAATATTTTATACTCACCTTCATAATTGAAGGACAATTTTGCTGGATAAAGAATTCTTCCCAGCAGGTGTTTTGATAGTCCCAAATGAATAGCTATTATTTAAACTCATTAAGTCTAGAGAAAAGCAATCTGTAACATTATCTATTGAGAAATTGTCTGATGATTTCATTCCTACCCCCATCCTGCTGTCCTCCAATTCCAGCAAAATAGAAGGGCTTTAGTGCAAAACAATATTAAACTGAACTATATTTCACCAAGAAAAAAAAAAAAAAAAGAATTCTTGGCTGGCAATTTTTCTTTCAGTATCCTAATTGTGTTATAACACTGTCTTCTTGTCTCCATGGTTTCTGATGAGAAATCTACACTAAGTCTTACTTGATCCCCTTATACATGATGGTCTCAGAATTTTCTCTTTATCTTTGGCATTTGATATTCTGAATAGTATGTGTTTTGGTGTGGGTCTATTTGGATTTATTCTGATTGGGGTACACGGTACTTCTTGGACATGTAAGTTCAGTTCTTCCAGGAGAGTTGGGAAATTTTCAGCTATTTTCTTCAACTGCTCTTTCTGCCCCTATTCCCTTCTGTTCTCCTTCTGGAACTCCCATAACATATATATTGTTGTGTTTCATGTTATCAGTCAATTCCCCGAGCCCCTGCTAAATATTTTCCATTTTTTTCTCTCTGTTCTTCTTTCTCTTCAATTTCAGCTGTTCTGTCTTCTGTATCACTTATTCTTACTTTTATCATTTCTAGATTGCTGATGTATGCCTCTAATGTTTTTGTTGTTATTTTTGAGGTACTGGGGCTAGGGACTGAACTAGGGACCTCATGTGCTGAAAGCCAGCACTCAACCACTGAACCACAAAGGCTCCCATGAGTTTTTTTTTTCATTTGTTTGCTCATTGGTTTTTTGTTGTTTTTTTTAGGAGGCACTCAGAACTGTACCCGGGACCTCCCATGGGGGAAGCAGGCACTCAACTACTTGAGTGGCATCCGTTTCCTCTAATGTGTTTTGTCGTTGTTGTTGTTGTTGTTGTTTTTAGTTTTAAAGCTATATTATTTTATTTAAAAATTTTTTTTCTATTTTATTTTCTTTTAAATGTGACATTAAAAAATATGAGGTCCCCATATACCCCCCCCATTCCACCCATCCCACCCCTCCCACATCAACAACCTCTTCCATCATCATGACACATCCACTGCACCTGGCGAATACATTCTGGAGCACTGCTGCACCACATGTACAGTGGTCCACATTGTAGACCACATTCTCCCCGAGTCCACCCAGTGGGCCACAGAAGGACACACAACATCCAGCATCCATCCCTGCAGCATCACCCAGGACACCTCCAAATCTTGAAAACGCCCCCACACGATATCTCTTCTTCCATCTCCCTACCATCAGCAGCCACTGTGGCTACCCTCTCCACATCACTATTACAATTTCTTCCCTTACTAATGACAATAATTCCAGAATAGAATATCAGTAAGTCCCCTCTAATCCATACTCTATTCCTCCATCCTGTGGGCTCTGGGATGGTTATGTCCAGTCCCCCTTACATCAAAAGGGGCCTTAGATTCCACATGGATGATGGATACAATTCTCCTGCTTGCAGCTGTAGGCACTCTTGGCTCCCTGGTGTGGTGGTTGACCCTCTTCACCAACCTGTCAGCTGGCCAGGGTAAATCCAACAAACCAGAGGGTAGGAGCCACAAGTCTGCTGAGGCCCAAGGCCTGGCCATCACATGGACCATCCAGAGATTCAGATCTCCTGAGTATACACCAACCCAAACACCAGCCACAGGTTTGGTAAAAGTAACAGAAGAGGCATGTGTAGAAAGGTCATGGGAAGTGGACTTGGTCCAATGGATAGGGCGTCCGCCTACCACATGGGAGGTCCACAGTTCAACCCCGGGCCTCCTTGACCCGTGTGGAGTTGGCCCATGCACAGTGCTGATGCGCGCAAGGAATGCCGTGCCATGCAGGAGTGTCCCCCGTGTAGGGGAGCCCCACGCGCAAAGAGTGCACCCATAAGGAGAGCCGCCCAGCGTGAAAGTGCAGTCTGCCCAAGAATGGCACCGCACACACGGAGAGCTGACACAACAAGATGACACAACAAAAAGAAACACAGATTCCCGGTGCCACTGATAAGGAAAGAAGTGGTCACAGAAGAACTCACAGTGAATGGACACAGAGAGCAGACAACTGGGGGTGGGGAGGGGAGGGGAGAGAAATAAATTTAAAAAATAAATCTTTAAAAAAAAAAAAAGAAAGGTCATATCTGAGTCCAGCTTCATCACACTCAGGAACACAAACTCCAAAGTAGGGTCAACTGACATGGCCCTGAACTCCAAAGCCATCTGCTACCACCATAGAACTCTGTGGGTCTCTGCAGCCCTCAGGAGAACCAGCACTTGGGTTTCCATCTACCTTGGCTGTCTCTGGTACCCTGCTGAGGCGTGCATAAGCATTTCATCTCACCTATTGTGTCCATCATTTCCATAAGCTCTGCTATTTTTCTATTCAGGTTTTCAAATTCTTCTTTGTGCTCATCCAGTGTCTTCTTGTTGTCCTTTATCTCTTTAGCCATACTGTCTTTCAATTCATTAATTTGATTTTGGAGATTTGTAAGAACCTCATTGATTAGATGTCCTGTGTCTCATCTGGGGCTTTGATATGTTCCTCCACCGTATTCTGAGAGGTGAGAGGTTTATCTGCAATAACCAGGCAGAAGATCCATAGGGGACAATGGTGCATGGCTACCCTCTAACTTAGCAAAAGGCTATTGTATACATTTACTATTACACATGTAAACTGGCTAATAGAAATAACCAACAAGAAACATTCTTTTAAACTTTGGATTAAAAGCCTTTTAGAAGTATTAAGCACTTGAAAGATCACAGCGTTCCTCCTTATCTATATAAGTAGAAATAAAAATACTAAATGTTAAATTAAGTCTAAGAAATTTCAACAAAGTTTTTATTTCAACAAAGTTTTTATTTTCTTCAAGATGATTCATTCAATACTGTTCTAGGATACTGAATATCAAATTATTTCCCCAAAGACGTTTTTTTTCTCCTATTTTGCTACCCTTCCTCTGTTGATACTCTATGCAAGTTATTTTTGTTAATAACAGCATTGGTCCTTGTAAATATATAACTTTGCACTTGTGGGAGTACTCCTGTAGAACACATGTCCTTAGAAATTATCATTAGGATATTGTTTGTATTAGTCAGCCAAAGAGGTGCTGATGCAAAATACCAGAAATCTGCTGGCTATTATAAAGGGTATTTATTTGGGGTAGGAGCTTACAAATAACCAGGCCATAAAGCATAAGTGACTTCCCTCACCAAAGTCTATTTTTACATGTTAGAGCAAGATGGCTGCTGACTTCTGTAAGGGTTCAGGCTTCCTGGGTTCCTTTCTTCCCAGGGCTTGCTTCTTCCTGGGCTCGGGGTTCCTCTCTTCCTGAGATTGGCTTTTGTTTCTTCTGTGTGCTTACTTCCTGGGTCTCCAACTTAAAGCTTCAGCATTAAAGTCTAACATCAAAAAACCCTCAACTACCAAACTATATCTTGTTGATAATAGAGGTGTATGGAAAAAGTGTGCCAAGTGTATACGATGAATCATGATTGGTGGTAATAGTCTGATGATATCTCATAATCTGTAACAAATGTTCCTCCAGAGTATGGAGTTGTATGGGAAATCTACACATCTGTATGATTGTTTTGCAAGTTCACAATATCTGTAACAAAAATACATTTAAAAAAATAGTATGATTGGGGGAAAAATACACTAAATGCAAGATAAGGAATATAGTTGGTAGCAATATTTTGACGATGCTTTTGTATAGTTTGTAACAAATGTTTCACACCAATTCAAAGAGTTGGAGGGGTGATGTATGAGACCCCTGTGTGATGTTATGTATGTTTATTTTGCAACTATTTTTCCATCTATCTTCTGTTTTTTGGCTTTCTGGGTTTTTTTTTTTTTTATGTTTTTATTTGTTATTTGCTTCTGGGTTTGCTGTCTGCTTAGAATGGTCTTTCCTATTCCAAAGTTGTAAAACTATTCATGCTTTACATTTAAATCTCAGTTCCATCTGAGATGTTTATTTTGGTATAAGAAGTACATACTTGGAGCCAAAATAGCTCAGTGGGGAGAGTGTTACATTGAAGAAGTACATACCTTGCTGGTGGTTCTGTAAAAAGGTGCAGCCACTTTGGGTATCAGTCTAGCAGTTCCTCAGAATTTGAAGCAAAGTGTTACCATATGACCCCAAAATTCCATTCCCAGGTATATACCCAAGAGAAATGAGGTATGATTTAGCTCCAGCACAACAATGGATAGATTACAAAGAATTACAGGAATTTTGACTGTGGTAATGGTTTTATAGGTATACCTCATCAAATTTTATACCTAAAATAAGTGTATTTTATTATACATAAACTATAAACTATAGCTCAGTAAAGCTATGGGGAACAAAGTTTGAGATAAGATAATGAATATTTAGAGCAAATATAATAAAGTATTTTGGGATTTATAACATGTTGAAGTAAAATATATGGCAACACAAAGAATGGAGTGGGAGAAAAGGAAACATACTGTGGTAAGGTTCTTATATTACATATGAGGGGTATATTATTTGAAACTAGACTGTAAGTTAAAGATTCATCTTGTACACCCTAGAGCAAAAATTTTAAAATAATGTGAAGAAGAATAGCAAATAAACCAATAGTAAAGATAAAATGCAGTTGTAAAAAGAAGACAGAAAAGGGGAATAGATGTGAAAAATAGAAAATTCATAGTAAGATGATAGATTTTAACCCAACTATGTTGGTAATTGCATTAAATGTAGATCATCTAATACATGCTCCAACATGGATGAAACTTGAAGACATGCTGAGGGGGATAAGCCAGACACAAAAGGAAAAATATTGTATGATTTTGCTTATCTGGAATAACCATAATATGCAAATTGATAGGGGTAGAAAATAGATTACAGGTTATCAAGGGTGAGTAGGGTAGGAGAAATGGGAGTTATGTATAATGGCTATAAGGGTGTTTGGGGAGATGGAAAATTTTTGATAATAGATGATGATGGCGATAGTAGCAAACATTGTGATGGAATCAATGGAATCAATGTAATGTAATCAGTGAATGTAATCAATGCCACTGAATTGTATGCTTGAAAGTGGTTAAAATGGGAAAATTTGTTGTATATATATTACAATGATAAAAAATGTAAATATTCTAAACAATTCAGTTAAAATGCAAAAATTACCAGACTATAAAAAGGCAAGACACACTTATATGCTGTCAAGAAAACTACTCTAAAGACATGGATGAAAAGTAAAAGAATAAAAAGAGATACTATGCAAACACTAATCAAAGTAAAGATGGAGTCATACTAATAATAGGCAAAGTAGACTTCATAACAAGGAATATCATTGAGAATAAAGTAGAACATTTCATAATATGTAATGTCAAGAGATCATAACATTCTTAAATGTAGAAGCTTCAAAACACCTAAAGAGGGAAACGGACTTTGGCCCAGTGGTTAGGGCGTCCGTCTGCCATATGGGAGGTCCGTGGTTCAAACCCCGGGCCTCCTTGACCCGTGTGGAGCTGGCCATGCGCAGTGCTGATGGGCGCAAGGAGTGCCGTGCCACGCAAGGGTGTCCCTCGCGTGGGGGAGCCCCACGCGCAAGGAGTGCGCCCGTGAGGAAAGCCGCCCAGTGTGAAAAGAAAGAGCAGCCTGCCCAGGAATGGCGCCGCCCACACTTCCCATGCCGCTGACGACAACAGAAGCAGACAAAGAAACAAGACGCAGCAAACAGACACCAAGAACAGACAACCAGGGGAGGGGGGGAAATTAAATAAATAAATAAATCTTTAAAAAAACAAAACAAAACAAAACACCTAAAGAGCTTCAAAACACCCAATGAAAAAGCTAAAGAAACAGCAAGGAAAAATAGACAAACCTACAATCATGTTTTTATTTGTTATTTGCTTCATTACCACAGGATAAATTACCTCAGGAAAATTTTCTTAAACAATAGGCAAAAAGCATTACTTTACAAAGAAAGGATTAGGGAAGTGGCTATGGCTCAGTTGGTTGGGCTCCCATCTACTGGGGTTCGTGTCCCAGGGCCTCCTTGTGAAGGCAAGCTGGTCCGCACACTGTGGAGAGCTGATGGCCCGTGCTCCACAGAGAGCTGACACAGCAAGATCATGCAACAAAGGGAGACAAGCAGGCACAGAAAAAACACGCAGTGAGTGGACACTGAGAACAGACAGCAAAGAACAAGCCGTGGCCGGCGGGGTGGGGGAATAAATAAATCTTTAAAAAAAAAATTAATTAAAAAAAAGGATTAATATGAACTATAGTTAGCAGCAATACTATAATATTCTTGTGTCAGTGCCAAAGATGTACTGTCTTAATAATAGGAGGGTATGGAAAAAATATACCAAATGTACACTATAGACCATAGTTAGTGGTAATAGTCTGATGATATTAACTCATAATCTGTAACAAATGTTCCACAATAATGTAGCATGTTGGTGCAGGGGTGTTGTATGGGAATTCCACACATGTGCATGATTGTTTTGTAAGTTCACAACATCTCTAATAAAAATATTTTTTAAAAAAGAAAGGGTTAATAAACAATATTGGTCAGAAACCCAACAGAAAAAAATGCCACTCTCAAATTAAAATGATTTGAGGAAAGTTCATTTATAAAGGGATTGTTTACAGAGATGTGGGTGTAGGGGATAGTTCTGTGATTGGGAGCTAGTAGCAGCAAGATGTTATCACACCCAGGCAAATGCAATGAGGGGAAGAAAGTGTTTCCGGATCCCTGAAGGGCGAAGTTTTATTTAAGAGACTCACTGAAAGGGGGCAGTGATCATTAAATTAAGGGTACAGCAGAGAGTGGCTAGCAAAAGTAGACCCTTACTGTAGCAGTTTGATATATATTAATTCAAAAAAGAAATATTGATTATAATTGTAAACTGGCATGTTCCTCTGGGCATGATACCCCATTGATTGTATTAAATGAGGAATTTTAATAATTTAATTTAATAAGAGTGTATTAATTTCCCTTTTGCTTTATTAAATCAAGATTAGGGCTTTGATTTGACCATGTCATTCGGGCTTGTAGGGTTTGGTCCCTGCCCCCTTGGTGGACTATATAAATGGATGCTCATCAAGAACACAGAAGTAGATACACAGAGAAGATACACGAAGGAAGAGACACATAGACACAGGAGAGGCCTAGGGAAGAGAGATGAGCAATTCACCTGGTAGTTTACAGCTGACCTTTTGAAGAGACCAGGGCAGTTGAGCCCAGAAAGAAACGAGCCCTACAGCCTACAGCTGAGACTGGAAGAAGCTGGGACCGCAGAGCCTTAAGAGAGAGAGGAAGGCTGAACCCTAGCAGACATTGCCTGCCATCTTGCTTCAACATGTGGAACAGACTTTGGGTGAGGAAGTATCTCTTATGGTACCCTGAGTTGGACTCTTTAGGGGCTTGTAAGTGTAGCTTTTACTCCAAATAAATATCCTTTTAAAAGCCAACAGATTTCTGGTACTTTGTATCAGCACCCCTTTGGCTGAATAATATGCCTACTCTCGTTCTCCTCCTTTTTCTGATTTCCTGCTGGGACATCCTATTAGACAATCCCAGCCAGAAGTCAGAGGGCCCAGGGTCCCTAGAAGTTAACCTCCCCAGGCAGAGAGCAAATGGAAAAGGGTGGAAAGTATATTTGGAAGGCCGTATAGAAGATATCTGATATATATGACTACATGAAAGGAAAAACTCTTTTCATAAAAAAATACAATAGAGACCAAGATGATGGCATAAGGTCCAGGGTGCCATTCTCCCACAGAATCTTTGAACAAAAACTGGCAGAGCTATTTTCCTCAAAACTCCAGAAAACAGTTAAACGGCTGCAGTAATTGGATGAGGGCCAAATCAAGAAAATATAGCTTTAAAAACATTAAGAAATGATCATGGCAACCTGGCCCCTCACCCATGCCCCCCGGGACGTAGTGTGGAGCCAACCTGTGTTACTATTGTGGGTTCCTGTTCCTGTTCCTATGCACACATTGGGGTGCCTGCATGTCCATGCTAATCTATCAGATGGCAGTCTAAAGGACTGAACCAGGAAACTCATCTTGGGCTCTTACTCCCCGAAGTTGTACCACAGGCAGAAGCAGCTTTCAGACAGCTAAAGCAGTGTAAGAAACAAGTCAGGGGAGCATATGTAGCTAGAGTGGTTGAGTGACTACTTCCCATGTATGAGATCCTGGGTTCAATTCCTGGTACCTCCTAAAAAAATTAAGTCAAAGTGACCAGGGTCAAAGGATTATCTGTTTTAAGTAATAGAGCAACTGAGAGGAGGAGAAAGTCTATTTTTAAATTTTTTCTTTATTAGATAAGTTGTGGGTTTACAGGACAATCATACATAAAATACAGGATTGTCATTCACCATCACACCACCAACACCTTCACTGGAGTGGAACATTTTTTACAAATGATGACAGCATATTTTTATAATAGTACTATTAATTAAAGTCCATGGCTTAATTTAGGGTTCATTGTGTATTGTAGTTCCATGGATTTTCTCAAAAAAATTATATCATATATACAATCTAACATTTCCCCTTTTAATCACATTCAGATACGTATTTCTGTGCTGTTAATTACATTCACAATGTTGTGCTGCTATCACTACGATCCATTACAAAAACATTTCCATCATTCCAAAGAGGAACCCTTAATATTTTAAGCCTTAACTTTCCATTCCCCATCCCCATCCCATCCCCTGGTAACCTATACTCTAGATTCTGACTCTACTAATTTGGTATCCTAATTGTTTCGAATCAGTGAGCTCATAAAATATTTATCCTTTTTTGTCTGCCTTATTTCACTCAGCATGACATCTTCAGGGTTCATCCATGTTGTCACATGTATCAGGACTTCATTCCTTTTTACAGATGAATAATATTCCATTGTATGTATATATCACATTTATTTACCCATTCATCCATTGATGGACATTTGGATTGCTTCCATCTTTTGGCAACTGTGAATAATGCCACTATGAACATCAGTTTGTAAATATCTGTTTAAGTCCCTACTTTCAATTTTTGGGGGTATATACCCAGTAGTGGGATTGCTGAATAATATGGTAGTTCAATCCTTAGCTTTCTGAGGAACTGCCAAACTGTCTTCCATAGTGACTACTCGTGGCAATGAATGAGTGTTCCTATTTCTCCACATCCCCTTCAACACTTACAAATTTCTGTTGTTGTTTTTAATAGCAGCCACTCTAATGAGTGTGAAATAGTATCTCATTGTAGCTTTGATTTGCATTTTCCATGTGTATCTATCTTTTCATGTGCTTTCTGGCCATTTGTATATATTCTTTTTTTTTTTTCCCTCCCCCTTTCCTCCCCACCTCAGTTGTCTGCTTTCTGTGTCCATTCGCTGTGTGTTCTTCTGTGACTGCTTCTATCTTTATCAGTGGCACAGGGAATCTGTGTTTCTTTTTGTTGTCATCTTGTGTGAGCTCTCTGTGTGTGCAGTGCCATTTTTGGGTAGGCTGCACTTTCTTTTGTGCTGGGTGGCTCTCCTTATGGGGCGTACTCCTTGTACATGGGGCTCCCTTACGCTGGGGACACCCCTGCATGGCTCGGCCCTCCTTGCGAGGATCAGCACTGCGCATGGGCCAGCTCCACACAGGTCAAGGAGGCCCGGGGTTTGACCTGCGGACCTCCCATGTGGTATGCGGATGCTCTATCCATTTGACCAAGTCGCTTCCCTATATATATTCTTTGGAGAGATGTATATTCAAGACTTCTACCCATTTAACTGGGTTGTTTGTCTTTTTGTTGTTAAGTTGAAGGATTTTTTTATATATTCTGGGTATTAAACCTTTATCAGTTGTGTGGTTTCCAAATATTTTCTCCCGTTGTGTAGGTTGTCAGTTTAATTTCATGATAAAGTCATTTGAGAACCAAAGCTTTTTATTTTGATGAGGTAAAAAGTATTTTTTCTTTTGTTGCTTGTGCTTTTAGTATAATGTCTAAGAAATCACTGACTAACACAAGGTCCTGAAGATGCTTCCATACATTTTATTCTAGGAGTTCGATTGTTCCAGCACTTATATTTGGGTCTTTGTCCCAATTTGAGTTGTTTTTTGTATATGTTGTGTGGTAGGTGTCCTCCTTTTTTTTTTTTTGAGATCCAGTTTTGATACAAACTTAAGGAACAAGATAGTTCAGGAGCTAAATCCTAGAGTTAACACTTACAAATATTAAAATATATAGTGTACAAAACAAACAAAGGAATAGGAAATGATAGCCATCCAAAGGAACAAGATACAAATCCAGAAACCATCATGAAGGAGACCAGAATTTGGACGTACTAGACAAAGTGTTATAAAAGGAATGCTTTGGGTATAAATTCTAAGAAACCACCGCCTAACACTCGATCCTAAAGATGCTTCCCTACATTTTCTTCTACGAGTTTTATAGTCCTGGCTTTTATATTTAGATCTTTGATCCATTTCAAATTAATTTTTGTATATGGTGTGAGATAAGAGTCCTCTTTCATTCTTTTGCATATGAATAGCCAGTTCTCCCAGCACCATTTGTTGAAGAGACTCTTCTTTCCCAACTGAGTACTTGACAGCCTTGTCAAAAATCACTTGGCCTGGGGAGCAGATTAGTTCAGTGACTAAGCACCTGATTCCCGTGTATGAGGTCCTGGGTTCAACCCCCAGCCCTGCTACCTAAAAAAAAAAAAAAGTACTGCTAAGTATGGGAGCCTTGTATGATGATAAGCATGCTTGTTTTATAAGTTCACAACTTTCACTCTACACTTATTTATATATGTTCATGCATGAATGAGAAATTTCAATTGTAAGAAGTTAAAAAATCAACTGACATAGGTGTGAGAGTCTAGTTCTGAATTCTTAATTCTATTCAGGGTCTATATAGCTATCCTGTACCAGTACCAAGCTGTTTTGACCACTGTGGTTTTGTAATATGCTTTAAAGTCAGGAGGTGTGAGTCCTCCAACTTTATTCCTTCTCAAGATGTTTTTTACTATTTGGGGACACTTACCATTCCAAATAAATGTGATGATTGGCTTTTCCATTTCTGCAAAGTAGGTTGTTGGAATTTTAATCAAATTGCATTGAATCTGTAAGTCATTGTGGGTAAAAATGACATCTTAATGATATTTAGTCTTCTAATCATCCATGAACACAGAATAACCTTCCATTTATTTAGGTCTTCTCTGATTTCTTTTAGCAATAGTTTGTGTGTGTGTGTGTGTTTTAGGAGGTACCAGGGACTAACCCGGGACCTTGTATATGGGCAGCAAGTACCCAGACCCTGTGCTACACCTGCTCCTTTCAGCAATGTTTTTGTAGTTTTCTGTGTACAAGTCCTTTATATCATTGGTTAAATTTATTCCTAGATATTTGATTATTTCAGTTGGATTTTTTCCTTTATTTCTTCCTCAGTTTGTTCATTACTAGTATATAGAAACACCACTGGTTTTTGCATGTTGATCTTGTACCCTGCCACTGTGCTGAATTTATTAGCTCTAGTAGCTTTGTTATAGATTTCTCCATAAATAGGATCATGTCATCTACAAATAGTGAGCAATTTACTTCTTCCTTTCCAATTCAGATACCTTTTATTTATTTTTCTTGCCTAATTGTTCTGGTTAGAACTTCTGGTACATGTTGAATAACAGTGGTGACAGTGGGCATCCTTATCTTTTTACCAGATTTTGGAGGGAAAGCTTTCAGTCTTTCACCATTGAGTATGAAGTTAGCTCTGGGTTTTTCATATATGTCCTTTATTATGTTGAGGAAGTTTCCTTCTATTCCTACATTTCTAATTTTTTTTTTTTTATCAAGAAAGGATGTTGGAAAAAAAGGATGCTGAATTTTGTCAAATGCCTTTTCTGTGTCAATTGAGATGACCGTGTTTTTCCCTTTGTTTTGTTGATATGATGTATTATATTAATTGATTTTCTTATGTTGAAACAGTATTGCATACCTGGGATAAAACCCACTTGATCATGGTGTAAAATTCTTTTGATGTGCTGCTGGATTCAATTTGCAAGTACTTTGTTGAGGACTTGCATCTATATTATAAAAGAAATTGGTCTGTAATTTACTTTCCTTATAGTATCTTTATCGGGCTTTGGTATTAGAGTGATGGCCTCAATGAATGAGTTAGGTAGTATTTCCCCCTCTTCAATTTTCTGGAAGAGTTTGAGCAGGATTGGTACTCATTCTTCTTGGAATTATTGGTAGAATTCACCTGTGAAGCCATCTGGTCCTGGGCTTTTCTATTTTGGGAGGTCTTTGATAACTGATTCAGTCTCTTTTCTTGTAATTGGTCTGTTGAAGTCTTCTATTTCTTGTAGAGCCATTGTACGTTGTTCATATGTTTCTAGGAATTTGTCTACTTCATTTCATCCAATTTGTAGGCATACAGTTGTTTATAGTATCCTCTTATGGTCATTTTTATTTCTGGGGGTCAGTGGTAATATACCCCACTCTCATTTCTGATTTTACTTATATTTGTCTTCTCTTTTTTTCTCTGTCATTTTAGCTAAGGGTTTGTCAATTTTTTAAAAAGATTTATTTATTTATTTCTCTCCCCTTCTCCCCCCCACCCCAGTTGTCTGTTCTCTGTGTCTATTTGCTGCATGTTCTTTGTCCGCTTCTGTTGTTGTGAGCGGCACAAGAATCTGTGTTTCTCTTTGTTGCGTCATCTTGTTGTGTCAGCTCTCCGTGTGTGTGGCACCATTCCTGGGCAGGCTGAACTTTCTTTCGTGCTGGGCAGCTCTCCTTATGGGGCACACTCCTTGCGCATGGGGCTCCCCTGCATGGGGACACCCCTGCATAGCACGGCACTCCTTGTGCGCATCAGCACTGCGCGTGGGCCAGCTCCACATGAGTCAAGGAGGCCCAGGGTTTGAAACATAGACCTCCCATGTGGTAGACAGATGCCCTAACCGCTGGGCCAAGTCTGCTTCCTCTCAATTTTATTGATCTTTTCAAAGAATCAATTTTTGGTTTTGTTTCTCTTCAATTTTTTTTATTCTCTGTTTCATTGATTTCTGCTCTAATCTTTGTTATTTCTTTCCTTCTGCTGGCTTTTGGGTTAGTTTGCTCTTCTTTTCCTAGTTCCTACAGGTGCTCAGTTAGGTCTTTGATTTTGGCGTTCTTCTTTTTTTAATGTGGCATTTTAGGGCTATAAATTTCCCTCTCAATACTGCTTTTGCTGCATCCCATACATTTAATAGGTTGTATGCTTATTTTTACTCATCTCAAGATATTTCCTGATTTCCCTTGCAATTTCTTCTTTGAGCCACTGTTTGTTTATAAGAGTTATTTAGGGAAGTGGATGTGGCTCAAGCAATTGAACTCCCATCTACCATATGGGAGGTCCAGGGTTCGATTCCTGGGGCCTCTTGGTGAATGCAAGCTGGCCTATGTAGCATGCTGGCCTGAATGGAGAGCTAGCCCATGTGGAGTACTGGCCCACATGATGAGCTGGCCCGAGTGAAATGCTGGCCTGCACAGGAGTGCTGGCCCATGTGGCAAGATGGCCTGAGTAGAGCTGGTGCAGCAAGACGATGCAACAAAAAGACACACAGAGAAGAGACAATAAGAGATGAGGCAGACTAGGGAGCTGAGGTGGCAGAAGAGATTAAGCATTCTTTCCCACTCCGGAAGGTCCCAGGATCAGTTTCTGGTGCCACCCAAAAAGAAGACAAGCAGACACAGAAGAATGCACAGCAAATGGACATAGAGTGCAGACAACAAGGGGGGAGGGAAGAAATAAATAAATAAATAAATCTTTTTAAAAAAGAGTTATTTGACTTCTGTATATTTGTGGAATTTCCTGTTCTCTGCTTCTTATTGATTTCCAGCTTCATTGCATTATGGTCATGCTCTGCATGGTTCCAATCTTTCTGAATTTAATGAGACTTGTTTTGTGACCTAACATGTGGTCTATCCTGGAGGGCAGTCCATGTGCAATTGAGAAGAATGTAAATCCTACTACTTTGGAATACAGTGTTCTGTATATGTCTTTATTTTTTTAAGATTTATTTTTTTATCTTATTTCTCTCCCCTTCCCCCCACCCAGTTGTCTGTTCTCTGTGTCCATTCACTGTGTGTTCTTCTGTATCCACTTGAATTCTTGTCAGTGGCACCAGGAATCTGTCTCTTTTTGTTGCACCATCTTCCTGTGTCCGCTCTCTGTGTGTGCAGCACCACTCCTGGGCAGGCTGAACTTTTTTTCACGTGGGGCAGCTCTCCTTATGGGGCACACTCCTTGCACGTGGGGCTCCCCGATGCAGGGGACACCCCTTTGTGGCATGGCACTCCTTGTGCGCATTAGCACTGTGCGTGGGCCAGTTCACCACACGGGTAAGGAGGCCCTGGGTTTGAACCTGGACCTCCTATGTAGTAGGCAGATGCTCTATCTGTTGAGCCAAATCTGCTTCCCCGTATATGTCTTTTTAGTCTAGTTCATTTATCATATAATTCAAGTTCTATGTTTCCCTTTTCTTCCAGTTAGATGTTCTATCTATTGAAAAGAGCAGTATATTGAAGTCTCCAAATATTATTGTACAGATGTCTATTTCTCCCTTCAGTTTTTTTCTTCATTTTTTATTAGAGAAATTGTGAGTTTACAAAACAATTGTGCATAATGTGCAGAATTCCCGTACATCACCCCTCCACCAAAACCTTACATTGTTGTGGAACATTTGTTGCAGATTATGAAAGAACATGACCAAACTATTACCACTAACTATGGTCCATTGTGTACATTTGGTACATTTTTTCCATACACCCCCTACTATTACCACTATGTATTAGTATTGTATATTTGTTATAGTTGATGACAGAACACTCTCATATTTGTACTGCTAACCACAGTCCATCTTCCACCACATAGTTCACCATGTTATACAGCTCAGTGCCTTGTATATTCTATCCTAAGGGCACACAGAGCTTTTGAGAATCATCTCTTCTGGAGACTATATCTGATTAAGATATCGGTCTGCTCCTTTATGAGAGTCTACCTTGTCATGTTACTAAGGGCCCTGATTGGCTCATACTGTGCCAGAGTTACTCTCAAAACAAAAAGAATTCCATTAATATATCACTTACATCCACGAAGGAGATAATAACTTGGAAAATTTTAAGCCAGCTCCTCGTAGGCTACAATGTCTGGGTGAGTCATCATTTTAACAAAGAACAAAGGGTAAAATGAAAGCTAATCTTCTCTTCATTCAGGGAACCCTTCTGTGGTAGATTGAGTTATGTATCCAGAATAAAAACAACATTTTCTTAATCTTAATTCCATTCCTGTGACTGTGAACCCATCGTCAATAGGACCATTTGAAAATGTTATTTTTAATTAAGGTGTGGGCAACTGAATCAGGATAGGTCTTAATCCTATTGTTGGAGGCTGTATTAAAAAAAAGCCACAGGAAGAGGCTGGAAACCAGAGTTAATGGAACCCAGAAGAGAAAGCAGAGGACATTGCCATGTGATAGAAAAGCCATGTGATGGAAAAGCCAAGGAATGCAAGGATTGCCAGTCAACAAAAACACTATAGACCCCAGGGAAGCCTCTGAAACTATGAGTCAATAAATTCCTGTGGTTAAGCCAACCCATTGTGGGGGTATTTGTTGTAGCAGCCAGGAAACTTAAACACTCTCTCACCCCTGCTTCTTCAAGTTACTCTTTAGTAATTCCCCAAGGAAGAATATTTAAAATAGCCAGCATTTATTGATGGAGCATTTTAATCTTTACAATAAATAACTTATGTAACAGATCCTCATAATTTTCCTCCCAAATTCACCTTACCCTTCTTCCACAGTAATAGGATTCCCTATTTTTAACTGGGCATAAGGTCGCTTGGAATTTCCCAGCCTCCCTTGCAGCTAGGTAGGGTGATGTGACTAAGTTTTTGCCAATGAGATACAAGCAGAAGTGTTGTATGGCAGCTTCATTGCAACTTTCCTCAAAAAACAGATGGTACATGCCCTTTGTCTCTTCTTCATCCCTTCTTCCATCTCACTTTCTAGAACACAAATGTGATATTTGGTACTCTAAATGTTATCATGGATCATGAGGGTGAAGGTTACACCCAAAAAATGGAGAAGAGCAGTAAAGAGAGCCTTAGTCCCTAAGGACACTGTGGAATAGATGCCCCAGAGCAGCTCATAACTCTTCACCTTTCTGAGCTGCATAATACTCCCAGGAAACAGTCATTCAGCAGATCAACTCCTACCCAGGCATGGGCTTATTGTCTTTTCTGCCTCCCCTTTACCCATTCTGTCTTTGCAGTATCATCCTCTAGAATGCTAATTCCACACATTTCTTGGGTAGGTACTCTCAGGACACACATAATACCACCATACATGTCTATAGTATCTGTGTTATCTCATTTATTAGTCTTTGAGTATCTTATACTTTTCCTTCTACCCTTTCTACCCTTCCCCTCTCAAATATGTCCAGATTTTATATGACCAATCAAGGAGTTTTCCCAATTGACATTACCATGGATTCTTCATCTGCAGCTTTAAGAGCGAACTTCTGGGAAGCAGATGTGGCTCAAGCAATTGAGCTCCTACCTACCACATGGGAGGCCCCAGGTTCAGTTCCTGATACCTCCTAGAGAAGACAAGCAAGACAGCAAGCTGAAGCAATGAGCAGGCATGCCAAGCTGATGCAATAAGACACGAGGAAAATGAGAGAAACAGCAAAAAAAGAAGACCAGCATACAACAAAAGACACAGCAAATGCAAACAAAAAAGGAGTGGGGAGAAATAAATAAATAAAATGAACCCTTAAAAAAAATAGTGAATTTCTTGGGAGGCAGATGTGGCTTAACCAGTTAGGCACTTGCCTATCACATGGGAAGTTCTGGATTCAGGTTCCGATGCCTCCCAAAGAAGACAAGCTAGATGCCACACCCACCACAATGAGCTAGATGCCTAAATGAGCAACTGCCACAAGCTAGCAGATGCCACAGTCCATAGGGAGCAGATGTGGCTCAGGATAATGGACACTCACCCCACCATGTAGAAGGTCCCAGGTTCAGTTCCCAGTGCCTCCTGGAGAAGGCAAGTAAACAATAAGCAGAAAGATGAGAGAACCATCTGGGGGAGGGGATAATTTTTTTTAAGTAAATAAATCTTTAAAAAAAAGGAGTGAGTCTTTTCTTCCTCTTCTCCATTATGCTATCCCATCCCAGAGAGCCAGATGAGGGTAATATAGAAAGTTGGGTCACTTTCAAAAAGTCCATTTTGCCTTTAGATGTCCAACTGACTGAAAATAGATTGAGTGAGAACATGACAGTTCTTACCAGCCTCTCTGTCACAGTCTCTCTCTTTTTTTCCCCTGGAGGCCCCTTTTTTTCTAATCCTTTTATAGATAGAATTTTATTGATATAGCTGAAAATATAAAGATACAATGCAATATATGATAATCCCTTTTTTGTGATTGTACAGGATGTTACACTTGCTTTTTTTTTAAAGTAAACTTTATTTCAAATTAAAAAAAAAAAAGACAAAAGGCAGCTTAACAAGTTACGGAAGCATTACTCCAAAAAATTCTGTCCAGGCACTTCTATCTCATCTAATTGTAAAAATAAACTCATTTGTTCCTCCAGCATTCAGAAAGATACACAAATGAGCAAAGACTGTTAAATGACATAATCAAGGCCTTCTTTTTAATGAAGAATATAAAAAATAAAAAAAGTTTAATCATATTCATATCTCATAAAACTAAACCCTATATTCTTTTTTTACCTTTAGCATTGATAAAGTACCTTCTATGCTTTTGCTACAAAAATATTACAATATCACTGTTAACTATAGTCTATAAGTTACATTAGTTATATTTTTCTCACATATCACCATATTTTTAACACCTTGAAGTAGAAGAACATTCCTGTATTTATATTATTTAAGCACAGTCTTCATCTACCACCAAAATCACTGTTCCACAGTCACTATATTATCCTCCAGCTATCCTCCAACTAACATTAACCTCCCTAGACTACCTGTTTCAGTCACAATCACATCCATATAACAGCAGTTTGTTTCAGTCATTATAATGTGTTAGCATCAACTCCATCCATTATCATATAATTACATTTGATCTTATTAAACACTGCATACACCCAGCATCAGCTCGCCCTTCTCAACTCACATTTTGTCTCCCACCAACCTACACTCTAATAGACTAACTCTATAAATCTACTCATTGTATTTAATTCATATCAGTGAGACCATATCCTGGGGGCCCTTCTGTATGAAGCCCTCCTCAGCAGCTTGTGTTTCACCCGAGTCTCTGCACTTAGGTGCCTGAGTCTGTGTTGAGATCTAACTCACTGCTTCGAGTCTACAGTCTCAGTCTGTGATGGCAGGGAGCCAGGGCCATGCTGCCTCTGTGTGACTTGCAAGCTTTGCAGAAACGAATGAGGGGGCAGGGGAATGTGAACCAACTGGCATCCTGAAGTTTTTCTTTTTCTTTGACTCAGCATTTGTGGAGTCCTTCTCCTGTCTCTACCATCCTCCAGAGTTCTAAGAAAGTGGTATTTGTCCTTTTATTCGCTAAATCTCTGGGGAGGATTTTACAGGGGATGCCTTATGTTGCCATGTTGATGACGTCAATCTGGCCTGGCCAAGTGATTTTTGACAACAGTGCCAAGTCCACTAAATTGAGAAAGAATAGTCTCTTCAATGAATGGTACTAGGAAAACTGGATATCCTCATGCAAAAGAATGAAGGTGGGCCATTACCTCATACCATACATAAAAATTAACTCAGAATGGATCAAAGACTTAAATATAAGAATCAAAACTATAAAGCTCCTAGAAGAAAATACAGGGAAGCATCTTCAGGACCTTTTCTTAGGCAATGGTTTCTTAGACTTCATACCAAAAACACAAGCAACAAAAGAAAAAAATAGGTAAATAGTATTTCATCACAATTAGAACATTTTGTGCCTCAAAGGACACATCATGAAAGTCAAAATATAACCTACTCAGTGGGCGAAAATACTTGGAAGCCACATACCTGATAAGGGTTTACTATCCAGAATATATGAAGAAATCCTACAATGGTAAAACAACTTAAATAGGCATTTCTCCAAAGAAGAAGTGGTAAACAATCACAAAAAAAGAAGCTCAAAGTCACTAGCCATTAGGGAAACATAAATCTAAACCACAATGAGATACCACTTCACTCCCAGTAGAATGGCAATTAAACAAAAAAGAAAAAAGAAAAGAGGAGAATAACAAGTATTAGAGATGTGGAGAAACAGTAACACTCATTCGCTGCTGCTGGGAATGTAAAATGGTGCAGCCACTGTGGAAATCAGTTTGGTTGGTTCCTCAGAAAATTACTAATAGAATTACTATATAACCTGGTAATGCCACTTCCAATTATATACCCAAAAGAATTGAAAGTAGGGACTCAAACAGATATTTGCACACCAAATGGCACTATTCACAACTGCCAAAAGATAAAAGCAACCCAAGTGTCCACCAATGGATGAACGGGTGAACAAAATGTGGTATATACATACAAAGGAATATTATTAGGCTGTAAAAAGGAATGAAGTTCCCATACATGTGATAACCTTGAAGACATCATGTTGAGTAAAATAAGCCAGACAGAAAAGGAAAAATATTGTATGATCTCACTGATATGAAATAATTCAAATTAGCTAATTCACAGAGAACCTAGAACACAGGGGCTGGGATGGGGATAGGGAAAGGGAAATTAATGCTTAATTTGTACAGAATTCCCATTTGGGGTGATGGAAAAGATTTGGTAATGGATGGTGATAATAGTAGCACAATATTGTGAATGTAATTAACCCCAATGAACAATATATTAAAATGTGTTTAAAAGAAGAAATTTAAGGTTATATATATATCACTGGAATAAAATTTTCTGTAAAAATATATATGACAGTACAACACAAATGTGACTACTAACATAAACTGTAGACCAGAGTTAATAGTACAATTATAAGAATATTCTTTCATCAATTGTTTCAAAGATACCACAGTAATGCAAAATGCCAATAATGAGTGGAGAGAGTATATGGGAACTCTGTATTTTCTGCATGATTTTTCTGTGAACCTACAACTTCTCTAAGGAAAAAAAAATATTAAAAAAAGCTTCATATAAACTTCACACCCACTAATATGGCTATAATTTTTTAAGGGGAAAAATAACAAGTGTTGACAAGAATGTGGCAAGATTGGAACCCTCATACACTGCTGATGGGATTATAAATGGTGCAGCTGTTGTAGAAAAGTTTCACAGTTCCTCAAAAAGTTAAACAGAATTATCACATGTCCCAGCAATTCCACTCCTTGGAATATACCCAAGAGAAATTAAAGCATGCATTCACACAAAAACTTGTATGCAAATGTTCATAGCAACTTTATTCATAATAGCCAAAAAGTGGCAACAACCACTTTTGTCCATCAACCGTTGAATAGATTATAAACAAAATGTGGTATAGCCATACAGTGGAATATTATTTGACCATAGAAAGGAATGAAGTACTGATACATGTTATAACATGGATGAACCTTGAAAACATTATGCTAAGTGAAAGAATCCATGCACAAAAGGCCACATATTTAATTCATTTAAATGATTTCATTTAAATGAAATTTTCAGACAAAGCAAAATCCATAGAGACAGAAAGAAGATTAATGTTTGCGTCAGACTGAGAAGGAGAAGGAAAATGGAGAATTACTTTAACAGGTACAGGGTTTCTTTTTGGGGTGGTGTGTAGGGTGGCACCGTGTGGGAGCGCGGCGACAGCAAGGGTCGGCTCGTCTCCAGGCGCCGGTGCGAGTCGGACCCGGGTGGCGGGAACGGGCGTTAAGGCCCTCCGCTTGGGGTTCGGGCGTACTGCCCGCCCCTCTGCCCAGCTGCACCCGCTTCCCCGTCGGTGGCCTAACCCCGCCTCTCCCCCGAGGGCCACCGCCGCGCCATGACAGCCCCGCCTCGCTGCCCCCGAGAACCCTGGCTACCCCATCTTCTGCCCGCAACCAGTGAGGCACCCCTGCACGAACCTATCAGCCGTCTGCCGCCCCCGGCCACGCCCCCTGCCCCTCCCCCGTCTTCGCCCTATATTAACAGCTGTACTTCCTGAATAAATCAGACTTGCGCACAGATCCTGGTCTCCTCGGTAGTCTTCTTCCTACCGCGCGTCCTCCGCACCTTGCCGGCCCCGGAGCGCCTTCTCGGAAGGCCCCTCCGTGTGTTGCAGCCCTCCGCCCGAGCCCACACTGCGACTGTGGTGAAAATGTTCTGGAATTACATAGTGATGATATTTGCACAACTTTGTAAATATACTAAAAAGCTATGACTTGTATACTTTAAAATGGTGAATTTTATGGTATGTGAATTTTATCTCAAAAAATATTAAAAAAAACTTTCATGTGAGCACTTTTCCTCTCATCAGCCAGTATACTTTATTTTGAAAAAGCAGTCATGTACTCACAGCTCAGTTAGCATTTTGAAAGGAATAAGTGAGTTCAATTTTATGTTATATGATATTTATCTGATGTATTCAGATTAAAAACAAACAAAAAACAATTTAAATTAGGAAAAGAAGAAAACTTTCTTAACCTATTTAAAAGCATCAACTAAGTTCCTACGGTAAGCATAATAGTGTTACTTTGGACACATTACCATTGAAAGCAGGTACAAAACAAAATGCTCACTATTCTTACAATTTAAGATTTTACTGGATAAGTTAAAAAAAAAAAGATTTTACTGGAGGCCCCAAGCAAAACAATAAGACAAGAAATATAAATTAAAATTATAAAGATGGAAAGGAAGAAAATGAAAAGAGTGGCTCAAAATAAACCTGGAGAGATTTGCTGTTGCCAGATTATATAGATCATATAGTTAAGGATTTTGGACTTCATCCCCCGCACAGCAGAAAGACATTGCAGCACTTTAAGGAGAAAATGATTTTGTCAGCTTTGGGTTTTTTAAAGATCATTTTTTAGTAGTATGTTGAATAAGTTAGAAATGGGCAAGAATGGATTGAGAGAAATGAGGTAGTAGCAATGGAAATGCAAATAAATGAATGCATTTGAAGAATATTTGGGAAAGTATATCGGCAAGACTTGAAGATGGACTGAATAAGGGAGAGGGTGAAAAAAATAAAGGTATCAAGAATGACTGACTTTTGGGTTTTCATGTGAGAAAGGGTACCACTTATGGAGTTGGAGAACATCAGAGAAGTTGGAAGTTTGTGGGAGTGAGTTGAGATATGAGTTAGGTTTTAGACAAGTTGAAGTACCTGTGAAACAACCTCATTCAGATGCCCCTAAGCCTGCAGGCTCCACATTGCTCAAATCCTCCTAATTCAAAGACAACAAAAAGTTGGTCTCCTACAGGGAAACTTTTACTTAAGGGCACTGCAATGTTGTAGCCTCACTAACCAATGAGTGCTGTTACAAAGAATATTTCTGCAGCTTCTATAAAATTGTTGCTTAATCCATTGTCCATAATGTTATTCAAGTGGCTTGGAATAAGGACCTATATAATTTATTTTAGAATTTTGTACTACCAGGAAAAGTTGTGTATGCTTCTGTATCTTTGGGGGATAATTATCAAACCCATTATGGTTCCCTCTTTGCCTTAGATGCCAGGAAACCTGAGCATAATTTCAAGTTCAATATTAATAATTTATCAACCCAAATTTATGAAGAGTATTTCCTCCTATATTCTTCCATAATTTAATTTTCTTTTTAGATTTATTTTATTTCTCCCCATCCCCTCGTTGTTTGCACACACTGTGTCTGTTGTGTGCTGGTCCTCTTTTCAAGAGGCACTAGGATCCGAACCTGGGACTTCTGATGTGGAAGGGAGATGTCCAATCACCTGAGCCACCTATGCTCCCTGCTTTGTTGTGTCTCTCATTATGTTTTCTTCGTGTCTCTTGTTGCATCAGCTTGGCATGCCTGCCTGTCACGCCAGCTCACTGCCTTGCTTGACCTTCCTAGGAGGCACCGGGAACTAATCCTGGGACCTCCCTTGGAGTAGTTGGAAGCTAAGTGCCTTGAGCCATATCTGATTCCCTCCATAATTTAATTTTAAATTATCTATATCTAGTTTAATGGCTTTTCCTATGTGTCAGATGCTTCAAATTCCTCTTTGAAATAGCACTTCTTTAAAAATTAGGCACTTATTAGGTACAAAGCACTTTGCATTAATTATCTAAAAACCATAAAACAATCCTTCAGTGTGGATCTTTTTATCTCCATTTTATAGGCAACTTTGTATAATGGGAAGGGCACGAACTCTGGAGTCAAACTGCCTGGAATCAAACCCCACCTGTGCCTGCACATACTCAGGCAAGTAATTTAACCCCTTTCTGCCTCATTTTCTTCATCTATAAAATACGAATAATAACAATACCTTAAAAGGGTTGTTATGAGGATTAAACATTTGTGAACTTTATAGTGCCTGGGCTATTGTAAGCACTTAGTAAAAGTGAGCTATTATTATTTACATGTAAAGAAGCTGAGATAAAACTAACAGATTATCACAGCCCATTACCACAAAACAAGTAGTTAGGGACTCAACTTCAGGGCCATTTGCTTCTTTCCACTGCACTCTACTGCCTTCCTTAGGAAATGAAACTTTCTAGAGCTTCCAGAGCCCCTTGCCTTGTTGTGCAATAGACTTGCTGTCTGGCACCCACATGCTCACCATCACTGCACCTGGGCCTGCCATCCCTGTCCTGCTCTCTGGAGACCCTTCGAAGCCTGGACCTCTCACTTGGGCTTAGAGATGCAAAGTTTGGGCTACCTCTGCTAAGACAGCGTCCAAGCTCTCACCTCCACCCCCACCTTTCCCCCATTGGTCCTGCATTTTCTAGAAATGTCCCCTTTGCTCTGTCCGCCCACCTTTCTCCTTCCCTCAGATTTACTCCCATTTCACCTGTCCCAAGTAAACCCTAAGCCCTCCTTTTTTTAAAATAAAATCTTATTGTAAAATACAACCACAAACATGTACCTCAATGAATTATTCCAAAACACTGCTCAATTCAAGAAATTGCACATTACCCATACCCAAGAAGCCCCTTTTGGCCATTTACCAACCACAATTCTCTCTCTTCCCCTAAAGACTTCCATGGTATTATTCACTTCCTTCTTTTTTTTTTTTTTTTAAGATTTTTTTTCAGCCCCGCCCCACACCATGCCAGTTGTCTGTTCTCTGTGTCTATTTGCTGTGTCTTCTTCATTGTCCACTTCTGTTGTTGTCAACAGCATGGGAATCTGTGTCTCTCTTTGTGCCATCTCTCTGGGTGTGCGGCGCCATTCCTGGGCAGGCTGCACTTTCTTTCGCGCTGGGCGGCTCTTCTTATGAGGTGCACTCCGTGCGCATGGGGCTTCCCTACGCGGGGGACACCCCTGCATGGCAAGGCACTCCTTGTGCCCATCAGCACTGCACATGGGCCAAGGAGGCCCGGGATTTGAACCGCAGACCTCCCATGTGGTAGACAGACGCCCTAACCACTGGGCCAAGTCCGCTTCCCTCACTTCCTTCTTTATAGCTTCACTATCTAAATATTTATCTCTAAATACTATACTTTAGTTCTGCCTGTTGTGTACATGTAATCACTGTGTGTATGCATAACTTTTTTTTAGCTGCTGGAGCCAGGTTTTGAAACTGGGACCTCATATGTGGGAAACTGGCCTCAACCACTGAGCCACATTGGCTTCTCTGAGTTGGTTTTTTTGTTTGTTTTGCCTGTTGTTGTTGTTTTTGTTTTTTTGTTTTGTTTTGTTTCAGGAGACATCAGGAACTGAACCCCAGACCTCCCATGTTGGAGGCGGTCCACTCCTGTATGACTAATTTTTGTATAACTTCTTTCTGCTCAGTAATTTTTGTGAACATCATGTTGTTGAATGTATTTGTAGTTTGTTCATTCTCATGACTATATAATGTTATGCAGTATGAATATAGCACAATTTATCCACTTGAGTTGTTTTCAGTTTTATGATTTTAATGCATGTTACTTATGAATATTCTGATAATTGTCTCCTGTTGGATAGGTACATGAATTTTCCAGGCAGGGAGAAATTCTGTGTCACTGGCTATGTATATGTTCATCTTTAAAAGAGAATGCTAAATTGTTTTCCTCCTTGGACTGAGAAGCCACAGCTTCTGAGTTCCTAGGCCCAGGAAAGACACAGGTATGACATCTCCATGGGCAGTGGGGACCTGTGTTTGCCCACCCCCTCGGAGGAACCCCAGGGCCCTGTCAGGACCTAGGGAGAGTTGGGGGCTCAGGGTTCCTCTACAAGCCACATTGCCTGCTGCTGGCTTTCAGGTACCAGGTGGCCTCCTAAAGATAACCAATACAAACTACAGACCAGAGGGAACTCCCCAGATGTTTCCTAATGCTTAAACCCAGAGACCTTTCATACCAGTTTGGGCAAAAAAGGATGAGGAGGACATGGGACTCAAGGTCTTTCAGATTTGATGAAAATAGGCAATGTGACTTTTCTACTACACTTTAGTTTATGAAATCAGATTCACTACCTACTAACAAATACAAAGGCTAGGCTTGGTCTCTCAATTCCAGTTTGACCCTTTCACTGACTCATTCTTCTGCTCCTTTATATATTTTATTATCTGCCTCCATCTAGACCAGAATGTGAGCTCCATGAAGGCAGTGATTTTTTCTAGTTTGTTTATGACTATATCCCCAGTACCTGAAGTAATGCCTAGTATATATTAGGCACCCCATAAATATTTGTTGAATAACTGAACACTCATCCTCTTTTCTTCAGCACTGCTTCTCCTAGTCCCCACATCAAAAACTTTTGCCCCTGTCCTCAGCCCTGTAAGGAGAGGAAGGGGCCATGGGTATCTCTGCATCATTTTACACACATGCTTCATTATGGGTCTCCAAATTGGGATTCCTTCCCTCTCCAAGTAGGGCACGGAAAGCAGTGAAGGATCCAGGCCCTGGCCTGTTCTCCACTCTCCAGAACCACGGAGCCCCAAAGGAGCACCAGCATTTTATTCATCTCTGTAGCCAAAGGTTCAGAGCACGTGCTTCAAGTTTGTTGAATGGAACTGGAGTAAAGCTGAGCTTCAACTAGTTGCCGTCAGAAACCTATACAGTAGTCAAGAGCCCCACCTATTGGCCTCTTCAAAAACTGGAGGCAGCTCAAGCAGACTGCAGGTAACAGAGGACCTGAATTTTTGCTTTCCTGGCGGCAGTATTAGGGCTAGCAGCATTACATTGGGCTATGAATTGCCTAATATAGTCATGTGCAAAAAATAAAGTACTAACTCTTGGCTTGGGTACAAAAGGCCATTGCTATTAAACCCTGACTTTGCTTCTTGCCCTCACTCCAATGCACCCACCTCACATAAGCCATTCAGAAATGCTTGCACTTTTCCATACCTTTGCTCTAGTGGTTTCCTATTCCTAGAGGTCCTCTTCTCCCACTGAGAAACACTTCCTCCTCCTCGCATGGTATGTGACTGGACACCAGGAAAACTGCTTCTCTTGAGAATCCTAGGTCAAGCTTAGGCCCTTGAAATGACTTATCCCCTTGAAATGACTCTTCTGGTTCTCAGTATATAACAGCACTCAAGTGGACAGAAACAGTTCCCATGCCCAATTTTTGCCATCAGACATTGAGCTCTCAGGAAGTTCTAACTGGAACACAGTAGGCACTCAAAAAATGGTGAATACGGGTAACTTGGTTTTTAGACAGAGACTTGGGTTCTTGTCCCAATGTGCCACTAAATTGCTGTTTTATCAACCCTGGGAAAATCATTTGATACTCTGGGCTGTTACCTCATCTAGTTCAGTGGTTCTCAAGCGGGGGCAGATTTGTCTTTCTGGTGACATTTTTCATTGTCACAACTGGGGTGTGCTACTGACATCTAGTGGGTAGAGGCCAGAGCTGCTGCTGCACATCCTACAACGCATATGACAGCCCTCCACAACAAAAAAATGGATCCAGCTCAAGATGACAATGATGTTGAGAATGAGAATCTAGTTTATGTTCACCTAGTAGAGCTGCAATGAGATATAACCTGTGCTGGAAAATCTCCTGCCTTGTGTCTACCTGAGGCACATTGTAGAGGGGGATGAGCCATCATGTGTGAGATTCACTGAATTTGTGCATTTCAGCAACAGGGCCAGAATCTGTCAGCAATAGGTAGGAATTCCAGATCCCTCACTGAACTTAAGTTTCTAATAGGAAACTTAAGTTTCTGCATTTCCATTTTTAGCATCAGGAATGGAGATATTAAACAAGAACAAAAACACCATTGCAGGAATATAACCATTAATGCTAAGATGTACTTCAAGCCTTTGCTGAAATAAGTCTGTTGCACATCCCAAGGAAATCAAGAATTTTCATTTCCGGGAAACAGACTTTGGCCCAGTGGTTAGGGCGTCCGTCTACCATACCGGAGGTCCGCGGTTCAAACCCCAGGCCTCCTTGACCCGTGTGGAGCTGGCCATGCGCAGCGCTGATGCGCGCAAGGAGTGCCCTGCTACACAGGGGTGTCCCCCACGTGGGGAAGCCCCACGCGCAAGGAGTGCGCCCGTGAGGAAAGCCGCCCAGCGTGAAAAGAAAGAGCAGCCTGCCCAGGAATGGCGCCGCCCACACTTCCCGTGCCGCTGACGACAACAGAAGCGGACAAAGAAACAAGACGCAGCAAATAGACACCAAGAACAGACAACGGGGCGGGGGGCGGGGAATTAAATAAATAAATAAAATCTTTAAAAAAAAAAAAAAGGAATTTTCATTTCCAAAATCATCTTTTATTGAGTTAAGTGGCAGTTATGGAATGCCTACAATATGCCAGGGACTGTGCTAAGCGCCTAAGATAAATTCTCAATCTTTACAACCCTCTGAGGTAGGTTCTGTTACTGTTTTACAGGTGAGGAAGTAGACTCGTGAGGTTAAGTAATCTAATGAATGTTAGACAATCTGCTAAACTACCTCATTTGTGTAAAATATTAGCTGTCTATATGCATATCTGTAGCAAGTTCAGCTTTGAAGGCCTAAGGGGAAAGGTCTATTAAGTTAAAATAGGGAGAGAGGGAGGGAGCGCGAGAGCGGGCGCCACTGGCAGTTGGTTAGTGCCTGTCCTCAGGGCCAGTGAGGGGACTTTACGGTCTACTGTGAGCCAGGTCACTAGGAGCAGGGACCCCCACCCTGTAGTCCCAGGAGTGCGAGTGCAAGCTGGACACAGAGCCCACCACGGTCCTGCCAGCTGATTAAAAAGCATCTGCACAGCTCTCTGCGAAAGACCCATGTGGACCCCAGGACTGGCTGAGTAGTGATGCAGTCCTGCCAGAGCGGGCTGTTGCGTGAACTTACAAAGCAGGAGGTGTCTGGACATCGATCTGAAGAGACGGCGACAAAATTAGTGCTTCCTCAAGGTAAAACTGCAGGTTTCTAACACTGAACTTGGAAGTTGTGGGAAGGTAAATCCCTTTCACATAGGGCGAGGGCTGTAGCTTTCCCTGAGAACTACCCGCTGCGCAGCAGAGTTCCCAAGACCTGTGTTCCCTAAACGTGTGAACCCCAAGTCCATGATCCCTGAACCCCCGCAACCCACATCTCACAGACCCATGTACTCCAAGTCCACGTTCTCCCAGGTCTCTGTTTCCCAAACCCAGTACTCCCAGAACCCGGCATTGCCCTAGTCTGCCGGGCTAATTCTGGGAGTGGGACGGTTTAGGTGAGAGGTGCAGAGGGGCTGACTTAGGGAGAGCCCAGGAAGAGAGGAGAGGCAAATCTGCTGAGAGAGCCTGATTTACCTAAACTCTCTGGGATAGGAAACTTGGTCTGGGAGATGGCAGAGTCAGAAAATAAACTAGCCCCTCTGTAGCACACCTAAGGGAGAGGGACAGTAGGACGTCCTTTAGTAGGAAGCTAAATATGTTTCCAAAAGCATATTTAGGGCTTCTGGCAAGGGGTGGATGCTCTCTCTCAAGAAATTAAGAGACATTATTTTCTGAGGTGAGCTGGTTCACCAGGGACCCATTTCAATTTCCTACAGGAGCCCTCATGCAGCCTCCCTGCTGCCCTGGGAGAGGGGGAAGTGAGGAAGGGAGAAAGAGGGAAGGTCAGACTCCTAAGCAGTTTATTCAGTTACAAAGAGGATTCCTTCCTTGAGGCCTTGTCTGGTCTTTTATGTGGGTTTGTTTTCTTGTTTTTCTTTCCTCTTTATCCCTCCATGGCCCTTTTTTTTCCCCCTTTCTTTTTCTTGCTTGCTTTTTTTCCTTTTCTTTTCCTTTCTCTTTTTTTTTTTCTTCTTTTTTCTTTTTCTTTTTATATTAGGCACTGCAGGCAACATTTCTTATTTGCTGTGCTTCCTCATCCTCAATTTCCTCCTTTCTGTGTGTACCGATTTTGGCTACCAACTCTATCCCCTTTCCTTTATACATTTCTATCCTCCATCATTTATTGTTTCTCTTACATTCCACCTCTCTTTGTTTACCCCCAATATTTCTGACTTTCCATCTCTAATACCTCTATTCTGTTTTCTGTCTTTTATTCACTCTTTATATTATTGTCCTTTCTTTTCTCTTTCCCTCTCTACAGACCACACTGTCTTTTAATTCATACTATAACCTCCCCATATTCAGTATACTATCTCATATAGGTACTCCACTTTTTTACTGTTATAACCCTACAGAGCTTACATGAGTTCAAAATCCATTCTCCTAGATTTCACATGGTTCTTCTGCTAACATTCACTATCAATATTACTATTATCTTTTTCTTTTCTTATCCCTTTTGCTTTCTCTGGCCCTAATATTTTCCTTCAAGAGAACTTAGCCAAGAACAAGGAAATAGAATAAGAAGAACAAAGTGACAAAGGGAAGACTTAACACACACAAAAAAACAACTAATTAAACCCCGACACAAAAAAAACTAATCAACTGAAAAAACCCATCAAGATAAAATGATAACCAGACAACAACAAAAAACTGCAAACCATAGTGATAATCAGGGAAACAAGACCCAATCCAATGAACAAACTAAAAAATTGGAAGAGGAGTAGAACACCGAACAACTAATTAAAGCCCTCAAAATGAAATGAAGGAAGAGATTAAAGATATTAAGAAAACACGTGGGGAGCATACAGAAGAAATTGTAATTGTGCACAAAAAGATAACGGATATGATGGGGATGAACAGCACAATCCAAGAAATCAAAAATAAACTCTCAGCAAATAACAGCAGATTTGAAAAGGCAGAGGAAAGAATTAGTGATGTGGAAGACAGTACAGCTGAACTCAGACAGTAGAATTGATTGATAAAAAGATAGAAAGAATCCAGCAGGGACTTAGGGACCTGAATGACAATGCAAAACACACAAACATACACATCGTAGGCATGCCAGAAGGAGAAGAGAAGGGAAAGGGGACAGAAGGGGTGTTGGAAGAAATAATGGCTGAAAACTCCCCATACCTACTGAGGGAGATGCATGTACATGTCCAAGAAGCACAATGCACCCCAAACAGCATAAATCCCAACAGGCCTACCCCAAGACATATACTTGTGAAATTATCCAATGCACAAGACAAAGAGAAAACACTAAAAGCAGCAGGAGAAAAGAGAACCATCACTTACAAAGGAGGCGCCATAAGATTAAATGCTGATTTCTCATCTGAAACCATGGAGGCAATAAGGCAGTGGTATGACATTGTCAAGGTACTAAAAGAAAAGAATTTCCAACCAAGAATACTCTATCCAGAAAAGCTAGCATTCAAAAGTGATGGAGATGATTAGTAATTGAAGAAAATGTGGCATTGGTGTGGAGAAAGTGGCCGTGGTGGCTGCTGGGTGTGGGGAATGGGAGGAAGAGATGAGATGTGGAGGCATTTTTGGGACTTGGAGTTGTCCTGGGTGGTGCTGCAGGGACAATTACCGGACATTGTAGGTCCTCCCATGGTCCACTGGATGGAACGTGGGAGAGTGTGGGCTATGATGTGGACCATTGACCATGAGGTGCAGCAATGCTCAGAGATGTATTCACCAAATGCAATGAATGTGTCATGATGATAGAGGAGAATGTTGCTATGGGGGGAGTAGTGGGGTGAGGGGTGTGGGGGGTATATGGGGACCTCATATTTTTAGAATGTAATATTTTAAAAATGAATTAAAAACAAACAAACAAAAAAGTGATGGAGAGTTCAAAATATTCACAGATAAACAGAAACAAAGAGAGAATGCCAACAAGAAACCTGCCCTCCAAGAAACAGAGTTGGAGGAGAGTGTAAGAACAACAAAAAGATTAAAAAAACCAAACGACATATAACAAACACAAATCCAAAGAAAACATGACTGATACAAGTAATTCCTTGAAAGTAATAACACTGAATGTCAATGGATTAAACTCACCTGTTAAGAGACACAGATTGGAAGACTGGATAAGGAAATATGACCCATCTATATGCTGTCTACAAGAAACACATCTTAGACCCAGGGATTCAAGGAGATTGAAAGTGATGACTGAAAAACAATCTTACGGGCAAATAAAAACCAAAAAAGGGCAGGTGTAACTATATTAATATTGGACAAAATAAACTTTAAATGCAAAACTATTGTGAGAGACAAAGATGGACACTACATATTAGTGAAAGGGATAATCTTTCAAGAAGAAAGAACAATCATAAATATTTATGCCCTAACAAGGGCACCTCCAAATATGTGAGGCAAACACTGGAGAAACTAAGTGAAGGAATAGATGCCTTTACAATTACAGTGGGGGACTTTAACATACCACTATCACCATTGGACAGAACATCTCAAAAGAGAATCCATAAAGAAACAAAGACTTTGAAAAATATGTTAGAGGATCTGGACATCATAGACATACACAGAACATTACACCCAAATACAGCAGGATATACATTCTTCTCAAGTGCACATGGATCATTCTCCAAGAGGGACCACATGCTAGGACACAAAGAAAGTCTCAATTAATTCAGAAAGATTGAAATAATACAGAACAATTTCTTTGACCACTGTGGAATGAAGCTGGAAATCCGCAAGGGCCAGAGACCCAGATTTGGCACCAAGATATGGAAGTTAAACAACACACTCTTAGAAAAACAGTGGATCAAGGAAGAAATCTCAACAGAAATCAATAACTACCTTGAAACTAATGAAAATGATAACACAACATATCCAAACCTATGGGATGCAGCAAAAGCTGTACTGCAAGGGAAATTCATGGCCATAAATTCATAATCAAAAAAGAAGGAAGAGCTAAAATTGAAGAACTGCACAATTGGAGAAATTAGTAAAAAATCAACTAACTAACCCCAAAGAAAGAAGAAAGAAAGAAATAACAAAGATCAGAGCAGAACTAAATGAAATAGAAAATAGGAAAGCACTCGAAAAAATAAACAAAACAGAGCTGTTTCTTTGAGAAGATCAATAAAATTGACAAACCCTTAGCTAGACTAACAAAGAAAAAAAGAAAGAAGATGCAAATACACAAAATAAGAAACGAGAAGGGTGATATCACCACTGACTCCACTGAAATAAAGACTATCATAAGAGGATACTTTGAAAAACTATAGTCCGACAAGAAAGATAATAGAGGAAATGGACAAATTCCTAGAAACACATAAGCAGCCTACATTGATGAAAGAAGAAATCGATGATCTCAACAAAACAATCACAAGTAAAGAGAGAGAATTAGTCAAAAAACCTCCAAGCTAAGAAGAGCTCTGGGCCAGATTGTTTCACAGATGAATTTTACCAGACATTCTGGAAAGAATTAACATCAATCTTGCTTAAACTTTTCCAAAAAATCATTGCCTAACTCATTTTATGATGCCAACATTACCCTAATACCAAAGCCAAACAAAGACATCACAAGAAAGGAAAATTACAGACCAATCTCTCTAGTGAACATAGATGTGAAAATCCTCAACAAAATACTTGCTAATCTGCATTCAACAACACATTAAATGAATTATACACCATGACCAAGTGGGTTTCATTCCTGGTATGCAAGGATGGTTCAACATAAGAATATCAATTAATGTAACACAACATAAAGACATTGAAGGAAAAAAACCACATGATCATATCTATAGATGCAGAAAAAGCATTCGATAAAATATAGCACCCTTTCTTGATAAAAACACTGTGAAAGATAGGAATAGAAGGAAACTTTCTGAACATGATAAAGGGATATATGAAAAACCCACAGCTAATATCATTTACAATGGTGAAATCCTAAAATCTTTCCCTCTAAGATCAGGAACAAGACAAGGATGCCCACTATCACTCCTTCTATTTAACATTGTGTTAGAAGTACTTATTCGAGCACTGAGATAGAAGCAGATATAAAAGGCATCCAGATTGGAAAGGAAGAAGTAAAAATTTCACTATTTGTAGATGACATGATCCTATACATAGAAAGCCCTGAGAAATCTACAACAAAGCTTCTGGAACCTAAAAATGAGTTCAGTAAAGTTGCGGGTTATAAGATCAATGCATAAAAATCAGAAGCATTTCTATATACTGATAATAAGCAATCTGAGGAGGAAATCAAGAAACAAATATCATTTACAATAGTAAATTAAAAAATCAAATACCTGGGAATAAATTTAACTAAAGATATAAAAGACTTATACACAGAAAACTACACAACACTGTTCAAGGAAATTAAAGAAGACCTAAATAAATGGAAGAATATTCTCTGTTCATGGATAGGAAGATTAAATATTATTAAGATGTCTATGCTACCAAAACTGATCTACAGATTCAATACAATTCCAATAAAAATAAACACAGCATTTTTTAATGAATGAGAAACACTAACTATGAAAATTGTTTGGAAAGGAAATAGGCCCCGAATAGCCAAAGACATATTGAAAAAGAAAAAGAAAATTGGAGGAATCATACTACCTGACTTCAAAACATATTGCAAACCTACAGTAGTGAAAATGGCAGGGTATTGGCATAAGAATATACACACTGACCAATGGACCCGAATTGAGAGTGCTGATATAGATCCTCATATAAACAGTCATCTGATATTCGACAAGGCCACCAAGCCCACTCAACTGGGAGAGAATGGCCTCTGCAACAAATGGTGCCTAGAGAACTGGATATCCATATGCAAAAGATGGAAAGAGGATTACCATCTCACACCTTATACAAAAATCAACTCAACTCAAGATGGATCAAAGACCTAAATATAAGAGCCAAGACCATAAAGACCTTGGAAAATAATGTAGGGAAGCATCTATAGGATCTTGTAATAGGAAATGGCTTCATGAACTTCACACCCAAAGCACAAGCAGCAAAAGAATAAATAGATAAATGGAACTTCCTCAAAATTAAAGCCTTTTGCACCTCAAAGAAATTTGTCAAGAAAGTGAAAAGAGAGCCTGCCCAATGGGAGAAAATATTTGGTAACCATATATCTGATAGGAGACTTATATCCTGCATATACAAAGAACTCCTATATCTCAAAAATAAAAAGGCAAACAACCCATTTTAAAAATGGGCAAAACACCTGAACAGATGCTTCTCCAAAGAAGAAATACAAATGGCTAAACAGCACATGAAAAAATGCTCCAAATCACTAGCGATTAGGGAAATGCAAATCAAAACCACAATGAGATACCATCTTACTCCCCTAAGACTGGCAGCTATCAAAAAAACAGAAGACTACAAGTGCTGGAGAGGATGTGGAGGAATGAGAACACTCATCCACTGCTGGTGGGAATGCAGAAGGATCCACTCATTCTGGATGACAGTTTGCAGTTTCTCAAAAAGTTAGCTATAGATTTGCCATATGACCCAGCAATTCCACTGCTGAGTATATACCCAGAAGAACTGAAAATAAGGACACAAATCGATATATGCCCACCAATGTTCATAGCAGCACTATTCACTATTGCCAAAAGTTGGAATCAACCCAAATGTCCATCAACAGATGAATGGATAAAGAAAATGTGGTATATACATACAATGGAATACTACTCAGCTATAAGAAGGAATACAGTACAAACACATGGGATAACATGGATGAATCTTGAGGACCTTATGTTGAGTGAAGCAAGCCAGGCATTGAAGGACAAATACTATATGACCTCTCTGATATGAAACAAACAAACCAAGCTGTCTCAGAGAACTAGAGACTGGAAGATAGGCTTAAAGGAATTTGGGGGGGGGGGGGAGAGGAAGGTTGCAAGCTGATGCCTACATGGGTGAAGTCCATGATAAGCTGGAGGTAAGTATTTGTACAGGAAGGATAAGATGGTGACATAGGAATACCTTTGGGTGGAGCTTTGCAGGCTTGAGGGGGGCTAGGGTTGGGAGGATTGGTCAGATGGCCCAAGGAATTGCGGAGAGGGCTGGGGGAATGGTTGAATACTGGAGACTGTCAGGTGTATGGTTGAAACTATAAGGTTGAGAAAACTCTTTAGAAAATATAATAAGGAAAGATTACATGTTTAAGGTGCTTAAGGGGTGGGGGACATCGGGCACAGGGGCAGGCTGCTAGGGAGTGTGTGAGTGTTCATTTTGTCATAGTGTGTTAAATCATTGGGTAGAGACCGTACAATGAGTGTGAAGGTGTACCCACATCCTGGGGAGACCTTATGTTCTCAAACAGAGAGAACTGTGTTGCTCAAGAGAATCAGTGGCTCCCAATGGGTTATGACAGTCTAATATGTCAAGTCCTCAGCATTGGGAAGCGGACTTGGCCCAGTGGTTAGGGCGTCCATCTACCACATGGGAGGTCTGCAGTTCAAACCCCAGGCCTCCTTGACCCGTGTGGAGCTGGCCCACGCACAGTGCTGATGTGCACAAGGAGTGCCGTGCCACGCAGGGGTGTCCCCGCATAGGGGAGGCCCCACACGCAAGGAGTGCGCCCCATAAGGAGAGCCGCCCAGCGTGAAAGAAAGTTCAGCCTGCTCAGGAATGGCGCCGCACACATGGAGAGCTGACGGAGCAAGATGACGCAACAAAAAGAAACACAGATTCCTGTGCTGCTGACAACAACAGAAGCGGACAAAGAAGAACACGTAGCAAATAGACACAGAGAACAGACAACTGGGGTGGGGGGGAGGGGAAGGGGAGAAAAATAAATAAACAAATAAATAAATAAATCTTAAAAAAAAAAGTCCTCAGCATTGTTGCAAGTATCTGTAAATCTGGTCCCTCAAGTAGTGAAGATTGTCACTGTGGGCCCTGAGGGGTGGGGGAGAGAGGTATAGAATAGATGGAAACAGGGTAACTAGGGGGCAATGGAAGTGCTCCACAAGATCATGTAACAATGGATATAGGACATGTTAATATACACCAAAAATGTGTACAAGTCTATAAGCTAAAATGTAAACCATAATGTAAAACATTAGGAAACTAAAAATTTAGAAATTTGTAGTCTAAAATATAAACCATAATGTACACCAAAATGGAACCATGTTTGAAAGTTACGTTTCAAAATTTGTACATCAGCTACAGCAAATGTAACATGAACATGTAAAAAGATCATTGCTGGGGAAGGGGGAAAGGGCTTGATACTGGATATATGGGAGTCCCCTATATTGTATATGTGAATTACTGTGATCTAAAACTTTTTGAAGACAAAATTAAAAATTAGAAAAAAAATTTTTTAAAAGAATGAATGTAGACACCGAGGAAGAAATGAAAGAAAGTGCCTTGCCACTGTACATACAGGGCAACACTTATTACAATGATGAAAGGCAAAATGTTAAAAACAAAGCTTTATAATATTTTTCATGATTCAGCTATGGCAGGGGAGGAACACTGATGTGACATGTTATTGATGGGGGGCACATGGTTGGGAGGGAGTTCTCCAGGGCATGTATATAGGGGACATAAAAATGTTCTGATATATGCCAGGTATTTTCATAGTAGTTAGTTAGACACAACAACTGAGGGAGTGCTGAGTTCCTACTCAGGGGAGCTCTGTCACATTCCCCAATGGAACAGCAATAATCCCCCAAGTGCAACGGCAAAAACCAAAAAGGAAGGATGGTCCAACAATGAGCCCTTGATACTGATGACTATGCTTATGAGGCTGTGTGCCTGAAATATGAACTAGGCCTAGAACTGCAGGATGCCTAAGAGTTACCTCCTGAGAGCCTCCATGTTGCTCAAATGTGGCCACTCTCTAAGCCCAACTCAGCAATACCTTCCCCCTAGGGACTCCTAGGGAAGAGCCTCCCTGGTGCTGAGGGATTACTACCAATCACTAACTGGTGATGCAGCTAGGAGACCTTGAATAAAAGGGTCAACTCAGACCAGCAGAACATCTCAGCCTACATGTACGATCATGTATTAAAAACAGCTTTTTGACCTTGAAAAAAAGGGTGAAATGGCAAAGACAAATGAGTTTATATGGCTAGAAGTGTTCAAAAAAGAGTCAGGAGGTCATCAGAGGGTCACGCTTATGCACGCCCCAGCAGGACCCCAGAAACAGCTAAAGTAGATACAACCCTAGGTACTGGTTCCCCTGAAGGCTACAGAGACCCACAGGTATATGGTCATGGCAGATGGATTGAGTTCTGTGCCATGTCATTGGGCCCTACTTTGGAAATTGTGCTCCTGAGAGTGATGGAGCTGGACTCAGATGTGTCCTTTCTACACATGCCTCTTCTGTCACCTTTACTGAACCTGTGGTTGGTGCTAGGGATGGTGTATACTCAGGGGACTTGAATTTCTGGGCTGCCCACGTACCAGCTGGACCCTGAGCCTCAGCAGAGTTGCAACTCCTACTCTCTGGTTCATTGAACTTACCCAGGTCAGCCAAAGGGGAGGTGAAGATGGTCAACCACCACACCAGGGAACTAAGAGTGCCTACAACTGCAAGCAGGAGAACTGCATCCATCAGTCATGTGGAATCTAAGCCCCCTTTTGATAGAGAGGTGGAGTGGACATCACCATCCCAGGGTCCACAGAATGGAGGAATAAAATATGGACTAGAGTGGACTTACTTTCTACTATAAAACTATTGTGACTAGTAATAGAAGAAATTGTATCATTAACGTGGAGAAAGTGGCCACAGTAGTTACTGAGGGCAGGGAGAGGGAAGAAGAAATGTGATGAGGGGGCTTTTTTGGGATTTTGAGTTGTTCTAAATGATATTGCAGGGTCATATGCTGGAACATTATATATCCTGCCATAACCCACTGAACATACTGGGGGAGAGTGTGAACTACAAGGTAAACTATTATCCACATGGTGCAGCAGGGCTACAAAATGTGTTTGCCAAGTGTGATGAGTGTGTCACAATGATGGGGGAGGTTGTTGGTGTGGGAGGAGTGGGGTGGGGGATAGGGAGTATTTGGGAATCTCATGTTTTTTATAATGTAACCTTTTTTGTGATGTATCCTCAAAAAAATACAATTTACAAAAATGATGGGGGTGGGGGGTGGGGAATGGGTTATATGGGAACCTCTTATGGTTTTGTTTTTTGTTTCCCCCCTTCCCCCCGACGCCCATTTGTCTGCTCTCTGTGTCCATTCGCTGTGTGCTCTTCTATGTCTGCTTGTATTCTTGTCAGTGGCACCAGGAATCTGTGTCTCTTTTTTTGTTGCATCATCTTGTTGCAAGATGTGTGTGCAGTGCCACTCCTGGGCAGGCTGGTCTTCCTTTCACATGAGGCAGCCCTCCTTATGGGGCACACTCCTTGCGCATGGGGCTCCCCTACATGATGGACACCCCTGCATGGCACAGCACTCCTTGCATGCATCAGCACTGCGCGTGGGCCAGCTTATCACATGGGTCAGGAGGCCCTGGATTTGAACCCTGGACCTCCCATGTGGTAGGCAGACGCTCTATCCATTGAGCCAAGTCCGCTTACCTCTTATGTTTTTTTAATGTAACATTCTATGTGATATTAACTTTAATTTTTAAAAAGTGTTAATAAAAATAAAATAAAATCCTTAAGTCTTAAAAAAGAAAAGTTAAATAGCAAACAGGAGTCAATAAAAAGCAAAGGAAAAACAAATAAGCCATAGCTTTGAACCACAAACAGTAAGTTCATAAATTATTCATCTATTTTAAGGAGGAGAGTTAATGGATGTATATTATATTCAATTTTAAGTGAAAATACCAGAAAACCAAATATTTGCAATCAAGGACTGTGGACTAATTCCTTAATCTATCAAAAGCCCTTACAAATTATTAAGAAAAAAAGAGAAATAATCCAATGAAATACAGACAAGGTAGGTCATACTTAATAGAAAAAAAATACAAAATGGCTTTAATCTGTAAGAGAAAAACAAAATAAAGCAGTGAGATAGGGTTTTCATTTCTCCAAGTGGCAAAGATCAATTTGGTAATAGTGTTGCCAAGAAGGCATGCAAAGAGGCACTTTTGCTGGAACTGCAAATTAATACAGGCACACCTTGGAGATACTGCATGCAGGTTTGGTTACAGACCACCACAATAAAGCAAAAATCACAAAGAATGAGTCACATGAATTTTTTGGTTTCCCACTGCATATAAAGGTTATGTTTACACTACACTGTTTTCTATAAGTGTGCAATATGGGTCTAATAAAATAATGTACATACCTTAATTTTAAAAATACTTTATTACTAAAAAATGCTAACCATCATCTGAGCCTTCAGCAAGTCATAATCTTTGCTGGTGGAGGGTCTTGCCTCAATGTTGATGGCTGCTGACTGATCAGAGTGATGCTTGCTGAAGGATGGGGTGGCTGTAGCAATTTTTTTTTTTTTAAGATTTATTTTTTATTTCTCTCCCCTTCCTCCCTGCCCCCTCAGTTGTCTGCTCTCTGTGTCCATTCACTGTGTGTTCTTCTGTGACCGCTTCTATCCTTATCAGCGGCACCAGGAATCTGTGTTTCTTTTTGTTGCATCATCTTGTTGTGTCAGCTCTCTGTGTGCACTGGCGCCATTCTTGGGCAGGCTGCACTTTGTTTCGCACTGGGCGGCTCTCCTTATGGGGTGCTGCACTCCTTGTGTGTGGGGCTCCCCTACGCGGGGGAAACCCGTGTGGCACAGCAGTCCTTGCGCACATCAGCACTGCACATGGGCCAGCTCCACACGGGTCAAGGAGGCCCAGGGTTTGAACCACCGACCTCCCATGTGGTAGGCAGACACCCTATCCATTGGGCCAAGTCTGCTTCCCTGTAGCAATTTCTTAAAATAAGACAACAATGTTGTTAACCACATCAGTTCTCTTCCTTTCATGAAAGATTTCTCTATAGCATGCAATGCTGTTTGATAGCATTTTATCCACAGAACTTCTTTCAAAATGCAGTCAATCCTCTGAAACGATGCTGTTGCTTTATCAACTAAGCTTACATAATATTCTAAATCCATTGTTGTCATTTCAACAATGTTTACAGCATCTTCATCAGAAGTAGATTCCACCTCAAGAAACCATACTTTCTTGGCTCATCCATAAGAAGTAACTCCTCATCTGTTAGTTTTATCATGGCATTACAGCAATTCAGTCACATTCAGGCTCTACTTCTAATTCTAGTTCTCTTGATATTTCCACATCTGCCATTACTTCCTCTACTGAAGTCTTGAACCTCTCAGAGTCATCCATGAGGGTTAGAATCAACTTCTTTCAAACTCCTATTCATGTTGGTATTTTAACCTCCTCCCATGAATCACAAATGTTCTTAATGGCATCTAGAATGGTGATTCCTATCCAGAAAATTTTCAATGTTCTTTGCCCAGATCCATCGAGGAACCACTATGGCAGCCATAGCGTTATGAAATGTGTTTCTTAAATAAAAAGGCTTGAAAGACAAAATGACTGCTTGATCCTTGGGCTTCAGAATATTGTTAGCAGGCATGAAAACATGAATCGCATTGTACTTCTCCATCAGAACTCTAGCATGACCAGGTGCATCATCAATGAGCAGTAATATTTTGGAAGGAATCTTTCTTTCTGAGCAGTAAATCTCAACAGTGAACTTAAAATACTCAGTACACCATGTTGTAAACCAGGGGTTCTTAACCTGGTTTTGTTCCACGGACCCCGTTGCCAGTCAGGTAAAAACCACAGACCCCTTACTAAATCCACACTATATTAAGTATTATTTAATAAATATATCACACCCGCATCAACACGACCCTAAAAGAATAATGGTTTTTTGAAAATCTCAATTGAAATTTTCAATTTCAATTCAAGCTCACAGACCCCTGGTAAACAGATGTACTCTCATCCAAGTTGTTTTGTTTATAGAGCACAGGCAGAATAGATTTAGCCTAATTCTTATGAGCTCTAGGATTTCCAGAATGGTAAATGAGCATTGGCTTCAACTCAAAGTCACCAGCTGCATTAACCCCTAAAAGAGAGTTATTAGCCTGTCTTTTGAAGCTTTGAAGCCAGGCATTGACTTCTCTTCTCTAGCTATACAAGTCTTAGATAGCATCTTCTTCCAATAGATGGCTGTTTCACCTACATTGAAAGTTTGTTGAGTGTGGCCCCTTCAGTCAGTTACCTTATCTAGCTCTTCTGGATAACTTGCTACAACTTCTGCATCAAAACTTACTGCTTCAACTTGTGCTTTTGTTATATAGAGATAGCTTCTTTCCTTAAACCGCATGAACAAACTGCTAGCTTCAAACTTTCCTTCTGCAGCCTCCTCACCGCTCAGCCTTCAATGAATCAGTTAGGGCCTTGCTCTGGATTAGGCTTTGGCTTAGGGGAAATATGACTGGTCTTACCTTCTATCCAAACCACTAAAACCTTCTACCTATCAGCAATAAGGCTGTTTCACTTTACCACTCTTGTACTCACTGAAGTAGCACTTTTTTTTTTTTAGGAGGTACCAGAAATTGAACCAGGGACTCAGTACATGCGAAGCAGGTGCTCAGCCACTGAGCTACACCAGGTCCCCAAAGTAGGACTTTTTAAAATTTCCTTTAAGAACTTTTCCTTTACATTAACAATTTAGCTGTTTAGTACCAGAGGCCTAGCTCTATCTCAGCTTTCAACATGCCTTCCTCACTAAGCTTAATCATTTCTAGCTCTTAATTTAATGTGAGAAATGTGTGACTATTCCTTTCACTTGTACACTTAAGATGCCACTGTAGGATTAAGTGCGCTGATTTCAATATTATTGTGTTTCAGGGAATAGGGAGGCATGAGAAGAGGGAGACAGAGGGAAAGGCTGGTAGGTAGAGCAGTCAGAACACACACAACACTTATCATTTACATTTTCCATCTTACACAGGTGTGGTACGTGGTGCCCCAAAACATTACAAACAGTAAAATAAAAGCTCACTGATCACAGATTACCGTAACAGGTATAATAATGAGAAAGTTTGATACATTGTGAGCATTACCAAAATATAACACAGAGATATGAAGTGAGCACCTGCTTTTTGAAAATGGCACAAAAAGATTTGCCTAAGGTGGGTTGCCACAAACCTTCAATACCTAAAAAACAATGTCTGAGAAGCACAATTAAAACAAGGTATGGGGAAATGGACTTGGCCCAGTGGTTAGGGCATCCGTCTACCACATGGGAGGTCCGCGGTTCAAACCCCGGGCCTCCTTGACCCGTGTGGAGCTGGCCCATGCGCAGTGCTGATGCACGCAGGGAGTGCCCTGCCACGCAGGGGTGTCCCTGCGTAGGGGAGCCCCACGGGCAAGGAGTGCACCCAGTAAGGAGAGCCGCCCAGTGCAAAAGAAAGTGCAGCCTGCCCAGGAATGGCGCCGCCCACACTTCCCGTGCTGCTGACGACAACAGAAGCGGACAAAGAAACAAGACGCAGCAAATAGACACAGAGAACAGACAACCGGGGGAGGGGGGGGAATTAAATAAATAAATCTTAAAAAAAAAAACAAGGTATGCCTGTGTAGCAGCTTAGGGGGCTACTATTGATTAAAATGTTAAACGCACATATCCTTTGACCCAGCAATCACTTTTAGAAAACTTACCTATAAAAAATACTCAAAATCTTATATATATGAATATCCACCAAAACCCTATTTAAAATATCAAAATACTGAAACAACCTAAAAATCTACTTCTATCATTAAAGTTCTAGTTTAAATAACTTATGCTATTTCCATACAATGGAGTATCATGTAGCCATCAAAAACAAGCTGTTTTTCTGCTATGAAATGGGCTCCAAAGTTATAAAATTGTATGAATAGAAAGCTACCATTTATGTAAGAAATAAGTTGGGGAAGATACACATACACATAGTAGTATTAATACATATACAGAAGCTTTCTCTCAAAAGGAGACAAGAATCAGGTTCTAGGAAACAGGGCTGAGATGACATGAAAATCTAATATTCATACTTTGGTACTATTTAAGACTTAACAAGTATATATGAAAATGGAAGCATGAGGGAAGTGAGGGGGTAGAAAAAACATTCATTTCTAAATTTTTGAGTACTCTTAGACTAGCATTTTCCAACTCTGGTTGCTCATCAAAATCAGCTGGCAGCTTTAAAACATACCAAACAAACACCCAGGCCCCATCAGAGTCTGACTCAGACAGTCTGGGAATGGGACCCTGGGTATGTGTTTTCAAAAGTTCCCTAGGGAAGCGAACTTGGCCCAGTGGTTAGGGCGTCCGTCTACTACATGGGAGGTCCACAGTTCAAACCCCGGGCCTCCTTGACCCGTGTAGAGCTGGCCCATGCGCAGTGCTGATGCGCACAAGGAGTGCCCTGCCACGTAGGGGTGTCCCCTGTGTAGGGGAGCCCCACACGCAAGGAGTGTGCCCAGTAAGGAGAGCTGCCCAGCACGAAAGAAAGTGCAACCTGCCCAGGAATGGAGCCACACACACGGAGAGTTGATGCAGCAAGATGACGCAACAAAAAGAAACACAGATTCCCATGTCGCTGACAACAGAAGCGGACAAAAACAAGAACATGCAGCAAATGGACACAGAGAACAGAGAACAGGCAACTGGGCGGGGGGGGGGGGGGGGGGGGAGTGGGGAAGGAGAAATAAATAAAAATAAATCTTAAAAAAAAAAAAAAGTTCCCTAGATGATTCCATTTTCAGCCAGGATTTGGAATCATTGACTTAAGACTTTTCTGTAAAGGACCAGACAGTAAACATTTTAGGCTTTGTGGGCCACATAAGGTCCATGGTGCATTTTGAACTTAAGCCTTTTAAAAATGTAAAAACCATTCTTACTTCTTACCCTCTAACTGGCATCCAAAGTGCTCTGGTTTCAGTGGAAGTTGGGAGAGTTTGGACTCAAAAATAAAACTCCCAGACGCATTATAAGCCAGGCAATTTATTACTTTATATTAGGACATGTAACTTTTACCATGAAGACTGAAATACCTATGTAGGCATGAACAGTGCATTTTCTTCGTAGAGGCAGTTACACGGAAAACCAGATTATCAAGTTTTCAGTGAGCACGGAATCCAAACTAGGAGAGGCTAATCTTGAGACCTAAAGATATCCATGAGAGCTTGGGGCACATTTTTCTACCACAGGGACAGCCCAGCCTCCAGACAGGTTGTTGATTCTTCCCTTCCCACCTTACTCTGGTTGAGCACTGCTAATGGGCACTTCTCATGGCTTTATAATCAGCCTGTTTAGAGTAGGAGTCATATATCTGTTCACTGTTTTAGGACACTAACCCCAATGTCAGTTAACATTTAAGGTTCCCAAGAGGCACACCAACTGTTCTGAAGTACCAACTATGAGACACAATAATCTTGGTAGGAGGCTCTCCCAAAACCTACTATACTCCAATAAGTTTTACCAGATACTAGTCTAAAGGATCCTATCACCCCCATTAGCACATTTATAGGTTACCTATAAACTCATTTGACTAATGTAACCTAATTCCTATCAAAGACTGAGGTTTATAAAAACAGCTTTTTATTTAGGAGGTACTGGGGATTGAAACCAGGACCTTGTGCATAGAAAGCAGGTACCCAACCAGAGCTACATCTGCTCCCCTTTTCCACTTTCTTGATCAGTGATTCCCAACCACATAGGAGTTAGTGAAACCAATTTTATGTCACCACTGCTACCAAGACAGAAATACCAAGTGATATCAAGTGATAAGTATTTTTCAGAATAAATTGGTGTTATTTTTTCTCTAAATGTAAAAAACAAGATGTTTTAAGAGCTTCTTCCCTGGGAATCAGTACTCTTAAATTAGAACATTTAAGCACTTAGTACTCAATTGCAGAAAAAAGCTTTTCAACAATAGAAAAGTATATGCGCTCAAATTAAAAAAAAAAAAAGCCATTTATTGCAAACATTATGTAATAATGATAAAAGTACAGAAAAACATTTCTGAATGACCCACAGCATTCATACCACACCAAATTTTACCTATAACAAAACAATGAATTTTATCTCAAAAGGTAGGTAGCCATGCTGGCTGAAAACTTCAGTCACAGACCCAGTGAAAAAGAATGAAATACACAGTGCATGCTTAACAGACACATACATATACATTCACCGTTCTTTAATTTCTCCCCACCAGGGCTTTGAGGGGTAGGAGGGAGCAGTGGACAACATGTGTACTCATAAAGGCAGAATCATCCTTCAAGTAAATTACTGAAATTCACACGTGACCTTTATTATGTCTTGGACAATAGCTAAGATTTTATCTGTAGAAACCTGCCTCTGAATATTACAACAAAAAATCAATAGGAAATTATTTAATATAAAATACACAAATTTCTCAGTATGAGGATATCCACAGAACAGGGAAAAGGGGATGAAAATTAAAACAAATTTTCTTTAAAAACAATACTCCCTTTAGCTTGTTCCTGCTACACAACACTCAAAAAAATCTGTACAAAACAAGGATCACAGGAAGGACCAGGGAGGATGTTAAGTTGCAAAGTCTTAGGATCTACTCTAAACTGCTGCCATTACCCAGACCATCCCCTAAGAAAAGTGAGGGTTCCCAGGTCCACTGGGAAAAGTGAGTGCTCTCCTATCATCACCCCTGCTTCACCAGATGGCCGGCCCCAGGTCACTCACTATCAAACTTAATGGAATTGACCTGGACAGAGATGGAGCCTCCCCGGTAGCTGCCCCGCTTCTTCTTGGTTTTCTCATGCCGGAAGGATTTGCCTTTGGTGAACTTCAGAACCTGATTGGCTCGCTCCCCCCAGTCTCCAGCTGCACCACGCTGATAGGTAGAGAGATGTTATTACCACACAGAAGCCCAAAACTGTGGCCCCCGTCACTTCCTTCTCATTCCACTCCCTGCTCAAGGCAACTTGAACCAAGAGCATCCCACGGCCCTAAATCAAAAGCCACCCTCTCTTCCACCCTCCTTCCTTTGAGACTGGAGAACACTTTGTCTCTTCACCTTGGCATCGAAGGAGTTGTCTGCCACTCGCTCATCCACCTCAATTTCTTCTTCCCTGACCCTTCGGAAAGGGGATGATGCCCTTTTCTCTACCTAGAAAAAAATAAAGTAAAAAATTAACGATAGAGCAGTCATGCAAGGAAAAGTCCTCCTAAACTACACACATGTGCACATGGGTCAGGCCAGGCAGAGGGATATTAAGATAATCCCCAGATTTTTCTTCTACTCTTTAAGGGTTAGGTCCTGAGAGAAATGTGAGACAACTTACTTTCTTCCTTTTTGGAAATGTGTTTGGAGTCTGGAGCTTCAGCTTTTTGACTTGAGGGGTCTCTGCCTCCTTGGCAGCTTCATTCTGCTTCCGCTTCTTTCCTGAGCCTACAAAACAAAAAGCCAGACTCAGGACCATTTTTCCTGCTTCTTAGGTTCCTTCGCTGAAGGCCTACAACTGGAAGCCTTGTAGTGGCCCTCCTTTCCCTACCCCACACCACGAGATTATATCCTAACCTGACTTTGTGGGGGCAAATGCCAGAGGGAAGGTTCTTTGGATACAAACCTGGCTTGGAAACTGCCACTGTCACCTTCTTCTTTTCTTCCTCCTTCTCTTCGTCCTCCTCATTGTTGTCCCTGACTGCTTTTCCATTTTGGGCAGTCAGTACAGAAGTGCCGTTGGCCTTGGGTGCTTGTGGCCTTGGGGTACCCTTGCCCTTTGGCTTCTCCTCCTCTTCCTCCTCACTGGAGCCATCAGAGGAAGAACTGCTGTTGCTCTCAGCCTTTACTTCCTTTTTGGAGGTTGACTTGGAAGGGGCTACAGCTCCTGCTGCTTTCTGTGGCTTCTTTTTAATTGGGACTTTAGATGTCTTCTCTTCCTCCTCTTCTTCCTCACTGCTGGTGCTGTCTGAATCAGAACTACTGGCCCCACCACCCTGAGGGGTCTCTTTGGCCGGCAGAGATGGAGTCACTTTGGCCAGAACTTTGGACTTAGATAAGGCCACAGTCTTTGTCTTTTCCTGCTCCTCCTCCTCCTCACTGGAACTGCTCTCCTCCTCACTGGAGCTGCTATCAGCCTTTCTGGTTAGAGGTTTCTGGCTACTGCCTGCAGGTGGCTTAGGAATTGCAGCTGGTTTAGCTGTAGGCTGCTTGGTAGTGGCAGGTGGCTTACTTAAGGGATTTTTGGAGGTGCTAGCTGGCTTAACAGGAGCTTCATCTTCAGAGCTGTCAGAGTCTAGACAGAGAGGGGATAGAATGAGTAGCTACCCAAATCAGACCCAGGGAAGCCCCGTAGTAGTTGCTGTCCAAGCGAAGGAGTGTTCCATTGCTGCCCTGAGGGCCTCCACATGCCTCACCTGAGCTGTCTGAAGAGCTTTCTGCTGCCTTCTTTGTTGGAACTGGTTTGGTGGTTGCTTTGACAATGACTGCCTTAGCTGGGGGCTTCTTTTCTTCCTCAGAACTTGAATCTGGGGAAAACCTGTGGTATTATGCTGGGTCCAGAGCACCCGACCCAACCAGAACAACAGAAAGGAGGATGTCTTAGGCCTATCTTGTTTCAATGAAAAACAATAGAGAAATAGAAGCACTTCTCCCTTTTTGAGTCATCATATGATCCCCCAAATTCATTCTTAGGGGGATTCTGCATCCCTCTGACTCACCAGACTCATCACTGCTGTCCTCACTGCTTTCCTCTGATTGTTTCTTCTCTGCAGCCTTCTTGAGGGGCTGGGTCCCCAGGGACTTCTTTGGGGCAGGAGCAGAAGGTGGAGGGACTGAACTATAAGGACCTGCTGAAAAAGAACAGTGTGGAAGTCTTAAAATATGTGTATAAATTCTCTGATATTGATCTCACTGGTGGAGCTTAATTCCCTTTCCCTGGAATGTGGGCTGGAATGAATCAGTGACTTGCTTCTAACAAATAGAATATGGCAGAAAAGACAGTGTGTCACTTCCAAGTCTGGATCATAAAAGGCACAACAGCTTCTTCCTTGCCCTCTTTCTTGAATCACTTGCTCTGGGGAAAACTAGCTGTCAGGTCATGAGGATGCTCAGCAGCTCCTTGGAGAGGCCACATGGCACTGCAGAGGTACTGCTGCAACTGGGCCATGTCATGCAGCTGACTTCTTAAGTCTAATCACCTGGTTTTTTCTTCATGGGTTTTTTCTGTTCCTCTTCCTCCTCACTGGAAGAGTCCTCACTGCTAGAACTCTTCTGTGTAGGGGTGGCAGCTGCTTTCACTGGGGCCTTGGCCACAATTTGCTTTCTAGGTACAGTCTGAATCAGAGAGAAAACCAATTATCCCAAGAAAATGCTGACCCAACCAATCTTGCCAGGGAATTGAGACACCCCTGCCCCCCTGGCTACCTCTTCCTTGGCAAAATTATGGACCAGACCTTCTTGGAAATGGCTGCTGCCTTCTCCTCCTCTGAGTCATCACTGCTGCTGCTACTGCTGCTGCTGCTGCTGCTGCTGCTGCTAGCTGCTTTGCCGTTGGTTACTTTAGGGACTGCCCGAGCTGGTGTGCCTAGAGGGAAAAGGAGTGTAAGGAACACCAAGGCAAATCAGGAGTCATAAAATTTTCCTTTCTACTAGTTGACAACATAGAAATCTATTAATGTTCTTGTCTTTAGAGTAGACATGATGATTACCAAGATTTACTGTATATAAGAGTGACTTTCCCACCCAACTTCAAGAATAAATCTAAAAAAAGAAAGTTATGATGTAAATAATTTAAATATGCCCTCTGAAGTCTTTCACTCCAAATTCCACTCAGAGAAACTCCTGTAAATCAAGCTAACCTTACATAAGAAAAAGTAATTCTCATCTGTCCTATGGAATAAAGGGGCAAAGAATAAAAGGAATAAAAATGGTACTGAAAAGCACAAAATGGTCAGTGAAATGAGATTTGTAAGAACAAAAATGTCTATGAAATTTAAAGACTGCTAAACAGGAATAAATTTTTCCTTGCTGCAATGACTGTCGATTTACTAGCACTTCTGTTTGTTTTTTTATTTTATTTATTTATTCCCCCCCCCCCATTGTTTTTTGCACTCGCTGTCTGCTCTGTGTTCTTTTGTGTCTGCTTGTCTTCTCTTTAGGTAGCACTGGGAACCAATCCTGGGACCTTCCAGATGGAAGAGAGGTGCTCCGTCTCTTGCATCACCTCATCTCCCTGGTCTGCTCCATCTCTTATTGTCTCTCCTCTGGGTCTCTTTTTGTGTCATCTTCCTGCACCAACTCTCCATGTGGGGCAGCTCCCCTCACAGGTCAGAACTCCACGTGGGCCAGCACTCCGTGTGGGCCAGCTCTCTGCTCGGGCCAGCTTGCCTTCACCAGGAGGCCCTGGGAATTGAACTCTGGGTCTCCTATATGATAGACAGGAGCCCAGTCGCTTCAGCCACATCCATTTACCTATTTTCTAGCTTTTAATTATGAGATCTTATTCTTTTGTAATAAAAAGTCAGTCTTTTAAAAAAAAATGAGGGGAAGCAGATGTGGCTCAACTGATAATGTCCGCCTACCATATGGAAGGACCTCCTCGCCCATGTGGTAAGCTGGCCCACGTGCAGTGCTGCCGCATGCAAGTAGTGCTGTGCCACGCAGGGGTGCCCCATGTGCAAGCTGCGTGCCCTGCGCAAAAAAAGCACAGGCCACCCAGGAGTGGCACCGCACACACAGAGAGCTGATATAGCAATATGATCCAGCAAGAAGAGACAGATTCCCAGTACCACCTGACAAGAATGCAAGCGGACACAAAAGAACACACAGTGAACAGACACAGAGAGCAGACAACGGGGTGGAAGTGAAGAGAAATAAATAAACCAAATCTTTAAAAAAAAAAAGAAAAAAAAAACAAACACAAGGTAGCTCAAGCAGCTGGGTGCCCACATACTACATGGGAGGTCCTAGGCTCGATTCCCGGTGCCTCCTAAAAAAGGCAAGCAAGAGAGGAAGCTGGCAGGGCATGCTGACACAATGAGGAAACACAATGAGACACACAACAAGTGGGAGTAGAGGTGGCTCAACACAATGGATGCCTCCCTCCCACATGGGAGATCGTGGGTTCAGTTCCAGGTGCCTCCTAAAAAAGAAAATAAGCACACAACAAAGAGACACAGAGAGCAGACAAGGAGCACAAACAAACAAAGGGGATGGGGGGAGAAATACATGGATAAAGTAAACCTTTAAAAAATTTTTGTAAAATTATGATTATAAAAAAATTCTGTAGGAAAAAAAAAAAATGACATTACATCTAGTTCAAAAACCATTACCACTTCCCTATGCCTAGGAGAAGTTTTAATAGCATAATCCCCAGGCCAGCTTTTTGGAACAGAAACAGTACCTGGTTTGGCTGGAGTTTTTGCCTGAGTTTTAGCTGCCATAGGTGTTGTCTTCAGCTTCTTTGGTGCCTCATCCTCTGAGCTTGAGTCAGAATCAGACTCGGAGCTCTTGGCCTTCTGTGGAGGAGTGTTAGCTGCCTTGGCTTGGGGCTTAATTCCCTTCTGTTAGAAAACACATGCAGAAGAGAAGAGAATCAGCAAGAGTTTTTGGGTGACCAAAAGGTAGAAGGCTTTCTAGGTCCCTGTTGTTTTTTAGAGACTAATAGAATAACAAGAGTGAGAGAAGAAAACAAAAGAAAAAAAGAGTAAAGATAAAAATTTTACAAAGAGTGAAAGCTAAGCCGGACTACACACAGAAAGGACAAGAAAATCTAACAAGAAGCAAAAAGTTCAGCGACTTGATACACTGGCCTTGCCCTCCCACTTCCTGCCAAGAGCTCCCAATATTTGCCTACAAAACACATTCTCTTACTCCTGGAGCCCTAGACAGTATTCAGAAATCCAACCACCCAGGAAAGCAGAATGGGGCTGAGTTCCTCTAGATTCAGAGCCTGACTTCATGTTCACATGTCTCATCTATACCTCATACTTCTTTCATCTCCCAGAAAGTCCCCAGATTCTTCCCCATAGTCACCTACCAAGTCACAAGCTAGAAGCCAAGATTTTAGGTTTATTCCTTTCCAACCCTGTAAGTAACTCTCTTCCCTTCCCAAAGCTGCAAACCTGGGCAGGCTTCTTCTTTTTGTCCTTCTCCTCATTATCATCACTGGATTCTTCACTGCTGCTGCTGCTCTCTGATGCTTTGGCTGCAGCCTTTCCAGGAGGAAGAGTGGTCCGCTTAGCAGATACAGCTGAATAAAAGCAGAGGTCCCAGTAACAATTAGCTATGGGGGACTGTGGTTAACAAATGTACAATATTGATACATAGTGTTAATAACAGGGGGTGTATATAAAAAATATATCAAGTGTATGCTATGGACCATAGTTAATGGTAATAATTGGATGTTCTTTCATGATGTAATAAATGTTCCACAACCACGTTTAAGGTGTTGGTGGACAGATGATGTATGGGCATCCTGCACATTATGTGTGATTGTTTTGTAAGCTCACAACTTCTCTAACAAAAAATAAAAAATAAATTTTTAAAAAATTAGCCACCAACCCCAATCCCCTGCCCTGCCTTACCAGCCTTCTTAGCTGGAGGTCCTTGGGCCTTTTCCTCCTCGCTGCTCTCCTCACTACTGTCACTGGATGAAGTCGTCTTTTTAGCCTTCTTAGTCACTGGTCCATTCACCTGTAACTTCCGCTTTGGGGCCTTAGCAGACCTGTTAAGATAGACTAGACTTACTTCTGGAGAATAAGGACCTTCCCAAACCAAGGAACACAAAGACCACCAAGCAACATAGCCCAGCCAGCCAATCAGGACAGAAAATAGCCCAAATGGAACAGGGAAGGCTTACTTGAGCCAAAAGCTATAGATATCCAAAAGGGAAGAAGCATTGGCATCCTGCTGGGTCTGTAGGAGAAAAAAGAACTGTGTAAGGAAATTTTATCCTGATTACTCAAGGAGAGGTTATGTTTTGTGTTAATCTTTCATAAACTGTGACCTATTAATTCCAATTAAATTTATTATAAATGGTACATGTTCTACTACTTCCACTTGAGTAAATTAGGAGAAAAATATTTTATCTATTTGTCTGTTTCACAATTTTGAATACAAAAAAAAACTTTGGGCTATTCCTGAGATTTGTGGCACCATCTATCCCCCTGCCTGTTTATCCTTATTTATGAAAACCTGAAAAAATGTGTATTCCCTTTAGTCTACCAATGTCTCATCTAGTAGTTTACCCTTACCCATTAAACAAGGGAACAAACATTTATACAAGTGGCTTTTTGCTGCAATATGGTTTATAATACCATATTACAGAAAAAAACTGGTAAATAAGCCATGCTACATACCCAGTATAATTTCTCTAAGATTTTTTTCCTGTATAAAATGGAGATAATACTATACATGTTATTAAATTCTAGGAAGAACAAGAGATAATGCAGGTATACAGCTTAGCATCTGGTCCTTTATAATTCCTCCATGAATATTAGCTGTTGTGGCATAAAACCAAAGAATCCTGACTCTGAAAGGCCCAACTCCATCGAACCCATTATGAAAATTCTTTGCAGTCTCTTTGACAATCAACTCAGAACTGTTCCAATAAGGAAGCAGTTATTATCAGCTTACATGGCAGTCTGTCCCAGTTAAGCAAGTTCTTTCTGATGCTGAGCTAATTGCTTCCTTTTGCAGCCTGGTTCCACTACAAGAACAAGCCTATCTTCTTGGTCATTTTACTGCCTATGCTGAAAATTACCTACCACTCGACCCTCTCTCTCCAGGTATTTTCCCATACTCATGTCTGCTCTTCCTGATATGTGGATTCCAAACCTTTCATATTCCTGATGATCTTCTTACATGTGTTTGGAACATCCTAAATTGCCCTAACTATGAACAGCTTTTTTTATCTTTACTGAAATGCACAAAACTCCCAAAAAGTGGATAATGGCATCTCTGTAAAAATAGGAACAGACTCAGAGAGATTAAGCAAGCTGCTACAAGTGGTATATCCTGGTCTCACACCTAGGTTTGATTCGGTAAGCCAAAGGCCCACTGTTATGCTTGCTTGGTAAGGCTACGATGCTCAGTCCTTCTGCTTAGGTATAACTGAAAGCAGAACCCTGCCTCTACTCTCATTCATTTTCTTCTTTACTAACGAAAATTCCAGTCTTCATTTCCGAAACAATTTCGCTTCATTCAAACTTGAGTTCCGGGTAAATGTAGTTGCAAGTTGCGTCAGGTCACGTTTTGTCTCAGTCAACTAAAAGCCCACCAGGGGCCGCCAATGCCCTCGGTGGGGAACGGCACCCCATCTTTGCAACACTCCACCAGCCCATGTGACTTGGGCCACGCGGGTTCCATGCTGCCGCCAATGCACCGCTCATCAGGAAAAAGCAACAAGACAAAACGTTACTTATTCAGACCTCGTGGAAAAGGCGGCGCGACGATCCAGGCTTTCTCCTGTCACCGCCGAGAGTTCAGCACAAAGACCTCCGCAGAAACTAGGCTGGCAGATCCCAAAGACCTCCCTACAGGAACCCTAAGCATGTCAGGGCCTGGAGATTTGTGGTCGTCCCACCCCGACCCGTGCCCCAAACTCGGGACTCACAGCTCCTGTCGCCTTGGCGAACTTGTTTGCCACCTCCGAGAGCTGGTTATCGCGCAGAAAGCCGAGCACGAGGGGATAAAGGTCGCTGGGAACCACGCGGCGCAAACCCACGTCCGCCATCCTCCAGGCTATACGCGTCACTACCGTTGTCGACGCATGCTACTTACGAATTCAGGAACCAGGAGGTGGGCAAGCTCCCCGTGACGTCATCTCACCGCGCCGGCACAAACCGGAAAGGGTGGGATTTCAGAGAGTAGTCCCGCCTCCATCTCGGAGGGAGGGTCATGGCGGAAGCCATAAATTCCTTCCGGGCCCACGTGTGTCGCCATCTTGGTAAGGGCGGAGCCCGCCGTCCGCCACTTAGTGTAGGCGGGTTCCTGACGTAAGAGGTCACGCCCTCGGCCGTGGCGGGAAACCTTGGGGCTTCCCGCGCGTTACTTTTTTGGCGATCGCCCTTTTCTCTGAGCATCGGTATCCCTCTCTGAGCATCGGTATCCCGCACCCCAGCTGGAATTATCATTCCAGAATAATGAGTGGACGGACCGGCTGGAACTGCCCTTTACTCCTTAGACTTGATCATAACACTTTTCAACTGCCCGCATTCGCGTTGTGGGTGGGTATCCCCGCTTTGATCTTCACTGCCCCCAGTACCCAGTGAAGCACATTTCTCAGATAGCACCCATCGCTACAAACCCCCGCCTCCGTTAGAGTGGTGGCTGCTCAAAAACCAACCATCCATCAAGACTTGTCCGTGCGCTTCCCAGAGTCACAAGACAATACCCTCTCCCATTACTTTCTCATCCTTAGGTTAGTTCCACGAAGTAAAGACGGATGGCCCACCCAACTCGCACTACCTTAGACCCTAGTCTTGAAAACAACCCTTTTACATCCTAGGTAGTTCACACTTGGAATTACAGAACTGCCCCTCAACTGTCCCTCTTTCATGACTTTAATATCAACCTCAGGCCCACAAGGAAATTCCAATTTCTGCCATATTTCAGTTCACATTGGCAAGCAGTAATCCCTTCAATTCTACAGACCACCCTTAAGGACTTCCCATTAATGCATTACGTCAGGAAGGATAAAAATCATTTTGAGGCTGTGGAGAGAGAGGAACGCTTTGGGTTCTGTGGTGGGAATGCAGGATGGTACAACCACTGTGAAAGTCTGCTTGGAGGTTCCTAAGGAAGTTAGATATAGTCCTGCCATGTAACCCCACAATACCACTACTAGGTATATCCCCAGAACTGAAAGCAGGAATGTGAGCAGCCATCTGCACACCGATGTTCATAGTGGCATTATTCAAAATTGCCAAAAGATGTAAACAATCCAGGTGTCCGTCAACTGACAAATGGTAAACAAATTGTGGTATATACATATAATGGAATATTCAGCTGTAAGAAGTCATGAAGCATATGATAACATGGATGAACCTGGAGGACAGTATGATGAATGAAGCAAACCAGACACAAAAGGACAAATACTTATGACTTCGCTGTTATGAACAGAATAAAATGAGCAAACCCATGGAGTTAACAGCTAGAATTGAAATCACCAGAAAATAAAATTAGGCTAGAGAATGGAAAGCTGAGGTTTAATCTTTGCAGAACTGGTATAAAGGTTGTTTGGAAATGAATAGAAATGGTAAAAGCACATCATAGTGTTTGTAAATAGCAGCACTAATATATGGGTATGATAGTGATTGAAAGTCCAAGGTCATGTGTATCTCTAGGAGAGCTAAAAAATGAAACATGAGACTGTATAGCATAGCAAACCCTCTTGTGATAAATGGGAATGGTTAACTGTGCATATATAAGAATGGTTTCCTTTGAAACACAACAAATTTATGTTAATGTTACAAGATATTAGTATCAGGGTGATATATGGGCAAAAATACAACCAAAGCAGTGGACAAATATATTAGTATTAGTAACCTTCCATGAATGGCCAAAAAAAGGAAGTATGCTAAGTGAAAAGAAAGTAGACAAAACGTACTACATGTTGTTTCACTACATCTACACGAAATGTAAATAGAATTACAGAAACAAATTCACAGTTATGTATGTCAGAAGAATAGAGAATAGAGGAAACTATTAAGGGGTACTTTTTTTAGGGTTTTTTTTTTTTGCTTGTTTTTGTTTTTGATGGAGTAATGAAAATGCTCTAATATTGACTGAAGTGATGAATGAACAGCTCTGATTATACCAAATGCCACTGATTGTACACTTTAGATGGACTGTATGGTTTATTAATGTTTCAATAAAATTGATTTTTTTAAAAATCATTTCCTCATGGACTACATAACTCTTCTGCCTTTCTCAAAATAGGCACACCCCTCCCCTGAATATAACTCCAATATCTCCCTGTTTACCAGAAAAGAAACTGGCTCCATCTGCCCACACCTGAACACCTGAACATGTGCTGTGTGCCATGCACTGTGCTCAAGCTAAAATGGTAAACAAAACTGAAACGGCTATACACACAGAGGTCCGGTTTGCAGAATCTTTATTTGGAACAAATGTGAGCTTCTCTTGGGTTTTTGCCATTACATTCCCTTCCTGGAGCATGAGCAGGAACCCCTTTTTTCAGAAATGCAGGTCCCACCCCAGAAGGACTAAGTCAAAATCTTCATTCTAAAATGATCTCCAGATGACTCAAATGCCTTTCAGGTTTGAAAAGCACTGCCCTAACAAGACTGATTATACAAATCTGAGGAGTCAGGTTTCAAGTCCAGTGGGATTTTGCACCTGACCAGAGAGGTCCTAGGAACTTAATGGAGTAGCATGTCCCTGATTGTGTTTAGAGAAGACGAGTGAATCTGTTTGGCACTAGCAATGCAGAAAGACGCTCAAAAGCACTTGGAGTTCTCTCTAGTTCATTTTTATTAGCCTGCATAGTGACTTAGATGTTCCAAAACACTGGGGGAACCCTGAGCCCCACCTATCTTACAGAGGAATGCAAGTTAACTTGTTTCAATACCTGTTATAAAAAACAACCCTTTTAAAAAATCTGATTTTACACCATTTTTTATTTCACTTTTTTTCCATTTCTTTATAAAACAGTCATCTCCTCACTAGCAGCTCTCTCCCCTAGAGTGGGGGAGGTGGGGTGGAGGAGGCTGGGCACCTCCAAAGAAAAAAAAGGGGGAAAGGGCCCAGGGTTACCTCCGGAGGTTCTTCTGGGCCTGTTTCAACAATGTGTCAAAGTCAAGAGAATCAAATTTGCTCTTTACGGGGGCAGGGTCAAAGTCTTCCCGGTTGGAGTCTATAAAGGGAGAGAGAGAGACCAAACATCAAGGTTCAGAGGTCTCTAACCACCACTTCCCAACCACAGGGTCCTCAAATGGCCAGCAACCTCCCATCCCAATGAAGCCCAATAAAGGATGGAGCTGAGTGTCTTGATTTTAAGTCAAAGAGATACAAGAGCCCCCCACTTCTCTTATCCCACCCTTTCTTTTGTCAGATGAAGTCTGGCTAGCTCCACTGTCAAAGAGTTGGGATCCCTTCTGGGGGGGGAATGAAGTGTGCCAAAGCCTAGACCCTCCCTCCACTCACCAAGATCAGAATAGCTCCTCTTGCAGAACTGCCTGCGGCCCCCAAAGCAGAGATCAAAGGGCTGCTCATCTGCCTGCCGCAACTTGTGGCCACTCTCAATGGCTGCAAATGCTTCCTCAGCATAGCGGTAAGTGACGAAGCCATAGTTGTCACTGGTGGGAAGGTAAAGCAGGGGCTGGGATGGCCATTTGGGCACAGCCAGATAGAAGGACAGCACCACAGGGCACAGAGAGGATCTGGAGTGATTTCTTCTCATTACCCAAATAGCCAACCCTTTAACTGTGAATATGAAGGTATCCCACATTGGCAAACACACCAGAGCAAAAGGAAAAAATAAAGAAGCATCAAGGTAGCTAAATTGGACAGAAAGGACATCCTAACCTTATGCCCAAGCTTACCCTTGGACACGGAAGTGGATGGTGCACTCTTCAATCTCTCCAAAAACAGAGAACCTCTGTTTCAGCTCAGACCGAGTCATGCGGCCAGGTATCTTCCCAATGAAGACCACCCTTCTCTCTTCCTAGGGCAAGAAAAATTGACACACTATGAGCCAAGCCTGCAGCTACAGTCGCTTCCCTAAGCTCATGGCTCAGGGACAAACCCCACCTCCCATGACCTGTTCCCATACTCACTATTGCACGCTCCTTCTGCAGTACTCTCTGCCTTTGGTAATGGTCATGTGAACGATAAGAGCTGTACCTGATGGGAGGAGAAGGTGCCATCAGCCCCAGACATAAGTCATTTCAAGACTCAGAACTTGAGAGCCTGTGTCCCAGGGGCACTGTCTCCCTAAAGCAAGCTCACCGTCGCCTCCTGTCACTTCTCCGGCGAGGGGATGGGGAGCGGGAACGGCTGCGGGAACTGGAGGAGGAGGAGGAGGAAGATGCAGAGGAAGATGATGACGAGGAAGAGCATCTTCGGGAACGTCCAGAGGAACTGCAGCTGGATCTGGAGAACAAAGAGGCGTGGAGGAATGCTGGAAGTGATGCAGGTAAACTCCACTTACCTTACCCTGGCCCCAGTCCTGCCTTCCTGCCAGGAGGCTCAGAACCAAAGGTTAAGAAGAATGGAAGAGGTCTACAAGTTTTCTTGACAGATGAACAAACTGAGAACCTTCATGGGAACTTTAGATGTACCTAGAATGTTTTGGAGTATTTGGGCAGAAATCATATTTATTTTCAACTGTACAATTAAAAATTGAAAAAGTTATCAGAAAGACGAAGAAAAAGAAATGGAGACCCAGGAAGATAAAGGGCTGAGCCCTAGGTCTCACAGCCAGCTCTCTGTGGTATTGGAACCAGATCTGGATTTCTGGGTTACTGCTCTTTTACCATGTCTCATAGGATGGCTGTGACCATGGCATAAAGGGTAGGTGACTGTACTATACTTGCAGTAGGGAATGTTTCTGAAGATCACCACCACCACCACCAAAAACCAAGAATTTTTCATTAATTAAACGGGAAAATTTAGATTCATTGTTGAGAGAAAAGACACTACCAGGAAATAGATGAGGCACTCAAAGGACCTGTACTAGACTATTTCTTCAACAGATGAGTAAGGGGATAGCTATTTCCAATTAACTCACTCTTTCAGCTTCCCACATACCACCAGGAAAATGCTGTAATATGTGAAAGAATCAACATGGTCAAGATCAAACCCCAAAAGTCGTCTCAAGGAAGCAGGGAACCTCAGGGACACCCCAAACTCCAAAAGGGAATAGATGCTATCTTCCCACAGCTTGCCTCCTTCACCAATTCAGCAAAGGGGGAGAAGACAAAAGCCAAAGATAGAAACAGAAGCTTTAATGCCTGAAAATATCAAACTCAATGTGCAAAAGCTTTCAAAGGACACCAGAGTACATGAATTTCCTAAATGGAAAGGACCTAACAGGCCGTCAGAGCTCACCTGCGCCACCTCTTGTGTGGGGGGGAGAGGGACCGGGACCGGGACCGGGATGAGGAAGACGACGATGAGGATGAAGAGGATGCTTCGCTGGTCCCGTCGGACCCAGAGCTGACAGAACGGCTGCTGCGGCTACGGCGGCCCTGCCAGCCCCGGCTTGGGGGACTGGTTGATCTGCAGGCTTTTCGATAGCAGCGCATTGACCGCTGCTTGGCTGAGGACTCAGGGGGAGTCCTAGTGTTCGTGTCATTCCGGCACGGTGAGGCCTCAGGGGACAGCAAGGTGGATGGGGCAAGGCAAGGGGCTGGGGGCTCTGCCTGCTGACTGCTAGTCCTGTGATCAAGTGGCTCCTGGGAGGCAGCTGTGTGTGAGGGCAATGGGGCAGCTGGGCCCAGGGACAAGACAGGCTTGATGGTGATGTCCTGATGGCGTTTGACGTTCCATCGGGAGCCCACCTCTGGAATGACTAGGGCAGGCATCTTTTTTGGGGGGGTCCTGCTCCGGACACAATAGTCATGGTCCCCAGAGCCCACATGGACTGGACTAGGGCCATGGACCCCTTCTTGGAGGCAGGCTGCAGCTGGATGTTTGACCTCTGTAACTCCTTCAGGCTTGAGGGTTCCCTCCTGGGCGGTGGACTTAGGAGATCTGGCTTTGGCCAGCAGTGAGACAGCAGCCAGGGGCTTCCATAACTGGTGGGGAGGGGTAGCTGGAGGGGTGAGCCCTGTGGGGGGAGGGAGGATGGAGATAGCAGGATGAGATCCCATTCTACACCTCCAAAAACTGCACATACAGGTTCCAGAGAACCCCACCTCATCTCACAAAGTACACCAAGCCTGGTCTCCCTGTGCTCCCCCAGCCTGCGGACCAGCAATAGCTAAATCAGCCAGCTGGGGGCCTCCTGATTCCTTCACCATCTCACTACTCAAACCTAGTTGGTGACCTGGTCATCTCCAGTCTACCTCTCCATTTTTAGATCTACCCGCCCCTCCCCAATCCCCACCCAGCACTGTCTTGACTTCTGGGCTGCATCTTCCAATGGTATCCCTACCTCCAGTTTCATATCCATCCACCTGTCTCCTACCTTCTTGCTCAAGGGAGTGCCCCAAAACCAATCTGGCAAAGTGCTTGCAATTGCTTCTTCACAGGATAAAGTCCAAACAGCTTAATATGGCATAAAAAATTCCCTTACTTACTGCTCCAGCTTCATCTCATTTTAGCTCTGTCTACCACCCTGATTAACCACACTCAGCCAAACCAAACCACTCACAATCCCCCAAAACATACCAGGCTTTTTTGTTTATTCAGTTCACTCAGAAGTTGCAAATTCTGCCTAAAATGCCATCCTCTAAAATCGACCTGATTGCTATCAGTGATTTTCTCAAGCCTCAGCTTGGGGGGATTACGTTGTATAAAACCCTTCCCTGACTGCCCCCTTCCATCCCAACCATAAACCACAGACTTCTTTAACATACCATCTCTAACACTCATTTATTTACACATCTGCCCCCGAGATGTGAGCAGCTCTCTAGATCCCCAACACCTATACAGTACTTGGTACAGAGCAGGCTATGGCAAGGTCTGCTGCATGAACTATGAAAGGCAGTTCCCCACCCTGAACCCACCTGCCACGTTGGCCAGTTCTGGGGCTTGTAACCGGTCTAGGGGCCTCTTCTCCTGGGGAGTGTCAACGCTGCTGGCGGGGGGAAAAGGGAAAGCCTGGTTCATTGCCTCCTCAGTATCTTGTACATCTGCTCTCCTCACAAAGCAAAGAGAGGGGTCTTGTGCAGAGGAATGGGATGCATAAACTGCCCCCATCAGCCTCCTCTACCACAAAAGCAGTCTTAGTGACTAAATTGCAGGCTGGGCCTCAACTTAATTCTGCCTGATTCCAGGAGGCAGGCTGGCTATGACCTTCAATACCCCCCACCTCCTTCAAGCCAGGTACCTCACCCACCCAGCTCAAACCAACCTGAGACCAATGTGGAGCAGAACATGCTTGGCAGAATAGAATGGGTTGCCATGAACATGAAGGAAAAAAGGCCACTCAGTGCAAGAATATTGGAGAGCAAGGAGGTTCAGTGTGCCTATGCCCTGCAAGGAACCAGGGGAACCCTAGCCATGAGCATCCCCCTCTCACACCATTCACCTGTGTTGAGCAAGCCAAAGTTTGTTCAATGAAAGAAAGGAATCTCCAAAGGTATGACTCGCCAGAAGATAAAAGGCACCTCAAAGGCATTTGGAATCCCAGATTTGAGTCAGCTGAAGGATGGTACACACCCTCTCCCCAGCCACCCAAGACAGTGTCCAGCAGTGATGGGTAAATAGGGAAAGCCTCTACAGCAGACTAGATGTGTCTGCAACAGAAGCATCCAGTCGATGGTCCTGGAGCACCGTGCCGGCTGCTGACAAATAGCTGTAGGGTAACTCGCTCACATGCCTCCACACTTACCCTGAGTTTCCTACAGCCAAGCTGTCAGCAGAAGCCGGGGGAGGGCACTCCTTTTTGGCTGAAAAGAAATCATACTAGTTAAAAGCCCAACCAGATGTTCCAAGCTAAGGAGGAAGAGAAAGGCTGGCTTGAGACCCAAAGGAAGAAAACCCACTTTGCCTATATATCCCGCTGGGCTCTCTCCAGTGGGTACCCAGGCTGTTTTTAATTACCTCTCTCCTCTGCTCAAAACATCCATACTCCCCACCAAATTTCAGAGTTCAAACTCTTAAACCTGGCAGTCAAGGTTCTTCATGACCTGCCTAACTTCCTAGCCTGCTTTCACTCATACTGTATATCTTGCCTTGTACTATAGATATGTTGCCAATTCAGAATCATTTCTGCAGATTTTTCTCTCCAATTAGAATGTTAGCTTCTTGAGAACAGGACAGAGTATCCTTCATTGCACCAAAAACTATGCCTTGTACATAGGAAGCTGAGCTATTCAGTGCCTTCCAATAGAACACAGGTGATCCTTTGTTCTAACACCCTGCTGCCTTTATTCACCACACTCATCCTCTCCTCAAAATCCTTTTCTTTTGAGGCACAGCTTGAGAGTTATATCCTCTAGAAAGATGTCCCTAAGCCACCCCAACCCATTTGGATCTCCCCATCTACTTTTCTATAGTACTTGCCATGCTGTACCACCCATCTCTCCCTGACATAGACTATCAAGTGAGTCTTGTCTCCTCATTCCAATTAGGGGGCTGCTCTAGTGGCTGAGACTGCACCTTCCCCCACCCCAGTTTAAGCAACTACAGTGCTGGGCCCAAAGGGGTTGGTGCAAAGCTACCCAGGGCCCCTCACCTTCTGATTTCTCAAACTGCTCCAGCAGACTGGACAGATCCGACGCCTCAATTCCTATGGAGGCACACAACACAGGATTGGAAACCAGTCTAAATCAACTCTGAGGGCACAGGTCCCAGGAACCCCAAATCACTTCTCCCTTTATGCTCCCCATGCCCACTGTACTAAGTGAAATCAAGGTAACACAAAGCAGGAAGGATTCAAACAATCCCACCTCTCAGGAACCCTCCAAAGAAATCCAAAAAAGGCCAGTCCCATCAAGGTGCTTTATCCTGTTCTTTGGAGAACACTCCCTACTCAGTCCCTGGGCCCTTCAGACAACTGAGCTGTGTGGCACTCACCAATCTCACTGATGAAAGCCTGTACCACATCCTCAGGGGCCTGAGTACGTGGGGTAGGCAAGAAGGACAGCTTCCTTAGACGGGCTGGGTGGACTGCAGGCAGCTTGGGGGCATTGCTCTGCCTCGGTGTAGGTACAGCCTTAGCAGCAGGAGAGGGGGGCTTCTCCCTAGGCCTGGTTTCCTGCATCTCAGGCTTTAGCCTCTCTGACACAGGCTCCTCAACGGCCACACCCTCACCAGGCATATAGGAGGAAGTCTTATTTCGGGGGCTCTGAACTGGGGAAGCCACCTTGTGTTTCGGATGGGGAGATGCGGGCACTGGTTTGACCTCTACCTTGGTGGGCTCTATCTGTGGACTTCCCTGGCCAGCAGGACCAAGACTGAGGGAAGGAGCAATTGGCACAGGAAGTACACTTTCAGGAGGGCAGACTGGGATGCCACTGAGCTCCATCTTGGGTGGGGGACCAGCTCTCCCAACAGAGGCTGGAGGCAAAGGAGGTGGGGGCACAGGCCAGAATGGAGGATGTTGCAGCCCTGGGCCCCATCCCAAGGGCCCATAGGAACAGCTAGAACTGTAAGGTGGGATTGGGGCAAGAGGGGGTACCCAAGGCACATTGCAAGTGGGGGGTACAGCATAGGTGCCAGGAGTACCAGACACTAGGGGCACCGTTGGTGGGGGAGGGAGGCAAGGATAGCCAGAAGGGGACACAGAGGGATAACAAGGCCAGGCTGGCACAGGGGCATAGTGAGTATAGGGTTCAGGTGGGACTGGCCCCATAGCCATTGGAAGACTAGGAGGCTGCAAGGACGGTGGGGGCAGGCTGGGGACCCCTTGCCCACTTGGGGGAAGAGGCAATATGGGGGGCACGCCCAGTCCACCTGGGGGAAAAGGCAGACCAGTGGGCATTGTGGAAGGCATGGCCCCAACAGAGGACATGGACTGCACAGGAGGTGGTGGAGGTCTCGCCGGCAGTGGCATCTCTTGGGATGGCACCTGCTCAGTGGGAGTTGAGGCCACAGGTTTGCTTGAAGGTGGCTCAGGACTAGGAGAAGCAGGGCTGGGACACATAGGCACAAAACAAGCCTCAGGGGAAGCCTCAGGAGGAGCCTCAGGGGGAGCTTCCAAGCTTCTCTGCAGAGCTGTCTTCTTGGCTGGGGCTGATGGAATGACAAGACAAGGGATGTCTGCCAGCCCTGTGGGGGTCTCTGGGAGGCTGGGCCACTTCCCAGCTGGAGGCTGGGGATTCCTCTCTTCTGCCTCTACTTGGCGCTGCTGCCTTCGGCGTCGGTACTCAGATAAACTGAGAGGTCGAGGTCTAGCTTCTTGGGTTGTGGCATTGGTACTACTTTCCATCTTCAGAGGACCCACAACCTCCTTGACTTCAGGGATGATGGCCTTTAGGGATTCCAAGGACTCTGACTCAAGGAGTTGCTGAGGAACTGGACTCCCCTGGGCTGATGCTGCTGCGCCACGTCTGGGATCAGTTGGCCTGGGCTTAACTAGCACAGGTTCAACTGGAGTCAGGCCATCAGGTACAAGGTCAACCGGTGCTAGGTCAATTGTCGCTGAGTTGGCTGGGTCAGGGTCAACCAGTGGCAAGTCACTTGAGATGGGAACAACCACTGCAGGGTCAATTGCTGCCGAGTCAGTCATGACTGGGTCAGTCAGCACTGGGTCAGCCGGGAGAGGGTCAGCCAGCTGTGAACTGGCTGAAGCAAGGTCAACCAATGCAGGGGCAACAGGTGCAGGATCAGCTAGGACAGGATCAGTTTCAACAGAATCAATTGGCATGGAGTTGGTTCGAACAGAGTCGACCAGTGAGAGAGGAGCTGGGACAGAGTTGGCTTGGATGGTGTCAACCAGCTTGGGGTAGCGGTCTAGAGGCCTTTCCTTAGCAGGGTTAGCTTGTTCAGCATCACCCTCCAAGTTATTGGAGCTGGGCTTTTCCAATGCAGCTGCCCAGGCCCTTGCCCAGGCCCGGGGCTTCCCCATGCCCCGGGGAGGCCCAACCTCTCTTGGAAGTTCCTCCTGAGGCTGTTTCTGCAAGTTGCCCGTCTGAGAGGTGGTGGCCACAGTGGACTGACCACGAGAGGATGACCTCAGCCTCCTGGCATAGCCTTCCACACAGGATACTGGTGCCTCCTTGCTTTTCTTCCTTCTGCCCTTTCGAGACCTCTGGGAATCCAGCACTGCACTGGCAGGTGTATTCTGAGGTTCCTTTGGCACCACTGGCTTCATGACCTCCTGGGGTTCCAACAAGCAAGCTGACTCTAGCTTTTCCTCTGAGTCCAGGAACAACCCCTCTTTCTTAGCACAGAGGGCTTCCTTGGGCACAGCAGCCTCTGTCTCTGACTCCAATGTAGGTATGAGCAGCTGCAAGGCTGGACTAGCATCTAATGAGTTATCCATGAGCACAGGCTGAGGTCCAGTAGGGACCTGCCGTACCACGACTGGGATCTCCAGGTCTTCGCCAGCTGTGGCCGCCTGGCCTACAATCTCTAGCACCACACAATCCTCGGGCAGTGTCAAGTCATCCGTATGCTCGAGTGATGTCAGGTGGGTGAGACTGGGCAGGCAATATGGGTGCATGGCACGTACCAGCTCACTTAGAGAGGAGATGCTCTCGTCACCAGCTGCTGGCACTGCCAACTCTGCCGTTCCTGCCTTATCTTCTTCCTCGGGGCAGGCCAGGTGCATGGGGAAGTCTAGGATACTGCTTAGACAGTTGTCAAGCTCCCCACCAAGCAACTGGCCACTGAAGCCAGCCACCTCTTCCTCTTCTTCTCCATCACTACGCTGCTGGGGAGAAGGCGACTGGCCCCAACGGGGTCGTGATCTTGGGGGTCTCCAGCTAGGAAGCTTGGGGGAGGAAGTGTCCAAGAAGGAGGGTGATGAGAAATCCCATGGGGGATCTGTGAGAGACATCTCAACCTGCAGGAGAAAAGAGAAGCCTCAGGGGGAGTTTTCTCCAGGCAGGTATTTTCTCAGACCTGCCCCATACTCCTCCCTCCTAGAGTCCCTCAGACTTCCTAAATTAGGCTCACCCCACTCACTCTGCTATTTCCTGTGGTGGGCCCCAACGTGTCAACTGGGGTAATGAGGTCACGTTCAGGGGGTGTCCGAGAGAGGGTGAGCAGCTTGTGCAGCTAAGAGGGAGAGAAAGACCTGAGATCAGCATGTGCCTTTAGAGCAATTTAAGCAGGCCCACAGACATGGTCCTAATCTTCCCACCAAACACATCCCCATTCCCTGGTCCCACACTCACAGAGGAGCCTTCCCGAGGTGACACAAGCAGCTCTGAGTCAGGAATGCTGTCAAACGGAGACAGGTTCTCGGAGTCTGCATTGTCTAGAATCTCTGTCAGGGCTGTGAGCAGTGACACTTCATTCTGGTCTTCCAGAGATAACCTGCTCTGCTCCAGAAAGACAAGAGGAACGTCCCACCATCACACCAAATGACCTACTAGGCTAGTAAGAACTGGGTACCCAAGATAATCATGGTCTCCCAAGCCCCGCTCAGTTTGCCATAGAGAGGGATCTGTACACCATGAAGCATGGGTTCCAATCTCATTTACTACTACCCACCACATCTCCATTGTCAACTGAGACCTGTCATACTGAGTCCTTAGCTTGGGTTTCACATATTCCCACCAACCCTCAGGTAAAATGTGGGATGCTCAGCAGACAACGCTTAGCTAGGCTGGAATTGGGCTCAAACACAGAGATCAGAACTCTCTGGACAGGTAAGGGGCCCAGGCAGGGCAAAGGTCTTGGGCTATAGTCCAAGCCTCCCATGCCTACATGGCATATTATGTGACAGCCTGCAGCCCAACTCCCACCTACTGACAAAAATTAACACTCCTTAAGGACACAAGTTGGGCATCCAGGAACCAAGGTCTTGAAAAACAGAACTGTGTCTGAAGCATCTCCAAAGATTTGTGCTACAGCCTCCCATACAAAGCTCCTGCCTTAAGACCTCCAGGTCCAGCCCCAGCTCACCTCTCCAAGGCTCCCAAAATCCTCAATGAGAGAGATAAGGGAGGCATCCATGTAGCTCTGCATGGTCCCCAGCAATGTCTCATCCTGCAGGATCAGCTCCTCCATTTCCAGGTCCTTGTCCCTCAGAGACGGGCCCAGTCGAGCCAGACTGACAAAGCCAGAATCGTCCCCCTCCTCATGTAGCCGTACCTGGGACAAAGGGCATAGGATCAGAGGGGTATGATGAGGGCTGTAAGGAATAGGCCCTCTGCGGGGAACTGTCTGGCATGTACCATAAGCTAAGTACCCACCCCTCCGCCAATGGCAGCAGCTCCCCCACTGCCAGCTGCAAAACCCCCAACAAGGATGGCAGTGTTCAGGGAACTTCTGGGCTGAAAAAAAGTCTAAACTCCATCCAGAAAGTAAGAACCACAGGAGAATAGACTGGAAAGTAAAAAGATCAAAAGGACATTCAGAAGAATCATCTGCTGGCAGTGGTAAAGACAGGCAGCCTGAGGGGTCACACCAAAGGAAAGGAGGTGAGCAAGGAAGCAGTTTTTTACCTCCCTCAAACTTCTCTTAAGCCTCTCTTCTCAGCGGAGGTCAAATCCCACCTTTTTCCAGAAGACACCTCATGGGAAGCGGACTTGGCCCAGTGGTTAGGGTGTTCATCTACCATATGGGAGGTCCGCGGTTCAAACCCCGGGCCTCCTTGACCCGTGTGGAGCTGGCCCATACGCAGTGCTGATGTGCGCAAGGAATGCCCTGCCACACAGGGGTGCCCTCTGCATAGGGGAGCCCCACGCGCAAGGAATGCATCCCTTAAGGAAAGCCGCCCAGCGCGAAAGAAAGTGCAGCCTGCCCAGGAATGGCACCGCACACACGGAGAGCTGACACAAGATGACGCAACGAAAAGAGACACAGATTCGTGTGCTGCGGCCAAAGAAGAACACGCAGACACAGAGAACAGACAAGGGGGAGGGAAGGGTAGAGAAATTTAAAAAAATTTTTTTTAATTTAAAAATAAATTATAAAAAGAAGATACCTCAGGCTGTGCTAATCTCTCCTCACATCCCCAAATTCCCATACTTCTCTGTACCCTTTGCTTTTCCTGGATTCACATCCTGCCTCACCCCCCCACCCCCACCTTAACATTCCTTACATTGCTACTAAAACTAGATTTCAAGTTCCTCTGGGGCAAGTACTCTCTTTGGGGCAGATACCCATTTGCATTTTATTAACTTAGATTCTTTCTGGTTCCCGGAAGGGTTTAAACTGTAATCAAACTTTCCAGTTACCTATGATGTCTAGCACAGCTGATACGCACATATTTATTTTGAAGGACCTACAATGGGCCACCCAATTTCTCAAAGGGAATCCCAGAGGAAGGGTCCCTTCCTCACGACCTCTACCATGAGATCCAAAGAGAAAGCCTGGTTCTGCAGATGGAGAGGCCCCACCCCACACTCCCCTAACAATGTCTTCAGTCTTGTCTTGCAGGGAGCCACCACCCAGGCCTGACATCTGTGGGTGTGGACAGGGCCAAAAGTGGCTGGATGGAGCTGGTGAGACCAGAGGCCAGAGACACAGCTATCTCCACTGTAGGAAACAGACAGATATAAAGACCAAAGAGCAGGAACAAATATAGAAAAGCGAGCTTCCTCTCTTCCCCCCACCTTATGCACCAAAGGAAAACTCTGTACCTCTTCCACAAGAAAAATAAAGCAACAGGTGTGACCACATCGCCCTCAGCCATCACCACCACCACCATCACCACAGGCACACATGCACGCAATACACATATACACAAACAAACACACTCATTCCTAACCAAGGTTAGCTCAGATGCTCTGAAAAGAGGAAAGACTGGGTAGGGAGACTTTGGGAGGCTAAGCCCAGAGATGAATGAAAGAGGGCAGGTTTTAGGCACTAACCCCTCCCAGGCCTTCACAATCCTGTAATTACAACCAACAGCTGAAGCACACCTGGCTCAGCAAACACTCCTGGTGAGCAAAGAGGTTGTATCTTTACTTAACCCTTCTACCCATCTACCAGAGTCCGAGCCACCAGGCCAGAATCGCAAGACAGTGCCCACTCCAACAAACCACTCACCTCCACCTCCGTCAGAAAGCCACAGTCGGAGACCCCCACATCCCCCAACCTACTTCACCTGTCCCTCAGTTCACAAACAGCACAGCTCCCAGAGTACCAAAATCACCCCGGCTAAAAGTGGGCCAGGAGTACCAGTCCCCAGTATCTCAACAACCTCCCAGATGGCTTTCCCACATCCAATCTTATCCCTCCAGGGTTCCAAACCAGCCAGAAACTGAAAAGAAAAAAAAAAAAGCTTATCAGACCACTTCCTGAGACCCTCCCTAAATCTCTTCAATGATTTTAAAAGGAAGTTTAAACTCCTTAATACAGTCTACCAGAGTCCAGCCAGGGGCAAGGTCTCCGCACCAGACTCCTACTCTAGCATGGCTTCTCCCACCACTCTGCCTCTTTCTCCATGCCAGCCATTGAGATCTCTAGGTTTCTTCAATAAGCCAAGTCCTCTTCCACCTACTTCACATACTATTCACTCTGATAAACGCTTTTGCACAACACAGAGCCTTCAGCTCTCAGCTTATTCTTCCTAGACCCTGCAAAGTAGATTACTACTGTTGATTATATAATCCCTGTATTTCTTTTATTCCACTTATAATCCATTTACTGTCTATCCTGATAAAAACATAAGATCCTGAGGACAAGGATCATGTCTGTGTGGTTCACCATTGTATCCCATGCCTGAACATAATTATATCTTAATAAATACTCGGTTGGCTGGCTTGCTCACTCATACCCATCTGTTAAATCTGTATGGGGGAAGGAGGAGAGAAATTTATCCATGAGATCCTCTCCAAACCCAAATGACCACCTAACTTGGATTACAGCTGGATTTTGCATCCTTCCTGCCTCTCCCCCAAGTTGGACAGGCAGCTCCAGCCCACAAGATGTAAAGTCTAAGAAAATAGAAGGGCAGCTCCCAAGTTCATGCCCCAGAAGTCATTCTCTCCTGGATATGGGCCTGGATTGATCTGCTGGAATTGTCCTTACCTGGCAGCCTGCATCCCAATTCCCACCAAGACTTGAAAAGAAGTTTTCAAGTACTCAGCTTAATAGTTTGAGAGATAACAGTTCAAAATAATTCCTGCCCACCTCTACCCTGGGTGGGAACTTTTAAGAAGTCCTCCGCTAAAAGAAGTCTTGGACGGGGGAGTGGAACAGTAACCTTTTTAAGTATGGAGAACTGAAGGCCCACAAGAATTTGACAGAAAGCACTCCCCCATCCAAGGAATGCTCAACTAGTGTTGAATAGTTCTCAAACCACGTCTAACTTTTCTCATCCTCAGCAAAAACCCAGAGCCTTAAACACACACCACTCCAGTTTGTCAGTTCACTGTGGCAGGACCTCGTTGCCCCCTTACTACAAAAGAAAAAGTAAAAGGAGAAGAAAGCTTCCCTTTCCCTTACTTAAGCTTGTCCCATGTATATGCTGACACTCCTCATCCCTCTTGACTCACGAATGAGGCAGGAACTACAGGCTACCAAAACGCCAGTGCTCGTGACTCACAACCCACCCCAAGCCGGTCGGACAGAAGCCGCCACGAGCTTACTCCTCCGGAGCCCTTCAGCCTCAGTCTTCTACCCTCCCCCACCCATCACACCCGCCAATCTCAGGGAACAGACTCGAAGAACATCTGGAAAGTCCTTCATCCGCTGTGGAGAGCTGCCGCGGACCAAAGCAGGAGGGGGAAAACTCCAAGGCTCTGGGCAAAGTTGACTCTAGCAGCCCCTACCTTCCTTCCCGGCCGGGGGACTTCAGCCCGGGCTGGAGATGGCGGGACCGGCTGGGACACACCCAGTTCCCGGCACTGCGGCTCCAAGGCCGAAACGAGGTGCCCGGCAGCCTGGGGCGGGAGCCACGTGGACATCCCCTCCCTGCCCCCACGTGGGTACGCGGCCCCCCCCCCCCTACCAGAGAGGCCCAACCCACGTGGGTGCTGGGACTGCCTAAAGGGGGAGGGGAGACAGACAAGTTCTCCCGGGAAAATCGCCCCCCAACACCACGTGGCTCCAAAAAGGCAACTGCAGCGCGTGGCTAGGGAATGCCCCATTCGGCATCCTCAGAAAGAGATCTTAGCCCTCGACTCCAAGTCGGGTCCCTGAATCCCCCAACCGCAGGCCATAATATTTCTGACACCGGGCTCTGCCCCTCCGGCGGTCCCTAGTAGTAGCCGCAGAGACCCCGCCATGCCGGCGCACCCCCAGCAAATGGCTCAGGTGCACTCGGCCCAGCCCGGCTCCCGCGGCCACCCGGCATCGACTCCCGAGCGCTTCCTCCCTTTCCTGTGGCGTCCACGTGTCACCGCCCGGCACACGCCGCTTTGCTGCCACCCGCGGGCCGCCCGCCAGCCTCTCACCTGCTCCCCGCTGCTCGCAGCGCCCACAGTTCCATAGGATGTTTGGCTCCGACTCCCCCAACCGCTGCCGCGGACTCCACCGCCAGGTCCTGGCCCAGGGCCCCCACCCGGGGGCGGCGCGATTCCGTCTCTCAGTCCCCGGCGCGCCGCCATCTTGGCCCCTGAACACCCAGAGCTGCTCTGATCGCTGGCGCCGCCTCGCCCAACCGATTGTGGGAAGGGAACTACAACTCCGAAAATGACACTGCAAGACTACGAATCCCAGGAGGCCCTGCGGTGTGGCCCACTTGCACCCGGGAGGAGATCCTTGGGAGTTGTAGTCGCTTTCAGCAGAGGCCGGTACACGTGCTGGAGGTATACTGTAATGCGTAGTTTTGTGTTGCGCAGGGAGGCCGAGTTAGGAAGCGTGCTCTACTGACGGGAGTGTTACGATTTGCATATCTTTTTATTTACGGAATTTGTCCAGCTGTCGAAATGTCCTCTTTGTCTTAACATTCTACTTACTGTACGTTCCTTTCACCTTAGCCCAAGTGAACCTATGTTGTTGTTGAAACATCACCCCCTAGCGGACTGCGTCCCTTCAGGCGCCAACCCTCACCTAATGGCTTACTGCGGCACTGCTGTGAGCTTAATTTTGAAACGGCATTCTCCGAGTCTCTGCAGATACTCAGAAACCTGACTTGGCTTACTAAATTTATTTCCTGCTACTCCATATCTCCTTGCTGTCACTCAGAGACAACAGGTGTTCTGCTTTCGCCTTTCTGCTTGGAATACTTGAACCCTGAACTATGTATCATGCCAAGAAAGGGCTACCAGGATACCCTTTCTAGTTTAGCCTAACCAATCGTGATCCTTACCTGTATCTCTACAATCCATCACTGTCTCTACTATTCACTCATTTGTCACTTAGAAACTACTTCATAGGATTTTCCTATATGTATATTTTAAATATTTATTACAAAAGTTTAAAATTTTTTTCATGTAGTGCAAAAACTATCCGGGAAAAAAATGTACTTGGCCTTCAAATTCCAATTCTACTCCCCAGATTTAACCCTTGTTACCTTTGGTGTGTATTCATCAACACCTTTTGCTATGCATATAAAAATATAAGGGGCACACAGTGGTCTTGTCTTTGTTCAAAAATGGGATCATTCCATATGTATGATTCTACAACTTACTTTTTTAAATTTAACAATATGTTGTTCCATTCATTTACCAAATATTTACTGAGTGCTTAAGAAGTACCAGTTCCAGTATATGAATATATCATTATTTAAATAATACTTTAAGTTGTTTCCAATTTTTCACGATTACAAAGTAAGTTACAGTGAAAATTCCCATACATGTGTACATGTATCCTTGCACTTTTTTGCAATGTTTCTGCGGAATAGAAATTGCAAATTTGCAAATAGAATAGAAATGGGATTGTTGAGTTAAAGGATTCATGCATTTGAAATTTCAACAGATAACGCCAAATTGCCCTTCCAGTACGATTGCATCACTATACATTCCCACAAAAAGAGGAGTTGACTTCCTTTTGGCTAGTTTTTTAATCCAGTGGGGAAAGGGAGAGAAATACATTTTAAAAATAAATAAATCTTTAAAAAGAACCAATATAGGATGGGCACAATTCTTCAACTGTGGAAGAAACATAGTCTTAGAGATGTTCCGCAAATGCTGGTGATTTGAGCACTAATTACGGTGGTTAGGTTTGGGGAAAATGACTAATGTAAGAGAAAGCAGAAATTTGTGACTTTTTTTGCTTTCTTTTCCAGTATCTGAAGAAATAATCTCTTCACCTAAGGAAGTGTCTTTGTGAAATCCACTAAAAAAGACAAAAATATATCTCTGGGTCTGCAGTGTCACCTGGACAGGAGTTCTGGCTACAATCCCCATGGTAGGTGCTTTTCTTTTTTTAATATTTTTAAATTTTTTTATTTATTTTATTTATTTCTCTCCCCTTCCCCCCCGCCCCATGCCAGTTGTCTGTTCTCTGTGTCTATTTGCTGCGTCTTCTTTGTCAGCTTCTGTTGTTGTCAGCAGCATGGGAATCTGTGTTTCTTTTGATTGCGTTATCTTGCTGTGTCAGCTCTTTGTGTGGGCAGCGCCATTCTTAGTCAGGCTGCACTTTCTTTCGCGCTGTGGGTGCACTCCTTGCCCATGGGGCTCCCCTATGCAGGGGACACCCCTGCACACCCCTGCACAGCAGGGCACTCCTTTCGCGCATCAGCACTGCGCATGGGCCAGCTCCACATGGGTCAAGGAGGCCCAGGGTTTGAACCGCGGACCTTCCATGTGGTAGACGGGTGCCCTAACTACTGGGCCAAGTCCACTTCCCGGTAGGTACTTTTCTAAGAGTCACAAAGGAACACCTCCAAACCACAGGCTATCAAACATTGGGAATCTCCAATAGCTTGTCTGACTCCACGCTCACCGAAGACTCATCTGATTCTAATAACTGACTTCCCATATAATTTTCTAAGGGAGAAAGTGTGTCGCTCAAGTGACATAAAATGTCAAGTTCAAATGACATATATTTCTCATTGTGAATTAATAAATCAGCATTCAGATTTTTTTACTGAGAACCTATTTGTGCCAGGCACTGTTTTAGGCACTGGAGATACAGCAGAGAAAAAAACAAAAACCTTCCTTAATGGAGCTTACATTCTAGTGGGAAGACAATCTCGAAGTAAACAAAGAGTCAACATAATTTCAGAGTTTTAAGTGCTATAAGAAAATAACTGGAGTGAAAGGTATAAAAGTTAAGAGGGGACACTTTGATATAGTACAATAGGGAAAGGCCTCTGAGGAGGAGCCATCTGAAGTAAGACCTGAATCACAAGGAAGACCTAACCATGTGAAGCTCTGTAGTGAAGGCATTCTGAGGTAAGAGGAAAAGCCAGTGTATAGGTTCTAAGTAGGAACAAATTTGCTGTGTTCAAGAGGAAGACCAGTTTAGCTGAAGAGTTCTGGGAAACAGGGAGAGCTATACCAAGAAAGAGCTCATGTGAATTTTATTTGTGTAAGTCAACTTCCAAATCTAATGAATTCTGATACACTGTCAAAATTGAATTTTCAGATCTGAAATGTTTTCTAATTCTTCTTGAGAAGTTGCAAGGATTCAAGGATAGGTGAAATTTAGCTGAAGACTGTAAACGATTCTCCAAATGTGGGTTGTTTGGGCTAAAAAAATCATGTAAAAAGAGATGTTGGGGAAGCAGAAGTGGTTCAAGCCATTGAGCTCCCACCTATCACATGGGTAGGGTCCCTGGTCTGAGACCTGGTGCCTCCTAAAGAAGACAGCAGGCAAGTGCAGCAAGCTGATGCAACAAGAGACACAAGAAGAAAAACAAAATGAGAGACATAACAATGCAGGGAGCAGAGGTTCCCAGTGCCTTGTAGAGAGGAAAAGCAAGAACTGAGGTGACGGGCAGGCGCAGTGACCTGGCAAAACAAGATGATAAAACAAAAGACCAGAAGATAAAACAATGAGAGACACAACAAAGCAGGGAATGGAGGTGGCTCAAGCAATTAGGTGCCTCCCTCCCACATTGGAGGTCCTGGGTTTGGTTCCCAGTGCCTTCTAAAAAAACAAGGAAGAAGGACAGACACGGCAAGTGCAAACAATGTCGCGGGGGGGGGGGGGGGGGGGAGGCGGAGAGAAATAAATCTTAAAGAGATGTTGCCTGAAGAGTTGCAGCTCCCTGGTAAGATAACTGCAACTCAAGTATATTAAATTATCAATGACTGTGTAACAAATGACCCCAAAACTTACCAGCTTAAACAACAAAGTTCTATTATCTCAATTTCTGAGGGTCAGGAACCCAGGCATGTCTTTGTCAGCTGGTTCTGGTTCAGTCTCTCTTAAAGGATGCTGTCAAGCTGTCACCTGGGCTGTAGGTATCTACGACTTGATTGGGTCTGAAGAATCTGCTTCCAAGCTCACTCACCTGGTTGTTGACAGGTCTCATTTCTTCAGTAACTGTTGGCCAGAGGCTTCAATTTTTTGTTACTTGGACCTCTCCAAAGGGCTACTCTATGACGTCTCTTCCCATTTTTGTTTGTACCACAGTTTCTAGAGCTGCTCCAAAGATGACCTCCCTTCCCCCTTCCCACCCAGATCTGATCCAACTGGGCAGGGAGACGGGGCACTGGGTCAAGTTGCTCCTTAGCTGTGTCACCTTAAACAAGTTATTTAACCTCCCTGAGCCTGGTCCCTCGAGCTAAAACCATTTTTGCTTTAATCATCCATTCAAGTGTATTGAGATAGTTATTTCCTCAAAGGGAACAGAGCCACTAGATCATCTGGAGTGCAGGATTAGAGGGGTAACCTTCTAGGCAAGGAAACTAGAAGTGAGGTTGGAGGAGTTATTAACTAGTTAGTAGGTGCAGAAAAGGGAGAAGAGTGTTACAAACAAGTTTAAATTTATTAACCCCTGTGTGCCTCAGTTTTCTTGCCTTTTTCATGGAGGCAATAAGACCTTCCTCCAAAGGCCCTTAGGAGAAGTAAGTAAGAGCTCAGGTGTGAAATGCCTAGTGCAGTGCCTGGCACATAGTACACAGTTACATACTCAACAAATGCTGTTTTTTCTTCCTCCCCTACCTTCCAGTTTCCACATGTGTAATCTAGGAGAAGGGAACCTCAGATTCAGAAGAGGCAAAGACCTCTATAAGGTGGGTTGTAATTCCCCTTGTCCACCCAGGTGATCGATCAGTGATCATCATGGAATCTGGCCAAGCCAGTTGTTTGGAATGAGTCGCCTTAGGGGTAAGTGGTCACAGGATTGGGGTAAGGCGAATTGGTGGAGGAGGTCAAGGCAGGTACAGCTCTCACCCATGCCATCTCCAATATTCCAGCCAATCCAGCCCCTCCTATCACTCCTGGAATAACAGATAACCTCAAAAAAAGCAGAAAGGAGCTAATGTATATTGAACACTGACTATGCTAGTGGCTGTCACTGGGCTTGATGCCTGGCTGTACACCAACTAATAGTTACCAACTAGTGAGGGCAAAGCTAGAGCTCAGGCTGGAGAAGCCAGTTGTCAGAGGTTATTCAGCTAGCAAGGGGCAAAACTGGAGTTCAAACCTAGGTCTCCAAAATTCCAGACCAGTGTTCTGTTGCATTAGGTTCCCTCTATTCTCTCCAGTGCGGACCTCTGCTGAGGGGAATGTGGGGAGGAGATGGACTGAGGCAGGGAGCTGCCAAGGAAATACTTATCTGTGTGTGTATGCTTCAGTCCTGTTCCTCTCTAATCCCCGGTGGAGGTGGGGAATACATAATTTGGATGGGAATGTGTGGAGTTAGTGTGTGGCACTGCCACAGCTCCCCTCCTCTACACTCTCCTCTAGCACAAGGAGAAGTCCCCATCCCTAGGCAGGCCCTTTTTTTCAACCCCTGGACTTTGCATCCTCCCATCATCAGGTGCTCCCTGAGTGGAAAGGTAAGGTAGAGAGGGGAGTTTTTGTAAACAAGCCTCCACATCTGTAGCCCTCCCCCAACCAGTCAAGCCAGCTGTGCAGACTGGACGGAAGTGAGGGAATCAAACAGCCTTCTCAAGCAACCCCTCCTAAGTAACATAGGGGAGCACCCCCTATTCGGTCTGGGCCAGATGCCCTAATGGAGGACGGGGGGAGGGGGGAGACGACACCGACACCAGTCCAGATCCCCAGCATTTACCCGTGGAGTCCACCCTGATGTTTAAGGAAGGGGAGAATCTAACAGCTGGGGATCCCCTAGGAAGAAGGGGGCAAACTCCCTCCTCCAGGAGGCTCCCCTTCCTCCTCCCTACTATTTCCTGTTCCTGAGGCAGTTACGGCTGGGTTTTGGGGAAGGGAGAGGGAGCCCACACTCACACCCACACTCACCCCCTTCATGCCCCCCAGGGCTAGGTAGGGAGTCCTTGAGGAGTGGCTGACGGTTGGGAGGCTCCTTCCCGGGGAAGGAATGTTTCTAACATTGACAATCCAGATCTCCACGCCGCCCCCACCCACACGGCCTCTGCCCCCACGGGTGGGGACACGGGAGGGTCTGCTTCCTGTTCTCCCTAAGAGGTTCTGTCAGGAAATGAGCCTCTAGCATGGGGGGGGGGGGAGGCTGAATGGGGAAAGAGAGGAAGGATGAGCGTGTCTTGACCGATGAGTCAGACAGAGCCTGCATGGGGGAAGGATGGCCTGCGGATTGCGCCCCCCCCCCCCGTCCCAGTCCCAGTCCCAGTCCAACCTGGCGGCCCACCCACAGTCCCCTCTACCTTCCGCGAAACGAGGGTCGCAGATCCCAGGCCCTTAGGTGGAGGAGGGCGGGACCCTAGTTAATTAACCCTTTTAGCTCGAGTCCCAACTGGTTTAGCAGGCCGTGGAGGAGAGATGAATTTAGGGAGGAGTGATTAATTTACCGAGGGGCAGCGCCGAGCTGCTTCAAGAATTAAGATAGTGCCTCCTTCCCCACCCAGATTGGGGTGGGGGGGGGGTGCGAAACAGAGGCCTAGGGAGTAAAACCGTGGTCTCAGCAGGGAGCCTGGGCGGAAAGGGAGGGGGCCGGCAGTCCCTTTCCCTCCCGGTGCGCGGCTGGAGGGTGGAGAGAGAGCTACGCCTCACCGCCCACGCAGGCTCCGCCTCCCCAGCCCCAGCTCCCGCTCCCGCTCCGGCTCCAGCGCGCTCCCACCCCGGCAGCGCCCGGAGGACGGAGCCCGAGCGCGCGAGGCTTCGCCTCCTCTCCCTCCTTCTCGCCCTCCCTCTCCGGGGTCTCTGCCTCCGTCTCCTTTTTTAAAAGCTGCGTCACATGCCTGCCGTTCCCTGAACGCTCCCAGCCCCTCGCAGCCCTCCCGACCGCCGCGCGGCGCACGCACGTCGTCGCTCGCGGCGCGCTCGCCCGGGTCACTTTGACAAGGCTCTCCCCTCCCACTAGCAGGGCAATTAGCATATTAATAAAGCCCGGCCCTGCCCGGTTGGGGCTGGAGTGTCGGCGCCTGCGAGAGGGAGAGGGAGAGCGAGAGCGAGAGGGAGAGAGAGGGGGGCGAGCGGCGGCGGGGAGGGCGGCGGGAGCGCACAGACACGCACACGCACACACACGGACACACACTCCGGGGACGCACACACGCAGCGGCAGCTCGCCTTCCTGCCTGGCTTCCTTCCTGTCTGCTCCGCGCCTGACAGGCCCCTCGCTGCAGCCTGGGCTGAGGCCGGGTTGGGCCGGCGGCGGGGGCAGCGGGGGCCGCGGGAGGCGGCAGCGGCTCATGCCCGGCCTGTCCCCGCGTGGGGCGGGCACCGTGACTCGGCTGGGCCCCCAGCGGCGGGCGATGTGAAGATGTCAGTGGGCTGTGCCTGTCCTGGTGAGTGGGGTGCGCGGTCTCCCGGCCCCTCCTTCCTTAACCCTCTCCGTGGACCCCCACCCACCCCTTGTTTGGCGAGAACTTGTGGTGGAGTCGTCGATGGTGTGGGGGAGGTCGGGAGCTGTAAGGGGTGTGCGGGGCCTCGGTCCGGGTAGGGTTTCCCCAACTGTGTAAATGCGCATCAGCCCAGAGGCACGGGGAGGGGAATTGGGGTAGCTTGTGTGTATGTGTTTGATGGTGGTGGTGGTGGTGGTGGTGGTGGTGGTGATAATTAAGGAAGAGGTTGGGGGGGGGGGGCTGAAATTCCCAGAATTCCAGGGTGTTAGCCAATCAGAAGTGACTCTGGACTTTTGACCCCCCCCTCAGGTCATCATAGAGTTGTGATTGGCTGCTTTAGTTTGCCCCCCCCTTCTCTGATACCTATTTCTTCTTACATATTCTGTGACACCCTCCCCCCCAGGCTGTTTCTGAGGACCGTGTTTTTGGGGAGGGATTGGTTAGGGCCCATCTCCCCCCCAGCACACACACACTGTTGTCAGGGAAGGTTGGCCCTCTAGAGGGACAGGAAGTACTCCTGGAGGGTGCCAGATAATTGGACCTTTGGGTCTGGTAGCTCTGTTCCAGTGGGAGGGGGAATGTGGCAGCCTCAGGCAGACTAGAAAATCAGAGTGATGTGTGGAAAGTTGAGTTGGGGGAGCAGCCCTTGATCCTAAAATGAGAATTTGAGAGAGGACCCAGGCTGAGTGAGACCCTACCTGCCCCAAACACATCAGTTCGTGCCAGTGACAGACAGCCTGGCTTTGAGCTCTGTCTAGTGGGTTGGAGGTGGGGGCTCTGTACCTCACAGCCAAGAGGTCAGAGAGGAGCCACGTGATTGGATGGGTAGTCTTCAGAGGGCCACAGAAGACTGTGTATCCCAGTTCCCAGAGCTTCTGGATCTTTCAACTGCAGGTCCCCACTCCCGTCCCGGGCCGGAGTCCCTTTTCTCCTGGAAGTTGAGTGTCCCTGAATCCATACTGATTTGGACCTCTTTGCGCCCTCCAGATGCCCTGTTCTCTGGGAGGCTAATGCCCCACAACTGGACCTCCTCTCAAAAAAATCCCCAAAGGAAGCCACCAGTGTGGAAGCTTCCTTAAAAATCACGTGATCCAGGCCAAGCTGGGCTGGTCAGGGAACCTGCTTAAAGTGCCTGCTGGAGCTGATGTTTAAGGGATAAGGGGCCCAGAGGGAGGACTAGTAGAGCCTGAGGGTACTGGAATATCCTGGAGAGGAGGGAAAAGAACTTGCTCGGCTGGAATCCTGCCTGGCCCCATTGCCCTTCCCCCTACAACTTGGTGTGCATGTTTGCGTGTGTGTTTTCTCCTTTGGAGTTGCCCCTACACTGTATCCCCCTTCAGGTCCATCTGTGCTTAGAGCTCACCACATGGCCCTGACCTGCCATCACCACACAATGAACATAGCAGAAACTAAGGTTCTAAACAAGTTAGAGAACTGAGTCTTAAATTTTAGATTCCCACAAATAGTAGGAAGTGAGAGAGGAGGGGTTGTCAGGCTGGAGGTGGATGGGAGGTTGGCCCTGAAGTTGGGGCAGGGTGCCTGGGTACAGTGGGAGGAGGGAGAAACTTTCCCCCTTAGCTTTTTCGAGGGTCTGGGGGTAGACAACTTCAGTCAGTGTCCCCTAACCATATTCCTTTTGTATGTCCGGTAGCCTGGCTGGGGGTAAGGGGGCAAAAGATGGCCGAGAGTGGGGAGTCTTTTCCCTGCCTGAAGAAGTCTGATGGATGACAGATGGAGGGAGGTTAGACTTTAAGGAGAACCACATGCATGCAGAGGAACTGGGGAATGGTAGGAATTAGGGTGAGGGAGGGGACCAGGTTTGCACCAGTGCGTGGGAGCATATGCTTGAACACAGAGGCATCGTGGTAAAATGTAAAAGTCGAAGGACCAAAGACCGTCCCTCTCCTCCCTTGAGCAGCTCTGGCATGGGGGCCGAGGTGTCCTAGTGGGCTGCAGGCCTGCTGCCTGCCTGCTAGAGTCTCTCCTTTGTGCTCTGCTGTCTCCCGGCCCCTCCTCCCCCAGCCCGGCAGAGACAGCACATGCCCCACACATGTGACTGAGGGAAGCCAGAGCACACACAGACCCACACATGCACACGCGGAAACACCACAAGATACACCCCCCCACACCCACAAACCCAGTTCCCATAGTGCTCCTAGGGTGGGGATTCCAGACAGCTTCTAGGACTGAAACGACCAGGAGCAGGGAGAACCCTGCTAAGGTGCCTCACCCCGGGCAGGATGCTGAGCAGGACAGGGGCCTGTATAGGGCAGCATGTGGCTCCGAAGGGTTAAGGCTGGGAGGAGTAGGGGGAGGGGAGGAAGCAGCAGTGGTGGCGGCTGAGAGCCAGGAGAGGAGGATGGCAGAGCGCCAGGCCAACGGGAGGCCGGGCACAGACAAAGGAAGGGGGGCAGGCACAGTGGAGGCCTGGGTCAGGGAGCCCCAGGGGCCCGGGCAGGGGGCAGTGCTGGTACCTCACCCTGTGGGCTGGACAGACTGCCACCCTAAGGTTCCCTGCCTCCAGGAGGGTGTTCTCCCTCACCACCTTTGTCGTTCTTTGCTGCTCCCTGCTTTCTTATCCCGCTCCCCCACCACATACACACACACACACACACACCAGTTTTAAGGCCTCCTAACTCAGACTTATTCTCTTTAGCTGGACCTCCTCTGGGAGAATTAGGTCAGAACTGAGAGAGAGCCATACTTTCTAAAGAAGGGGAACTAGAAGGGGGGCAGTTTTGAATGATATGCCATAGTCTTGATACATCTAGGCATTTAGGGGTTTTTCTTCCTCATGTTTAGGAAACAGGCTGGTGGGGATTCTGGGCTTAGCCTTAGGGCGGGGGGTGGGGGTGGGGGGTGGGGGTCCAGAAACCAAAGCACACACCCATCCCCCTTCCCGTGCGGACAGTCATTTGAGGCCTAGTGTGGCCATTCCTTGGAGGGGGAAGGGAATAGGAATGGCTGGGTTTGTATAGAGTGGGGTTAGAGGTCCAGGGTTTGAGCCTCAGGCCCTCCTTTCCCACTGTGATCTGTTCAAGTTGAGTTAATATTTGGCCCTGTGTACTGTAGGGATCTCTTGAGATACTGCGTATGAATGCACTTTGGGAAGTTTAAAGGCATAAAACAAACAGTGGGAAATGTCCTATCAGTGGGGAGGAGTGTGCTTATCCCAGAGTTGGGCTGTAAGTTTGGGAGTTAGAAGGAAAGTCATAATTCCTGGTGATAGGCAGTATGTTGCAGAGTTTGACTGTGTGTCACCGATTTTGATGTGTTTGTGGATGCTAAAGTGTATCATATGGCCAGGCTGTAATGGGGAATAGTGTGCCGGTTTTCAGGAGGGTGGTTTGTGGGGTGAGTGCCTGTGCAGTCAATGGTCACTGTGTGTATGTGATAGGCTGTCTCAAGCTCGGGGTATAATGCAGTTTTGTTGTATTTTGGGCCAGTGTGCCTCTGTGTCACAGGTCCTGATGCGTATGGAAGTCAGGGTCTGATATAGGCTGTGTATGTGTGTGTACTTGGGGTTCGGGTGTATCACAGGTTGAAGTGTATAGTAGGTACTGATTTATGTGAAAGTGAGATGCGTTACTTATGTGTACAGGATGTTCACAGAACTTGGTGCAATATTATTGCACAGGTGTGAATATCATGGGTAATACTGTCCTTAGTGTGAATGGGGGGGCAGTATGGGGAGTAGGAAGTAGTGACTCAAAATGCAGAAAAAAGAAAGAAGAAAACAAAATAGAAGAGAATAAACAAAAACAAAAATTTTTTTTACTGCAAAAGTAGCTCTTGGTCACTCCCATGTGTGTGCGTTTGTGTGTGTTCCAATCCTTTTCCTGTCTGTAAAGCTTAGACCTCTACCCAAGTTACCAAGTTTTAGAAACATCCCTTCCTTTGTAATGCCCCCATTGGATTAGAGAACAGGCCCTACTCCATTAACCACATACCTCTTTTTCTCCGGGCGGTTGATTGGGGAGAAGGAAGCAGCAGACAAAGCCCCCTTCTGGGGACCCTCAGATGGGCATGTTTGCTTTCCCTAGCTTTGACAGCGTCCCCTTCCATGGTACCCACATGGTTTGGGGGGGGGGGAGGGGATGGAACAGGCTTCCCGTTAAGGATCTGAGTTAGGGCTTGGAACTTAGCTGGGTTGGGGGCAGGGAGGCCTGGAGCATGTCCCTCCCTTCCATCAGTGTTTACAGGCTGAAGTCAGAATGTCTCTCTGTCAAAAATAACCCCCCTGGAGCCTCCCCCCAGCTGCTCTGGGATTTCACCAGGGGTTTAAGCTGAGGGTGGCAGACCAGGGCAGCCTTCAATCCCAGGGATCTCAGAAGAGAGGGAGAGATTTGGGGGAGGTTTGATGGGCTGTTGGAAGGTATTGGGAGTCTGCAGGGAAATGGGCAACCTCCTCCATCCCTGCCTGTGACTTTGACTCCCCTGCTCACCCCTGAGCCCCAGGCCTGGGGCTGGACTGGAGGGGGCATTTCATTCCTGGCCCCCACAGGCCTCTCCTCCACTCAGGTCTCTCCCTGCCCAGTCTGTTCTGTCTCCATCTCTCAGGCTCCTGTCTCTCCCAGTCTCTGTCTCTCTTTTGTTTTTCTCAGCAGGCCCTCCCTCCCTCCTCTCTCCTTCCTCTCTCGCAGGGAGGGGGCGGGGCCGGTGGGGCAGCTCCACCCTCCGCCCGCCCTGGGGCCTCATTCTGAGAGACTCGGAGAGAGCGAGCGAGCGGGGAGGGAGGGAGAGAAAGGGAGAAAAGGAAGGGAGCCGGCGGGCGCTCTGTGTGTGTGTCTGTGAGTGCGAGGGAGTGAGTGCCGGGCCCTGTCTGTCCTGGTGCCCCCAGCAGAGGGGCCCGGTGGCCTGGGGAGGGCGGGCGGGCTGCTTGGAGGCAGAGGCAGCTAGAGGCGGTGGCGGGGAGAGCCGAGGAGGAGGAGGAGAGAGGAAAGAGCGGAGCAGCCATTGTTGAAGGAAACCTTGCAAACAAAGAAGGCTCCGAACTCCCTGCGGCCCCCCGCCCCCCAGGCCGGCCCCCTGGCCCCTGGTCCCCGGCCCACTGGCCATTGTAACTTCCCCCCCGCCGGGCTGTGGCCGCCACGGGGCGGCCAGGGCTGTGCCTGCGAGTCTTTGTGCGGCCGGGGGAGTGGAGCTCCCAGCCAGGCCTGCCTGTCCCAGTAGGGACATGAGCGGCTGAAGTTGCCCCCCCCCACAAGTCCTCACCCCTGCCAGGACCCCTCTGGGCTTCGAGCCGCTCCCCTCACCTCTCCTGGCTCCCTCAGTTCTCTCAGGTAAGTCTGGGCACCCTGCAGACCTGTTGGGGGTGGGTGGGAGGTACAGCCTGGCCCAGGCCTGATAGCTGGCTGGGGGAGAGGTGCCCCGGGGCTCTGAGGCTGGGGTCTTGCACCTGCTCACCTATGGTCAGCCCCCACAGGGGGGAGGTCCACCCTCAGGTTAGGCTGGTTACCATGGAAATGCCCAGCCGGAGGTGCCCCCGTCAGCCCCAGGACACAACTTCCATCCTGTGAAAACTTTACTAGTTCTCAGCCCTCTCTTCTGCCCCTTCCTAAGGGCCTCCAGGATGCTGGGGGTCGGGTGTGTCTGACTCCAAGGCTGTTTGACACATCCCCTTCATCCCCACCCCCCACCTTTCTCCCTCTACCCTTCCTGCTGGGACCCGCAGCTACGGGGACAGATGGTCTGGCTGATGTTCCCTCCCCCTCTCTTCTCACTCCTAAGCCCTCGTGCTGGGGCTACAGGGAGTTGCTGTGACTCGGGAGAGATGCGGAGTTTGTTTGTGTCCATTTACTGGAGGTATAAACAGAGGCCCCAGAGCTCTGGGCTTTAGCTCCCCAGAACTGTTACCCAGCCAATGCCTCTCCATTTCCTAGAGAAAGAAATTGAAGCCCTGGGACTTTTTTTTCAGAATTGGAGAGGAACCCCAGTGTCATGCTTCCCTTCTCCTTAAGGTCTCCAGTAGGTACATTTCTTCAAGTGGCCCTCAAGTTGAGGGGGCAGAGGCAGTTATGCTTTGGGGGAAAGGCAGCCTGGTTGGGGACAAGGGCAAGGTCTGGGATTCTAACTTTTGCGTTCATTGCCAGGCCTGGCCTCTGGTGGGCTGTGTGAGCTGTAGCTTCCTTAGGTCTACTTCTCTGGGGAGTGTGGAGTCTTGGGGGTGGGGTGGGATCTGTCTCTGTCCTGAAAACAGGCCCCTCATTCAGTCCAGGCTGGTGTTTGAAGGCTGTGAGTGCTGTTCTGGGCACATGTGGATGTGATCTGTGAGAGCTTATGCATGGGTTGAGGGCCTGTTGCCGGTATCCTGATCCTGCCTAGGGTTGTGGGGTTCCAGCCCTTGTTAGGCATGTTGGGGCGGGCTGAAGGTGGAAGCCTGCTAGACAGGATGAGGCACACGCATGTGCAGGCACACACAGGCTCCTGGCTCTTGGCACCTACAGGGACTGTCAGTATGGGCCCCTCTGGGCCCCTCCTTTTGCCCACATTGTAAGGAGGGGGCCCTGGGGAGAAAATTAAATGGCACAGGTTGGCACGGGTCTTCCTTTGTCTCTTCCCCTAAGGAACATGATAGGTTTTGTATCCCAATTGGAGACGGGGCCCTGATACAGCTACCTTTCCAATGCAGTCAAGTTTGAGGAATTTGACAAAGCAGATATGCCTAGGGTCAGGACTTTTGAGGTTGTGCTTCTGTTTCCCCTGCACTCTTGTGGGAAGGGGCAAAATAGAGTTGTGAAACTACCTGGCTCCTACTCTACTCTGAATGGAACAGTACTTCCAGTCAAGAAATGGTACTCCAGGAACTGTGAAGAAGGCACATGTGCACACGCATAGATACACATAAGCAAAGCCCTGTGTTTAGGTACCACGTGCCTCTTAGACCAGGCAGGCCCCTGACCCGGCCCTCCTGGAACCCAGCCTCTTTCCTAGGCTCCCTCCTTGGCCTCCTGTTCTCCATTTGTGAGTGGGGTAGGATCAAGTGGATCCTCTCTCACTTCCCTTCTCCACTGCAAGTCTCAGGAGAGAAAGGAGGTTGATACTTTGGGTTTCTGATTTGGAGACAATACCCTAACCCTAGTGGGTGTGGGGGAGGGGGCTTGACTGATAAGGGATTGGCAGTTGGTGGAGGAGGCCGAAGGCCCAACTGGTTATCTGGTGGGCGGCACCCAACAGCCACCCACCTCCCTTTATCTTTCTGTCCCCTGCCCTCCTGAGACCTTGGGGATGGAGGAGGGGGAGGGAGTTGGCGAAACTCCCCTCCCCCAGACTTGGTCTTTAGGGATAATAGAGGTGTCAGAGGGTAAGAAATAGTACAGGATATAGGAATCATAAGATCTAGACTCAAGTCCCAGCTCTATGAGCTTAGCTAGTCCCTTTGAGTCCTCAGTTGCCTCATCTGTAAAATGGGAATAAAGTTGCAATTATTAACCCAGCTACCTCACAAACTTTTGTGATGATTGAATGAGAAAATGTAGACAAAAGGGGGAGTTATCAAAATTAGATTCTAATGTTTGGTTATTATTTATTCTCCTTCTGTCTGACATTTCTTCCCATCTTCAGTTTCTCTTCTGACATCCAGAGCTCAGCCAAATGAAGAAAGGGGTTCTTGGGTATGGGATAGGATCAGGACTAAGTACTCCAGCTTCTTAATAAAACAAGGTTGGAGCCAGATTTCGAAGCAGAGATAGGTGTTCCCTAGGGTAGCCTCCCTCACCCAGTCCTCCAACTTGGGGAGGCCTATAAGACCAGTCCCTGTCCACACAGTCTAGCAGGCTTCCAGAAGAGTTCCTGAGAGGCTCAGGGGATATCTTTTTCCTTTCCCTTCTAGGTTGTTCCTCAAAGTCATTCAAGCTGTACTCACCGAAGGAGCCCCCAAACGGCAACGCCTTCCCCCCCTTCCATCCCGGCACCATGCTGGATAGGGATGTGGGGTGAGTCTTTTGCCTACTTCCCAGCCCTTTTTCCAGATGGAATCCTACCTGGAAGGGGGAGGGAATGATCCCCCCCATAATTTATCTTCCACTCCCATTCTCATAGCCTCTTCCCTTACACAGCCCAACTCCCATGTACCCGCCTACATACTTGGAGCCTGGGATTGGGTAAGTGGAGCCCACTGGGGAGGGAAGTGGAGGTGGGGCTGGGAAGGTGGGGATGTTCTGCTCCTTCTGACCTCCCTCCTTCGCTCCCCCAGGAGGCACACACCGTATGGCAACCAAACTGACTACAGAATATTTGAGCTTAACAAACGGCTTCAGAACTGGACAGAGGTATCGCCAAGGGAATAGAGGCTGGGAGGGGCAGATCCATCTGGGCACCCCTGTGGGAAGGCTTGTGGCACACACACACCCTCTCTGCATGCTTCCTAGGAGTGTGACAATCTCTGGTGGGATGCTTTCACGACTGAGTTTTTTGAGGATGATGCCATGTTAACCATCACTTTCTGCCTGGAGGATGGACCAAAGAGATATAGTAAGTAGCCTCTGGGTGTCCTTTGTGGGCCCGGGGATTCTGCCAGTCCTGCTGTGAGAGTGCACACTTCTGTGTACTTCTAAAGACTGGGGGTAGATATTTGTCCCAGTGGATCTGTCTTGGCAGGGACCCAGGCATAGGCATCTGCCTGGTTCCTTTTGAGGTCCCTCTGTCCTGAAGAGTTTGTCCCATCTCTACAGCCATTGGCCGGACCCTGATCCCACGCTACTTCCGCAGCATCTTTGAGGGGGGTGCTACGGAGCTGTACTATGTGCTTAAGCACCCCAAGGAAGCATTCCACAGCAACTTTGTGTCCCTCGACTGTGACCAGGGCAGCATGGTGACCCAGCACGGCAAACCCATGTTCACCCAGGTCAGCAGCCCAGCCGGAGGTGGAAGAACGAGGCACCTGGGATTGATTCCCCTCCCCTGTCCCCACATAATATTCACAGCTGTTGCCCAGAGAGGCATAACAGAAAGTGGCAAAATGAGAAGTGAGGGCAGACATGCTGCAACATGTCACAGCATTTATCGAATTCTTAATTTGTATATGACAGCTTTCTGGGCACCATGGGTACATATACCAGGTGAATAAGAACCTTCCCTCATAAAGCTTATAGCAGATGGGTGTATCACTAGCTGCATGGAGAAAGGACAAGGACTGTTAAGCATTTCTACTGTGTGTGTGTGTGTGTGTTTGTGTGTATGTGTTTGTATAAGGGTCAGGGGTATAACAGGTATGTGGGGGGGGTGCTGTGACATTTAGGCACCCAGATTTATGTGCAGGTGGCAGAAATTGTGAACAAATAGGGAAGAATTGTAACAGGCAGACTTTGAAGTATGTGGGGAGAAGGCAAGGTTGAGACAAGCTTGTCCTCAGGTATGTGTCGAGGGCCGATTGTACCTGGAATTCATGTTTGATGACATGATGCGGATAAAGACGTGGCACTTCAGCATCCGACAGCACCGAGAGCTCATCCCCCGCAGCATCCTTGCCATGCATGTGAGTCGTGGACAAAATCCAAGATGCAAGGGTGAGGGCAGGCAGTGGGAGGGTAAAACAAGGTCTCCCATTTCCTGTGACCTTAGATAAAGGGTTAGGATTTCTTCATCTGAAAAATGGCTTTAATAATAGCCTTTGCCCATGTCTCTTTCAGGGGTGTCATGATGCTCAGATGATAGGGCAGGTAAGCAGATACAACCCAGGTCCCAGGATTCTTATCTTTTTCCCCATTTAGGCCCAGGACCCCCAGATGCTAGATCAGCTCTCCAAAAACATTACCCGATGTGGGCTGTCTAATTCCACTCTCAACTACCTCCGAGTAAGTCTCTGATTCCCTGGTTTCTGTCCTGTCCCATTTGGTCTTAGTTCCATGTCTGTTGCCTGACAGCCACCTCCTGGTCTCCCCCTCGCCCCCCCAGCTTTGTGTGATACTCGAGCCCATGCAGGAGCTCATGTCTCGCCACAAGACCTACAGCCTCAGCCCCCGCGACTGCCTCAAGACCTGCCTTTTCCAGAAGTGGCAGCGCATGGTAGCACCACCAGGTGAGTGCCTTTCACCTGTACCTGCTCTTGCCAGGATTCTGACATTGCTCCCTAAGACTGTATCTCCATCTCCTCATGAAGCTCCCCATGCCCTTTTCTTGCTTCTGGGTCTTGAGACCAGGGTAGGCTCAGACTCCTTAGAATCAGACTGGGGAATAGGGGGCCCAAAACCCTCTCCCACCCAGCTTTCTCTGGCACAGCGGAGCCTGCACGGCAGCAGCCCAGCAAACGGCGGAAACGGAAGATGTCAGGGGGCAGCACTATGAGCTCGGGGGGCGGCAATACCAACAACAGCAACAGCAAGAAGAAGAGCCCAGCCAGCACCTTCGCCCTCTCCAGCCAGGTACCTGTAAGCATCTCGGCTTTCTTCTCTCTTCTGGGCCACCCCACTGCTGACCCCTGACCCCTGGCCCCTGTCTCAGTCTGATTTCACTAATCATAGAAGCAGACAGTTTTCCCCAATATACTCTGCCAGGGTAGGCTGACTCCTTTTACTGATGAGAAAGATCTGATCAGTCACATGCATGGCTGTGGTCACATAGGTTCAGCCACAGGAACATAGGACATAAAGGGATGGAGACAACCATGAGAACATACAGACATTTGGGACAGACAGCTTGGGGGTACTCTGACCCTGAAATAGAGGAACACATAAACTGGGGTTTGCAGATCTAGAACAGACCACATGTTTTTTATCTGCTCCCTCTTTCATGTGGACAGAAGTTTAGGAGCCCCCTAACGTTTTAGGGAGCTAGGCTAGGAAGCTAGAGGAGTAGATTTCCTCTACTCCCAGAGTCTAGTAGACATGGGCTTCAGTGGGAAGGATCCTAGGAGTTGAGGGTATCAGAGGAGTTAGGATTTTAAATTTGGGTGTGAGGAGGGGGTGGGGGTGTTGAGCTTCCAGGGTGGTTATTGGGGCGCTGGGGGTACCTGCTGCCCTGGGCTGGGCAAGCCCCTACCCCGATTATGTTTGGGGACCTCCACCACTCTCAGGATGTGATGGTGGTGGGGGAGCCCACCCTGATGGGCGGGGAGTTCGGGGACGAGGACGAAAGGCTCATCACCCGGCTGGAGAACACCCAGTTTGACGCGGCCAACGGCATTGACGACGAGGACAGCTTTAACAACTCCCCTGCACTGGGCGCCAACAGCCCCTGGAACAGCAAGCCTCCGTCCAGCCAAGAAAGCAAATCAGAGAACCCCACCTCACAGGCCTCCCAGTAAAGGCCGGCCATGTCCACCCAGTGCTCTGCCTGCCTGCCCCACCCCTCACAGCCCCGGAGCAGAAGACAGAATGAAGAGACTGAACATCTAAAAATGTGCAGCCTGCGTCCACCCACTTCAGGGAGGAACTGGACTCACTGGGAGCAGGTGCCATGCTTTGCCCTCCCAGTGGCCCTGGGCTGGGCCTGGCCTCTGCAGAGCCTTTTGGGAGAAGGGGGTACTTGTGGATGTCCGCGTGGATTCTGGGCCTCTAAGAAATGTCCTGACCACTCCCCCAGGGCATTTGCCTCCATCTTCACCCCAGGTTCTGGGTTCCCCATTCTCTTGACTCTATCCCCTTCAAGCCTGGGGTTGTCTATACCCACAGCCCTTAGGGACTTAAAGTTATGGGACTTGTTTGAGTGCTCCTCCCCTAAGCCCTCCCCACTCCCCCCAGGTGGCTGGTAGTAAAGGGGTAAAGCTCTCGGCACCTCCTCCTTTCTGCCACCTAGCCCAGCTCCAAGTTGGTTTTTTAAGAAATATTAAAAATGTAAGTTTTTAAAAAAACAACTACTCATGTTTCCCCTACCTTTCACCTAATAGAAGTCCCAACTACCTCCCTACTCCTGGCAGATGGAGGGCCTAGGTCCCAGTGGGGGTGAGAGTGGGGATGTGGGGGGTATATATATCATTTTATATAGTTCGAGAGCTTCAGACCAAGGAGACACTTTGCCATCTCTTCCCTTTTCTTCTGGGGTAATGAGTTGGGGAAGGCTTGCCATGGGGTAGGGAGGCCATACTTGTTCCCCTTCATGACAACCTCACACTGTTGTCTCTGTCTCCCCATTCTCCAGGACTCTGGCCTGCCTTCCTAGTGCTTGTGACTCCTTCTGTCCCAGCCCCCAATCTTCCCACCCCACCCCCATGGTGTGTATATTCCTTATAAGTCCTCCATTAGAGCAGCTGTCTTGGATGGGGGGGAAGGGAGGGAAGGCTGGAGGGAGCTCCTCCCCTTAGGGACTGTGGAGGGCAGGGAGCAGCCTTGCTGGTCTTTGTGTTTTGTTTTGTCTCAGGCAGGCATAGGATGGGGGAGGGGCTCTCCAGTACCTTCTTCCCCCAATCCTCAAACTGCATATCTGGTCCTACTCTGCCTTCAGAGGGGAAAGAGCCACTGAGGGCCTCCCACCTCTAAGCCCACCAGGAAGAAGTTGACCTCTTTCCCCCTTACTCCCAGCTAAAATAAGAGTCCTCTTCCAATTTCCTCTGCCTCTCCTTCCTCAGGAGAGAGGAGGGGGCAGCCAGCTTCTTCAGGCCCGTTTCACAGATACAGGAGGCCAGTTCTTTGGCTTTCCTGTCTTTTCCTGTGGTCATTTTCAGAAATTTAGTACCACCACTTTCCCCATCCTCCCTCTGAATTCTAAGTCCCCCACACTATTTCCTCCACACCGCCTGCCACTGTTGGAAGGGTATTGTGTCAGGAGCTAAGGGGAGGGCTGGGGAAGATGGATGTCCCACCCCAACGGTAATGCCTTTTTTCTTTGGGTGGGGAGGCTATTTGAGTCATGTATGGTACCGATCAATAAAGATACTTTTCAGTTTGAGAGTGTCCTGGTTGGTCATTGATGCCCAATAATGACTCAGTCCAAATCATTCTTTCCCCACTCCTTGTAAAATCCCTAAGCCCAGTTATTGGGGAGGTGCTGTGAACTGGGCTTGTGAATTTCCCTCCCCCATCTCATAGTTCCCTTCACTCTTCCCCTGATTGATACCTCTCTGCTCCATCATAAACCACCGTAAGTGCCAGGTGTCCCAGGCTGGCCCCATTTCAGAAGTTGGCTTTTTTTCCCATCAGAATTCCTCTAGGACTCTCACTTCTAACTGACATGGGGCTGCCAGCCAGAGGTGGGTTCCTGGGATTAACAGTCCTAGATTGGTCTGTCCTGGAAGGGGTGGGGGAAGGGGTTCTTACCCAGTTTGGGGTTAGGGTTGGAAGAGCTTGCCCAACGGCCAGTTAGAAAACCTCAGACTGTCCTATTTGTCTGTGAAATTCTTAGCCTCACCCAGCCCCCTGCACCTAGCTGAGATAGCTGAACTAGTCTCCTCTGGTACTCAAGTTCCTGGGTAGAGAATTAAGAGAGTAGCAGGATTGTTTGTCTCCTTGTTGAGTACTGATGGTTACCCTGAAGGAGTGGGAGACAACTAAGGGCTACAGCAAAGAGAGAACCTGAAGGGCCATAGGAAGGTGGGAGTCTAAAAGGTTCCTAGGAGGAGGACTTTCAGGCTCCTTCCCAAGTAGTTACTCCTCCCCCCACTCACCCCCCATCCCTCCACCTCCAGCAGACCTGGTCCCCACCGTCAGAGATTGGCCAGATAGAGACCATGCTGTGGGTTGGAGATGGGTTCTTAGTACCTACCAAGCCTCCCCAGCTTCCTCATTTTCTCCCAGTCAGGGAAAGCTGAAGCCACAGACTCACCACTGGGGTCTCTGGATCTGGAGTAAGGTGGCTCGCTAAACACACATGCACCAGCTGACTGAAAGGAAAAGGTGAAAAGGACTGCACAGCCCACCCTACCCCTCTCCAGACTAGGCAGATACTTGGCCCTCTCCTGCTGCCAGTCCAGCTCTTCAGCCCCAGCATCTGAGGACCCCAAGACCTGCATTTGCACACATACACAACCTCCTCACTCCCCTGCAGGCCTGGTCTGACTGAAGGACATTGCCCAGCCAGCTGCTACCACCAAGTCACCCTGGGAGTGCCAGGTCACACCACAGTGAATCTGACCTTTTTGCCTGAGTGTGTCGATGTACACAGGACTGCTGAGCTGGGAGGGGTCCTGGGAATGTGTATGTGTGCATGAGTATGAATGTGGTCATGTATATGTATACATGTTGGTGAGTTCATTCTTTCAGCTAATATTCACTGAGCCTTCTCTGGGTGTCAGGCACAATTCTAGGACCTCAGAATATGGTGTTGAACAAAATAGAGAAGGTGTGACTGCTTGGTATAAGTGAGAGGCACATAAATCTGGATGTGTTGGGAAATGCATGGGTGGGCAGTATGACTGTGCTGGGGTCGTGGGGCTGCAGGACAGGGGTTGTGAGACTGGGTCAGGCATTTGCAGGTTCACATCCTGTGTTTATGTTGTACAGCAGAAGGCTGTATATTACCATTCCAGACCCAGAGATTCCCTTCCGTGCTCGGGGGAGAGGAATGGGCGAGAGGGACGGGAACCCAAAATTTTAACTCAGGGAATGGGTAGTGGCCATCGCTTCCTCAAGCCCCAGATCTGATTCCTCCTACTTGTCCCCAGTAGCCCCTCTGGGAAGGCTTTTGGTTAAAGGGGTTGATGAGGTGGGCGAAGGCACCCCTTCCCCAGGACCCCAACTGCTTCCCTAGGAGCCTTTGTCTAGTCCTGCACAAGCTCCAGCCCCCTCTTTTGTACTTTAGCTCTCTATTCCTTCCCCAGGAGTAGGACCCCAGCCTAGTCAGCCTAGCTGAGTCTAGTCCAGCCTGACCTTCAGCTCTTTTCCCTTAGGTAAGAAGCCCTAAACTGCCTTCTGAGGGCATCCCCCATCTTTTTTTCACAAAGTAGGGCCTTATCTTGGGGATTGATAAAAGTAGAGGAGAGGCATAAAGCATGAGGAGCTACAGTCTGGATGTAGAAAAGAAGGGCAAAGAAGGCAGGGAGATGAGCATGAGGTGCTGAGGATGGACCCATGGGTGTTCTGGGCCAAGCTCAAAGGAAGGCAGGTGTAATAAAAGTTCTGAGTCAGTGGCCCCCTAGTTTGAGGCTGTTCAAAGATGATGGTTCTGTCCCTGCTGGCCCTGGCTCCCTGGTGCTCAGAGTGCTTAAAACAACTGTCACCCACGTGTCCACAGTCCCATTCTCTTAAGGCCCACCCCTCTGGGGCTCCCCCTACCATCCTGATGTCTTTGCTGAAGCTGAAATAGAAATGATTGGGGGGATACTACACTCTGCGGTTCTCAGCCTGGGAAGGGGGGAAGCTGAATGGGAATGGAAGTGACCAACATCCCCAGGCTTCTACTCAAGCCTTCAGAGAAGGCATTTTTCCACCTATTCCAGGACTCCTTTCCTGAAGTAGCTAAACCCTGGATTAATCTCCTCCCTGTTGTCCCACCTCTACGCCACCTGCTCTTCTCTCCTAGGTGTCCTATAAGGACAGTCCCTGGAAAAAAGTCCCAGAGAAGACTTGAGAGAGAAGGCTCTTTTCCCCATTATCCCCAACCAAATAAGAATGCCTTGGGGAGACAAGCATACTTTTTCTTTCCTTTTTAAAATTTTTATTGTGGTAACATATATATACAACATAACTTTTCCCATTTTAGTCACTTTGATTTATATAATGCAGCTACCTTCATTCACCACTATCAATTACCCAAAAGTTATTTGTCACCCCAAACAAACTCTGGTAATTTAAGCATTAACTCCCCATTCCTCCCACCTGACCTGTAATCTACTTTCTGACTTGATGAATTTTCATATTCTAGTTATTTCATGTAAGTGAGGTCATACAAAATTGGTCCTTTTGTGTCTGGTTTATTTCATTCAACATGATGTCTTCAAGGTTCATCCATGCATCAGAACTTGCCTCAGAACTTCATTCCTTTTTATGGCTGAATAGAATTTCATTGTATGTATGTATACTACCTTTTGTTTACCCATTTCCCTCTCTTTTAATGGACCTCAAGTGCACAAAACTAGACTACTCATCATCTTGGTTCATGACACAGTCTCATCACTGTTGCATGCACAGTGCACATTTGTTTACTTATAGTCATGGAAGCAGATATAGCTCAATGGATAGAGCTTCCGCCTACCATATAGGAGGTCCAGGGTTCGATACCCAGGGCCTCCTAGCTTGTGTGGCGAGCTGGTCCATGTGGAGTACTGCCGTGCGCAAGGAGTGTAGCCCTACACAAGGGTTCCCCCCCCATAAGGATTGGTCCCCTGTGTAAGGAGTGCAGGCCCTGCACAGGACAGAATGCCCAGGAGTGGTGCCGCCCACACAGAGAGCTGGCGCAGCAAGATGATGCAACAAAAAAGAGACACAGAGAAAAACAATATAAGACGCAGTGAACTAGGGAGCTGAGGTGGAGCAAGAGAATGACCACCTCTGTCCCACTCCAGAAGGTCCCAGGATGGGTTCCCAGAGCCACCTAATGAGAATACAACAGACACAGAAGAACATACAGCGAATGGACACAGAGAGCAGACAACAGAGAGGGGAGGAGGGGGAAGAAATAAGAAAAAAATATATGTATAGTCATATGAACTCATAAAAATGAAAGCTAGGATTTAGCAATAATGGAAATCTAGCTATGTGATCCATTCCCATGTCTCAGGCTCAAGGTACCCACCATTCCCTTGCTTTCCTTTTTACGTAGTTTTTTTTTTTAATGATTTTTTAAAAAATTTATTCATTCCTCCCCACCCCCTTGTCATCTGCACTTGCTGTGTCTGTTGTCTTCCTTGTTTCTTTAGGAGGTACTGGGAACTGAACCCAGGACCTCCAATTCAGGAGGGAAGAGCCTAATTACTTGAGCCACCTCCGTTCCCTGCATTGTTGTGTCTCTCATTGTGTTTTTCTTCTTGTGCCTCTTGTTGCATCATCTTGTTGTGTCAGCTAGTCATGCCAGCCCACTGTCTTCTTTAGGAGACATTGGGAACCAAACCAGGGACCTCTCATGTGGAAGGTAGGAGCTCAATTGCTTGAGCCACATCCACTTCCCCTTTATATAGTGTTGTTTTTTTTTTTAAGATACTTAGATTACATAAATGTTACATAAAAAATATAGGAGATTCCCACATGCCCCTCCCCACATCTCCCACACTTTCCCACATTAACGACATCCTTCCTTATTGTGGTACATTCATTGCAATTGATGAATACATTTTGGAGCATGGCTACTAAGCATGGATTACAGTTTACATTGTAGTTTACACGCTCTCTTACATACTTTTGTAAAGTATGACAAGATACATAATGACCTGTATCTGTCATTGCAATGTCATTCAGGACAATTCCCAAGTCCTAAAAATACCCCCATATTACACCTGTTTTTCCCTCTCGCTGCCCTCAGAACCTCCAGTGGCCACTGCCTCTGCATCAGTGATAGTTTTTTCTATGGCTAGAATCACAATGAGTCTATAGTAGAATACCAGTAAGTCTACTTATAGTCCATAGTTCATTTCCCACTCCTGAGGATTCTGGAATGGTGATGTCTACACCTCTAATTGAGAGGGGGCTTCGATCCCATAGGGCCGATGGATGGGATTCTCTTGCTTGCAGTTGTATCCTTTATATAGTGTTATCTCCACTATACGTATTCCTAAAAATTTATATTTAATTTTTTTTACTTATTTTCTTACCTTATTATAAAGGAATCCTGCTATATGTAATCTTGGGGGCTTATTATTTTTACTTACTATTGGTTTCCCAAGATTCGTATTGTTATATATTGCTGAAATTCATTCATATTGGGGGCTATATAATACAGGAATACCTCGGAGATATGGCAGATTCAGTTCCAGATCACTGCAATAAAGTAAATATTGCAATAAAGCAAGTCACAGGAATTTTTTGGTTCCCTTGAGCATGTAAAACTTAGGTTTACACTATACTGTTGTCTATTAAGTGTGCAATAGCATTATGTCTTTTAAAAAAGTGCATACCTTAATTAAAAATACTTTATTGCTAAAAAATGTTAACCACCATCTGAGCCTTCAGCAAGTCATAATCTTTTTGCTGGTAGAAGGTTTTGCCTTGGGTGGTGCTTGGTGAAGGATTGGGTGACTGCGGCAGTTTCTTAAAATAAAACAATGAAGTTGGCTCCAGAACTTCTTTCAAAATTGGAGTCAATCTTCTCAAACACTGTTACTGCTTGAAACAACTAATTTTATTTAATATTCTAAATCCTTTGTTATCTTTTCAACAATGTTCACAGCATCTTCACTAGTAGATTCCATCACAAGAAGCCACTTTCTAGTTTCCTCCATAAGAAGTAACTCCTCATCCATTAAAGTTTTATCACGAAAAGAAAAAAAAAGAAAGAAAAGAGAAACAAACAAAAAGATAGTTTTATCATGAGATTGCAGCAATTCAGTTACATCTCCAGGCTCCATTTCTAATTCTAGTTCTCTTGCTATTTCCACCACCACTGCAGTTAGGTCCTATGCTCACGTCTTGAACCCTCAAAGTCATCTAAGAGGATTGGAATCAACTTCTTCCAAACACCTGTTCATGTTGATATTTTGGCCTCCCATGAATCATGAATGATCTTAATGGTATCAAGAAAAGGTGAATCCTTTCCACAAAGTTTTTGTGTTGTTTTGCTTTTTTGTTTAGTTTTGGTTTTTGTTTGTTTTGTTGTTTCATTTTTTTTTGAGGTACCAGGGCCAGGGATTGAACCCAGACCTCATGTGTGGGAAGCCGGCGCTCAACCACTGAGTCACATCGGCTCCCCTGAGTTGGTTTCTTCATTTGTTTATTTGTTGTTGTTTGTTTTTGTTTTCAGGAGGCACCAGGAACCAAACCCAGGACTTCCCATGTGGGAAGCAGGTGCTCAATCTCTTGAGCCCCATCCACTCCCCTCCAGAAGGTTTTCAATTGACTTTGTCCAGATCCATAGAGGATTCTCTATCTGAGGTAGCTATAGCCTTACCAAAGATGGGTTAGCAGGCATGAAAACAACCTGAATCTCATTGTACATCTCTGTGAGAGCTCTTGGGTGACCAGGTGTTCACCCAAAATATGAGCAGTAATATCTTGAAAGGAATCTTTTTTTCCCGAGCAGTAGGTCTTAACAGTGGACTTAAAATATTCAGAGAATTGTGGTGGAATGGGGAAGATTAGGATCATGTATATCACTAAAAGGAAAGCTGGAGGATGAAACAGGGATTGTATAAAATAGTGAATCCTGCTATGGATGTTGAATGTGGTTAATAGTATAAATATAAGAATGCTCTTTCATGAACCAGAACAAATGTATGTCACTCTTACAAGGTGTTAATAATACTGGGGTATATGAGAAAAATACCCCTAATGCAAACTATGGACCATAGCAGTATTAATTTAATACTCTTCCATTAATAGTTACAAAGTTTACAATAATGGGGGAGGTATAAGGGGTATGAGGTTTTTCTTTTTGGAGCAATGAAAATGTTCTAAAATTGATTGTGGTGGTGAAAGCACAACTCTGTGATTACCTTGAAAGCCATTGATTGTCCACTTTGAATGGATTGTATTGTGTGTGAATAATTGTATAAAAATGTTTAAAATGGGAATACTTGTGTTTTATACATATATGTGTGTATTAGTCAGCCAAAGGAGTGCTGATGCAAAATACCAGAAACTGGTTTTTATTTATTTATTTATTTATTTTATTTTTAAGAAGATTTATTTATTTATTTTAAAATTTTCTTTCTCTCCCCTCCCTGGCCCCCCACCAGTTCTCTGCTCTAAATCTGTGTTTCTTTTTGTTGTGTCATCTTGTTGTATCAGCTCTCCATGTGTGCAGCGCCATTCTTGGGCAGGCTGCACTTTCTTTCGCACTGGGCAGCTCTCCTTACAGGGTGCACTCCTTGCGCGTGGGGCTCCCCTATGCGGGGGACACCTCTGCATGGCAGGGCACTCCTTGCGCGCATCAGCACTGCGCGTGGGCCAGCTCCACACGGGTCAAGGAGGTTTGAACCACCAACCTCCCATGTGGTAGGGGGACGCCCTATCCATTGGACCAAGTCCACTTCCCATGGGATAGGGTTAATGGGAAGTGTAAGGGAGAGAGGGAAGAAGGACACATCAGTGACCCACTTTCCCCCTCCTCCTCACTGGTCAGGCCCTAGTAAGTTCCCCAGGGAGTAGATACCCCTGTAAATGCTGGGAGAAAGTAAAACATATTGTGTGGCCTTGCAATGTATGCTTTGGAAGGGGGAACTGGAATGGCTCCAGAACAGAAAAGTTGAAAGCAGATGGCCAGGAGGCATCGAACCAGAGAAGGGGACTCAGAAAGACAGAACTGGGAATGGAGATTGGGTTTCTTAAGTCTTTGTAGCTTCTCCAATAAAAGATGTAGCATCTCCTTGTACATCACGGCACCTTCCCAGAAAACCCCTCTACTAAGAGGTTTGTCCTTTTATTAGCTGATTCTAAAGGGAGACTTTTCCATCCCTTATGTTTCCCTGCTGATGACATCTGGGGTCATTCCAGGGACAGGACAGGAGCAAGAGCTAAGGTGAAAAGAGACCTTTCTGGATTGGCCCCATCTGGGTCACTGGGTGGGATATATTAATGGAGAAGAAACCTGAGGCAGAAAAACTGGGAGTGGGGGCAGGGGGTAGGGAGGGGAGTGGAAGGGAGGGCTGAACTACTGTAAAACAGGAAAGTCCCAGAATTGAAAAGTGTAATGAAAATGGAGCACTGAGTAAGGGAGAAAATTTAAACAAATCATAGGTAAAGAGAGACAAAAAAAGAAATAAAACATAAAAACTAAAGGACAAAATGGCTGATATACTGCCTTTACAGTAATAAAACTGAATGTTAATGAATTAAACTCCCCAATAAAAAGACACGGACTGGCAGAATGGATAAAAAAAAAAGCATGATCCATATATATGTTTACAAGAGACTCACTTTAGACCCAAAGACAAATAGGTCGAAAGTGCACAGATGGAAAAAGATAATCTATGCAAATAATAAATAAGAAAGAGCTAGAGTAGCTATACTAATATTATGCAAAATAGACTTTAAGTCAAAAACAGTTACAAAAGACAAAGAAGGACACTACATATTAATAAAATGGTTGATCTGCCAAGATGAATTAATAATCATGAATATTTATGCATCTAACCACAGTGCCACTAATTCATGAGGCAAACACAGGCAAAACTGAAGGGATAATAATCTTTGAAGACTTCAATACACCACTCTTATCAAGACATAGAACATCTAGGCCCTGGATCAATAAGGAAACAGAGAAATTAAATAATATGATAAATGAACTAGACCTAACAGACATATGCAGAACATTGCACCCCAAAATAGCAGGAAATATATACTTATCAAGTGCACGTGGGTTGGGTTTTTTAAATTAATTAATTGATTTTTTAAATGTTACATTCAATGGGTTGTTTTATAGGATAGACCACGTTTTTTTTAAAAAGATTTACTTATTTATTTATTTCTCTCCGCCCCCCAACCCCAGGTGTCTGTTCTCTGTGTCTATTTGCTGCGTGTTTTTCTTTGTCCGCTTCTGTTGTTGTGAGCGGCATGGGAATCTGTGTTTCTTTTTGTTGCGTCATCTTGTGTCAGCTCTCCGTGTATGCGCCATTCCTGGGCAGGCTGCACTTTCTTTCGCGCTGGGCGGCTCTCCTTAAGGGGCCTACTCCTTGTGCATGGGGCTCCCCTGTGCTGGGGATATCCCTGCGGGGCAGGGCACTCCTTGCCCGCATCAGCACTGCGCGTGGGCCAGCTCCACAGGGGTCAGGAGGCCCGGGGTTTGAACCATGGACTCCCATGTGGTAGACGGACGCCCTATCCACTGGGCCAAGTCCGTTTCCCAGACCACATGTTGGGTCACAAAACAAGTATCAACAAGTGTAAAATGAGTGAAATTATATGAAGCATCTTTTTTGACCACAATGGAATGAAGCTGGAAATCAATAACAGGCAGAGAACTGGAAAATCAGCAAATATATGGAAGTTAAATAACATAAATAATAAACTATCAATTGGTCAAAGAAGAAATAACAAGAGAATCACTAAATATCCTGAGTTGAAAGAAAATGAGAACACAAAATATAAAAAACTTATGGGACGAAGAAGGTGGACTAGAAAGACACAGGATTCTCTTTGCTCCCAAAAAAATAGCTAGAGGACAGGCAGAAATGGTCTGGAAAAAAATCTTCCAGGGTTTAGAACACCAGGGGAAGTCAGGACACTGCACAGAAGCAAGAGGGACAAAGGAAAAGAATCATGATAGCAAAACTCACATAGTCTCCAACCAAGCACTGAACTGAGAGGGCTGTCAAAGAGTGCCATCTGCTGGCAGACCAAGGAAGTTCATGTGAGGAATTAAGTAAGTAACCAGGGGCTTTTTCTCAACTTTATAGCTTCCCTCCCCAAGGCCATAGTAAGTGGGTCTGCAACACATTACTGGATCCAGAGCTGAGTTTTGAGCAACTAACAGGGACAATCCTAAAGACCCAGGTTGAACCAAGAATCAAAGAATAGCAGTAACACATAGCCTCCCACCACTAAATCCCTATGAAAGAGAGAATTTGAGCATCTAAGTAAACTCACCATCCTAATCAGATGCCTAGACAGCAGCAAAAAATTGCAAGCCATACTAAGGAAATGGAAGACATGACCCAAGAAATGGAATATATCAAAGCCCCAGAAAAGATGTAGGATTTGAGATAACTAATTAACGAGATGCCCACAAATTTCCAAAATCAAATTAATGAGCCGAAAGACAATATGGGTAAAGAGATAAAATCATCAAGAAGACATTGTGTGAGCACAAAGAAGAATAGAAAATCTGAATTCAAAAGTAACAGAGCTCATGGAAATGAAAGACATGATAGATGAGATAAAAAAACACATTAGAGAAGGGAAGTGGATGTGGCTCAAGGGATAGAGCTTCCACCTACCTTATGGGAAGACTTGGGTTTGATCCCTGAGGACTCCTGGTGAAAAAGAAGAAGAGAAAGCGTGCCTATGTGGCAAACCAGTGTCTATGTGAGTGCCTGCGTGGTGAACCAGTACCTGCATGATTGCCTGCACGAGAGTCTACGTGGTGAGCTGGTGCCCCGCGCAAGTGAGTCACACAGCAAGATGATGATGCATTAAAGAGAGACAAGGGGAGAGTCAAAGTGAAGCGCAGCAGAAACCAGGAACTGAGGTGGCTCAATTGACGGGAAACCACTCTCTCTATCAGAGGTCTCCAGGATGGAATCCTGGTGAATCCTAGAGGAGAGAAAATGAGAAGACAACACAGACAGAAAAAACAGCAGGGTGGGAGAAGGGGAAGGAGGGGGGAATAAATAAATAAACAAACAAATTAAAAAAAAAACACAGTAGAGGGAGGCGGCCGTGGCTCGATCAGTTGGGCTCCTGTCTACCATATGGGAAGCCCTGGGTTTGAGTCCTGGGCCTCCTTGTGAAGGCAGGCTCACCTGCACTCTGCAGAGAGCTGCTGGCCCGGGAGCCACGGAGTTCTACCTCACCTACAAGTGCCGCAGAGTGCCACCCAGCCCCATGGAGTGCTACCAACCTGCAAGCACCATGGAGAGCTGACTCAGCAAGGTGATGCAACAAAAAAGGGAGACAACTAAAAACACAGAAGAGTGCATAACAGATAGATACAGAGAGCAGACAACAAGCAAGCCACAAGGGGGTGGGGGAAATAAAACAAAACAAAACACATTAGAGGGAAGTGGATGTGGCTCAAGCATTTAGGTTCCCGCCTACCTCATGGGAGGTCCCAGGTTCAGTTCCTGGTGCCTCCTGGAGAAGGCAAGCTAGTGCAACCAGCAGGCAAGGCAAGCTGATGCAACAAGATGACACAACAAATAGAGAGAGGAAAGGCAATGAGAGACACAACAAACCTGGCAGCTGAGGTGGCTCAAGTAATTGAGCACCTCTCTCCCACATGGAATGTTCCAGGTTTAGTTCTCAGTGCCTCCAAAAGGGAAGACAAGCAAATACCACAGAGAGTAGGCAATGACTGCAAACAAAGGGGGGAGGGGATAAATTTAAAAAAAAAATCTTTTTAAGCAAGCACATTAGAGACATACAACAGCAGACTCAAAATGATAGAAGGAAGAATAAGTGATACTGAAGACAGAACAGCTAAAATTGAAGAGAGAAAAGAATGTAAAAAATTGAGCAGGGGCTCAGGGAAATGAATGACAACAACAGTGTGTCATGGGAGTTCCAGACAGAGATGAGAAAGGAAAAGGGACAGAAAGAGTATGTGAGGAAAAATAGTGGAAAAATTTCCCACTTCTCATGAAAGAAATGAACTTACATGCCAAGCGTACCCCAATCAGAATACATCTGAGTAAACCTACTCCAAGACACATACTACTCAGAGGGTCAAATGTCAAAGATTAAGAGAAAATGCTTAGAGAGGCAAGTGAAAAGAAAACTATCACATAGAAGTAATGCCCAGAAAGACATAGCGTGGATTTCTCATCAGAAACCATGGAGGTGAGAAGACAGTGGTATGATAAAACTAGGATACTGAAAGGGAAAAACTGCCAGCTGAGAATTTTTATCCAGCAAAAATGTCCTTTAAATATGAAGATGAGTATAAAATACTCATGAACAAACAGAAACTAAGGGAGTTCGTAAAAAAAAGAATCCACCTTTGCAAGAAATATTAAAGGAAGCCTTAGAAGCTTCAAGAAAACGTCAGGAGAAAGAAGCCTGGAGGAGAGTATAGAAGAAAGAATAGCAGAAAGGATAACCAAAACGGTAAAAAGACAGACAAAATATGAAATGACATATGAAAAACAAAAAATAAGATGGTGGAAGTAAATAACGCATTTAGAGTAATATCACTGAATGTGAATAGATTAAACTCCCCCAATCAAAAGATATATGCTGACAGAATGGATTAAAAAAATGAGCCTTCCATATGTTGTATTCAAGAGATTCACCTTAAACCCAGAGATACAAATTGGCTAAAAGTGAAAAGTTGGAAAAACATACTCCACACAAACAGTAACCAAAAAAGAGTAGGAGTAGCTATATTAATATTGGACAAAATAGACTTTAAACCAAAAAAAAGTTATGAAATACAGAAGACCATTATATATTGATAAAAGCAACCATCCACCAGGAAAATAAAAGTCATAAATATCTATGCCTCTAACCAGGGTGCCCCAAAATACATGAGACAAACTCTGGCAAAACTGAAGGAAGAGATAGACATCTCTGCAATAATTGTGGAGATTTCAACACACCACTCACATCATTAGATAGAACAACTATACAGAAAAACAAGGAAACAGAGAACTTGAAGAATATGTTAAACAAGTTACACCTAACAGACATATATAGAATATTGCATCCAAACTCAGCGGGTTATACATTCTTGCCAAGTGCCCATGGATCATTCTTCAGAACAGACCACATGCTGGGGCACAATGCAGCTCTCAATAAATATAAAAAGATTGAAATAACACAAAACACTTTCTCAGATCATAATGGAATGAAACTGGAAATCAATAGTAGACAGGAAGGGAAGCGGATGTGGCTCAGCTGATAGAGCGTCTGCCTTCCATATGGGAGGGTTCAGGTTTCGATCCCCAGGCCTTCCTGACCTGTGTGGCGAGCTGGCCCATGCGCAGAATTGTCATGCTCAAGGAGTGTTGTGCCACACAGGGGTGCCCCCGTGTGGGGTGCCCCATGTGCAAGGAGTGCACCCTGCAAGGAGAGCTGCCCCAAATGAAAAACAAAAAGTTCAGCCCACCCAGGAGTGCTGCCACACACATGGAGAGCCGATGCAGCAAGATTACATAACAAAAAAGAGACACAGTTTCCCAGTGCCACCAAAGGTGAAAGTGGGTACAGAAGAACACGCAGTGAGTTGACACAGAGAGCAAACAATGAGGGGGAGGGGGTAAGGGGAGAGAAATAAAATAAATCTTTTAAAATAATAATAAAAATAATAGACAGGAAAAAGGTAAGTTTGCAAATGTGTGGAGACTAAACACACTCCTAAATAATCAGTGGGTCAAAGAAGAAATTGCATGTGAAATCACTAAATATAGTGAGACAAATGAAAGCAAGAACACAACTTATCAAAACTTAAAGGGGAAATGGACGTGGCTCAACTGATAGACTGTCCACCTACCATATGGAGGGTCCAGGGTTCTATACCCAGGGCCTCCTGATCTGTGTGGTGAACTGGCCCACGCGCAGTGCTGCTGTGTGCAAGGAGTGCCCTGCCACGCAGGGGCGCCCCTGCGTAGGGGAGCCCCATGTGCAAGGAGTGTGCCTCACAAAGAAAGCCACCCCATGTGAAAAAAGCACAGCCTGCCCAGGAGTGGCGCCACACACATGGAGAGCTGACACAGCAAGATAACACAACAAAAAAGAGACGCAGTTTCTCAGTGCTGCCTGATAATACAAGCAGGTGCATAAGAACACACAGCGAATGGACACAGATAGCAGACAATGGGAGGGAAGGAGAGAGAAATAAATAAAAAATAAAAATCTAAAAAAAACCCCAAAACTTATGGGATACAGCAAAGGCAGTCTTGAAAGGAAAAATCATAGCCCTAAATGCCTATATTAAAAAAAGGAGAAACAGCCAAACTCAAAGATTTAATTGAACAACAAGAGAAACTACAGAAAGAGCAGCAAGCCAATCCCAAAGCAAGCAGAAAGAAAGAAATAATAAAGCTTACAGCAGAAATAAATGAAATTGAGACCAAAAACCAATAGGGAAAAGCAACAAAACTAAAAGCTGGTTCTTTGAGAAGATCATTAAAATTGGCAAACCTCAAGCTATACAAAGAAAAAAAAGAGAGAAGAGGCAAATAAATACAATCAGAAATTAAAGGAGGGAAGTTAGACTGACCCCACAGGAAAATAAAAGATCATAAAATGATATTATACTGGGGGTAGGGGCGGTGGGGTTGAATGGGACCTCATATTTTTTTAATGTAATATTTTTTTAAAAAAATGAATTAAAAAAAAAGGATATTATGAGAAACTGTATGTCAACAACTAGACAACCTAGGTGAAATGGACAAATTCCTAGAATTGTACAAACAACCTACACTGAAGCTACAAGAAATACAAGAACTTAAACCAATCACATTTAAGGAGATTGAATCCATCATCAAAAATCTCCCAGCAAAGAAAAGTCCAAGACCAGGTGGCTTCACAGGTGAATTCTGCCAAGGATTTTTTTTTAAAAGATTTATTTATTTATTTCTCTCCCCTTCCCCCCCTCCTCAGTTGTCTGCTCTCTGTGTCCATTTGCTGCATGTTCTTCTGTGACCAATTCTATCCTTATCAGTGGCACCGGGAATCTGTGTTTCTTTTGTTGTTGTTGTTGTTGTTGCATCATCTTGTTGTGTCAGCTCTCCATGTGTGCGGTGCCATTCTTGGGCAGTCTGCACTTTATTTTGCGCTGGGTGGCTCTCCTTATGGGGCGCACTCCTTGTGCATGGGGCTCCCCTACACGGGGGACACCCCTATGTGGCACAGCACTCCTTGCGCACATCAGCATTGCACATGGGCCAGCTCCACACGGGTCAAGGAGGCCTGGGGTTTGAACTACAGCCCTCCCGTGAGGTAGGTGGACGCCCTATCCATTGGGCCAAGTCTGATTCCCTCTACCAAGCATTTTGAAAAGAATTAACACCACTCCTGTTTAAACTCTTCCAAATATTGAGGAGGGAAAATTACCCAACACATTTTATGAAACCAACATCACCCTAATACCAAAGACAGATAAAGACAATACTAGAAAAGAAAATTACAGACCAATTTTTTTAATGAACATAGGTGCAAAAATTATCAACAAAATACTTGCGAACAAATCCAACAGCATATCAAAAGACTTATACATCAAGACCAAGTAGGAGGTATACAAACCTGGTTCAACATAAGAAAATCAATCAATGTAATACACAGCATTTTAAAACTGAAGGAAAAAAAGCACATGATGATCTCAATCGATGCAGAAAAGGCATTTGACAAAATCCAGCACTTCTTTTTTATAAAAACACTTCAAAAGTTAAGAATACAAGGAGAAGTCCTCAATATGATAAAAGGCATATGTGAAAAACCTACAGCCAACATCATACTCAATGGCGAAAGGTTGAACGCTTTCCCTCTAAGATCAGGAATGAGACAATGATGCCTTACTGTCACCATTGTTATTCAACATTGTACTAGAAGTTCTAGCTAGGTCAAGTAGACCAGAAAAAAAAAATTAAAGGCATCCAAATAGGAAAAGAGGAAGTAAAACTCTCACTAGTTGTGGATAACATGATCCTATACTTAGAAATTCTGAAATGTCTACCACAAAGCTACTTGAGCTAATTAATGAGTTCAGCAGAGTGGCAAGATACAAGATCATACATGCAAAAACCAGCAATGTTTTCGTACAATAGTACTGACACAATCTGAGGAGGAAATTAATGGGAAACTCCATTTACAGTAGCAACAAAAGGACTCAAACCCTTATGAAACAATTTACCTAAAAAAATACAGAACCTATGTGCAGAAAACTATCAAGGAATGCCAAAAGACACCAATGAAGACCTAAACAAATAAAAAGACATTCCGTATTGTTACATTGGAAGATTAAATATCATGAAAATGTCAATCTTACCCAAACTGATTTATAGATTCAATACAATAACAATAAAAATTCCAAACGCCTACTTTATAGAATTAGAAAAGGCAATTACCAAACTAATTTGAAAGGAAAAATGCACCTGAATAGCTGAGAGCATTCTAAAAAAGAAGAGCGACATGGGAGGAATTTCACTGCCTGATCTTGAAACATATTACAAAGCTACAGTGGTCAAAACAGCATGGTACTAGCATAATCATAGAAACATCAATCAGTGGAATAGAATTGAGAGTCCAGATATAAACCCTCACCTCTATATCTAAATGGTTTTTGACAAACTTACCAAGTCCACGTTAACAGGGCCAAACAGTCTATTCAACAAATGGTTCTCGGAAAACTGGATACCTATAACCAAAAGAATGAAAGAAGACCCCAATCTTACTCCCTATATAAAAATTAACTCAAAATGATCAAAGACCTAAATATAAAAGTGAGGACCATAAAACTACTATAAGAAAATGTAGGGAAACATCCTCAGGACCTTGTGGTAGGTGGTGATTTCTTAGACTTTACTCCCAAAGCATGTGCAACAAAAGAAAAAATAGATAAATGGGATCTCCTCAAAATTAAACCCTTTTGCACCTCATATGACTTTGTCAAAAAGGGCAGTCAACTCAAGGGAGAAAATATTTGGAAATCACATATTTGATAAGGGTTTAATATCTATGATATATAAAGAGATGTTACAACTCAACAATAAAAAGACAAACAACCTAATTAAAAAATGGGCAAAAGACTTGGGCAGACATTTGTCCAAGAAAGAAATACAAATGGCAAAAAGACACATGAAAAAAGGCTCTACATCACTAATGATTAGAGAAATGCAAATCAAAACTACAATGAGATATCATTTTACTCCTATCAGAATGGCCACTATTAAAAAGACAGAGAACCATAAATGTTGGAGAGGATGTGGAGAGATATGAACACGTATTCACTGTTGGTGGGAATGCAGAATGATAGAGCCACTGTGGAGGACTGTTTGGCAGTTCCTAAAGAAGTTGAATATAGATTTGCCATGTGACCCTGCAAACCACTGGGTATATACCCAGAAGAACTGAGAGCAGTGACATGAACAGACATCAGCACATCTATGTTCATAGTGGCATTATTCATGATTGCTAAAAGTTAGAAATAACCCAGGTATCCATTTCCATTAATTAATGAATGGATAAACAAACTGTGGCTTTTTTTTTTAAGAACAATTTTTTTTTTTAAGATTTATTTTATTATTTATTTCTCTCCCCTTCCCTCCTCCCAGTTGTCTGTTCTTTGTATCCATTCACTGCATGTTCTTTTTCTCTGCTTCTGTTGTTGTCAGCGGCACGGGAATCTGTGTTTCTTTTTGTAGTGTCATCTGCTGTGTCAACTCTCTGTGTGTGCGGCACCATTCCTGGGCAGGCTGCACTTTCTTTCGCGCTGGGTGGCTCTCCTTACGGGGAGCACTCCTTGCGCGTGGGGCTCCCCTACGCAGGGACACCCCTGCGTGGCAGGGCACTCCTTGCGTGCATCAGCACTGCACATGGGCCAACTCCACACGGATCAAGGAGGCCCAGGGTTTGAACCACAGACCTCTCATGTGGTAGACGGACGCCCTAACCACTGGGCCAAGTCTGCTTCCCTAAACTGTGGTGTGATAGCAGTTTGATATGGTTATGCATTCCAAAAATAGATACTGGATTATGTTTGTAATCTGATCTGTACCTGGGCATGATTGAGTTATGATTAGGGCTAAAAGGCATGGCAAAGGACAGAGTTCAGGGCTTTCAATGTTGGAGTTTGATGGTGAAGCTGAAGCCCCAGGCAGAGAAACAGAGCCATTCACCTGAGAGTTTACAGCTGACGTTGTGGAGAGAGACAAAGCCTAGAGTGCCTCATAGTCTACAGCTGACCTTGTGGAGTAAACAGAGGAGCTGAGCCCAGAGGAACCCAGAAAGCCTGACCCTCACAGATGTCACCAGCCATCTTGCTCCAATACGTGGAAATAGACTTTGGTGAGGGAAGTAACTTAGGCTTTATGGCCTGTTAACTGTAAGCTTCTACCCCAAATAAATACCCTTAATAACATCCGGCAGATTTCTAGTATTTTGCATCAGCACCCCTCTGGCTGACTAATACAGGTATATTCACATAATTGAATATTATGAAGCTGTAGGAAGAAATGAAGTCATAAAGCATATGACAACATGGATGAACCTGGAGAACATTATGATGAAGCAAGGCAGACACAAAATCACAAATACTGTATGATTGTGTTACTATGACCAAACATATTGTGATTCCATTTCTATATGATGTAAATATAAATCAATTTTTAAAAAATGAACTTTGATTAGTGGTTATGTAGGGCTAGGGAAGGCATGCTAAAGGATGTGGAGTTTTTGTTTTTGGAGCAATGAAATAATTCTAAAACTTTTTGTGATGATGAATGAAAAACATTGTGAATATACTAAAAGCCACTGATTATACACTTTAGATAGATTGTATGGTATGTAAATATATCTGAATAAAACTGCCTAATAAATAAATAATTGTGCAAGGATAGTCAGAAATAGAAGCTATGTACAGCACAGGAAACCAGAGAAATTGAGGTGTGAAGTTTTTTGTTTGTCTGTTTTTTGTTTATTAGTAGTAGTTTTGAAATAATGAAAATGCACTACTAATGATTGAAATGATGAATGCACAACTGTGTGATTAACAAAATATCATTGATTGTACTCTTTGGATGAATTGTATGATTTATTAATATGTATTGGTAAAATTGATTTGAGAAAAAAAAACACATTAGAAGCATACAACAGCAGACTCAAAATGATAGAAGAAAGAATAAGTGCCAACTCTCATGAAAGAAATGAACTTACATGTCCAAGAAGCACAGTGTAACCCAATCAGAATAAATCCAAATAGACCTACTCCAAGATACATACTATTCAGAGTGTCAAATGCCAAAGATAAAGAGAAAATTCTGAGAGAAGCAAGAGGGAAGGAAACCAGCACATACAAGGGATGCCCAGTAAGACACAGTGTGGATTTCTCATCAGAAACCATGGAGACAAGAAGACGGTGATATGATACAATTAGAATACTGAAAGAGAAAAACTGTCAGTTGAGAATTCTTTATCCAGCAAAATTATCCTTCAAATATGAAGGTGAATCCAAAACATTCACCAACAAACAGAAGCTAAGAGAGTTCAAAAAGAGTAACCCACCTTTACAGGAAATATTAAAAGAAAGCTTAGATCCTAAAAGAAAAAGTCAAGGATGTAGCTCAAGTGGTTGAGCACCTGTTTTCCGTGTATGAGATCCTGGGTTCATTTCCCAGTACCTCCTAAAAAAAAAAAAATCTTCTAACTAAGAAAAGTCCAGGACCAGATGGCTTCACAGTTGAATTCTAGAAAGCATTTCAAGAAGAATTAACACCAGTCCTCTTTAAACTCTTCCAAGAAATTGAAGAGGAGGGAAAATTACCCAACATATTTTATGAAGCCAACATCACCGTAATACCAAAGACAGATAAAGATACTACAAGAAAAGAAAATTACAGACCAATCTCTCTAATAAAAATAGATACAAAAATTCTCACAAAATACTTGTAAATAGAATCCAACAGCATGTCAAAAGAATTATACACCATGACCAAGAGGGATTTATTCGTGGTATGCAAGAGTTGTTCAACATAAGAAAATCAATTAATGTAATACACCACATAAACAAATTGAAGGAAAATGAAAATCCACATGATCATCTCAATGTAGAAAAAGCATTTGACAAAATTTAGCATCCTTTCTTGATAAAAATACTTAGAAAGTTAAGAATAAAAGGAAAATTCCTCAGTATGTTAAAAGGCATATATGAAAAACCCACAGCCAACATAGTACTCAATGGGGAAAGGTTGAAAGTGTTTCCTCTAAGATCAGGAACAAGACAAGGATGCCGACTGTCTCCACTGTTACTTAACATTGTGTTAGAAGTTCTAGCTACAGCAATTAGATAAGAAAAAAAAAAAGTCATCCAAGTAGGAAAAGAAGAAGTAAAACTCTCATTATTTGTGGATGTCATGATCCTATATATGGAAAATTCTGAAATGTCTATGACAAAGCTACTTGAGCTTATAAATGAGTTCAGCAAATGGCAGGTTCAACATGCAAAAATCAGTAATGTTTCTGTACAGTAATATTGAATAATCTGAGGAGGAAATCACAGAAAAATTCCATTTACAATAGCTACAAAAAGTCTCAAATGTCAGGAAGTGGTTGTGGCTCACGCATTTGAGACCCGCCTAACACATGGGAGGTCCCAGGTTTGGTTTCCAGTGCCTCCTAAAGAAGATGAGCAAGACAGCAAGCTGACATGATGGGCTGGCATGGAAAGCTAACGCAACAAGGTGATGCCACAAGATGACACAACTAGAAAACACAATGAGAGATGCAACAAGCAGGGAGCAGAGGTGGCTCAAGCAATTAGGTGCTTCTCTCCCACATGGGAGGTCCAGGATTCAATTCCTGGTGCCTCCAAAAAGAAGACAAGCAGACACAGAGAGCACACAATGAACAGACACAGAGTGTAGACAGCGAGCATAAACAATGAGGGGGGAGAAATAAATAAATTAAATAAATTTTAAAAAAAAGTCTCAAGTACCTAGGAATCAATTCAACCAAAGAAGTATAGGACCTAGATGCAGAAAACTACAAAGCAATGCTAAAACATATCAGTGAAGACCTAAACAAATGGAAAGACTTCTGTGTTCATGGATTGGAAGACTAAATATTGTGAAGAGGGTTAACTTGTGCAGAATTGGTAAAAAGGATGTTTATCTTTGGGAATGCATAGAAAAGCTCAACATAATGTCTTTAACTAGCAACACTTTTATGTGAATATGAAAGGTGTTTAAAGGGAATGTCTAAGGTCATATAATTACTAAAAGGAAAGATAAAAAATGTAACAGAACTGTATAGCATAGTAAAACCGCATGTGAACTATGAATCTGGGGAAAATTGCATATATAAGATTGTTTTCCTTTGCAACTGAATATATGTTTACACTATAAGATATGACTATCGGTGGTGGACTTGGCCCAGTGGTTAGGCCGTCTACCACATGGGAAGTCCACAGTTCAAACCCCAGGCCTCCTTGACCCGTGTGGAGCTGGCCCATGCACAGTACTGATGCGCGCAAGGAGTGCCCTGCCACGCAGGAGTGTCCCCCGCATAGGGGAGCCCCACGTGCAAGGAGTGGGTCCCATAAGGAGAGCCGCCCAGTGCGAAAGAAAGTGCAGCCTGCCCAGGAATGGCACCACATACACGGAGAGCTGACACAACAGATGACTCAACAAAAAGAAACACAGATTCCCACGCCACTGACAACAACAGAAGCGGACAAAGAAGAAGCAGCAAATAGACACAGAGAACAGACAACCGGGGTGGGGGGAGAAGGGGAGAGAAATAAATAAATAAATAGATCTTTAAAAAAAAAAGATATGACTGTCAAGACTTCTGGGAAGATGGCAAACTAGAAAGATTGGGCCTCTCTTCTCTCTCAGAAAAATAGCTAGAAGACAGGCAGAAACAGCCTGGAAATAAATCTTTTAGGGTTTAGGACACCGAGGGAAGGCTAGACACCATCCAGAAGAGAGAGGGACAAAGGAAAAGTTTTTTTTTTTTTAAGATTTATTTATTTATTTATTTTAATTTATTTAATTCCCCTCCCCTCCCCTGGTTGTCTGTCCTCTGCGTCCCTCTGCCTTGCCTCCCTGGTCCCTCTGCCTTGCCTCCCTGTCCGCTTCCGCTGTTGCCAGCGGCACAGGAAGTGTGGGCGGCGCCATTCCCTGGCAGGCCGCCCCCTCCTTCGCACTGGGCGGCTCTCCTTATGGGTCCACTCCTTGCGCGTGGGGCTCCCCTACGCGGGGGACACCCCTGCGTGGCAGGGCACTCCCTGGGCGCATCAGCACAGCGCATGGGCCAGCTCCACACGGGTCAAGGAGGCCCCGGGCTCGAACCGGGGACCTCCCATGTGGCAGACAGACGCCCCAACCACTGGGCCAAAGTCCGTTTCCCAAAAGGAAAAGAATTGTGATGGCACAACTGTGAGTTAAGAGCAGCAGCTGCAACTGCCGGCACCCTCCCCCCACTCCAGACACTTTTGAATTCTCAGGCTTGGGGTGGCAGCTACAAACAAAGAGGGCCCCAGGGAGCCATCTCCCCAGGAAAGGAGAGAGAGAGGGACACAGCCTAAGGCTGACTCAGCTTTTGGCCTGCAAATTTGATCTCCTGTGTCCCAGCAGCCCTTCCAGGCCAGGAGGGGCCACACCATTTTTTGCCTTGGAGCCAGTAAGGCAAACTAAAGAGGTCCCAGCCTCTCAATCTCCCTCCCTACTAACAGGGACTGACTGTTGAGGACACAGAGGGGAGTGGAATTACTTCCTACCTGGGGCTGCCAGTGAAGGTTGGAGAACTGTCTCTGAGAAAGTTTGAATTACAAGGCTCTTAGCCTTAAGCAGGAACCTTCATTACATTGATTCAGACTGTGTTGCAGCAAACACTGGAGGATCAGGCATTGAACTGAGAGGGCTGTCAAAGATCGCCATCTGCTGGCAAATCAAGGAAGTGCATGTGAGGGAATTAAAAGGGAGTAAGAGGAATTTTCTGGCATTTATAGCGGCTTCCCCAAAGCCCTAGGAAGCAGGTCTGCAATCCATTACCGGGTCCAGAGCCCAGTTTTTAACAACTAACAGGGACAATCCTAAAGACCAGGGTTGAACCAAGAATCATAGAATAGCAGTAAAATACACACAGTCTTCCACCACTAAATCTCTAAAAAAGGGAGAGAAATTGACCATCTGAGTAAACTCACCATCCTAATCAGATGACTAGACATCCTCAAAAATTACAAGCCAAATTAATAAAATGGAAGACATGGCTCAAGAAAAGGAATATATCAAAGTCCCAGAAGAGATGCAGGATTTGAGACAACTAATTAACAAGATGCACACAAATTTCCAAAATCAAATTAATGAGCTGAAAGATAATATGGATAAAGAGAAAAAAGAGGGAAACAGACTTGGCCCAGTGGTTAGGGTGTCCGTCTACCACATGGGAGGTCAGTGGTTCAAACCCTGGGCCTCCTTGACCTGTGTGGAGCTGGCCCATGCGCAGTGCTGATGCACACAAGGAGTGCCGCGCCACGCAGGGGTGTCCCCCGCGTAGGGGAGCCCCATGCACAAGGAGTGCGCCCCATAAGGAGAGCCGTCCAGCGTGAAAGAAAGTACAGCCTGCCTAAGAATGATGCTGCACACATGGAGAGCTGACACAAGATGACGCAAGATGACACAACAACAACAACAAAAAGAAACACAGATTCCTGTGCAGCTGAAAACAACAGAAATGGACAAAGAAGAAGACACAGCAAATAGACACAGAGAACAGACAACCGGGACGGGGAGTGGGGGGGGAGGAGAGAAATAAATAAATAAATAAATCTTCAAAAAAAAGAGAGAGAGAGAAATGACATCAAGAAGACACTGAGGAAAAAAAAAAAAAAAGAAGACACTGAGTGAAAGAAATATTTTTAAAAACCCAAAACTAAAAAATAATAATAATAAAAAAGAAGACATTGTGGGATAACAAAGAAGAACTAAAAAACCTGAATAGAGGGAAGCAGATTTGACCCAATGGTTTGGGTGTCCACCTACCACATGGGAGGTCCAAGGTTCAAACTCAGGGCCTCCTGACCCGTGAGATGATCTGGCCCACGTGCAGTGCTGATGCGCCCGATGAGTGCCGTGCCACGCAGGGGTGTCCCCCATGTAGGGGAGCCCCACGTGCAAGGAGTGTGCCCCGTAAGGAGAGCCGCCCAGTGCAAAAAAAGTGCAGCCTGCCCATGAGTGGTGCCGCACACACAGAGAGCTGACGCATCAAGATGATGCAACAAAAAGAGACACAGACTTCCGGTGCTGCTGACAACAGAAGCGGACAAAGAAGATGATGCAGTGAATAGACACAGAGAACAGACAACCGAGGGAGGGGGGAAAAGGGGGAAGGGGAGAGAAATAAATAAAACAAATAAATCTTTAAAAAAAAAAAAAGTTGAATCCGTGCCCCCTTGGTGGACTATATAAATGGACACTCACTCAAGAAGACACAGGAAGAGAGACAGCACTGTCATTTTTTTTTCCTCTCCCCTTCCACCCTTCCCCCAGTTGTCCGCTCTCTGTGTCCATTAGCTGTGTGTTCTTCTGTGACTGCTTCTATACTTATTAGCGGCGCCAGGAATCTGTGTTTCTTTTTGTTGCATCATCTTGTTGTGTCAGCTCTCCGTGTGAGCGGCGCCATTCGTGGGCAGGCTGCACTTTCTTTCACACTGGGCGGCTCTCTTTATGGGGCGCACTCCTTGAACATGGGGCTCCCCTACGTGGGGTACACCCCTGCATGGCACGGGGGATGGGGAGAGAAATAAATAAAAAAGAAATCTTAAAAAAAAACCTGAATAGAAAAGTGACAAAGCTCATGGGAATGAAAGTCATGATGGGTGAGATAAAAAATAACAGCAACAATCCTTAAATACTGGGTACATACCCAGAAGAACTGAGAGCAGTGACAGGAATAGACATGTGCACACCTATGTTCATAGTGGTGTTATTTGTGATTGCCAAAATTTGGAAACAACCCAGGTGTCCATCAACCAGTGAATAGATAAACAAACTTTGGTGTATTCACTCAATGGAATATTATTTAGCTGTAAGAAGAAATGAAGTCGTAAAGCACATGACAACATGGATGAACCTGTGTATTAGTCAGCCAAAGGGGTGCTGATGCAAAAATACCAGAAAGCCGTTGGTTTTGTTTTTTTTAAAGATTTATTTTTATTTATTTCTCTCTCCTTCCCCCATTGTCTGCTCTCTGTGTCCATTCACTGTGTGTTCTTCTGTGTCCCCTTGCATTCTTGTTAGTTGGCACTGGGAATCTATGTCTCTTTTTGTTGCATCATCTTGCTGCATCAGCTTCTCAGTGTGTGCGGCACCACTCCTGGATGGTCTGCATAATTTTCGCACAGGTTGGCTCTCCTTGAGGGGCGCTCTCCTTGTGCGTGGGGCACCCCTACGTGGGGGGCATCCCTGAGTGGCACAGCACTCCTTACGTGCAGCAGCACTGTATGTAGGCAGCTCACCACATGGGCCATGAAGCCCTGGTACAAAACCCTGGATCTCCTATATGGTAGGCTGATGCTCCATCAGTTGAACCACATTGGGGTAGGAGCTTACAGATACCAGGTCATAAAGCATAAGTTACTTCCCTCACCAAAGTCTATTTTTACATGTTGGAGCAAGATAGCTGCCAATGGCTGTGAGGGTTCAGGCTTCCTGGCTTCCTCCCTTCCAGGTTCTTGCTTCTCTCTGGGTCCAACGTTCCTTTTTTTCCAGGGCTTGCTTCTTCCTGGGCTCAGGTTTCCTCTCTTCCTGGAGCTAGCTTCTCTTTCTTCTGTGAGCTTTCTTCCTGGGGCTCCAGCTTAAGGTTTCAGCATCAAACTCCAACATCAAAAATCCTCAACTCTCGGAAGCGGACTTGGCCCAATGGATAGGGCGTCCGCCATGCCACATGGGAGGTCCGCAGTTCAAACCCTGGGCCTCCTTGACCCGTGTGGAGCTGGTCCATGTGCAGTGCTGATGTGCACAAGAAGTGCCGTGCCACGCAGGGGTGTCCCCTGTGTAGAGGAGCCCCACGTGCAAGGAGTGTGCCCCATAAGGAGAGCTGCCCAGCGTGAAAGAAAGTGCAGCCTGCCCAAGAATGGCTCCTCACACATGGAGAGCTAATGCAGCAAGATGATGCAACAAAAAGATACACAGATTCCTGGTACCGCTGATAAGGATAGAAGCAGTCACAGAATAACACACAGGGAATGGACACAGAGAGCACAGAACTTGGGGGGGGGGGAAGGGAGAGAAATAAATCTTTAAAACAAAACAAAACCCCTCAACTCTGTCCTTTGCCATGCCTTTTATCTGTGAGTCCCCACCCACCAAGGTGACATGGCACCTTCAAATGACATGGCCCAATCAAAGCCCTAATTATAACTTAATCATGCCCAGGTACAGACCAGATTACAAACATAATCCATTATCTTTTTTTTTTTAAGATTTATTTTATTTATTCCCACCGCTCCCCCCCCCCCCACTACCCTCCTGTGCTTGCTTGCTGTCTATGCTCTGTATCCATTAACTGCTCGTTCTTCTGTTTCTGCTTGTCTCTCTTTGTTGTGTCATCTTGCTGTGTTAGCTCTCTGCGGGTGCGGGCGAGCCTGCCTTCACAAGGAGGCTCCGGGACGTGAACCCAGGGCCTTCCATATGGTAGACAGGAGCCCAATTGGTTAAGCCACATTTGCTTCCCCCAATACCTATTTTTGGAATTCGTAACTATATCAAACTACTACAACCTGGAACATTATGTTGAGTGAAGCAAGCCAGACACAAAAGACAAATACTGTATGATTGTGTTACTATGAAGTAAATGTATTGTGTGATATATTGTATGATTCCATTTATATAATATATAAATATAAATCAATTTATAAAGATTAAATTTGAATAGTGGTCGTGTATGGCTAGAGAAGGCATGCTGAGGGATGTGGAATTTTTTCTTTTTGGAGTCATAAAGTAATTCTAAAATTTTTTGTGATGATGAATGCACAACATTGTGATTATACTGAAATCCATTGGTTATACACTTTAGATAGATTATATGGTATATGAATATATCTCAGTAAAACTGCTTAATAAATAAATAATTGTGCAAGAATAGGTAGAAATAGCTATGTACAGCAGGGGAAACAGATTGAGAGATGAAGAATTTTCTTGTCTGTTTTTGTTTATTATTATTATTATTATTATTTTGGAAATAATGAAAATGTTCTAATGGTGACTGATGTATATGCTTTATTAATATGTATCAATGAAACTGATTTGATAAAAAAAGAATAAATCTAAATAAGCCTACTCTAAGACATATATACTCAGAACATCAAATGTCAAAGATAAAGAAAATTCTGAAGGAGAAGCAAACCATCGCATACAAGGGATGCCCAGTAAGGCTTAGCACGAATTTCTCATTAGAACCATGGAAGCAGGAAGACAGTGGTATGATACAGTTCGGATACTGAAGGAGAAAAACTGCCAGCTGAGAATTCTGTATCCAGCAAAAGTGCCCTTCAAATATGAAGATGAATTTAAAACATTCACAAACGAACAGGAACTAGAAGAGTTCTTAAAAAAGAATTTACCTTTGCAGGAAATATTAAAGGAAGACTAGGAGCCTGAAATACTAATAAAAAGACAAGAGAGGGGCCCACTGTGGGAAGCTGCCCGGCTGCAGGTTGTTCAGAGGTGCTGCGGCCTAAGGTGGCCTCTGAGGGACCGCTGGTGGGACCAGCTCGCGTCTTGCCTTGCTTAGAATGGTCGACCCACAGGGCCGCTTGCCCACTGGTGAGTGGCCGCTACTCCCGCTTGTTGGCCGCGCCGCACCGCAGGCTCAACAGGAAGCGCACCAGCATCCAGCATCCGAGAACAGCCTGATGTAGAGCTTCTATGCTCTTCCGAGAGTGATGGTATGGTTCCCGCGTAGGAAAGCCACAGGCAGAAATTAACAACTCAAAAGAGTTTTTCCTGACCTTTTAGGTGTCCCCACTACATATGACAACATCAAAGTAGTGGGTGAACTGAGAGATATTCATGATGATCAAGGACACATTCATCTTAACATTGAAACAGATTTTATTTTCTATCCTGAACCAGGGCAAAAGCTTGTGGATACAATTAATAAACTGTCTTCCAGTCACATTGGCTGTTCAGTATACGGGTGTTTCAATGCATCCTTCCCTGCACCTGAGCAGGTGCTGGCTGAGCAGTGGCAGATCCTGGAGATAAACGTGGGTGACAAAGTAGAATTTGCAGTATTTCATTTAGACTCAGACGCTGTGGAGTATTCGGGGAAAATTAAATATCACCCGTTTACAATCCAGGGGCTCTGAACTTTCTAAAGAAGTCACTGAAACCAACACTGAAGTAGCTGAAAACCTCTAAAGAAGAAAAAAAGAAGACCCAGAGACTTACGAAGTGGAAGATGGTACCATAGAGCTAGAAGATTTTGCAGATGTCACCACAAAGGTAGAGACTGACCTATAATAATGTAGATGGCCTCTGAGAGGAAGAGTCAAAGAAGAAGAAGAAAAAAGAAAAAGCACCAGGTCAATCAGGACCAAGACCTTGCTTTCCAAGGAAGTGACTCCAGTGGTCACCAAAGTGACCATAAAAAGAAAAAAAGGAAAAGAAAACATGAGGACGCTGAAGTGACACAAATTTTAGAACACTTACCAAAAAACAGAAAAGTAATTTTCTTAAGTGCATTTTAACCATGATTCAGTTTTTGAAAGTTTGATTTATACACAATAGATATATAAATATTTTAAATGATATGAAATGCATGTGCATTCTGGTAGTTTCTAAAACAAGATACACTTAATTAGGAGTTTTTAGGAGTGTTAAAATGACAAAACTGAGTATAAATTACTTCAGGTAATACCAATCTTATTGCAGTGTTGTTCTATTAGAAAGAATAAAAAGAATTGACTCCTGAATTCTTCCAGGTCATATACTAAATGAAATTATTTCTATGATCTCAAGATTAGCAAAATGACATTATAATACAGTGTTATTCCTATCATTAAGTAATGGGTTTGTTGTTATTTTGGGGGTAATAAATCACAATACTGATTATTGCATGCCTTTTTTTTTTTAAAGATTTATTTTTTATTTCTCTCCCCTGCGCACCCCCCGCCCCAGTTGTCTGTTCTCTGTCCATTTGCTGTGTGTTCTTCTGTGTCCGCTTGCATTCTTGTCAGCGGCTCTGGGAATCTGTGTCTCTTTTTGTTGTGTCATCTTGCTTCATCAGCTCTCTGTGTGTGCAGCACCACTCCTGGGCAGGCTGCCCTTTCTTTGTGCTGGGTGCACTCCTTGCGCATGGGGCTCCCCTTTGCGGCACGGCACTCCTTGTGCGCATCAGCACTGCGCGTGGGCCAGCTCATCACACAGGTCAGGAGGCCTTGTGTTTGAACCCTGGACCTCCCATGTGGTAGGTGGATGCTCTATCTATGAGCTAAATCCACTTCCCTGCATGCCCTTTTATTTCACTTTTTAGAACAGGACATTTACCAATTGTCGGTTTTCCTTTATCATGGCTACAATTTATATTTTTGTTGTTCAGCTTCACATGGTCCGTCAAAGAAGCCTCAATCAACCTGCTTGAATTGTATGTTGGAGGAAGAGAGTCTGATGAAGACAGAATAAATATGATTCAAACTAGTGGGAAATTTCAAGAACTCTTTTTAACGATTGGACTAGGCTATTAGAAAGTGTTCTGAAAAGAAAACAGGTGTTCAGTTTTCATTGAGAAAATGTGTACTGTATCTTGACTAGTTAGAAAACACTGATTATGAAACAACAAACTAGTTTAACAAATATTTCACCATTTACTCAGGGTAAAATGAGAAATGAGGTAGATGTTGTTTCTTCCCTTATGGAGTGTCACAGGAGAGACAGATGCATAACACAGTGTATATACAAAAAAGAAAATACAGAAGATAATTAGAAATTATTATGAAGAAAAAGAAGATTGTCCACTTACTGTTAATTATCTGCAGATAGATGAATGGTTGAATTAACTCCAATGTCAGCCATTTTTGTGGCCATTTCTCTAGTACCAGACAGTGCTGGCCTCACGTGGCTTTATGTAATATGTTCTACTAGCTATTTATCTAAATCTAAATCTATGATAGGACATAAAGTTTGGAGGATGGCAGAAAGTCACACTCTGTCTTCAAGTAGGTGTATCAGAGAGTGGAAGGGTTTCTTTCCAGACAGTTTAGATAATGTGACTTTGAACCCTTGAAATATAGCTAGTCTAAATTGGGATATGCTCTTAATATAAAGTACAAAATACAGATTTTTCTTTTAGATTTATTTATTTACTCCCCCTGCCCTCATTGTCTGTTCTGTGTACATTCTCTGTGTGTTTTTCTGTGTCTGCTTGCCTTTTCTTTATTTTTTTATTCTTCCCCTCCCCTTCCCCTGCTCTGCTGTTTTTACTTTCTATGTCCATTTGCTGTGTGATCTTCTGTATCTATTTCTCTTTTTTGTCTTCTCTTCTGGTCTTTCTCTTCTAGGACACACTGGGATTTGATCCTGGGGACCTCTGATGTGGAGACAGTTTCCCTGTCAATTGAGCCACCTCAGTTCCTGGTCTCCATTGCACCTTACCTTGACTCTTCCCTCCGTCTCTCTTTTACCGCATCATCATCTTACTGCGTGACTCACTCGCGCAGGCACTGGCTCACCGCTCAGGCACTTGGCTTGCCACATGGGCACTGGCTCACCTCACAGGCACTAGCTCACCACACAGACATGCTTTCTTTTCTTCTTCTTCACCAGGAGGCCCCAGGGATCGAACACCAGTCCTCCCATATGGTAGGCGGAGGCCTTATCACTTGAGCCACATTCGCTTCCCTCAGTTGATTTTTTTTTTGAAAGCTATTTCTTTTTTTTTTTTTTCATGACTTAATCCCTCAGTTGATTTTTGACAAGGCTGCCAAGTCCACTCAATTGGGAAAGAACAGTCTCTTCAACAAATGGTGCTGGGAGAACTGGATATCCACATGCAAAAGAATGAAGGAGGACCCCTATCTCACACCATATACATAAATGAACCCAGAATGGATCAAAGACCTAAATATAAAAATAAAATTGTACCTGTGTGTGCTACATATTACAAATGAATACAAAATAGGGAGGAAATCTCTGGAAAATAAGTACCTCTGAGAAATTTAAGAAACATTTGCTGGGAAGCAGAGTTGGCCCAAAGGGTAGGGTGTCTGCCTACCACATGGGAAGTCCAAGGTTCAAACCCCAGGGCCTCCTGACCCATGTGATGAGCTGGTCCTTGTGCAGTGCTGATGCACTCAAGGAGTGCTGTGCCACACAGGGTTGTCCCCCATGTAGGGGGACCCCACGGTCAAGGAGTGCACCCTGTAAGGAAAGCTGCCCCATGTGAAAAAAGTGCAGCCTGCCCAGGAGTGGAGCCGCACACAAGGAGAGCTGACGCAGCAAGATGACGCAAAAAAAGAGACACAGATTCCGGGTGCCACTGACAAGAATACAAGTGAATGCAGAATACACAGTGAACAGACACAGAGAGCAGACAACTGGGGTGGGGAGGGTGGGGAAGGAGAGAGAAATAAATAAAAAATAAATCTTTAAAAAAATAAAAAAAATAAAAAATATTTGCTAACTAAATCAGTAAAGGGTACGTACCCACAAAAATTTTTTAAAATTTAAAAAATAAAAAGAATTAAGGCTATAAAACTCCTAGAAGAAAATGTAGGGAAACATCTTCAGGATCTTGGATTAGGCAATAGTTTCTTAGACTTTTTACCCAAAATAAAAGCAAAAAGAAAAAAAGAAAAAGGAAATAAATGAGACCTTATAAAAATGGAAGACTCTTGAGACTCAAAGGCTTTATCAGAAAGTGAAAAGACAACCTATTCAATGGGAGAAAACATTTGGAAACCCACATATCCAATTAGGGTTTAATATCCAGAATATATAAAGAAATCTTACAACTCAACAATAAAAAGACAAACAACCCAATTAAAAAATGGGCAACCGACCTGGAGAGACACTTCTCCAAAGAGGATATACAAATGGCAAAAAATCACATGAAAGATGCTCAACATTATTAGCTATTAAGGAAATGCAAATCGAAACCACAGTGAGATACCATTTCACACCCACTAGAATGGCTACTATTTAAAAAAACACCAAAATTACAAGAGTTGGAAAGGATGTGGACAAATAGGGACACTCATTCATTGCTGGTAAGAATGTAAAATGGTGCAGCCACTATGGAAGACAGTTTGGTGGTTCCTCAGAAAGCGAAGGATAGAATTACCATATGACCTGGCAATCTCTCTATAGGTATATAATCAAAAGAATTGAAAGCAAGCACTCAAACAGATACTTGCACACTGATGTTTTAGCAGCATTATTCACAATTTCCAAAAGTATGGCAGCAACCCAAGTGTTCTTCAACCAATGGGATGAATAGATATATACAATGTAGTATAAACATACAATGGACTATTTAACATTAAAAAAAGTAATGAAGTTCTGATTCATGTGACAACATGGATGAAACTTGAAGACATTATATTGAGTGACATTAGCCAGACACAAAAGGAAAAATATTGTATGATCTCAGTAATATGAAATAATCATAATAAGCAAACTCATAGAGTCAGAATCTAGAATATAGGTTACCAGGGGCTGGGTTGGGGGTAGGGAATGGGAAGTTAATGTTTAAATCGTACAGAATTTCTATTTGGTTTGATTGTACAATTTGGTAATGAATAGTGGTGATGGTAGCACAACATCATGAATGTAATTAATAGCACTGAATTATATATGTGAATGTGGCTAAAAGAGGAAATTTAGGTTGTATATATGTTACTCTAGAATAAAAATCACACACACAAAATAAGGAAATGAAAGAAAAATAAGAAGGACTCCGATGTGCAAAAAGACCTTCAGAGCCAGGCACAGGCCTTCTGGGAATTAAAGGAAAAGCCTCTCCACAACTTCAATCCAGAACTGGCAAGTGACCCTAGCCACTTAGCCTGGACCTTACAGCCTGATAGTCTCCTTTCCCATTTGAATTTTTGTTTACCAGCAGAAATGGGATCCATGCATTAATAGTGTAAGCAGAGTTTACAATTCACATGCCCTACTAGCCTTGAAATGTGACTCTTGACAAAATTTTTATTTGGGGGGTTTCACTTCCATTTTATATTTTGTCTATAAAGTGAAACTTATTTTTAAATAAGATCTGAGGTCTTATTCCTGTATGTCTTATTCATATATTTCATATTCATATATGAAACTCTGCTGTGTGCTCAACTTCCTCTCCAGTTGGATCAAATTTTCCAGATCAGGCTGGTAGCCTAGACAGAGTTCAGTCCTTGGAGAGGAAGAATCTTGGCAGCTCAGCCCTCTTGCCTTCTGGATTACACCGTATTAGAACTCCAGAGCCCCTTCCTCTCCCCATGATTCTGTTCCCTGAATTCTCCCCTGACATTCTCCTCTTTTTCTTCCTCTACTGCTCTCAGAGAACCCTGGTTTACTGTCTCTGGTGCCTTCCTCAATCCTTAACCAAGAAATGGGCAAGTGTGCGCATGTTCTGAAGGTAACTGGAGCTGGCAGTGACATGAATAACCACCAGGGGGAGCCTGTGCCTAAGAAGAGACTGAGTTGGGGGCCTAGGGGAACTATCTAAGGACTTTTCTTCCCTTTTTTCCGTGGCAGTAAAGGTGTGAGGCTTCCCAGCCTGGGATAGCTCCCTACGGATCAGTGGGTCTAGAGCTATGCCCTTTCCCCTCTCTGATTCTCCCTTTTTTTCCTGAAGCGAACCAAACCCGAGTGCGTATGCAGAATGTGGGATACTTTCAATGACAGCTTTCTCAACAGCCATTTCCAATGTGGGGCTCAATTGTCCAGCCCATTCTCCTTGAATCCTCACCGACCCAGGCGTCCCCACCACTTTTTGCCTCCTGGTTTGGGGTAGTACCAGTTACAACTCTCCCTTCCACCGCTACCTCAACTTTCAAGATGGCCCTGGCTCAGGAACTGCCCAGACCACAATGCCCCGGGGTGTCAGATTCTTCCTCAGACCCAGCTGCCCTGCCTCCACCAACTTTAGTTCTGTCCAGTGGGAGAAAGGGAAGAAAGCCAGAAAAAACTCTAAACCCAGAGCCTAATGTCTCATTATCACCCCCAGGCCATAGGGACCAGTCAGTTCCTGCATCCACAAGAATGATTATTGAAACTACAATAAGTCTGGAATTGTGATATATGCTTACGATGTAAAAAAGAAATAACCATGGTTTATGCCCTCAAGGAATTTGTAGCCTAGTCAGGGAGACAAACAGTTAGGTAATCATAACACAACATAATTTATAAATGATTTTTTTTTTAGAGGTATGTACCAAGAGCTCTGGGAGAACAAGAGAAGGTGCAACTAAATCTATTGTGATTAAATAGGGAGATCGTAGGAGAGGAGGTGACATTTGAAGGGTATCTTAAAGGATAAGGCCAGGCAGAGAAGAGAGTGAATGGCATGCCAAGCAAGCACAAGGCACAAAGTGGGGAAAAAACTTAGTGAGCCCAGGGTAACACAAACAGTTCATAGCACAACATATTTTTCAGAGTGTAGGAGGAGGATGAATCGCTAGAAGGAAGACTGGAAAGAGATGGGAGCAGGATGAACGGCTGGAAAGAGGACTGTAAAGACCAGACACGAAGGGATTTTTTCAGGAGTTTGGCCTTTATCCTAAATATTAAAGTAGGTGCTGGGCTTGATCAGATTTGCTTGTTACAATACTTTGCTTTGGCAAGGTTAGAGCTGAGGAATCAGGGATACCAACTAGGAAGCTACTGTAACAGTCCCAAAGACAGGTGGCCCAGGCCTGGCCTAAGGCAGAGACAGGGTATGGGAAGAGCAGGAGTGGTCCTTGGACATTGGCCACATTGGTCGCCAGGCCTAATTCCCTGCCAACCACATGCAGAGAAAGAGGTAGGGTTCTGACCTCTGGCCCTCGCAGGTTGGAGAAAATGTTGGTCACTTTGTCCTGAGGTCCTGTCAGTGGTCGAATATAAGGGCAGGGAGGTGTAGGGCTGGGAGGCAAGGGGTAGGAATGTGGTTGGGCAGTAGGGAGATGAAAAGGGGAGCACTGGATTCCCAAGGCCACAGAGGCAGGTGGAGGAGCTTTGCTTCCTCTCCCCCTCCCAGAAAGCATTCTGGTTTTGCCTGGGCTGCTGCATGGTGCTCCTCTTGCCTAGCTTTATCTTCCCAGTTTCAAGCATTCCAGAAACTACTGCCGTGTGAACCTGAGAGATCCGAAGGGAAGAACAGCTATGAAAATGTTCCTGCTCACTGGCCTAGAACCCTCTACCTCACTTACCCAGGACCCTTAGACCCTGCTACCTACCTCCTCCTGCCCAGGAACTTTGAACTTGGGCCTCTGTCCACTATGCAAGAGCTTTGGTCCCACAATTTCCCCCTTTACACAGGAACCAAAGATCAAGGACCTCAGCTTCTGGATTTCCCATTTTCCCAGGTTCCAATACACTTTCCAGGGGCCAGTGACTCAAGAGTCTCTCTACCCAGAGGCTTCTGGCCCTAGAACATTCCCTATCAACCAAAGAGTTCAGACGGGATCCTCACCTACTCCTCCAGAGACCTATGATTTAGTAACATCGCACTGAGCCATCTCACACAGGGCACCAAAATCTAGTCACAAGATATCTGCATCCCTAAGCTGTTCTCCAAACCCTGAGGCATGGTTTGGGGTCACTTGTATCCCCACACTGAAAGTGGGGGACAAACAAGGGCCAAAGTAATTAAATGTCCAGTTTATAAGGACAGGAAATAGTTCCCAGCTAAGCCCACACATTCCCCCCCAGAGCTGCCAGGCTGGTGGCTCCTACTAGCACATGCCCTGAGGAATTTCCTTGAGTCATATGACTCTAAAGAAAAACTTGCCCTTCCCTTGCCCACGCCCCCAGGGTTCCTACAAATCCTTCCTCTCCAGGTTTAGGAGACCTAAGCCAAATCTCAGGTTGAGAAGAAACAACCATGATTCTGTAGGATGATGAACAGGAAGCAGCTTCTTGTTGCCTCCAGGAGGATCAACAGCTTAAGGGCCAGTAGCTGGAATCCAGGAATTGGCAGATAGTCTGGCTTGAGGGCCAGGACAAAGCCAGGAAGTCATCTCAAGCCCCGGATGTGCCAAAGGCACTGTCCCAAGACTTTAGGGAGGCTGAGGAGCCATCTCAGTACTCAGCCATTCTTACAAGCCATCTCAGAACTTCGACAAGACTGAGGAGCTAACACTAGCCCTGAACAAGCCTGAGGAGCAGTCTTTTTCTCCACAAGACTGAGGAAGTCTCCTCAGTCCTGTAAGGGCCTTAAAGGCTACCTTAAGGCCAGAATGAGGCTTAGCAGAGTCCAAGCTGTAGGTCAAAGCTGAGTGGCAGGCCTTAACTTGGCCCCAAGCCTTGGACAAGGCTACTGGACAGCTCGGGCCCAGAATGATGCAGAGTTGCAGCATCCAGGCTCCGACCCTAAGCCTAGACCAGGCTGAAGGGCCATTTGGGTTTAACTGGGCACAGAGTCAAAACCTCTTCAGAGATGGTCCTGTTACATAAATCCAGATGAGCAGAAATCTGTGGGTAGAAACTCTTCTCTCTTGGCTTAGGGAGGCAGCAGGAATGTGGGCCCCCCAAGTAAGCCTGCCCCTAGTGACTTTTGTTACTAAGCCTGAGAACTCTATATGGAGTTCTCTCATTTGTGACAAACCTTCCCCAAACCAGGTATCCTGAGGAAGACAGGAATGGGCCCAGAGCCCATCACTCTTTCTATTTGGGAACAGAAGAGTCTGGGGAAAGGCAGAGTGCAGCTCTACAAATTCCCTTTCCTCACAACAGGCTGGAGAAGCTACCGTTGAGCCTGGGATCAGGAAACAACCAGGTAGGAGTTATCAGGTTGTACAGTGAGGTGATAAAACAGGGCCTTGGGTTCAAATCTCAGAGCTTCTATTTTCTAGCTGACTGACCTTGGTCAAGTCACTTAATCTTTCTAAACCTCTATTTCCTTACCTGTAAAATGGGGCTATTTGAAGCATTAAAAGAAGGATTATATAAAGACAAGTAGAGTGCCTGACACAAAGTTAAATGTTCACAAATGTTAATTATCATCATCAATTGAAATGGTTATTTTAGCTGGCAGATTCAGATTCAACCACTCCCTAACTTACAACCCTCTGACACCCTTGCTGTCCACAAACACACAAACTGCGTATATATTTATCATGTATACATTTAAAATTGTTCCAGAAGAGAGAAAAGTACTGTATACACAGGTCCCATGCAAGCCCCATCCAACTCCTAGGTATTCATCCCTAATAACTGTGTCCCAGAAATAATTTTCAGCCTGTGTCAGTCACACACAGGCCCTGTCCAGATGGTGCCCAGGTCTCCAGGCTTGAGTGGTTTGGTGTCTGGGGGGTTGTCATTGGTCCTCGTGGGGGGGTGGGGGGTGGAGTGTCCGGGTCCCCCAGCATGTCCTCATATAGGCTTAGAACTGGGCCTGAGGGTTGTGCTTGAGCCCCAGTCTGCTCCAGGAGGGCTCTAAGTAAGCCCACAGTAAGAGGGGGCTCTGCCCCAGGCTCAGGGAATGGGGTGGGGGGCCCCGCCTCGTCCTGCAGGTGTGTCCGCAGTAGAAGTAGGAGCTCAGCTGGAGCCAGGTCTGGTGGGCACAGACGGCAAAGGAGGGGGAAGTGAGCATCAAGCCGGCGGTGCCGGGCAAATTTGGCCAACAGCAGTTTGAAGATCTCACTTCGAAGCAGGGGGCTAGAGGGACCAAGGGCCAAGCCGGCCTCGAAGGCCCGCTCCCACTGCTCCTTCTGCACCAGCTGTTCCACAGCCTGAAGCACAGCTTTGGGCCTCCCACTGCCCAAGAGTAGTTCTAGCTCCAATGCCTCAGGTCTAGCCCCCTCCTCACCTAGCACTGCCAGGGCTCGGCGATATAGGGGCAGCCCTGGGCTGCCTGCCCCCCAGCCTGGTCCACCCTGCTGCTGTGCCAGCTCCACAAAGGGCGGTAGCCATCGGGGCTCCAGTTGGCAAAGACACTGGCATATGAGTTCAAAGGGGGGCAGCACCCCAACGAAGGTTTCCTTTCTAGCGGCTGTACTCCCTAGTACCTTCTTCCACACATCAGGTGGGGCTTGGGATCTCAGCCTGCCATTCCCATCTGGCTGGAGTTGCAAGGCTCTGTGGGCAGCACCCCAGGCTGCTGTAGGAAGGGTTTGGAAAACGATGTTAAGCTGGGCCAGCTGGTCTCCCATCAACTCAGTCCTCAGCAAGCGTGCCACTTCTTTCTCTGCCAGTTCAGTCCAGCCAGCCTCCTCATCATCCCCAGCCACCAGCTGGGCCTTGAGCTGCTCCAATCCCCGGTAATCCCGAAGCTCGGCCCTCAGTGTGGTCAAGAGAGGAGCTGGGGGCAGGTGGCCCTGGAGGATGGAGGCCAGGGCCTGAGGTGCCCGGAATGTCCTGTTGTGTCTCAGCTCCTCTGGGGTGAGCTGAGCGCCTCTCAGGCTCCGCCGCTGGTAGTACTCACAGGCCTCCTCAAACACCAGGTCCTCAGCTGAAGGCAGCTCAAGGCCCTGTGGGGTTTCCCAGGCCACTCGAAACAGCCCCAAGGCTGAAAGCAAACGAAGACCGCCTCCAGCCTCCAGCTCTTCTTCAACCTCCATACCAGGGGATGGGGGCTCTAGCAAATGTACTCGGTCTGTACTCAGGACCTTCCTCTCCAGCAGCTGCCCACTGCTCATGTCCAGCAGTTCCAAGGTAGAGCCCAGCACACAAGCCAGTGTGCCCTGAAATATTCCCAGTGCTGCAGATACCTCCAGGCCTACAGGTGTCTCCTGCAGAGTACCCACAGCTCGGGTGCAACCATGGGGCTGCACCAGGCTAACCGTGCCCCTGAAGTCAAGCAACAACAGGCCCTGGAGGGTTGGGGCCCAAGTATGTACGGCCAATGGCTCCTTGGGGGACAACAGCCCGGGAACCCCTCGGAGCAAGGTCCGGAAGTCCCATGTATCCCCCCGGCTGGGATTCAGGCTCTTACTGTGGGAGAGGCCGAGACGTGGGGCAGCTATAATCACCTTGCCCTTGCTTGGGCTCCAGATGAGCAGAATGTGGGCCACACAAGGCCAGGTGGTAGCAGAGGGCACCAGGAAGAGCTCCCTGCGGGAGGCCAGCAGCCCCAAAGGGGGGCAATGGTGCAACAGGATGTGTTTGCGGCCCAGGGTAGTGCCAGCCTCCCCACTGGGCTCCAGGGTGCGGACGCACACGCAATGGCTGAAAGCGGTTGAAGGCGACCCTAGGCGGCCCTCAGCGTCGCCCTGACGCTCCTCACACCACACAAGGCGGCCTCGGGGCGCCGCCACGGATACCACGCGGGCTCCACCGCCTAGACACAGCTCGGTACTCTGCAGCAGCCGCCAACCAGGACTCACTCCCGCGCCCCACACCTCGGCGAGGCCATTCTCCCACACCAGGACCAGGGCCGGCTGTGCCGGCCAAGGCAGGAAGAAGGCGTCCAGTGGTGAGGGCTGGCCAGCCGGCCAGGCACGCTCCAGCTCCGCGCCAGGTCCGCGCACCGCGATCAGCAGCTGCGGGGCTGGCGCCCCCGGAGGTCGCAGCAGCAGCAGGTGGCGGCCGTCGGGGCTGCAGCGGACTCGGATGGCTGGGTCCCCGGCCAGCAACTCCCGGAGCCGGGCGGCGCCGCTGAAGTCGCTCAGGTCCGAGAGCAGGAGCAGAGTCCCCGCACGCTTCATGGCGCTGCCGGGGCCACGCGTTCCCAGGCCCGGCGGCCCAGTGGGTGAGGCCCGGCCTCGGGCCCGGGATTCTCGCGGGAGGTGGAAAGCCCCAGTGAGGCTTCCGTTCCCAGTCGCTGAGGTGGGCCGAGGCCGGCCGGAGAGTTCAACGCCCCCCCCACCCCCGCCGCGACACCGCCCTCCGGGGGAGGAGCCACGGAAGCCTCGCCGGGGGAGGAGCCTCCGGGGCACCCAAGGGTCTCAGCGCGTCCAGTTTCCCAGTCGAGGCGTACCCCTGCTGACCCGAGCCACAGGAAGCGCGAAACGACCCAGATTCTGGCTCAAGAATCAGAATTCCAGATGCCGCTGAGACCAGACTGACTGAGAGCGTCCTTTTACTCAGTCCTTCCTCTCCTTCCAAGCTTCGCCTTCTCACCCTAGTTCATTCATACATTTATCCATGAAATTTTTAGTGAGCACCTCTTATGTACCGGACCCGGACTAGACAAAATAGAACAACCAAGTGAGCAAAATAGAAAACCCTAATCTCATTGAGATAACACGCTACTGGAAAATAGTAATACTAGCTAAACTAACTCATAACACGTAACTGTGTGACCACTCAACCAGTCCCTTTTACAGACAAGGAAAATAAGGCACAGAGAAATTAAGTAATTTGACCAAGATCACCCGGCTATTAAGCAGTAGAAGTGAGATTTCAACTGCAGGCAATCTGGCTCCAGAGTCAGTGCACCAAACCACTTTACTTTATGAAACAATTCATCATCCAAACCAACAGTTTTTTGGTTGGTTAAAATTAAAACTTACTTTAGAGGTACTAAGTCTGTGTGTAATCTTTCCAGCAACACCTATGAATTTATATACAGGGGCCTTTCCACCCTTGGCTGTCTTCTGAGGTGATGCAGTATTTCTCTTCCCTTAAAGCCAGGTACCTCCCATCCCCTTCCTCCCACTTTTCCTGAAAACTTACCTCCGCCTTTATTTCATCAGTCTCATTCTGTCCTTTTGCTATCAGCATAGAAACACCCTCCAGTCTGTCTTGTCTTGGAATTCACTCTTTCATCCTACCTCCCCTCTTCCACTCCTTCCACTCCCTCTCTCTTTCCTTTCACTTTCACACTTCTTGCCAGGGTTCTCTACATTTGCTGCCCCCAACTTTCTTTTCCTTCCAGTCATTCCTCAACCACTACTTCACCAAAATAGCCTTTGTTGAGGTCTTTAAGGACGTTTTTATTTCCTTTCTTCTCTGAGATGTTTAACAGCCTCTTTATTGAAAGCCCTTCCTGTAGGCCTCTTTCTCCTGGGGTTCTCTTATCTTTTAGATAGTACTGTCCTCAGAGTTTCACTTGCTATAGGTTTGTCTTCCTTTACCACACTTTTTTGATGCTCTTTCCCCCACCCCCAAATTCCATTCTGGGTCCTCTTCTTTTTTTCCTCTTTCTATCTCATTATTATTATTTTTTAACTGTTTCCTCTTCCTGGACCATCTCCTCCTTTTTCATGACTTGAACCATTACATCTAATTCAATGGCTCCAAAATCTTCATCTACAATCCAGATATCTCTGCTGAGTTTCAATAAAGGGTATTCAAATGACTACTAAATAGTTCTGCCTGAATGTCTCATAGGCATCTTAGTCTCAACATGTCCTAAACATCATCTTCCTGCCCAAATTTATTTCTCCTCCAGTTGGTCCTAGTTGCCATAGTATTTCTTTCATCTTTGTGTTCTCAATATTAGGGTAGATCCTGACACAAAGAAAGACCTCGATAGATGTTTGGTGAAGGAATGAGGGAGCTTGTGTGGGCATATGTTTGTGTGCATGTGATATCACTTATGAATCTTTCAGTTACAAAGGTCAGAAATCAGCCACGACTAACTTAAGTAAAAATGAAATTTGTTAGAATATAAGACGCCCACAGAATCTGCAAGCAAACAGGAAGACTAGGCTTCGGAAAGGAGTAGGAACTAAGGTACTTTCTGATGACCAAGAAGTAGGGAGCTCAACAATTGTTTCTCAGTAGGAATCATCTAGTCAGGATATCATGATCTCCCCTGCTGTAGGATTTGGTCACAGCACTGGAGGATGGTACTTATTATATTATATAATTTTTTTTTTAAGATTTATTTTTTATTTATTTCTCTCCCCTTCCTCCCGCCCCCCAATTGTCTGCTTTCTGCGTCCATTCACTGTGTGTTCTTCTGTGACTGCTTCTATCCTTATCAGTGGCACCGGGAATCTGTGTTTCTTTTTGTTTTGTCATCTTGTTGTGTCAGCTCTCTGTGTGTGCGGCACCATTCTTGGGCAGGATGCACTTTCTTTTGCACTGGGCGGCTCTCCTTAGGGGGCACACTCTTTGACGGTGGGGCTCCCCTACTCGGGGGACACCCCTGCGTGGCAGGGCACTCCTTGTGCGCATCAGCACTGTGCATGGGCCAACTCCACACAGGTCAAGGAGGCCGCGGGTGTGAACCGCGGACCTCCCATGTGGTAGGAGGATGCCCTATCCATTGGGCCAAGTCTGCTTCTCATATAATTTTGACTGTCTTTTCATCTTTGCATCTCTTGTTCAAGAACTAAAGTCTGGGAAGAGGATGTGGCTCAAACGATTGAGTTCCTGCCTACCACATGGGAGGTCCTTGTTCGGTTCCCTGTGCCTTCCAAAGAAGATGAGCAAGACAGTGAACTGATGCAACAAGACACACAAAGAGGAAACATAATGAGAGATACAACAAAAGTAGGAGTGGAAGTGGCTCAAGTGATTAGGTGCCTTCCTCCCACATGGGAGGTCCTAGGTTCAGTTTCTGGTGCCTCCTAAGAAAAAAAAGAAGACAAGGACACGATGAAAGACACAGCTAATACAAACAATAAGGGGGTGGGGAGAAATAAATAAATAAAATAAGTCTTTAAAAAAAAAAGGACCGAAGTCCTTGGAGGCACATCTGAGTGGTCAAGTCCTGGTCACAAGCCCTCATTTACCCTGATTGCTCATGGCATGATTTTCCACCAAGACTATACCCCCCAAATTTCTCCAGAATAGGAGGGAGAGAGTTCTCAATGCTGGATAACCAAACCAATGGGCCTTTAATTATCTTCATTTGACAGATGAGGAAACATTCAGAGAGCTCAAGTAATTGTCTAAAGTCACACAGCTAGTAGGTAGCAGACCTAGGATTCATTTCCACAATGTTCCAGAGTATATGAATATATAGCCTTCTAAAGTTATTCTTGTCTGAATCTGTATTGAATGAATTGGCCAGACATAAAGTGTGGGCAGCTTATTGTGTTGCTTCTCCTTCATCTTCTCCCCTTTCCTTTTCTCCTCTCCTTTAAGACTTGACTGCATCCTTATCCTTGCCTTCCCCTAAGAAGGCAGGCAAGGGTGGAAGGGTCCCTGCCTATAAATTTATAGGTGTTGCTGGAAAGATTACGCACAGACTTAGTGCCTCTAAAGTAAGTTTAATTTTAACCAACCATATGACTATTGGTTTTGATGATGAATTGTTTCAGGAAAACTACTGATATTGGTATGGAATTTTTCCTTCTCTACATTCTCTGGTTCTTTGTAACTTGAGCCTCTCCAAGCCTGCCCTTGATAATTCACTGTCTGATAGTTAAAAACATTTAATTGTATATTTTAAAACCTATTTACATCATCCATATATATCTTACTTTGTTACAGTTTAATCTTAGAATTATTATTTGTTTTTCTCGTTACTACTACCAGGACTGGGTATAAGTCAGCCAAAGGTGTGCTGACTCAAAATACCAGAAATTGGTTGGTTTTTATAAAAGGAATTTATTTGGGGTAGGAGCTTACAGATACCAGGTCATAAGCATAAGTTACTTCCCTCACCAAAGTCTATTTTCACATGTTGGAGCAAGATGTCTGCTGATGTCTGTGAGGGTTCAGGTTTCCTGGGTTCCTCTCTTATAGGGTCTTGGGTTCAGGGTTCCTCCCTTCCTGGGGCTGGCTTCTCTTTCCTCTGTGAGCTTACTTCCTGGGGCTGCAGCTTAGGGCTTCAGCATCAAACTCCAACATCAAAAACCCTCAACTCTGTCCTTTGCCATGCCTTTTATCTGTGAGTCCCCACCCACCAAGGGGTGGGGACTCAACGCCCTAATGACATGGCCCAATCAAAGCCCTAATCATAACATAATCATGCCCAGGTACAGACCAGATTACAAACATAAATCCAATATCTATTTTTGAAATTCATAACCATATCAAACTGCTACAGAACTCAACAAAGCCAGTGTTCTTTCAGCTGGACTGGTGTTCAAGAACGATTGGGGTCCACTTCAAGATGCCTTTGTTTGACCTCTCCTCACTCTTTTATATTCTATGAGAGTACAACTTTTTTATTTTTTAAAATTTTATTTATTTATTTATTTTTACCACTAATCATGTCTTAACACTACTGGGTAAATAGACAAGAAAAAGAAAAAATCTTCCATGAAAGAGCCTGAGCTTCTGGGTAAACAGCTCTTTCCTGATAGACCTGGTTTCAAACTCTATCTCTTACAAATTCTAGAACATTAGGCAAGCTATTTAATCATTCAGAATCTTTGTTTTCTAATCTGTAAAGTGTCTACTTTATAAAGTCATTATAGGGATTGAAAGAGACAATATATATCTGAATGTATTAGCATGGTGCCAGTACATTATATTTAATGTTCCATTTTGCGTATGAGAAAACTGAGACTAAGAGAAATTAACTTGCAAAGTTAACACAGCTTTACATGGTATTTTGCACATAGTAGGCACACAATAAATATTTGTTGAATGAATGTTCCCAATCTTTTACTATTACATGTTGCAACAAACATCTTTGAACATCTATCTTTCCAAACTCTGCCAGTGTTGCTAGAAGATACATTCATTCCAAGAAGTGGAATTGCTGAGTCCAAACAGACTGCCACATCTTAACAGAGACTCGCCTCCAGTAAGCTCTTTTTTTTTCTCCTTCCAGTAAGCTCTTAAGAGATGTTTCATTTGCCAATTCCATTCTCGCGATGCCTTTCAAGACGTGTAGTGTTTGCGATGCTTGCTGGGAATTGTGGTCCGAGTCAGCTCTCAGGAAGCGGGCGTGGACTAGTCGCTCACTAGGCGGGCTTTAGGACCTGGAGGGGCACGGTGGGCCGGGGGAAGGGTCGGGGAGGTCGTGAGCGTGCCGGTGAGCCCAAAGCTCTGGCGCCGTCGGTGGCGTCGGTAGCGGCGCGGGTGGTGGAGGAGGAGCCGGGCTCTAGGTAAGTGGCGGCGGCCTGGGCCCTGCCCTCGGCCCGGAACCTGGCCAGCCCCCGCGCGTCGTGCCTTACTAGGCCGTGACCCGGAGGCGGGGCCTGCGCTCGCTGAGGGGGTTACCCGCGGAAGGGTGGGAGGCCGGATGCGGCTGAGTGTGGCGGGGAGGACTGGGCCAGGTGGCCCCTCTCCGCGGCGGGTGCCGACGCTCCCGCCCGCGGCTCATACCGGACCTTCCTTGCCGCCTGGACAGTGACCCTTCACCCCAGCACGGGGCTGACCCCCATCCCTCCAGCCGCTTCGAGAGTTTCTGCTCTCAGGTTGTTCCCTCCTCTGGATGGCCTTCAGCCCACCCAGCCCAGGGGTGAGGCGGATTGGAGGAAGGCTCCAAGCCCTCTTTTTAGTCTCTGGTCTTCAGCCCACCTTTCACATCGAGTCAGGGAAGCTACCTTGGGGTATCCGAGTTACTTGATGCCAGCTAGGGAAACGAACCTGTTCTTGGGCAGGTGTGGGGAAGAAATTAGGGGAGAGAAAGCCTTTTCCCTGGGGAGGGAGACCTATCAGAAACTGTGAAGGGCTGCTTCTGGAGAATAGGGAAGTAGATACTTGGACCAGCCCCGAAAAAATGTCTATGGATGATCAAACCCTCCCCAGAAAAAGTTTCGAATTTAGTAAGATTGTTTTCTTGGCTGTTCTGAACTCTCAGCGATTTTGTAAACCACTGCAAGTAAACCAGTCCTTCATTTTGCATAAGTTAATCGGAATTATTTCGGGTGTGCAATCAGTTGGATCTGTGTGCACATTACTTCCTATGTGAAGGCTTTCTGGCTATTAGATCATTCTAGGGAAAGGAAGATCCCTCTTGTGAGGACTGGAAAAGGGGAATTCCCATTCTTTGCTTGCTGGCTAGAGAGACCTTTAAGGCGTTTTCATTAACACCTTTAAGGCGTTAACATTTATATTAAAAAAACAAGACCTGAAATTCCCAAGACAGTTGTTATGGAAGTTGGAATATCACATAAACCTAGCTCAGGAATCCATAAAATTTGGGTAAAGTGGTCAACTGATTCAGGATAACTGATTCAGGGTGAATTGTTCATTCAGCTCATTTATTGAGCACTTACATGTAACTGGCACTGGGGTTAGAAATATGAATATCTTAAGAACATCAGAGAAACATTCCCGTGAAAATTTGTAGTGCTATGTGTTAAATATTTACATGAAGGAATTTACACAGTGAAGGGAATAGGGCAGAAGGGGCCATTGTCTGGCAGAGTCAGGGATATCACAGGGAGGAGATACTTGACTTGAGTGTTGAAGAATGAATAGGAGCTTGTACAAGTAAGAGAAGACATTCCAGTCAGAACAGCATAAACAAAGACATGTTTAAAGTTTGAGAGGAAAAAAGACACTGGTGTCTAAGTGTCAGAAATTTGTCCAAAACAGGATGTATGGTGGGGAAATTGCCAGGAGGTGAGGCTAAGAAGTGAGTGGGAAACCAGTGGAGCTTTTCTATATTAGGGAGTGACAGAAGAGCAGATTAAAGTAATGAGAAGTGTGGCAATGAGACTAATTAGAGTTGTTGCAGTTGCCTGAGAATCTGAATAAACTGTGACAGTGGGGGTGGATTTTTAGACATATTTTTGAGATAGATGCAAGAGGACTTACTATTAGGAGAGAGAGTGTGGACTAGGATTTGTAACTTGAGAGACACTGTGGATGGGGATTTCATTGGCCAGGATATGGATTGGAGAGTAGGAAAGATTTTTTAAGTGTTGAGGTGGATATAGAAAGTGGTAGAGGGAAGATAGTCTTGTGTGCTGAGATCAAGTTGTTGGTGGGATGTACAGATGGAAATGTTAGTAGGCAGCTGAAAATGAGGCCCAGTGATAGTGATATCTTGGTAATGGTTCTAAGTGAGGGCATATATGGAAAAATACCAAAATACCTTGAAAAAAATGCTTATTTTGTTTTTAAGGAAGTATCAGATTATGAACTTCTTCACTGTGAGTTCCTCAAGGCAGGGACCATAACATAGTGATTTTTGGGTTTCCTTTTGTCTTACAAGATGTAATGTCTCAGAAAATGATAGTTGTTAAACTTGGAGGAAATTAGTTTACTTTGCAAGGTTGTAGTTACTTTGGGGCGTCTTTTAAGAAGATCTTGGGAGTCTTTCAATTTTCATTTTTTGCTTAGGTGGTATTCATGAGGCTTATATTGTTCAAGAAAAAAGGAAACGAGAAGATATGAGTGACATTGTGCTGTTTGAGAAAATGCAGGACTTGAGCAGGAGATAGCGTTTATAAGGGGCTCCTGCTCATTGAGAAGAGGAGCATTGAGCTTCTCATTGAATTTTCATTCTGGGAGATGTCAGAAAAATGTGATTTTCAATCATAGTTTCCTGAAATCATGTCAGTTTGGAGTTAGTTCCTCCTTCTGAAGGTGTAAGTACATTCCTTCTTGTGGCAAGATAGTTTGAAAGGGAATCTGAGTTAGTCATGCTTTTTTAAACCTCTTCACCTGTAGTACGAGTTTGTGAAACTAGACAGACCCAGTAGATGCTTATGGCACTGGATTGAATTCTCTGAAGCTAGTTCACCTCTAGTAGGTTTATGTTTATAGCTGATATCTAGAGTAGAGATTGGGAAATTCCTGGTTTTGCCACTTGCTGCTTAGTCTTAGGAAAGTCATTGGGGTAATTCTGCTTTCAAGCATACTCTGAGGTGAGTGCCATCCAGAGCACACAGAATATGGACCCTGCCCTCTTGTAACTCATGTGCTTATTTCCTTAGCCTGGTTCTCTCCTAAGATCTAGAAAATAGGGATGATGGTTGTCAGGAGATATCCTGAGTTGACTGACTTTTCTTGGATAAAGTGGGTATGTTGTATTATGGTTATCACATTGGAGTTTCCATAGATTTGTAACTTTATACATGTCCTCTGTGTCCTTGGTTAAGTTTATTATAAATGGAATTTTTTTAAAAAAATTTCCTCCTCAGATTGTTAATAAGTAGTATATAGAAATGCTTTTTGTTTTGTTTTGTTTTGTTTTTTGAGGTACTGGGGCTGGGTATTGGACCTAGGACCTCCTGCATGTGGAAGCCAGTGCTCCCCCACTGAGCCCCACCAGCTCTCCTGAGTTGTTTTTTTGGCTTATTTAGTTGTTGTCTGCTTTTGTTTATTTACTTGTTGTTTTTTGTTGTTTGCTTTTTTTAGGAGGCACCAGGGACTAAACTTGGTACCTTCCATATGGGAAGCAGGCACTCAGCTGCTTGAGCCACATCCGCTCCCCAAATGGTATTGATTTTTTGTGTATTAATCTTGTATCCACCACTTTGCTGAGCTCGTTATTAGTTGTAGTAGCCTTGTGTATGGATTTTTCAGTGTTTTCTAGATACAGAATCATCATCAGCAAATAATGAAAATTTTACTACTTCTTTTCCTATTTGGGTGTGTTTTATTTATCTAGCCTAATTGCTCTAGGTATTAAATTTACAGCACAATATCTGTATTAGTCTGCCAAAGGGTCTTGATGCAAAGTACCAGAAATCTGTTGACTTTTATTTTTTTCTTATTTATTTATTTCTCTACCTTCCCCCTCCCCCCCCCCCCAGTTTTCTGTTCTCGGTGTCTGTTTGCCACGTGTTCTTCTTTGTCCACTTCTGTTGTTGTCAGAGGCACGGGAATCTGTGTTTCTTTTTGTTGTGTCATCCTGCTGCACCAGTTCTCTGTGTGCGCGGCGCCATTCCTGGGCAGGCTGCACTTTCTTTTGTGCTGGGCGGCTGTCCTTACAGGGTGCACTCCTTGTGCGTGGGGCTCCCCTACGCGGGGGACACTCCTGCGTGGCACGGCACTCCTTGTGCGCATCAGCACTGCACATGGGCCAGCTGCACACGGGTCAAGGAGTCTCCCGGGGTTTGACCCACAGACCTCCCATGTGGTAGACGGACGCCCTAACCACTGGGCCAAGTCTGCTTCCTGTTGGCTTTTATAAAGGGTTTTTTTTTTTATTTTTTTTTTAAAGATTTATTTTTATTTATTTAATTCCCCTCCCCTCCCCCGGTTGTCTGTTTTCTGTGTCTTTTTGCTGCGTCTTGTTTCTTTGTCCGCTTCTGTTGTCGTCAGCGGCAGGGGAAGTGTGGGCGGCGCCATTCCTGGGCAGGCTGCTCCCTCCTTCGCGCTGGGCGGCTCTCCTTATGGGTGCACTCCTTGCGCGTGGGGCTCCCCTACGCGGGGGACACCCCTGCGTGGCAGGGCACTCCTTGCGCGCATCAGCACTGCGCATGGGCCAGCTCCACACGGGTCAAGGAGGCCCGGGGCTTGAACCCCGGACCTCCCATGTGGTAGACGGATGCCCTAACCGCTGGGCCAAAGTCCGTTTCCCCATAAAGGGTTTTTAGTTGGGGTAAAAACTTAGTTACAAGGCCCTAAAGAGACCAACTCAAGGTTGCTTTCCTGTCAAAGTCATTTGCCACATGTTGAAGCAAGGTGGTCGCTGATCTCTGTGAGGGTTCAGCCTTCCTGTTTGGGTTTCTGCTCACTTAGCTGCAGGCTGGCATAGGGCTTGTCTCTCAGGGCTTTCTCTCTCCTGGTATAGGGCACATGTCTTTCCTGGTCTTCTGTATCATCTCTTCCCAATGTCTGCTCCAAACTATCAAGTGAATGGCTTATCTCTCCCTGGGGCCTCTGGATCAAAAATGACAGTGCTGGGAAACAGACTTGGCCCAATGAATAGGGCATCCGCCTACTACATAGGAGGTCCACGGTTCAAACCCCGGGCCTCCTTGACCCGTGTGGAGCTGGCCCATGCACAGTGCTGATGTGTGCAAGGAATGCCGTGCCACACAGGGGTGTACCCCACGTAGGGGAGCCCCATGTTCAAGGAGTGCGCCCCATAAAGAGAGCTGCCCAGGGTGAAAGAAAGTGCAGCCTGCCCACGAATGGCGCCGCTCACACGGAGAGCTGACACAACAAGATGATGCAACAAAAAGAAACACAGATTCCTGGCGCCACTAATAAGTATAGAAGCGGTCACAGAAGAACACACAGCTAATGGACACAGAGAGCGGACAACTGGGGGAAGGGTGGAAGGGGAGAGGAAAAAAAAATGACAGCGCTGTCTCTCTTCCTGTGTCTTCTTGAGTGAGTGTCCATTTATATAGTCCACCAAGGGGGCACGGATTCAACTTTTTTTTTTTAAAGATTTATTTGTTTTATTTATTTCTCTCCCCTTCCCCCTTTTCCCCCCTCCCTCGGTTGTCTGTTCTCTGTGTCTATTCACTGCATCTTCTTCTTTGTCCGCTTCTGTTGTCAGCAGCACTGGAAGTCTGTGTCTCTTTTTGTTGCATCATCTTGATGCGTCAGCTCTCTGTGTGTGCGGCACCACTCATGGGCAGGCTGCACTTTTTTTGCACTGGGTGGCTCTCCTTATGGGGTGCACTCCTTGTGCATGGGGCTCCCCTATGCAGGGGACACCCCTGTGTGGCATGGCACTCCTTGCGCGCATCAACACTGTGCATGGGCCAGCTCATCACACGGGTCAGGAGGCCCTGGGTTTGAACCCTGGACCTTCTATGAGTTAAGTGGACGCTCTATCCATTGAGCCAAGTCTGCTTTCCATACATTTATTCTTTAGTGATATTGGTCTGTAATTTTCTTTTTTTCATAGTATCTGTATCTGGTTTTGGTTTTAGGGTGATATTGGCTTCATACAATGAGTTCGGTAGTGTTCTTTCATCTTCAATTTTTTGGAAGAAAAATTGGTAGATTGGTATTAGATCATATTTGAATGATTGGTAGAATTCATCTGTGATGCTATCAAGGTCCTGGGCTTTTCATTTTTGGGAGTTTTTTTTCCTAATAGTATTTTTTTGTGTTTGTTGCTTTATTTTTCAAAAGATTTTATTTATTTATTTATTTCCCTCCCCCCCCCATTGTTTGCACTTGCTTTGTGCTGTGTCTTTAGGAGGCACTGGGAGCTGAACCTGGAACCTCTGCTGTGGGAGGGAGGAACCTAATTGCTTGAGCCACCTCTGTTCTCTGCTTTGTTGGGTCTCTCATTATGTTTCTCTTCTTGTATCTCTCTTTCTTCTTTTTTTAAAGATTTATTTATTTATTTAATTCCACACCCCCCCCCCCCCGGCCATTGTCTGTTCTCTGTGTCTATTTGCTGTGTCTTGTTTCTTTGTCCGCTTCTGTTGTCAGCAGCAGCACGGGAAGTGTGGGCGGCGCCATTCCTGGGCAGGCTGCACCCTCTTTTGCGCTGAGCAGCTCTCCCTATGGGGCGCACTTTGTGCGTGGGGCTACCCCACGCAGGGGACACCCCTGCATGGCACGGCACTCCCTGCGCACATCAGCACCGCGCATGGGCCAGCTCCACACGGGTCAAGGAGGCCCAGGGTTCAAACCGCGGACCTCCCATGTGGTAGATGGACGCCCTAACCACTGGGCCAAGTCCGTTTCCCTCTTCTTGTATCTCTTGTTGCATCATCTTGTTGCATTAGCTTGCTGCGCCTGCCCATCATGCCAGCTCGCTGTCTTCTTTAGGAGGCACTGGGAACTGAACCATGGGCCTCCCATGTGGTAGGTGGGAGCTCAGTTGCCTGAGCCACATCCATTTCCCTCTTTGGGAGGCTTTTGATGACTATTTCAATCTCTTTATTTGTAATTGGTTTGTTGAGTTCTTCTATTTCTTCTAGGGTCAGTGTAGGTTTTTTTTTTGTTTCTAGGAATTTATCTAACATGTCTATATTGTCCAGTTTTTTGGTGCACAGTTGTTCATAGTATCCTCTGATGATCTCTTATTTCTTTGGGGTCAGTGGTAATGTCTTCCCTCTCATTTTTTATTTTATTTATTTGGATCTTCTCTCTTTTTTACTTTGTCAGTCTAGCTAAGCATTTGTCAATTTTCTTGATCTCAAAGAACTAACTTTTGGTTTTGTGAATTCTCTCTGTTGTTTTTTTATTCTATATTTCATTTATTTCTTCTCTGATCTTTACTATTTCTTTCCTTTGGCTTTGTTTGGGATTAGTTTGCTGTTCTTTTTGTAGTTCGTCCAGTTGTGCAGTTAGATCTTCAAATTTAGCTCTTTTTTCCTTTTTCAATGTAAGCATAGAGGGCTATAAATTTCCCTCTCAGCACTACCTTTGTGGTATCCCATAGGTTTTGATATGTTGTTGTGGTAGTTTAAAGTTATTTATGAATTCCTAAAAGAGAGACTATGTTTGTAAACTGATTTGTTTCTCTGTTTATGATCCCCTTTGATTGTATTAGCTTCAGTTGAGATGTCTGATTAAAGTCTGTTAAGATTAGGGCTTTGATTGGGCCATGTCAGTAGGGTGTAACTCAGAGCTGATTTCCCGCCCCCTTGGTGGGCTATATAAATAGATACTCAAGAAGACCCACAGAAGATACATGGAAGAAGAGAGAGAGAACTTTGTCAGTTTTGATCCTGGGGCCCCAGAGAGAGCTGAGCTATTTGCCTGATAGTTTACACCTGAAGCAGCTAGAGCCCTGAGCAGCTGAGAAGGCTGAAAAGAAAAGAGCCCTCCAGCCGACAGCTGAGGTCCAGAAGAAGCTGGGCCTTCAAAGCCTTAAGGGGAAGAAGAAGGCTGAACCCTCGCAGAGATCAGCAGCCATCTTGCTTCTATACTTGGGAGCAGACTTTGGTGGGAAAGTACCTCTTATGGTAACTCGAGTTGTACTCTTTAGGGCTTTGTGACTCTAACCCCTTATAAAAGCCAATATTTTTCTGGTCCTTTGCATCAGCACCCCTTTGGCTGACTAATAGAGTTGTGTTCTCATTTTCATTCATCTCATGATATTTACTGAATTCTTTTCCAGTTTCTTCTTTGACCCACTCTTTTATTTAAGAGTATGTCATTTGATCTCCTTATATTTATGAATTTCCCCTTTTTCCACCTGTTAATGATTTCCAGCTTCTTTCTGTTAGGATCAGAGAAAGTGTTTTGTATAATTTCAGTCTTTTTAAATTTATTGAGACCTGTCTTGTGACCTAATATATGGTCTCTCCTGGAGAAGGGTCCATGAGAGCTTGAAAATAATGTATAGCCTGCTCTTTTGCGGTATAATGCTCTGTAGATGTCTGTTGGTGTATTTATCTGTTAGGTTAATTTATTATATTATTAAAGCTTTCTGTTTATTCTCTGTCCAGATGTTCTGTCCAATAATGAGAGTGGTGTATTGAAGTCTCCAGCTATTACTGTAGAGCTGTCTATTTCTCCCTTCAGTTTTGCCAGTGTGTGCCTCATAGTATCTTGAGGCACCCAGCTTAGGTGTATAAATATTTATTATAGTTATTTATTCTTGTTTAATTGCCCCTTTTATTAATATATAATGGCTTCTTCATCCCTTATAACAGTTTTGCATTTAAAATCTATTTTTTCCAAATTCATATTGTTACTTCAGCTCTTTTTTGGTTACTTTTTGCATAGAATATCTTTTTCCAACCTTTTTTTTTTAATTCATTTTTTAAAAAAACATTACATTAAAAAAATATGAAGTCCCCATTCACCCCCACCACCCCCACTCCACCACTCCCCCCCAAAGCAACACTCTCCCCCATCATCATGACACATCCATTGCATTTGGTGAGTACATCTCTGGGCATCACTGCACCCCATGGCCAGTGGTCCACACCATAGCCCACACTCTCCCACGTTCCATCCAGTGGACCATGTTTTTCCAATCTTTCACTTACTTTTTTTTTTTAATTTTAAAAATTAAACTTATTTATCTCTGCCCCTCCTCCACCCCCTAGATGGTTCTCTTGTCTGCTCATTGTTCGCTCACCTTCTCCAGGAGGCACAGGAACCTAAACCTGGGACCTCCCATGTGGGAGGCAAGCGCCCAGTGGCCTGAGCCACATCTGCTCCTTAAGGGCTTTGGCATCTGCTGGCTTGTGATGTCTGTTTGTTGTGGCATGTAGCTCATTGTGGCAGTTGTGGCATCTAGCTTGTTGCAGCGGGTGTGGCATCTGACTTATTTTGGTGGGCACGGCATCTGCGTATCTTCTTTAGGAGGCACTAGAACCTGAACCTGGGACCTCCTATGTGGTAGGTGGGCTCCCAACTGGTTGAGCCACATCTGCTTCCCCAGCCTTTCACTTTCAATCTGTGTCCTTACATCTAGGTGAATCTCTTGTAGACAGCATATAGATGGTTCATATTTTTTTAATCCGTTCTGTCAGTCTATGTCTTTTTTCAGAGAGAGAAAGAGTTTTATTGGTTGTGCAAGCAATGACGCACAGTGGCCTCATGGCCCAAAACTGCTTCCCTGATCTGCAGAAATTCTAATATTTTATAATATTGGGGTGCTAATGAATAATTGGGGTGGAGCTGAACACAGGTCCTTCATTGATAAACATTAAGAGGCTGAACGGGGCCAACTGGGGTGGGGCAGCATACAGGATCAGTCAAAAGGATTTGGGATGGGGTATTAGAACAAAGGTCAGTTATATTGATCAGAGGTGAGTAGAGTGGTTACCATCCCAATAGTAAGCATACACAAAGGTGAGGTTAAGTCTAGAGTACCTGTAAACAGGGGTGGGACCACTCTAGCCAGCTTGAGTGTTTTCAGGTGTTAACCTTTTGCTATTTTATAATATAAAGGCATCTATGTAATGCCTTAATCATCATAATTATTATTATTATTATTATTATTTTTTGAGTTAGGGCAGTAATTTATTCAGGAAGGGAGGGAAGAGAAATGGGAGAAAATAACAGAGCAGGGGTCCCAGGTAGAGAGGAAGGGGATGAAAAGAGATAAAGAGGGATGATTTACAAGCTACAATTCCCCACTGTAGATTATAAATCCCCAGGTTTACTTGCGTGGCCACATGGCAGAGGAAAAATGGTGAGAGTGAGCACAGAGGGCAGCAACGGGTCCAGAGGCAGGAGAGCAGGGCAAGAGTCTCATCATAATTATTTGTTAATTCTTAACTCTCAGTAACAACTCTTCCCTCTCTGTTTATAAAAATTCCCAGTCTTTGGGATAATCTGGACTTCATATCTTTCTGGCTTCTTCATGCCGAAAAGGGACATGGATGTTATGGAATAGAGAGAAAGCTGGTTGTCATTTTGACCTCTGGGTTCCAGTGACTTGTCTGGCATAGGGCTAACACAGCGACTTTCTGAAAAACTTAGTACATAAACTGAGCATTATAGGTTTAAATAACCATTTTACATTGGGGAAATTATTTTATAACTTTTCTTAGAAAATCTGGTCTTTTGGTTGATAGACTTTCTCAGTTTTTATTTGCCTGTTGAGACTTTAAACTCATCCTCATTTTTTTTTTTTAAGATTTATTTTTTATTTTTTTATGTTTCTCTATCCTCCCTACAGTTGTCTGGTTTCTGTGTCCGTTCGCTGTGTGTTCTGTGTCCGCTTGCATTCTTGTCAGCAGCACTGGGAAATCTGTATCTCTTTTTGTTGTGTCAGCTCTCAGTGTGTGCAGCGCTACTCCTGGGCAGGCTGCACTTTTTTCGTGCAGGGCGGCTTTCCTTGTGGGGCGCACTCCTTGTGCATGGGACTCCCCTACGCGGGGGATAGCTCTGCGTGGCATGGCACTCTTGAGCACATCAGCACTGCTTGTGGGCCAGCTCATCACACAGGTCAGGAGGCCCTGGGTTTGAACTCTCCCATGTGGTAGGTTGAGCCAAATCCGCTTCCCTCATCCTTATTTTTGAGGGACATTTTTACCGGATACAGAATTCTTGGCTGACAGTTTTTCTCTTTCAGTACCTTAAATATATCGTACCACTTAGTTCTCATCTCCATGATTTCTGATGAGAAGTTGGCATTTAATCTTTTTGAGTTTCCCTTGTATGTGATGCTTTGCTTTTCTCTTGCTGCTTTCAAAATCCTCTCTTTATCTCAGATATTTGTCATTCTGAATAGTAGGTATCTCAGTGTAGGTCTCTGGATTTATTCTGTTTGGGGTCATTGTCCTTCTTGGATATTGATATTTTGTCTTTCATAAGGGTTGGGAAGTTTTTGGTCATTATTTCCTCAAATATTCTTTCAGCCCTTTTTCCATTCTCTTCTCCTTCTGGGACACAGATAAGACATATGTTTTTGCTTTTTGTATTGTCATTCAATTCCCTGAGACCCTGTTCCATTTTTTCCAGTTCTTTTCTCTTTATGTTCTCCTATCTTTTCCAGTTTGGATGTTCTGTCCTCAAAATCACTAATTCTGCCTTTGAGCAATTCGCATATGCTGTTATGTGCTTTTATTGTCTTTAATCCTCATAAGCTCTGTTACTTTTCTTTGCAAGCTTTCAAATTGTTCTTTATGCTTACCCAGTGTCATCTTAATATTCTTTATCTTTTTAGTAATATTTTACATCAATATTTTGTATTGATTTAGGAGATTTGTGTGATTATCATTGTTTCAATTCTTTGAATTGATTTAGGAAATTTGTGTGATTACCATTGATTAGTTGTCTCAAATCATATATCTCATCAAGATATTTGGTTTGGGGAAGCGGACTTGGCCCAATGGATAGGGCGTCTGCCTACCACATGGGAGGTCCACATTTCAAACCCCTGGCCTCCTTGACCCATGTGGAGCTGGCCCATGCACAGTGCTGATGAGGGCAAGGAGTGCCGTGCCACACAGGGTGTCCCCTGTGTAAGGGAGCCCCATGCACAAGGAGTGTGCCCTGTAAGGAGAGCCGCCCAGCATGAAAGAAAGTGCAGCCTGCCCAAGAATGGCACTGCCCACACGGAGAGCTGACACGACGAGATGATGCAACAAAAGGAAACACAGATTTCCTGGTGCCGCTGATAAGGATAAAAGTGGTCACAGACGAACACAGCGAATGGACACAGAGAGTAGACAACTGGGAGGGAGGAGGGAAGGTGAGGAAAAAAAAGATATTTGGTTTGTTCCTTTGCCTGTGCCATCTCTTCCTGTTTCCTAGTATGACTTGTAATTTTTTGCTGATGCCTAGGCATCTGAATACATTGGTCAATTTACTCTGATGGTCAATTTCTCTTTTGCCTGGTGTTTTGTTGTTTGTTTGTTTGCTTGTTTTCTTTTGTTTTTCCCCATAGCTCTTTGATTTTTGGTTCAACTTATTCTAAGTCTTTAAAATTGCCCAGCTTAAATTATCAAAATTGGGCCAGAGGGAGCAGGTATAGCTCAGTGGTTGAGCACATGCTTCCCATGTATGAGGTACTGGGTGCAAACCTTGGTACCTCCTAAAAAAAAGAAAAAATTGGGCTAGGGACTCACTAAAATGGGGTGCATATTTTCTCCCAGGGGTGGGGCTAAAGAGCGACCCAAAAGCAGTTTTCTCTTTGCAATTTCCTGGCTGGCCATCAGATGATGTTCCTCTGTGAACCTTTCCTTCAACCTCTGCTTTTCCATGTTTCTTGTCTGGCCAGAGCCTAGATTCCAAGTGGGCTATGCTGGCCACATTCACTGAAGAGAAGCCACTCTCTTCCCTCTACCACATCCTTCTTCCTCTCTTGTAACAGCTTACAGGGAGGAAGAAATCTGTTTCCGTCTCAGTTGACTGCAGTGAGCTAGGGGTTTTATGCAGGTTTAATTTTTTTTTTTTAGGAGGTACCAGGGATTGATTTGTACATGGGAAGCAAGCGCTCAAACCACTGAAATACACCCACTCCCCATAGGCTTAATGTTTTGAGAGCTGGGAATGGGAACCCTTCCCTGCCACTGTGGGGGTTTAATAATTCTTGTTTTTTTTTAAAGATTTATTTTTATTTATTTTTAATTCCCCTCGCCTCCCCTGGTTGTCTGTTTTCTGTGTCTTTTGCTGCGTCTTGTTTCTTTGTCCGCTTTTGTTGTCGTCAGCGGCACGGGAAGTGTGGGCGGCACCATTCCTCGGCAGGCTGCTCCCTCCTTCGCGCTGGGCGGCTCTCCTTATGGGTGCACTCCTTGCACGTGGGGCTCCCCTACGCGGGGGACACCCCTGTGTGGCACGGCACTCCTTGCGCGCATCAGCACTGCACATGGGCCAGCTCCATGCGGGTCAAGGAGGCCCGGGGCTTGAACCGTGGGCCTCCCATGTGGTAGACGGACGCCCTAACCACTGGGCCAAAGTCCGTTTCCCATGTTTGTTGTTTTGAAGTCTTCGTCTCTCTGTCCCTTGCCCTCCTGGGAGTTGTGCAGCACTGTTCTGGTGTGCTGACCCCCAGAGCAGGTCCTTTGGACATCTTTTTTTTTTTTTTTTAAAGATTCGTTTATTTATTTTTATTTATTTCTCTCCCCTCCCCGCCCCCCCCACCCCAAGTTGTCCGCTCTGTGTCCATTCTCTGTGTGTTCTGTGTCCACTTGCATTCTTGTTAGCGGCACCCGGAATGTGTCTTGTTTTGTTGTGTCATCTTGCTGCGTCAGCTCTCTGTGTGTGCGGCACCATTCCTGGGCAGGCTGTGCTTTTTTTTTTTCCCACACTGGGCGGCTCTCCTTCTGGGGCGCACTCCTTCCACGTGGGGCTTCCCTACACGGGGTCACTTCTGCATGGCACAGCACTCCTTGTGCACACAGCACTGCATGTGGCCAGCTCATCACACGGGTCAGTTCATCACATGGATCAGGAGGTGCTGGGTTGGAACCTTGGACCTCCCATGTGGTAGGCAGACTCCCTATCCATTGGGCCAAATCTGCCTCCCTTGGACACCTTTTGGCCATTTCTTTGATATTTCTGTGAGAGAGTTGAGCCCTGCCTGTCTACTTCGATGCCATCTTCCTGGAACTCCTCCAGAATTGTAACTTTAATTGAGTCTGGGTTTTGGATATTCTACTACATAGCAACTGATCTTTTGTACTAACAGGATATTCCAGTGTGGAGAATGGCTGACAGAGAGAAAGGACAATTTGGTGGCTTACCACTTCCTAACTATATTACTTTGGGCAAGGTCAAATTCTTGTTGTAAAATCAGATTGATTGTACCTCATTTGGTTATTGTGAGTTTTAAATACAGTATATAGTAAGTATTTAGAACAGTGCCAAGCATATAGTGACTACTCAGTAGTGTTTGTTATTATTAACACTCTGGGCGGGAGGCTGTGTTTTGAAAGATTTAGGAGGAATGAGTTATGAATTCCATCTCCAGGAATCAAAAAAATAAAAGTGCTAAAACAAAGGGATGTTAACCTATACTTGAGCTCTCCATGAGGAGAAATTAGAGAGGTGACTTTAAGAATGCAGGTCCTACTCTATTTTCATTTTAGAGATATAAAAGAATTAGAGTGACTAGCACTAAAAATGCATTAAAATGGCAATAGTTTGTAAGCTTGTTTTAGAGGTATTCTTTTAGGTGGGATGGGAGGAACCTGTGCCCCATGCTACTTAGAGAAGCTGTAAAGAGCAGCCATGTGGAGCAGTAGTATATGAATCCAGCAAGTGAGCTTAATCCCAAGAGCTTTCAAACAGAAGGAAAGAGACATGGAAGGAGCTAGCTTGAGAAATGGGGAGTTGGGGTTTGGAGGTAGAATAATCTTGTCTTCTGTTAAATGCTTTTGGTGTATTTATCACCAGGTAGTATGGTAGGCCTTGCAGAAAGATTTGGGGAATGGGTTAACTTCTGTCTAAAGAGGTAAAATTAAAAACAAACAAAAAACTTTCCATCTAGGGAAACTAGGAAGGTTTTAGGAGAGTCAGAGCAGGAAGGGAAAGATTGGTGGCTACCATATTTCAATTTTTGGCTTGATATAAACACATTGTTCTCTCAGATATTGGGTCAATAACTCATGACTAGATAATGGCAATATCTGACTCAGCTACAGTCCTGGGCAGATAGCTACATAAGATTTTTATCCCTCTCACTAGGCATAATGAATGACTATGGTCACTATGTCTTGTAGTGATCTTCTTTCATAGATAGACGAACTGAGGCTCAGCTTCCAAAGGAAGGTGATGCCTGTTGGTGAGTTTGGGAAGAATGAGATGGGGGTAGGTGAAGAACCCTTCAGTGCCTTTTCTAGAGACTTTGGAAGTTTTATTCATCCTTTCAATATCCTTTCAAATCCTGGTTTAAGAATTGGGTAATTCTTACATTTGGGTCAAGGTTTAATTTTAGTCTAGATAATTCTTTGTTTTGGGGGACCATTCTGTGTCTGTTTGTTTAGCAGATCTCTGACCTCTGCCGCGTGGATCCAATCTCCCCATCCTCCCCATCTGTGACAACCTAAACTGCCTCTAGACATTGCCAAATGGGAGGCAGAATTGCCCTGGTTGAGAAAACCACTGACCTGGGTGATTGTTAAAAATGTAGATTCCCTAGACCTTATCTTGAAAAGTTTGATTTCATTAGTGGAGCTGGGAGGATTTAGGATTTTACATCTCAGGAGGTACCCCAGGAGATCAAAGTACTGCTTTGGTAAAGCATATTCTTTCCTAAGCTGGGATCTGCCAAACTCACTTGGCTTGCTCTCCACTTACTCTTTCTCTTTTTTTTTTAAAAGATTTATTTATTTATTTAATCCCCCCCCCCCCCCCCCCCCGGTTGTCTGTTCTTGGTGTCTATTTGCTGCGTCTTGTTTCTTTGTCCGCTTCTGTTGTCGTCAGCGGCACGGGAAGTGTGGGCGGCGCCATTCCTGAGCAGGCTGCACTTTTCTTTTCACGCTGGGCGGCATTCCTCACGGGCGCACTCCTTGCGCGTGGGGCTGCCCCACGCGGGGGACACCCTTGCGTGGCACGGCACTCCTTGCGCGCATCAGCACTGCGCATGGCCAGCTCCACACGGGTCAAGGAGGCCCGGGGTTTGAACCGCGGACCTCCCATATGGTAGATGGACGCCCTAACCACTGGGCCAAAGTCCGTTTCCCTACTCTTTCTCTTTGGATTTATAATATCCATTCATTGTCAAGTATCAGTGAAAATTATCCTTAGTGCAATGACTAGGCTCAATTAAAATAGTATCAATTACATCCTGTAGTGAATATGAGTGTTTCAGCATTTTTATTTTTATAACCATATTTGATACATCTATCACTTTGACTAGATACTCAGATTCTTCTTCAGTTTTCCCTTCCAAGATTTCTACCATTCCATCTATTTGTCTGTTCCTGTTGGTTTCACTTCATTATCACCTATATTTAAATTCATATGCATACATCAGACTTTTTTTTTTTCCTTTCTACCATGGCTCCTCTTCACATTGGCAGACTAGAGTGATGAAATTTAAGGTATCTGGACACACCGAAGTTGGTTCATTAAGGTTGGTGAGTATATATTCTTCCCCTTCTATTTGGAACCTCTTCAGAGTTTCTCTGCAGGTCCCTAACTCTGTTTTTATTTAGGTTACTCTACTTCTGCTCATTCCTCTGCCCTTTGAAAGATTATATAGAATAGTGGTTAAGCTCAGGGACTATGATTTCAGACTGTCTGGGGTTGAGTTCTTGTTTTGTTACTTACAATTCTCTAACAACTTTGTGCTCCTGTTTTCTCAATGTGAAATTCCTAGGTCATAGGATTTTGTGAGAATTACATGAACTAATGTATATAAAGTGCTTAGAACCGTGCCTGGTACTTCGTAAGTGCTAAATAAGCATTAGAGCTTTAGTTGTTATTTTCAGTTGGTGTCCTGATACTGCAAGTCTGGGGTCTCTGTTCTAGTGGTCTGCTTGGATACTGTTAAATTTTCTTATAAATATGTGTGTGTATATACATTTTCAAAAATAATTTATTTTTAACTGTAAAATATGCATAACTTAAAAATCATTTTATTCATTTTAAGTTCAACAAATCTTTGATATTAAGTACATTGACAATACTTTATAACTTTCATCACTATTTCAAGACTCTTCATTATCCCAAACCAAAAGTCATACTCATTTAGCAATAACTCTTCATTCCTACCCCCCTTCAGCCACCATAACCACTACAGTCATACCTTGAGACTTGACTGCTTTGAAACATTTGGTACTCGAAGCATTTTGATGCAAAAATTTTGACCTGGTACTCGTTTGTTTGGTACTCGATGCTTGTTTGGTACTCGGTGCATAAACTAGAACTTGTCAGGGTTGGTTGCTTTGTGATTCACTACTCTTTCCATCTGAAACAAAGGATCATGCATTAGTCATGCGGTAGCCCTTGCCCTGTGCACATCCCATTGCAGTCTTACCTTATGTGGTCATTTTGTGTATTTTGAGTTTTTGGTTTTTTTTTTCCTTCTCATGGGTCCTAAGAAAATGAAGCAGTGGTAGTGCTGAGCAGAAAAGAAAATTACTTCACATTTCCATTGAGCAAAAAAAAAAAAGAATAGGTAAATATGAGAGCAGTGTTCACATTATTGATCCTGCTAGGGAATATGATATGCCTGGAACAACCATCTCCACCATCATTAAGAAAGAAGTGAAGAAAAGGCTGATGTTGCAGGAGTTAAAGGAGTAACAAAGCAGCATTCCCACATGCTCGAGGAGGTTGAAAAGCTGTTATTAATGTGGATAAACAAGAAGACAGTATATTGGAAGCCATGATATGTGAAAAAGCAAAAATGTTGCATGCTGATCTTTTGAAAAACAAACCGGAACGGAGTGAAGAGAGTGCTGAAGTTTTTAAGGCCAGGCACCAAATTATTAAAGTTTGATAATTTTAAAAAGAGAACCGGCATGAATTTGGCTTGGAAGAATTTGTGATCAGAACCTGTAAATCAGACAGTCTTCGAAGGGTTTGAGGCTGACCCCAAGCCTGCAGGTACAGAGGGTATAGCACCTCACTCCCACTCCAGAGGGTGCTGGGATCAGGTCCCAGTGCCGCTTAAAGAGAAGACAGGCAGACACAGAAGAACACACAGCGAATGGACCCAGAGAGCAGACAGCCCCTGTTGGTATGTCTTTTGTGCAGTTGACTTACTATAGTACTGTCAGCCTTCGTGAGAACAGGAAGGTTGGCTCCATTTGTTCCACTCGCCTGTTGCATAGCACCCAGTGGCACTATGAAACAGGGTCAGTCTGTAGGCAGTGTGCAATGTAAGGCTAAGGAAACTGAGTCATCACTAGCTGGTTATGCCCCAGGAGTCTCCAGCAGCAGTGTGCTTCTGTCTGCTTTGGGGACATGACTAGGTGATGCAGCAGATACTGTTAATGTTTTAAGAGGCCATACTAACTGGCCATGCCAATAACTCAAATGCAAAGATACCATGTGCAGGTTTGTTAGGGCCTGGTCTAAATGCGTGAATCTATTTGCCAGTTCCTTAAGGATATGTTGGTTTTGTGTACATGCCCCTTAGTGTAAGGCACTAAATGTAGTAGGAGCCATTATCAGGCCTCACAATCTTGTATAATATGTACTAGGTTAGAATATATAATGGGGATGCCCATTGTCTTAGCCAGGCACCAACCCATGACAGCTCCTCTTCAACCACTCTGTGTGTGTGTAGGCATAGGGCAGCTTTTTCATCACTTTTAGGGCTGGCTAACCTTAACTCTGGGTTTTGGGTATCATACAGGTACATAAAAATTCTAGGGAGCTATCAGGTTACACACAAAGAATAAAGCATTTCAGGATTTAGAAATAACAGAGATCAGAGCCTAGAAATAAATGTGACTGCTGCAAGAGCTTACAATCTAGACCATAATTTCTTTAAATAAAGCTATTTTAGAGATCATTAACTACAACTTATAGTGGAAGTTTTGTTTCATTTTACTTTTACACTTTTTACCAAGATTATGTTATTAGTTAAGACATAATTTGGGAGCAGATGTGGCTCAAGCAGTTGAGCACCTACTTCCCACATGGGAGGTTCTGGGTTCGGTTCCCAGTGCCTCCTAAAAACAATAACAAAACAAACAACAAGCCAAACAAAATGAAAAAACCGACTTGGGAAATTATGTGGCTCAGTGATTGAGTACCGGCTTCCCACATACCAGGTTCAGTCCCTGGCACCCATACCTCAAAAAAAAACCAAAAAAAACCAAAAATGAAACATAATTTATAGACTTGCCTTGCTTTTCCTTTAAGTCCCTTTTTGTTGAAGATGAGCTGACTCATGCTCCTTTAGAGAAGTATCACAGCAGAACAGTGTAACTAATAAGAGATTTTGGTTGTTTTCATAACATCACATTTTTCTGAGAAAAACTAAAACTGTAACTAATAATATCATCATGCAGATCAGCATTAGGGCAGAATAGATGATGAAAACTTTAAAAGTCTTTTGAGAATTTTATTCAATCCCCAAATATATAAGTAAATTGCACATTTAATGTCTTCTTCATGTTTTCTCTTTTAGAAAGATAATCTTTATCACAAAGAAACTTCAGCAGTACCAGAAGAAAATATTTTTCTAGTAAATTTTATGAGGACCTAAGATTCCCAGTGGAATCCAGATTATCCTCCTATTATTTTAATAATAATATTTCCCTCAGTAGTAAACATAAGTCACACAATATTTTATGACAGCTCATTTTTTTAAAACAGGTTAACACCTTGATAAAAATTCTGATCAGAATAAAATGTGACTAAAATTTAAAACATTGTCAAAATAACATCATATTTAATGTTTCTCACAGTTTATGCAAGTATTATATTTTACACTTTGGAATATATTTTCCATTGTGAATTAAAGCATAAATACATCATTAACTTTAATTTTCATAAACATATATATTTAAACCTCACTTTTTATAAGGTGTAGAACAAATTTTTTTTGTAACAGTTTGCAATTAAAGACATCCTTAAAGGTTTTATTAGGATAGTAAATGTTGTCAGGTCTGAACATTATATTTAAACAGGCCTCTATTTATCACAGTGACAAATAAGTTAGTAAAAAAGTTTAGAAAAGACTTAACTTCCAAAATAGCAGTGGCTCTCTTTTTTTCTTTTAAACCTTTAAGGATATGATTAAGCCATTCAGATAAAGCATTGATTATTTGTTATATATAAAATTTCAAAAGGACTTTTATATCCTTTCTTTCAAAACTGACCAACCATTTAAGAAAACTACTTTTTGTTAGCAATATCAACTTTAGGTTTTCACTTATAATTTGGCAGTTGGATTATTAATTACTCTTATCCCAAGGCTGTTAAAAAGGTTTAAATTGGGTAATTACAGGACAGACTATTCAAACTAAGGTTTATTCTATAATGTTTTCTTTGTCCCTATCGTTCTTAATTTTCAAGTCAATACATAGAGTTCAAAGCCAAACTTAAATTTCCCTATCTTATTATGCCTAGGCCTTCCCCCATAGTTCTCTAAAAGAAAAGGCCCTGGGGAGAGGGAGCAGGGTAGGTCAAGGAGCTTAGGAAGCCTTTTTTTTTTTTTTTTATTAGTTTTTGTTTTTTTTTTCCCAGGGGTACTGGGAAATGAACCCAGGCCCTCTTACATGGGAAGCAGGTGTGCAACCACTTGAGCTACATCAGCTCCCCTGATAGTTTTTATATTCAAATTTCTATATGACTTTTCCATCCTGTTTGGCTTTTCTTGGGGAGTATGAGCTAACATAAATGACAGGTCCCTTGGAGTCAGGGTTTTGATATGCCATAAAGGCCTGAACATAAGGCACCTACAGTCCATTTTCCCTGTCATAGAAAAGGTCTAATTGGAGTATGGTATTGTGATTAAGTGTTCCATTTTTGGACCATGTTTCTCTGTCCACTAATTTATATTGTATCTATGCAGTATCACACACAAAAAATGAGTTTTTTCCACTTTATGCTACCCAGTTGGAAAGCGCTCCAAAGGGACATCTCTGGGGGGAGTCTATAGGTTCAGAGAGAGAATTATCCATGTCCTGGTCCTAGGAAAGAAGAAGATGAGAAGGGAGAGATATAGTGGGTCCTCACGGAAAGTTCCTGAATGAGAGTGGGGTCCCTATGAGGGCTCTCCCTTCACTTCCTGAGTTCCAGTTTGGGACCTGGCATCCTAGGTCTTTACTGGCCAGGGGGCCTCCAGGCATCCCTGGAACCTCTTGATTGCTTGAGCATTTCCAAATTTTAAGAGGACAGAAACATCTGAAACAGAATTGGCAGGCACTAAAATGACTGTCTAGTCACTATTGATTGAGATTGATATGGGTTAGAAGGGTTTCTAACATGAAGAAGGCATGTCCCTGGAGGGTACTTCTGAAGGTATCTGAAAAATCTTTAGGGCAGTACACAAGGATTTGGAGACAATGTGCTTTGGAAGGAGTTGGGTCACATCCCATGACTAATACCATGTCCAGTTCTCCCTAGTGAAATGATGAGATCAGGGATTGTGAGGATAAAGGAGCACAAGGCAGGAAAAAGACTGCTAACTAGTGTTAATGGGTCACAAGAGGTGGTTAAATGAGAGATATATGGGCTCAGCTGTTTGTAGTTGGTCTGTGGATTGCCACAGAAACAACAAAATCTCCCTGATTGGCAGATTGGGCAGTGGGGACCTGCAATGTGGAGGAAGAAGCTTGCTGTCTCAGAACCAAAGGACATATCTAAGCTATGAGAAAAGTAAGGTTGTGAATAGTAAAAAGAGAGAACGGTAAAGAGGTAGAACAGGAAAAGCAGCTGGTAAACTCCTTAACTCATGTAATTTCCCACTCATACCGCTGTGGATGGCATCAGCTGTCAATCCATGTGGCCCTTAAATCTGCATGGTATGAGGAACAAGTCCTCCACCACCCTCCAGGGAAAGGGAGCCATGGTCAGGCAAGTGGATAGAGATTATGTTCTGTGGTTAAAAGGACAGAGCATTAAGGAGTAGGATGGAGAGGCCAGGGGCAGGTAGAAAAAGCTGACAGGCTGATACTTAATTTTCCTCTCCATTCATCAGTTGCCAAAATTTAATGTTGGAGAGGGTACCCTGAGAGATCTTGGAGAAGAACCTCAACCTAGGGTAGGAGGGTTCTTGACACAATTGCGAGAAATAATTCTAGCACTAGCCATATAGTGGTAGGAAAATTTCTTGTAAAGTGAAATACACACTCAAGATGGGAGTGCATGTGTTTTCATATGAGTTGCACAAGTTGCTACCAGTTTTCTTTATTACTCATATGGCTTCAAGTTACTATCTAGTATCCTTTTATTTTGGCCTGTAGGACTCTATCATTTCTTGTAGGGCAAGTCTTCTGGTAATGAATTTTTTCAGCTTTTGTTTATCTCTAAATGTCTTAGTTTCTCCATTTTTGAAGATAATTTAGGTGGGTATAGAATTCTTGGTTGACAATTTTTTTTCTTTAGGCACTTTAACAACTATAGAAATGATCCCTGAAAGTATAGTCTTTCTTTAGGCACTTTAAATAGGCCATTCCACTGTCTTCTGGCCTCCATGGTTTCTGATGAGAGAGCCGCTGTTAATTTTATTGTATCTGACAAGTTGCTTCTCTCTTGTGACTTTCAAAATCTTCCCTTTGTATTTGGATTTTGGTAATTTCACTATAATGTGTGTTGGTTTAGATTTCTTTGAGTATATCATGCTTGGAGTTTGTTGAGCTTCCTGGATGTGTGTATTCATGTTTTTAATCAGATGGAGTAAGTTTTTGGCCATTATTTCTGTAAATACTTTTTCTGCTCCTTCCTCTCTCCCTTGTCCTTCTGGGACTCCACTGGTGCTTATGATGCTATGCTTGATGGTGTCCACAGTTCATTTTTCTTCATTATTTTTCTTTCTACTCCTCAGACTAGATGTATTTGTCAGCCAAAGGGGTGCTGACGCAATATACAAGAAATTTGTTGGTTTTTATAAAGGGTATTTATTTGGAGTAGGAGCTTACAGATACCAGGCCATAAAGCGTAAGTTATTTCCCTCACCAAAGTCTATTTTCACTTGTTGGAGCAAGATGGCTGCCAACATCTGTGAGAGTTCAGGCTTCCTAGGTTCCTCTGGGCTCAGCTCCTATTTTCCCTGCAAGGTCAGCTGTAGACTATGAGTTCTCTAGACGTTGCCTCTCTCCTCAAGGTCAGCTGTAGATTATCGGGTGAACAGCTCTGTCTCTTTCCCCAGGGCTCCAGCTTAAGACTTCATCATCAAACTCCAACATCAAAACTCCAACATTAAGAACTCCCAACTCTGTCCTTTGCCATGCCCTAATGATGTGGCCCAGTTAAAGCCCTAATCATAACTCAGTCAGGCCCAGGTACAGATCAGCTTACAAACATAATCCAGTATCTGTTTTTGGAATTCATAACTATCAAACTGCGATACTGGATAATTTCAATTATTTTGTCTTCTAGGTCACTGATCCTTTATTCTGCTTGTTCATATCTGCTGTTAAATCTATTTATTGAGTTTTAAATTCTATTTACTATACTTCACAGCTCCAAAATTTCTGTTTGGTTCCATTTTTATAGTTTCCCTCTCTTTGTTTTGTTCAGAAAACTTTTTCCTAATTTCATTTAGTCCTTTGTAATGGATTCCTTTAGCTTATTGAACATACTTAAGGTAATTGATCTAAAGTCTTTGACTAATAGTTGCAATGTATGAGCTTCCTCAGGGATGGTTTCTGGCAGTTCTTTTTTTTCTGTTAATGGGCTATGCTTTCCTGTTTCTTTGTGTGTTTTGTAATTTTTTGTTGGAAACTGGACATTTTGAGTATGATGTTGTTATAACTGGAAATCTTGTTCTCCCACTTCTCTGGGATTGCAAGGTATTGTTGTTATTGCTGAGGGTTAGAGCTGTCAGTCTGAGAATTTTCCAAACTACTTTTTCTCCCAAATGGGGAATGGAAAGGGAAAAGAGGAGAAAAAAAGAAAAGGTTAAAGGTACTGCCTTTTGGAAGCTGTCTCACCCAGTGAGCCGACCCATGCGGGAATGTCACCCTGTGCAGGAGTGCTGCCCTGCTCAGGAATGCCATCCTGCAGAAGAAGGCCACCCCGCGCAGGAGTGCCGGCTGACGCAGAGAGCTGGCATAGCAAGATGACGCAACAAGAGACAGAGAGGAGAGAAAATAAGAAGACGTAGTAAAACAGGGAGCAGAGGTGGTGCAAGAGAGAAACCGCCTCTCTCCCAGTCCGGAAGGTCCCAGGATCAGTTCCTGTAGCAGCCTAATGAGAATACAAGCAGACACAGAAAAACACACAGCAAATGGACACAGAGAGCAGACAGTGGGGATAGAGGGTAGGGGGAGAATTAAAAAAAAAAAAAAAAGATACTGCCTCTTTAAAACTCTACTGTTGCTTTTACCTCAGTGGGGTTGGAAAAATGGCTACCCTGAAAGCTGGCCCCCCAGTCCTGAAAGCAAGGGGGAGGATGTAAAACAGTTTACCCTTTATATTACTGATATCTTTATGTTACTCATATTCTAGAACTTACTGTTCTGATAGTCAGATATTTTACTTGCAAATTTAGGAGTACAGGATTAATTTCTGGGACCTAAAGAAAATCTTTTTATTTTAGGTACTGGGGCTGGGGATTGAACCCCAGACCTCATATATGGAAAGCTGGCACTCAATCAATGAGCCATATCAGCTCCCCAGACTTAGACTTTTTCATTTGTTTGCTTGTTGTTTGTTTTGTTTTTTGTTTTTAGGAGGCATCAGGGACCAAACCTGAGACTTCCGTGTGGGAAGCAGGCTTTCAAATGCTTGAGCCACATTTGCTTCCCCTAAAGAAAATCTTTTTGTAAGAGTTCTACACTCCTCCCAGTCCACCATCGTAGAAACATACTTGTTTCCCATGTACCATTGATAGAAGTGCTGGCAGCAGAGAAGACTTTATGTTGTCAGTTTCCAGTGCCATTTCAGGCAGGTTAGGTAGTAAATTCCAGTTGCTGTCATGGTGACAGAGAGTAATTAGTTGAGGCCCTTGTCTAAATTTCCCCTTGCTCCAAATGGAAGGAGAGTGCTGCAAATAATTTTTTTTTTTCAATTTATTTCTCTCCCCTCCCCCTCCCCCCACCACCAGTTGTCTGCTCTCTGTGTCCATTCACTGTGTGTTCTTTTGTGGGAATCTGTGTCTCTTTTTGTTGCATCATCTTGCTGCATCAGCTCTCTGTGTGTGTGGCGCCATTCCTGGGCAGGCTGCACTTTCTTTTTGCGCTGGGCGGCTCTCCTTACAGGGCGCACTCCTTGCTCATGGGGCTCCCCTACGCAGGGGACACCCCTGCATGGCACGGCACTCCCTGTGCGCATCAGCACTGTGCATGGGCTAGCTCATCACATGGGTCAGGAGGCCCTGGGTTTGAACCCTGGACCTCCCGTGTGGTATGTGGACTCCCTATCCATTGGGCCAAATCCACTTCCCATGAAAATAATTTAATTTCTTAGGAAATGTGGTACTTTGGATTGGAATTATTTTCTTCCTCCTATTCTCTTTTGCTTATTTGAAAGCATTTTGAATAAGGGAAAGTGAGTTTATTAGATTTGGTGTGGCCCGTGATTAGCTGTAACCCAATTATAACTTTTCAGAGGGGTATGTTTGTAAACATGTGCATTTCACATCCAGGAACTTGTGGTTACCACTATTCCTGCTAATCCATTGATTGAAGGTGAGCACATGAAAGATCTATATACACTACACTTATCCACAGTGCTAAGGATTGCTTTGGTTTTTATTTGTTTTGATAGATTGATTTCCAATTTTTCCCCTATAAGAACATCTTCTTGACGACCTATTTAAACGACACAGGAATGTTTTCATTGGAGGTTGTATTTCATGCTTTAAGGCAAAGCCATGATAATATAAATTGCCAAAAGGGTCTTTCTTTTATTGTTATTATTTCCTTCAGTTTTCTCTAGACCATAATTGAATTTGAAGGCTTAGTGAGGCCTCAGTAGAGATAGGTATTATTAAAATTCTAAGTCAGACCTCAGACTTTTCAGTATTTTTATTTATTTTTTCTTATTTCAGAATCAGTCACTGAGTGTTTATCATGAGCCAAGTACTTATAGAAGAAGTGTAAGATATAGTCTCTGTCCTAAAGAGGTTTAATATCTAGTTGGGGACATTTTCTGCGCTTTGGTATATGCTCAAAGGTGAATCTCTTTTTTGTCTGTATGTTTTAGAGAAAGACAATATCTGAAATATAGCCTTTTATACCATATGGTACATCTCTGCCTTAAACAAAATTTTGATTTTGATTGGAAAGATAGTGCTTATTTTCTAAAAGTTTTTGAACAAGGTTTGCTTCGCTGCTTTGGATTTGTCTGGAAGTAAAATCAGGCTATCTGTCCTCCAAAGCTTGTCATTGGATGAGATTAAGTTTCACAAGTAGAGACTAGGATTTAGGAAAGAGAGAGGAACTTTGTCAATAATTTGAAGAATCTGGAAAATGAGGGAATCTTTGTAAACCCACAGTAGAAACCTATGAGATTTTGAACCCAGGACCTCGTACATGGAAAGCAGGCGCTCAACCACTGAACTACATCCTGCTCCCTAATGAGAGTTGGTTTTTTCATTTGTTTTGTTTTGTTTTTAGAAAGTACCAGGGATCAAATCCAGGACCTCGTACATGGCAAGCAGGTGTTCAACCTCTTGAGCAACATCTGCTCCCTGAATTCTTGCTTGAAAAATTTTTTGAGTATTTTTTGAAGTAGGATGGGAAAAGTTGGGCTTGCTTCATGGAATTGCTTTTATGTAGAATTGAAAAAGACATTGAAGGTTGATCTAAAATGGTGTTACAAATATATACAATTAAATTTGAAAGAAGTATTTGATTGTTGTTTTAAAATCATATTTAATTATTGGCCTTTTAACTTCTATTTTCTCCTTTGGGTCTCTTTCCAGAGGAATTTCTGAAGACAGTCAAATGCAGTGTGACTTATGAAGTAGTGAAGGCCAAGTACTTTATGGTGACATGGACCCACTTACTTTGGGGAAATGGAGCACATCATTCTGCAGCACAGTTCCTGCCTTAATGGTCCTAAGCTCAATCAATACTTGAAATTTAACTTCACCATCAGTCTGTGGGCAGAGTATAATTTGCAGCCTTCCTTCCATCAACCTCAAATATATGGCCAGAACTATTATAGATGGAGCTAGTTATACTTTGCTGTTTGGTTTTGGATAGGCTTTAAGCATTGTCCACTGGCAACACGTTATAAAATGTGTTGTGCTTTTCCAAGTAATGATTTAAACCCTGACATTACCTTGGTCAGGGGAGGGAGGTTTGGTAGATATATGTGATCCATGGCATGACTATTTACTTCTTCTTCCTAAAAATTTTCCCACTGAGACTCATTTCAGTATTCTGTCCAGTATCTTGAAAAGCATTTTGGCACTGACCATGGCTTTCCTTTCACAGATTCTTTAACCATGGCACAAGTAGAGAAACGGGGAGGGTTGCTCCGGAAATCTTCAGCCTCAAAAAAACCATTGAAGGAAAAAGTGGTGCTGATGTATGATGAGATCTTCATGGTAAGACCTGAAACCATGCCATTTTGCATAGCTTGACTTCCTCCCTCCCTCCCTCCCTCCTTTCCTTCCCTATTTCACTTTATTTCATTAGAACTTACAGTTTAACACTTTATTTATTTATTTTTAAATTATAGCAGTTGCAGGTTTACAGAAAAATCATGCAGAAAGTTCAGAGTTCCCATAGAGGCATACCTTGTTTTATTGCACTTTACTTGATTGCACTTCGCAGTTATTGCGATTTTTGCAGATTGAAGGTTTGTGGCTACCCTGCCTTCAGCAAGTCTGTTGGCACCATTTTTCCAATAGCATGTGCTCACTTTGTGTCTCTGTGTCACTTTTTGGTAATTCTTGCAATATTTCAAACTTTTTCAATGTTATTTTATGTTATAGTGATCTGTGATCAGTGAACTTTGATATTACTATTGTTTGTTTATGGATGCCATGCACCATGTCCATCTAGCACTGAAAACTTAATCAAGAAATGTTGTATGTGTTATGACTGTTCCACTGATGGGCTGTTTCCCTGTCTTAATTTTTTTTTTTTTAATTTTTAAAGATTTATTTATTTATTTAATTTCCCCCCTCCCCTAGTTGTCTGTTCTTGGTGTCTATTTGCTGCGTCTTGTTTCTTTGTCCGCTTCTGTTGTCGTCAGCGGCACGGGAAGTGTGGGCGGCGCCATTCCTGGGCAGGCTGCACTTTCTTTTCACGCTGGGCGGCTTTCCTCACGGGCGCACTCCTTGCGAGTGGGGCTCCTGCACGCGGGGGACACCCTTGCGTGGCAAGGCACTCCTTGCGCGCATCAGCACTGTGTATGGCCAGCTCCACACGGGTCAAGGAGGCCCGGGGTTTGAACCGCGGACCTCCCATATGGTAGACGGACGCCCTAACCACTGGGCCAAAGTCCGTTTCCCTCCCTGTCTTAAAAGGAGGGAAGAAGGCCGGGGAGTTTCTTTTCCGAATATTGTTAAGGAAGATATGTCTTTGTAATTTGGCTTAAGGATCTTTCTGTTCTAGATGTTCCATGAAGTTCCTTTTGGCCCTAGAATTCTATGACTCAGATATTTTAAAAGGATACATTATATTCCATCTCAAATTGTTGGTGGACAGAACAATTGCTTAGAATTTCTCATTCTCCAATTATGTGAATAACTGAGGAGTTATTAGCTGTTGGATTGAGGATTTCTTTGGGTCTTCAGAACTGCTGTTTTATCATTGTTCAAGTCTATGTTGTAAAATATACCCTATCAATGAAGATAAGAGTAATTAGATGCCTTGCAGAAGTATTTACCTTCTGTATTTTGAATTCCTCTATATGCCTGTCACTGTTCTAAATGTTTCATTAAATACATCAGTCTAATTCTGACAAGAACTCTGCAAGAGCACTGGGAATATCCTCATTTTACAGATGAGGAAACTGGGAATCATAGCTGGAAGTTGATGGAGCTGTGATTTGAACCCAGGTATCTGACTATAAAGCCCTTACTTTCAACTTTGCCATGTGGTCCAGAAGAAATAATATGATCAAATAAAACATTTAATTGTTGGCAAACCTTAGAGAATTAATTCTCCAGGAGCCAACAGTTTGACATGTAGAAAATTTATACAGAATTGCCCAGATTGGGATAGAGAAATGAATAGGTAGTGGGATCCTGCTCTTTGTGTGTTGAGCAAGCTTAGTATACATACAACTCTTGCTTGAGTATGCTTTGGAGATGAGTTCCCTGGGTCCTATATATAGAGAATAGAATGCCGTAACAGAAGTATGAGAATCAAAGTATAACCCTTTCTAGGGAGTAGGACTTAAGAGAAAGGGATAGGAAGAATTTATTAAATGAGGACCTTATGAGAAGACCAGAAATGATGTTTCTCTTTGCCATCCTCAATTAAAAACCAGAAGAGATTCTTAGTACAATATTTTGTTATTAGATCTGCAGTTCTTTATTAATGACGTTAACTCTTGGTAATAATTTAAAAGGTCAATTTAAGGTAAGATGATGGTGGGCCATTGACCTACTGATTTTGTTATATCATTGCCTTTTTATAAAATATGGGTTCTTTTTTCCTATTTCATCTATTAACCAGAAGCCTCTGACTTCCTGGAATTTCTCTTTGAAAATTATTGCTAAGAAGTTTTGGTTTCTATCACCATAATTTTGCTAACCTTTTGGACTAATTTGAATTAAGAAAAGGGCATATTAAAAGTTCGGTACGGACTGAATGTAGGAAGGCATTCAGTCAATATGGGATGTTATAAAATCCCTTTCTGTAATTAGATGATACAGGTTTTGACTCCTGTACCTGTGAAGGTCACTTAATTTTGTGGACCCTTTTTCCTGAAAGGAGAATGATGGTAATATCTACCTTACCTGGCTTACCAGGCCATTAAATGTATATGAAAGGGCTTTGAAACTGAATACCATACAAATGCAAGGGAGGCTTGTTGTGACTTAACCTATTCAGATGTTTAGGTTTTCTTTTTGCTATATATCTATGCATATGCATATATCTATGCACAATGTCTTCCAGTTGGGAAAGAAAGAACCAAACAAAACTTGTTTTCTCTCCCATTTAAGCAGTTTAGAATGACCACAGGTTTTCAAAGTTTGAAATGTGAGGTTGATGATGTATAGTGACCCTACCAAATGTATTCTTAATGCTTTGGTGATAGCTGGGCTGAACCTGCTTATTTTCTTGTTTCAGACAGAGGACCCCAGTAAGTGCAGTCCTCGGTTTTGGGAGGAGCTTTTTCTCATGAAGGTAAGACTTGGTGGCATCTGTGGGTTTTCCTGGTAACTGAGATTGCCTTCTCATATGTTCTAGGTACTGCACTAAAAATGCATTCAGGTTCTTGTCATTTCCTTGGCAGGTGAATTTAGAGTACCTAGAAGGCAAGCTAGAATCTCTTGATGGTGAGGAGCTAATGAAGATCAAGGACAATATTAATTGCTTATTTCAACACTGCATCCAGGCTCTCAGAGAGGAGCATCCCATTCGAGTTGTCAATGCATTGCAGGTATAAGGCTGGGAGACTGGGAAATTCTTGTTTAACAGGAGAAAGGAATTTTAACAGATCAGTTGGAACCCGAGGAAACTAGAATTACCGTTAGGTATGAAATTTTCTTCTTTCTTTCTCTCTCTCTTTCCTACTCTCTTCAGTCTCCAGTTTTCTGTTCCTCTCTCCCTCCCTTTATTTCTGTAATCAAATACCTATACCATGCTTGTCTGGCCATCTCCCTGATTAAAACAAATTGACATTTTGTCCATTTGTGTAATTTGATTTAATGTCAAGGCAGATTGACAGAATTCTTGCTATTACTTCAGTAAAGGAAGTGAGAGAGAGGAAAACTGAAGCAAAAGTGTTAGGTGTATAGCAGAATTTAAAATAAGAGATTCTTAGTGCAGTATTTTCTCACCATATCAGGAGTTCTTAATCTGAGATTTCAGGGGGTTCTTGACTCTGCTGAAATTATATATAATATTTTATATGTATTTATAAATTTTCTGGAAAGAGGGCTTTCATCAGATTCTCAAAAGGGTCTACGTAAAAATACATTAATAGTCAGTGTTCTTAATGCTATGAGGAAGATTCATTCAGCAACTGTTTTTTGAATGACTGTTATGTGCTAAGCATTGGGCTGGGTTGTCTTGAGGGCAAAGACTTTGATAATTTATTCAATACTTTATTCCTAGTATGTAGAATAGTGTCTGGCAGATGGTTGGCACTAGAAGTAAATTCTTGTTGAATGAAAACAAAGTTTTTAAAGGTTACAATCTAGTGGGTTCAGTATAGCCAAGGTTGGGCTGAGTACTTTCTGTGGTGATTGACAAGGTTAGAATATCAACAATCTGTGACAGAATAAAGGATTTTATTGAAATTTTTGGTAGATCGTTTTTAAGTTTCTAACTTAGTAGTTGGCTGATTGCTTTGTGAGCCCAAGTGTTCTCATCGGTGGAATTGGAATAATAATTACTTCTTGAATTGCTGTCCCAGAAAGATGGACCATGTATATCCTTTGACTTTGTTAACCAGTGGCACAGTAAGTTACTAATTTTGAACATCACAGTTGTAAGGGCTCAGTGAAGAAAGTTGAAATGAAAGTTGGAAATTGTACTTCTAGTCATTGCAGTGGCCAACTGTTGGGCATAAATTATAAACTGCTCTCACTTCAGACAGAGAAAATGAATTGACATCAAGCCACTTGGTCACCCATAAAAATAATAGGAAATGATTTTAATAGCTAACACTTACTGAGCTATCACAAAGTTCCAGATACTGTTTCAGGGACTGTTCTAAGTACTTCACAGTATTTTGTCATATAATCCACACAACATCTCTATGAGGTGGGTACTATTATTATCATTCCCATTTTATAGATGAGACAAGTGGTGCACTGAAAAATTAATTTGCTCAAGGCCACACAGCTAGTAAATAAATTTAAGATTTGAAGCAGTTGGATGTTATCATATAAGGGTTTAGTTATTGAAAATACAATGATTAAAAATGCTAAACTATCATGTAAGCACTAAGATTAATTTTAAATAAGGGAAAGCACCACAAGTCCCATGACTCTTAACTCAAGAAGCAATTTTTTATTTTTTTGATGTCACCTTCCAGTCTTTGCAGTGCAATTTTTCAAGAGGATGACCAAAAAAAAAAAAAAAAGGAGAGAGAGAATGGCATGAAATCCAGTTGCTGTTTGTCTTTTAATTTCTGGATTCTTTGCATATTAAGACTCAGAGTGTGTTTTGGAGCTCAGAGTAACAGAAATTGAAATAGTTGTGTAAGGAGAAGGTTCTGAGGTTGTAATATGAAACTACAGCTCTAGAGCCATTCTCGTTTTGAGACTTCCTCTCTGGAAAGAATTCTTTCATCTCTGCAGACCTTGTGTGCACTCATTCGAGGAGTCCATCAGAAGAATAAATCTACCTCTGGGTTTGACATTATCAACATGCTGATGGGCTTTGACAAGGCGGAGCTGTGCATGAAGGTAAGGCATAAGCTACAGATGTTCCTGTGAACACCTACTTCTTAAAGCTGTTCTTGGTTATCTGCAGACAGGTAGATGTGCTAAAAATTTTGGTCACAGATAGATACAGATGATTGAATTTGGCATTGAATTATTTGGATATTCTTATTTAACAGATTTGGTTTATCTGAATGAAGGGAATTTTTTTTTTTCATTTGTCAGTCTGCTCTTTAATGAACTAAAGTTTCAATTCATTGGAGGCAAATTTTTAATTCAAATTTGAATTGAGCATCCTTTGTAGGTTAAAGACTAAGCATTTGATTTTATTATTTGTATTATATGGTCATACATTCTTTTTATTTATGTTTAAATAAAATGTAACAAAAATATTATACAGGGATAGCTTTAATTTTAAACTTTTAGCTTTTTTATTTAATATAATGACTTTGATTTTTTAAATCAGAATTTTAATTTCTACTATTTGACATTATCTCTTTTTAATAATAGCTTTATTGATATATATAATTCACATATCACACAATTCACCCCTTAAAAATACACAGTTTGAAAAAAAAAAAGTATATAGTTTGGTGGTTTTTATTATACTCAGATTTGTCCAACCATTGCAGTATCTAATTTCAGAACATTTTCATTACCCCATAAAGAAATCTTGTACCCATTAGCAGTCACTTCTCATTGCCCCTCCCTCTGGCTCCTGGTAGCTACCACTAATTTACTTATGTTTCTATGGATTTGCTTATTCTAGACATTTCGTATAAATGGAGTCATACAATACGTAGCCTTCTGTGTCTGGTTTCTTTCTTTGTATAGTGTTTTCAAGGTTTGTCCATGTTGTAGGATGTATCAGTATTTCATTTCTTTTTATTTTTTATTAGAGAACTTGTAGGTTTACATGTATAGAATACAGTTTCCACATACCACCCTATTATTAACATCTTGCATTAGTGTGGTAAATTTGTTGGAATTGATGAAAGAATGTTTTTATAATTGTACTATTAACTATAGTCCATGGTTCACCTTGAGATTCACTGTATTATACAGTCCTACGGGTTAAAAAATTTTTTTTTTATTCTAGTAATATATACAACCCAAAGTTTCCCCTTTTAACCCTCATAAAAAATATATTTCAGTGCTGTTAATTACTCTCACAATGTTGCACCACCATCACTAACATCTCTTAACAAATAGGAACTCTACAATTTAAGAATTAATTCCCCATTCCCTACTCCCATCCTGGCTCTTGGTAACCTATATTCTAGTTTTTGACTCTTTAAGAATTTCCGTGTTTTAATTATTTCATATAAATGAGATCTTACAGTACAGGCATACCTTGTTGTATTGCGCGTCACTTTCTTGCGCTTTGCAGAAATTGCATTTTTACAAATTGAAGGTTTGTGGCAATCCTGTGTTGAGCAAGTCTGTTGGCACCATTTTGCCCATGGCATATACCCACTTCGTTTCTTTGTATCACATTTTAATTAAGGTATGTACATAGTTTTCTTTTTAGACATAATGCTATTGTACACCTAATAGGCTACAGCATAGTGTAACTGAAACTTTTATATATGCACTGGGAAACCAAACAATTAGTGTGACGTACTTTACTGCAATATTTACTTTTTTGCGGTGGTCTGTAACCAAACCTGCAGTATCTCCAGTGTATGCCTGGATTTGTCCTTTTGTGTCTGGCTTATTTCACTCAACATGATATCTTCAGAGTTCATCCAAGTTGTCTCATGAATTAGAACTTCATTCCTTTTTAATGCTGTATAGTATTCCATTATGTGTACACTCTGCATTTTGTTTATCCATTTATTGGTTGATGTACACTTGGATTGCTTCCATCTTTTGGCAGTTGTGAAATAATGCTATTATGAACATCTGTGTGCAAATATCTGTTCAAGTCTCTGCCTTCAATTCATTTGGGTATATATTTGGAAGTGGGATTTCTGGGACATACGGTAATTTTATACTTCTTGAGGAACCTCCAAACTGTTTTCCACAGTGGCTATACCATTTTACATTCATCAGTGAATGAATGTTTTTCTCCAGATCCTTTCCAACACTTGAAATTTTCCATTTTTCAAATAGTGGGGTATGAAATGGAATCTGATTTTGGTTTTGATTTGCATTTCTCTAATGACTAATGATGTTGAGCATCTTTTCATGTACTTTTTGGCCATTTGTATATCACCTTTGGAGAAATATCTATTCAAGTCTCTTGCCCATTTTTTAATTTTTTGGTTTTTTTTGGTCTTTTTGTTCTTGAGTTATAGAATTTCTTATACTGGTTTTTTTTTTTTTTTTAGATTTATTTAGTTATTTATTCCCCTCCACCCCACCCCAGTTGTCTGTTCTCCGTGTCCTTTTTTTTTTTTTTTTAAAGATTTATTTATTTATTTATTTCTCTCCCCTTCCCTCCGCCCCGGTTGTTTGTTCTCTGTGTCTATTTGCTGCATATTCTTTTGTCTGCTTCTGTTGTTGTCAGCGGCACGGTAATCTGTGTTTCTTTTTGTTGCGTCATCTTGCTGTGTCAGCTCTCCGTGTGTGCAGTGCCATTCCTGGGCAGGCTGCACTTTTTTTCACACTGGGTGGCTCTCCTTACGGGGGTACTCCTTGCGCATGGGCCTCCCCTACACGGGGGACATCCCTGTGTGGCAGGGCACTCCTTGCGCGCATCAGCATTGCGCATGGGCCAGCTCCACACGGGTCAAGGAGGCCCGGGATTTGAACCGTGGACCTCTCATGTGGTAGACGGACGCCCTAACCACTGGGCCAAGTCCGCTTCCCCTCTCTGTGTCCTTTTGCTGCGTGTTCTTCTTTTGTCTGTTTCTGTTGTTGTCAGGGGCATGGGAATCTGTGTCTTTTTTTGTTGCATCATCTTGCTGCGTCAGCTCTCCATGTGTGCAGCACCATTCTGGGCAGGCTGAACTTTCTTTCGCCCTGGGTGGCTCTCCTTACAGGGAGCACTCCTTGGGTGTGTCCTATGTGGGGGACACCCTGCGTGGCAGGGCACTCCTTGTGTGCAGCAGCACTGTGCATGGGCCAGCTCCACACGGGTCAAGGAGACCCAAGGTTTGAACCATGGACCTCCCATATGGTAGACAGATGCCCTATCCATTGGGCCAAGTCTGCTTCCCCCCTATACTGGATATTAAACCCTTATCAGAGGGAAGTGAACTTGGCATCAGGGACCAATAAAGCTTCTTCCAACTTTCTCCTTTGCCAGAAGTAGGGACAGAGTCACAGCTATGTGGAATAATCCACATGTAGGTCTAGACTGTAATTGCCCAGAGAGACTGATGAAGCTTTACATCTCCTTCTCCCCTGCCCTGGGTGGGAATGGAGCAGGTGTGGGCATCAGTCTATTCAGTGTGAGTCCAAGTTGACCGCATTTGCTCTGGTAGACTTCTGATTTTCAGTCTATGCCAGCCAAAGTTCCCTGCAGTTACCTGTATAGGCTGGTGCAGGGCTCCTCAGCCTTCTCCCGGCCAGAGGCGGGCCTGAAGCCTAGGCGGGCTGCAGGCTGATCTGCATGAAAGAAACTGGTTCCTTTAACTGGAATAGTTTCAGTCAGCCTGGCTTCCCCTCTGGCTGGGGGCGGGGTCAGAATGCTGACTTGGGCTTGTTCACACCCCAGCTGTTCCCAGGGTTATATGTTAGCCTGCCAGGTCTCCCAATCAGTTGCCGAAATCCATCCGCAGCCAACCGTCTCCTCCTCCCCTGGTTCTGGGAAATGGAGCTTCCAGTTACAGTCACAGAGCAGCTCCTGGGGTGGCTTGTGCTACTAGAGTAGGATGATCACTGGGCTCCACAGCTTGGCTGGTAATTTCCCGAAGAGGCTGGCACAGGTCCCCGCAGCTTCCTCCCTGCTGGAGGTGGCGCTGGGGCCTAGGCTAGAACTTCAGTCTGACCTGGATGGGAAGAAGCCGGTCCCTGCCAGCATTGGGATCCTCAGTCTGCCCCACTTCCCCTCGTGCCAGGTGTGGAGTTCAGATGGCGGCTTCCGGCCTCTTTCTGACTTGCACAGGCCTTAAACCTTAGCTCTTCTCAGGGTCATACTGTAGCCCACTGAAATTCCTCCTCATAGCTGAAATTGGTGCCCAACCATCTTTTTTTTTAGATTTATTTTTTATTTTTCTTGCCGCCCCCCCAGTTGTCTGCTCTCTGTGTGTTCTTCTGTGATTGCTTCTATCCTTATCAGTGGTCTGCTCTCTTATGTTCTTCTGTGACCATTTCTATCCTAATCAGCGGCACCGGGTATCTGTATCTCTTTTTGTTGCATCATCTTGCTGCATCATATGTCTGTGTGTGTGGGCACCATTCCTGGGCAGGCTGTACTTTTTTTCGTGCTGGGTGGCTCTCCTTATGGGGCACACTCCTTGCGTGTGGTGTTCCCCTACGTGGGGGACACCCCTGTGTGGCACAGCACTCCTTGTGTGCATCAGCACTGCGCATGGGCGAGCTCATCACATGGGTCAGGAGGCCCTGGGTTTGAACTGAACCTCCCATTTGGTAGGCAGATGCCCTATCCATTCAGCCAACTCTGCTTCCCACATTATTACTGTTAACCACAGTCCATAGGTCACTCCAGTTGTATTTTTCCCATGCTTCCCCCATATTCCCACCATGCTGCAATCAATAGTGATTTACATCTGTTCTAGTTTACAAAGGACACTCTTGCATCTGTACCGTCAACCACAATTCTCATCCACCTCTGGGTTGACTGTGTTATTCAGTCTCTAGGTTATTCTCTAGCTTTCGTTAGTTGGCATTTATATACCTAGACAACCATTTTCAGCCACATTCCCATAAATATCTTAAAGATATTTTCCTACATTTTCTTCTAGGAGCTTTATGGTTTTTCTTTCATATACAGGGTTTTGTCCCCTTTTGAGTTAATTTTAATATAAGGTGTCAGATAGGGGTTGTCTTTCCTTCTTTTGGCTATGGATATATCCAGTTCTCTCAGCATCATTTGTTGAATGGACTGTTCTGCCCAAGCTGGGTGGATTGATAGGCTAGCCAAAAATCACTTGACTCCAGATGTGTGGGTTTGTTTCTGAACCATGAGTTTGGTTCCATTGGTTTATGTGTCTGTCTTTATGCCAGTACCATGCTGTTTTTACTAATGTAGGTAGATAATATGTTTTAAAGTTGGGAAGTGAGAGTCCTCCAACCTCACTTTTCCTTTTTAAGATGTTTCTGGCTATTCAGGACCCTTTACCCTTACAAATAAACTTATGTTTGTGCTTTCCATTTATACAAAAAATGCTGGTGGAATTTTTATTGGGATTGCATTGAATCTGTATATCAATTTGAGTAGAATTGACATCTTAATGATATTTTGTCTTCCAATTTGTGAGCATAGACTGTTCTTCTAATTATTTAGGTCTTTTTTGATTTCTTTTAACAATGAGTATTAGTTTTCTGAATACAAGTGCTTTACATTGTTGGTTAAGTTTTTTCCTGAATATTTGGGTTTTATTTGTCATATTTTATATTCACCACTCCTTTGTCACTTTTAGTTACTTTTGTTGACATAATCTTCATTTCTAGGCTCTCTTCCAAACTTCTCTCTCCTGTCTTTTCTTTTCAGGCTGTAGCACACCTTTTAGTATTTCCTGCAAAGCCAGTCCTTTGGTTATAAACTTTCTCAGTTTCTGTTTATCTGTGAATATTCTAAACTTGCCCTCGTTTTTGAAAGACAATGTTACTGGGTTAAGATTCTTCACTGGAAGTTTTCTCTTGCAGTATCTTAAATATATCATACCACTGTTGTCTTGCCTCCATGGTTTCTTAGGAGAAATCAACACTTAATCTTTTTTTAAAGGATTTATTTATTTCTCCCCCCTCCCTCCCCATTGTCTGCTCTTCATTCACTGTGTTCTTCAGTGACTGCTTCTATCCTTATCAGCAGCACTGGGAATCTGTGTTTGTTTTTGTTGCATCATCATGTTGTGTCAGCTCTCCTTGTGTGTGGAACCATTCTTGGGCAGGCTGCACTTTCTTTTGTGCTGATGGCTCTCCTTACGGGGCATACTTCTTGCGCTTGGGGCTCCTCTACTTGGGGGCACCCCTGTGTGGCAGGGCACTCCTTGCGCGCATCAGCGCTGCACATGGGCCAGCTCCACATGGGTCAAGGAGGCCCGGGGTTTGAACCATGGACCTCCCATGTGGTAGGTGGACGCCCTAGCCATTGGGCCAAGTCTGCTTCCCAGCACTTAATCTTATTCGGTGTCCCTTATATGTTATCCATTGCTTTTCCCTTGCTGCTCTCAGAATTCTCTCTTTGTCTTTGACATTTGACATTCTGATTAGTATGTATCTTGGAGTTGGTCTGTTTGGATTTTTATGGAAGGGAGTAACATCATATTTCTTGGATATGAATATCCATTTCCTTCAATATAGGGTTGGGAAATTTTTACCATTATTTCTTCACATATTCCTTCTGCCCCCTTTCCCTTCTCTTCTCTTTCTGGGACACCCTTAACACATATATGTGCACATCTCTTGGTGTTTAGTTGCCTGAGATCTTGTTCAGTTTTTCCATTCTTTTCTCCATCTCTCCTTTTGTATGTTTGCTTTCTGAGGCCATTTCTTCAAGCTCACCAAGCCTTTCTTTTGCCTCCTCAAATCTGCTATTGTATGATTCCAATGTATTTTTTATTTCATTGATTGCACCTTTCATTCCCATAAGATGTGCTATTTTTCTATTTATGTTTTCAAGTTCTTCTTTGTGCTCATCCAGTGTCTCCTTAATATCCTTAATCTCTTAAGCCATCTCATTGAATTTATTAAGGAGATTTGTTTGAACATCTGTGATTAGTTGTCTCAACTCCTTTATGTCATCTGGAGGCTTATCTTGTTCCTTTAACTGGTCTATATCTTCCTGTTTCTTGGTGTGGATTGGAATTTTTCGTTGGTGTCTTGAAATCTGGTTTACTGAGGGTATTCTGGGTGCAGTTTCTCTCTTTAGTTTAGGGCTTTCTTGCCTTTTCTTCCTTGCTGTTTGTGTAGTAGGAACCAAGGATGTAGTAGATGTAAGCTGTGGAGGCTCAAGTTGTCCTCATTTTCCCAGGGACCAATGAAGTTTCTCCCTATGTTCTCCTTTGCCAGTGATAGGGATAGAGCCATAGCCGTGTGTAATAATCCAACTCATGTAGGCCTAGACCTTCATGCCCCTTTCTTCCCTGCCTGGGGTGGGGATGGAACTGTAGATGTGGGCAGCAATCTATGCCTTGCAGGTCCTAAATGACTGGAATTGCCTGGGTAGACTTCCAGCTATCTCAGTCTGTGTCAGCCAAATATACCTGCAGTTACTTGGAGAGGATGGTGCAGGGCCTACCAGCTTCCTCTCTGCTAGAAGTGGGGCTGAAGCCCTGGCTAGGGCTGCATGCTCATCTGGGTGAAAGAAGCCAGTCTCTACCGTCACTGTGATTTTCAGTCAGCCCGGCTTCCTCTCCTGCCGGGCCGGAGTTAAGAAGGCAGCTACTGGCTTCTTTCTGACTTGGACATGTTCAGAGTTTAGCTGTTCTTAGGATTATACTTTAACCTGCTGAATTTACTAATCAGTAGCTGAAGTTGGTGCCAAACCGTCTCTTCCTCCCCCGATTTTGGTAAGTGGAGCTTCCAATTCCAGCTGCAGAACAGCTCCCAAGGCAGTTTGTTCCTCCAGTGGAGGATGGGCACTGACCTCTGGGGTGTGGAGTGCTCTACTTATGAATCTTCTCTGCAAATGGCAGCCTCCTCCTTCCATCCTTTCAAGGATGTTGCAGGATGCTCTTCTGGTCTCCTGGAGCCCCAAACAGGTACATTAAATAGCTCTGGGTGATTACTAACTGCCCTGTAGCACGAGGTGACTCTAGGAGCACCTTACTCTGCTGCCAACTTGCTGGTTGTTTCTCTAAGTAATCCTCACTGTGGCTTTGATTTACATTTCCCTAGCAACTAACAGTATTGAACATTTTTATATGATTTTTTTTTTTGCCATTTGTACATCTTTTTTGGACAGATGTTCACATTTTTTGCGCATTTTTAGATTGGCTTATTTGTCTTTTTATTGAAAGAGTTCATTATGTATTCCAGATAAAAGTCCCTTATTAGATTTATGATTTGAATATTTGACACTATTTTATATGAATGTTGTTCATAATATGAACTTTGAAGAGTTTGTCTTCTGTTACTAAATTTAAAATAAAGAAATGATATGTGCCAAAGAATCTTTATAGTGGTTAGGTTATTAAGAAAAAGTTATGAATGTGGTTAGGTTATTAAGAAAAAGTTATGAATATGCAATTATGAATACACAAAGATTTAGTACCTAGAGTCACTTTTTATTTCTGTCCCTTTGCAGTCCATATGCATAGTATGGTGAAATCCTAGTATCTCCTTCATTTTAATAGTTCTAACTACTGACTGTGTGCTGATGACTAGTAAATCTATATTTTAGATGAACATCTTCCTGTGAGCCTCAGAATAGTATACCTAAGTACTTGCTGAGTAGATCCAGTCATACATTCCATAAGGACCTCTTGCTTAATATATCCAAAATGGAACTGTTTCTTCTACATCTATTCTTCCTCATTCATTCCCTCTCAGAATTGGAGCACTTGTCTTCTTAGTTCCCCAACCCACTGGGGATATGGAGGCAAATAAGGCATGGCAGCTATCTTCAGGAAACTGATAGATTAGTCCTCATTGTCTCCTTCCCTGCAGGCTTACCACCTTTAAATCTGCCATCCACTGACACCAGAGTGATGTATCTTATACTCAGATCTTTTCTGCTTAAAATCTTTTTTTAGATCCCTATCACGTACAGGATAAAAACTTGTTACTTAACCTTTTAAGATTTCATATTTAGTCCCTATATATGTCTTCAGTTTCATTTCTCAACAATGTACTTCACTCTTTTTTAAGCTTTTTAAAATTGAAGGTTATCATTCATACACGAACATCCATAAACAGTAAGTATAATATAAGTTGTGAATTTACAAAACAAACATGCATATCATCATACAGGGCTCCCATACATTACCCCACCACCAACACCTTGTTTCATTGTGAAACTATTATTACAAACTATGGAAAAGCATCGTCAAAATATTACTGCTAACTGTAGGCAATATCTTATATTTGGTGTATTTTTCCCCCAACCTACCTGGTTAATGACATCCAGTATTATTATTATATACTTGTAGTTCATGAGAGAATGGTCTTGCATTTGTTCTGTTAACTACAATTCATCTTCTACCACAGGATTCAGTGAGTTATACAGTCTGATGCTTTGTGCAGTCCATTTGAAGTGTACGCTCACTGAGTCTCATATTCTTCACAGAGTTGTGCTGTTATCACCTCAGTCAGTTTTAAAATGTTTTCATTACTCGAAAAGGAAACATCCCATACCCTCTTGTACCCCCCTATTTTTGTCCCTTAGAATTAATATAATACCCTAGATAACAAACAGCTTGTATTCCAACCCCATACCTAGGGATATTTTATTCTTCATGTGGCTTTAATCATGCTAATGCCTCTCTGAAATAGGTGACTTCTGATTACCATCTTTTATATATATTTTTGTTATAGTAACCATTGAATTAAAACTAAAATTTTGGGGAGCAGATGTAGCTCAGTGGTTGAGTGCCTGCTTCCCATATAGAAGGTGCCAGGTTCAGTCCCTGGTACCTCCTTACAAAAACAAAATAAAACAAAACAAACAAACAAAAAACTGAAAGTACTTTGAGAGCAAAGGTTATGGTCATATTTTTTCTTGTATTCTTGGAAAGCACACTTTTTATTTAGCAGATCTTAACTTCTTTGTTGAATTAAACTGAATCAGCTTCTTTTGAACCTTCAGCTTGACTTCCCAGCAGGCTGAAACCTTCTACATCCATTCTCCTTCCTCATTTAGTGTAGAATATTTATTTTCTTCTTCCCTCTATTGTGTTGTCTGAGGGTGCCATCATTTCATTAGTTGGGGTTCTCAGACAAGTGATAAACTCCAATCATGTTGTCAACTGAGATTAACCAGGATGGATACAAGCTGGCTTTGTTGGATAGTGCACATGGCCAGTGATAGCCAGTAGCTATGTTTCTTTGTTGTCTATTCAGTATGTGTGTATCAAGTGATATGCTTTCTTTATTAAATAATGAAATTTATATACAATCATTTAACCATTATATTTTCCTTTTTTTACCTTGGAGCAAAAGTTAATGTTCATTCACAGTAACTAATTGTGTTAACCTCTTTTTGTGTTTTTTAGTTATTCTAGTACATCTGCATGATTTTTGCTATTTTATTTTGACTTAATTGTCTCATAAGTGTGTATTTTTAAGCCTCAAATTCTTTTTACAAGAATATAAATTACAAGTAAATAAAACAACCTGTGGTGGGTCCCAGTAAAGATTTATTTTTTATTTAAAGGTTTGTGTGGGGATTATAAACAGCAAGTATTTATTTGGTAGAATAGTGTATTCTTTATTATTCTGTGCAGCTGTTCTAAAGCATTTTTTCCCCCAAATTAACTAGACTTTGAAGTTACCCTTGACTTTGTCTAATTTTGCAAGGCCTAAGGACTATGGGAATGACGTAGTTGCTCCTTTGTATGTTATTCACATTACCTTGTGTAATGTAACCCAGAGTTGGGCAAAGATAGGGTTTAGATGAGAGGTGATATGATTTAGTACTTAACGGTTCTCTTTCTCAGAACTTGATGGAGAGTTTGGATACATTGCTATGTGCAGAAGGTTCTGAAAGTCTGAAGAGTTTATGTTTGAAACTTCTCCTTTGCTTAGTGACCGTAAGTGACCTTTCATTTCTTTGTCAAGGGAATTAATTGACAGCAGGGGCAAGCATATTTGAATACTTGAGCCAAAGTTAGAAGGGAAAAGAGAAAATAGGAAGTTCTCTACTTGGGTATTACATTGCTCCCTAGTGAATGAATGTATAGAAAGAAGGTAATTGCATGGGTGTCCTGGAAGTTGCTCTTTGGAGCAGCTGCTGGCACTTTTTAGCCTGTAGGGCATGGGATATTTGTCACTTAGAGGTACATGCCAAGAGAATTGTACTTTTCTGGATTTTCAGGTTTGCCTTTCTCATCAGGAAGAAGTTCTTGCAATTCTGAAAATTTGTATAATTGTTCTGGTTTTGATTTTATAGCTGGAAGTTAGCTTGCACTTTCTAGAGGGAGGAAGGCAGGGTGTTGTTCATTTACTTCAGATGATTCCCTTTCTTTGCCACCAATGGAAGACTTCTGGCTTCATAAATCTTTTCCTGCATTTTTGAGGAGTGAAACTCAAGAAACTGTAGCACATGCTTGTGTAGGGATATGAGAGAAACGAGAAGTTTAAATATTTAGAATGTTTTCATTTGCTAATTTCCTTCTCTTCTAGTGTTTGTTTATTCAGGTTCTGGTGGCTTCGGGGGTGTATGTAAAGACCTACTTCAGTATCTTGTAGAATCTTGGAGATGCTAGGGAAGGAGATATACATGCAATACCAGAGTGCCTCAGAACAGATTTTAAAAATTCTTTTATTGCATTCAGGTGACAGATAACATCAGCCAGAACACTATCCTGGAGTATGTAATGATCAACAGCATATTTGAAGCAATTTTACAGGTAGGTCAATTCCCTTTCATCTCTTTCTTTTTTTTTGTATAACCACCTCCTCAGATCTTCATTCTCTATACCCATGAACCAGGAATACACTGTTCCTGCACTGTTATGCATTTCTGGTTCTTGTTACAGATACTCTCCCACCCCCCGAGTCGTAGGGAGCATGGGTATGATGCTGTTGTCCTCTTAGCTTTGCTGGTCAACTATAGAAAATATGAGGTGAGTGGGCCCCTTAATGGACAGCTGTTATTTCCTGTAGTAATCTTCCTAAATGGGCTTTGCTTAATGTAGGAGATAAGCTCTTGGAAATAGTATATGGATTAATTTTGATAAACCAAATCCTAAAAATCCTGTATTAAATGAATCAGGCAGGGTATCACTGTTTAAAGGAATCATATGGCCAAACTTCCTTTAATGTTGTAGTTCCCAAATCCAGCTGATTATTAGGAACTTTTAAAAAGGATGACTGAGTTGAACTCTGGACACACTGAATTGGAATCTCTTGGGGGTTTAACCTGGGATTCTTTTTTTTTCCTTTTTAAAATATTTCCCTATTGAGGGTGATGATTAGCTAGGATTGGGAATTACTGACCTAGTATGTCTGTTTTAAAAGATTGGATTTTCGTATATTGGATTTCCTTGATGTGGTCCATTGTTTAAATATCATTGGTCTTAAATTCTTGCTGATTTTAATGAAAAACTGAAGACAGAGCCTTATCCATACCATTTTTGGAGTTTTCTTGACCCTGAATTATTCAGGGTATACATTTATAGGTTTTTGAGATAAAGAACAGAATCCATAGATTTATGCTTGGGCTGGTGAATATCCTTGATTCCCCTCAAAAGGCAGGATATACAGAAAAGGAAGGAGGAAAGACCTCATTGGGGATTGCTTTGGAGAGGACTGGGGAGCATTTGACATTGTACCTAGGACTCACTCAACCCAGAAATCAGGAACTGCATGGAGTCATGGAGAGACTTTCTTCCCCTATGTAGCAGTGCTATGAGAAATGGGCCAGCTAGAAAGAGGGTGTTTTTTTAATTAAAAAAATTCTTTTTTATATCAATGTAGTTTTTATATCAAGATAAAAACTACAGTAACAATAAGTCTGCTTTAGTCATTTGTTACACTCCCTCCTTATTTTTGTTCATTCCTCAACCTTGAGGGATTTGGGACTATATCCCCTCTGACTGCTTCAGGCTGTGAAGAGACATAGATATGCAGAGGAATGGACTTGTTTTGCTTGTAGTTGAAGATACTCCTTGTTTTTGGAGTGAGGCTGGTCTGATAGCATCATTTTGTTTAGTTGTACAGGGCAGGCCAAAAGAACTGGCGTGTAGGAGTTGGTCGCTTATCTGCTGGGTTTCGGGGCTCAACGAACATAGTAACAATCCGCAGGCTTTAAGTCTCTGAGAAATATACTTGCTTCTTGTATAAAGTTCTTCTTCTCTTGTTTGTTTTTTCCCTAAAGATGAGGCTTTGACTTGTAGCTGGCTGCATGTACTTTCAGAAAAGCCTCAGAGTAAAACAGTATAAGTGACAAAGAAATTTTGGTTGTTTCCATGACAGCTAACATTTTTTTAAGAATAAAATAGACTATTTTAAATTCTGAGCTTCTGGATATGATTACTGACTTAGTGACTTTTGATATGAGTCCTATTCAGCTTTATTTGGCCAGATTGAAAGTGATGGCAACACAAAATATGAAGCTTATTATTTTTAAAAAAAATTATTTATTTATTTATTGTTTTTAGGAGGTATCAGGGAATTGAACCTGGTACCTTGTACATGGGAAGCTGGCACGCAACCACTGAGCTACACTTGCTTCCCATGAAGCTTTTTCATAATAGGAAGGATATGGAAGACAAGGATTCTGTGAGAAAGGAATATTTAAGGAGAGACTAGAATATGTGGAGCAATGTTAATGTGTGTTATAAATTTCAGGAACTAATTGCTTTTACTGCCTTGGAGGAACTGAGGGGTAGTGTGTAGAGCTATTAGTAAATCTGTAATTTATCACCATCACCTGTTTTACTGGTGATCTGAAAGAACTGGCATGGTAGCCGTTTTGATCTCTGTCATGTGTCATAGCCTCTGCAGCCTTATTATAGCAGCTAGAGAAATAGCTGAAGAAAAATGCTGAGGATAGTTAAAGAGAGTTAAGTTATATATGACAGGAATGTGCTATCATTAGTAATGAATATTTTCAGAACATTCTGCTGGATGCAGGCCACATTGAGGCAATGCTTGGCTTTTCTGAATGTGAACTGAACCCTGGCTCAGCCCAGTAGAGCTCTCTGAAATATCACCTTGAAAAATTGGACATGGTCAAGGAACTGGAGAAAGTAATATTTCTGGAGTAAGGTATGCATCTCTAGTCTGTCAGACTAATATAGCAGACAAGGGCAAGCTGGTGGGCATAATTTATCTGGGCTTTGCAGCTTTCGATATAAGTCACTTACCAGAGACCGTTAAGGAAGCCTGGTGACCATGGAGCAGCAAGGTTTTTGATAGGAACATGAGGAATTCCAGATGAACATATCAAAACCAAAAACTGGTGAAATTTTGTACAAACTAGCATGAAGGGGTATGTGCAGGAGAGATCAGCATTCTAGCTACCCATGACCAATGAATAGGATAAGTTTTAACCTATTCAGAAAGGTACAGAGGATACCAGAGAGGCTAGGTAAACAGCTAATCACTGAGAAGGCAAGTAAAATGTTGAACTTAAGGAACAGAAGGAATAGAAGTGATAGAAAAGATACTTGCATTCCATTTTGGTCATTCTATTAAAGAGATAGAGGAGCAGTAAAAATTGTCTATGGAAAAGCAATGAAAATAAGTGTAGCTTAGATCACATAAATGTCTGATCCTATTAATTAGAGTGATTTGGGAAGAGTTTATACTTCTGTCTTGTGGATGAAAAGTAGATTTGCCTAGCACAACAGGTATATAATTTTAAAGAGAATCAATGTCTAGTAGAATAGAAATTTTCACAGGATTACAATCCTGGCCTTCCAGACTGGCCAAGTCACTTGAGATGAAGTGACTCAGGCCCCAACTGTTACTGCCCTAAGTATGAGATTTCTCAGAAATTACTAAGTTGTTCACGTCTAGTTGGAAGTTTTTCTTTTCTTTTATTCTCTTTTTTTCCTAAAGAGTTTTCTTTCCTTTGAATATGATGATAACATCAAAGGAGAATAAAATACACCTTTCAGTCATTGAGCCTTGCCATATACCAGATACTGTGCCAAGGATTTTACATGTGTTATTTCATTTAAGATTTGTAGCAACCACAGGGAAGAAAATATTATTCTCATTTGACAAAGAAGAAATTGAAGCTTAGGTTAATTAATGTGCATAACTAACTTGTCACAATTAGTAAGAAGAGGAGCTAGAGCTCAACTCCTGCTAAAGTACATGCTAGTCTTGGTAATCAGATGATCCTTATTAACACCTAAAACAGTCTATTCTTGGTATGATGATAAGTGTTGGGGATTGAATTATGTCCCCTACAAAAGACGTGTTCAAGTCATTGTTTTGTATTAGATCTGGTTAAATTTTTTTTTAAAGATTTATTTATTTATTTATCCCCCACCCCGTTGTCTGCTCTCTTTGTCCATTTGCCACATGTTCTTCTGTGACTGCTTCTATCCTTATCAGTGGCACCGGGAATCTGTTTCTTTTTGTTGCGTCATCTTGTTGTGTCAGCTCTCTGTGTGCGCGGCGCCATTCTTGGGCAACCTGCACTTTCTTTCGCGCTGGGCGGCTCTCCTTACAGGGTGCACTCCTTGAGCATGGGGCTCCCCTATGTGGGGGACACCCCTGTGTGGCAGGGCACTCTTGCATGCATCAGCACTGTGCATGGGCCAGCTCCACATGGGTCAAGGAGGCCCGGGGTTTGAACCGTGGACCTCCCATGTGGTAGGCGGACACCCTATCCATTGGGCCAAGTCAGCTTCCCATGGTTAATTTTTTATTCATGATAACCTACATTCACACTCTACATTCCTAAGATTTACATCCTAGAGAGCATATTGTATTTACATGCAGTGGACAGTCCAAGATAAATGCAAACCACCGCTCTGTGAGAACTGATTTGTTTCAAATGAAATTAAATACATAATAATCTTACCTCCCCCTTGTGACACACATAGTAAAAACTCTCTTCCTTCTTTTAAGGATATAAAATTGCATTGGTAACTGTGCTGATTAATTAACAATTACGTTGGAAACATTTAAAACCTGAAAGGCGAGCCCAAATATGCCTGAGTGCTCACATGACTACACTGGAATTACGTGTGATACCACAGCTCCAGTGGTTAGCACTGCATAATTGCAGTGCTCGGAGCGAAGGATGCCAGTTGTGGGCTTTTGATTGGAAGCCACGCTTGCCCTTGGCAGAGAGTCTTTTCCATTTCCTCCCATAGCTCCTTGACCATACCCTATGGACAATTAGGAGGTTTTGTTACTGTTGTTGGTAATTTTTTTTGTCTTTTGTTTACATTTCTTATGATTTTTAAGAGGAAAAAAATCTTTGGCCCATTTAGGTAGGATGTTAATATGTAAGTGCCATCCTCTCCTTCAGTAGTTCAGCCCTTGTTTCTGTGTTACTGGAATGCAGAACTCTTAAGGAGGCAAGTCCAACAAGAACAAAGTGGTCAGAAAAATAAATGCACAGTTAAAAAGGAGACAATTAAGCATGTCATGACAGCTTCAAAGGCAGTGGGAATTCATTTATGATACTTTGTTTTTGTATTAATACTGAAGATGACTCAGTGCATAATTACTTTTTGGTCAGCCAGACTTTTTTTTTTTAAGATTTATTTATTTATCCCCCCACCCGCCATTATCCATTCTTTGTGTCTATTTGCCATGCATTCTTCTGTGTCTGCTTGTCTTCTCTTTAGGCAGCACCAGGAATCGATCCTGGGACCTTGTGGAGTGGGAGAAAAGTGCTCAATTTCTTGAGCCACCTCAGCTCCCTGGGTTGCTGCATCTCATTGTCTCTCCTCTGTGTCTCTTTTGTTGCATCATCTTGCTGCGTCAGCTCTCTGCTCGGCCCAGCCCTCCTGCATGGGCCAGCACTCCTCTCCGGCTAGCACTCAGTGTGGGCCACCTCTCTGCTTGGGCCAGCTTGCCTTTACCAGGAGGCCCCAGGAATCAAATCCTGGACCTCCTGTATGGTAGGTGGGAGCCCAATCACTTGAGCCACATCTGCTTCCCTCAGGCAGACTCTGATCACAAGGACAGGCTGTGTGGAAACCTAGCACCCATAACTTGCAAGATTTCAAAGATATTTCCGTATTGTTCCCATCACCCCTCTTCCTTTGGATTTGGGGGAGAAGGGAGAAGGAAGCTGAGCTGGCATGACCATCCTGTGTTTACTCTTTTCTCTTACTCCTTTCTCAGGGGCCAATATCAAGTTCTTCTTACCATCCCTTTGGGCACATATTATTTTATTCTTCAGCGAATTCCCCCCCCACACATAATATTTGGCCATCATCCCTTGCCCCCCATTTCTAATTTGTGCCAGTTTGTGGCTTAATTATAAAAGGAAGGCATTTCAAGTGGGCGAAGCCAGTACAGCTATCCTCGTAAGAGGGCTGGTCTTACTGTGGGTAGGGGAAAACCAGAGGAAAAGGTTTATTTAGGGGCATCCATACTCAGTTAAATTGGGAAGGGAGTAATATAAAATTCAACCTAAAGACTTTAGAGAAATAAAGAAGTCTTTCCTACAGTCTCCCTTGCTTCTGGAACCTTTTGTTTTTAAGGCACTGGGTTTTGAATATGGGTAAGCCTTTTAAAGCTAGAGATGTAGCATTCTACTTGCTTAAAATACGGAGAGGCAAAACAGACCGCCAAACCTGACAACAACGGAGCTAGCCACAGAGGCAAGGTCCTGTTTCCAAAAGCACAGAATTCTCAGTTAGTGCATTACACAGGGTTAGGTGTAATTGTTAACATCAGCAGGTTGAACAACCCTTTCTTCTTTGAACAAAGTAAATGCTTCCCCTGCTCCAGTCATTAAATGCTCTTAGGTACCAGTGTTTGCTCACGGCTGAGGAAGCATGCCGTTTTCTTTTCCTATATACAGGAAGTCACAGCTCCACTAATTACTTAATTAATTCAACACCATTTTGATCCCTTATTAAGTGCAAGCCAATGCAAAGACTTTAGGGGGACTTTATGAAAGGTTCATGAAGTTAGGACATACCTAGAAGTATCAGGGTTACATCTCACATGGTGGAGCCTAGTATTCTAGAAAAACAAAAACACCAAACCCTTTATGGAAGGAAAAGTCTGAGTTTTTAAAGAGCAGTTTTTCGTCTTGAACAACCATCAGGATTAATACCTTTTTTTTTTCCATTTGGTTTGTATTAGAAGAGTTCATTTTCCTTTATAGCAGCTCTAAGGGAATTACTTTTTGGAATTAGAACTGATGCCATACAAACTGATGTTGTCAACCATTGCCTGTTTCAGTTTCTTTCCAGAGTGATGTGAATCTTTCTCAGGGCAAGAAAACTTGGAAGATATTAATATATGGAAATCGAAGAGGTTCTCCCCCATAAGAATGTATGAAATGCCATAGCCACTATCAGCAACTGGTCCAAAGCCACCTCCACTGGACCTTTGAAGATGTTATTAGTTTAGGTGTGGACTCATTTTTGTGAACAGGATCTTTGAAGATCTTATTTAGATGAGACCAAAATGAATCAGGGTGGGTCTTAATCCACATGATTGGAATTCTTAGAAGGCAGAAGAAATTTGGACACAGCCAGACAAAAGAAGTGAGAAGTCAGAGGAGCTGACACAAGGTGCAAGAGATGCCATGTGTAAGAGAATTGCGAGAACACTGTAGAAACAAGCCCTGCCATTATCTTGATGTTGAATTTCTAGCTTCCAAAACTGTGAGATAAATTTCCACTGTTTAAACCAGCCCATTGTGTGATGGTTGTCATAGTAGCCTTGGGAAATAAGTCAGTGAGTGACTAGGACTTTAGGGAATTATGCCAAGGAAGAGTGGCCCGCTCCTTCTAGTGTTATTCTTATTATGGTCGCATCTCTGGGTCAGCTTACTATTTTGTTTTTTCTTAAGATTTATTTATTTATCCCCCCCTCCCCATTGTCTGCTGTTTGTGTCCATTCACTGTGTGTTCTTCTGTATCTACTTGTATTCTTATTGGGCGGCACTGGGGATCTGTGTATCTTTTTGTTGTGTCATCTTGTGTGTCAGCTCTCCGTGTGTGGCACCACTCCTGGGCAGGCTGTGGTTTCACACGGGGCGGCCCTCCTTGCACAGGGGCCACTCCTTGAGTGGGGGGCACCCTTATGTGGGGGCATCCCTGTGTGGGCCGGCACTCCTTGTATGCAGCAGCAATGTGTGTAGGCCAGCTCACCACACGAGCCAGGAGGCCCTGCGTATCGAACCCTTGGATCTCCTATATGGTAGGTGGACGCTCTATCTGTTTAGCCATATATGCTTCCTCTGACTATTGATTTTCTTTTCCAAGGATCCACTTGCATTGGATCTTATCTGAAGTCTATGGCAGTAGCAGGATTTGATGTTGGTTATAGGAAGAAGTTTTAAGAGCATTTCTTTTGTCAGTTCAAGTGCCAAATGGAATGGGTTTTACCTCTTTGAGTTGTGTTGTTGAAAACGTTGGAAACATTTGTGTTAAGAAAGCAAAGCTGTCTCTTTTTTTCTATTCCCAATTGTCATGTGAAAGATACCCTCAGAAACTTGATTAAATAAGGTCTGTGTAGGGGGTTAGCCTTTCACTTGGGCTTCCAAGTTTCTCAGTAATGAGTTTTCCTTGTAGTTATAATAACTGCCAATCTGAGAGCTGTCGTTCCTTATTTCCTTTGGGTTAGAATAGGTGCCTAATCCATATGAGGTCTTTCCTCACATCCCATAGGTGGGATGTTTTCAAGGTGAGTAGGTCATTGGTTCTCACTTGTAGGAGATAGCCCAGCTGATGAATGAATTTAAATATATGTCTATTTCCATATGCTGCCCAGCTGGGATTGGGTTTCAAAAAACTCAAGAAATCTTCCAGTGCTGTAAGTGATGGGACAATCATTAAATCCCAGTGTCCTGACCAGATTTTAGTTTGGGTAATTACATCCTTTTTTTCAGTCTCCCCTGCAGTGTTATTTGGGTATCAGCTTCATAAATGGCCTCTCTGGCTGTTAAGCAGCTGCCACTTTCCACCCCAAGGTGGCTTTGTTTTACGGGTGGGTGAATCAGTCTTGAGTATAGTTTGTGAAATGGTTAGTAAGTCTTTGGGATGAGAATATAAGTTAGCAACTTATAAATATGTGCCTTATGGCAAAGCAGCTTTTATGTCCCCCAAAAGACAGCTATTCCCATAGGCTCAGCAAATTAATGGCAGGGTAGGACAAAATGAGTTTGTGGAGTGTTCACTTCCTAGCAACAAATAAGCAGGAGAATTGGGAGGGAGTGGGATGTCAAACATAGGCCTGAGCTGATTCATCCTAGAGGAAAGTGCAGGTAGAAAAGAACTGGAGTGTGTTTGTTGATGTATGTGTGCATGCTTGCTGAACATCCATACAGAGTGAGGGATTTACTGGAAGTGGGGAGAGTCAACTGGCAAGATGCATTGGACCTGGGTATCAGGAGTGTCATTTTAGAGAGAGGGCCTTATAGAAGTATTTTTGTTAACCCTTTATAGCTTTCTTAACTAGGTCACACTCACCTTGAGTCTAATCTTATTTAACAGTCTGTGAACCCTTATATTGTGAAGCTGTCCATTGTGGATGATGAAGCCACGCTCAATGTGAGTATTTGATTCCCTGTGTATTATCTTAGTTATTGGCTCTGGATTCAGTAGACCTTTAGAACAGAGAACAGAAAGCTATTGTGTTTATTTCTTCTGTCTATAAAAAGGGAATTGGTATTTCTTTTTAGAGCTTTCAGGACTTAGTCTTACAGTCATGGAGGGAAGGTTTGAGGGGACATTTACTTGTTAATCATGATAAAATGATTGGTTAAATTTCATATTATAGTATATTGAGGTTGATTATCCTACAGAGTCAATAAGTTACATTTCTAAGAATAAGAAAGCCCAGATGACTAAATGACGGGAGATTCCTGCTTGTAGAACTAGCCAGATAGTATTTATAGGCTGACTTGGTGACACTGAAACATGGAGGATCATAGATATATGATTTGGCTCAGAAAGTTTGGAAAATAATATCTGATCTCTGAATAGGAGAAAATGTCAAATAAAGAAGATGACAGTTGTCTGGCTTTATTCCCTTTCCCTTCTCTTTTCATTTCTTCCTCTCTCCTTTACATAAAAAATGCACACATTTCATCATTGTGGCCTTAGTTGATCTTTGTGTTAGGCTTAAGAGGTTCCAGGAATTAATGAGTCACTTTAACATTTATTGTTTGCTTCTCCCCTTTATCCTCATGTTTTCCTGTGGCCTTAAAGAGAGAGCTGGGAGCCGAGGTCGCTCAAGTGATTGGGTGCCTCCCTCCCACATGGGAGGTTCCTGGGTTCAGTGCCTAGTGCCTCCCAAAAAGAAGACAAGCACCCAATGAACAGACAAAAAGAGCAGACAGTGAGCACAAACAACGAGGGTTGTGGTGGGGGGCAGGGGCAGGGAGGAGAAATAAAATGAATCTTTAAAAAAAAAGAGAGAGAGGCTTGTTTATACACACACCTTCATTTAGCATGAGACTCATTGCCACATTTATTGTGGCTGTTTTAGAGACACGTGAGGGCTTTTAGTTTGAGGGTTCTAACTCTGTCTTCTCTTTTGCATGAAAATGATTCCAGTGAAACTGTTAGTGATCTGGGCTGATCTGTTTTACCCCATGTTATTCTGTTTTTATTTTATCTGGGAATGTTAGTTAGATAATTAAATCAGAATAATCTTTCCAAAGAAGTTCCTTTTGGTGCTTTGACATTCCCTGTCTCTCAGAATTTATTTCGTCAGCTTCCAGACAAAACTTCTTGGGCTTGGACCAGTTGAGTATAGTCAGTGTTTTCCCTGGCCTAGCATCCCCTCCTCCCCCAAGGCTGCTTACTTATTTCACTTGTGTTGTTTTTTCTTTTCTAGGGAATGGGGCTTGTAATTGCTCAGGCTTTATCTGAATATAACAGGTAAGTTCACCTTCCCACAAGAGAAGGGTCTAATTTTCATATGAATTAGTTGAGTAGGAAACAATTCCTACTCAGCTAATATGAATTAGAGTTCTTGGGTAAACTTTCCTTATCTATTTCAGAAGAATATTCAGAGGTATAGCTGCTGCTGCAGAGCTATTTGCTCTAGCTTAGCTTAATGGTTTTAGCAAGGGTTGTTTCTAACAGCAGGGGAAAAGCAGTCACTACGTTAGTGTCCATCGTTTGCCTAAGAAATTAGGCACCTCCATTTGCAAGCTTTGGTACTTTATTGCAGAGCATTTTAAGTAGATTTCCAACTACCAGTTTAACGGACTGTATCATACAAATGTCATTTTCTGTGTGAGAAAAGGTTATGAAGCACTGCTTTTTTTGTACTCTTAAAAAAAACCCAAAAACTTTGTTAGCGCTCATTTGACAGATGCTTCTTTTTCTTCAGAAATTAACTGCAACTTCCCAGACTCTCTGTCTGTTCTGGGGTTTTCTTCATGTGATGGTTGCCTACCCTCTTGCTATGGATGGGGTAGGATCTGTTATTCAATGAATGGAGACTACAAGTGTCCCTAATCCTGAGAAAAGTCTGGCAGAAAATCTCTTGCTCCTTTCCAGACTTTTCTCACACAGAATTGGATGTTGGAACTTTTAAGTTGGTCCTATCTCCACAAGTAGTTTCCTCCTTTCACCTTCAAAAACAAACAATATTTTCACTGTTGAAGCCTTAAAGTAATTTCACTGTCACACTTTTTCAAGTAGTAGTCTGTTTCATAAATAACTGGATCAACCATAGTTAGAGCAGTTTCATACTTTTGCAGTGTGCTTTCTAAGTCTTTCCCAAAGTAGCCAGGCATTTTGGTATACACAACCTTCAGAGCAGATGGATGTCTCTTAGCTTGCAGGGGAAACTGCAGAGGCTAGATTGTTGCAATGCTTTTGTGGTTTGGAGTCAGTGAATTCAAAGAGTGCTTTGTCTTGATTACCTGGAATGCCAAGAACAAGGACATATTCGATAAGTAATGCTAAAGCTAAATTTAATTCTTTTTGTTCAGGCAATATAAAGACAAGGAGGAAGAACACCAGAGCGGCTTTTTCTCTGCTTTAACAAACATGGTAAACCTTACTTGTTTTTTTCCTTCTGCTCAGAAATACATAAAGTTGCAAGGGCAGATGTTTGAGGGGATGGCATGATGAGGGGAGAGAGGCTGTTCAGAACATATTTTATTGAGAGCTGTATCTCCTTTAATGATTTATATAACCAAATGAGATAGGGAAAAGGAGAGCTTTGATTTCTCTGGGACTGAATTTTTAAAATTAGTTTTTAAAGGCTGAAGGAAAGTTACACATTAAGTCAGACTTTGGCTTCCTAAAGGATTGTCCCTATTTGGGGACTGACTCTGTAGAACACAGAGTAGGAAGGTTTAGATCTGAGTGCTTTTGCTATTTGCTGTGGCTACTTGATTCCTCATAGCTGGCCCAGGAGTCAACTGATTGGTACAGTGGATCTGAGACACTCCTCTAAAGGTTTAGGGTCTGGACCTGAAAGATCTGAAGTTTAGGAAAGTTATTGGTCCTGTTTGTAAGACTCCAGAGCAAAGTTTCTTAACCTTAGCACCACTGGCATTTTAGTCTAAATAATCTGGTACTAATCTTTTAAGAGATAAATCTCTGTGTGTTTCTTTATAAAGGGCCTCAAATGCAGACAAATTTCAGAAGGTCAGTATTCCTTGGTGTTAGTATCCAAGTAATCAGTCCTAGCGCAAGACGATTTTTGAGTTCACTGCAAGAAACAGAATTCATCCCCCTCAATCCCCAAGAAAGAGGCAGTTTTGTTCTCCCGCCCCCCATGCCTATGCATGTTTTGCTTCTCCCTTCTCAGAAAAGGACCTGATAAACTCTTTACTCTGAAGCATAAATGATTAAAATTTCTCACAGTTACTGGAGCAGAATGAGTTCTGTATTGGTGTTTGATTAGGAAGTAGATATAATTATATTGCAAATCCCAGGGATCTTTTCCTTTCAGCCAAGGAGAAGCATCTTTGTACCAAACAAATGAAGCTCCAGCTGCAGAAGTTTGGGCATCAGTAAGGAAGTAGGTAAGGAAGCAGGTGTAGCTCAGTGATTGAGTGCCTGCTTCCCATGTACAAGGTCCTGGGTTCAGTCACAGTGCCTCAAAAAAAAAAGTAAGCAGTAGAAGAGGTATTTTTAGAGGGGTAAGTGTCTTTCTTAATGTTCTGCTATCACTCAATATTAGAGGCTGCCCACTCCATTTTCCTATTTGGCTGCTCTGGCTAGGACACAAACTAAAATTTTTCTGATGTGATGAAGATGGAGAATAGCATAGACATTTCAGGTCCGAAATCCAAATATTCTCTGAAGACAAGCTTTAATGTTGGGTGAAGTCAGCCTGTCTTCTTTGATGCTCTTCATGAGTTTCTGACTTCATATAAGCAATTTCCAGGAAAAATGCAGAGTGATGAGAATGTCTAGGTTAACATTTACTTATTGTCAGTAGTAAATAAACTTATGCATTGGGAAGGAAAGCTGTACAAAAGTACTGCAATTTTTTGTCTTTAAGTAGAAGGATGGTTTAGTAAGGTTCTTCTTTCATATATTACTTTTATTATTTAGGATTCTTCTAATATATCTTTGAAGTAGGCTTATTTTGGTGTGTGTGAAACTAATAGTTCTAAGTTCCCCCAGGCTGGAAGCAGCTTGTTTGTTTTCACTGATGAGAGGTTTGATAGGCACAGAACTCTTGCATTTCCCTGCTATAAGTCTGCAATTCCTATTTTCTTCCACAGGTTGGCAGCATGTTCATAGCAGATGCCCATGAAAAAATCTCAGTACAGTAAGTGCCTGGCATTCTCGTGTTGTGACTTGGACTTTAGTGTGGTCTCTCCAGCTGGATTGGAGAGTGCTAAACCTTCACAGATTCAGACTGTTTTGGTGATTTAGCAAATGTTTCCTAGGTTTTATTTCTTTTTTCTTTTTTTCTTTTTATTTATTTGTTTCTTGAGTTTTAAACAAAAATGGCGCATTTGTATTGTGCCCCAAGAAGCTGAAAAACTGTTCTCAGATATTTCTGGAATTAAATGAAAGAGGACTGGAGATCTGAGCCATTTAAGGACTTAACTGGATTGGGGTGGAAAATTGAGAGGGAAGATAGTGAATGAAGTGGACAAGCATGGGTCCTGTGGAATTGAAGTTAAGGCCTTTATTTACACATCCTTTACATTGCTGAAGAAGAAAGTAAAGGGAAACATTAGAAATACAAAAGGATTGATAATGAATAGCTGGGGTAAAGTCTTATCTTCATGATTATACTGTTTTAACTCTTCTACTCACTCCTATTTGTTCTTCTCTTTAGAACCAATGAGGCCATTCTTCTGGCACTTTATGAAGCTGTTCATTTAAATCGTAACTTCATCACAGTATTAGCCCAGGTTGGTTACCTTAAAAACCTCAGTCCTTTTTCTACCTGAGTTTCATACAGATTCATACCATAGATAGCCTATCTGGCTGTGCTTTGTTTAAATCCTGTTTTGTATTGGTGATGGTAGTGACTAGGAGTTGTATCAGTTGCCTTTGCTTCCTGCTAATCTCCAAGTATTTATCATTCCATCTGATGCTGAAGTTTGTCTGGCAACAGTCTGAGTTAATGGTTTTAACCAGTTTGTTGATTCTGTTAATCCAGGTGCTTTGAGATTACTTCATTTTGCTCACTGGAAATCCCTTGGCAGTGTCTGCCGATTTGGATTTTTATATCAGCATTCCTATTTTCTAAACCACCGTGGAATTACAACTGGAGATAAAATAGGCCGGTCACTTATCTTATCTCACCAATTTCCAGAAAAGAAAAGTAAAAATATCCTGACCAGCATGTAATTAGTTAACAGATAAAATGGTCTAGTTGAAAGCAGAAAGCTTTAGAATATTGAGTGCCAGGTCACATGCCTAAGGGATATCCTCAGTGCCAGGTCACATGCCTAAGGGATATCCTCAGTACTTGGTACTGAGGGGACTAAAACAGATGAGAACTCAAGTGTTGTCCATGAAAGCTGTCTTAAAAGATAAAGTGATTTTATCCTAAAATCATATTGTTTAAAATAAATATGTAGGTTTCTTGTAAAGGAAAGTTTGCTTATTTTTTCTCAAAAGGCAGGTTTGTATGGAATCCATTAATTGAGTTTTAAAAAAAATTTCTTTAATTTTTATTCATTTCTCTCCCCTTCTCTCTGACCAAGCTGTCTGCTCTCTGTGTCCATTTGCTGTGTGTTCTTCCGTGACCATTTCTATCCCTATCAGTGGCACCAGGAATCTGTGTCTCCTTCTGTTGCATCATCTTGCTGTGTCAGCTCTCCGTGTATGCAGCGCCATTCTTGGGCAGGCTGCACTTTCTTTCGTGCTGGGCTGGGCGGCTCCTTACGGGGCACACTCCTTGTGTGTGGGGCTCCCCCACGCAGGGGACGTGCAGGGCACTCCTTGCACGCATCAGCACTCTGCATGGGCCAGCTCCACATGGGTCAAGGAGGCCCGGGGTTTGAACTGCAGACCTCACATGTGGTAGGAGGACACCCTATCCATTGGGCCAAGTCTGCTTTCCCATTAATTGGGTTTTTATTTATTTATTTATGAAACTTGGGACCTTTTATGTAAGAAGCTGGCACTCAACCACTGAGCTGCACTGGCTCCCCATAACTGAGGTTTTGTTTTTTTTTTTCAAATTTTTTTATTGAGGTACTGGGGCTGGAGATTGAACCCTGGACCTCATATGTGGGAAGCTAGCAGTCAACCAGAGAGCCACATGGGCTCCTTTGAGTTGGTTTTTTCATTTGCTTTACTTGTTTGTTTTTATTTTTTCTGGGAGGTACTGGGAACTGAATCGGGACCTTCCATGTGGGAAGTAGGCGCTCAACTCCTTGAGCCACATCTGCGCCCTATAATTGAGTTTTTTTTTTAAGGATTTATTTCATTTATTTACCACCACCCCTCATTGTTTGTAGTCACTGTCTCTTCTTTGTGCCCATTTGCTGTGTGCTGTCTGTGTCTGCTTATCTTCTCTTTGGGAGGAACTGGGAACCGAACCCAGGATCCCCCACATGGAAGAGAGGGGCTCAGTCACGTGAGCTACCTGAGCTTCCTGGTTGTGTCTCTCTTTGTCTTTCCTCTTTGTGTCACTTTAGTTGCATCATCTTATTGCATCAGCTTGCTGTACCTGCCGGCTGCGCCAGCTTGTTTTCTTGAGGAGGTACCGGCAACCGAACCTGGGACCTCCCTTGTGGAAGGTGGCAGCCCGATCGCTTGAGCCACATCCACTTCCCCATAATTGAGTTTCAACAAAAAAATAAGGTCATGCTTAAAAAGCAGTGTCCTGGTTTAGAGTCTGCTTAGGATATATCAGTTTTCACAACTGCTAACATAAGAAACTTTATCCACTGTTCTCTCTCTGTTTCTTGTCTGCTCTCCAAATTCTATAATTTTTTTATTAAGATTTATTTATTTCTCTCCCCTTCCGCCCGCTGTTGTCTGCTCTCTGTGTCCATTCTCTGTGTGTTCTTCTGTGTCTGTTTGCATTATTGTCAGGTGGCAATGGGAATCTGTTTCTCTTTTTGTTGCAATCATCTTGCTGCGTCGGCTCTTTGTGTGTGCAGTGCCACGCCTGGGTGGGCTTGTGCTTTTCGCGTGGGCCAGCTCTCCTTGCGGGGTGCACTCCTTGCGCGTGGGGCTTCCCTAAGCAGGGGACACCCCTGCGTGGCATGGCACTCCTTGCACGTGGCAGTACTGTGCTTGGGCCAGCTCACCACACGGGCCAGGAGGCCCTGGGTACTGAACCCTGGACCTCTGATATGGTAGGCAGATGCTTTATCAGTTGAGCCACATCCACTTCCCTCCAAATTCTATAATTGATTTTAGTTTTTTTAAAATTGATTTTAAAAGAAAGGATGAATGAAATATACATACTGATATCTATCATTAAAATTGATATGTCTAAAAAAAAAAGAAGGGATGAAGGTAAAGGGTCAGTAAGGTTGTTGAGAAAGAGAAGGGAGATAGAAAGAGCTGCTACTTTTCTTAATTCTCAATAACTGATGTGGCAGGAATGGCTACAGAAGGTCAGAGATGGAGGAGTCATCTGTTTTGGTCCCCACTGAGTGTCTCTCGTATATCTCTGCCTCCCTACTCCACACACTTGTTTATTGTGGAATGGAAACATCTGCATAACTCTTTTTATGGTTACTAGTATCCCTTTGGCTCACCTGCACTTATTAGCCAAATATGTCATCAGCACAACAGATTATAGTGTGTTTTAGGTTGATTTGCTGAGAGCAGTCCCTTCCTTGGTCCAAATAGGCATGTCAGTGTTATAGAATAATCCTATATGTTTGTTTATGCCAGTTTTTTATTTGGTTCTACAGAAAAAACTTATGTAATGGGAATCTAATTGCTCAAGGAAAACTAGCCCACAAAGCTGTTTCTTAGAGTTTAGCAAGCGTCAACAGTAATCAGGTATTCATGGGAACTAAATGCAGTGGGCATTCTGTCTAATTATAAGGTCAGGAATATCAATAAGGATATTTAGGGAGAACTGGATTTTCTTTTTCTTACTCCTCTGTGTGCTCTTTCAGAGTCATCCAGAAATGGGCTTGGTGACAACTCCTGTCAGTCCTGCTCCAACAACCCCAGCCACACCACTTGGGACCACGCCACCCTCCTCTGATGGTGAGTCACCACCTTTTTTGTCTTATTGATGAATATGAGTTGGGGTTTTCAGAGTGAGCATAGTTGTGTAGAACAAAGACAAAGAACAAAATTGTCCCTTTTTTCAGTTAAGAAATTTGTTGAAGTACTATCCTTCAGAACTCCAGAAACTCTGAATAAAACTTTGGAAAAATAGTCAAGTGCTTTTCTCTGTAAGAAAGCTACTTAACTCTAGCTTGTCCCCTCAGGAAGTGCTGGATCTGAAAGGAACTTTCAAATCAGTAGTCCTTGGCCTGCCAGACACTCGGGGTACTTTGTGAGGCTCAGGTGAGATACTTTATGGAAAGTATCTCCTGATGACTTAAAGCACTGAAATGTTAAATAGTGATGTTATCTCATATTACCATTTTAAAAATGAGGGAATCGAGACCAGGGAAGGGAAGCAGTTTGCCTAAGATTAGTGAGAGAAGAGACTAAGAACCAAGACGTGAATCAGGACTGGGACCATGTCTTATTCTGTTCCCTGCTGTATGCCCAGCATAGTGCCTGGAAATATTTATTTGCTTGGTAAATATTTATTGAATAAATGAATGACAACATGAACCTTCGATTCATTTACTGCTACGTGTCTGCCAACCACTCCCAGTTGGAAATGACAGCTTTGAGTTGTGTTATAATTAGGAGTTTGATGATTATTTAAGAGTTTTCACTCTAACATCAACTGAACACATTTTCCCTTTATAAATCTTATATGTAAAGGGAATATATATGACTGAAACTTAAGAAAATTTAAGAAAATAAATCATACATAAAGGAAATATATATGACTGAAACTTAAGAGTTTATGACTAAAACTTAAGAAAAAAGTAAGAAAGAAATTTCGAATTTTGCCCTATAAAGTGTGTGTCCTTTGAGGTGGTTGTATTGTAAGCTGAGTGTGTTTGATGGAATATCTTAACCTATGAAAATAATCTACATTAATACTTAGTCTTGTATTACTTAATACTTAATTGCTGACCTCATTTTGGATAAAGAAGTACAGGAAATCTAACTTTGATCCTGTCTCTGTGCCTTCCTACTATCTGTATGTGAAAGACCTTCTTTGTTCTCCTTTCTCTCTCTTTAAATTTTCATATAGCACTTGTGGCAGTAGCATCTCAAGGCAGTACAAGCTGTATTGGTACAGAAGAATGGCAGGGAGGTGTCCCTGATATTCAGTTCTATGGTAGCAAATTGGATCTGTTCAGAATTGAAAGCCAAATTCCAAAATATCTTAATGAGAAGGAACAAGTAGTGAAGATTGTGTATTTGTCTCTGCTAATTCAGGTCATTGAATAATCCAATGGAAAGACTGTTCTTTCTCTTTAAGGATGAAGCCTGCCTGGTTTCCATGGATATTAAAAGCCATGTATATGTATACATATACATATATGAATATGTGTATGTGTATGAGTTCCATGTGATATTGGAGTTTGGATGCTTTAGAAAACTGCCTTTCAAACTTCTCATTGTGAATACTTCCACCCACACATTTGATTATGCAATGGCTGGATTTGTGCTTACTTACCTACAAACAGTGAGCTTTTATTTTTTCTCGTGGGAAGATAAGTCAACCCACTTTCAAATGACTGTCTCCCTTGACAAAGGCTGCTAGGAAGAATTATAAAGCCAAAGATTAAAGACTAACTTTTCCTTAGGAAGGAGATCTTAATTTATGAGGGATTTTATTCTGTTTCTGCTCTATTTTATTCTTTTTCCTCTCTTCTAATTCATTTCCTCTCTGTAGGAGTCCTAGGTATTGTAACCTTGTTTTTAACTTTTGGCTTTTAATTATAGTGGTGCTCAGTAGCCCAGTTATATTTAAAGGTGTGTTACTGGATCCATTATTTTTCAAAGCCAGCAGTTTAGTTGTAACATTTGATCTTAGCTCATGCTTGATGTTTGACAGCTCAGCTTTGGCGTGAGAGGACTTTCTGGTAAACTAAAAATACATATACTTCTATATTTCTACATATTATATAAGACAGTTTTCGGTTACTCCTGCATGCAAATGGGGAAAAAGTACATGTACCAGTTAGATGCCTCTTTGGATTGGACAGTGAAATGATTATGGGTTCTAAGCTTCAAAATAGGCTTGTGGTTTGAAATGACAGTTTCAGGTTATTAACCCATCACATGAATAGTTAATGAATTAAGACCTTTTAGTATTTCAGCATAAAATTATAATGGTCTTTTAGTAGTTCTTGGGGGCTGAACTGTGGGAAAACAGCCAAGGGTTTGGCATGCTAATTTCTTTTCACAAGGCTTTTTGCTGTGCTTGCTGTGTATTATGTACCTATAATATGCAGATGTTTCCAATTGTTAATAAATGTTCTCTGCATACATTATAACTCCAAAGGGATCTATTATGGTTATGAATATATATTATGAGTAATATCCTAAACTCAGCTGAATTTTTTTGGGTGAAAATACACCAGAAAGCTAAGGAGTCTCTATAACTTGCCTGAGCTATCTTGCATTTTCTTTTGCTGATATATTATGCCTTACTCAATGTAAAAGCACTTAACAAGATGTTTAAGTCTTATTTAAAGCCTTAGAATCTTTAGAAGTCTACATTAAGATTGTTCTTTTGTGTCAGCCCTAGTCTGTTCCCTCATTGTTCAAAGGGACTGTTGCTGAGAGGTGGGGTGCAGGGATGGGGTTTCTCTTGGCTGTCCCAGTCAGTAATGTCCACTCATTTTCATTCTGGTATTCCTTTTCAGGTTCCTTTTTAGGGGGAAAGGATAAGTAGAGGTAGAATTTGAATGTAGTTCTGCCTTAAGTTTTCCCTTCATTTTGGGTACTTCTAATCTAAAGGCTTGCTCTCAAAATTAAGTAAGTTTTCTCCTTATTAGGAAGGAATCTTCATTTATTTTAAGCAAAAGGCCCATTGAAGCAAAGCTTATTTATATTCAGCACAGATCTTTCCCTTAAGTGCAAATGGAAGTACCTTTAATAAGAACCCTGAACCCTTCTGGGTTACTAGGATCCGAAAGTGGAATCAGTATATCCTTCCTAGGATTTTGGGAGAAAAGCTCTGTTCCTGGTGAGAGAAAAGATCACGGGGCTTCATCTATGTAGTAGAAAGGGCTCTGGAGGCCTAGGAGGAAGAGATCAAAGTTTATGATTGGTACTTGGTCCTTCCTGCATTGTGGAAAAAGCTTATTTAGTGATTTACTTGCCTGCTAGCAAATTAGAAATGTTAGATGGAATATGTTACAGGCTAAGTGTATTTAATCTGTTCTGTTCCAGTCATAAGTTCTGTGGAACTCCCACTGGATGCAGATGTACAGACCAGTAACCTTCTGATAACCTTTTTAAAGTATAGCTCGATTGTCATGCAAGACACCAAAGGTAAGGCATGCCACTTTGGGGGCTCAGAAAGCAGGAGGTATGGCAGGCAGCTGCTTAGCTAGCTTGGAGGGCAGCATTAAAACTTTGACGCTTTGACAAGATGAACCATTGGGGGCTCCTGTATAGGATGCTGGTCCTGATTGTTGGAATAGTGATTTCTTACTGCCAGATGGCAATTAGGTAATGTTGGGAAAATCTGGAGCTGGAGGGGGGGAGTGTTCGAAAATAGAATAGGGAAAAAAAAGTCTATAAAAACTAGCAAGTCGTCTTAGCAAAGCTGGGTAAGTAGATGCAAACTCTTATTTGTGGGAGATGGGGATTAGCACACTTCAGGGAATTCCCTTTTGAGGACAGGAACTGAAAGCATCAGCTTGTGGTGAGAATTAGAGGATTTGTACAGAGTACAGTAGGAAGAGGTGAGATTCAGAGGGACTGTGTTCCTTAACACTTAAATTGCAAGTGTCAATATCCATCCCAGAAATGCTGAGTGAAAGTGGGGTTGGATGAGTTTGATTTTTTTTTTTCTGCCTGATTTCCTATTCTTCCTCTGTTTATGATTTTTCTATGTTCTTTTAATTGGTGGAAGGGCAAAGGAATAGTTGGGCTATGAAGGAGAAGGGATTGGGACGAGATTCAGCAAATTCTGTCTAGTGTATATCCAGATTTAAGATTCTTTAGAAATAAGAATTTTATTCCTTGGCGACACTGAGCTAGCATTTTTCTTCCAATTTATTGTTAATGAAAAAAATTCCAATATACAGAGAATTTGGAAGGATCATACAATAAACGTCCATATACCCATTGTATTAGTGTGCCAAAGGGGTGCTGATACAAAGTACCAGCTTTTGTAAAGAGTATTTATTTGGGGTAAAAGCTTATAGTTATAAGGCTCTAAAGAGACCAGTTCAAGGTTGCTTTCTCACCAGTCATTTGCCATGTGTTGAAGCAAGATGGTTGCTGATCTCTGCCTTGTTTCTTTTTCCTGGGCTTCCTCTTCCTTTTGAGGCTCCATGGACCCAGCTTTTTCCTGATCTCAGCTGTAGGCTGGCATAGGGCTTGTCTCTCAGGGCTTCCTATACCACTCTTGACTCTTTACCCAACATCAGCTGCAAACTATCAGGCAAATGGCTCATCTTTCTTCCCAGGGTCCTAGGATGAAAAATGACAGAGCTCTCTCTCTTTCTGTGTGTCTTGAGATTGTGTTCGTTTATATTGGCCCACCAAGGGGCCTGAGATGCAACTTGAGTCACGCCTTCCTGATGTGATTGAATCAAAGTCCTAATCTTAACAGATAATTTAATCAAGGTCCCCTCAACGAAATCCAATATAATCAAAGGGTATCACATCAGAAGACTAGATTAGTTTCTAAACATAATCTTCCTCTTTTTGGGATTCACACAGATCACCTGAAACTGTCACACCCATTAACATTTTGTTCTACATTTCTTTCTGTATATTGTTATTTTGGCTAAATCATTTTAAAGTTGCAGACATCACTCTGTTTTATACCTAAGCATTTTAACATGTATCTCCTAAAATTAAAGATATATTACTTGTTGAAGACTAAATAGTCTAGCAGTGGTTAATTTAGAAAGTGAAGGTGGCGGACTTTGCCCAGTGGTTAGGGCATCCGTCTACCACATGGGAGGTCCGCAGTTCAAACCCCGGGCCTCCTTGACCTGTGTGGAGCTGGCCCATGTGCAGTGCTGATGTGTGCAAGGAGTGTCCCGCCACGCAGGGGTGTCCCTGCGTAAGGGAGCCCCACGCGCAAGGAGTGCGCCCCATAAGGAGAGCTGCCCAGCGTGAAAGAAAGTGCAGCCTGCCTAGGAATGGTGCCACACGCGCGGAGAGCTGACACAACAAGATGACGCAACAACAACAACAAAAAGAAACACAGATTCCCGTGCTGCTGACAACAACAGAAGCGGACAAAGAAGACGCAGCAAATAGACACAGAAAACAGACAACCAGCGTGGTGGGCGAAGGGGAGAGAAATAAATACATCTTTAAAAAAAAAAGAAAGTGAAAATCCATTGCGGGAAGTGGACATGGCTCAATTGATAGAACATCTGTCTACCATATAGGAGGTCCAGGGTTCAGTATCCAGGGCCTCCTGGCCCATGTGGTGAGCTGGCCCACATGCAGTGCTGCCACGCATAAGGAGTGCCGTGCCACACGGGTGTGTCCCCACTGTAGGGGAGCCCCACATGCAAGGAGTGTGCCCCACAAGGAGAGCCACCCTACGTGAAAAATGCAGCTTGCCCAGGAGTGGCACTGCACACAGGAGAGCTGACGCAGCAAGATGATGCAACAAAAAGAGACACAGATTCCGGGTGCCGCCTGACAAGAATGCAAGCGGACACAGAAGAACACACAGCAAATGGACACAGAGCAGACAATGGGGGTGGGGGGAGGAATGGGAGAGAAATAAATAAAAATATATCTTTGAAGAAAAAAAATCCAGTGCAATTAGCTCCCCAGAGCTAATCACTTAATTTGGTGTATATTACTTTATAAGCCCCTTTGGAAGTAGAATCTTCAGATCCTATTTTAGGAGCTAGCTGTTTTTTCTGTCCAATAGCTGAAGTTTGGGTTCTTTCTTTCTTTCTTTCTTTATTTTTTTTTTTGGGTTCTTAAATTATGGTCTATAGACAAGCTTCAGATTCCCAGATAACCAAGAACAAAACAAAACATTCAAACAAAAACAACACAATAGAAACAAAAAAAAAGTTCTGGGAGCAAAAGTGGCTCAAGCAGTGGAGTGCCTGCCACACATGGGAGGTCCTGGGTTTGGTTCCAAGTGCCTCCTAAAAAAAACAAACAGCCAACAAGCAAACAAGCAAAAAAAAAAAAACAAAAAACCAAGCAGACAACGAGCAAACAGATGAAGGAGCCCTTGGCAGGGGTAGGGGGTGGGGATGGGGAACGACAAGACATGGACACAAAGCAAACCCAAAAAACCCAGTTCTACTGTGTAGAGGCAAAATATCATTGTTTTTGCTACCTTACTTTCCACAAGAAGAGATTAATGCCTTGAGAGGTAGTTTAAAGTTCCTTGAGGGGTACAGTATATTTTAGTAGGTTCTGACTGTTAAGCAGGGTGGGTGGTGGGTTTCTGGTATGAAAAGCAAGAACTGTTTGATAAGTGTAGACCAGGATTTGGGGCTTTTAGGGTAAAAAGAAAACATTGGGACACAGCACAGCTAAATATAAATATGGGAAATGAACAATTGCCAGAGCTAAATAGTAAGTTAGAAGGGTTTATAAGTGTAAAAGATAGCAAAAATTGTAAGTATAGTGACAGAATGAACAAATGTGAACCTACCACCCTACCTAAAAAAGTAGATCATTATTACTACTTGAAGGTCTCTGTGTGTTACCTCCCCAACTACTCCCCATCTCCATTCTCCATAATTTTGCATTTATCATTCCCTTGATTTGGCTCTACTTTTCAAGCTTTTCTTCTGGGATTCTTCTGATTTTGGCTTGGGTTTTGTCATTTTAAAGGGATATCTATTCGACCTCTAAAATACATACTAAGCAAAAATTTTTAAAATACTTATATTTATGCATAGATTTAAAGTTGATCTGGGTGGTATGATTAAAATTGGTTTATATTGTCTTTATGCTTTTCTAAATTTAAAAGAATATTTATAATGAAATATGCCTTACTCTTCTATTCAGCACTCTACCCCTCTGCACCTCCCACTCTCCAGCCATGGAGTGATAGCTGTAAGCTTTTCTGAGGGAGTTGCTTTTCAGCTTTTGGGGAATGGGAGGATAGTGTCAGAGAAACTCTGTGGCCATGGTAGTGTAAAAGAGTCTCATGAATCTAATTTTGCATAGGCAAGGGCTTCTTTGTGTTAGGTAGGGATTTTCATCCTTACTCTTTTTTTTAAAAAAGATTTATTTATTTCTCTCCCCTTCCCCCCCCAACCCTGGTTGTCTGTTCTCTGTGTCTATTTGCTGCATCTTCTTTGTCCGCTTCTGTTGTTGTCACAATCTGTGTTTCTTTTTGTTGTTGTTGCGTCATCTTGTTGTGTCAGCTCTCCTTGTGTGCGGCACCATTCCTGGGCAGGCTGCACTTTCTTTCACGCTGGGCGGCTCTCCTTACGGGGTGCACTCCTTGTGCGTGGGCTCCCCTACGCAGGGGTGATACCCCTGCGTGGCAGGGCACTCCTTGCATGCATCAGCACTGCACATGGGCCAGCTCCACACAGGTCAAGGAGGCCCGGGGTTTGAACCGCGGACCTCCCATGTGGTAGACGGACGCCCTAACCACTGGACCAAGTCTGCCGCATCATTATTACTCTTTTTGCACTGCCTGTCTCTGAGGAGATGTGAATGTATTTCGGGACTACAATCCTGCTCATGCCTTCTAATCGTCAGATTTTAGTTGAGAGATTTTGTCTTTGAAGAAGCAGGTTAATGTCAGGGTGGGTTGTACTGGCTAACTTTCACAGTAGAGTAATCTGTTAATATAATAGATCTTTCTGGCATGGACTTCAATCTGGGTGCAATCAAAGCTAATTTGAAACATTGTGAGCCATTTGTACATTTTGGATATGTTGGCATGGCCCTCTTCTTTCCTCCTCTCCCACCCCCTTGCCCACAAAGTCCCTAGAAAGTAAATACACTTGATTAGTTTTGCTAATTGGATGGAATAGCTCTTTTTTTGGTCATTTGTTTGTGGGCTTAGAGCCCTCCTATTGAAGTTGCCCTCTTCTTTTTTAATAAATAGAATATAAGTTCTGGAAGACCAGGGATCTTTGCTTAAGTTCAGTGCTATATCTACAATGCCTAGCACAGTGCCTGCCCCATAGTAGTGCTAAGTAATATTTCTTGAATGACTGACTTTCACAGGAATAAAAATGTTCAACAGTTCAGAGCTTGTTCAGTTCATAAGTAATGTGCATAGTGCCCTGGTCTTCAGGTAGAAGTCCCAATTTCTCTCTCTCATTCTATTGTCAATTTGCTAGGAACAGTTAAAAAACCTTTCTAGGCCATGGTAGGTAGATACAGAAGATGATACTTTTAGCTGGAAAAGGGGAGGGATGGGAAAGGGAAGGGACCTGCCTGTTCAGAAGCAAAGGGGAGCTGGTCTAGAAATAATTTGGGGGAAGCGGATGTGGCTCAAGTGATTGGGCTCCCATCTACCATATGGAGGGTCCTGGATTTGGTTTCCAGGGCCTTCTGGTGAAATGGAGCTGGCCCTGTGTGGCATGGAGAGGTGGCCCCACATGCCATAGAGAGCTGCACAACAAGATGATGCAACAAAAAAGAGACACAGGAGAAACAGTGGAAGTGAAAGTTATTTGGGCTGTGACAAAAGAAACCATTATAAGAATTAGATGGTTCTCAGCAAGGTGGTCAGCTGTTGATCAGACTACTAGGATGCTTAAGGAAAAGAAAATCTGGGGAATTCTTTTGCCCAGGGGAGGAATAAGAATTACTCCAGTAGTACTTTTAAGTTTCATTCATGTGTTTTGTGGGGAGATAAAGGGAGAATATTCTTTTTTATGGTAAGTATCTGTATTCTCTATAGAAACATGGCCTGGAATATGATTTATCAGAAAGGTTTATTTTTTTCTTTACAGATGAGCACCGGCTTCACAGTGGTAAACTCTGTCTGATTATTCTTACCTGTATTGCAGAGGTAGGTCTTACCACCTTCTGGCATTAGCTAATCTCTTACAAAGTACTATCTTTTCCTGCCCTTTTCCCCCAGTTTCTAAAGCTTGTCTTTCTCCTCCCACTAGAATAAGTGCTGACAGCAGAGAGTTTTGTGTCCTTCATACTGTATTCTCAGTGCCTGGCACATTGTAGAAGCTTAATTAATATTTGTTGGATAAATTAATAATGAATTATGATATGATAACTGTGTAACTGAGAGCTGAAAGATTCTCACACTTAAGAGGGTTAAACAAGAGACTCTTCAGAAAAAAAAAATCCTGCCCCTTTGAAGTTATTCACATTGCATCTTTTGCATTTAGCAAACTAAAAAAAAAAAAAAAAAAATGGAGTGGGTGGGGGTCTCAGGTTTCCTGTGGAAGAGTGGAGAGAAAAGCCAGAGAAGAGAATCAAATTCAGTGTAGTTGGGCTGGTTGCATTTTGGTGAAGAACAAGAGCCTGTGGGGAAAAAAGAGGTGCTTTGGCTTTATAGGGAGGCACCTTTGGGTGGTTTAATTGGGCTTGAACTCACTCTGGATCTTGTTGGCATGAAGACATAGCAGAACTTCAGCCTCCCCCTTCATCATTCCTTACTGTGCTCTTTTCTCTCTTAAGAAAAGGGTTAAAGGTGATCCTTACGGTGTAGAGATCTCTCTTAGGTATTCCCTTCTTAGGTTCTCTGTAAAACGATATCCTACTTTTCACAGGGTTAGGGGTAGCTGGTTAAAGAAGAGCTGCTTATTAGCAGTGGTTTGGTGTGTCACTTTTCAAAAACTTTCTAAGAAAATCTTTAAAGGAGTTGCTTTTCACAAACTATAGCAGTTCCTAAGTAATTGGAGTCTGTAGGCATGTCAGATTTTTGGAAGAAATATGAAGGGGCCAAGGGATGTTTATTACCTATCCATGGTGGGTTTTTTGAATATCAGTCTTCAGCAAACCAGAGATAGATAGTCTTGCCTGCTGCCACACGGCCTGTGTAGCAGTTCTCTTTTGCTGTGTTGAGCCCATTCCTGGCAAGAGCATCGACCTTTCTTCTTATTCATAGAGCCTCAAGTGGAGCCTGCACGTGCATCCTGCAACCCCTATGAAAACTTTCAAGCTGTCACAAACAGAGCTGACACCTTGGGCAGATGGGAAGGAAGAGAGAATAGGAAAACATATTCCCTCAGCATTTGCCTCAAGTTTCCTGTGTTTTAATTTTTATTATTTGTAATTTACTTTGTGATTCTGGTCAGTTAAAGAGACATTGGGAAATTATATTCAAATAAAATCTCATGGCTTTGGTAATAGCCTGATGATGTTCTTTCATAATCTGTAACAAATGTTCCACAACAATGCAAGGTGTAGGAGGAGGGGTGATGTATTGGAATTCTATGCATTGTGTATGATTGTTTTGTAAGCTCACAACTTCTCTAATAAAAATATATGTATTTTTTTTTTTTAAAAAGAAGAGTCTCATGGCTTAAGTAAGTTTTGACATAAAGGCTCTAGGCTTATCTTGTTAGCTTTCTACTTAAAAGTAGTTCTTTTTTTTTTTTTTTTTTTTTTGGAAGTTCTTAATGCCCAAGGATTTGTAGGAAATGTGGTAGATTACAAACTGAGTTTTTAAAAAATTGTGGTAACATATATGTAACACAAAATTTACCATTTTTAAGTGTACAATTCATTGGTATTAATTATATTCACAATGTAGTGTTACCATAATCACTATCTTTTACCAAGATTTTTTCATGATCTCATATAGAAACTCTGGACCTATTAAGCAGTACCTCCTCATTTTGCTTCCTTCTGTCCCTGGTCCTCTAAATCTACCTCTGTCTCTGTGAATTTGTATTGTCTAGATATTTCATATAAATGGAATCATTTAATATTCTTTTTTGGTCTGGTTGATTTCATGCAATATAATTATTTCAGATGGTCATCCATGTTGTAGCATGAATCAGAACTTCATTCCTTTTTATTGCTAAATAATCTTTCATTGTATGTGTAGACTACATTTTGTTTATCTGTTTATCTGTTGATGGATACTGGATTTCCACCTTTTGCCTATTGTGCTGCTATGAACTTTGGCATACAAGTATCCGTTTGAGTCCCTGCTTTCAATTCTTTGGGGTACATACCTAGAAGTGGGATTGCTGGCTTATATGGTAATTCTGTGTTTAACTTTTTGAGGAACCACCTGTTTTCCACAGTGGCTATACCATTTTACATTCCTACCCATAATGTGCAAGGGTTCCAGTCCCCACCTCATCCCCTATTTAAAAATAATAGCTCTAGGGAAGTGGATGTGGCTGAAGTGGTAGAGCTTCTGCCTACCATAGGGGAGGACCTGGGTTCGATCCCTGGGGGCTCCTGGTGAAATGTAGAAGAGAAAGCATGCCCTCGTGGCAAGCCGGTGCCCGTGTGGTGAGCTAGTGCCCTGTGCAAGTGAGTCATGCAGCAGAATGATGATGCATCAAAAGAAAGACAAGGGGAGAGTCAAGATGAAGTGCAGCAGAAACCAGGAACTGAGGTGGCGCAATTGACAAGGAACCTCTGTCCCCATCATAGGTCTCCAGGATTGAATCTTGCTGAATCCTAGAGGAGAGAAAATGAAAAGAGAAGACAACCCAGACAGCAAAAACAGCAGGGCGAGAGGAGGGGAAAGGGGGAAAACAAACAAATAAATAAATAAATCTTTAAAAAAAATAGCTCTAGGGAAGCGTACTTGGCCCAGCAGTTAGGGCGTCCGTCTACCACATGGGAAGTCTGCGGTTCAAACCCGGGCCTCTTTGACCTGTGTGCAGCTGACCCATGCACAGTGCTGATGCGCGCAAGGAGTGCCATGCCACGCAGGGGTGTCCCTGCATAGGGGAGCCCCGCACGCAAGGAGTGCGCCCTATAAGGAGAGCCGCCCAGCGTGAAAGAAAGTGCAGCCTGCCCAGGAATGGCGCCGCACACACGGAGAGCTGACATAACAAGATGACGCAGCAAAAGGAAACAAAATTCCTGTGCCACTGACCACAAAAGAAGCAGACAAAGAAGATGCAGCAAATGGACACAGAGAACAGACAACTGGGGTGGAGGGGGGAGGCGGAGAGAAATAAATAAATAAATAAATCTTTAAAAAAAAAAATAGCTCTAGTAAGTGTGAAGTATCTTGTGGTTTTGATTTGCACTTCTCTAATGACTAATGATATTGAATATCATTTCATGCGCTTATTGGCCATTCATGGATCTTCTTTGGAGAAATGTCTGTTAAAGTTCTCTGCCCATTTTTAAATTGTTTTTTGTCTTTTTGTTGTTGAGTTGTAGCAGTTCTTTATATATTCTGCATATTAGACCCTTATCGATACATGGTTTTCAAATATTGCTTCCCATTCTGTGATTGTCTTTTCACTTTTTTTTAAGGTTTATTTATTTTTTACTTTATTTTATTTTATTTTATTTTTTTAGTTTATGTCCATCCCCAGATGGTTCTCTTTGTCTCTTTGCTCATTGTTTGATTGTCTTCTCCAAGAGGTACCAGAACCAAACCGGGGACCTCCCGCATGGGAGACAAATGCCCAAAGGCCTGAGCACACCCACGTCCGTGGGCTGTGATGTCTGCTGGCCTATGGTATCTGCTCCTTTTAGGCTTCTGCTCGATACAGTGGGTGTGGGTATCTAGCTCTCATTGGGGCAGGTGCAGGCATCTAGCTCTAGTTGCTGTGGTTGCGGGCATATGCTTGTCTTCTTTAGGAGGCCCTGGGACCCCAGCCCCGGACCTCCCATGTGGTAGGCAGATGCCCAACTGGTTGAGCCACATCCGCTTCCCTCACTTTCTTGATAATTTTCTTCCCACAAAAGTTTTTAGTTTTGATGTAGTGTATTCTGTCTAAGTTTTCTTTTGTTGTTCATGCTTTTGGTGTTAAGTCTTCATTACTAAATTCAAGGTCATGAATGTTTTCTCCTATATTTTCTTCTAAGAGTTTTATGGCTTTGTTCTTATGTTTAGGTACAAATTGAGTTTATTAAGTGTAGTTCTCACTACTTTTTCTCTATATTCTTATTATTAGGATCAGTATGCCAATGCATTTTTGCATGATGACAACATGAATTTTCGTGTAAACTTACATAGAATGGTAGGTGTGACTTTTGCTTCTTGTTTTTTTCTTAGAGGAAATTTTGTGCATGTGGGTTGGCAGGGGATGAAGGGGGATGAAAATGATCCTACTAGAACAAATGTGCTTTGAAAGTTGTGCCAAGGAGCTCTGTTTGACTTTGCTATTCAACAGACCCAAGCTGTTGTTAGGGATTTTTGTGTGTCATGGAGCTGTTTCCTACTTAGGAGAGGATGGAAAGATTCATAACTGAATACCATGGCAGTACTATCAGAATCCATCTGTAACATAGATTTAAAACAAAATGTAATATGATCTTTGGTTAAACTAGACATTGTTTTGACTCATCCATCTCAGAGGTGGGGGAAATAGAATATAGAGAATCAGGAAATTTCTTAAAATTTGGAGGTATGTAAAAATGTCACATTAAAGTTTTTGGTTTGAAACCTACTTTGGTTTTTTTTGCTACCGCTTTGCTGCTCTAGCAACTGCCATGGTCATCTCCTCTTTTTTTTCCTCCCTTAATTATTTTATTATCAAAGGAAAATACCAGTGTAATAATGTCACATAGATAAAATCAAAGTTAAAAACAGCAGCACTCCTGTTGTAATGTACTCTATTGCCCTTTGGGAGCTATTGTCTTGCTGTGAATTGTCTTTTTGTGAGAGGACTGCACTAATAATGAGACCCATTTACAAATTCTCCCTGCCACACTTCACTCTCACTGCTAGAAAAAGAAAAAGGGTACCAAAGAGATTTTATTTGTATGAGAAACGTGGTAATGAGTCATTGAATATTAGTTCACATTTCTACTAATAATTTCCTTTCTACTTTTTTTTTGTGTGTGAAGCCTATGAGACACAGAAAGAAGGCAGCAGACAAAAACCTTCCCTGCCGTCCTTTAGTGTGTGCAGTCCTGGGTGAGTGAGTATCATCAATAATGGCATTTTTTTAAGACAATTGCAGTTTTTCATGAGTAAGATGAAGGATAGATCCTGGTTGATGTGCTTCTTCCTAGAGAAGTTGTTACTAGTTAGGTTTCTTCCCAGACCAAAGAAACCATGTTTATTTTGGTAAAACAGCTCCAATGAATAGAGATGCTCAAGGGATGCTGCTGTTCATGAAAAAGATCTTTCCAGGGAGACAAATGCCTATGTCTAAGCTTGATGCATAATTTAAATTGGTAAAATATCTTATTCCTGATCAAGATTTCAAATTCTTCCCTCCCTTTCTTGGTCCAAATTGATGTGTCAGCTGGCCAGGAGGCTTGAAGTTCAAGGTTCAGACATACAAACTTCCTCTGAGTAAATTAAGCTGAGATGAGGCTGACAGAACTGACAGGTAGGGAGTGTATCTTGGGTAATTTTGTCTGCCCGGAATTCTACATTTTTCTTAGGGGAATTATCTGAACTCAATCCTACTTCACTTGGTTATTCAACCCCAATTCCAAAATCTACTTAATTTTAGAAACAGTAATTAAAGCTATGTAATAATCCCCTATAGACCCAGAGCCCCACAGACCATTTCAGCCAATATATGTGAAACTGAGCATGATAGTGAGATGAGAAAGATTGACTTAGTTTTAGAGCTGAATCTCTGGTTACATGGATGTGATCCATAATTTCTTCTCTGCTTACATCATCGCTTTGTTCTCAAAGTATGACTTCCCTTGACATTTTGCATTAGTGCCATTGTATGAAAGATCTGTACAATGAAAGCTCTCCCATATCAGAATTTATTGGCAGGTCAAGTTATCCTTATGGAAGTAGGAGAGTGAATTAATTTTCTTGCTAATTCACTAGTGGCAGGTGGTGAACAGTGTTGGAAAAAGTGCCTTATATAAAATAAATATAAGTGCATGTGAATACAGTGTGCTTAGTGGATGCCATTCAGCATGTGCATAGTGTATTTAGACCTCTTTTCCAACTCAAAGGCAAGGAATGAATTTCATTCTGATTGATCTAAATTTTCTCCTTTCCCTTTTCAGACCTGATGGTGGAGTTTATTGTAACACACATGATGAAAGAGTTTCCTATGGATCTCTATGTGTAAGTACTGTGATTCATTTAATGTGTGCAAATCTATTTTATACAATTGGGTGATTGGCAGCCACGCAAGATTTCTGTATACCTCAGGATAAACACTTCTGTGTGTGTGTGAAAGTGTTAGGGAACATTTTATGGTCTAGATTTGTATATCTTTCTAGGAGGGGGAAAAAGTGTGAACCACAATTTGGATTCTGCATATATTCAGTTTCTTTTTTAGGCACCCTTCTTGAAAAGCAGGACTAATGCTTTGAAAGCAGTGATCATAGGTAGCTATTGTAATCCAAGGTATGAGATGCCAGTAGACCACCTAACCATCCTGAGCTTTGGCTTCAAAGTAGTCAGCAGTAGTTACAAGGTAGGGAGAGATCAGAGAGAGAACTTCTTATCCAATTTTAGCTTTCGTAGTCCTATCTGAACTCTACTAGCTGGGAAGACTATAAATGTAGTGGCCTTGCTGGGAGATTCCTACCTCCTCAGAAGATCTGATCATCCGTCACAATTCTTGATGAATGTGTACAACTAGAGGCAACTGAAAATCTATACTTTAATAAAGTTTAAGCCTTTAGGCTTTCTTCTTTGCCAAGGCTGCATTTTTACTTTCAATGCCCAGGAATAGCTGTACCACATTAGTGTGATACCAAATAAGTATATTATCTTTATTTCTTAAAAAGCATCTGAATTGAATCTGACAAGAGAATCAGTACCACTTTTTTTGTTGTTGTTGTTTTTTTTGCAAAAGGGCAGTTTGGTGTACGGCAAACTTATTTTGCCTCATTCCAAAGCTGAAGTCTGGAATCTAGGAAAGTATGAAGTATTTTAGTCTGACTAGAGTAGGCATCCAACTTTTTAGATGGTTTGTAGATAATATAGTCTTGGTTTCCTAGGTCTGAAATAATGATACAAATTTTAATTCAGTACTATTAAGTTTATATATATATATATTTTTTTAAAGATTCATTTATTTCTCTCCCCTTCCCTGCCCCCCACAGTAGTCTTTTCTCTGTGTCTATTTGCTGCGTGTTCTTTGTCCACTTCTATTGTTGTCAGCGGCATGGGAATCTGTGTCTCTTTTTGTTGCGTCATCTTGCTGTGTCAGCTCTCTGTGTGTGCAGCACCATTCCTGGGCAGGCCGAACTTTCTTTCGCCCTGGCAGCTCTCCTTACAGGGCACACTCCTTGTGCATGGGGCTCCCTTGCGCGTGGACACCCCTGCGTGGCACCGCACTCCTTGCACGCATCAGCACTGCGTGTGGGCCAGCTCCACACGGGTCAAGGAGGCCCGGGGTTTGAACTGCCGACCTCCCATGTGGTAGACAGATGCCCTAACCACTGGGCCAAGTCCGCTTCCCCTATTAATTATATTTACAGTGTGTGCTACCATCGCTGTTATCCATGCCAAAACCTTTTCATCACCAAAACAGAAACTCTGTACCACTCCCCCCACTCCTGGTAACCTCTAATCTACTTTCTTTTTTTTTTTTGAAGATTTATTTTATTTCTCTCCCCTTCCCCACCCCCATCCCAGTTGTCTGTTCTCTGTGTCCATTTGCCATGTGTTCTTTTTGTCCGCTTCTGTTGTTGTCAGCAGCACGGGTATCTGTGTTTCTTTTTATTGCGTCATCTTGCTGCGTCAGCTCTCCGTGTGGGCGGCGACATTCTTGGGCAGGCTGCACTTTCTTTTGCACTGGGTGGCTCTCCTTACGGGGCACCCTCCTTGCGTGTGGGGCTCCCCTACGCAGGGGGCACTCCTGTGTGGCAGGGCACTCCTTGTGCGCATCAGCACCGCGTGTGGGCCAGCTCCACATGGGTCAAGGAGGCCCGGGGTTTGAACTGCGGACCTCCCATGTGGTAGATTGACGCCCTGTCCACTGGGCCAAGTCCGCTTCCCTAATCGCTTCCTATCTCTGTGAATTTACTTATTTTAGATATTTCTTTTAATTGGAGTCATACAATATTTGTCCTTTCATGTCTTTTTTATTTCACTTAGCATAATATTTTCAAGGTTCATCCATGTTGTAGCATGTATCAGAATGTCATTCCTCTTTATGTCTGAATAATAGTCCATTGTACGTATAGACCACGTTTTTATTTGTCCATTCGTCTGTTGATGGACACTTGGATTGTTTCCACCTTTTGGCTATTGTAAATAATGCTGCTGTGAACAACGGTGTACAGGTATTTATGGTGAACATTGGTGCTTGAGTTCCTGCTTTCAGTACTTTTGGGTATATACCTAGAAGAGGGATTGCTGGGTTATATGGTAATTCTATGTTTAATTTTTTGAGAAACCACCTAACTGTTTTCCACAGTGGCTGCACCATTTTTACATTTCTACCAGCAGTGCAAAAGAGTTCCAGTTTCTCTACATTTTCACCAACACTGGTTGTTATTATTATTAATTTTAATAATAGCCATTCCAGTGGATATGAAGTGGTATCACATTGTGGTTTTGGTTTGCATTTTGCTAATGGCTGTTGATGTAGAGCATAGCTTCATGTGCTTATTGACCATTTGTCTATCTTTTTTGGAGAAATGTCTACTCAAGTACTTTGCCCATTTTCAAGAAAACTTTTAATTATAGTAAAATATATATTAATATTTTCCATTTTAACTATTTCCAAGTATATAATTCAGTGGTATTAATTATGTTTACAATATTGTGCTGCCATTATGAACATGCACAGCTTTAAATTAAATTGTGCTTTTCTTTTTTGTTGTTGAGTCAGATTTGTTTTTACTACAGACTGATTCTAGTTTGGTTATCTTATGTTCTAGTTTTAAGACATGCTGTTTACTTTGTAATATATTATTATAGTCTCAGTTTTCTTATTTTGTAAGTAAGGAAACTGAGGCTGTGGAGATTAAATGCCTTGCCCAGAGTTATTCTGTTAGTAAGCCTCATTGTCTGGATTTAAATCCAAATTTCTTACTGTAAATCCTAAGCTTTTACCATCCTTTCCCAGGTATATTAGTTATCTATTGCCGTGTAACAAATTACTCCAAAACTTAGTGGCTTAAAATAAAATTACTATTTCACAGTTTCTGTGGGACAACAGTCCAGCAGTGGCTTGACTGGGTGGTTTCAGGTCAAGGTCTCTTAGGAGCCTGCCATCAAGGTGTTAGCTGGGGCTGCAGGCATCTAAGTCTGGACTGAAGCTGGAGAATGCTTCCAAGCTCACTTACATGTTTGTTAGCAGACCTCATTTTCTTGCCATGTAGGCCTTTCCTTAGGGTTGCTCAATATGGCGTCTGGTTTTCCCCAAAGGAAGTAATCCGTAAGAGAAAGAGAGGGTGAGGGAGAGCTCAAGATGGAAGCCATAATAACTTTTATAACTTAATTTCAAATGATGTACCATCACTGCTCTTATTATGCTATTGGTCAGTCAGAATAACTTTGATGCAGTGGGGAAGGGACTACATAAGGGTGTGAATACCTGGAGACAGGGGTCACTGGGGACCATCTTGGAGGCTGGCTTCTACAGCGCACATCTGGAAAGTTGAATGACCAAGAGTCACAATCAAGTCTCTGACTCCAGAGGCTGTACTCTTAACTGCTATTGTGATAAGTTACAAAGGAAAGATTTGTATAGAGGTCTATTGGAATACAAGAGTGACTAATTCTGATGGGGGATCAGAAAGGATATCAGGGGAGTGGATGTGACTCAAGCAGTTGGACATCTGCCTCCCACATGGGAAGTCCCACGCTTGGTTCCTGATGTTTCCTAAAGAAGACAAGCAGATGCCACAACCAGCAGATGTGGCAATGAGCAGATGAGGCAACCAGCAGGGAGTGAAAGTGGCTTAAGCAGTTGGGCACTTGCCCTCCCACATGGGAAGTCCCAGGGTCGGTTCCCAATGCCTCCTAAAGAAGACATGCAAACAGATGAGGGAGCTATTGAGGGGAGGGGCGGGTAATAAAAGAAATTCTACAAAAATAGGAAGAGAACATTGGAAAATAAATTAGAAAAGGAAAGATGTCACAAGAGTTGGTGCTAGACCACAGTTTTCTTTGCCGAGGAGTGGGGGAAGGACACAAAGCAATATCGTCAAGTTTTCAAAGGCTTGGGGGCTTGAAAGTGTGGGTTATTAGGAGAGTCGAAAATATTTCAGGGTGGCTAGAGTATAGGGTACATAGAGGAATTGTAGGAGAGGGGAGAAAAAGGTTGCTTGAGATTAAGTGAATAATGGGGAACAACTGATGGTGAGGATAACATAAGGAGATTGTACGTTTAATACTGTGGAATTGCAGGTATGTATCTGTCCACCAAAACTCCCACATTCTCAGCCAGTGAATCTGGTCTACCTTAAATGTTCTAAAACATCCCCTCTATCTCTTTAGTTCCCAACTTGTATTGCCTTGCTTCTCATTTGCTTTTTCTACCTGCTTCCTAATTTAATGTCTTGAGGTTATAGAAGATGGAGAAGATAATGAGGCATCAAGCTGACAGAGACTGGGCAGAAGGTCTCACCCTCAGGCTGATTTTGCTTTCTTCATTGCTACCCAGGGACAGATTTCCAAATCTTTCTCCTCCCACTTCCAATTCCCTTTCCAGTTTTCGGTATTTGGAGCATTAAGTCCTTTTTAGGTGAATTTATCTGCTCCCAGCTGGGCAACAGGCCAAGTTGCTGCCTTACTTCTTATTATGCACTGCTTTTCAGCAGCATACAGCAGAATGAGAAACTGAAAGCAAAGTGACTTTTTACCATTTCAGATTAGTTTAAATCCTCCTGGTGAAATATGAAGAAATATGGAGTGTGGAAAGACTTACTATTCAAAGCCAGAATCTGGATTAGAAATGAAAATTTCTGATCTGTGAATGAATGCTGTAGGTAAAGTAATGATGGGGGAAGGTGCGTATTTAAAAAAAAAAGTGAGAGAAAAGTCTTGCCTGCAACAGTAAGGTAAAGCCCAACCAACTAATTTCTACTCTTGTTTGTACTCCTTGATTCTTGCTGCCATTACTACTGTAGGATTTGGGACTAAGGGGAAATGGTATGGGGAGACTAAAACTCTCTTTTTAATATTACTCAGAAACCCTGGACTCTATGTCAGATACTCCCAATCCTGTGGGTAGGTCCCAGAAGAAGAGTACAGACTTTAGTGGGTCCTATAAGAAGATTTCATGAGAAAATGGAACTACCTTTTATTGTAATAGAAAACTACTACATGCAAAAAGAAACCCTTCAAGAAGCAGCAAATTTGGAGATAGTCAGCCGTACATATTTTTAAAGCCAAATCAGTTGTTAAAATTTTTATTCTGTTTTGTAAATAGTATGCTATTGGGACCACAAGGCTAGTGATCTGTTGGTAGGCTGTGGAAGCAGGAGCAGAGCCTATGGGCAGTGCTGGAGGGGATGTAGATAGTCTTTGAGCGAACTGGTGGGTAGTGGCAGCCAAGGTAGGAGGTATAGGTAGTATCTCACTTTTGCTCTGGAGAGGCTTAGTGTTGGGATGGCGTTGTCAATAGGAGCCAAGGTGCAGGCTTTCCAGATACAGGCCACATGGGAAATGTGCATAATGCTGGCATCCAGAAATGTACTTAGAGGTGTACATTAGCAGCGTCCAGTCACCCTTGCTAGCTGCAACAAAGATTTCATTTAATGGGGAAATTGATAGAAGTTTTGGCAGATTTCTAGGTCAAACTCTGGCTCAAACAAGGGCATCGTTTAGCAAGTGAAATCTGCATTAAACAAGATCACATCACAATTTCTAAAAATCAGCAAATGATTTGGAAACTATTAGAATGATTTGCACCACAATTTATATCACTTAGTAAGCAGTTTTGGTTATAGTTTATTTAGGGAATAAAATGGAATTTAAAAATTTTTGATGTATGTATGTATTTATTATACATTTACTTATATTACTGTATGGCAATTAGCAAAATACATTTAATACTGCTCCTGAATATACCAAAGTCTTTTATGAGAGGTCCCTTTATACAGCCCTCTCATTAAAATCCTGAGAGAGGGAAGTGGATTTGGCCCAACGGATAGGGCGTCCACCTACCATGTGGGAGGTCCATGGTTCAAACCCAGGGCCTCCTAACCCGTGTGGCGAGCTGGTCCACGAGCAGTGCTGATATGTGCAAGGAGTGCCGTGCCATGCAGGGGTGTCCCCCATAGGGGAGCCTCACACACAAGGAATGTGCGAAAAAAGTGCAGCCTGCCCAGGAATGGTGCCACATACACGGAAAGCTGACACAGCAAGATGACGCAATGAAAAAGAGACACAGATTCCAGGTGCCACTGACAAGAATATAAGCAGACACAGAAGAACACACAGTCAATGGACACAGAGAGCAGACAACTGGGGGGGGGGGGGGGTGGAAGGGGAGAGAAATAAAGGAAAAATATAATTAATCTTAAAAAAAAATCCTGAGAGAGGGAGCAGATGTAGTTCAAGTAGTTGAGCACTTGCTTCCCATGTTTGAGGTCCCAGGTTTGATACCTAGTACCTCCTCAAAACAAAAACAAATGAAAAGCTGACTCTCATCGGGGAGCATATGTAGCTCAGTGGTTGAGTGCCAGCTTCCCATATAAGAGATCCTGGATTTAATGCTTGGTATGTCCTTAAAAAGAAAAGAAAAAAAAATATTGAGAGACTGCTTCTTATAAGACCACTTAGACCTACAGGGAGTGAGAAGAACACAGCAAGTTGTAGATAATGGGCTAAGTAGACTAGGCTAGCATGTTAGCAATACAGGTCTATTATTAGGAATATTCTGAGAACTTCCAGAGAATTTTTTTTTTTTTAAGATTGATTTATTTCTCCCCACCCTCTCCTTTTTTGCACTTGCTGTGTCTGTTTGTTGTCTTTGTTTTTTTTAGGAGGCACTGGGAACTGAACCTGGGACTTCTGCTGTGGGAGGGACGTGCCTAGTCACTTAAGCCACCTCCGTTCCCTGTTTGTTGTGTCTCTCATGTTTTTTTCCTCTTGTGTCTCTGTTGTATCATCTTGACACATTAGCTCGCTGTTCCTGCCTGTCGTGCCAGCTTGCCATCCTGTTTGTCCTCTAGGAGGTACCAGGAACCTCCATTCCCCGCTTTGTTATCTCTCTCATTATGTTTTTCTTCCAGTGTCTCTTGCAGTGTCATCTTGTTGTGTCAGCTTGCTATACCTGCCTCTTGCGCCAGCTTGCTGTCTTCTTTAGGAGGCACCAGGAACCAAACCACAGACCTCCCATGTGGTAGGCAGGAGCCCAGTCGTTTAAGCCATATTTCCTTCCCTCAGAGAATTTTAATTTTAGGACTTTACCTTACAAATTTAGTTCAATCCATTTATGTCATTTCTATATTGTCAGTCACTTTAATTCACCTAGCTAGTGTCTTTGACCCTCATTCTACAGAGGGAAGCTGGTAGTGTTCTTTTGGCCTTCTTTGCCCCTCTGCTAAGAGTTCCAGGAAATTAGCTACCACCCGTTTTTGCCTGATGCCATGAGCTGTCAGACTGACAACCCAAAGATTGGTATGGTGCCTGCTGAAGTTATTGTCTTAAGTTAAAACCATGGAATCTGAGGGAGTCACTTCTGGAAGTGTCTTATAGTTGAAGCTGAAATGCTGTTTGGCCATTTAGGAAAAGTTACATAAATCAGTCAAGGTGGAGAGGACCCACTTTTTGCTTTGCCACCATGTCCTTCTTCCCTGTTTATTTTCTCTCTTCTATTTCTGCTTTCTCTTCCTCATTCTTCCATGTCACAAGAGTTTTAAGAGGGAACAGTGTCTAAAGAAGAAGAAGAGTGTCTTTTTGTTTGCCTCAAACCAGCATTTTATCTGGGTTCAGTTTTCCAGGAACTTTGCAACTTAGTTTGCTAAGACTTAAGTGCTAAACATTTAGTTGGTATTCAGTAAGTATTTGTTGAATGAATGAGTGAAAAAGGTAGGTTTGATAGTTTCTTTTGAATCTTTTAGTTTGTGTGATGAACCTGAATCACTAGAGGGGATATAGCACAGGCCCTGGGCCTCTGGCTGACCAAGCCCTCTCTTAACTATCCTAATTTAACTACCTGTAGGGCAGCGAGGGGATGGTAAAGTGAGGTTCAGAACCCGTAGTTAGTAAAGAAATTGTGTTTTAGGCAGTTTAGAGGCCTCCAAATATTGGTGATATCAAGGGCAGATCCTATTTAATTGAATGAGTTTTCAAATGTAAAAGCTAATGCCCTCAAATGAGGAGTACTGGTTTATCCACATTACACAAGCTCAATATTCTTTTTCTTTTCTTTACTTTTCTTTTTAGAGAAATTGTAGGTTTACAGAAAAAATCATGCATAAAATCCAGAGTTCCCATATCCCACCCTATTACTAACACCTTACATTGCAGGCTGAATATTCAAGTGGGCATTTAATGGTTTAATCAGGGATCCAAGTCCACCTAACTATAGATGAATTAAATTAACATTGCTGTGAGTGTGTAAACTAGCATTTCCTGACAATTTGAAAAACCTAAGCTGCAAAATTTTTAAAATAATTTTGAGATATATTTCAATGTCACCAAATTCACCCATTTAAAGTGTAAAATTCAGTGTTTTTAAGCATATTCATAGAGTTGCGCAACCATAACCACAAATTTTAGAACTTTTTTTGTCCCATAACCATTAGCAGTCAGTCCTATATATCCCCCACCAACTCCTGCCCCCTCCAGCCCTAGGCAAACACTAATCTACTTTCTGTCTGTCTCTCTGTATTTGCATCTTCTGAACATCTCGTATAAATGGAATCATATGATATTTGACATTTTGTGACTGGCTTCTTTTACTTAACATATTGTTTTCAAGGTTAATCTACGTTGTCGTATTTATCAGTACTTCATTCCTTGTTGTGGCCAATTAATATTCCGTTGTATAGATATACTACATTCATTAGCTGATGAACGTTTGGGTTGTTTCTGCTTTTTGTGTACACTTTTTTTTTTATGGATGTATGTTTTCATTTCTCTTGGGTATGTGTCTAGAAATAGAATTGCTCAGTTACACGATAACTCTTAACGGTTTAAAGAACTGCCAAACTGTTATTCAAAGTGACAGCACTGTTTTACATTTCTACCAGCGGTGTGTATGAAAGTTCTAATTTCTCCACATCCTCACCACAGTAAAGGTTTTTATTTTTGCTTGGACTTTTTTCACCTTTGACAGAAGTAGAAGGGACATTAACTAGATTAAGAAATGACAGTGTTTCAACCACTTAGTTCTTGGTTCACAGATTAGTACACCAGTTCTCTCCATACTATTCTATCGTGATCTGCCCATATTGTGTCCAGTGCCCCCCTTGCCAAGCACTTATAAATGGGGTTTTAGTGGAATGAAGAGTAAGATGAGTTTTGACAAATGTATATATACATCATCTTACCATTATCCCATTCAAGATATGGAACATTTCTGTCCTTCAGAAAGTTGCCTTGTGCTTCTTCCAGAGCATGTTATAATTTTTAAAAATGAGTTTGCTAAAAGGGTGAGCTTTTTAGTTGTAAAAGTAAAATATACTTGTAGAAAATATGGAGAAAACAGAAAAAGAGAAAGAACAGTTCATCTGTGATCCTACCACCCACAAAAGGCAACTTGTGTTAACATCACAATTAAATTTCTTTCTATTTATTTTAATATATTTGTCATCATTATATATAATATACAATTTGCATGTGTTTTTTTACTTACCATATATAGATTCCAGTGTTGTGAAAAAATTTCATGAATTTTTTTTTTTGAGGAACCGGGGGCGGGATCGAGTCCTAGACCTTGTATATTAGAAGCTGGTGCTCAACCACTGAGCCACATCGGCTCCTGAGTTAGTTTTTTCGTTTGTTTTTTGTTTTCGTTTTTTGTAGGAGGCACCAGGAACTGAACCTAGGAAGGCTCCCATGTGGGAAGCAAATGCTCAACCACTTGAGCCACATCTGCTCCCAGAGTATGCCTTTTAATTTTAATTGTTAAAATTTTTATCAAATAAAAGATTTGCATGTTTAGAAAGTAACTTTTCAATATTTTCCTTTGTAATTTCTTTATGGCTTTATAAACTTTCAGAAGTCTCACTGTCAGAGATGAAAAAATATTTTTTGTTTTGTTTAGGTTTACAGTTTTTAAAAATACTCATCTCAACCTCAGTCTAGTAACTGCTTATTTATCAAAAACATACATGGGGGAAGCAAATGTGGCTCAAGTGATAAGGCCTCTGCCTACCATATGGGAGGACTCAGATTCAATCCCTGGCCTCCTGGTGAATAAGAAGAGAAAGTGTGCCTGTGTAGTGAGCCAGTGCCCACGTGATGAGCCGAGTGCCCACATGAGTGCCCGCTTGGTGAGCCAGTGCATGTGCAAGTGAGTCATGCAACAAGATGATGATGCAACAAAAGAGAGACGAAGGGAAGAGTCAAAGTGAAGCGCAGCAGAGACCAGGAACTGAGGTGGTGCAATTGACAGGGAACCTCTCTCCGTATCAGAGGTCCCCAGGATCAAATCTCTCTGAATCCTAGAGGAGAAAGATGAGAAGACAAAAGAAGAGAAATATATATGGATGATCACACAGCAAATTGTCACAGACAGCAAAAACAGCAGGTCGGGGGAGGGGAAGGGGAAAAATAAATAAATAAATCTTAAAAAAACCCACAATGTATATGGGACAGCAGATGTGGCTCAAGCAATTGGCTACCTGCCTGCCACATGGGAAGTCCCAGGTTTGGTTCCCGGTGCCTCCTGAAAGAAGATGAGCAAGACAGCGAGCTGACACAGTCAGCTGGCATGGCCAGCTGATGCAATGAGATGGCATAATGAGGAAACACAATGAGAGACAAAAGCAAGGAGCAGATGTGGCTCAGGCAGTTGGGTGCATCCCTCTCACATGGAAGGATCCAGGTTCAGTTCCTGGTACCTGCTAAAAAGAAGACAAACAGACACAGAGCAGACAGGGAGCGCAACAACAGTGGGGGTGGGGGAATAAAAATCTAAAAGCAAAAAGCAAAAGTTTTTAATTTCAATTTAAATAAAAACTAAATTAAATAGATCTAAAAACTTTAATTTTGTGTGTTTGCTTGCTATGCCTGCCACTTTGAATGGAATAATCTCATCTTAGCCCTGGCATCCTTTCTCCTAGGAAAAGTCAAGAGAATGGTATCATTGGTGCCTAATTGGATTTTGACTTATAAGTGGTTATAGCCCCTTTTTCTAAGTAAATAAGGGGAATGTATATTTGTGTTGGTGGGGAGGGAGGGAAGTTATCCACAAAAGAGCTACAAGTAGAAAGAAAATTTTCTTTTGCATGTGCATATATTCATATCTAGTGTCTTCAGCTGCCCCACAAAAGAAAGGGTATCTGTGGTGAGTTTGACCTATATTCTTAGGCTTACCCCTGTGTTTTTTTTCTCTTTTTCAGACGTTGCATTCAGGTAGTACATAAACTACTTTGCTACCAGAAGAAGTGTAGAGTACGCCTGCATTACACCTGGCGGGAACTCTGGTCAGGTAACTTCTCTTATGAATTCATTTTCTCTTACCTGTACCTTTTATGAGCCCCTAAGCCTGGTCTGAAGATGAATTTTTTTAAGAAAGAAAAAAAAAAAAACAAAGAAAAGAAACTTTTATTTGCTTCTCTTTCCATTTATACTTTTTGTCATTTTTTTGACATTTCACTCTTTTCATTATTCAGACGGGCATATATCATATCTATTCCACACTTTGTCTTTCGTTTTTTTTCCCTGTTTTTTGTCAGCCAGGTGGAAACAACTGCATAGTTCTTTTGAGTTCCAGTGATTCTTCTCTTGAGTGAGGTAGGAGGACTCAGTACAAACTTGGGTTCTCCTTCTGTTCATTTGGTAGCAGCATATGGACTATAGGAAGTCTTCTGTGTCTTTCCTCAAGATGAGTAATCTCAGGAGGAATGCCATAGGGAGAGAGGGTGGGGAGTTGGGGGGAATCCTGTTCTTTGTGTTTCATCTGGCATTATTACTGTTTATAGACAGTGTCACTTGTACCACTCCCCCTGTGCCAGAGACAAAAACAGCAAATTACAGTGTTTACTTTTGTCTTCTTATCTATTTAGTAACCCAGGAAAGGCACTGCCACCCCTGCAGGCGGGATGTGGCTCTTCTCTAAGGGTGCAATTAATGCTGGCTTGCTACCGCTTTCTTTTGTGTGACTAAATAGGAGGTTTCAGAAAAGCAGAGGAGACTTGTCTCTGAGGCAATTGCTTGCAGATAAGTCCTGTGGCTTTTGTAACCCAGTATTACAATGAAGTCTTCCTGAAGATTACAGTGATGAATGGTTGCCCCACCCATGGGATGGTTTCTCTGTATTCTCAGAAGAGGAGGGTACGTTAGTGTCAGAGATTTTATAAGAAACAGAACAGTGACCCAGCCTCATTCTATGGAATTCATCTGGCTTGTTGTGACACATCGTTTCCTCCCAACCCAATTTGGCTTTCTAAATTTAGCCATCCATAATGGGAAGTAGAGATCTTTAATTAATGGATTAGCAAGTTCTTTGCAGTTACTGCCTATGCTGATGAAGGGGGAGTAGGAGAATAGCACTAAGTGGCAATAGTATATTTTGGTATTTTAGGAGAAAGGAGTATGATTGTGATTGTGTATGCTAGTTTTAGATTGAGGAATGGCAGAAAAGCTAAAGAGAGATCAAGAGAGATTGGAATGACTAAAGTAAGTTTGGTAGCAGCAATTTTTTTTTTGTCATTTCAATTTTATATCACTCTCATGAGGTATCTATATTTTTATTTAAAAAATTTTTTGAATATCGCTCATACGTAAACAAACAATAAGTATATAGTAATAGTTGTATAACTTAAAAAACAAACATGCCTAACATCATACAGGGCTCTCATACCTCATCCTACCACCAATATCTTGTGTTGCTGTGAAACCTTTTTAACTAATGATTAAAGAGCATCCTCAAGATATTACTACTAAGCAAAGTGTTTTCCCCCAACCCACTCTATTATTATTACTATTATTATTATATCATTTATTCATGAACATACATAAACAGTAAGTGTATAGTAAAAGTTGTGAACTTACAAAGCAAACATGCATAGCATCATACAGGAGTCCCTTACATCAACCCACCACCAATATCTTGTATTGTTGTGAGACATTTGTTACAAATTATGAAAGAATATTGTCAAATTCTTACTACTAACTATGGGTTTATCTTACATTTGGTGTATTTTTCCTCCAACCCACCCTATTATTATTTTTTAAATACATTTTTATGACAGAAGTTGTAAACTTACAAAACAACCATGTACATATGTAGAATTCCCAAACAACACCCCTCTATCAACATACCACACTGGGTGGAACATTTGTTACAGATTATGAGATAACTGTGATATGTTACCATCAACTCTATTCGTTACCACATTTTTACAGTAAAATTAATTAAAACTTCTACATACATTAAATATCAGTAGTCCATCACAGTCTCCCCCACTTTATTTCCTTTAAGAATCCAGCAACTACCATCAGGTCTTAAAGATATTTTCCTACATTTTCTTCTAGAAGCTTTATGGTTCTTGCTTTTGTATTTAGGTTTTTGATCCATTTTGAGCTAATTTTGTGTAAGGTGTGAGGTAGGGGTCCTCTTTCCTTCTTTTGGCTATGGATATCAAGTTCTCTCAGCACCATTTTTTTTTTCAAGATTTATTTTTATTTATTTCTCTTCCCTTCCCCCCCAGTTGTCTGTTCTCTGTGTCCAGTTGCTGCATATTCTTTTTTATCTGCTTCTGTTGTCATCAGCGGCATGGGAATCTGTGTTTCTTTTTGTTGCGTCATCTTGTTGTGTCATCTCTCCGTGTGTGCGGCACCATTCCTGGGCAGTCTAAACTTTATTTCATGCTGGGCAGCTCTCCTTATGAGGCACACTCCTTGTGCTTGGAGCTCCCCTATGCGGGGGACACCCCTGCGTGGCAGGGCACTCCTTGTGCGCATCAGCACTGTGCGTGGGCCAGCTCCACCGGGTCAAGGAGGCCCAGGGTTTGAACCGTGGACCTCCCATGTGGTAGATGGACGCCCTATCCATTGGGCCAAGTCCGCTTCCCAGCACCATTTGTTGAATGGACTATTCTGCCTGAGCTGGGTGGATTTGACAGGCTAGCCAAAAATCACTTGACTCTATGTGGGAGGGTCTGTTTCTGAACCATCAGTTTGGTTCCATTGGTCTATGTGTCTGTCTTTATGCCAGTACCATGCTGTACCATGCTAGCTACTGTAGCTAGCTAGGTAATATGATTTAAAGTCTGGAAATGAGAGTCCTCCACCTTTCCTTTTCTTTCTTAAGATGTTTCTAGCTATTCAGGACCCCTTACCCTTCCAAGTAAATTTGATAATTGTGTTTTCCATTTATTTAAAACATTCTGGTAGAATTTTTATCAGGATTACATTGAATCTGTTTATCAATTTGAGTAGAATTGACTTCTTAATGATATTTAGTCTTCCAATCCATGAGCATCGAATGTTCTTCCAATTATTTAGGTTTTTTAAAATTATTATTAGCAAGTTCTTTTATTGTGTTTTTTTTTAAGATAAATAAATCACACAAAATGTTACATTAAAAATGTTACGTTGAAAAACATAAGAGGTTCCCATATACCCCACTCCCCACCCCTACCCCCACTTCTCTCACATCACCATCCCCTTTCATCAGTAAGGCACACTCATTGCATTTGGTGAATACACCCTGGAGCACTGCCCCACTGCATGGACCATAGTTTACATCGTAGTTCACACTCTTCCCCAGTCCATCCAGTGGGTTATGGCAGGATATACTATGTCCTGCATCTGTCCCTGCAGTATCATTCAAGACAACTCCAAGTCCCAAAAATGCCCCATATCACACCTCTTCCTCCCTCTCCCTGCCCTCAGCAATTCATGTGGCCACTGTCTCAATATCAGTGATATAATTTCTTCCATTGCTGGAGTCACAACAGTTCTATAGTTGAATACCAGCAAGTCAGCTTCAATCCAGCTTATATTCCTCCATCCTGTGGACCCTGAGATGGCAATGTTCACCCTCCCTCTAAATCGAGAGGGGGCTTAGATCCCAGTTGGCTGATGGATGCAGTTCTCCTGCTTGCAGTTGTAGTTACTCTCAGTTCCCTGGTGGTTGACCATCCTCACCTCCCCATCAACTGACCTGGGTAAGTCCAACAAGGCAGATAGTAGGTGTTGCAACTCTGCTGAGGCTCAGAGCCCAGCTAGCACATGGACAGTCCAGAGATTCAAGTCTCCTGAGCATACACAAACCCCAGTACCAACCACAGGTTCAGTAAAAGTGACAGAGAGGCATGTGTAGAGAGGTCACATCTGAGTCCAACTCCATCACAATCAGGAGCACAAATTCCAAAGTAGGGCCCACTGGCAAGGCAATGAACTCCAGAGCCATCTGCCATGACTATAGAACCTGTGTGTCTCTGTAGTCCTCAGGAGCACCAGTACCTGGGATTGTATCTACTTTGACTCTGGGATCCTGCTGAGATGTACGTAAGCATGACCCCTCTGATAACCTCCTGACTCATATTAAAGTCTCTTAGCCATATAAACCTATTTTCCCTTTTTTTTCAAGGTCTTTTTCTAGTTGCATCACCAGCTGGTGATGGTAGTAATCCTTTAGCGCCTGGGAGACCCATCCCTGAGAGTCATGTCACATGCTGGGGAAAGGTAATGCATTTAAATGCTGTGTTTGCCTTAGAGAGTGGCCACATTTGAGCAACATGGAGGCTCTAGGAAGTAACTCTTAGGCACCCTGCAGCTCTAGACCTAGCTGAAATTTCTTTTTTTTTTTATTTTAAAGATTCATTTATTTTTATTTGTTTCTCTCCCCTTTCCCCCTCCCCCCACCCCAGTTGTCTGTTCTGTGTGTCCATTTGCTGCATGTTCTTTTGTCCGCTTCTGTTGTTGTCAGCAGCATGGGAATCTGTGTCTCTTTTTGTCGCGTCATCTTGCTGCGTCAACTCTCCTTGTGTGTGGTGCCGTTCTTGGGCAGGCTGTACTTTCTTTCACGCTGGGTGGCTCTCCTTACAGGGCACACTCCTTGCGTGTGGGGCTCCCCTATGCAGGGGCACCCCTGTGTGGCCGGGCACTTCTTGCACGCATCAACACTGCATGTGGGCCAGCTCCACATGGGTCAGGGAGGCCCGGTTAGTTGAAATTTCAAGCACACAGGCTCATAAGCATAGTTGTCAGTATTAAGGGTCCATCATTGGACCATCTTTCTTCACTGGTCTTTGCCCTTGCACTTGGGGGATTGTTGCGGTTCCATTGGGAAATGCGACAGAGCTACCCAGGATGGGAACTCAGCACTCCCTCAGTTGTCATGTTTAACTCTATCCACTATGACAATGCCCAGTGAACATCTGAACATATTTATATACCCTATATACATGCCCTGGAGATTTCCCACCAACCCATGCATCCCCCATCAATGGCACCCCACACCAGTGTTTCTCCCCTGCCTTAGTCGAACCCCTCTATGATCCAAAACTTCTTAAAAAATGAAGCCTAACATATTGCCTAATTCAATTAATAGGAAAATGAAATAGTATTGAGAGGTTTAAAGATTAGAAGTAGAATACATAATAATTTAGAAAAACTAAATAAAGTGAAAAATGAATTGGGATATTAAAAAATGAAAAAAGGGAACGGACTTTGGCCCAGTGGTTAGGGCGTCCGTCTACCATATGGGAGGTCCGCGGTTCAAACCCCGGGCCTCCTTGACCTGTGTGGAGCTGGCCATGCGCAGTGCTGATGCGCGCAAGGAGTGCCGTGCCACGCAAGGGTGTCCCCCGCGTGGGGTAGCCCCACGTGCAAGGAGTGCGCACGTGAGGAAAGCCGCCCAGCGTGAAAAGAAAGTGCAGCCTGCCCAGGAATGGCGCCGCCCACACTTCCCGTGCCGCTGATGACAACAGAAGCGGACAAAGAAACAAGACGCAGCAAATAGACACCAAGAACAGACAACCAGGGGAGGGGGGGAAATTAAATAAATAAATAAATCTTTAAAAAAAAAAAAAAAAAAGAAAAAATATCAAAACTTTTTTTTGACATTTTGCCTTACATCACAGTAATAGGTGTTGCCCTGCATGTACAGTGGCAAGGCAATCTCTTCCATTCCTTACTCAAGGTCTACATTGTTTTGTTTTGCTTTTAAATTTTTAATTTTGTCTTCTAAAAAGTTTTAGATCACAGTAAATTCAAATATGCAATATAGGGGACTCCCATATAACCAACATCAAACCCTTTCCCCACATGTAAGCAATGATCTTTTTACATGCGGATGTTACATTTGCTACAGCTGATGTATAGACATTGAAACATAACTATTAACCATGGTTTCATTATGGCTTACATTTTAGACTGTACACTTTTCTAAGTTTTTGGTTATATTATGGTTTACATTGTAGACTATACACTTTTTCCCCCCGTTATAAAGTGAATTTATTAAATTGATTTGGATATACTATAGGTCAAATAATATTTCCCAAAGATAACAATTATGGCCTTTAAAGGTCGACATAAAATTAATAGATTCGAAAGTATTAGTCATATTCCCCAGCAACAGCATGATAAAATAATTCAACTATGTAAAAATTTAGAACTCTAGACTAGCTGGAAGCTTGGAAATCATTTAGCTTAATACCCTAATTTTGGAAAGTGATAAAACTAGACTCAAAGATTAAGCAATTTGCCCAAACTCACATGCCTATTAGTAATAAAGGTAGAAATCAAACCAATTTTTCCTAAAACTAAATTTCAGTGATATTTCAACTGGCTCTCTATCAACTAAAAGTCTAGGCTTTTCTCTAATGCTCCACACTACTGTGACATGAAAGAGTGATAAGATACTACGGTAAATCATAGTCTCAGCATTCAGGCCTGGAAGGGGCTTTATTAAATAACCAAGCCAGTCCTCTCTTTTTCCAAAGGAGGAAGAAGTATATGTGAAGTGACTTATCAAAGGCTTATTAGGAAAGATGTCTGGATTAAAATTTTGAGGATTAAATTCACCCTCAAAATTCCATCTCTAGTTTCATGGCCCACCCATTGAATCATGTCCTCCTTTTAGAATCTCCTTTTTGTGTTGAGGTTTTAGTTATACAGAAACCACTTTCAGTAAAACAGAAAAAAATTATTCAAATAGAGAAAACCAAACTTTCAGTATTTCAGTGAATATTTTTAGTTCGTTTTCCAACCTCTTGGACGGCTAACATATCACTAACCTGATCACCCATTTCAGAGCTTCAGAAATCCTTAATTTCCCCATAGACTTCCTGAGCAAAAGGACTACATGTGGGAAATAAATGAAAATAGGAATGAGAAGAGAAACAAAGTTAAAAATCAGTTGCTTTTTGTTCTTGTCATTGGGGACTTTTGGTCTTCTAAACATTCCTTGAGTTCCTCCACATGAGTTTTTAATATCAATCTAGCAAAAGAAAAAAAAAAGGGCTATAAAAAGATACCAAGCAACTCAGTACCAATCCCCCTCCCCATTGCCCACTACAGTCCAGCCACCTGGCCTTCTTTTCCTTCAGTGCACCAGCAAGTCCTAGACTATACACTTTTATAAATTTTTGGTGAAATTTAACATGGCTTATATCCATCTTTTTTTAAATATTTATTTATTTGTTTTTAAAAATTACATTAAAAAAATATGAGGTCCCATTTAACCCCACCGCCCCCACCCCCCACTATATCCATCTTTTCATGATCTTTTTTGGAACACTTCCATTGCCCCCCAGTTACCGCTCTTCCATCTATTCTATTCCTCTCTCCCCCTCCCCTCAAGGCCCATAGTGACAGCCAAGCTGCCTGAAGGACAAGATTCATAGATACTTACAACAATGCTGAGGGCTTGACACTCTACTCTGTCCTCCCCCACTGGGAGCCACCCATGCTCTCAAGAGACACCCTGTCTTCTGAGATCAGGCATCCCCACGATGGAGGTACAACACTTACCTGTCCATTGTATGTGTTACTTAGGTATTTTTAAAATTTCTTTTAAGAATGAGTATTAGTTTTCTGAATACAAGTGCTTTACATCATTGGTTAAGTTTATTTCTGAATATTTGGGCTTTATCTGTCATATTTTATTTTTACCACTCTTTGACACTTATAGTTTTATTGATTTAATCTTCATTTCTAGACGCTCTTCCAGTCCTCTCTCTCCTGTCTTTTCTTTTCAGGCTGTAGCACATCCTTTAGTATTTACTGCAAAGCCAGTCTCCTCGTAACAGATTCTGTCAGTTTTTGTTTATCCGTGAATATTTTAAATGCACCCTCATTTTTGAAAGACAGTTTTGTCTGGATATAAGATTCTTGGCTGCAAGTTTTTCTGTTGTGGTATCTTAAATGTCATACTGCTTTCTTCTTAGCTCCATGGTTTCTGATGAGAAATCAGCACTTAATGTTATTGGGTATCCCTTATATGTTATGCATTGCTTTTTTCTTGCTTCTCTCAGAATTCTCTTTGTCTTTGGCATTTGACATTCTGATTAGTATGTGTCTTGGAGTTGGTCTATTTGGATTTATTCAGATGGGAGTATGTCATGCTTCTTGGACATGGATATCCATTTCCTTCAATAGGGTTGGGAAATTTTCTACCATTATTTCTTCAACTATTCTGCCTCTTTTCCCTTCCCTTCTCCTTCTGGGACACCCATGACACATATGTTTGCATGTCTCTTGCTGTCATGTAGTTCCCCTAGACCTTTAGTTTTTTCCATTCTTTTCATCAGTTCTTCTGTATGTTTGCTTTCAGAGGCCATTTCTTCAAGCCCACCAATCCTTTCTTTTATCTCCTCAAATCTATTATGTGATTCCAGCGTATTTTTTATTTCATTTATTGCGCCTTTCATTCCCATAAGATCTGCTATTTTTTTGTTTGCTTTTAAATTCTTCTTTGTGCTCATCCAGTGTCTCTTTAATATCCTTAATCTCTTTAGGCATCTCATTGAATTTATTAAGGAGATTTGTTTGAACATCTATGATTAGTAGTCTCAACTCCTTTATGTCATCTGGAGGCTTATCTTGTTCCTTTAACTGGACCATATCTTCCTGTTTCTTGGTGTGGATTGTAATTTTTGGTTGGTGTCCTGGCATCTAGCTTATTAGAGCATTTATTATGGGTGCAGTTTCTCTCTTTAATCTAGGACTTTCTTGCCCTTTCTCCCTTGCTGGTTGTACACTAGGAGCCAAGGATGTAGTAGAGGCTGTAAGCTGTAGAGGTTCAAGCTGCCTTCATTTTCCCAGGGACTGAGGCAGCTTCTCAGAACTTTCTCCTTTGCCAGGGGTAGGGATACAGCCACAGCTGCATGTAATAACCCAAGTTGTGCAGGCCTAGACTGTAGTTGCCAGAGAGAATGATGAAGCTTCATGCCCATGTCTCCCCTGCTTGGGGCAGTGATGGAGGTGCAGGTGTGGGCAGCAGGTGTGGGGGTTCAAAACGATGGCAGTTGCCCAGTAGACTTCCGATTATCTAAGTCTGTGTCAGCCAGATGTACCTGTAGTTACCTGGAGAGGCAGTGCAGACTCACCAACTTCCTCCTGCTAGAGTTGGGGCTGAAGCCCAGGCTAGGGCTGCAGGCTGCTCTGGTTGAGAGAAGCCAGTCTTTACTGTCACCGTGATTTTCAGTCAGCCTGGCTTTCCCTCATGCTGAGGTCAGAGTCAAAATGGCAGCTACTGGCCTCTTCCTGACTTGGACAGTTAAAATTTTAGTTGTTCTTGGGGTTATACTTTAGCCAGCTGAATATACTAATCAGGAGCTGAAATCAGTGGCTAACCATCTCTTCCTCCTCTGTTGTTGGGAAGTGGTGTTTCCAATTCCAGGCAAAGATAGCTCCTGAGGCAGCTTGCACTGCCAGAGTAGGATGATTACTGGCCTCTGTGGCATAGCCTGTATTCTCTCTGAGAGGCTGTCACAGAACCCCCCACTCCTTCCCTGCCGGAGATGGGACTGGGGCTTTTGCTAGAGCTGTAGTCTAATCTAGACGGGAAGAAGCTGGTTCCTACCAACACTGTGATTTTCAATTCACCCTGCTTCCCCTTATTTGAGGGATGGAGTTCAAATGGTGGCTACCAGCCTCTTTCTGACTTGAACAGATTCAAACTTTAGCTGTTCATAGGATTATAATTTAGCTCGTTGAATTTAACTAATGAGTTAGCTGAAGTTGATGCCCAGCCGTTTCTTCCTCCCCCGTTTTTGGGAAGTAGAGCTTCCAATTCTAGATGCAGAATAGCTCCTGAGGCAGCTTGTGCCTTCAGTGGAGGATGGGCACTGTCCTCTGGGGTGTGGAGTGCTCTACTTATGAATCTTCTTTGCAGATGCCAGTCTCTTCCTTCTCTTCTTTCAAGGATGTTGCTGGATGCTCTTCTGGTCTCCTGGAGTCGCCTTACAGGTGCTTTAGATAGCCCTTGGTGATTACTTACTGCCCTGTAACATGAGGTAACTCCAGGAGCTCCTCACTCTTTTGTTATCTTGCTGGTTGTCTCGCTGCCACTGCTCAGCAGCAGTTCTTTTTTTTCCCCTCTTTATCTGGTTGCATCATTGTCTTTTATTTTGGTGCCTCTCTGCGGGGCCTGTACCTCTCAGCTTCGCCCAGGACTGGGACAGCTTTTTTCTTTTTTCACTAGGAGGTGCTGTGGCTTGAACCCAGGTCCTCCATAAGGTAAATGGAAGCTCAATTGCTTGAGCCACAGCCGCTTCCCAGCAGTTCTTTTTAATATAAAGTACTACTGGGAAGTGAATGTCACTCAACTGATAGAGTGTCTGTCTACCATATAGAGGGTCCAGGGTTCAATCCCCAGGGCCTCCTGACTGGTGTGATGAGCTGGTCCACACGCGGTGGTGCTGTGCACAAGGAGTGCTGTGCCACACAGAGATGCCCCTGCGTAGGGGTGCCCCATGTGCAAGGTGTGCACCCTGCAAGGAGAGCCGCCCTGTGGGGAAAAAAGTGCAGCCTGCCCAGGAGTGGCACTGCACACAGAGAGCTGACGCAGCAAGATGACGCAACAAAAAAGAGAAACTCATTTTCCCAGGGCCACCTGATAATGCAAGGGGATGCAGAAGAACACACAGTAAATGGACACAGAGAGCAGACAACAGGGGGAAAGGGGAGAGAAATAAAATATATATAAAAATATATATACACGTAAAGTACTACAAATTTGCCTGTGGATAGTTATTTCATTATCATGCTCTAGAAACCTAGAATTAAAGAGAAATCACAAAATGATGCATGTCTGTAGATGTTGGCAGAGTTCTAGGTTTTATAACAAGTTTATGTTTATTCTATAGCTGGGATAAAGTTGCATGTTAGTTACCAACCATTTGGTGTAGTAATTTCTGTTTGGTGCTTCTGATTCCTTTCTGTTTTTTATACTTTTATTCTATTTTTCTTTCATTTCCATTCTAACCATCCTATCTCTGGCTCCTGAGATCTCTCTGGCTTTTCTCCCATCACAATCATCAGTTGTCCTCTTCCTTATTGTCCTTTTCTTTGCCTTTTCTACATTGCCTTCTACTCCTCACCCTGGTAGGTCTCTCTGAGACCTAGGACTTTCTAGTACTTTCCTATTTCCATCTTATATCCCCTGTCCTCTTGATGAATTGACCCCTTTATCATTATGAAACTTTCTTCTGTCCCTTGTGCTATTGTCATAATGCATTTTACTTTTACCTATGTTGTAAACCCCAGGGTACATTGTCATTACTTTTGCTTAAACAGGCCCTCATCTTTTAAAGAGAATTTAAAATGTCTTTTATATTTATCATTTCTAGCACTTAGCATTTCCTCATTCTGGCTAAGAAACTGTGAGGAAAGAGACTTTTCGTTATTCTATATTGGTAGTTGACTTTATGTCTTCTAGTACTTTATGTCATGCTCAGCTTAGTTTATAATTATGTGCTATTTCAGGACTGATTGGTTGGCATTGTGATGGATTGAGGGGAGGGTGTGTATTATTAGTGAGGACTGGATGGCTGCTTGTTCTTAAGGCATAGGCATTTGTACTAGTGTTCTCTGCCAAATGAGGTTAGCTCTTTTACACTTATAGGTTAGGTGAGTCTTGGAAGTCCTCCTGGAACCTTGTCTGTATGTGTTCATATATGGAGTATTTGGTGAGATGCAGAGCAGCAGGTGTTAAGGAAAGCTGCAAAATACAACACTACATCTGATGCAGATAGAGCCAAATAATAATGTATAATATTGCAGTTAGTGAATATAAGTGTGGCTATGTTGGATCCACCCACTCCTTGGCCGGCACTGCCTCTCATATGTTAGTATCACCATGTTTTTACTCTCTTTGCTTTCTAGACTTACGGATTTGAGGGAGGTGTGTGATACTCATCATGGCAAATATGCTCATCATGGCAAACATGTATATACTTGTCTATGCATGTGCTGCAAACTAACTCAATTGTATTTATATATAATATTGGTAAGATATGAATTGCTAGATAGAAGACCATGGGTATCTGGAAAGCAGTTGGTTAGGGTCAAAAATGCCTTTTTGTTGTTTGGATGTGGGCGTTTAGTATTGCTGCTCTTCAAATGCTGGTTTTTATTCCTGTGTTGTTTGACTACAGCAGCTGTCTGTTATTGGGGAGGCAGCCAGAGATCCTCTTTCAAATTTCCATGTAAAATTCTCAGGCTTGGTCTTATAGAACAGGAGGAGCCAGCTGTATTAGTTGGGTATACATTCCTGCCTGATATACTTTTCCAACTGTTGGTTTTATAGATACAAGCCCTGACTTACTCCCTGCTGCCACTGTCTATTTATATACTGCCTGTCACCATGGTATCTGAATACATGGAGATACATTTAGGGTAACTTCAACTAGAGTAGGAAAAGGAAGAAGTCCTCCCTCTCTGCCTTGCCGTCTTTCCAGCAATCACTATTTTTCACCAAGAATTAGAAAATTCAAAAGCTTTTCCCTGACCTCTAAACCTAGGCTATCCAGATCTTTTAGTTCAATAGAGTTAGGCTTAAAACTCTGAACGATACCGATGGGAAAATTGGGTGTTGGGTAAGATCCTTGTGAAATTGTTCTTTATCTTTGAGAAAATGATGAAAGCTATAGTCTGTATGTCCAGAAAAATGTATATTTGCACATGGGTATATTGTGTATATAATTTCAGGCAGTTGATGGACCCTCTGAAGCCCATCCATGATCCCATGTGAGAACCCCTGTCTTAATTTTATATTCCAAAGCATCCCAATTATTTCTGTTCTCATAGAACTTCTTTTTTTTTTTTTTCCATACAACTTTTTAGTATCTGGTTTAATTTTTTTTTTTCTCCTCCACTTACTGGTCATATTGCTTTCCCATTGGGAACTTTAGTTTAGCAATCTCCTCTCCAAGCTTCTTGAAGCTAAAGACCTGTTTGTTCACTATGTTTTATTTCCTGTGTGTTTATGTAGTGTTTTATACCTCTAATTTAGCATATCACATTGTTTTGCTATGTTTGCATATGTTTGTGTAATAATTATTTAAATATCTGCCTTTCCTTTCAAAAAAGTTCTAGGAGGGCTGGGCTTGATAGCCAATCGCTGTTTTATCCTCGGCAGATTTTTAACAGGAATTCAGAAAACATTTGAATAAATAAATAAATAAATGTATGAATGGCTACATTTGTTTTAATGATGATTCTGCATTCTTTTAAAGCAGCACACGCACAAAATAAGGTTTTGTCTTTGGCCTTATCAAAACAAAACAATAAAAAAACCCACAGTAGGATGCTTGTTTTCATGTTTCTGTTCAGCTGACCCCATCACCTTTGATAAGGCCAACCATTCAACTTTGGTTTTTTTTTGATTGTTGATGTGAAAGTGAACAGTGGTAATTACTCTTTCCTTTGTCTCATTCATCTTTACTCACAGATGCATGGAATGCTTTTAACCAAGTAGAAAACAGAAACCTTGATGGTTTCTAAGCCATTAACTCAAGGATGAACAGAATGTTTAGAAAAAAGTATGTAGTTGCTGGATAGGGAAATTATTGAACAGAGTTTCATGGTGTCAGCTTATTTTACTTCCACTGTGGCAGAAAGGACATTGAGGAGGTGTCCTACATTTAAATCATGTGGCTTTACACAGTCTGAAAACAGGTTGATTTAAAGGCAGATTTATACTGGCATTTTAATAATTGAGATTACTGATGGATCATAGTCCTTCTTACCCTTTCACTCTGTCACATCACTGAATGATAAGTCATTATTTTTATCCCCATTTATTGGGGAAGGAGGTAGCGATATAGAAGGGTTAAATGACTTGCCAAGGATCATGGAACCAGACACTAAGCCTAGTCATGATTAGAACTTAGAGTTCCTGACTCCTATGCTCAGGCGCAGATCACTAGGCAACATTTGCCTCCCTGCAGGAGGATAGGCCACCAAAGCCCCCAAAACAATCTGTTCAGCTTCACTGTGCTAAATAGCATCCAAAACATTCACAGCTTTGTGAAAAGATAGAAATTGGGCATAGCTTAACCTTTCAGATACCTACTGGGAAAAATGGAAAACCCAGAGAGTATCACAGCTTTATGGATCCAGCTGGCTTTCCCATCACTGCCAGAAGCCTATGACTGCATGGTTTGGTACTCCTTCAGATTGAGAATTGAGAGTCTTTCTTTGGAAACGTGTTATACTGTAGGTGTTGTCATATAGGACTGAAATTTTTCAGGAGAAAAGCTAACCTGAACCATAGATTAATCTGGCAGTTCTTGTGAAGATAAAGTATAGCTTTGGCAGTTTGGCAGACCCTCCTGATTTTGGGAAACTATCCTCTAAAGTTTTAATTGTCTGCTTCTTTAGGTTTTCTTCAAACTTTTAATTTTGATATAATTATAGACTGAGAGGGAGTGGCAAAAATATTGCATAGAGTCCCGTGTATCCTCCACCCAGCTTCTACCAATGGTGACACTGTATATAGGTGTATAGTATTGCTTCCTTTGGTTTTGAAGAGGGACCCAGGTGGGAAAGAATATAACAGTAAAAAGCTAGAGCAGATGAGAAGAGAAATTTTGGCAGCTGCTTTTGGTATCTTGTTTTTAAAACTGTCTTTTAAATTGTTCTTCCTCTTAAATTTTCCCTAATTTAGGGAAATCTATCACATGATGTTTTCCAGGTTTGGTGTGCCTAATTAAGATTGCTTTACCTTCCATGTGCAAGAAACAGGATTTCTTTCCTTTATGGATAACCAATTTTCTCTTTTAAAGTTAGAATGTTCTAATCATAGGGGTATTAGAAGTTATCATTTTGTTCCATAATTTAATTATGAAAACTTCTGTACAGCAGTATAGAAAGCCCCAGGACTAAAAAAGAGTGTCAGGAAGCTTTTTTCCTTCAAATCACATTTGGTTTAAAATTTTACACTATTTTGAATTTTTTCCTCACCCTCTTAGAAACTTGGTAGAAGCAAAAGATAAAAATCTCTAACATGTTTAGCCTATTAGAGGGAGGAGAAATGTTCCCAACCTAAGTCCCTCCTTGTTCTTTTCTGTATACTTGAAGTCCCTTTCTAAGTCTCCTAGGCCCACCAACATTTTGTCAAGTGGAAGGGATAGGGCAAGAAGAAGCTGTTCTTTTGTTGCTCAACTTGAGTTCTAAAGGAACACATCATGTGGTTTGATAAGGAATCATCCTTTCTTGAATTCTAGATTGACCAGAGCAGGTCTCTTGCTGGTTTTCCCCCATTTTGGCAGAAAGTAAAATTCTTGGTCTACTGAGATGTGGTCTCATTGAATAGTAGTTTTCTGAAAGGGTGACTTTTGACTTCACCCATTTGGGCAATGTTGGAAGAAACAAGCACGCATTATAGGATCTTTGAAGAAGGTAGTGTGGCTCCTGCTTGTGCTTAATTAAAGGCAGCTGCACAGGAATGAGGTGGATGGGATCCTCCATTTCCCAGAGTTTGAAATATGGGGAATTTCATGTAAAAGCTCATTTTCATTATGTAGAAGAGGATTGGTGTTTTTTGTGAGGACTGCAGTGTCCCTGAGTAACTGGGGAATGGGAAGTGGTTGAGAACTTTATTTTCCCTTTTAGCAAATACATATCAACAGCAAGGAAAATGTTAAGGACAGAACCTGACTTCCATTGAAAGCAAGGATTTGTTCTGTTTTCTGGGTCACCTTGAGAGGTCTGGAACTTTAGACAATGCAGCCTGTTGACATACTGGCTTTCGTGCTCTGTTCACCAGGAGAGATGCATTGCTCACAACCAAAGCCTTTCCATTTTCTTATTTGATTCATTGGCCTCTGTGTCAGTGAGTGCTGGAGTTTGCAGCCAGAGAGATACCTGTTTTCTGAAAAACCACCCAGTGTATTTTGAAATTATTCTACTGGCAGGTGTTGGCTTCTAAGTGCTTCCTGCACTGCTCTGGAGCCTGCTGATTGCTGGCAGTGTCCTTAGGTAACTAGTGATTTTTTTTTTTTTTTTTTTTTTTTGGTTGCCAGTTACAAAATTCTTTTTTTTTTTTTATTTTTTTTATTGACTTTGTAATAATATTACATTAAAAATATATATATATGTGAGGTCCCATTAAACCCCACCCCCCCACCCCCCCTCTCCCCCCCCAACAACACTCGTTCCCATCATCATGACACATCCATTGGATTTGGTAAGTACATCTTTGGGCACCTCTGCACCTCATAGACAATGGTCCACATCATGGCCCATACTCTCCTCCATTCCATCCAGTGGGCCCTGTGAGGATTTACAATGTCCGGTGATTACCTCTGAGGCACCATCCAGGGCAGCTCCATGTCCCAAAGACGCCTCCACCTCTCATCTCTTCCTGCCTTTCCCCATACCCATCGTCCACCATGTCCACTTTTCCCAATCCAATGCCACCTCTTCTATGTGGACATTGGATTGGTTGTGTCCATTGCACCTCTATGTCAAGAGGAGGCTCAGATTCCACATGGATGCTGGATGCAGTCCTCCCATTTTCAGTTGTAATCACTCTAGGCTCCATGGTGTGGTGATTGTCCTTCTTCAACTCCATCTTAGCTGAGTGTGGTAAGTCCAATAGATCAGATTGTAGGTGCTGGAGTCTGTTGAGGCTCAGGACCTGGCTATCACATTGTCAGTCCAGAGATTCAAATCCCCTAAATATATCTTAAACCCCAACATTAACTGCACCTCCAGCACATTAGCATGAAAGTCTTATGAAGGGAGATCCCATCTGAGTCCAGATTCATCACACATAAACACCATTTCCAAAGAGGGGCCATCTGCCCTGGTGTAACTAGTGATTTTTGTCCAGAGAGGCTGGAATTGGCTAGAGTTCATAGTGCCTCTGGACTTCTGGTGGCATTAGCTTGTTACTCTGGTGCTATTTCCACGCTATCCTTTGAGTTCCTTAACTTCCCTTCTAAGCAGGTGAAATGGTCATTTTTTCCCTGTCAGTCACTTTGAAATTATACATTTCCCTAATGAGCAGGCTTTGATTTGAATTCTGTGGCACCTCATCCCAATTCCATGTCTGACCACAAAATAGAGTCTGGTTTAGTCATCTTTGCTTTCTACCTTTTTCTTTTGACAGTATGTAAAAGCTGCTCAAACAGTTCTCTCTGACCTGATTCTTTGGAGACATTTACTGTCTTCTGCTGGAGGTGCTCTGTCTCCTTCCTGTTTTTCATCTTATTTAAATGCCATTCACTTGGTTTTGTAATTAAGCCTCCCCTCTACTTCTCTGAGGCAAGCTATCACTTAATTGTGTCTTCCTGTAGTTGGCTTGTTCCTCTCTGCACCTGGTTTACCTCAACATAGGGGACAGGTTTTAGTTCTGGATAAGTTCCCATATCCGTTATTCACTGTACTCCTATATGGCAACTCAATTTGTTGCTACATCCTTTCCCTCCCCTGAATTCAAAGCATGATAGAAAAAAATCTGGAAACATCCTCATTGTGTGAGGTACATCAGTGCTAGGAACAGCTTTGCAAACAAGGTTCCTTGTTGGGTGATGGGTCTGTGTAAGGTGTCGGGAGTGTCAGGTGGATGGTAGTGAATCCTTTCCATTTGAAAACCATGTTGGTTGCCTCTGCCTTTAGGAATTCAGTTGCGACTCAGGGAACCATCAAGATATTGGATCCTAGACACTCTCCTTTATTCCACCTGTGTCTGCATTCATAAAAGTTAGAACTGCACCTGCTGTCATATGTTTCATCAAGCATAATGCAGAAGACACCCCAAGGAAAGGTGCATGGACCAAAGCTAAGTATGAGACTGACAGTCACCTCAAATACACGTCTTATACAAAAGAGGCAACATTTACAGCCATTTGGCAGTTCTTGAAAAAAGCGCACAGGGAAGTGGACTTGGCCCAGTGGTTAGGGCATCCATCTACCACATGGGAGGTCCGCGGTTCAAACCCCGGGCCTCCTTGACCCGTGTGGAGCTGGCCCATACACAGTGTTGATGCGCGCAAGGAGTGCCGTGCCACGCAGCAGTGTCCCAGCGTAGGGGAGCCCCACGCGCAAGGAGTGCGCCCCATAAGGAGAGCCGCCCAGCGCCAAAGAAAGTGCAGCCTGCCTAAGAATGGCGCCGCCCACGTGGAGAGCTGACACAACAAGATGACATAACAAAAAGAAACACAGATTCCCGTGCCGCTGACAACAACAGAAGCGGACAAAGAAAAATATCCAGCAAATAGACACAGAGAACAGACAACTGGGGTGAGGGAGGAAGGGGAGAGAAATTAATTAATTTAATTAAATTAAAAAAAAACGGTGAGGCGATAAACGCCCATTGTTTAAAAAAAAAAAACGCACAAGGTAAGATTTCAAGGAGCCTCGTAAAAGTCTTTCCAGTGAAGAAACAAGTGTGTATAGAGCATCCAGTTAGATAAATCTATACCTCAGCAACTTAAACATACTTAATGTATAATATAATACCTCAAATATTTAATGGATATAACTTTTTTTCTTATTAGGCAAGGTAAGAGTATTTGGAGCCAGATACTTGGAGCGTAATTTAGTAGAAATTAAACCTAGGATCCCCCTTTGCCACTTGGATATGTGAAGTTAGAGGTTAGAGGAGTTCTGACTAAAGTTGCATGTTTTTAGTTGCTAATACAGGCATATGTGGGAAATACTGTTGGTTTGGTTCCAGATCATTGCAATAAAGTAAGTCACATAAGTTTTTTGGTTTCCTGGTACATAGAACAGTTATGTTTAGGGAAGCAGATGTAGCTCAAGTAGTTGGGCACTTACCTACCACATCGGAGATCCTGGGTTTGGTCCCAGTACCTCCTAAAGAAGATGAGCAAAACAGCAAGCTGACATGAGGGACTTGCGCACCGAGATGACACACTGAGGAAATACAATGAGCCACAACAAGCAGGGAGCTGATGTGGCTCAAACGATAGGGCGCCTCCCTCCCACATGGGAGGTCCCAGGTTTGGTTCCTTGTGCCTCCTAAAAAGAAGACTGAGCAGGCACAGAGAGCAGACAGTGAGCACAAACAATGTGGGTGGGGTAGATAAAGAAATAAAGTGAATCTTTGAAAAAAAAATCAGGATGCGGATTTGGCCCAAAGGATAGGGTGTCCACATGGGAGGTCCGAGGTTCAAACCCAGGGCCTCCTGACCTGTGTGAGCTGGTCCACGTGCAGTGCTGATGCGTGCAAGGAGTGCTATGCCACGCAGGGGTGTCCCCCGTGTAGGGGAGCCCCACGTGCAAGGAGTGCGCCCTGTAAGGAGAGCCGCCCAGTGTGATAAAAGTGCAGCCTGCCCAGGAATGGCACCGCACACACATGTAGAGCTGACACAGCAAGATGGTGCAACAAAACGAGACAGATTCCTGGTGCTGCTGAGATAAGCAGACACAGAAGAACACACGGCGAATGGACACAGAGCAGAGAACGGGGGGGGGGGGGTAGCAGAAAGGGGAGAGAAATTAAAAAAAAAAAGATAAAGGTTATGTTTATACTATATTGTAGTCTATTAAGTGCAATAGCATTATGTCTAAAAAATGTACATACCTTAATTTAAAAGTACTTTATTGCTAAATATGGTAACCCTCACCTGAGCCTCCAGTGGGTTATCATCTTTTTCTGCTGATAGAGGGTCTTGCCTCAATGTTGATGGCTGCTGACTGATCAGGGTGGTACTTGCTGAAGGATGGGGCAGCTGTGGCAATTTCTTTTTTTTAAAATATATTTTATTTAATTTTAAGTTTATGTAATTTTTTAACAGATCAGATTTATTGACACATGTTAATAAATCATACAATTTTTCCAAAGTGTATAATCAGTGGTATTTGATATACTCACATGGTTGTGCTTCATCATTTCAGTCATTATTAGAGCATTTTCATTATTTCAATAATAATAATAAAAAGCAGAGAAATGTAAATTCTTTACCTTTCAATGTCTCTTTGTTTCCTCTGCTACACATAGCTGCTATTTCTGGCTCTTCTTGCACAGTTATTCATTTATTTATTAAACAATTTTATTGAGATTCACATACCATATGATCTATCCAAAGTGTGTAATGTAATCAGTGGCTTTTAATATAATCACAATGTTGTGTATTTATCACAAGAAGTTTTAGAACAATTTCGTTACTCCAAAAAGAAAAACTCCACACCCCTTAGCATTTCTTCCCCAATCAGTCCTACATAACCACTAATCTAATTTCATCTTTATAAATTTATTTATATTTATATTTTATATAAATGGAATCATACAATATGTAGTACTTTGTGTCTGGTTTCTTATTTTTTGTCTGATATTAATATTTTGTAGTATTAGCATACATTTGTTCAGAGAAACACGGTCTTATATATGCAGTTTTACCCTTATTCATATTTCACATGCTGTTTTACTGTGCTATACAGTCCCATGTTACATTTTTTAGCTTTCCTTTTAGTAACATATATGACCTTAGACTTTCTCGTTAAAGGCAATTTCTTAAATTAAGACAACAGTGACATGTGTTGCATCAATTGACCCTTTCTTGAGAGATTTCTCTGTAGTATGCAGTGCTGTTTGGTAGCATTTTATCCACAGTAGCACTTCTTCCAAAATTGTAGTTGGTCCTCTCAAACTCTGCCACTGCTTTATCAACTAAGTTTATATAATATTCTAAAGCCTTTGCTCTATAACAAAAATGTTCAGAGTATCTTCACCATGAGTAGAATACATCTCAAGAAACTACTTGCTTTGCTTCTCCATTAGAAACAATTCCTCATCTGTTGAAGTTTATCATGAGATTGCAGCAATTCAGTCACATCTTCAGACTGTTCTTCTAATTCTAGTTTTCTTGCTATTTCCACCACATTTGCAGTTACTGAAGACTTGAACTAAAGGCCTCAAAGTCATCCATGAGGGTTGAAATCAACTTCTTTAAACTTCTGTTTATGTTAATATTTGACCTCTTCCTATGAATCACTGTTTTTTTGGTGTGTATTAGGGATTGAACCCAGGGCTTCATACATGGGAAGCAGGTACTCAACCACTGAGCTTCATCCAGTCCCCAGTGAGAGTTATTTTGTTTTGTATGTTTTGTTTTAAGGAGGTACGAGGGATTAAACCTGGGACCTTGTACATGGGAAGCAGGTTCTCAACCACTTGAGCCACATCCGCTCCCTCTTGAATGTTTTTTTTTTTAAAGATTTATTTTACTTATTTCTTTCCCCCTCTTCATTGTTTTTCACTTGCTATCTGCTGTCTGTGTCTGTTCATTGTGTGCTCTTTGTGTTTGCTCGTCTTCTTTTTAGGATGCACCGGGAACCAAACCCCCAGGGACTTGCCATGGGGAAGTAAAGCACCCAATTGCTTGAGCCACCTCTGCTCCCTGCTTGTTGTATATCTCATTACGTTTTTTCGTTGTGTCACTTCATTGCATCAGCCTGTTGTGTCATCTTGTTGCATCAGATTGCTATGCCAGTCTGTTGTGTCAGCTTGCTGTCTTGCTTGCCTTCTTTAGGAGGCACCGGAAACATCCCAGGACCTCCCATGTGGTAGGCATGTGTCCAACAGTTTGAGCCACATTCGCTTCCCACGAATGTTTCTCTTTTTTTTTAAGATTTATTTTATTTCCCTCCACCCCCATTGTTTGTGCCCACTGTGTCTATTTGTTGTGTGCTCATCTTCCTGATGTTGTTTTTTTTTTTAGGAGGCACCAGGAACCAAACCTGGGACCTCCCCTGTGGGAGAAGGGCACCTAATCATTTGAGCCACCTCTGCTCCCTGCTTTGTTGAGTCTCTCGTTATGTTTTCCTCTTTGTGTCTCTTGTTGAGTCAGCTTGCTGTGCCAGCCTGTTGTGTCAGCTTGCTGTCTTGCTTGTCTTCTTTATGAGGCACTGGGAACCCAAGCTGGGACCTCCCATGTGGTAGGTGGGAGCTCAGTTCCTTGAGCCACATCTGCTTCCCCAAGTATTTCTTAATGATATCTAGAATGGTGAATCCTTTCCAGAAAGTTTTCAATAGACTTCTCCTAGATCCTCCAGAGGACTCATTATCTATGGCACCTATAACCTTAAAGAATGTATTTCTTAAGTCATAAAACTTGAAAGTCAAAATGATTCCTTGATCCATGGGCTGCAGGACCAATGTTTTGTTAACAGGCATGAGAACAACATGAATCTTGTTGAACATCTCCATCAGAGCTCTTGGGTGACCAGATGCATTGTCAATAAGCAGTAATATTTTGAAAAGTAATCTTTTTTTTCTGAGCAGTAGGTCTCTAAAGTAGATTTAAAATATTCAGTAAACCATGTTGTTAACAGATGTACTATCATCCAGGCTTTGTTCCATTTATAGAACACAGGCAGAGTAGATTGAGGAGAATTCTTAAGGGCCTTAGGATTTTCAGAATGGGAAATGAGCATTGACTTTAAGTCACAGTCTCCAGATACATTAGTCTCTATCAAGAGAATCAGCTTGTCCTTTGAAGCTTTGATGCCAGCATTGACTTCCCCTCTCTAGTTATGATAGTCTTAGATGGCATATTCTTCCAACAGAAGGCTGTTTCATCTACATCTAGGGGAGTAAATGTAGCTCAGTGGTTGAGTGCCTGTTTCCCATGTACGAGGTCCAGGGTTCAATTCTCAGTATAACTTTAAAAATAAAATCTAGGGAAATGGACTTTGGCCCAGTGGTTAGGGCGTCCGTCTACCACATGGGAGGTCCGCGGTTCAAGCCCCGGGCCTCCTTGACCCGTGTGGAGCTGGCCCATGCGAGGTGCTGATGCGCGCAAGGAGTGCCGAGCCACCCAGGGGTGTCCCCCGCGTGGGGGAGCCCCATGTGCAAGGAGTGCACCCATAAGGAGAGCCGCCCAGCGTGAAGGAGGGAGCAGCCTGCTGAGGAATGGTGCCGCCCACACTTCCCGTGCCGCTGACGACAACAGAAGCGGACAAAGAAACAAGACGCAGCAAAAAGACACAGAAAACAGACAACCGGGGTAGGGGAGGGGAATTAAATAAATAAAAATAAATCTTTTAAAAAAAAAAAAAAGTTTAGTCACCTAGAAGAAGAAATTTATAAAAAAAATAAAAAAAAATAAAATCTATTGTTTAGTGTCACCAACTTTATCAATTATCTTAGCTAGATCTTCTGGATAACTTGCTGCAATTTTTACATCAGCACTTGTCATGTCACCTTGCACTTTTCTGTTATGGAAAGAGCTTTTCTCAAGTCACAAGAACTAACCTCTGCTAGCTTCACACTTTTCTTCTGCAGCTTTCTTTTTTTTTCAAGATGCATTTTATTTATTTCTCTCCCCTTTCCTCCGCCCCAGTTGTCTGTTCTCTGTGCCCATTTGCTGGGTGTTCTCTTCGTCCGCTTCTGTTGTTGTCAGCGGACAGGAATCTGTATTTCTTTTTGTTGCGTCCTCTTGCTGAGTCAGCTCTCCCTGTGTGCGGCGCCATTCCTGGGCAGGCCGCACTTTCTTTCGCGCTGGCTGGCTCTTTTTACGGGACGCACTCCTTGCACGTGGGGCTCCCCTATGTGGGGGGCACCCCTGCGTGGGGGGGCATTCATTGTGCACATCGACGCTGTGCATGGGCCAGCTCCACACAGGTCAAGGAGGCCCGGGATTTGAACCGCGGACCTCCCATGTGGTAGACGGACGCCCTATCCCCTGGGCCATGTCTGCATCCCTCTTCTGCAGCTTTCTGACCTCTCTCAGCCTTCAAAGAATTGAAGACACTTGGGGACTTGCTCTGGATTAGTCTTTGGCTTAAGGGAATGTCGCGACTTGTCTGATCTTCCTTCTATCCAGACCACTAAAACTTTCTCATCATCTAAATTGTAGTTTAGCTTTCTTATCATTCTTTTGTTTCCTGGAGTTGTGCTTTTAATTTCCTTCAAGACTCTTTCTTTGCAGTCACAATTTGACTGTTTGGCACAAGAGGCCTAGCTTTTGGCCTGTCTCGATTTTCGACATGCCTTCCTCACTAAGCTTAATCATTTCTAGCTTTTGATTTAAAGTGAGATGTGCAACTTTTCTTTTCATTTGAATACTTAGAGGACATTCAAGTGTTATTCATTGGCTTAATTTCAATGTTGTTTTATCTCAGGAAATAGGTAGGCCCAAGGAGAGGGAGAGAGATGGGGGAGCAGTCAGAACACATGCAACATTTACCACTTGTTTGCTATCTTATATGGGCATGGTTTGTGGTGCCCCCAAAACAATTACAATAGTCACATTAAAGATCACTGAACACAGATCTCTATACCAGATATAATAATTATGGGCAGTTTGAAATATTGAAGAAATTACCAAATTGTGACACAGAGACATGAAATGAGCACATGCTGTTAGAAAAATGGCACTGATAGACTTTCTTGATGCAGGGTTGCAACAAACTTGCAATTTGTAACAAATGTAATATCTGCAAAGTGCTAGAGTAAAGCACAATAAAATAAGGTCTGTTTGTATAGTATTGGCTCTAGATAGCACAAGCCCCTCCCCACAACAAAACTCTTTGAAAATTGAAGTTCAGGGGGAACCAATACAGTTTCATAGACCTCAGCAGGTACAGTTTATGAACTTCTTCCTGGTATGTTATGTGACTTAACTACAACTGGATATATAACTTTTGGGTAACTAATTTCTGAATTTTAGTTTCCTCATCTGTAAAATAGGAACAGCAATACCTACGTCATAGTTAAGAGGATTCAGTGAGAATAATGTACATTTAAATGCTTTGCATGATGCCTAGCCCCCAGCAGTCATCTCTCCCTTGTCATGTATGACCATTGTATTTCTCTCCCTTTGAAAAGAGATGAATGCAGTTTGGGAAGGTGATTTCTGTAGTTATGCATCTCTTTAAATTACCTGGTATGGGACAGAGAAAAGAAGAAGGTTTGAGATGCTCTATATCAGCTTCTGGCAAAGTTTTTTAACTTGTAGTTTTGCTCTACAAGGAAATGATGTATTCTCTATGATACACCTGCCTGGCATTGGTGTTTTGGGGTAGACTACTGGCCTGGGGCTGTGGATGATATGGAGGCCTATGATAATTGCCTGTCAAGGCCTGGAAGCTCTTAGCCACCTAGATTGTCTATATCCCAAAAGGATACTCTCTGCAACAAGCTGTGGCATTCTGTCTTGTGGGGATGAGCAGCCCTTGCTGCCATTTCTTACCTAATGGGTAAGAAAACTGCTTACACAGAATTGAATTCCTGTTAACTGCATAAGTCTCTTCTCCATGGAAATGTCTCAGACCAGGGATCAGGCCTTTAGTGAGGAATAGACTTGTGTTGTTAACACCCCTTATCCCCTGCTCTTTGTTTTAGCAACTATTATTTGAAATGAAAAACATGATAAACCAAAGGGTCAAATTAAGGAGAAAGAAAAGTACATCTTGCTGCTAATATCTTCATGGTGATTACAACATATGCTATACTTGCTAGCAACTTTTACAGACATATGACTAATAATGCTATGTTTATACAGTCAATCCCTAATCTTTTATATATCTTAATTCTTCCCTCTATGTATTGCTACTTCTGTGACTGTCCTTGGAATGGTTTGGCTGGTCATGTGCTCACATTGCACCACATGGACAAGTGGAGTGAGGGCAGTTTTCTAAAATGTGTGTGTGGGGTGAACCAGGAGCCAGCCAGCATGAGCTCTGTACCTCTTGTGAGCTTGCACTGAGATCCTGAGTGCCAGTTCTATACTGCCCCTGATGTGAGGGGAGTCTCTTCTTTGGCCTGCTGTCTAAACCTTAATGCATATTTCTTATGGCTTCTGATTGAATATGCTTATTAATTGTTTATACCCATGTTTTCTTGTTTTGGTTCTGATTTTATGAGAAGAAAGGGGTCTTGACTTCATTTAAAGTTCAGATCCAGCCACATTCCATGCCTAGAACATAATTGGGAAAGAGACAGCTCTGATAGTTATGTACTGTCTTTTTTTTTTTTTAAAGATTTTATTTATTTATCCCCTCCCTCCACCTTGTTGCTTGTTTGCTGTCTGCTCTCTGTGTCCATTCGCTGCTCATTCTTCTGTGTCTGCGTGTCTCCTTTTGTTTTGTCATCTTGCTGTGTCAGCTGTCTGTGGGCATGGGCCATCAGCTCTCTGTGGATGCAGGCCAGCTTGCCTTCACAAGGAAGCCTTAGGAAGTGAACCCAGGGCCTCCCATATGGTAGATAGGAGCCCAGTTGGTTGAGCCACATCCACTTCCCTGTACTGTCTTTTTAAAAGCTACTAGATAGGATATTAAAAGATACTAAAGATACCAGAGAGCATGCACAGGCTGAGAGAGAAGGGGAGAGGTGTGAAAGAGAAGTGAGATGTAAAAAAGAGATATAAGAGCAGATGTGGAGGTAAGGAAGTGGATGAGAGGACCAGCTGAGGTGGCTTATGCTGAGAAAAGCTATAGGGACTCTTATTATTGAGAGTGACTAGTAGACAGGTAATTATGAGGTATTAAATACCTCTCCTATAACAAGTAGTTGAGGACCAAAAGAAAAAGGAGACCAAATACATGAAAATAACTAGAACAGATGATAGGTGGAGAAAGCTATTAACCAGAGCCTGGAGAAGTATTGGTACTAGTATTGTAAGCAAGTCTAAGATGTTTATAATAAATTCTTTTTTCTTCCTTTAACATTTAACTCCACCTGGCACTTTTATTTGTTTAATCTTATTTTAATGGAATTGTAGAAGGAGCACTAAACAGGAGACCACATTCTATTATCAGCTTAGTCACTAGCTAACTTGAGGGGAAGTGGAAGTTTTCTTATTCAAAAGTGAGGGGATTGGATTAAATGACCTCTATGGCCCTTGTGTTAGTTTGCCAGGGCTACTGCAACTAAGTTCCACAGACTAGTTGGCTTAAACAATAGGAATTTATTGTCTTCACTGTTTGAGAAAGTGGAAGTCCAAGATGTTGGCAGGATCATCCTTTCTCTACCATAGTATTCTGGAGTGGCTTGCTGGCAATTCCATAACTTAGTCTGCCTCCATCATATAGCCATCTCTCTCCTTCTGTCTACTACTACTGTGTCCAAATATTCTATGCTCTTAAGGACTCCAGTTATTTTGGATTAAGACCCACCCTGATTCCATTTGACTTCAAAGATCCTATTTACAAATGAGCTCATATCCATAGGACTGGGATTTAGGACTTGAATAGGTCTTTGTAGGGACACAATTCAATCTATAACAGTCCTTTCTTGTAACAATCTATAGTCATCTATGTCAAAGCCTTACAGACTTAGAACTCCTATCACAGCAGGTCAGAGATAGAAGAGAGTATGTGTGTAGTGGAGTGTAGGATGATGAACAGTTGATGTAAGGAGTACCAAGTTGAGAGATAATGAAAGGAATAAGAATGATTTCATAGGATATTTGGGGCATTCTCTCTTGAAGAAGAATTTTAGTCCCTGATGGCTGAGGTTTGTGGGAGCTAAGTTTAAGGTTGCTTTGTTTATTTCAGCTGCCTGTTAACTCTCTCCAAAGAATCACTATTTCCAGGTGAGAAAACACTGGCTGTTTTTGTTTTTGTTTTGATCTGACTTGAATTATCAGGGAATAGAATGCAGGTATTCCTCTGCCCTGCCACTCCTGCCTCCGCTACCGTGCCACTGTTGACTTGAAAGAGTATCTCAGTGCTGAACTCTAGGACACAAATTGCCTCTTGACTGTTCCAGAATTACTCTCTTCCTCTTCTCATATTTATCACTTTGTTATCCCAAACTCTGAACCCCAGAGATCAAGACTAGCTGTAGTCCAGGGGCGGAGCAATAAATCATTTGGTCCCATTTCTGTTTCTCCAGGTTTCCTGCCCTTTAATCACCATATAGCCTCTGCTGAGGCTGCATTTCTGTGCTCTTTGTGCTGGGGATAAAAACTTCATTGATTGTATGTGTGCAAAAACTGCTTTGTCTTTCTCCAGTAATTATGTTTTTCACAGTGCCACATGTGCTACCCATCCCTGGCTCTTGTCTCCTGTGAGTTTATAGAGTCTGATTGTTGGGTGATTTATCCATTAACAGGGTTTGTCTAAAATATGGGATTAAGGGTTGGTTCACCGCCTTAAATAACTCTGCAAGGCAGTCTTCACTAAGGAGAGACATTTGGGCTGGGGTTAGTAATTTTTTAAATGGATGTCAGCTAGTCACTGTTTATTCCCTAAGCTCCTGGTAGGAGCCAAGCAGGTTGTGTGATCCAAAATTAGTTCCCATGAAGCTTTTTTTTGGCCCATTCCAACAGATCACTTGTTAACAGGTACATCAGAAAGGGCCACCTGCCTATCATTTGCCTTTCTATTATGGGACACCAGAGAACTGAAGTCAGGGCAGGAGTGGAGAGTTCTTAAGTGAGGATGCCTGTCTCTTTCATACCCAGTGAGGGTTTTTTGCTATTTGAGGGGGAGAGTCAGTCTTTAGAAACAGAATGTAACTGAAACGAGGTTCTTATACTTTCCTTGCCTGCTGTTTCTTTATTATACCTGTGCTTTTAGAGAATTGAGAGTGAGGGTGTTATGTGGCAGGTAGCAAGTGTCTGGAGAGTCTTAACTCCTACTCATCATTCCCTGGTGTTCCAAATCAAAGCTCACATCTCTACTCTTAAGAGTAGTACACTTCACACAAACCTTAGACAGCAGAGGAGAATGGACATCATTGCTGGCAAAAGAAGCTGATATCTTAGAAAAAGAGAGGTCAGATCTTTTCTTGGGCCTATGGAAGGGGAGGGTTGGGGACAGAGATAAAAAGGACCACAAATTGATTGCAGCTGCTGAACCCTTTGTTTTTAGTTTCCCATCAAGTAGAGCAGCTTGGTACCAGGGCATTGTTCAAGATAGATACAGGGCATATTCATGGATAAATGTTTTGGGTGAAAGAGAATCAAGCAACTGAATGTTTATTATTTTTTAATGCTTAATATTTATTTGCAGAAATTATCTTTAGAGCTGTGCTATTAACCTAGAGACTTGGCAGTCATCTCTTTACTGAGATTGCTTGGGTTTTAGCAATCCTTCCCCTCACTAAAGATTGCCAAGCAAGAGAGGGGACCTTTTTGGTATATGTTGTCACTGTTGAGAAAGAACAGAGAGAGCAAGCTGCACTTCTTTTTGACGAGCTAGAACAGTTTAAACACTTTTTTTCCCTCCTCACCATGAGCTCACTTCCCAACCAGAGTGGAAACCCAGGTGTAGATTGTCCAGTATAGCTGGCACAGCTGGTGACCAGATGGAATTGGGTCTCTCTTAGCAATGATGTTTGAAACAGATACATGGCTAAGGCTTGGTGATACGAGATTCTAGCAGCCTAGGATGGGTGGGGAGACCCTAATTTTGACTTGTAAATTGAGCACATTTGATGGGGAAATCACCATGTGGGAGTACATTTGGAACACTAAGATGTCAGTTTGATAGTCAAATTTCTGAGCTTAATTGCAATTTAAGAAGTGGCAAAAAGGTAGATTTTTAAAAACTTTCTGTGGACAGTTAAGCAGACATGTAGTTAGGGAAGTCAGTGCTTTCTTCAAATATACCTACCTTACCTGTTTTTTTAAGTCCTTGGCAGCTGGATTTACTCATTCTAGCCCAAGGGTTCTTAACCAGGGGTCTGTGAACTTGAACTGAAAATTAAAAAAAAAAAAAATTCTTGTGGGGACGTGTTGGTGCAGACGTGATTTATTTATGAAATAATACACAGTATAGTGTGGACTTAGTAAGGAGTCTTTGGTTTTCACCTGACTGGCAAAGGGAACCATGGAACAAAAAATGTTAAGAGCTCCTGTTCTAGCCATATTTGTATCTCGATAGAGCTAGTCTACTTTCAATTAACTTTATTGATGATGCTTAAATAGCTTGTTCTCTTTTTTCTTTAAGCCTTGATCAATTTGCTGAAGTTCCTTATGTCAAATGAGACTGTACTTTTGGCCAAACACAACATTTTTACGTTAGCCCTTATGGTGAGTAGTGAAAAAAATATTTCTTTCTCTAAAGCTATATCCTAAGGTATCTTGGTTTGAAACAGGATCTGGCAGTTTGGGAACTATGCCGTAAGGGAAACCAGGCCTACATTTCTTCTTGGATCAGAATCTCTAGACTGGTACCCGCCCTCTCACCTAAGTCTTTGGCAAACCCAAGACTCTTCTTCATGAGAGTTTATTGTCTGTTAGGGGAGAGTGTATGTCAGATCTCTGTGTATGAAGAGTGAATCTTGGTCCTAGTTGAGAGACTGCTCTACTACTACTGTTACTACTGCTACTCCTATTGCTGCTGCGGCTGCTGCTGCTACTGCTACTACTACACTGCTGTAGTCTCTATGTTGGTAAATAGCAGAGCCTCTAGAGATGTCCCAGCCAGATGAGTGGGCCTATCATGGCTGCCCTTGGTATCTGAGGGGCATTACAGATGCCTGTTTATCTAGCTCGTTATTTGGGGTAGAAGGATACTATTGGGCCTTTGACTCTTTCCTCAAGATAGTATACCATGATATGTTAGTAAATGTTCGACAACTGGCTCTCTGAGCAGAGATGGAGGAAGTCCTGATTTGTAACTTCAGTTGATTTCCATGGTGTAACTACTCCCATGGCCAATTTCCAGCTATCAAAGTGACATCAGTGAAAGTAGAGTTGAGAAGAGATGTGCAGGAGCACATCATAATAGTATTTTCATCATATAGGCATAAGAGACATAAATTAATCTCAAGAGCATAGATAATAGTAGAAGGTAGAAAATAATTAGGAAGTAATGAGTTTTGAGTGTTTATTACCTTCAATTTAATATAATTTTTTTAGTTTATATAAGTTAATTTTTTATAATGACTGTTTAACAATCAGCTCACAAAATTCCAGAAAATTTAATAGTTGTTGCTTATAAGCCAGTAAATCCGGTTCCAGCATACCATTAATAATACCCTTCTGGTCTTTGAAGTCTGATGCCAGTATATGGGGCTTTTGCTTCTTTTCTAGATTGTGAACTTATTTAATATGTTTATCACATATGGCGACACATTCCTGCCCACCCCCAGCAGCTATGATGAACTCTATTATGAGATTATTCGCATGCACCAGAGCTTTGACAACCTCTACTCCATGGGTAAGCTGTCTTTTCTTTTTACTCTTTTCTTCCTAACAGCTGTCTGTCTGGTTTTGGTAAAAAGAGAAAAAAATCTACAAAATATCTCCTCTAGTTGCTTGGCACAGAAATAGAGTAGTCTCCTCTCAGGCAATAGGAAGGTATATGTTGGCTTTGTTGCCTTCAGGAACTCAGATTTCATCTCAGTGGAAAGCCTCTTAGCAGCCCTTTAGCTCTTTGGTGGTTTTTTTTTTTTTTAATTTATTTTTATTTATGTCTCTCCCCTCCCTTCCCCACCCCAGTTGTCTGCTCTCTGTGTTCGTTCGCTGTGTGTTCTTCTGTGTCCACTTCCATTCTTATCAGCGGCACCAGGAATCTGTGTCTCCGTTCATTGTATCATCTTGCTGTAGCAGCTCTCCATATTACGGTGCCACTCCTGGCCAGGCTGAATCCTCTTTTGCGCTGGGCGGCTCTCCTTATGGGGTGCACTCCTTGCGCGTGGGGCTCCCCTACGCGGGGGACAGACACCCCTGTGTGGCACAGCGCTCCTTGTGCGCATCAGCACTGTGCATGGGCCAGCTTCACATGGGTCAAGGAGGCCTTGGGTTTGAACTGCGGACCTCCCATGTGGTAGGCGGACACTCTATCAGGTGAGCCAAGTCTGCTTTCCTAGCTCCTTGTTAATGTTTGTGAGAGAGAGAGAGAATAAGGAGACTTGTGGATTTAGTGAATGCCAGTGAATTGGAGGTGAAATAGTGGGTGTAAATTGATACTGGCAAATACAGGAGCTTGGATCCCAGAGGTACCAAAATGGAAATAACATTATGTAATTTAAGAAGATACAAGATTTTAAGGAGTCTTAATGTACCTATGTATTTTTAGAATAACTTATAAGAGGAAACATTAGATAAAACTCTTATCTTGCAAACCTGTCAGTGATTGGCTCATTGAAAATTTATTCTGCCATAGTGAGTATAGCATTTCTTTGATATAGTTCTTATAGTTTGAGTGAAGAGACTAGTCAAACCTACCCTGAGTCTGAGTGATAAGGAAAGGTCTCTGTAGATTGCGCAGAAACCAAAAGCTGCTCACTAACACTCTTTTATTAAAAAACAAAACAGACCTATTTTATCAGCTTTAATTGAGGTATAATTTATATATAATAAACTGCACATTTAAAATAAACAATTTGGTAAGTTTTGATTGCACGTGACACCATCACCACAATCAAGATAATGCACCATATTCATGATACCCAAAAGTTTGTGTCCTTTTAAAATTCTTCTCTCCTCTCCCTCCCTGCTGCCCTCCCACCCAACTCCCTGGATGACACTGCTCTGCTTTCTGTCACCATAGATTAGTGTGCTTCATGCCTTGTGAAAAATTCACTATCTTCTTGGGATTCCTATATCATGAGAAAAGTAGAGGAGATTTGTAGTTCCAGGAGAATGATCTGGAGATACAAATAGTGGAAAACTAGGATTGCCTGGGTGGAAAACTTTTAAGAGAATCATGTATAGCTTAACAGTATGATATCTTAGGCACAGGGGGTTGGGTCCTGTGTTACTAGATGTTTTTAACGGCAAGTAACAGAAAACCTAACTGTCTTAATAAGAAAATTAGCAGAAATCTAAAGGAGCAACAGTTTCAGAAGGGTGTGATTGTTCAGCAGTGTCTGCAAGGACCCACGTTCTTTTTCTTTCTCTGCTCTTTCATTCTCATTGTGCCGACTTCAGCACCAGGTCACCTGCCCTCAGGATAGCAAGTTCCCAGTTATTACATCAGAACACATGTCTTTTTTGGGAGCTAGAAGGAAGTGTGCCATGAAAGGGCCCTTACTCCCCCAGCAGCTTCTCATGGGCCAAATGCATTCATTGTACCGTGGTATGATTTGTATCTGCCCAGCTTTACTGAGGTCCTTGTTTTCTGGGAATATAGAATTTTCCAAGGGTGAAGAGCTGCCCCATTGGCTATAGATCCCAGCAATGTAAGAAAGAAGATGTCTTTCCGTGAGGAAAGGAAAGAGAGTTAGAATTGGGGAGAGATTTTTATAAAAGCCCAACATACCTGCTTGACTGGACCATGTACTCATCGTCAAATGAGATAAGCTCCTTATAGCTCTAGCAACAAAGTAAGAGATTACCTGACAGTATCTAAATCTACCAAGGGAATAAAAATGTTAACCAGGAGAGCACAAATAAGAAAGTAAAAATTTTCACTAACTGAAACACAACAAGCAATAGGAGGCAGTGTTTCAATCCTCTCCATTTTATATAAAATAAAGTAAAGCTTTTGGTGGAAAAGATTTTGTTTTCCAATTGAGTTTATTGAGGTATGATTTCCTTGAGGGGTGCACTCCTTGCGTGTGGGGCTCCCCTACACAGGGGACACCCCTGCGTGGCAGGGCACTCCTTGCGTGCAGTAGCATCTCGCATGGGCCAACTCACCACATGGGCCAGGAGGCCTTGGATTTGAACCCTGGACCTCCTATATGGTAGGCGGATGCTCCATCAGTTGAGCCACATCCGCTTCCCTCTGTGTTCATCTTCAAAATATATATATTTACTATGGTAACAAAATATATAACAAAATTTCCCACTTGAACTACTATCAAGTATATAATTCACTGGCATTAATTACATTTATAGTATTGTGCTGGTCATCTCCAACCATTTTCAAAACGTTTCCAACACCCCAAACAGAAACTCTGTACCCATTTAGCAATAAGTCCCTATTCCCACTTCCCCCAAACTAGTAACCTCTAATTTCTATATTACTTCACATATTCTAATTATTTCATATAAGTGAAACCATGTAATGTTTGTCCTTTTGTGTCTTTCTTATTTCATTTAGCATAACGTCTTTTTTTTTTTTTTTTAAAAGATTTATTTATTTATTTAATTCCCCCCCTCCCCTGGTTGTCTGTTCTCTGTGTCTGCTGCGTCTTGTTTCTTTGTCCGCTTCTGTTGTCAGCGGCATGGGAAGTGTGGGTGGTGCCATTCCTGGGCAGGCTGCACTTTCTTTCGCGCTGGGCGGCTCTCCCTATGGGGCGCACTCCTTGCGCGTGGGGCTCCCCTACACAGGGGACACCCATGCGTGGCGCGGCACTCCTTGCGCGCATCAGCACTGCGCATGGGCCAGCTCCACACGGGTCAAGGAGGCCCGGGGTTTGAACCTTGGACCTCCCATGTGGTAGACGGACGCCCTAACTACTGGGCCAAGTCCATTTCCCTAGCATAATGTCTTCATCCATGTTATAGCATGTATCAGAATGTCATTCCTTTTTAAGGCTATGTAATATTCCATTGTATGTATAGACTATTTTGTTTATCCATTCATCTGGTTAAACACTTGGATCGTTTCCATCTTTTCGCTATTGTAAATATCGCTGGTATAAGCACTGGTGCACAGATATCTTTTGAGTCCCTGATTTCACTTCTTTCGGGTGTGGTATATACTTAGAAGTGGGATTGCTTCATCATATGGTAATTCTATACTTAATTTTTTGAGGAACTGCAAAACTGTTTTCCATAGCTGCTCTACTATTTTATGGTCCCACCAACAATGTATAAGTCTTTCTAATTTTCTGCATTCTTGCCAATACTTATTTTTCATTTTAAAAATAATAGCCATTCTATTGGGTGTGAAGTGGTATTTCATTGTGGATTTTGTTTTGAATCTTTAATGAGATAAAAAACATATTATATCAAGTTTAAGAACACTGTATGTTTCAGTGTGACATTGGCTCGAGATTTAGAGATGAATGTGACAGAGTCAGTAAACAGTGTATAGCAACATAAAAATTAAAATAATCACAGAATGAAGTAGTGGTACCTGGCATGGTTAGGTTTTGGTTTCCTCATTGCTCAGTGGCATGTTGGGGATCCTACAACTGATGAACAAATGTCCAGACTCTGAGCCTTGCACGTACCCTCCAACAATCCATCTCCAGCAAAACCTGATGTATCTTGCGCAGAATAATCTTACCCTTCACTTAGGGACTTAGAATCTTAGTCCAGGCAAAAGGGAAAAAAGAATGAAGAAAGAAATATATGATGAAAGACCAAAAGGAGAAGTAACATGGCAGAAAGATAAAGTGTGAAAGGTAGAGAAATTCCTGAACTTCTGAAAGTTAGTCCAGTTCTTTCTAAGTAGACTAGTGAATCTTCACTGGGCTCATTGTGGTTTTTAGTTGCATTTTCCTTATGTATATTTCTTTGGAGAAATGTCTATTCAAGTCCTTGCTTTTTTTTCAGTAATGGGACCGGGGGTTAAACCCTGGACCTCATATGTGGGAAGCCGGTGCTCAACCACTGAGCCACACCAGCTCCCCTGAGTTGGTTTTTTCATTTGTTTGCTTGTTGTTTGTTTTTCTGTTTTTAGGAGGCACTGGGGACTGAACCCAGGACCTCCCATGTGGGAAGCAGGTGCTCAACTGCTTGAGCCACATCCGTTCCCCCAAGTCCATTTTTAAATTGTATTGTTTGACTTAAAAAAAAAAATTATTGTAGTGACAAATATACAGCATAAAATTTCCATTTTAACCACATTCAAGTGTATAGTTCAGTAGTATTAAGTTATATTCACAATATTGTATTGTCATCACTGATAACCATTATGCTGCATTTTCATCACCTCAAACAGAAATTCCTTGCCAGCGAACCTGTAACTCCTCTTCCTGCCCCTCCCAACATCTGTCTTTGTGAAATTTGCTTCTCCTAGGTATTTCATATAAGTGAGATCATACAATATTTGTCTTTTTATGCCTGGCTTATTTCAGTTAATGTGATATCTTCAAGGTTCATCCATGTTGTAGCAGGCATCAGAAATTCATTTTTGGGAAGTGGATTTGGCTCAACTGATAAGAGTGTCCGCCTATCACATGGGAGGTCCAGGGTTCAAACGCAGGGCCTCCTGACTTGTGTGGTGAGCTGGCCCACATGCAGTGCTGATGTGTGCAAGGAGTGCTGTGCCATGCAGGGGTGTCCCCCATGTAGGGATATCCCATGCGCAAGGAGTGCACCCCATAAGAGCGAAAAAAGTTCAGCCTGCCCAGGGATGGCACCGCACACACAGAGAACTGACGCAGCAAGATGACGCAACAAAAAGACATAGATTCCTGGTGCCACTGACAAGAATACAAACAGACACAGAAGAACACACAGCGAATGGACAGATTGCAGACAACTGGGGGAGGGGGGATTGGAAGGGGAGAGAAATAAATTAAAAAATAAACCTTTAAAAAAATTCATTTTTATGGCTGAATGATATTCCGTTGTATGGATATACCACATTTTGTTTATCCGTTCATCCATTGATGAATACTTGGATTGTTTCCAGCTTTTAGCTGTTGTGAATAATACTGCCATAAATATTGGTGTACAAATATCCGAGCCCCTGCTTTCAGTTCTTTTGGGTATATATCAAGTATATCAAGAAGTGAGATTGCCAGATCATATGGTAATGCTATTTTCAACCTTCTGAGGAACCACCAATGTCCACAGTTGGCTGTATCATTCTACAGTGCTACCAGCAATGTATAAAAGTTCCTATTTCTCTGCATCCTTGCTAACACTTATTATTTTCTGATATTTTAATAGTAGTCATTTCCCTCATGACAAAAAATGTTAAGCATCTTTTCATGTGCTTATCAGCCATTTGTGTTTCTTCTTTAGAGAAATCTGTTCAAGTCCTTTCCCCCTTTTTTATTTGGTTTGTCTTTTTGTGGTTGAGTGGTAGGAGTTCTTTATATATTCTGGATATTAAATCCATATCAGATATGTGAGTTCCAAGTATTTTCTCCTATTCTGTAGGTTGTCTAGGAGTTTTATGGTTTTAACTTTTATATTTAGGTCCTTGATTGATTTTGAATTGATTTTTCTTTGATATGATGTAGTAGTTCAGTTTCATTCTGTTGCATGTGGATATCCAGTTTTCCCAGCACCATTTGTTGAAGAGACTATTCTTTCCCCATTGAGTGGACTTGACATCCTTGTCGAAAATCAATTGGCCGTACATATGTGGGTTCATTTTTGGCTCTCAGTTACGTTCCATGGTTCTGTCTATCAGCCATTACCAGGCTGATTTGATTATTGTAGCTTTGTAGTAAGTTTTGAAATCAGGAAGTGTATGTTCTCCAACTTTGTTCTTCTTCAAGATGGTTTTCTTTCTGTACCACCTACTTCAATAAAATGAAGCTTTGCTACCATATAGGGTCCTCAAAGCGCCATTCTTCTCTCTTTTATGTTACAGTTTTTGTATTTATTACATCTTCATAAATTAAAGGCTCCCCAGACAATGCTATAATTTTTGCTTACAGATTGACCTAGATATTTTACAGTTCTGTTGCTCTTCCCTTGTTCCTGAAGATCCACATTTCCTTCTCGTTATCATTTCTCTTAAGAATTTCCTTAAGCTTTCCTTTTAGAGCAGGTGACAGATTTCCTTCATTTTTCAAAAAGATTTATTTATTTATTTCCCCACCCCTCGTTGTCTGATCTCTGTGTGCATTTGCTGTGTGTTCTTCTCTGTCTGCTTGTATTCTCACTAGACAGCTCTGGGAACCGATCCTGGGACCTTCTTGAGTGGGAGAGAGGCAATCATTTCCTTGTATCACCTCAGCTCCCTGGTCTGTTACATCTCTTTTTTTTTTTTTTAAAAGATTTATTTATTTATTTAATTTCCCCCCCTCCCTTGGTTGTCTGTTTTCTGTGTCTATTTGCTGCGTCTTGTTTCTTTGTCCGCTTCTGTTGTCGTCAGCGGCACAGGAAGTGTGGGCGGCGTCATTCCTGGGCAGGCTGCTCTTTCTTTTCACGCTGGGCGGCTTTCCTCACGGGCGCACTCCTTGTGCGTGGGGCTCCCCCACGCGGGGGACACCCTTGCGTGGCACGGCACTCCTTGCGCGCATCAGCACTGCGCATGGCCAGCTCCACATGGGTCAAGGAGGCCCGGGGTTTGAACCGCGGACCTCCCATATGGTAGACGGACGCCCTAACCACTGGGCCAAAGTCCGTTTCCCTGTTACATCTCTTATTGTCTCTCCTCTGTGTCTCTTTTTGTTGCGTCATCTTGCTGCACACATTCTCCACGTGTGCCAGCACTCCTGCACAGGACAGCACTCCTGCATGAGCCAGCACTCTGTGCGGGCCAGCACTCTACATGGGCTAGCTCTCTGCTCAGGCCAGCTCACCACATGGGCCAGCTTGCCTTCACTAGGAGGCCCTGGGTATCAAGCCCTGGACCTCCTATGTGGTAGATGGGAGCCCAATTGCTTTAGCCATATCCACTTCACTTCCTTCATTTTTGATGGATTTAAAATTTCGAACTGATAGTTCTTCTTTTAAAGTACTTTAAAGATGTTATTCCCCTTTTTCTGACCTCCATGGTTTCTGAAGATAAATTTGTGGTCATTTGAATCATTGTTTCCTTGTTTGTAATAAGCTCTTTTTTTCCAGCTTCTTTTTCCCTTATCTTTGATTTTTAGCAGTTTGGTTATGATATATGTAGGCATGGTTTTCTCTTTGTCCTGTTGAGATTTGCTGAGCTTCTCAAATGTCACCAAATTTAGAAGTTTTTAGCTCTTCTTTATTCATATATTTTTTCCTGTCTCGATCTCTTTCATTTCTCCTTGAACTGCAATAATACAAATGTTAGGCTTCTTGCTATTGTCCCACAGGTCCCTGACGCTATGTTTATTTTTTTGTAGTAATTTTTCTCTTCATTTTCATATTTAATAATATCTGTTGATCTGTCTTTAGGTTTCTGACTCTTGTGTCTGTCCATTCTAGTATTAAGCCCATCCAGTGAATTTGTTTCTCATAATATATATTTCACTTCTAAATAAGCTGAGTGCCACAATTTTTTCTCCTTTCTAGTCTTGAGTACTTTATTCTCCCACTTACACAGATAAGTGCTTAGTTGAAAACTTAAAGAATCCATCTGCAGGTCTCCAGAGCTGTTCATCGAACTCCCTCCTCTCCAGGGAAGCGGACTTGGCCCAGTGATTAGGGCATCTGTCTACCACATGGGAGGTCCGCGGTTCAAATCCCGGGCCTCCTTGACCCATGTGGAGCTGGCCCATGTGCAGTGCTGATGCACTCAAGGAGTGCCCTGCCACGCAGGGGTGTCCCCTGCTTAGGGGAGCCCCATGCTCAAGGAGTATGCTCTGCAATGAGAGTTGCCCCTCGTACCCGCCCAGGAGTGGCACCACACACGGAGAGCTGACAAAGCAAGATGACGCAACAAAAAGAGACACAGATTCCCAGTGCCACCAAGAATGCCAGCAGACACAGAAGAACACACAGCGAATGGACACAAGAGACCAGACGATGAGGGGGAGGGGAAGAGATAAATAAAATAAATCTTTAAAAAAAAAAATTGAAATAAAAATTTTGCATTTGAATTTGGTAGCTTAGAAAACAATATAGAGAACAGATATGGTTCAAGCAGTTGAATGCCTCCCTCCCACATGGGCGTTCCCAGGTTCAGATTCCAGTACCTTCTGAAGAAAACAAACAACCAGCAGACGACAAGCAAAAAAACCCCAACAAACCAACAAGTTGACAACAAGCAGACTGAGCAGAAGACAAGGGAGCCAGCTCAGGGATGCCAGTGTGGCTCAGTGGTTGAGTGCTGGCTTCCTGTACACAAGGTCAAGGTCCTGAGTTCAACCCCCAGTCCCAGTACCTTAAAAAAAAAAAAAAAAAAAAAAAAAGAAAGACAACAATATAAAAAGCTAAGGCATTTCCAATGGAAGTACAGCTATGAGGTCTAGAGTTGCCTGTTTACCGAGGAACACAGCTGATAGGATGTCACAGAGAAGTAATCGGTGGACAATTAAATAGCTCTCTGAAAGTATGGGGATGGGAAAATTCAACTCAATTCCGTATGTGGTTTAGGTCCCCACCATCAGAGAACTTAGAGTCTAGTGAAAAACCAGTGCACCTAAATAGATTTCAAAATTTAGTTTAAAAAGAAATGTCTGACCTGTTGAAATAATTTTGTTCATTATGTGAATAAATTTGCTCGTACACTGGGTGAAACCTGAATTTAGACTATAGAACTCTAACTTGGAACTATCCCAAGTTTCCCTGCTCTAAATCTCTAAATTAGAAAAGCAGCACTCTAATAGTATGTTTTATTAAGGTTTCCATTTATCTTCTTTTATAAAATTGCATGAATTTATGAAAATGAGACATTGCTAGAACAGATGCACAGCAGCCAGATCCTCCTCATAGCTTTCTTTTCCCCATCACAGCCATAAGCCCTCCCTCTGGTAGAGCTGCTGCTTCTGCTCTTCTTACTAGAGGAATCTTTAATAGTGATTGCCCTATGTAATTTGATCACATATTTCTTAACATACTAGAGCATCTAGGCCCCATTTTCCTTTCTTTCAAAAAGTCTGGGTAAATTTGTTGATTCATTTGGGGGATAGTCTTATTTAAATAGTTTATATAGCATTCATTGTGTGATAGGCACTGATTTAAGAGCTTTATATTTCAGCGTATTTAATTCTCATGAGAATTCATGTAAGTATTGTTAATATTCTCTGGTAAGTGGTAGAAACTGGACTTGGATCCTGATGATAGGCTTCAAAGTTCATATTCTTAAATACTATTCTACATTAAGTACGCACTCTAGAGTCATTCTCTCCAGGTTCAAATCCCAGTTCCATCACTTACAACTTGTATGAATGATCTCAATCACTTGTCTCCTCTGAGTTTCAGTTGCTTCATCTCTGTGCTGCTGTTAGAGATTGAATCATGTACCCCACAAAACGCATGTCAAGGTCCCAAACTCTGGTCTTGTGGGAGTGAACTCCTTTGTAAGTAGGACCTTTGAAGGTGTTATTAGCTAAAGTGTGCCCAAACCAAGTGAAGGTGGGCCTTAATCCAACATGGCTGAAGTCCTTTTAAGCAAAGGAAATTGGAGACAGAAAGAGAAGCTATGGGGAGCAGCCAGAAGCCGGAAATCAACAGAATCCAGCAGAAAAAATAGAAGACAGCAATGTATGTGTTGCCATGATAGATAAGTCAAGGAATCCCAAAGATTGCCATCCAGCCAGAAGATACGAGCCCTGGAAAGAGGCATGCCCATATAGGCACGAGCCCATAAATTCCTGTTGTTAAGCCAAGCCATTATATGGTATTTGTTTTAGCAGTTAGGAGATTTACAGTTTTTGGTACCAGGAAGTAAGGCTAAAAATGTGGAAATAGCTTTGGAATTGGGTAGTGGATAGAGGCTAGATGAATTGTGCGGTGCTTGATAGAAAAAGCTGATTGTTTTGAAGAGAGACTGTAGATAGAAATATGGATGTTAATGCTATTGCTTTTGAGGCCTTAGAAGAAATAATGAATGTGTTATTGGAAACCAGAGGAAAGGCCATCCTTGTTATAAAATTGCAAAATTGTATTCTGATGTTGTATGGAAGGGAGAACTTGAAAGTGATGAACTTCGATACTTAGCTGAGATTTTCAAGCTAACCTTGGAAGGTACAATCTTCCAAAGTTATAGTAAAATGCAAAAAGAAAGAGAAGTTGAGAACTGAACTCTTAACATAAAAAAACCCAGAAATTTATGATTTTGAAAATTCTTAGCCTATTCAGATAGTGTGCTCTGAGATTAGGGCCAAGAGCGGCTTTATCAGAGACCTCCCTGAGCTTTCAGGAAGAGACTCCCCAGAGAACAGAGTTCCATATGAGGGTTTAACTGAACAAACCTTTGCTAAAGAAGGTATGGCTGAACTCCAGCCATTTCAGTAGAAGTCAGGATTGGAGGTACAGTTATCCAGGAAAGGTCTGGAAAGTTCTGTTGTCTGATGGTGGGATCCCCTTGAACTAGCCAACAAGATTTTTGCGATATTTTTGTGAATAGAAACTGCCTAAAAGGGACAGAGAAGGTACGAATTGAAGGTAGAATGACTTCAAAGGCAGAACTATGGAAGCCAAGGTCTGGACTGAAGAGATCTTGTCCCAAGAGAATGAGCCCACTCACGTGTGTGGAAAGGATGGGTTTGCTCCTCCATCTGCCCTGCTGCCTAAAGGGGTGGACTGTGCGCCCCATTGAGGGAAAGTGATGTCACCTCAGTGCTCAGAGAGGGTGGGGCATTGCAGAGAGGGTCTGCCTGTCATCCCAAATGCATGAAGAAGATGGGGCCTATTTCCTGGCCTTTGTGAAGAGACTGGCTGCCATCCAAATACTTAAAGAGGGTGGAGCCTTCACTCCAGTATTCAGGGAGAGCATGGCCCCTGAGCAAGCACTTAGAAGGAGTGGGGGAAGCGGACTTGGCCCAATGGATAGGGCTTCCACCTACCACACGGGTGGTCTGCGGTTCAAACCCCGGGCCTCCTTGACCCGTGTGCAGCTGGCTCATGCACGGTGCTGATGCGCGCAAGGAGTGCTGTGCCACGCAGGGGTGTCCCCTGCATAGGGGAGCCCCACGCGTAAGGAGAGCCGCCCAGCACGAAAGAAAGTGTAGCCTGCCCAAGAATGGCGCTGCACACACGGAGAGCTGACACAACAAGATGGCACAACAAAGAGAAACACAGATTCCCGGTGCTGCTGATAAGGATGGAAGCGGTCACAGAAGAACACACAGCGAATGGACACAGAGAGCAGACAATGGGGGTTGGGGGAGGAAGGAGAGAGAAATAAATGAAAATAAGTCTTAAAAAAAAAAAAAGAAGGGGTAGGATGGCCAGGAGGACAAAATATTGATCCATGAATGACTCTCAGACCTTGAAATCTAATGGAGTTTGCCTTGCTGGTTTTCTGAATTGTCTGTGACCCCTGTTTTCCTTCAGATTTCTCCCCTCTCTAATGGAAATAATTTTCCTAGACCTGTCCAACCATTCTATATTGGAAGCTGATAACTTGTTTTCTAGGTTTCAAAGACCAATCAGAGGAATTTTGTCCCAGGATGGACCACACCCATAACCTGTTTTGATGAGTCTTTTTATTTAGCATTGTTACTGAAATGACTTAGGGCTTTTAGGATGTTGCGATGGAATGAATGTATTTTGCAAGTAGAAGAACATGTCTTTTTGGGATCTGGAATCCCACTGTTGGGGATTGAATCAGGTCCCCCATAAAAGGCATGTTTAGGTCCCAATCCCTGGTCCTGTGTGTGTGAACCCATTTGTAAATAGAACTTTGAAGATGTTAATTAAATTCTGCCCAAACTGAATAAGGGTGGGCCTTAATCCAATATGACTGAAGTCTGCATAAGCAAAGGAAATTAGACACAGAAAGAGAAGCCACAGGGAGCAGCCAGAAGCTGGAAGTCAACAGAACCCTGAAGAAAAAGGGCAAGATGCTGCCACATGCATTGCCATGTGACATAGAAATCAAGGAACACCGAAGATTGCTGACCAGCCAGAAGATACTGATCCTGGAAAGAGGCAAGCCTTCTTTCTATCCCCTGAAACCATGAGCCAATAAATTCCTGTTGTTAAGCCAACCTATTATATGTGTTTTAGTAGCTGGGAGACAATACAGTGTTATGCTGAATATAAACAGACTTAAAAATGGGGTGCAAAACAAGTTTATTGAGCTAAAGTTGCCTTAATGCAGGAACACCATCAAAAGGGGTTTATGCTTGAAGTGGTAAGATGGAGAAGCAGCTTATATGGTTACTTGAAACAAAGGGAAGATGTGGGGAAATGCGGAGAGATAAAGGGACATGGGTTATGATTAGTACATGTGTTCTGTGAACTCTGTGCACCACGGGGACAGTGGACTGTTCGGACAAGGTGTCCATGAGACCCAGTTCATTAACCAGTAAGCAGGAGGTTGGTGTAAGATTGTGGCCATCTGGTGAAGATCAGCACACTTTGCTGGTGTCAGCCTGAGCTCTTTGTTATAGTTTTTCCTCCCATGCTGGTACAGGGATTTGTATCAGCACCACAAAGGATTACTGGTATGTCAACCTGCTTCAGTTAACCTCCGTTTCTTTATAATTCCCTGGATAAAATGGAAGCTCAGGCATATCAAGATGATTAGTAAAATCATTTATCATTCCACCTTCACAACAGGAAGGTAACTTGCATATAACCTAATGTTGTCTAGTGCCTGGCACATCATGAACACTCCAACTGTTGAGCTACTATTAGCTATTCATACATTTAAAAATGTATTTGAGAATGCAGATTTCATAGTAAATAAATAAAAATGTATTTGGTGTGCCCTCCATGTACTTGCTTTTTGGAGCAGCACTTGTGCTGTTTTGTCTCTTTTCTAAAATGGCACAGGTTCTTTGATATGTGGCCTTGAAGTTCTTTGTTGATGGAGGATATGTTCAGTTTTATATTTTCATTCTCTCTTCTCCTGTGCTTATATTTGGAAGAGAGAATTTGGTAGAGAAGGGTAGACAATTCCTGTTGATTTATGTTGTAGGTCACATAATTAAGTCAGAGAAGTGGAAACAGGTTATACCTTGATTGAAGCATAACCATCCTCTATCTGGAAAGGCTGTTTGTCCTGATTGAGATTGTACATTAAAAAATATATATATATATATATATACATGGTGGCAGAGAGGGCACCAAGTTAGCCAGCCAATTCTACTAAATCAACCATAGCCATTATGGAAATGATAAATACGATGGCCAGGTCACCTTCACATCCTAACTTGTGCTTCAGTGTAGATTTTAAATGAGTGCACAAACTAAGTTATGGAACCCTAGTATCAGGAAGAAAAAAATGAGGAGGAGTAGGGTACTTCAGTAGAAAGTGAAAAGTTGGAGGAAAAAATTCCAAGTGATAATAATTGAGCAAATCTTATAAGCCCTTCCATTTACTCTAGATTTAGGATGTTTTTAAATTGAAGATTGACACAGACTCTGTTTGGCTATTGTAATAGTGCTATTCTGAGATGTGTCTTCATTTTTCAAATCTGGGTTTTATACCAGGGGTCTGACCTGTATTCTTTCCTTCCTTACAGTGCTGAGACTTTCTACCAATGCAGGCCAGTGGAAAGAAGCAGCTAGCAAGGTGACCCACGCGTTGGTTAATATCAGGTAAGGAATGAAAATTTACCTCTTTCAGAGTATCCTGGCCCCTGCTGATGGTTACTGTACCTTTATAAGTGGAGTGTATTCAATACCAATACTATTTTAAGCTGTGATGTCTGTGGGAGTAGAAGAAATTGTCATACTTGATCAAAAAAGCAGGGGTGCATAAGACTTTCATTTTATCATATTGAAATAGCGCAAAATACTGCTGTTCTATGAATTTTCTTACCAAGAGATTGTTTCAATCCTTTTTTTAGGTATTTTTGTTTCCAAAGTGTTTCCTGCATATAGGCCACCTGTAAGCTTTTCTCTGAAATATTTTTCTGCTGTTTTCCATGACTTCAATGAATGACTCATGGGGATCTGGAACTTTGACATTTTGCTTTATGTGGATTTTTCTATTTGTAGTGTACACAGGCAAATCAAACTCATGGGGCTAAGTCATTTTAGGCTCTTTATAAAACAGCAAGGCAATTATCAAATGCCATATGTATTGGATAGGATTGTGTCAGAGATGGAGTTGATCACCATTTAAGGAAACACCACTCACTCACGAGAGTGAACTGCTTGTAAATGGAGAGGTAAAAGTATTGTCAGTTTTATGAACCTAAATTTGACTTTTCTTATATTCCTTGCTCCTGTCATGTCTATGAGTTTTCCATTTTCTCAACAGTTACAAACTTTTCTTGCAAACAATTGAAAAACTAACATTGAGAAAAAGAGGCAAACCCAACAGATAGGGAGCTTGATTTAGCTCCAGATGTAAGTTTTGCCAGTTGTTCCCAGTAATAGTAATGTACATTTACAACTTAGTATAGTATTCTAATGCATTATGGAGCTAGGATGTGATGTTTCTGTCTGCATCTTTCTGTCTTTTTTTTTTTTTTTCTTTTCTTTTCTTTAAAGGTAAAACATCCTGTCCCTGCAGTGATTTGCTATGGTGTTTGGAACATCTGTGAACAAAATGAAAAGTGTGAAATGTGTGTGGGGGGAGGGCTGGGGTAAGGGAGCATGGGGGTGAGATGTGCTAAAAAGATTGCATTGAAGTTTGGTCTGCCTTACCTGTCCCCAGAGACATTTTGCTGTAAGCACATTTTTATAAATCTCACAAATAAATGCATATCTGCACCTAGCAGATAAACCAGATACTGTGGTAAGGCCTTATAATAAATGTAATTTTCTGTAATTGTCAGGAACTACAAACTGCCTTTTCCCAAATATCCCTTTGTGACACAAGGGCAGTGTGACAAATGTGTGTGTTTGAGTGAAGCATCAGACTCTGGGCCAGAGTACAAAGTACAGATGGGTATAATTCATGTTGTGTTTATTTATTCATGTATTTACTTAGGCTTTCCAGGCAGCTCCTTTTCATCTGAGGCTTGTTTCAATGATCACATTCCTTTATGCTTGCTTTATCTCCTACCTTGTTACTTTTCCCTTCAGTGGTTTCTGGCTTGGCTGCTGTCCATATTCTTCCCAAGAGACATTAAGCAGCTGGGTCAAGCTCTTGGCCTCTCCCTTTTCTAAATAACCCAGAAAGGACTGGACTAAGCCTTGAACAGGTGTCTATTACTGTGATTGATTCCTTCTCTTTGTAAACCTGTGTCAGGCCTATACCTTCAATTTTACTCCTCAGATTTCTCTGAATTATTATATCACATCATCTTCACTGTTGGTAATGAATTAGATTTGAAGCATGTGCCAAAAGTATCAGAGACCCAGGCAGTTTTCTGAAGAGATTACTGGACAGATTTGTTGAATGCCATTAGCACAGTAAGACAGATCAGGGAGAAATATTGGTGATGCTAAGTCTATAAACTTTGTGTCGCTCTTTCATACACATTTTCTCTAATCATTATCATTTAACCACAACTAGAAAATGGGTAGTATTATATCCTTTTTTAAAAATATACTTTTTACCAATGAGGAAACTGAATCTTAAAGATATTCTGGATTGCTAAAGCTCCCACCATCGTTGAGTGGCAAAGCTGAGAATTGATCACAAATCTGACTCCAAGTCAAGGGCTCTTTCCTTCCCCCCACCATACCTCCTTCTGTGGAGTTGCATCAAAGGCTGTCATGGAGGTAAATAGAAAACTCTGCATGATATATTGAAAGGAGCATGGAAATTTGAGGTAAAGAAACTGGATTTTTAATTTCTGTCTCTACCACTTACTATGTGAACTTGAGCCAGTTATTTAGGTTCTCTAGACCTTTCCTCCATCTGTAAAATGGGGGTAATGATATTAACCATTTCACAGGGGAGTGGTTGTGAGGATATAGAATGTGTAATATATATGAAAGCACTTAGTAAACTATAAATGCTGGTAAGATGTTAGTTTTTTTTTTTTTTTTTAATGTATTTCTCTTCCCTTCCTCCCCCCCAGTTGTCTGTTCTCTGTGTCCATTTGCTGCTTGTTCTTGTTTTTGTCTGCTTCTATTGTTGTCAGCAGCACAGGAATCTGTGTTTCTTTTTGTTGCATCATCTTGCTGCGTCAACTCTCTGTGTGTGCAGTGCCATTCCTGGGCAGGCTGAGCTTTCTTTCGCGCTGGGCGGTTCTCCTTATGGGGCGCACTCCTTGCACGTGGGGCTCCCCTAGGCGGGGGGCACCCCTGCGTGGCACGGCACTCCTTGCGTGCATCAGCACTGCGCGTGGGCTAGCTCCACACAGGTCAAGGAGGCCAGGGGTTTGAACCGCGGATCTCCCATGTGGTAGAAGGACGCCCTATCCACTGGGCCAAGTCCGCTTCCGAAGATGTTAGTTTTTATCTCCAAGTCCCATAATATTTCTTACATGAGGTTGGAGGTTTAGCAGTTTGAGCCATCCTTAGAATGTTTCCTAAGTATCTCTTCATTTTTAACTTCTACAAAAGATATTTACTCTTAACCTTAAAAAATCCTTTGCTTTTCTTTGTAGGTGGACCTTGATGTCTCTGGGGGAGGGTGGACCAGAGAGTTTTCATTTTTGTTGTTCAGATTCAGTAGTCTTTTGGTAGAAGGGAAAACGGTAGCGTATTAGTCAACCAAAAGGATGGTGATGCAAAGTACCAGAAATCTTTTGGCTTTTATAAAGGTATTTATTTGGGGTAGAAGCTTACAGTCACAAGACCCTAAAGAGTCCACCTTAAGGTACCATAAGAAGTACTTCCTCATCCAATATCATTTGCCATGTATTGAAGCAGGATGGTGAGTGATGTCTATGAGGGTTCAGCCTGCCTTCTTCTCTCAAGGCTCTATGGTCCCAGCTTCTTCCGATCACAGCCGTGGGCTGGCATAAGGCTTTTCTCTTTCCCCAGGGTTCATTTCTTTCTGGATTCAACTGCTCTGTTCTCTTCACATGGTCAGCTGTAAATTTTCAGGCTCATCTCTCTTCCCATGGCCACAGGGTCCTCTGTCTATTTTCTCTGTATATCTACTTTTGTGTGAGAGTCTTTTATTAGCCCAAGGGGCTGGGACTCAATGCTGAGTCGCACTGTAATGACATGATTGAATCAAAGCCCTAATCTTAACATAATTTAATCAGATGGCTGAGCTGAATCTATACAATCAAAGAAACAGACCAGTTTACAAACATAATCAGTATCTCTTTTGGAATTCATAAATAATATCAAATTGTCTTAGACGGTATGCCTAAGAAATTTGCATACCTTTGGGCCAAGAGTGATGAGTGCTGCCTTATGCTCCTTCACCTCTCTCTAAGAGCTTGTGTTGTACATTCATGACACTGTTAACCTTGGGTGGTTTAGCAAACCAGAGTCTGTGTCAGAAAATCTGACCTGCAGGTCTTCCAGGACATTCTGTGGGATAGTTAATTATTGGCCACTAAGTTGATTATCAAGGATAGAGCATGAAAAGCTTAGCAGTAAAAATTGTAATATTATGCAGCATTTACTTTGCTGTGTATGAATTCTGCCATTTATGAAGACTATTTCTGTTGATTTGACACTTGGAAAGGATTTCTAAGGCCCAGTGAACAAACTTTTAGCCACCTCTCCTGTAGCATGTTCTTTAAAGTCATGGGAAGGGATTGGGTTGTATGTGAAATTTTCAGACATCTGGCAGTTGGGAAGTTCTCCCACTGTGGCTTTCCAGATGATGATGGCTACAAATTGTGTATGTATTTACTGCCCTAACTTAGTGTTACCTCAGAGAGGCTTCAAACTTTTCTGTTTTGGGGGGCTTAGATTGTGACAGTAAAAACGTAAAAGTACTTCCACATGCTTGGAGGTCTAAATTTGCTCAAGTGTCAGTCTCTTTACTTTTCACTTGTCTTTCGTGACTTAGTCATGCCCGTTCTTTAATTGTCAAAGTTATTTGTGTTTAAAAAATTGTTTCTCTCTTCCTGTTTGATACTTCCGTGAGATTCTTAAAAATGCTGGTGCTTAGGAACTATTTTTATTAGAATACTTGATGTCACCAACAAACAGGGCCTTATGTTTTTTTCCTTCCCACAAGAGGGTGTTCTATTGCTTTGCCACAAGAAGCATAAAATGCCACACCTTTATGATTCCTGCTGCAGGTCTAATTATTGCTTCACATACCTTCACAGATCTAATGTGCCACAAAGGGAAAATACTCTGAGGGACCATGTGCAGGCCTAGAAGGAAAACATTTGGAAAGTTTTGCTTGGAGATGTCTATGCTAAATATTTCCTGCCACCATTCAGCAGGCTAATCCTGTGAGGTCCTATACATTAGCAAAGATGACTGCTGACTGTTACTAACCTAATTTGTCCAAAGAGCAAAAGAAAAATTTTAGAATTTGACCTTCATCTAATCAAACAATTTTCAGGGTAAATATATTGAGGCCTTTAATGAATCTCTTCAAGTTAACATCTTAATATTTTTCATTTAATGAGCATTTTGTTAGCATCAAGTTCAAAATCTTACACGGTGCTTATAGAAAGAAATAGTGGCTTAATCACTGCAAATAGGCTTTTCCTGATCCATAATTTTTCTTAAGGTAGATAGTTTTAACTTAGTGATTAATGTATTAATTTTCCCCTTCATTTGGAATGCATTAAGCTGATGTTTAGTTTTTCTTCAGGAATGATGTTTTAGATATTGCAATGATTAGTTAAAATGAGAATTTAGTTCATCTCTTTGTAAGTCTTGTACTTATTTACTCAGTGATTTTGCCACCTACCCCCTATTTGATCCAAGGGAGGGTGGGACGGAGGAAAGAAAAAAGAGAAGTAAAGCTTTAAGTATATAGCTCTGCTGGGGAGGCTAAGAAACAAGAATAGGTCTCAGCAGCTTCTGGATAAGGGGTTCATTCAGTATAAATACCATTAGGAACAGGCTGTGTATGGAATTCTGAAAGTCAAGGAAAATGGCCCTCAGGCAGTAATTGAGGAGAGTAGGCATTGATCCTCACTGTTGATGGGTGTAGTTATGGTTAGGAAGGGAATGTGAAGTCTCAGTCAGCTGAGTCTCCCTAACTCCCCTTGCCCACGTACCTATTTGGGCTATGATAATAGCCACAGTTTTCTGACCGAAATAGATACTGGAAGTTGAGAGGAGGAACAATTTGACCTCCAAGCACTTCTCCTGAAGGATACAACTTTGTCTACTGAAAAATAAATATGGACTAAAGTGATTAAGGATAGGAGCAGAGATATTGGGCTGATGACTCCAGTAGCAGGCCATACATGAACATAACCTTCTATTCCATGTATCCACTCTCAGGTAGCAAGTAGGCTCAAATACCCCTAAGTTAGAATTTATCAGTAACCACCTTTCATTAATGACCTGTTAACCAGTAATGACCTATTAATCAGACCTTGCTGATCTTCCATTACAGGGAATGAAAAGCATGCAGGTTAAAACAAAGCACCAAAATGAGGCTGCTGTATTTTTTTTTTTTTAAGATTTATTTTTTATTTATTTCTCTTCCCTTTACCCCCCCTCAAGTCATCTGCTCTCTGTGTCCATTTGCTGTGCATTCTTCTGTGACCGCTTCTATCCTTATCAGTGGCATCGGAAATCTTGTGTTTCTTTTTGTTGCGTCATCTTGCTGTGTCAGCTCTCCATGTGTGCAGCGCCATTCTTGGGCAGGCTGCACTTTTCTTTTGCGCTGGGCGGCTCTCCTTATGGGGTGCATGTAGGGCTCCCCTATGCAGGGGACACCCCTGCGTGGGGGACACTCCTTGTGCGCATCAGCACTGCGCATGGGCCAGCTGCACACGGGTCAAGGAGGCCCGGGATTTGAACTGCGGACCTCCCATGTGGTAGACAGACGCCCTATCCACTGGGCCAAGTCCGCTTCCCCATTTTTTTTTTTAAGATTTATTTTATTTCTCTCCCCTCCCCACCCCCTTCGTGTCTATTCACTGTGTGTTCTGTTGTCTGCTTGCATTCTCCACGGCACTGGGAATCTGTGTCTCTTCGTTGCATCATCTTATTATGTCAGCTTTCTGTGTGTGTGGCACCAGGGCGGCTCAATGCGGGGTGCACTCTTTGCTCGTGGGGCTCCCCTACGCAGGGAACACCCCTACTTGGTGTGGCATTCCTTGAGCACAGCAGAACTGTGTGTGGGCCAGCTCACCACAGGGGTCAGGAGGCCCTGGGTTTGAACCTTGGAACTCTCATGTGGTAGGCAGACACCCTATCCATTGGGTCAAATCTGCTTCCCTATATTTTAACTTTAGATACATAAATTTCCTTAGTGAGAGATTTTCCCACATGTGGGTGTTAAACACATTCTAGATCCTGTCTTTATTCATTAGTGAGCTAATAGCCCACAGCTATTTCTTCTACTGTACTCAAAACGTGAGTAGTCAGAACTCAGTGAATCTTTTTTTTTTTTTTTTTTTAAAGATTTATTTTTATTTATTTAATTCCCCTCCTCTCCCCCGGTTGTCTGTCTTCTGTGTCTTTTTGCTGCGTCTTGTTTCTTTGTCCGCTTCTGTTGTCATCAGCGGCACGGGAAGTGTGGGCGGCGCCGTTCCTCGGCATGCTGCTCCCTCCTTCGCGCTGGGCGGCTCTCCTTATGGGTGCACTCCTTGCACGTGGGGCTCCCCTACGCGGGGGACACCCCTGTGTGGCACAGCACTCCTTGCGCGCATCAGCATGGGCCAGCTCCACACGGGTCAAGGAGGCCCGGGGCTTGAACCGCGGGCCTCCCATGTGGTAGACGGACGCCCTAACCACTGGGCCAAAGTCCGTTTCCCAGAACTCAGTGAATCTTGATGCCTACATGGTAAGCTTTATATAGCAAAGTAAGAGTCCAGGCACAAAAGTGACAGGACTTTTTATTAGCGAATAGTTGTTTTGTGAATTAGTATGTAGTTATTTTGAGAGAAGGACACAGTCCTTTACTGTGGGATGGGTGAAGAAGTTGTTAGGTGTGTTCTTTTATGTCTGGAATCAGTTTTGGTTTGTGGAAGATGTTCTGTCTCCTGTCTTTTGCATCTCATTTTCTTTCAGGAAGGTAGGGGCTCCTAACGGTGGCCTGTTTTTATTGCCTCAGAACAGAGACTATTTCTGGAGGATGGCTCTTAGGAGAAAAGGAGTCATACTTAAGCCCAGCCTTCTATCCTGCATCAAACTGTTGGACTGTAAAATAGAAGGAGCGCCTTAGTGAGTTTCAGGTGCAAGCTCTGAGTGTGTCAATGGAGGCCTCTTAGTTTGTAGGGCTTCACTCTTTATAAAGTCTAGGATTACAAAGGAATATGAAAAGACAACTTGAGGAATATTTTGTCATTGTGAGTTATAGTTTTGGCAAATAATTAGTCTTTTTGCTTGTTAATTACACTGACTTTTTTTTCTTACTTTGTTAATGTGCGGTGTCAAAAGTTGAGCTCTTTGGAGTGCCTGTGAGGGACTCACTACCTTTGTAACTGTGCCTGTGTCAGTGGAAGAGCTGCTTCCTGGTGACTAGAGGTAGCTAAGAGTTCTGATTATTGAGGTAAATTGGAAGGGCAGACAGTTTCTAAGCAGACAGTTGCAGAGCACTAGAGAAGAATGGATAATTGGCAGTTTCCTCCAGAATGTTTAACCTCTTGTTCCCAGATCTGTAAGTGACTGACCCCAATGTGGCAGGAGAGCAAATTCTCTCTTTCCTTTTTAGGTCTGCAGACCCACACTATTCTTAGTTTCTGTAAATAATATATTTATACAGCAAAAACCTCTGTTTGTACTTGTCTCATTAGTAACTGATTGGATCTCCTACCTATAATTTTATAGTGTGGTAAATTAACTTTAGGTTTTAAACTTAGCATTAACTTTTTATGGGTGTCTGAGATGAGCCCTCTGATGGATGTCCCTTATTCTGCTAATCCTTTTTTTTTTTTTTCCTGCTGATCTTTTAATCAGCAGGACCCACCATATGCTATTTCCATTTTCTTAGATAAGTATCAAGAACTTGGGAAGGGAGAAAATAAATGAGAGAGAGCAAGTGTGGTGTGTTTGTTAGATATACACAAAACACACAAAAGAGAACAAAAACAAATCCAGAAACCTTAAGTCCTTCTTTGGGATCCTTTCTTTACAGGCAGGAGGTTTAAGGAACATTTCTTTATTCTTCTGTCACTGTTTCCTTATCTTTACAACTGTTTGTAAATGCTAGGAGTTGAGAGCCAGAGGGGCAGTCAAGGCGATATAGAACTTCTCTGCTAGCAGATTAGGAAGAAAGGTATTTCCAATTGATTTATATAATGGGTTCATGAGAATGGGAAGGCTTTAGAGTCTATAGTATTCTAAACCTTGTCATTCCTGGGATTTTGCTCTTTCCCAGCCACCCCTCCCCGGTCTTTGGCTCTCTAGAGGTGGGCTGCTTTTTCTGCTGTTCCCTAATTATTATTGACCTTGAAATAAAGAAAAAAATTTGTTTTCATCTGAGAAAAGGTTGTTTTTTTTTTTTGGAAAGGAAAACTTGCTAGTTAATGTGGACATACAATAATGGCTCACTTTACAGAATACTGGTTTCTAATTGTATCTTATATAAAACCTAGCCACAGATGGAATACTGGTTTCTAATTGTATCTTATATAAAATCTAGACACAAATGGAATCATTAGGCATAGCCCAGATCCCTAATTCCTTTTTCCATTTTCCGTCCTATATCTAGAAGTTCATTTTAAACTGTGGGCAGTTCTTTATCTTATCCCTTATTTTTCTCTCTCTCTCTATATATCTTTCTCATAAATCAGACTGAGGGGAGCAGGTATACCTCAGTGGTTTGTGCACCTGCTTCCCAGGTACGAGGTCCCAGGTTCAGTCCCTGGTACCACCGAAAATAAATAAATGAACACTATCAACCACCTTGACTTACTTAAAGAAAAATTTTTTAAAAATCAGACTGGAACTCTGGTTACACAACTCAAGAATGCTAACCATGTTGAAAAGTAGACTGTTAATCAGGTAATGGAAGGAAGAAGTCATTACTATATTATCGTCCTACCAGCAAACCTAAACAGGCATCTCTTCAGCAGATGCAATTTTAGGTTTTTCCGAATTGTGAACAAGAAGAGAAATGGGGAAACGGACTTGGCCCAGTGGTTAGCGCGTCCGTCTACCACATGGGAGGTCCGCGGTTCAAGCCCCGGGCCTCCTTGACCGGTGTGGAGCTGGCCCATGCGCAGTGCTGATGCGCGCAAGGGGTGCCCTGCCACGCAGGGGTGTCCCCCGCGTAGGGGAGCCCCACGCGCAAGGAGAGCCGCCCAGCGCGAAAGAAAGTGCAGCCTGCCCAGGAATGGCGCCGCCCACACTTCCCCGTGCTGCTAACGACAACAGAAGCAGACAAAGAAACAAGACGCAGCAAATAGACACAGAGAACAGACAACCGGGGGAGGGGGGGAATTAAATAAATAAATCTTTAAAAAAAAAAAAAAAAAAGAAGAGAAATGTTCTTGGCTCCATAGGTGCCTACTTAGTCCAAATTCCCTGACCACGGAGCAAGTTTATACCAGAATGGTTAAAGGTGTTAAACCTCCTCCTTCCTATTAGACTTTGACCTTTCAGATTAACAGTACCAGTATCACAGAACCATAAAGGACTTAAGAGGTATCTACTCCAGTCTTTTTCCCAAAGCATAATCTCATTTGTTGGGGGAAATATCCACCTTCTGCTTGATCACTTAGTGATTTATTACTTATTACTGTAGGCTACAGACTTTTTAAAAATTTGTGTTCTGTATTTATAGTTATTGTGTGGGGGTTTTTTGTTTTTTTTTTTTGCCTTAAAAAAATTAGAGTTGTGGTTTTACAGAAGAATCGTGGAGAAAATACAGAGTTCACATATACATCCCTTCCCCCCCACAATTTTCCCTATTATTAATATTTTGTATTAGTGTGATACCTTTATTATAATGATAAAACAACATTATAATTATACTATTAACTGTACTGCATAGTTTACATTAGGGTCCACTCTTTGTGTTGTACAGTTTCATGGGTTTTTTTTTTCATAATTGTAGCTTATATACAACCTAAAATTTTCCATTTTGTCCACTTTCAGGTGTACATTTCAGTGGCGTTAATTACAGTCACATTATTGTTCCTCCATCATCATCAACCATTACCAAAATTTTCCATCACCCCAGAAACTCCATACTAATTAAGCATTTACTCCCCATGCCCTATCCCCACCAGGCCTCTGGTAACCTATTTTCTAGTTTCTGACTATGAAATTGCATATTCTAATTATTTCACAGATTATTTCAATTTTTTAAATGATAGGAATCTCTTCGTTATGTTAGGATCTTCCTTCTAACTGGAACCACCTATTGATTCTTTTTCTCCTTTCAGGTACAACTCCAAAAAATATACTTTGCCTTTTATATGTTAATTTCTTAACATATCTGAAGGGTATATAATACTATCCTTTTATAGGCAAAACATCCTTTGGTTGGTCATTTGTTTTTCATATACCATGGGTTTTTTGTTTGTTTAAATTAAAAATATTTTCTCTTTATAAGAGAAGTTTTGAATTTATAGAACCATGCATAAAATACAGGATTCCCATATATCACCCTGTTATTAACACCTTGCTTTGGTATGGGACATTTGTTATAATTGATTGTAGCACATTTTTATAATTGTACTATTAATTATACTCCATGTTTTAACTTAGGGTTTATTGTTTGTGTAATGTAGTTGCATGGATTTTTTAAAAAAAATTTATTCTCTTACCCTCTGTACAATTGAACATTTCCTTTTTTAATCACATTCAATTATATATTTCAGTGCTGTTAATTACATTCACAGTGTTGCACTACTGTCACCACAATCCATTACCAAAACATTTCCATCTTTCCAAATAGGAATCTGACTTATGTTAGCCTTAATCTCCCATTCTCTATCCCCACCCTGTCCTCTGGTAACCTATATTCTAGATTTGACTCTGTGAATTTGCTTGTTCTGATTGTTCCAAATCAATGAGATGATGCAATATTTACCCTTTTGTGTCTGGCTTATTTCACTCAATATGATGTCTTCAGGATTTATGCATGTTTTTGTATGTATCCAGACTTCATTCCTTTTTATGGCTGAATAATATTCCATTGTGTGTCTTTTAGTTTTCCAAAGGGGTGCCGATACAAATTACCAGAAATGTGTTGACTTTTATAAAATATTTATTTGGGTTAAAAGCTTACAGTTCCAAGGCCGTGAAAAGTCCAGTTCAAGGCACCATAAGAGGTGCTTTCTCACCAACTCAGCTGCCACATGTTGAAGAAAGATGGCGGTCGATCCTGCCTGATCTCTACCTTCCCCTCCAGGTTCTTACCACAGGGCCTCTTCTCTCAGGCCCAACAGGTCTGCTTTTTTCCCAATTTCAATTGTAGGCTCTCAGGTAGATGACTTTTCTCTCCCTGGGGCCATAGCTCCTTAAGCTTCTCCTTTGAGTCACATGGCAGCACCAAATATGGCGGCACTGTCTTTTCCAGTGTGTCCCCAGCAAAAGGGCAGAGACGCAAACTGAGTCAGACCTTACTGATGTAGTCCAATTAAATAAGGGTCTCACAGCCACAGTAGTGGACCAACCCACAAACATATTCTTTCTCTTTTTGGGGTTTATAAAATAATTTCAAACTGCCACAGTGTGTATATACCACATTTTATTTATCCATTTATTGATTGATAGTTTGCTTCCATCTTTTAGCTATTGTGAATAATACTGTACTACATATGAACAGTGGTGTGCAGATATCTGTTCAAGCCCTTGCTTTCCATTTTTTTGGGTATATACCTATTAGTGGAATTGCTGGGTCATATGATCGTTCTATACTTAGCTTTCTGAGGAACCATCAAGCTGTCTTCCACAGTGGCTGTACCATTGCACATCGTCACCAGCAGTGAATGAGTGTTCCTATTCTCTACATCATCTCCAACACTTATTTTCTGTTTTTTTTTTTTTTTTTTAATATAACAGCCATTCTAATGGGTGTGAAATGGTATTTCATTGTTGTTTTGATTTGCATTTCCCTGATGGCTAATGATATTGGCCATCTTTTCATGTGTTTTCTGGCCATTTGTATATATATGTCTTTGGAGAGATACCTGTTCAAGTCTTTTGCCCTTTTTAAATTGTCTTTTTGTTGTTGAGTAGAAGAATGTCTTTATATATTCTGGATAATTAAACCTTCATCAGGTAATGTGACCACAAATATTTTCTGCTTTAGTGTAGGTGGTTGTTTTACTTTCATGATAAAGCCCTTTGATGCACAAAAGTTTTTTAATTTTAGTGAGGTCTCATTTATTTTTCTTTTGTTGTTGTGCTTTAGGTGTAAAATCTAAGAAACCATTACCTGACACAAGGTGTCCTGAAAATGCTTCCCTACATTTTCTTGTAGGAGTTTGATAGTTCTGGCTCTTATATTTAGGTCTTTGATCCATTTTGAGTTGATTTTTTTAAAAGGTGTGAGGTAAGGCATACAGCATGGTTTTGGAATATACTGTGACATGCTTTGGACGTTTCCTAACTTCTCATATTACCTCTTAATATATAGTGTTTGGATGTGCTTTGCACCAAATAGGCATTTAGTAAATGTTTGAGTGATTTGAATGACACCTTGAACTGGATCCAGGTATAATCTGACAAGCTATTCCAGGAAGACTTTTAGTACCTATGATATGGAAACATTTATTTGCAAGTCTCTATTTGGATTAGATTTTTTAGCAGTCTGAATGGCATTGTTGGTTCATAACAAGCTTGCATCCCACTAAAACCTTCAGGTTTGTTAAAGTGACCTGCTGTCAAGCCAACTCTCTCTTCCATCTTATTCTTGGTGGTGTTTTGTTTCTTTTTGTGGTAGTGTTTTAATATTTTTTTGTTACCTGCTCATTGTAAAAAAGTTAATGCATTAAAGAAGAAAGAACAAAGTAAAGCAAAATCGTCTAAAATCCCATCATCCAGAGATAGCTACTATTGCCATTTTGGTTAATCTATTAAACAAGTCCAAATAACTTGGGGGGGGGGGGGAAGGGTAGCTGACTTTTTATCCTTATTAAAATGTATCTTGTTTCAACCCATCATTACCTTTTATGAGGATATGTTTTAAATCCTGATTATGTCATTCTCTATATTGGTTATCTTTTGCAGCTATGTATCATCAGTACATTTGATAATATACCTTTTTAATCTTTGTCCACATGCTTTGATCTGATCCTAGTGCTGCTACTGATTTGGCAGATGATTTGGGACTAATCCCTTCCCTTTCTGGGCTTTGGCTGCTTTTACTGTATAAAATGACCTTGAAGACTGAAAAAATTCCTTAAGAAATAACTGCAAAGCTTTCTGTAAAGATAAATATTTTAAGGAAATGATTGTGGGTGGGATCATCATCCAGGGCCAAACTAGAAAAATAAGAATAGAAATCCGGGGAAAACAACCTTCATAGAATGGCTCAAGTCCTCTAGCCTCCTACTTTCCCAAAACCACAGCAGAGGACTTCACTAGTTGGGGAATTAAAAAAACAAAAGACAAAAAATTTTTGCAAGCATTAATTCTTATTTGAGTAATTAGTGAGAACATGCCTGTTTACTGGTAAAAAGGCAGCTTTGGAGTAAGGTTGGGTAGGAGAGCTTTAGTGAGAAAAAAGATTCTCTTTACTATTTTCTCTTTTAATTAGTAGTAAGCTTGGTGGTCACAATAAAGGCTCTTCTGAGTTTGGGGTCCTTAGGGAGAGAAAAGTATGAAACTCATTGCTGCTTGCTAGTTCTCCCCTAAACAAACCTTACCTTGTGCATTATATTTCCTGTGGGTTCTTAAAGAAGGTGTGCCATAATCTGAAACTAAGGCAGCATTTTAAGCAGGCAATTAATGATATGGTAAGAATTTTTAGCTCCAGTAGATTAATTGTTAAATGAATTATGTCTGCGTTTTACTGTCATTTTATCAGCCTAATTATAAATATAGTGTTACATAGTGGAAGATAATAATAAAGCTAAAGAATTATGTGTAATCAGATTTCAGAAATACCTAACTCTGAGGAAAGATTTTCTTTTTAAATTGTCTCTTGCTGTACATTTTATGTAGCTTTTGATTAATTTTACCTTGATTATACATTTTTCCCTGGGGCCCAGATATTGTGTGTGCTCTTGCAAAGTGGGCTTCTGTTGTAAGAGGTTTAATGAGCTTTTTTGGTTCTAATTGGTTTCTATATAATTTCTTTTAAAACAAAAATAACAAGTGAGTGAGTGGGATGTCAAACATAGGGCATGCTAATGCATTTTCACTGCTCTGCACACCAAAGAACATTAATTTCTTATTCATTTGACACCATTTTCATATGATAAAAATCCTTAACCTTATGGAAGCTCCAGAGACAGTTGGTTCCCATTGGTCTCTCCTCTATTGCATTCACCTTGGTGATACCACTGAAAGGGAACAGGAGTGACTGTCCATAGTGGGTGCTCATTCTAGGTGGCAAGAGGCAGATTTCTGACCATGGTTTTTATTGTACCTGATCTCTCTTGTGGGATGATTTACTATCCCACTTGGATAAGAATGGATTAAAATCTGCTCCCTTTACCCATTTAATCTGAACTAAGCTATTTTTTAAAAAATATAAAATATTTGATACTTTTTTAAAAAGTTTCATTATTTCCCCCCATCCCCTTGTTTTTTGCACTTGCTGTGTCTTTTCGTCATCTTTGTTTCTTTAGGAGGCTCCAGGAACTGAACCTGGGACCTCTGATGTGGGAAGGAGGTGCCTGAGCACTTGAGCCACCTCTCTTTCCTGTTTTGCTGTGTTTTTCATTATGCTTTTTCTCCTGTGTCTCTTCTTGTGCCATCTTGTTGCATCAGCTTGCCACTCCTGCCCATTGCTGTCTTGTTCGTCTTCTTTAGGAGGTACTGGAACCTCTGCTCTCTGCTTTGTTGTGTCTTTCATGTATTTCTTCATGTGTCTTTTATGTCATCTTGTTGCGTGAGCTTGCTGTGCCTATCTGTCATGCTAGCTCACTGTCTTCTTTAGGAGGTACTGGAAAACTGAACCACGGACCTCCCATGTGGTAGGTGGGAGCTCAATCACTTGAGCCACATCTGCTTCCCTAATACATTTAAAGAGTGCATATTAATTATATGTGTTATAATGCTTGGTGATAAAATGAACATGTATGAACCACTTACCTTAAAAAATAGAATTTTACCAACTCACTGAAGTACTATTTTGTTTCTTTTTAATTAATGTGTTATTTAGAGATGGTAAAATGTACAAAATTTTATGTGTATAATTGAAAGCTTTTTGCATGTGCATGGACCTGCGTATCACCAACTAGATCAAGACATAGAACATTTCTACCATCTCATAGTTACCTCATGTCTCCCTTTAAAATCATAAGCCTGTTTCCCCAAACTATGCACTTTTCTAACTTCTCTCACCATAAATTAGTTTTGCCTGTTCTTGAACTTCATGTAAATGGAAAAATAAATACTTTTTCTTTTAGGTCTGGCTTCTTTCTCTCAATATACGGTTTTTGAGATTTATCTACATTGAAGTGTGAATCAGTGGTTCATTTCTCTTTATTTCTGAGCAATATTTCATTGCATAAATATACTATAGTTTGTTTATTCATTCTCCCTATTTTAAATTTTTTTTAATTTTGGTAACATATACATAACACAAAATTTCCCAGTTTACTTTTTTTTTTTTTAGGAGGTACTGGGGTTTGAACCCAGGACCTCATACATGGGAAGGAGGTGGTCAACCACTGAGCTACACCTGCTCCCCTGTTTGTTTATTTTTAATTATGGCATTTATTTGCAAATTTTGCTCCAACTTCTTTTTACCTACTCTGAAACAGGAAACATTGCTACTAGCAAAGCGGTACTTATTTTGTTCTCATTAAGGCAAAAATAAATTTAAAGCAACATTCAACATTTTATCATTAATTGTACTTTTTTTTCCCCCCAGGAGGTACTGGGTATTGAACCCAGGACCTCATACATGTGAAGCATGCTCTCAAGCACTGAGCTATACCCACTCCAATGAACTGTTTTTTTAAATGAAAGAAATCTACTTAGTAGTATTTCTCTATTTCCATTTGATTACCTTTATTTTTTGAGTGTTTTTTTTTCTTTCCATTAGAGAAGTTGTAGGTTTACCGAAAAATCATTCAGAAAGTACAGAGCTCCTGTATTATCCCCCCACTTCCCAGTTTTCCCTCTTATGAGCACTTTCCATAATGTGGTCCTTTCTTGTAATTGAAACAATATTATTATAATTATGCTATTAATTATACTCCATAGTTTACATTAGCATTCATTGTTTGTGTTGTACATTTCTGTGCTTTTTAAAAATTGCTAATCTAGTAACATATTTTGATGATTTGGAACTATATACCCAGAAAAACATGTTCTTAAACTTAATGCATTCCTGTGACTGTCAGTCCATTGTAAGTAAGATAATTTGATAAAGTTGTTTCAGTTAGGATGTGGCCCACCTCAATCAGGATGATTACTGGAGTCTTTTATAAGCAGAATGAAATTCAGAGTGATAGAAAGAAAGCCAGAGGGGGAGTAGCCAGAAGCTGAAAGTCAGCTGAATTCAGAAGAAAAGGAAGAGGCCAGGAAAGACCTCGATTGCCATGTCAAGGACCAAGAATTGTTGGCTGACAGCCCCATAATGCCAGTCTTTGGGTAGAAAGCATGACCTTGATGATACCTTGATTTGGGCTTTTACTAGCCTCAAAACTGTGAGCCAATAAATTCCCATTGTTTAAGCCAATCCATTGCATGATATTTGCTTTGGCAGCTAGGAAACTAACATAGAAAACATAAAATTTCCCTGTTAACCACCTTCAAATATATACTTCAGTACAGTTAATTTCATTCACAGTATTGTGTCACCATCCATTAACAAAACCTTTCCATAGTCACCAGCAAAAACTCTGTAATACCCCATTCCCATTGTCCCTGGTAACCTGCCTTATAATTTCTGACTTACTTATTCTAATATTTCATATTAGTGCGATCATTCAATATTTGTTCCTTTGTGCCTGCCTTATTTCACTCAATATGATGTCTTTAGGGTTCATCCATATTGTCACATTTATAAAAATTTCATTAATGCCTGGAGGTAGCCTGCATCCACATTTGGGTGTGTACTTTTCTCTTGTTTCTCTCAAAAAACTTTTTTTACTGACCTAACTAAAAAAAAAAATTCAGTTTCTTTTTTTTTGGCTGAATATTATTCCATTGTATGTATATACCACATTTTGCTTATCCATTTATCTGTTGAGGGACATTTGGGTTGCTTCCACCTTTTGGAAATTGTGAATAATGCCATCATGAACATTGGTGTGCAAATATCTCTGAATCCCTGTTTTTACTTCTTTGGGCATATATCTCTAGAAATGGAATTGTGGGGTCATATGGTAGTTCCATTTAACTACTTGAGGAACACCAACCATTTTTCACAGTGTAGCAGTTTGATATTATTGATGAATTCCAAAAATAAATATTGGATTACGTTTGTAAACTCAGGTTTTCCTCTGGGCATATTAGATTTTATTGGATTCAGAGGTTTACTTGATTAAATAACGATTAAAGTTTTGGTTGCACCACATCAGTAGGATGTTGCACCCTTGCCTTCTTGATGGGCAGGGACTCAGAGAAAACAACATGGCAGAAGAGTTAGTTGGAGTTTTTGAGCTGGAGCCCTGGGAAGTAAGCACACAGAGGAGCTTGATTGTGAGGAAAGAGAAAAGGCCCCAGGAAGAGAAACAAGCCATTCACCTTAAAATATACAGCTGGCCTTGTGGCGATAACAGAGGACCTGAGGAGAGAAGCAAACCCTGGGAAGGGAGGAGCCCTGGAAGCCTGAACTCTGGCAGATGTCAGTAGCCATCTTACTCCAATACATGGCAAAAGACTTTGGTGAGAGAAGTAACTTACATTTTATGGCCTGGTAACTGTAAACTTCTACCCCAAATAAATATCCTTTGTAAAAACCAACTGATGTCTGATATTTTGCATCAGCACCTCTTTGACTGACTAATACACACAGTAACTGCTTCATTTTACATTCCCATCAACAAACATTCAAGGGTTCCAATTTCTCCACATTGTTGAGGACACTTGTTATTTTGTATTTTTTTGTTTGTTTTTGTTTGTTTGTTTAAATAATTGCCATCCTAGTAGGTGTGAAGTGGTATCTCATTGTAGTTTTCATTTGCTTCTCCCTAATGGCTGCTGATGCTGAATATCCTTTCAGATGTTTATTGACCATTTGTAGATTCTTCTTTGGAGAAATGTCTATTCAAATCCTTTTCCCAATTTTTAATTGAGTTGTTTGTCTTTTGTTGAGTTATAGTGGTTCTTTATATACTGTGGATATTAAACTCTTATCAGATGATCTGCAACTATTTTCTTCCACTTTGTAGATTGTTTTTTCACTTTCTTAAGAAAATAATATCCCATTTCTTTTTCAGTTGTATTCTCTTAAGCCTCTGGTCTCACTTGTCTGCTTCTTTTTCTCTTGTTCTCTTTATGCTTGTCCCCTTTATTGGCTCCCCATCACAGGCAGAATAAAATTTAAGCTCTGTAGCATGGCATGCAATTCCATTCATTACCTGCTTTCTGGAATCTGTCTTTATCTGTCACCTTACCGCAGCTATGCCAGACCACCTACACTTCTTTGGACAAACCATGCTATATTCTCTTGGCTTTATGTATATTTTTTCTCCCTGCTTGGAATGTCTTCCCCAGCTTGTCAGCTTTCTTCTTGAAATAGTGCATCTCAAATATCTCTTCATCTTTAGAATTGGGCCAGGCCATACTACAGTACTATCTACTTCTCTGTTTTCTTTACTAGGCTATGAATTCTTTGAAGGCATGCAATATCTATGTCTTATTCATCTTAGTAGCACAGTGTCTGTGTTCAGTGAATGCTTGTTAAACATAGATCAACAAAGAAAGAATTCCTCTCTTGGACAAATGGGGATTCAGGGTACTGACTGCCCTGATTTGGAATGGGAATAGTGCTTCGTGTTACTGTCAGGCTAACAGATGGAGCCAATAAAGGCAATTCAGAGGTGGCATCTTAGAGAATCATTGAACAAAAATGCCATGAAGACTATCCAAAAGAGAATTACACTCAAGGAGCAGGCCGAATGAAGAATTCTGGTATAAGCCAGTGGAACAAGTACCAGGGATACTAGAACAGGAAGGTTTGAAGAGAAAGGTAAGGGTTAAAATTGAGAAGAAACTGCCCTTGAAGGAAATCTCCCAGGATTCCCTCTGAATTCTTGCCCAGAGCAGATGAATTGGAGTTCCACACAGGGATGGTCATAAGAGAAAGCAGGTTTCTTAACCCTGGCAGGACAGTGGAAAGAGGTGTCTCAAATCTGCCTTCCCCGAACGAGGGGAGCAGGAGTTTTTATGGATTCAAACAGGGGAAGGTAGAGTGGTTACCTTCACAATGGCAAATATACACAAGAGTGAGCCTAGTTTTGAAATAACTATAGACAGGTGAGTTCAGTCTAGAATTACCATTATAATAGTAAGCATACACAAGGGTGAGCCTATCTAGAGTCACCATAAACAGGGGTGAGACCTGTTTAGAATGACCATCACAATCGCAGGTTGAGCTTAATCCAGCCAGTTTCGGATATTAGCCTTTTGCTATTTTATAATATGTGGGCATCTGTATAATAATTTTGTAATCATAATTATTTGTTAATTCTTGGTTACAACCTGAGCCAAATAGGATATCTACAACAGCTTTTCTTAAATTATGAGGACAGACAGGGTGGGAGTATGAAAACACAACTTTCTCTGTACAGTTGAGGGCAAATCCCTTCCAACCCGTTATAAGGAACTAAAAAGTCTCAGTGAAAAGAATAGAAACATTAAAGGAAAGACTTGTAAGTGCAGTGAGCATTTTTGGCAAAAAGGGGGTGGGGAAGGGGCAAGCAGAAAGTGTAGCTGGGAAGGAGATGAACAACAACCTCTTGTCCTTCTTATCTGATCCGAGTCACTCTGTCTTTGGAAATTGGGTCTGTTTGAAAAATCACCCTGTGTTCTTCAAACTGGTGAGGCTTTGGGGCTCAGAGAAAATGGGTCATTATTTAAGGGAAAAAGGGAAGAAAGGAAGGGAGGAATTTCTTTGCATTAAATCTTACTCCATTGATATGCTCCCACCCCCTGAGTTCTTTGGGTTTTAGTAATATCTGTGGCCTGTAATTGTTGCTTTTAATGCTAAGTGCTTTCTCTTCATGAGTCATTGGGCAATTATCTAAGGAGTTGACTAAATTGACGTAGAGTTAGAAATCTTGAGGGTAAGACCTCCAGGCTTTATTGCCATATACTCCTGCCCCACCACCCTTAATTCTTTGGGCGTTCAGGGACTGTAACTTGATTCAAAAGACTCACTGTTCGATTTTTTCATCAAAAATCAGTGTTCTAGTAAGGTTGACAGTTCATTGTCTCCTGGACAATTTTGAGTCAAGATAACAAATTAGAGTTTGGGATACATTACAGATGATAAATGTGACTTCCTTAAAGGAAATCCATTTGTTTTGCTTAGTGTTTCTGTGATTAATTACTTGTCAGATTAAATTGCTCTGTAAAAATACATAGTATTTTATTTGATTGCTCTTTGTGGTGATTAATTAGGCTATATTCTTGCATTTTATGATAATTATGTGAGGTTTTTTCCTCTGGTCTTTGTTTTAATTAATACAACATTTATTTGAAAGATTTAAGGATGGGATACTGTTTCAGAGCTAACCAAAGGCCAGGGTTGCTTTTCGTCTTTTAAAAGGAGGAATATCTCATTTTCTGAGTGTTCTCTATATTGATTCATGTCTATATTTGCGATCTGAAAAAGTAAACTAACTGCAAATGGCTTGGGAAGAACTCTTGTTGGTTTTTGGTAGTTATTAAAGGTGATATATTGAGGATTCTTGGCTCAGTTGAAAATTGGCTGACATTATAGAGGCAAATCTAGTGATGCACCATTCATACCCAGCAAAAGTGGATTCTTTTCTCCTGATGAACCTTTAAAACCAGATTCTGAGACGCCAGAGTTTCAGAGAGAGGATTTATTTGTTTGCACAAACAAAGGAGCACTAACAGTGGCTTAATGGACCAAAACTACCTCGTAGATCAGCAGAAATTCTAGTATTTTGTAACATCTTTGTGCTAATGAATAATTGGGGTGGAGCTGGACACAGGTTCCTTCATTAATAAACATTAAGGGGCTGAACAGGATGGCGATAGGCACCAAACCAGGGTGAGCCACAAAGTTACAATCATTATCAGAGATGAATGTTCTGGCATAGTACAGAGTAGAGTCAATCACAAAGTTTTCCATATAGATATTAAACAGGAAGGTGGAGTGGTTACCATCACAATAGTAAGCATGCACAAGGGTGAGCCTAATCTTTATAAGCAAGTGGAGTCAGAAGACACTAGATTCCTCTAGGTTCTTGGCTGTGTTGCTGTTAGAGAAAAACGGCACTCATTGGGACACGGAGACTGACAATTGCAGGCAGAAAGTTTATTGGGAAGCTCTCCTAATGGAGAGGGTCTGAAGAATGGATGTCAGCCTGCCTCTGGCAGAGGCGATCATAAATTTATACAGTACATCTATAGGCAGGAAAACGCTTAGTCAGTGGGAGTGGGTTGGGGCTCTTGTAAGACCTGAGGGCCAATAGGGATGGCTGAGGGTAGTGAATTTTAGAGATGCAGGAAGGATTGGTAGTGTCATGTGGCTCCTTTGTCTATTATTGTGAGGAAATGAGCTGTATCTGAACACAAAGGCTCTGAATGAGGGGCTATTCTATGTCATGGGAATGCAAGTCACTGTTAACCATTGTAAACCTTGGGATCAGTTAATCATTGTAAACCTTGTAAGGGAGAAACTTCTAACAGTTGCATGAAAGAATTTGAGAACATGCAAGTTTAGTTAGGCTTGTAAAAAGAGTTTATTAAGAAATGAGAGAAAAGAAAAGTTGTATACACCCAGACATGGATGCAGGTTACCTCCAGGCAAAGAGGAGTACCTGAGTTTCGGCAGTTGCCTTTATTTATTTATTTATTTTTAAAAGGTTTATTTTATTTATTTATTCCACTTAATTGTTTGCACTTGCTCTTTGCTCTCTGTGTCTGCTCATCTCCTCTTTAGGAGGCACCAGGAATCGAACCTGTGACCTCCTGTGGGGGAGAGAAGTGCTCAGTCGCTTGAGCCATCTCCACTCCCTGCCTTGTCGTCTCTCTCATTGTGTTTCTGCTTTGTGTCTCCTTTGTTGCATCATCTTGTGCGTCAGCTTGCTGCGCTAGCCCATCATGCCAGCTTGCTGTCTCACTGGTCTCCAGGAGGCAGCGGAACTGACCCGGGACCTCCTGTGTGGTCAGTGGGAGCTCAGTTGCTTGAGCCACATCCACTTCCTGGCTGCCTTTGTTAAAGCCATCCTTCACTCCTCCCCTTTCCTAATGTTTGTTGGGGAGGGGGCTCAATGGCAGCGCTGGGCAGGGAAGGGCTGCGCTGTTCTGATTGGTTACCTTTTGGCAACCCACCTATTAGCTCTCAGGGGACCAATGATGCGGCCTTTTGTTTGGACTTATCCAGGACCAGTGGGGAGGCTTGTTTGGAATTATTTGGGGCTTTCTCATGACCCCAGGAAAAGTTCCAAATGGGACCTTGTGGCCAGGTTCTCAGCAGGATCTTTCAGGCCTTGCTCTTAGTAGAGCCCCTTCCCTCAGAGGTGGGTTTCCAGGTGGGCTCTCACAGCCATGTTCTCTGCCAAGTCCCAGCCGTGACCTTTCTCTTTCCCTGTAATAACATGCCTCATAAGGGTAAGGTCAATCTTACTTTGTCAAAGCAATAGTATGTATACACAGGGTGAGCCTAAGTCTGGAGTAACCATAAACAGGGGTGAGACCTGTTTAGAATAACCATCAGAATAGCAGGTCTAAACTAAATCTAGCCAATTTCAAGTATTAACCTTTTGCTATTTTATAATATAAAGGCATCTGTAAAACAGTTTTGTAATCATAATTATTTTTAATTCCTAACCCTGAGTTACAACATGAGATGTATAATTAGTGTGGTGCTAAATAGTAGTTTGTTGTGTTGGAAGCATGGCATTTCCTAGAATGCTGCAGGGTGACAATGAGGAATTTAGACATATATACCATTTTCATTAATGATCTAAGGCTAAAAATAAATAGAATGTTAATGAAATTTGTAAGTCATACTGATTTGGAGATGTTTTCTACATCTAGGAGGGCAGAAAACTTATGTAGATGGACCAGGAAGAGGAGCATCACAGAAAGTAACTCAGCTATTTCTTTGGGAAAATGCTTATCTGCTTTATAGAAATGCTTAACATACTTAGAACCAGGCAGATATTTTCAAAATAGATCTTCCAGTAATCCATTCATACATATTTACCCAAGTGAAATGAAAACTTACCTTTGGCAAATGTTTACAGTGGCATTATTCATGCATTCTGAAAACTGAAAATAATCCAAATATTCTTCAACTTGAGAATGGTTAAACAAAATATAGTACATCTATGTAACAAAATACTATTCAGTAATAAACGTAATAAACTGTTGATTCACATAACCTCATGGATGAATCTGTTGCATTATACAATATGAAGCCAGACTCAAAAGGTTGTATACTGGCTCCATGGTCTGGGCGCGATGTAGCGCTGGGCAGGGAAGGGCTGCACTTGCTGTCAGTATCACGGCCAGAGTGGCATCCTGAGTCAGTGGCGCTAGGCAGTCGGGGTCCCAGTGTTCTCCTGCCTCAGCCTCGCCTGCTCCTACGTGGGCAAACTCTACATCTGGAAGAGCAAGCTGCCCAGGGATGACCCCGCCGTTATCAAGCGGCACTTCACCAGTGTCCTGGTGGTGTCCAGTCTCTTGCCCCTCTGCGTACTTCTCTGGAGGGAACTCACTGGCATCCAGCCAGGTGCATCCCTTCTCACCCTGATGGACTTCAGGTTGGAGGTCATTTTCCCAGCAGCACTGCTGACCCTGCTGCTGACCATGATCCTTTTCCTGGGCCCACTGATGCAGCTCTCTGTGGATTGCCCCTGTGATCTGGCATATGGGCTGAAGGTTGTTCTGACCCCCCACTCGTAGGCCTGCTGCCTCACAGGTATGTGCTGGCTGCGGAACCAAGTGACTGTGCCCCTAACAGAGGAGCTGCTGTTCTGGCCCTACGTGCTGCCCATGTTAGTGCCATGTGTGGGTATGGGCCCTGCTGTATTCACCTGCCCACTCTTCTTTGGAGTTGCCCATTTTCACCACATTATTGAGCAGCTGTGGTTCTGCCAGAATAGTGTGGGGAGTATCTTCTTGTCTGCAGTGTTCCAATTCTCCTACACAGCTGTCTTCGATGCTTACACTGCTTTCCTCTTCATCTGCACAGGACACCTGATTGGGCCCATTCACTGCCACTCTTTCTGCAATTACATGGGCTTCTTTGCTGTATGTGTGGCCCTGGAGTATCCACAGAGGCGGCCCTTGCTGGCTGGCTATGCCTGGGTATGGGACTCTTCCTGCTTCTATTCCAGCCCCTCACAGACCCCAAGCTCTAGAGCAGCCTTCCCCTTCATGTGCTTTTGGAGCGGGCAGGAGACTCAGAGGCTCCCCTGTGCTCCTGATCCATACTCCTGTACATGCTCCCATGGCTGTACACATTCTTATGGACTTTCATGGGTACCCCAGCACCTCCCCGTCAAGGATAGGGGAGGAGCATGCTGAGGTCCCCAAGATCTCAGGAATTTTTATAGGGGATACAGCCAGAGCTAGTTGAATCCCAGGACCAAGAGAAAGGAGCAGACATCCACAGGGTGCAGCCCCTCTCAGAGGGGAGTTGAGGAGTAGCTGGGAGTGACGGGTCAGGGGCACATCCCTGGGGCCATGGACACCCTTCCTCATTTGGAACTGCTTCCTTCTCTGAGGTTCTCTGTCCTCATCTGCTCCCCTCTGCCACTGAAAAGCTTCTCAGGGGTGGAATTTGTGAAGGCCATCTCTTCTCCAATTTCTCAGGGTTTTCTCATTGTCGTTTTACATCAGGACTTTGTATTGGGATATTAAAGAGATTTAATTTGGATTTTTAAGAAAGGCTGTATACTATATGATTTCATTTGTATGATATTCTGGAAATGGCAAAACTGATGACAGAAAAGAGATCAGTTTTTGCCACAGGCTGGGTTTGGGAGGAGGAATTGACTACAAAGGGGCAAAAGGGAACCTTTTGGGGTGCTGGAACTGTTCTATATCTTGATTATGGTGGTGATTACATGACTGTATGTGTTTTTCAAAACTTTTAGAACTGTGCACTAAAAAGTGAATTTTTCTGTATGTAAATTATATCTTATTTTAAAATATTGGAAAAAAATTGATCTTCTCAGGACAAAATAGGAGTTTCAACTTCTGGCCATCACTACTATGCTTTATATATGGCAACGTCTTGAAAATATTTTGAGTGACAGAAGCTAGAATCAGAGGTTGTGGATTTTCTTTATGTTGCTTCCAAATTCCAAGGTTTTTTGTTTTATTTTGTGTGGCAGTTCAAGATTATTTTATGAATCCCAAAAAGAAAAAGATTGTATTTTTTAACTAATCTATTCCTCTTGAGTGTTATACCATTTGATTGCATTAAATTCAGTTGAGGGGACTTTGATTGGATTACTTGATAAGATTGATTTAAGGCTTTTGATCAGGTTGAGTCTCAGGTCCCTTGTTGGATCTGATATAAATATACTCAGATGTACAGACATAGAGGAAAAGGGGAGCCAGCATGTTTGATTTTGCAGTGTGAGAGAGAGGATTGCTTAAGCATGAAGCCCTCAAGAGGTGGGGCCTATTGAGCAGCTCAAGAAGGGACCAGCCCTGCTATATGCCTGATAGCTTACAGCTGAACTTGGGAAGAGAGCAGAACAGCCAAGCCTGAGATAGGAGGCCCAGAAAGAGACAAGCCCTACCCCTGGTTGTTCAAAGCTGAGCTCCAAGAGACAGTAGATTCTGGAGGGGAAGGCAGAGACCTCTGCAGAGATTGGTGGCCATCTTGCTTCATCGTGTGGCAACACACCAGAATCAACAGTAACTGACTTTGATGAAAAAGTATCTCTGATGGTACCTCAGTTTGGACATTTCATGACCATGGAACTGTAAGCTTTTACCCCAAATAAATCCCCATTATAAAAACCAACAAATTTCTGGTACTTTGCAGCAGCAGCCCTTTTGCAAATTAAAGCATTTTTGTTTTTTGTTTTTGAAGAGAGGATTTGGGGAGGGAGGCATTTACTGATTGCTTTCCTTAGAATGTCAGCCTTTTATAAATCTGTGTACCAATCAGAGTTATTTTGAAAAGGAAATCACAGTTAAGGACCTCTTAGACCTTATTGGTAGCCATCCAGACATAGGAGAGAATCATTTCCCCCATTTATTGATTGAATCCAATTATTTGGAGTTCTGTAGATTTAGTTTTTGTTTTAAGCTTTGTTTATTTGTTTTGTTTGGGCCCTCTAACTGTTGAATTGTTCATGAGACTTGGAATAGTGCTAAGGGATATTTCTATCCCAAAACTAACCTCAGGAACAACTTCCACACTTTTCTGTACTTGGATTAGAACAAAAAGCTTCATCATACTCTGGTTTTGTAAGGCAGGTTTGTACAGTCAGGAGTCCAGGGATAGGTGAACCAAAAATGCCGAACTATTGCTAACAGCAACTGTGCCTCCTTCCTTCCTCTCTCTGTCTCTTCTGATCTGAACTGTGTTTGTATAATTCTTGTTTCTCATGTCCAACTTGACGCACCTCCCTGAATGCCAAACGGTCTCTGTTCAGTCTTTAAAAATAGCCAAGTGGTGAAAATTACATGGTAGTAACTCAGCATTACTTGCAGCAATAATGACTAGAGCTGTATGGCTGCTACGTGGTATGCAGAATGCTGACTACCCTGAGCAGATGTTTGGCCATCATTCTGGCTCAGAACAGGTAGATTATATCTAGCTGGGTGCTGATTCCCAGAGCCACATGCAGAACAAATGTCCCTAGATCTTTCCTTGTTTTTAGCTGAATGATTTTCAGCGCTGGACCTAAAGGAGCTACCATGGACCCTAACCAAGACTCCATACGTTAAACCTCATATTGATTTGTATCCTTATTTATAAAAATCTGGCTTTTCTCTTCCTAGTGTGATAAATATTACACATATATTAGATACATTAGATGCAAGTCTGTTATTGGAACAGAACTCTAATCATTTTTCTCAGGGTTGAACTGAACTAATTTAATCTGAAATGAGATTTTCTCAAATAGACTATAGATCAAGTAGCTTATTGTTTTCTTATCCTGGCTTAATATGTTCACCAGTACTCACAGGATCTAGGAAGTAGTAATTAAAAGCTGTAATTAACCTTGTAAAAATGACAAGTTTTAGCAGAGAAAGAAATGCTAAGATGACACTTAAATTTTTTGGCTGGGTAAATAAGTACTAAAGCACTATGAGATAAAGGCAGTGTCAACAGTGTATCATATCTTAAGCCTGTGTTTTTATGCACTTTCCTGACTATGTATAGTAGATACAGCCCATCATCCAGGTGGGACACGCAGGCCCATGTTGGCTAACTTGTAATTTGTTATTAATTGCTTAACATGCATTTCCTGTGTATCTAGCCTTGTGCCCCTATCTCCTGACTTGTACCATAGTACAACATGGCAAGATATCATAGGATAGAGCACCACTGCAATTAAGTCTTCGGAGGAACATCTGAAGGCCAGGGTACAATCATGTTGCACCAAAGATAGAAGTGACAACGGACAACTGTCCTCCTACAACAGCGCCTTTGAAAAGCTACAAGAAATGACAGACTAGTGCCTTACTACCCATCATTTGCCCCTGGAGAGTTCCTCAAGTGTTTCTTCCTTTCTGTGCAGTCTTGACAGCTTCAGGAAAGAAGAGGCCACTTTAAACACTAAACCAAACAGGTCTGCTGGGACTATTTGACTTTGGAAGCCTTTGACTGCAGTTACCACTTGTATTCTTCCTTCTGTTTGTCCTTTCAAACAAGAGCTTTCTCCCAGAGCAAGAATTCTTACTTATCCTTCTAGAGGTAGTATGCACATCTAACAAATGTGTATTTTGTTTGGATTTTTTTCCCTTTTGTTTTGTTTTTTACACACGGATATTATTTGCGATCTTGGTTTTGCAGCTTGCTATTTTCACTTAACAATATATTTTGGAGATTGCTCATTTCACTTTTTTAAATCACTGAAGTATTTTAAAACAAATCCCAGGGGAGTGGATGTAGCTCAAGTGGTTGAGCACCTGCTTCTCACGTACAAGGTCCTAGGTTGGATCCTCCTAAAAACAAAAACAAACAAGCAAACAAACAAAAAAACCAACTTGGGCAAGCCAGTGTAGCTCAGTGGTTGAGTGCCAGCTTCCCACATAGGGGTTCAATCCTTGGCCCTGGTACCTCAAAAAAAAAAATCTGAAACATCATGTTATTTCATGCCTAAATATTTAGATTTTCATCTTTTTAAAAAATGACATTTTTAACATAATCACAACACCATTATCATAACTAATAAAATTAACGGTATTTCCCTAATATAAAAAATATCCAGTCTATCCTAAAATATATATGGAAATGTAAAGGACCCAGAAAAGTCAAAACAATTTTGAAAAAGGATAAGGAAGATTTATACTTCCCAACGTGAAAACACATTGTAAAGCTTCAATAATTAAATGGGACAAAACTACCATAGATTAGACATGTAGATCAATAGAACAGAATTGAGACTCTAGAAATAAACCCTCATGTTTATGATCAATTGATTTTTCAACAAAGGTGCCATGATAATTAAGTTGGAAAGGTTAGTCTTTTCAACAGATGGTGTTGAGAAAACTGGATATCCACATGTATAAATATTAATTACTTTACACCATATGTAAATATCAAATATTTGATAAAGGACTTGTATCAAGAATGTATGAAGAACTCTTACAACTCAAAACTAAAAATTCAAACTCCTTAAAATATGAGCAAAAGTTGAATAGACATTTCATCAAAGAAGTTACACAATTAACTAATAAACCTATGAAGAGATGCTTGTTATCAGTTATTAGGGAAATGAAAAATCCAACATCTATGAATCCTGTTTAAAAACTCTAAGCATATTAGAAATATAAGAGAGCTATATTCCCTCTAAGATCAAGAACAAGACAGGAATGTCTGTTCTTTTCACTTGTATTCACCATTATACTAGAGATCCTAGACAGTGCAATAAGACAAGACAAATGAATAAAAGATGTCCCTATTGACAAGGAAGATGTAAACTGTCTTGATTCTCAGCATAGTTATTTATTTAGAAAGCTAATGGAATCTACAAAAAAGCTACTGGAACTAATGAGTTTAGCATGGCTGTGGGATACGAGACCAATATGCAGTAGTCAATTACATTTCTAAATTCTAGCAACAAACAATTGAAAATTGAAATGAAAAAAAAAAATAACACCCTCAACCTCCAGCGATGCCTAGTGTTTTTCTGTACTTTTAGAGTATAATTATGAAATCAGCATTTTGTGCATATTATGTGTTTGAATTGATTATAGTTTGATTGATGTTCAGTTTACTCTATTATTTATTTATTTATTTAAGAATTTGTGGGTTTACAAAAGAATCATAAAATACAGGATTCACATATACCACCCTATTATTAACATCTTGCAATGGTGTGGTACACTTGTTACCATTGATGAAAGCATGTTTCTGTAATTGTACTATTAACTATAAATTTAGGGTTCACTGTTTTGTATTGTGCAGTTCCATGGATTTTCATTTTTAAAATTTTTATTGTAACAAAAATGCAACATATCATTTCCCCTTTTAACCTCATTCAAATATATAATTCAGTGCTGTTAATATTCACATGTTGTGCTACCGCCATCATCACCCATTATCAAAATTATCATCCCCAAATAGAAACTGTGTACATTTTATCTTTTTTTCCAAAGATTTACTTTTTATTTCTCTCCCCTTCCCCGCCCCTCCCCCCAGTTGTCTGCTCTCTGTGTCCATTCACTATGTGTTATTCTCTGTCCGCCTGTATTCTTGTCAGCGGCACCCAGAATCTGTGATATGTGTCTTTTTTTTTTTTTTAAGGTTTATTTCTTTCTCTCCCCTCCCCCTCCACCCCGGTTGTCTGTTCTCTGTGTCTGTTTGCTGCGTCTTCTTTGTCCGCTTCTGTTGTTGTCAGCAGCACGGGAATCTGTGTTTCTTTTTTGGTTGCTTCATCTTGTTGTGTCAGTTCTCTGTGTGTGCGGCACCATTCCTGGGCAGGCTGCACTTTCTTTCACACTGGGCGGCTCTCCTTACGGGGCACATTCCTTGCGCGTGGGGCTCCCCTACGCGGGGGCACCCCTGCGTGGCAGGGCACTCCTAGCGCGCATCAGCACTGCGCATGGGCCAGCTGCACACGGGTCAAGGAGGCCTGGGGTTTGAACCGCGGACCTCCCATGTGGTAGACGGACGCCCTTACCGCTGGACCAAGTCTGCCGCCTGATCTGTGTCTCTTTTCGTTGTGTCATCTTGCCGTGTCAGCTCTCCTGGGCAGGCTGCACTTTTTTCACACTGGGCGGCTCTCCTTACAGGGCTCACTCCTTGTGCGTGGGGCTCCCCTACACGGGGGACACCCCTGTGTGGCACGTCACTCCTTGCGCGCGTCAGCACTGTGCGTGGGCCAGCTTATCACACGGGTCAGGAGGACCTGGGTGTGAACCTTGAACCTCTAATATGGTAGACGGATGCCCTATCCGTTGGCCCAAATCCGCTTCCCACTGTTTATTTTAAGCCTTAACTCCCTATTCTGTATCCCGACTCTGTCCCCTGGTAATCTGTATTCTAGATGCCGACCCTGTAAATTTGCTTATTCTAATTATTTTGTATCAGTGAGATCATATAAAATGTATCCTTTTGTGCCTGGCTTATTTTACTCGATATTATGTCTTCAAAGTTCATCCATGTTGTCACATGTGTTAGAACATTACATTTTATGGCTGAATGATACTCCATTGTTTGTATATATCACGTTTCATTATCCATTCATGTGTTGATGGCCACTTGGGTTGCTTGCATCTTTTGGCAGTTGTGGATTATTCTGCTATGAACGTTGGTTTTTCAAAGATCTTTTTGAGTCCCTGCTTTCAGTCCTTTGTGGTATATGCCAAGAAGTGGGAATGCCAGATCATATGGTAATTCTGCACTTAACTTTCTGAGGAACTGCCAAAATACTTTCCACAGTGGCTGCTCCATTTACGTTCCCACCAACAATGATTGAGTCTTTCTATTTCGCCACATCCTCTTCAATTTGCAGTTTTCCATTTTTTAAATATTAGCCATTCTAGTGGGTGTGAAATGGTATCTCATTGTGGTTTTGACTTGCATTTCCCTAATGACTCATTATGTTGAACATCTTTTCATGTGGTTTTTGGCAATTTGTATATCATATTTGGAGAAATGTCTGTTCAAGTCTTTTGCCCCTTTTTAAATTGGGTTGTTTGTCTTTTTGTTCTCAAGTTGAAGGATTTCTTTACATATTCTAGATATTAAACCCATATTGTATACCCTTCCAATTTAAAACTCACTACAAAGCTACAGTAAACAAAAACAGTGTGGTACTGGCATAAGGACAAACATAAAAACCAGTAGAATAGAATTAATAGCATAGAAACAAACCTACACATCTATAGCCAACTGATTTTTTTTTTTGAGGTACCGGGGCCAGGGATTGAACCCAGGACCTCATATGTGGGAACAGAGCACTCAACCACAGAGCCACATCCACATCACCTCCCCTGGGTTGGTTTATTTGTTTGTTTGCTTGTTGCTTGTTTTTTGTTTTTAGGAGGCATGAGGAACCAAACCTGGGACCTTCCATGTGGGAAGCGGGAACTCAACCACTTGAGCCATATGTGCTCCCAGCGAACTGATTTTTGACTGGCGAGGCAAGTTTGCTCAGTGGGGAGAGAATATTCTCTGTAATAAATGGTGCTGAGAAAACTGGATGTACATTTGGAAAAGAATGTGAGTGGACACCTACCTCAGACCATATACAAAAATTAACTCAGGGGGAAAATAAATTTGGCTAAACAACTGGTCTCTCGCCTACACATGGGAGATCCCAGTTTCAGCGCTTGGTGTCTCCTAAAGAAAAATGAGCTGACGCCACAAGATGATACAATGAGGAGACACAACGAAGAAACACAATGAGAGACACAACAAGCAGGGAGCAGAGGTGGCTCAAGCAATAGGGCGCCTCCCTCCCACATGGGAGGTCCCATGTTCAGTTCCCAGTGCCTCCTAAAAAAAAAAAAAAAAAGACGACAGACACAGAGAGCAGACAGTGGTGGGGGGAGAAAGAAAGAAATCTTTTAAAAAATGAAAAAAAAAAGGAAGTTGGAATTAAAAAAAAGATTAACACAAGGGAGCCAGTGTAGCTTAGTGGCTGAGTGCTAGCTTCCCACATATGAGGTCCCAGGTTCAATTCCTAGTCCCAGTAACCAAAAAAACAAACAACAAAACAAATCAGCAATCTAAATATAAAAGCTAAAGCTATAAAATTTCTACGAAAACATAGGGAATTATCTTCAGGACCTTTTATTAAGCAGTGGAGTTTTAGATTATACATCAAAAGCATGAGAAGCAACAGAAGAAAAAAACAGATAAATTGGACTTCATCAAAATAAAACCTTTGTGCATTAAAAGACCTTACCTTTGTGCATTGAAAGACCTTATCAAGAAGGTGAAAAGACAAGCAACAGAATGGGAGAAGATATTGGAAATCATGTATCTGATAATGGTTTAATATCCAGAATATATAAAGAATTCTTAAAATTCAACAACAAAAAGACAGCCCAATTTAAAGATGTGTGAAAGACTAAAACAGACATTTCTCCAAAGGAGATAAACAAATGGCTAATCAGCACATGAAAAGATGCTCAAAATCTTTAGCTATTAGGGAAATACGAATCATAACCATACTAATGTACCACCTCTAGCCCACTAGAATGGCTTTTATTTAAAAAGTAAACAAAAACCCGGAAAATAACAGGTGCTAGGGAGAATACAGAGAAATAGGAGGCTTAGTAGATTGTTAATGGGAAATGTAAAATGGTACAGCTGCTGTGGAAAGCATTTAGCAGTTCATCAAAAAGTTAAACATAAGATGACCCTCAAACTCACTTTTAGGTGTATACCTAAAAGAATTGAAAGCAGGTACTCAGAGAGATGATACCTGTATGTACCAGTCTTCATAGCAGCCTTGTTCACAGTAGCTAAAAAATGGAAGCAACCAAACTGTCCATCAACAGGTCAATGGATGAACATGTGGTATATACATTAATGGAATATTTATTCAGCTATAAAAAGGGATGAAGTTTTGATACATGCTACAACATGTACCTTTAAGATACTATATTGATAGCCAGGCCCTGAGCCTCAAGAGACTTGCAACTCCTACGCTCTGGTTTATTGGACTTACCCCACTCAGCTAACATAGAAGTGAAGAAGGTCAACCACCACACTAGGGAGCCAAGAATGCTACAACTGAAAGCAGGAGAATTGCATCCAGCATCTATGTGGAATCTAAGCCCCCTCTTGATATAGATGTGGAGTGGACACAACCATTCTAAGGTCCACAGGATGGAAGAATCGAGTATGGATTAGAGTGGACTTACTGATATTCTATTCATGAACTATTGTGATTAGTAATCGAAGAAAATGTGACATTGGTGTGGAGAAAGTGGCTGTGGTGGCTGCTGGGGGTAGGGAATGGGAGGAAGAGATGTGATGTGGGGGCACTTTCGGGACTTGGAGTTGTCCTGGGTGGTGCTGCAGGGACAGTTACAGGACATTGTATGTCCTCCCATGGCCCATTGTGTGGACTGTGGGAGATTGTGGGCTATGATGTGGACCATTGACCATGAGGTGCAGTGGTGCTCAGAAATGTATTCACCAAATGCAAGGAATGTCTCATGATGATGGAGAAGGTTGTTGTTATGGGGGGAGGAGTGGAGTGGGGGAGGTGGAGGTTATATGGGGACCTCATACTTTTTAATGTAACATTAAAAAAAATTTAAAAACTGAAAAATAATAAATTAAAGATATATTGAGTGAAATAAGCCAGACACAAAAGGACATACATTGTATGATTTCATTATATGAAATAACTAGAATATGCAAATTCACAGAGACAGATAGTAGAGTACACATATGGCTAGTGACAACCATATTGGACAACACAGATCTAGAAGAAGATAAGTCATGGTAAGTTGACTAAAAAAACCCTTAGGTTGTGGGACAAGGGGCAGGGACTGCTGACTCCTTATTTACCTTAGGGTTTGAAATGTGGCATGTGAGGCTGATATAGCTTGGTTTCTGCAGCTACTATTTCTTCTTTCTTTCTAAAAGTGGCAAGATCAACACATTGCTTTATTAACGTATAACTGAGTGTTTAAAATGGGCTATATTTTTAGAGAAGTTTAATTTTATAGAAAAAAAATGGACAGAATTTTATAGAGAATTCCCATTTACCCCTTCTCCCCATCCCCTGCAGTTTCCTCTGTTATTAGGATCTTGCAATAATGTGGTACATTTATTATAATTTTTGAACATATATTGATGTATTATTATTAACTGAAGTCCATAGTTTATATATGGATTCATTGTGTTGTTTGGTTCTGTAGGTTTTGACAAATGTGTAAGTATCTACCATTATAGTATGCAGAATAGTTTCATTGCCCTAAAAAGTCCCCTATGTTCCACTTGTATTAATCCCTTCTTCCTTTCCTCCCCCTGAACTCCTGGCAATTACTGATCTTTTTATTGTCTCTGTAGTTTTGCCATTTCTGAAATTTCGTAAGGTTGTAGACATACAGTATATAGCCTTTTTGGTCTGACTTTTTTTCACTTCCATGTTCATTAAGATTCCTCCATGCCTTTTCTTCACTTGATAGTTCCTTTCTTTTTATTGCTGCATAATGTTCTACTGTACTGATGTACCATAGTCTGTTTATCCATTTACCAATTGAAGAACATCTTGTTTCTTCCAATTTTTGACTGATTATGGATAAAACAGCTTGAATCATTCATGGGCAGGTTTTTGTGTGGGTAAATACCTAGGAGTGCAATTGTTAGACCATATAGTAAGACTATGCTTAGCTTTTTAAGAACCTTCCAAACCGTTTTCCAAAGTAGCTGTATCATTTCACGTTCTCACCAGCAATGAATGAGTGTTCTTGTTGCTCAATGGCCTCACCAGCATTTGGTGTTATCAGTGTTTTGGATTTTAACTCTGGGTTTTTGTTTTTTTTTATTTTTAAAGGATACTGTATCTTTTTTATTTTTTAAGATTTATTTATTTATTTCTCTCCCCTACCCCCCACCCCAGTTGTCTGTTCTCTGTGTCTATTTGCAGTGTGTTCTTTGTCCGCTTCTGTTGTTGTCAGCAGCACGGGAATCTGTGTCTCTTTATTACATCATCTTGCTGCGTCAGCTCTCTGTGTGTTCGGCGCCATTCTTGGGCAGGCTGCACTTTCTTTCGCGCTGGGCGGCACTCCTTGCGCATGGGGCTCCCCTACGCAGGGGACACCCCTGCGTGGCACGGCACTCTGCGCATCAGCACTCTGCACGGGCCAGCTGCACACGGGTTTGAACCAACTGCGGACCTCCCCTATGGTAGACGGACGCCCTAACCCTGGGCCAAGTCTGCTTCCCATTAACTCTGGGTTTTTAACCCTGCATTTTCCAAGATTGGTTACTGCTTAAAAAGCCTGATGGGTAGAACAGTAGATTTCCAACTATTCCTCTTTACTACAGATGAAACAACTGGATCGTTTATTCACATTGTTGAAATTAGGCAGAGAATAGAGGAGTTGTCAGTATAACTTTTCAGTAAATGCTTCTTTCTTGCTTTAAAAAGTACCTTTCCACAGATTAGGAAGAGCAAGGAGTTCAAAACATAGCACATTATAGAAATACTTAAGGGTATCTGAGTAGGAGGGGCTTGTTTTCTTTGTCAAATAGGATGTCAGCTTGAGCCTCTTTGGTAATGAGATTTAAAGCACAGCTTGTTACTCTGAAGTCTAGTGCTATAAAACCAGCTTCTTTTCATCCCTACTTATTCCACCATAGGCTGAAGGCTTTAGTCTAGACAGATGGAAAGTCATATACAAAATTAATTCAAAGGAAATGTACCTTGTATCATGGGGCACATAGCTGACTTTTTTGTCCCTGGGAAAAACTAGAAAATGCTGTTCACATTTGTCTTTTGAGTGTTTTGAACCTGCATATGTGAGATTTTACTACCAGTCTTTTTAAAAATTATTTTTAGAAATGTTGTAGGTTTACAGAAAAATAATGCATTAAGTACAGAGTTTCCATATATCACTCTATTATTAACACCTTGCATTAGTGTGGTATGTTTGTTAATAATTGTACTTTTAACTATAGTCTATCCTTTACAATAGTGTTCACTGTTTGTATTGTATGGTATGTTTTTTTAAAATTTTTATTCTGGTAATACATGTGCAACCTAAAATTGCCCTTTTTAACTACATTTAAATATAAAATTCAGTGCTGTTATGTTCACAATGTTGTGCTACCAAAACCACCGTCCGCTGCTAAAACATGTACGATCAACCCAAATAGAAGCTGTTCAATTTAAGTATTAGCTCCCCGTTCTCTACCCTCACCCCTTTACTGCCAGTTTTGTTTTTATACTCTATTCCCTACTTAGAAGTCTCACAAATACCTCAGAGTTGACATTCTGAAAAACATGCCTTCTTGCCCTCACTTCACAAGTTACCAACCTCCTCCTCTTGTGTTTACTTTCTAATTAACAGTATCATCATCATTCAGTTGCTAAAGTAAAACTCTCAAAGTTACCTTAGATCAGGGGTTCTTAACCTTTTTGTTCCTTGGATCCCTTTTTTAGATGAAAACCATGGACCCCTTCTCAGAATGTAGTGGCAGATAGTTTTATGACACTCAACATTGGAGGTCAGAGAAAATAAAGATAATAAGTCAGGAAGTGGACTTGGCCCAATAGATAAGGTGTCCGCCTACCACATGGGAGGTCCATGATTCAAACCCCGGGCCTCCTTGACCCGTATGGAGCTGGCCCATGCTCAGTGCTGATGAGCGCAAGGAGTGCCATGCCATGCAGGGGTGTTCCCTGCATAGGAAGCCCCACACACAAGGAGTGCACCCCATAAGGAGAGCTCAGCATGAAAGAAGTGCAGCCTGCCCAGGAATGGTACTGCACACACAGAGAGCTGACACAACAGGATGACGCAACAAAAAGAAATACAGATTCCTGGTGCCGCTGATAAGGATAGAAGTGGTCACAGAAGAACACACAGCGAATGGACGCAGAGAGCAGACAACTGGGGGGGGGGGGGAGTAAGGGGAGAGAAATTCTTTTAAAAAATCTTTAAAAATAAATAACGATTATAAGTTGATTTTTTTTTTCCAATTCAAGCTCACAGATCCCCTGAAATCTTTCCACAGACCTGGTCTGTTGACCCCCAGTTAAGAACCCCTGCCTTAGATTCTATTCTCTCCTTTACCCAGTCACTAGGCCCTTTCAGCTCTGTTTCCTCAATATCTCTCAAGTAAATTCTCCTTCTCCATTTCTTTGACCATCATTTTTGTTCAAGGGCACACAACTTCTCACCTGTAATATTACAAGTCTTTTAACGGTTCTCTCTGCCTCCAGTTTTTCCTTTGTAGCGGTTACTATTCAGTTTATTCAATCACTAAATTGCCTTTCAGAAGAACACATTTCCACACTGCTAATGGGAGTATATATTGTTTCTGTCACTTTGAGGGCAGTTTGGAAGTATCTGGTAAAGTCAAAGTTGCCCAACCTCATGACCCAGTAATTCGATTCCTAAGTATATTTCCTTGAGAAACTTTCCCAAATGGTCATAAGGGTATGTTAAATAAGAACATTTATTGTAGCATTGTTTGTAATACCAAAAAAAAAAAAAAAAAAAGTAACAACCTACATTTCCATCAACAGGAGAAATGGATTATGGTATATATTAAAAATAGAATATTAGGGCGGCGGACTTGGCCCAGTGGTTAGGGTGTCCGTCTACCACATGGGAGGTCCGTGGTTCAAACCCCGGGCCTCCTTGACCTGTATGCAGCTGGCCCATGCGTGGTGCTGATGCGCGCAAGGAGTGCCCTGCCACGCAGGGGTGTCCCCCGCGTAGGGGAGCCCCACGCTCAAGGAGTGCGCCCCGTAAGGAGAGCGCCCAGTGTGAAAGAAAGTGCAGCCTACCCAGGAATGGTGCCACACACACGGAGAGCTGACACAACAAGATGATGCAACAGAAAGAAACACAGATTCCTGTGCTGCTGACAACAATAGAAGCAGACAAAAAAGACACACCAAAATAGACATAGAGAACAGACAACTGGGGTGGGGTGGGAGGGGAAATAAATAAATAAATCTTTTTAAAAAAAAGTATTATACAACATTGAAAACAATCGGACTAAAGCTACACAAATCAACACAGCTCTCACAATTATAATACCAACTTAAAAAGTCAGTGTGGGAAACAGATGTGGTTCAAGTGATAGAGCTTTCATCTACCATATGGGAGGACCTGGGTTTGATCCTTTGGGCCTCCTGGTGAAAAATAAGAAGAGAAAGCATGCCCACATAGTGAGCCAGTGCCCGCATGGTGAGCCAGCGCCCACATGAGTGCCCATGTGGTGAGCGCAAGTGCCCTCATGGTGAGCCAGATCCCACGTGGTGAACCAGTGCCTGCACAAGTGAGTCATGCAGCAAGATGATGATGCAACAAAAGAGAGACAAGGGGAGAATCAAATCAAGGTGAAACGCAGCAGAAACCAGAACTGAGGTGATGCAAATGACAGGGAACCTTTCTCCACATTAGGAGTCTCTAGGATCAAATCCTGGTGAATCCTAGAGGAGAGAAAATGAGAAGAGAAGACAACAGACAGCAAAAATAGCAGGGCAGACCCTCTTGATATAGATGTGGAGTGGATACAACCATTCTGAGATCCACAGGATGGAGGAATAGGGTATGGATTAGAGTTGACTTACTGATATTCTGTTCATGAACTATTGTGATTAGTAATCGAAGAAAATGTGGCATTGGTGTGGAGAAAGTGGCCATGGTGGCTGCTGGGGGTAGGGAATGGGAGGAAGAGATGTGATGTGGGGGCATTTTCGGGACTTGGAGTTGTCCTGGGTGGTGCTGCAGGGACAGTTACAGGACATTGTATGTCCTCCCATGGCCCACTAGGTGGACTGTGGGAGAGTGTGGGCTATGATGTGGACCATTGACCATGAGGTGCAGCGGTGCTCAGAAATGTATTCACCAAATGCAAGGAATGTCTCATGATGATGGGGAAGGTTGTTGTTATGGGGGGAGGAGTGGGGTGAAGGGGGTGGGAGTTATATGGGACCTCATATTTTTTTAATGTAACATTAAAAAATAAATGAAAAAAACTAAAAAAAAAAAGCAGGACAGGAGGAGGGGAAGGGGGAAAAAGATACAAATAAATAAATCTTTTAAAAAACACAAACAAGTTGCAGTATCCAGCTGCAGCTACATGAGTGGGAGTTCACTGAACCCTGGCAAAGAGCCAGACGCCCTGATCATCTGAAAAAAATGACAGACAAACGCAACATGGTGGAAATCACCAGCTTCGACAAGGCCAAGCTGAATAAGACAGAAACACAAGAGAAGAACACCCTGCCGACCAAAGAGACCATCAAGCAGGAGAAGCAGAATGAAACTTCCTAAAAACCTAGAGGATTCCCAAGGCCCGTCATCTCTGAGGCCTCAGTGGCAATGTGAAGGAAGATCCACTTGCATGATGGACACAAAATGGACACACACTCTACTGTGAACCCAGGTGCTCCCTGCCAACGCCACCTATTTGGACTACCAAATTCTCTGGGCTTGCCCACGGGTGTTAGAGAAAATTATTTGTGTGATTGGTGACAATAAAAGATACCTCGTGGCATGGCAAAAAAATTGAAAAGTAAGTTGCATCTTCCTGGAAGGTGGCATTGAAGTGTGGCAGCAGGGCTCAACTGTTTTACAGAAATAATGGAGGAAGGGCAAAAAGCTTTCTGAGAGAGCTGCTTTGTGGTTTTGCACACCAGGAGAGTGCAGTGCATTGTCCAGGAGGGGAAAGGAACAGAGAGACAAAAACCATGAGTAACTAGACCCTGCAGCCTGGAATGACTTCCATTCCCCCACCCTGAAGGCAAACAACCTGGGTAAAACCTGCGGCTCACTGTGGCAAACTGAGAGTAGAACAGACATCTTCCTTCCTGGGAGGAGAGAGGGTGTAGTGAAGGGCAGAGAGTGGTTTCTCTTCAGTGAATTGAGCCAGTGGAGCCTGTTTTAAATCATGACTGGACAAAAAAGAATTACCAGCAAGTGGAGGTTTAAAGAGACACTTCCTTGGAAAGGTTCATTGAAGAACACCATATACTGGCAGGTTGGAAACTGCAAGAAGCTAAAAAGTTTTTTTGGAGTCGCTCATGTCCAGGCACTCTTGGATCTAGTCTGTGTCCCATTAGTTGGGTCTCTGACCCTGTTTTTGTTTGTTTGTTTTGTTTTTTAATCCCCCCCTTGTGGCTTTTTTGCATGCTGTCTGCTTTCTGTATCTGTATTTATTTAATTTCCCCTCCCCCCTTGCAGCTTGCTTGCTGTCTGCTCTTTGTGTCCATTTGCTGCACACACTTCTGTGTTTTTGCTTGTCTCCCTTTTTTGTTGCATCACCTTGCTGAGTCAGTGCTTTGCAGCGTCTGTGGGCTGGACGGCACTCCGTGGTGTCTGCGGGCCGGGCAGCGCTCTGCAGCATGCGGGCAAGCCTGCCTTCACAAGGAGGCCCCAGGATGTGAACCCAGGGCTTCCCATGTGGTAGATGGGAGCCCAACTGATTGAGCCACAGCCACTTCCCCCTGACCCTGTTTTGTAACTTAGTCTGGGCAATCTTGAAGATTTAGAATAAGTTGAACCAAAAACCAAAGAGCCATGAAACAAAACCAGTAGGCAAAAGACAAAACTTGACCATCATAGTAAATTCACCAACAAAGTCAGATGCCTAGACATCAGAAGAAAATTACAAATCATATTAAGAAACAGGAAGATGCGGCACAGCCAAAGGATCAAATAAAAAATCTTGATGAGGGAAACAGAGTTGGCCCAATGGATGGGGCATCCGCCTACCACATGGGAGGTCCAGGGTTCAAACAGAGGGCCTCCTGACCCGTGTGATGAGCTGGCCCACACACAGTGCTGATGCGCGCGAGGAGTGCCGTGCCACACAGGGGTGTCCCTCATGTGAGGGAACCCCACACACAAGGAGTACATCCCGAAAGGAGAGCCGCCCAGAGCGAAAAAAGTGCAGCCTGCCCAGGAGTGGCACTGCACACACAGAGAGCTGACACAGCAAGTTGATGCAACAAAACGCGACACAGATTCCAGGTACCGCTGACAAGAATACAAGCGAACACAGAAGAACATGCAGCGAATGGACCCAGAGAGCAGACAACTGGGATGGAGAGAGTGGGGAAGGGGAAAGAAATAAATGAAAAAAAATAAATCTTCAAAAGTCTTGATGAGACACAGGATTTAAGACAGTTCAGTGGTGTTCACACAAATCTCCTAAAAGAGATAAGGGAAATTAAGAAGACACTGGATGAGCATAAAGAACAATTTGAAAGCCTGAAAAGAAAAGTAACAAAGCCTATGACAATGAACAAAAAATGGGTGAACTTAAAAATACTTTAGAGGCATGTAATACATTTGAATTGGTTGAGGATACAATAAGTGAACTGGAGGACAGAGCATCTGAACTTGAGAAGAGAGGAGAACAGAAAGAGTAAAGAGTGAAAAAAATGTAGCAGGGTCTCTGGGAATTGAATGACAACACGAAATACACAAATATGTTATAGGTATAGAGAATGGAAAAGGAGCAGAAAAAACTATTTGAGGAAATAATGACTGAAAACTTCCCAACCCTTATGAAAGATGTAAATATCAATATCCAAGAAAGGCAGCACACCCCAAACAGAATAAATCTTTATAGAACTACCACGAGAAGATAAAGGATATCTTCTTTATTTAGAGATAAAGGATTTTGAAATCAGCAAGAGAAAAACATTGCATCACATACAAGGGAAACCCAATAAGACTAAGTGCCAATTTCTCATGAGAAGCCATGGGAGGCATGAAGGCACTGATAAGATATATTTAAGGTTCTGAAAGAGAAAAACTACCAGCCAAGAATTCTTTATCTGTCAAAACTGTCCTTCAGAAGTGAGGGTGAGTTTAAGGTCTTCACAAACGAAAACTGAGTCTGTTACCAAAAGACCAGATTTGCAAGAGATACTCAATGGAGTACTGCATCCTGAAAGGAAAATAAAAGGGCAAGAGACCTGGAAAAGAATGTGGAAATGAAGATTATTAGTAAGAGTAATTAAAAGGGTGAAAAGTTACCCTTACTAATAATACTACCTTTCTGTTGTAGTAAGATATGACAACAGAAAGCCAAGTAATACCTTTGCAGTAATAACATTGAACATTTTTAAAAAATCTATCTGTCTCTCCCCTCCCCCCCCCAGTTGTCTGCTCTCTCTGTCCGTTTGCTGTGTGTTCTTCTGTGACCACTTCTATCCTTATCAGCGGCAACAGGAATCTGTGTTTCTTTCTGTTGCGTCATCTTGTTGTGTCAACTCTCCATGTGTGCGGCACCATTCTTTGGGAAGGCTACACTTTCTTTCACGCTGAGCGGCTCTCCTTACGGGCGCACTCCTTGTACGTGGGGCTCCCCTACACGGGGACACCCCTGCGTGGCACAGCACTCCTTGCGTGCATCAGCGCTGCATGTGGGCCAGCTCCACACGGGTCAAGGAGGCCCGGGGTTTGAACTGCGGCCCTCCCGTGTGGTAGACGGACCTCCCATGTGGGCCAAGTCTGCTTCCCGAACATTGAACATTAATGGATTGAACTTCCCAATCAAAGAACCGACTGAATGGATAAAAAAAAAAAATGAACCATCTATATACTGTCACCTTAGACCCAAGGACACAATCAGGCTGAAAGTGAAAGGTTGGAAAAAGTTATTCCACACAAATAGTAACCAAAAATGATCTGGAGTAACAATACTAATATCAGACAAAATAGATTTTTAAGTGGAAAATCATTATAAGAGATGAAGAAAATCATTATATATTAATGAAAGGGACAATTCACCAAGAAGAAATAACAATCATAAATATGCACCTAACCTAGGTTCCCCAAAATACATGAGACACACTCTGGCAAAACTGAAGGGAGAAATGAGCTCCTCTACAGTAAAAGTTGGAGATTTCAAAACATCCCTCTCTATTCATTTCCAAAGATTAATATACATCGTTTTTCTTTTTGGAGTAATGAAATTGTTTTATAATTTTTTGTGGTGATGAATGCACAACATTGTGATTATACTAAAAGCTATTGATTATACACTTTGGATAGATTGTATGGTATGTGAATATAGCTCAATAAAACTGCTCAATAAATGAATAAATAAATAAGAATAGCCAGAAATAGCCAGTATATATAGCAGAGGAAGCATAGAGAGATTGAGAGGTGATGAATTTTTTTTGTTGCTTGTCTATTTTATTATTATTATTATTGAAATAATGAAAATGTTCTAATAATGATTGAAGTGATAAATGCACAACTATTTGATTATACCAAATACCATTGATTGTACACTTTGGATGGATTATATGCTTTATTTATACGGATCAATAAAATTTATTTGTTGAAAAAATAAACCACCACGCAGCATTGGATAGAACATCTAGACAGAGGAAAAATAAGGAAACAGGGAGTTTGAATAATATGATAAATGAACTAGACCTAACAGACATTTATAGAGCATTGTACCCCAAAACAGATAGATACACATTCTTCTAGATATACATTCTTCTCAAGTGATTATATGTAGGGTCACAAGACAGGTCTCAATAAATTAAAAAAATTTTTTGAAATTATACAAAGCACTTTCTCTGACCAGAATGGTATGAAGCTGGAAATCAGTAACAGGTGGGAAAGGGGAAAATTCACAAATATATATACGGAGGTTAAACAACACACTCTAAAATCAGTGAGTTAAAGAAGAATTTACAAGGAGAAATCAGTAAATATCTTGAGATGAATGAAAACACAACATATCAAAACCAATGGGATATGCCATTGATTAGCTCTTCCCCTGCCCCCTGCCCCCTGTCCCCCCACCCTGCTGTTTTTGCTGTTTGCCTCCATTTACTGTGTGATCTTCTGTATTTATTTCTCTTTTGGGCTTCTCTTCTCATTTTTTCTCCTCTAGGATTCACCAGGATTCGATTTTGGGGACCTCTGATGTGGAGAGAAGTTCCCTTTTAGCTGCGCCACCTCAGTTCCTGGTTTCTGCTACGCTTCACTTTGACTCTCCCATTCGTCTCTCTTTTGTTGTGTCATCATCTTGCTGCATAACTCACTTGCATGGGCACTAGCTTGCTGCATGGGCACTTGGCTTGCTGCGTGGGCACTGGCTCACCACATGGGCACTGGCTTGCCACGCAGGCACACCTTGTTTGTCTTTTTCACCAGGAGGCCCCAGGGATTGAACCCTGGTCCTCCCATATGGTGGGCGGAAGCCCTATCACTTGAGCCACATCTGAATCCCTGATTAGCTCTTTGACTGTAAAAGTTATTGTCTCTGAATCTCAAGTGTCTTCATCTGTAAAATCAAGGTAATAATAGACCACCTGGGGCTGCTGTAAGGATTAAAAAGTTCAGGACCTCACACACACACACATGCACACACACAACAATGGGATAGAGAGAAGGCATTGCTGAGAAGGAAACTTATAGTTATCAATACTTATTATATTAAAAAGAAGAAAGAGCTAAAATTAAAGATCTAACTGCACATCTGGAGGAACTAGAAAAAGAACAGTAAACTCATTCCACAGCAAGCAAAAGAAAGAACTAGCAAAGATTAGAGCAGAAATAAATGAAATTGAGAACAATAAAACAATAGAATCAGAAAACCAGAAGTTCGTTCTTCGAGATCTACAGAATTGACAAGCCTTTAGCCTGACTGACAAAGAAAAGGGAAGATGCAAACAAATAAAGTGAGAAATGAGAGGAGGGACATTTCCACTGACCTAGCAGAAATAAAAGAGATTATGATGATACTATGAACAACTGTATGCCAATCAACTAGACAAGGTAGATAAAATGGACAAATTCCTAGAAACACACAAACAACCTACACTGACCCTAGAAGAAATATAAGCTATCAACAAACCAATCACAAGTAAAGAGGTTGAAAGAGTCACCAAATATCTTCCCAAAATGAAAAGCCCAGGACCAGGTACCTTCACAGGTGAATCCTACCAGTCATTCAGAGAAGATCTGATACCAATTTTGCTCATACTCTTCCAAAAATTCGAACAGGAGGGAACACTACCAAATTCATTCTATGAAACCAAGTCACCCTAATACCAAAACCAGAAAAAGATAATATGAAAAAAGAAAATTACAGCGCAGTTTCTCTAATAAATATGATGCAAAAATCTTCAACAAAGTACTTGTAAACCAAATCCAGAAGCACATTAAAAGAATTATACACCACAAGCAAGTGGGTTTTATCCCAAGTATGGCAGGGTGGTTAAACACAAGGAAACTAACTAGTGTAATACACATTAATAAATTGAAAAAGAAAAAGCACGATCCTCTTGATTGATGCAGAAAAGACATTTTATAAAATGTAGCATCCTTTCTTGATTTTAAAAACACTCCAAAAGATAGGAATAGAAGAAAACTTTCTCAACATGGTTAAGTGCATATATGAAAAACCCACATTAACATTGTACTCAGTAGTAAAAGACAGAAAGGTGTCCCACTGAGACAGGGTGAGATGTCCACTGTCATCATGAGTGAAATAGACACAAAAAGACAAATATTGTATGGTCTCAGTATTTTACTAGAAATTCTAGCTAGAGCAGTTAGCCAAGAAGAAATAAAAGACATCCAAATAGAAAAGGTAAAAGGAAAACTTTGTTTTTTTTGCTGATGATATGATCCTCTACCTTAGAAAATCCCCCAAAATCCACAACAAAGCTACTAGAACTAATAGATGAGTTCAGGAAAGTGGTGGATACAATATTAATATGCAAAAATCAGTAGTGTTTCTATATACTACTAATGACATTACAACCTGAGGAGGAAGCCAGAAAAAAAAAAAAATTCCATTTACAATAATAACTAAAAGAACTAAATATTTTAGGACTAAACTTAACCAAGGATATAGAAGACCTATATTCAGAAAACTATAAAACATTGCTAAAAGAAACCAATGAAGACCTAATAAATGGAAGAATATTCCCTGTTCATGGATTGGAAGACTAAATAGTGTGTCAATTCTGCCCAAACTGATTTACAGATTCAAGGTAATCCCAATAACAATTCCAGCAGCCTTTATGGAAAAGCCAATTATTGAATTTATTTGGAAAGGTAAGGGGCCCAAAATAGCCAAAAATATCTTTAAAAAGAACAAATTTGGAGGATTCTCACTTTCTAACTTTAAAGTGTATTACTTAGCTACAATGGTAAAAAACAGCATGGCATAAAGGTAGACATGGAAAAATGGAACTGAATTGAGAATTCAGAAATAGACCCTCAAATCTATGGTCAAGTGATTTTTTAAAAAAATCGATTTTATTGATACATATTAATAAAGCATAGAAACCATCCAAAGTGTACAAATAGTTGTATTTGATATAATCACATAGTTGTGACTTCATCACCTCAGCCATTATTAGAGCATTTTCATTATTCCAATAATAATATTAAAAAACAAAAAAGACAAAAAAACTCTATCCCTTAATAATCACCTCTCAGTCTTTCTGTTTACCCTACTGTACACAGTTGCTCTTCTGTTTCTGTCTTTTTAATTTATTTATATTTTGCATAGATGAATTCAAACAATATGTAGTACTTTTTGTCTAGTTTCGTTCACTTAGTATATTTTGTTGTTTTTTTGTTTGTTTTTTTACCATTAATGGGAGATAATACTATATACTACTTTCCATATTTTGCTTTGGTTGTATTTTTGTCTAATATTTACATCTTGTAGCATTAATGTACATTTGTTCAGTTTCAAAGTCTTATATATGCAAGTTATTACCCACACTTATATTTCACTTGAGGTTTCACTATGCTATACAGTCACGTGTTATATTTTTTAGCTTTCCTTCCAGTAATATACATGACCTTAGGCTTTCCTTTTCAACCACTGTCATACCTGTATATTACCACTGCCAGTTACAAACACTATGATGTGAATTGCCATATGATCTGGCAAGCCCACTACTAGGAATATATTCAGAAGAACTGAAAGCAAGGATGAACATTTTCTCACCAGCGGCATTTTTCAAATTGCTAACAGATGGGAACAACCAAGTGTCCATCAACCAATGAATGGATAAACAAAATGTGATAGAAACATACGATGGAATACTATTCAGCTGCAAAAAAAAAAAAAAAATGGAGTGTATATGACAACATGGATGAACCTTGAGGACATTATGTTGAGTGAAATAAGCCAGACACAAAAAGACAAATATTGTATGGTCTCACTCATATGAACTTAATATAATGAGTAAACTCATGGAATTAAACTCTAGATTATAGGTTATTAGTAGATAGAATGTGGGTTGAGAAGGGGGAGCTGATGCTGAATGTATGTAGAATGTTTAATAAGTGGGATTGTAAATGTGGGGAAATGGTTAGAGTTGGTGGTAATACATTATAGTATGTATAATCAACACTTCTGATTTACAAATGTGATTGTGGCTGAAAGGGGTAGTCTGGGAAGGTTAATATCAATTGAAAGAAAGCTAGAGAATAATCTAGGGACTGTAAAACAATGATTTTGGTGGTAGATGATGATTGTGGTTAATAGTATAAAAGAAGAATGTTATGCTATAACAAGGTGTTAAGAATATGGCAATACATGGGAAAAATACAACTAATGTAATTATGGACTATAGTTAACAGTAATATTGTAATGTTTTTTATAGCAGTGGCAAAGAAGGTACTATAGCGATGCTAAGGGTTAATAATGGTGATTTTAAGGGGGTATGGGAATTTTCCTTTTGGAGTAATGAAAATGTTCTCTAATGGATTGAACTGATGACAGCACAAGTCTGATGAAACGGAAAGCCACTGAATGTACACTTTGGATGGATTGTACAATGCAGTACAAACCTACTGTGAATGAACTGTCGTTAACAGTACCAATATGAGAAGGTTCTCTAATGAATTATAACAAATACATGTTTACTAATAGGATGGTTTGTGGGAAAAATATAGCAAATATAAGCTATGGACTATAGATAGCAGTAATATTATGACAATGTTCTTTCATCATTTGTAACAAATGTGTCACAACAGTGTAAGATGTTGGCGGTGGGGCGATATATGGGAATCCTGTATGGTGTGCATGATTGTTTTAACTCACAACTTCTCAAATTAAAAAAAAAAAGTAAGTTGCAGAATACATGTAAGATAATGTGCAAATAAAACGTAACCACACAAAATGCAGTAATATATGTTATTTAGAGATACATTCATATTTAGTAAAAGAATAAGTTGTGTATAGGAATAAATACCAAAATCAGGAGAATGTTTTACCTTTGGGAAGAGAAGATGTGCAATCAAGGAGGGGTACATGGAGGGTTTGAAGAGTAGTCGTGATGCTTTCTTGAGTTGGATAATGAGTACACAGACACTTAGTATTATTTTTTACACTTTTGTACATCTGGCATATTTCATTAGGAAAATGAACAGATTTTAAATCTTATATGATTCCTCCATTATTGATGGATAATGTCCAAACTACTTTGCATGGCACTTGACTCCAGCTTATCTTTCTAGCCATTTTTTGCTATCACACTCCCATCTTCCCTAAGTTCTAGTCAAATTAGACCTGCCCACAGACTTGCCCCTGTGCCTTTGCTCATGCTTTTGCCTACAGTGCCTTCCCTCTCTTCTTTTCAACTAGCAAAATCTTATTTATGCTTCAAAATTTAGCCCAATTATTTTTTAATTTTGTAAAGAAAATCTTACAACCTCCCTTGAAAACTTCTTGGATTCTTTGCGGCAGAATGATTCACACCTGTATTGCCATAGGTTCTTAGATAGCTCTGTTATACAATATATCACATTGTGGTATGGTGTTTATGTTTGTCCATCACTAGATGGTGAGCTCCTAAGGACATGAGCCATGCTCTTTTTACTTCTGTAATCTCTGTCCCTAACATAGTACAATATGGTTATAATAAATGTTTGTTGAATGAGTGAATGATTTCATCTTCTAAAGGCCTTATAGTGCCATCCTTGTCTTCCAAAATCATCAGCTGAACTAAGGCCCTAAACTAGGAAAATGCCTGAAAAGTGCTTGTTGGGCTTGCAACCTCTCTAGTTGTGCTCTCCAAATATATCTATGGAACCTCAACTATAGAAGTCAGTATCAGATCTTAATAGACAACAGGAAATAAAATCTTGACAGCTCCTGGATTAACCTAGTATAAGCAGGAAGTATGCTTTGGAATTGTTACCAGATAATTTCCTTCCTTAGTGATGAGCTGAATTGTTTATCTCAACACAGTAGAATTTACTGACTTCCAATTCCCTCCAGAGTAACAAGAGAACAGCCGAAAGACTTTAATTATCTGAAATGAGACTTTGAAACAACTAAAGCCTACTTTTACGTGAATTATTAATAGTATAATGCATTTTTTCTTTTTTTTTTTTTAAGTAACAGTCGAGGCAATTGATGCTATTTTTATCACCTTAGTAACCAGTAGAGGCAATTGATGCTATTTTTATCGCCTCGGCACTCAGTTCAGTGTTTCATTGAATTGTAAGTGATTTTAAGACTCCCTCTCATTGGCTGCTGTCATTCTTGTAAACTAATACCCCTGCAGAAGGAATCTGTGTGTGTTCTGATGCTCTTTCACTTGCTACTGTTGTAGATATTTGGATGTTCCTCATGATGTTAAAGGTTCTCCACACATTCTTCTGTGGTTCTCACTGAGGATCTTCCCAAATTTGTATTTTTGTCTTATAAGCCAAAAGAGAACCCAGAAAACTGTTACAGATAACTGTCAGCCGTAAAACCAAGACATTTAGTCTCTTCAGTAGTTTGGTGGAGATCAGAGGTTAGAGACTTCAGTTTGGCCTTTAGGAAAGCAACTTTGTCACCACTGGAGACTGACACACTATAGAGCAGGCTTTCTTAACCTTTTTTGTTCCATTCGGACCCCTTTGCCAGTCAGGTGAAAACCACGGACCCCTTACTATGTACATGCTGTACTGTGTATTATTTAATAAATATATCACACCCACACCAACACATCCCCACAAGAATCATGTTTTTTTGAATTTCAATTAAAGCTCACAGATCCCTTGTTAAAAACTCCTACTATAGAGGACAGACACAGTACAGCTGAGAGCAATCCATTTTAATGTGAGACTGAATGTCCTGCCTTCAACTTAGAAAATAGTTTTGTGTTTATATTTAGTTTTTATGAGAGAAGGGGTAACCTGCCATAACCTATCTCTGAGCATCTTTGAGCCAGAAGTAAGCAAAAAGGTGCAAACAGGCCCCCAGCAGGCAGAGCCCTTGTGACTTTCACACAGGGTATCCTGCTACCCTTAGCTGGAAAAGATTTAAAATGAAGCTCTGGGAAATGAAGCTATAGGGTTTTTTTTTTGTTTTTTTTTACTGGAAAATTTTTGTTTAGCTGTTCATTAAATGCATGAACCTAATTTAACTTAACTAGTAAGGTTTCATCTGTTTGTATTTAGTAAAAGTTGGTATTAGTCTCCATCTCTATTCTCTTCTTTCCTTGCCTGGTTATAGTTGCTCATATTCCAAGGCTTTACTCAAGTACCATCTCCTTAAGGATTCCTTTCTTAAACCCTTGGATTGGGCTGAACACCCCACTTCTGTGCTCCCATGGTACCCTCTGTTTACCCTTTGTCTCTCTGAGCCCTTATTACATCATAATGAAATGATCTGTCCGTGGGGTGTCTGGGCTACTAATCTATAAGCATCTTGATATCTGGGATCATATCTTATTCACCTCCCCCCATGGTCTAGCATAGTGCCTGTGCAAAGTAGGTATCCAAATGTTTGTCAGACAAACTGAATTATCAAGGACCATTGACCATGAGGTGCAGCGGTGCTCAGAGATGTATTCACCAAATGCAATGAATGTCTCATGATGATGGAGGAGGTGGTTGTTATGAGGGAAGGAGTGGGGTGAGGGGGTGGGAGGTATATGGGGACCTCATTTTTTTTAATGTAACATTGAAAAAATAAAGACAAAAAAAAAAAAAAGGATCATGGGCTATACTGGTAGACCATTAGCTTCAGCTACCATAGAACTTTCTTCTGGGGACAGAGTGTTCCTTGACTATATGAAAAAGTCAATTTGCAGTGTAAGGAAGGAGGAGAGGATATAGTTATCTCTTTTGAAAATGGTTCTTATACGGTAAACAAAAGTTCTGTGATCACTTTAAAACTAAATTTCTCCATTTGGTAGCATCACTTTTCAGGAGGGGAGAAAAACTTACCACTGTCTCATTTTAGCTGTTTTTATGTGAGAGAAAGCAGCTAATAACCTCTTTGTGAACATAAAACAATTATTCCCAGCTTCCTGTAGAGACAGTCTGCCAGAGCCAACTGCCTCACCCTCTACAAGGATTTCATTTTCTTATTCTGGAATTTCATAGATTCTCTCCCAAAGACCATCATCTTGTTGCACTATTATGATGAATGTTTGAAGCTGGCTCTTACCCACTGCTTTACCAGCTATTGCTGGAGATGCTGTCAAAGACTTGGACCCCAAATTTATCTTCCCATTAAGTATTCTCCTGGGCAGTGCTGCTTGGTTCTGAGTAGTAGTCATCTAGTCTCCCCTCCTTTTCTCACTTCCCACTGCCTTTGAATGTAGAGAAATTGCAGGCCCTGTTGCAAACAAAGAGCTGTGGTAGAAAGTGAAATTAAAAATCACTTTCTACCACAGCTGTTGTTTGCTCTTGTTCTAAGCCTAGAGAAAATTGTGCCTGTATAAGTGCATGTGTACATATGCTGTGAGACCCCCAGTGTCAGTTTCCATCACAAGCCCATTATAGTCTCTGCAATTTCCTCAATCGGCTGGTCATGTCTGTCTCCCAACAATGTCTTTAGAAATCACCTAAAGGGATTTATTGGTTTCTGAACACAGGAACCTTTATATATATATATATATCTGTCTGTTCTCTTCTACATCTCTGAGTGGTAGACACATGGCCTTTGATGGGTATTTAAAATTTGTTATATGATATTTAAATTTGTCCTAGCAGCTACACTTCCAGCCTCCTCCTTGGGAGGGTTTCTGCTGAATAAAAGCTCCCTGAGTAGCAAGAGAGTAGCTTGGCATTTAGTGAGTGTGAGGCTTTCATTTTGACTCTCAAAGTTACTTGCAGAAAGTAATAGGGCCAAAAGGTGTTTCTGCTGCCATTTGTAAATGTTAGGATAGTTAGTAAATATTTATTTCTTCTAGCAAACAGTGGGTTTTGTTCAGTAATAGATACTGATTAGGTTGTTGAGAAAATCCATCTCTTTATCTTTGTTGCTCACTTCTTAATAAAGCTAATGTTGAGGCTACCATTAACATTGGAAAAGCAACATTCCTCAGTAATATTTCTTTTCCTGGGGATATTGCAATGAAGTATGACCTTTTCCCTTTTAGTCAGAGAGATACTATCAGCTTCACTTATGCAGAATGATTCAATGCTTTGAGCAGCTTTTTTATTCTTCATTTACTTCTTGATTTACTAAATTATCCCATTTTCCATACCTTAAAACAGAACCACTACCCAGCAACCCCACCTTCTCCCACACCCATCCTCTCTACCTCTCAAGAACTCTCTTCTCTAGCCAACCCCCACCCATCTCCCATCCTTAGTATTTACACTCAGTCTTCTTATAAGAAACTGCTTCTGCTAGGGCTTCTCTGAAGGCAACATAAGTAAGTCACTGCCAGACCAGGTGAAAGTAACCTGCTTTTTCAGTGCTTACAAAAAGTGTACAACTCTCCATCACAGTGGGTGGGCAGGTAGCCAGGGCCAAGTAATGCCACATCTTAGCACCTGCAGACTCAGAGCTGCCAGTGCATTGTAATAAGGTTCATCTGTGTTCACTTAACCGATGTAAGCTTTATGGTAAATGTTCACTTGCTTAATTACTTTAGCAGACTCGCTGATTGCCTTTCCTGGGGTGTTCTGAAAGATTCGCCTGGGATGGAACATAAACCTTTTCCCTTGTCTTTTAATTTCAGTCCTTGCATGGAATACTTGAAAACCAGTCTATGATCTATATGGCCTGCCATCCCCTCTTCCTGTGCATCATCATCAGGATCACTCCTATCCAGTATGGTATCCATATGGCCCACGTTGGACCACTCAGAAATCTTTGATAGACTTCCTTCTTTGTCCCCATGAGACTCCTGTTCCCCTTCTCCATTATTGAGGTGTATGCTTTCCTCTTCTAATTTGGTTTGTGATCTTTATGACTGTTTTTCTCTAGCAGGATGAGATCCACAGAAAATATCCCTCTTACCCCAGGCTAGCATGTAATCCACTAAAATAAGTTTCTGTATTCTTTGCAGTGACAGGAAAAGAAGCCTAAATTAATCATATGCTCATTTTTCTGCTTTCCTGTTCTCCTAGAACTTAAAAGTTAATTGTCTTATAATAAATTGATTAATTAGGCTAATGGGAATGAGGTATAATTAAAATAGTTCAGGGTTTTGGTTCATGTCAGTTTTTAAAAAGTTATTGAGTCACATTCAAGGGATTAGAATGTTCACCATTAATTAAAATTAGCTCATTTCTTGGGGTTTTGAGCTGATCTCCACTGCCTCAGAATTCCTTCCAAGTAAGAATTAGGTTTTCTTGCATCCTGAAGTGGAATCGGAAATCTAAATACACATTTTGTTCATATTTTGTTCATTTGTGTTCACCAGGTATTTCTGAATGTGTAGAGGGGCCTTGCTTCTAGAGATCCAGGGCCAAGTCAATTCCAAAGGCTATCAAAGATTTGCATTCTATAAACTCCAGGAACTCTGCCAGCAACTCCTGACCTGCTTCTGAAGACAAGAGCAAGGGAATCTGAAGTAGAGTAATGAAATCTGAGCCAGGGATAGTTTAACCTTGTAGGTGTTTCATCCTTAGGAAACTTGTGGAGCCACTGTTAATTTATTGAGAAGAAACTTTAATAACAAAGAAAAAAATTTTAAGGGGAATGTATTAACTAGTGGCTTTTTTGGAATAGAGGTTATCCATTTGACTTTTGTGGCCTCTTCAGTTTCTGAAGTTCATTCTTTAAGTACAATCATTGTAATTATGAAAACAGTGGGAAAATGTCAGGCTCGTGTCTAAAGCAGGATGGAATTTCATTCCTTCTATATAGCAGTACTAGAGAAGATAAATGAGGCAGTTTAAAGCCCATGGTATCTTTTGTGGCATAAATCTATTGTTTGGGGCCACAGTAACTAGAAATTAGCTCATTTTTCAAGCAAAGTACCTTTAAGCAATTGCTTAATTTCTAGCAGGTGATGAGGTGGAAACCTACATTGGGCAAAGTCAAGCATCAAGATATAAAGCCCAGAGTGCCAAAGTGCATAGTTGTGCATAAAGCATCAGAAAATGAGGCAACTGCCCCTCAGGCCCCATGAATGTATATTTCCCATACATTATTCCTCTCCTGTTTTTCTCCAGTTTATTGAATTGTGAACCTGCATCTGTCCAGTGCTGAGCCTGGATGAAAATGTAGTTCACTAAGTGAATAATTTACCTGGTGTGGCAGATTTAGGAATCAGAAGGAATGCTGACTCAGATCATTCTCTAGGTTAAAGTATGAGGGTTGCTAAAGTATAGCCAGTGATTCAGATTCTCTGCTCCATTCCTTTCAACCAATAAATTTATGTGTACAAATAAATTACTTAGGCCAATTTATGAAATTGGGTCACTGAATACAGCAAGCAACAAGATGGACTAGCCAGAAGCTCATCCTTCCTGATGGTTTTCCCAGGAACTGACAACCTAAGGAATTAACAAGTGGTTTTTTAAATATGCAGTCAGGGGACGCGGATGTGGCTCGTCTGATAGTGTCCACCTATCATATAGGACCTGGGTTCAAACCCAGGGCCTCCTGGCCTATGTGGTGAGCTGGCCCATGCACAGTTCTGCCATGCGGAAGGAGTGCCATGCCACGCAGGGATGCCCCCCACGTAGGGGTGTCCCACACTCAAGGAGGGCGCCCTGCAACGAGAGCCGCCCCATGCGAAAAAAGTGCAACCTGCCCAGGAGTGGCACCACACACTCGGAGAGCTGATGCAGCAAGATGACGCAACAAAAAGAGAGACACAGATTCCTGGTGCCGCTGAGAGTGCAAGCGGACACAGAGGAACACACAGCGAATGGACCAAAGAGAGCAGACAACTGTGTGTGTGTTGGGGGGGGGATAAATAAAAATAAATCTTTAAAAAAAAAATGTAGTCAGATTTCCTGGACAGCAGTTAGATTCTTTGGTTTCAGTTTCATTGGTAGAAAAGAAAAGGTTTAGCACTGAAATCTGTATGTCTATCATTTGTTGTGTCTGTGGTCCTAAAAAGAATGGCCACTTGGACAATAGTATAAGGAAGAGGGTAATTGACATGAAGGGGTTGGAGCCCATTACTTAAGGGATAAGTTGGAGAGATATCCCTAACAGGTCAGTCACTGCAGTTTTGACTAGATAGTTTCAAAGTGAAAAGGTTAGAAGGTATTCTTGTTTGAGGTTTTATTTTGTTTAATGTTAATCAGCAGAATCTCTGAGGCTTGTAATGCACTGCAGTTAACAGGCATCAAGGGAAATTGCTTTTTTGTTGTTGTTATTGAATCAGAGTGGCTGAAGATTCCTTGACTCCATGAAAAGGGAAATATATGGAGTGAAGCAAAATAGGAGTGTGTGAGGCTGTTGTGAAGGTGAAAAGTTAGTTTAAATTAAGTGACTTATCCTCAGATGAACCTTTTTTTTTTTATTTTGAGGCAACTGGGGTGGGAGGGATTGAACCCCGGTCCACGTATGTAGAAAGCCAGCACTCAATCACTGAGCCACATCGGCCTCCCTGAGTTGGTTTTACTGTTTCCTTTGCTTGTTGTTTGGTTTTGTTTTTTCAGGAGGCACCAGGAACCTAACCTGGGATCTCCTGTGTGCGAGTCGGAAGCTCAACTACTTGGGCCACATCCACTCCAGATGAATGATTTTAACCACTTCTGCCACATACTACTCAGTTACACCTTCACCCCTTTTCAGAAACCAGTCTTTTACCTCTATGCTTGAAGGTTTCTCAGGTAGAAAGAGTTAGGAATATGATAATTTTCTTGTCTTTAATCCTCAGATACCTTAGAATATACTCTGTAGCAGATCACTGGACTGCTCTTTTGGGTATAAGAAAGGGGAAATTGCTTGGGAAAAAAATTCTCTTTAGAGGAAGTGGATAGTATTTGGAAAAAACACAGGGGAAAACTTTGGAAAAGAAAACCAGCCAGATGAAAGAAGCTGATACTTGGAGAGTTTGGTCTCTTGCCTAATGTCATATACTTACTAAATGGAAGAATCAGGATTGTAACTCGGGTCTACTGATTCTAAAGCCTTGCTTTTTCCATCATATATCATGTTGTTCAGGCAAACAGTGGTATTTTAACTGAGATTCCAAGGAGAAATAAAACAGCCTTTTTGGTAGTGATTAGAAATGGCATTCCATGTGAAGAAAAGCATGGAAATAAAAGTATAACACCCAAGTGTCCATGTTTAGCCAGCATTTGAAAGTACAGGAGCTTGAGATCTAAATTTATTTTTACTAACCTTCAGAGATTCCCTCATAATGAGACTCTAATGTAAATCTGGTAGCCTTATGGGAATAATATTAGGATGAAACTTAATTTTTTTTATTTCCCTCAACTTTTTATTTTGAAATAATTTCAAACTTGCAGGACAGTTGCAAAAATAATATAAAACCCATGCAGAGAACTCCAAATACTCCCCATCCCCAGATCTACTGAGTTATATATTTTACTAAATATGTTTTATCATTCTGTCTATCCGTTTGTCAATCCATCTATCCATCCATCATGTCTATCAATCCAACTAAATTTATATCTATCTATCTATCTATCTATCTATCTATCTATCTATCTATCTATGGTGAAACTTTTAAGAATCTTCCCAGTATATACCATTTGAGCTTCCTTGGAATGAGTACTACAGAAACTTTTCCTGTAAACAACCATTGCCTGTTTTTCCCTGTTCTACCTGAAGAATTTACATAGTAGCTTTTAGAGAATGCCTATTCAAGTAAGGAAACAATCATGTTCTGGGCTTCTGGATAGAACTTTTATGTGTTTTTTATAAAAGGCCCTTAAATGTCTCTGTCCCTGGGAGATAGTTGGGATCATGGAAAATAGAAAATTTGCATCTTTGGAGGATTTGCTTTAGATTCACATTGGATATGAGGAAGAATCGATATTTTGTCCAAACTGTATTGCCTTCATCGTTGAGATAACATTTCCAGGCATGTCTTGCTTGGATAAGTTGGGCATTAACTATGTGTCTCTTCCATCATCCATCGCTAGAGAAAAGATTGCTGCTTTGCAAAATTATGAGTCAGAGTAAGTTAAAAATGGACCAAGAAATCTCCAGCCAGTTTGCAGCTCAGCGATGCTGTTTCATCTACCCACTTCATTTTGCTTCAATTTGTGTAAATGACCCCTATCTTCAACAGTCAGAATTTGAGGCCTGCACTGAAAGGTGGCTCAGATTCTTGCCCTTTAGATGCTTTGAGCACAGAGTTATCCCTCACTGTGGCTGGCTTTAGTAGTTTCCCTTTTCTCTGACATTGTCTGTTTCTTTTTCCTTCCCCTTTAGGACTTTCTAATTCAGTAGCATTAGGAGGCCCAGTAACAGAATGTAAAACATTCCCCTACTCCTTTCCCCATTCCTTCCCCCGCCTTCCCACCCCATGCCTCTCCCTACTCCCAAAATATAGAAACCACAAACAAAACCTAGGCTTACTTTTAGGAGATATTAGATTACTTTAGTAAAAAGTGCCAGAAAGCTTTCCACTAACCTCCTAGGTATGACTTAAAGTCACACCAGTGACAACTTTCATTTCTTCTTTGGAAGACAACTGTTTATGTCTGAGCCTTTTCTCCCTGGTTGGGGATAAAACATTTTTATTGTTATTTCCATATTTGGGGGGGATAGCTGGTGACCAGGGAACTCCAGAGGCGAAAACGTACTTGTGATGAGACTGAATAAAAAACCTCCTTAGACTTTCATTCACTCATTCGCTCACTCTCTCACTCACTTTTTAAAAAAACTGAATCCCTCAGTGTGCCAGGCATTTGCTGAAGGGTTGGGAACCTACTGGAGGGCAAAATAGATTTAGTCCCTGCTGTCATAGAGCTTTTAGTAGCTTCAGGAAAGCTAGGGATTTGGTTAGAAATTATATTCCCTTTTCTCACCAAGCTTTGCTTCCAGTCTCCTTTCCCTTCCTCTTGGCCTTACTTCCTATATTTCCTTAAATCCTCTTCCATTTCTAGATAGATGGCCCTCTGAATAATTTGCACAGCTCTAGCTATTACTCAGAAAACATGGTCAGGAGTTCTGAGAATAAGATAACCTTCCTTCTCTCTCACCAACTCTACTCCCAGCAAACTTATTTCAAAGAGTTCTTTGTACAAAATCGATCTCCTTTGCCAGATGCACAACTTTTTATCTAAGGCTGTCACGGATATTACCAGAATTGAACTCTTGTCACTTGCAGGCAGGGTTGGTCCTCCCTGCACATGTGCCTTTCACTGTCAGAGTCTTATCCACATCTGTGCTATCTCTCGTGATAACTGCACCACAGAGGCCTCTCCAAAATCTCAAATTCTGTCTGCTGTCATTTACAAAAAAGGTAATGGCTCAGTGAGATGCTTTGCTCTTACCACTAGCAATGCTAGAATATATAAACTCTAGAAAAGTTATCTTGGTGATAATCTTGGGATCTGCGAAGTCCATGTGGAATTGGCTTCTGGGGAGAGCAGCCTGTTTAAGAATTCGTGGAGGTGGATGGGCGTATATGGGAACCTCATATTTTTTTAATGTAACATTAAAAAAAAATAAAAAAAGTCATGGAACTCTCTCTGCCTAGAGGAGCCCACACCAAATCTTGGTGTGTAATTCCTTCCTTCTCTCCCATTTCCCAGAAAGCTCTGTTCTTTCCCCTATTTCCCAAGAAATTCTTTTTACTGGCCTAACTCCCCCCCCCCCCCAAAAAAAAAAAAATTCATGGAGAGCCTGGGCTCACTCTAAGAAAAAAGAACTCATGGAGTCAGGAAAGCCTTACCTTTTTAAAAATTTTATTTATAACACAATTCACCTATTTAAAGTATGCAATTCATTGTTTTTTAGTATATTCTCAGGGTTGTGCAGCCATCACCACAATCTAATTTTGGAATGTTTCATTCTCCATGAAAATAACCCCATACCCTTTAATAGTCAGTCTCCATCGATCCCCTACTCCTTAGCCCTAAGCAACCACTAATCTACTTTCTATCTTTGCTTATTCTGGACATTTCATATAAGTGGAATCATACAGTATGTGCCCTTTTGTGTCTGGATTCTTTAATTTAGCATAATATTTTCAAGGTTCCTCCATGTTGTGACATGTCTCATTACTGCATTCCTTTTTATGGCTGAATAACTTTCCAATTCCATTGTATGTATATGCCACATTTCATTTATCCTTTCATCTGTTGGTGGACCCTTGGGTTGTTTCCATCTTTGATTATTGTGAATAATCCTGCTATGAACATTAGCTTACAAGTGCCTGTTTGAGTCCCTGTTTTTAATTCTTTGGTGTATATACCTAGGATTGTGGGATCTCATATTAGTTATGATTAACTTTTTTGAGGTACTGCAAAACTGTTTTCTGCAGTGGCTACAGCATTTTACGTTCCCACCATACACAAGGGTTCCAGTTTCTCTACATCCTCTCCAATACTTATTTTCCTTTGTAAAAAATTTTTAGCTACCCTAGTGGATGTGAAGTGGTATCTAGTGGTTTTGACTTGCATTTCTCTAATGACTAAGATGTTGATCATCTTGTCATGTGCTTATTGGCCATTTGCTTATCTTCTTTGGAGAAATGTTTTTTGAAGTCTTTTGCCAAATCCCCCCACCCGGAGATGACTCCCTCATCTGTCTTGCTCCTTGTATTTGCTAGTTGTTTTTGTTGTATTTTTTGCTCATTGTCTGCTGTTTTTCTTTTAAGATTTATTTATTTCTCTCCACTCTCCACCCCCCACCCCATACCCCTGTTGTCTGTTCTCTGTGTCCACTCACTGTGTGTTCTTCTGTGTCCATTTGCACCCTTGGCGGCACCTGGAAACTGCATCTCTTTTTTCTTACATCACCTTGCTGCATCAGCTCTCCGTGTGTGTGGCGCCACTCCTGGGTGGGCTGCACTATTTTCACGCAGGGCGCACTCCTTGCACATGGGGCACCCCGCTCGGGGGCTCCCCTGTGTAGCACAGCACTCCTTGTGTGCGGCAGCTCTGCGCGTGGGTGAGCTCATCACACGGTCAAGGTGCCCTGGGGATTGAACCCTGGACTCTCCCATATGGTAGGCGGATGCTCTATCAGTTGAGCATTGTCCGCTTCCCTGCTTGTAGTCTCATTAGGCAGCTCCGGGAACTGATCCTGGGACCTTCCAAAGTGGGAGAAAGGCGATCATTCTCTTGCGCCACCTCAGCTCCCCTCTTCTGCTACATCTTATTGTCTGTCCTCCGTGTCATGTTCCGTCATCTTGCTGCACCAGCTCTCCACATCGGCTGACACTCCTGTGCGGGCCAGCGTTCCTGCACAGGGCAGCATTCCCACACGAGGCAGCATTCCACGTGGGCCAGCTCACCACACAGGCCAGCTTACCTTCACCAGAAGGCCCTGGGCATCGAACCCTGGACCTCCCATATGGTAAACGGGAGCCCAACTGCTTGAGCCACATCTGTTTGCCATGTCTATTGTTTTTTGCTTGTTTTTTTTTCTTTAGGAGGCACCAGTAAACAAACCTAGGACTTCCCATGTGGGAGGCAGGCACTCAACTGTTTGAGCCACGTCCACTCCCTGCTTATAATTTTTTTGTTGCTGTTGTTTTGCTCATTGTCTGCTCATTCTTCCTTGTTTTTTTTTCTCGTCTGCTGTTTTTTGTTTTTTTTTTTAAGATTTATTTATTTATTTCCTCCCTTACCCTCCTCCTGCCCTACTGTTTTTGCTGTCTGTATTGTCTTCTCTTCTCATTTTCTTTCCTCTACGATTCACTGGGATTTGATCCTGGAGACCTCTGATGGGGAGAGAGGTTCCCTGTTAATTACACCACCTCAGTTCCTAGTTTCTGCTGCATTTCACCTTGACTATCCCCTTGTCCCTCTTTTGATGCTTCACCATCTTGTTGCATGACTCACTTGTGTGGGGCACTGGCTTACCATGCGAGCACTCATGCAGGCACTTATGGGCACTGCCTCACAATGCAGGCACTCACATGGACACTGGCTTGCTGTGCAGGCACGCTTTATCTTCTTTTTCACTAGGAGGCCCCAGGGATCAAACCCAGGTCTTCCCATATGGTAGGCAGAAGCTCTATCACTTGAACTATATCTACTTCCCTGCTCATTGTTTTTTGCTCATTGTCTGCTCATTGTTTGTTTTCTTTAGGAGGCACTAGGAACCAAACCTGGGACCTCCCATGTGGGAGATGGCACTCAGCTGTTGGAGCCACATCCGCTCCTCTTTTTTGCCCTTTTTTTAATTGGATTGTGAATCTTTTTGTTGTTGAATTGTAGCAGTTCTTTATATATTCTAGATATTAAGCCCTTATTAGATAAATGATTTACAAATATTTTCTCTTATTCTGAGCTTTTTGCTCTCTTGTGTCCTTTGATGCACAAAAGTTGGATTTTTTTTCTTTAAACTTTTTATTTTGAAATAATTTCAAACTTACAGGACTATTACAAAAATAATACAAACCCCATACAGAGAAATCTAACATACACCCCCCCAGGTACTGTCTTTCCACATATCAATCCATCTGTCTATTTATATGTCTATTGCTATTTTTTAAACATTTGAGAATAGGTTGTATACATCATGCTCCTTGAACCTGTAACACTTTCATGTACATTATTTAAGAACAAGGATATTCACTTATGTCACCACCTTAAGTACAGATATCAAGTTTAAGAAATTTAACATTGATATAAAACTTCCAGTGTATATACTAGTTTTTCCATATGTCTGAATAATGTTAATTGAAATATATTGATAAACCATAATTTTCTTGTGAGCCTTTTCTCTTCCATTATTCCATTATTAGATCCTATAGGGAATAAAAAGTAGAGTTACACATAAAAATATTATGGTATTAGTGTTTATATTTACCCATGTTGTTCCCTTTTCTGGAGATACTTATTTAGTCACGCAGCTTCTATCTATTGTCTATTGTCTAGTATCATTTCCTTTCAGACTGCAAAACTCCCTTTATCGTATCTTGTAGGGCCTATCTAGTGGTGCCAATCTCCCTCAGCTTTTGTTTATCTGGGAGTGTTTTAATCTCCAATTTTTGAAAGACAGTATTGCCAGATATAGAGATTTTGGTTGGCAATTTTTTTGCTTTCAGCACTTTAAATATGTCATCCCACTATCTTCTTGCTTCCATGATTTCATATGAGAAATTGGCACTTAAATCTTGAGATTTCCTTGTATGTGACACATTGCTTTCCTTGCAGCTTTGAGAATTCTCTCTTTATCTTTGGCATTTGACAATTTGATAATAATATGTTGTGGTGTGTGTCTGTTTGGGTTTATCCTGTTTGGAGTTCATTGAGCTTCTTAGATGTGTGTATTCATGTCTTTCACTAAATTTGGGGAGTTTTCAGCTATTATTTTTTCTAATATTTTCAGCTATTTTTTCTAATGTTTTCTCTGTCCTTTTCTTTCTTTCTTCCTGAGACTCCCACAATGCATATATTAGTATGCTTGATGGTATCCCACAGGTTCCTCAGGCTCCATTCACTTTTTTTCATCCTTTTTTCTTTCTGTTCCTCAGACGGAATGATTTCTCTTGTCTTCTCTTCAAGTTCCTTGATTCTTTCTTCTGCCAACTCAAATTTACTGTTGAACCCCTCTAGGGAGTTTTTTTTATTTCTGTGACTGTGGTCTTCAATTCTGGTTTCTTTTCATGATTTCTATCTTATAGATATTCTCTTTGTTATCATCTGTCATTTTCCTGATGTTCTTTAGTTTTTTGTCTATATTTTCCTTTAGCTCTTGGAGCATATTTAGGTCTTTTTTATATAAAGTCTTTGTCTGGTGTGTCCCAGATCTGGTCTTCCTTATTGATGATTTCTAAAGTTTATTCCTCTCCTTTTCCTGGACCATCACTTCCTTTTTTTGTTTGTTTGTTTGCTTTATAATTCTTCTGTTGCAGCCTGGACATTTTGATAGTTTAAAGTGTTGTCTGTGGGATTTAGAGTCTGAAGAGTGTTCGTTATGCTAGCGTTATGATAGAGATTTCCTTGAATGTCAGGAGCTAACAAAAAAAGAAAAGAAAGAAAAAAAAGGCAGTCTTTCCAGATTGGCCTGTATGAGTGCCCTCCTTCATAGAGAACAGCCCAAGGTAGAAGTATAAGTGCTCCCTGGGCTTTTCTGTGTGTGGTTCTTGTCCTGGACATAAATTGGTAGCCCTAGGGGTTCCCCCATTTTCACAGAGGGAAATGTCCTCATTCACCTAGGAAACAGTGTTTTCTCACAGTCCCGTGTGCTACATTCCTTGGACCCAGGTACTCCTTGGACCTAGGTAACTGCTGTTTGACAGTTCTTTTCCGTTACAAAGCTCAGTGAGCTGTGCCTAGGCGGAGTTCTGGGATGATGAGCTTGTGACATGTATCCTGGTCAGCCCTAAATGGATTGACAGAGATGTATATATACCTAGTATGTGCATGAAGGTTACTCTACTCTCTCCAGAGATAGGGACCCCTATCAGGAGTATAACCCTGCTCTGTGCCAAGCCAGTGGAGGAATGGGGAGGCTCCAGTAAGGTCGCCAGGAGATCCTGCCATTGTTAATGTGCCACTTTCTTGATTTGGTACTTCCCCTGTTATTGTAATCCTTTTTCTGTTTTTCTGGAGATTTGAAAAAGATTTTCTGCCAGTTTTGCTTGTTGTTCAAAGCTTCTGTTTGTGGATGGATCCTGGACCATCTCACTGTGCCATCTTTTTTTTTTAAAGATTTATTTTTTATTTATTTCTCTCCCCTTCCCCCATCCCCCAGTTGTCTGCTCTCTGTGTCCATTCACTGTGTGTTCTTCTGTGACTGCTTCTATCCTTATCAGCGGCACCAGGAATCTGTGTTTCTTTTTGTTGCATCATCTTGTTGTGTCAGCTCTCCGTGTGTGTGGTGCCATTCTTGGGCAGGCTGTACTTTCTTTCTTGCTGGGCCGCTCTCCTTACGGGGCATACTCCTTGTGCATGGGGCTCCCCTACGCGGGGGACACCCTGCGTGGCAGGGCACTCCTTGCGCGCATCAGCACTGCTCATGGGCCAGCTCCACACGGGTCAAGGAGGCCAGGGGTGTGAACCGCGGACCTCCCATGTGGTAAGCAGTTGCCCTATGCATTGGGCCAGGTCTGCTTCCGTCAAGTCACTATGCCATCTTGAGCAGTGTGGGACCTGCACAAAAGTTTGGAATTTTATGAAATCTGATTGATCTTTTTCTTTTGTCTTGTGCTTTTGGTGTTGTAACCTAAGAAACCATTGCCTAAACTTAAGGTCACCAAGATTTACTCCTGTGTTTTCTTCGAAGAGTTTTATAATTTTTAGATCTTACATTTAGCTCTATGATACATTTTTAGTTAATTTTTGTGTATGAAGTGAGATAGGGTCCAACTTACTTCTTTTATGTATATATCCAGTTCTCCCAGTACTATTTGATGAAAGCTACTGTTCTTTCCCCATTGAATTGTCTTGACTCCATTTCAAAGGGAAGCCTTAATTAATCTTTATATAATGACTATGTATTCTCATTCACTGCCTGTTCAAACTTTCTTCCTCTTCATACTCCTCCTCTTCCTTTGAAGTGCCCTATTCCAAAATACTCGTTTTTGTTGTTGTTGTTTTGTTTTGTTTTGCTTTGTTTTGTTTTGAGGTACCGGGCTGGGGACCGAGCCCAGGACCTTGTATGTGGGAAGCAAGCACTCAACTAGTGGAGCTACATCTGCTTCCCCCAAAATAATCTTAAACATGAAAACTTCTGACTGGTATAAACTAGGTTTTGCTGAAATGCTTGAAGGACTAAGATTAAATTAAAATCAACCTCAAGATCCCAAACAAAAGGGAAAGTGCGCAGGTCCTTTGCCATATAAGGAGCCCCTGCATTGCTGCCCACCCAGCTACCCATTCAGACTTTGTATGTGTGCATACGCATGCATGTTTATCTCTTCCATGATACTGGCCTCTCAACTCCTCCTGAAAGGTCTCTCTTTACTAAAGTTTGTATTTCTCTTTAGTATAGGCCAGAGGCACAGGTTCACTCTACCTGAGAAGCTGTTAACCCATGTTGGCTACATTTGTGGCATTTGTGATTAGTACATTTGTAGCATAGGACTTCAGAATGATCTTATTCTAGAAGAGAAAGAAACATTAACCCAAAATGTTGTGGATATAAAAAAGGAAATCACCTTCAGGATGAGAACTAAACTTCATGTACTTCACTAAAGTAGTAAAGACAGGTTCTGGCTTGAGGTCTGCTTTGCCTAAATGCCAAAATCCCTATGGAGAATAGAACATCCATTATGCATCTGGTGGGGGATACCTTGATCTAGCCTACTCTAGCCTCTTGTTCATTCAAGAATCCTCTCCTTAGTCTCTTCCATTACCTTCTTTCCTTACTGAGCCTCATTTTCTACCAAGCTAGTCAGAGGCAAGGAACTTCTTGTCCTGCCTGCAAGTTCACTTTTATGAACCTTGCCCTTTCTGAGGAATTCAGAAATGGAATAGGGGGGAGTGGATGTAGCTCAAGTAGTTGGGCACCTGCCTACCACATGGGAGATCCCGGGTTCGGTTCCCAGTACCTCCTAAAGAAAACTAGCAAGACAGTGATCTGATGCAGTGGGCTGGCCCAGTAAGCTGACGCAACAGGCTGACGCAACGAGATGACGTGGCGAGATAATGCAACAAGAAGACACAGCAAGGAAACACAATGAGAGGCACACAAGCACAGAGCAGAGGTGGCTCAAGTGATTGGGTACCTCCCTCCCACATGGAAGGCCCAGGGTTCAGTTCCTGATGCTCCTAAAAAAAGATGAACAGAGAGTAAAGAGTGACTACAAAACGAGGAGGAGGGGAATAAATAAATAAAATAAATCTTTAAAAAAAAATGGAACGGGTTTAGATGGAATGGGTAGGAAGGAAACTGAACCGATATTTTGGTCATTCATCTTCTAAAGTTGGGAGACTTAAATTTTAGACTTCTGAACTGGACAGTTGCTGCCTGTTGAATTTTGTTCAGTAAAAAGGAAAGGTACTGTTAGAATCTCTCAGGAGCCTCCCTGCACCCCTACAAAATATACCAAACTGTTCAAAAGAGATAGTAGTAAATCCTTTTGTAGATGATATTGGTAGGAAAGTATGAAGAATAGAGGGAGCTTCTCATTTTTCCTATCCTCCCTCATCCATAAATCTGATTCCTCATCTTTCTCTAAATGAGATCTAGTCAGGCATGAGTCCTGTTCTGGAGCCATGGCCAGATAGCCATGGAGCCATGGCCATCCAGGTTATCCCTAGTAGCCTCCAGACCTCCTGGGGAAGAAGTCATTTCAAAGGCCTGTGTCCCTCACTGTGGCCTGGCTTAGCCTGGTTTCAGTACTCCATCATTTCTGTGCCTTCTCAGGATATATTACCATTTCAACCATAGAGTCCTGAAAACTTGGATTGGAAGCCTCCAAGCACTCTCTGAAACTCCTTGCTAAGGAGTCTGGAGGGAGAACAGACTACTTCTTCCCCTTCAGGCCTAATGCCCTGCACCTAGCATCTCCAGTACTTAGATTTTGCAGATAACAATTCCAAAACAATGGCAAGAAAAGTAAGGCAGAGACATATATCCTTTGTGGGTACTGAGTTAGAAGTTATAAACCGGATGTAGACTGTTACACTTTCATGTTTCTAAACAGCCCCTCAACATACCTAGGCAGGAAACCTTAATCACCTGCTGAGATCTGAAGCTCTGGGATGAGAATGTCACAAGCCAGGTTGGAAGATGATTTTTGTCTTTATTCCAAAGATATATTGCCAGAGTAGTAATTCTGTTTTATCCTCAGGATGAGTTTGCCCAAACAATATTATCATATATGCCCTGTAATATCAACAGTAGGGCATCCATAGACAATTGACAGGTGTAATGGTGAGAAGGGAAGAGATTAAGTGTACTTTATGAAGATGTTATTTTCCAGGTTTTTCTTTCTTTCCCTCCCTCTCCCTTCTTCCTTTCCTTTCCCCCTTTTATTCCCTTTTTCTCTCTTCTTCTTTCCCTTGCTCTCTCCCTTTCTCTTCTTTCTTCCTCACTTTTGTTCCTGGTAAGAGAACTCCTTTGGTAGAAAGGAAACAGAATTATAGCATTCCCAGGAATTATTTCATTGTCCCAGCCTTACTAGTTCATTTTGCCAGCTGTTACCACCCCATGCAGACCCTAGGGTGCTTTGGAACTCTGTGTTCTCTAAATCTACAAAAGCATGAAATGGATGCATTTACAACATGTGGATTCTCTTTCCTAAAATAACTGAGGTCTAATAGTAGAATTATTTGGTTATTGTAAATAACATAATACTTAATTCCTTTCCTTCAGCCCTGTTGGCCTTGGATGTTAATCCCTATGACTGAGCCTCTTACTGTTTATTAACTTTGAGTTGGTACTGCTAGTGGGCTGGTGGGATTCTCAGTTCCTCTCAAAACTTGCTTTTCTCATCTTCTGGGTTTCCATTCTTCTCTTGGGCTGTACTCTACTTCATCCCTGTACCTTCATTTCCTTGTACTTTGCTCTCTGAATAAGGTAAATACTTGACCACTTGGATGCAAATTTCTTTCCTACTTTGGATTTAGTATAAACCACAACATTAACTTACAGCATCTCTCCTCATTTTAGTAGTCTCTGGAAAAGTAAGTTACCATGATTCTCTTCTTACTATTTACTCATTTCTATCCCATTTTGATTTATTTATTCTTTGAGTACTTATTAAGCACTACCTGTGTTCCAGGCATTGTGCTAGATGGCTGACAGTTCTGTATTATATACCTGTTGCAAGAATACTTTAAGATTTAGTCATTCTTTCAGCCAACATTTATTGTATGCCTTGCATCCCGAGGTACTGTGCTACATACTGAGTAGTTATTTTTTCCCCTCTGTTGAGATCACACAAAAAAACAAGTGTTCAAACCAGTATTCCAAACCATGATTTTAAAGTACCTGACTTATACTTTTATTACATGAGTTAAATTAAACGGTTCTATAATTATTCACTATCAGTAAACTATGTTAAAAGAAAACATTGATTTCTTTATTGTGCTATCTTATATACCCACATATGTTTTAATAATTTTTGTTATGTAATTTTAGATTTACAGAAAAGTTGCAAAGGTAGTACACAGAATTCTTATATATCCCTCACCCAGTTTCCCCCATCATACATTACATGGTACACTTATCAAAACTTAGAGAATAGCATCAATGCATTACTGTTAACTAAATTACAGATTTTATTTGGATTTCACCAGCTTTCTCATTTTTTAAAATTTTTTATTAATTTCTCTCCCCCCCCTTGTCTGCTCTCTGTGTCCATTCGATGTGTGTTCTTCTTAATCTGCTTGCATTCTTACCAGCAGCACCTGGAATCTGTGTCTCATTTTGTTGCATCATCTTGCTGTGTCAGTTCTCCACGTGTGCGGCGGCACTCCTGGGCATGCTGTGCTTTTTTCACACAGGGCAGCTCTCCTCAAGGGATGCATTCCTTGTGTGTGGGGCTCCCATACACAGGGGACACACCTGCGTGGCATGGTATTCTTTGCATGCATCAGCACTGCGCGTGGGCCAGCTTACCATATAGGTCAGGAGGCTCTGGGTTTAAACCCTGGACCTCCTATGTGGTAGGCGGATGCTCTATCAGTGGAGCCAAATCCACTTTCCCCAGCTTTCCATTAATGTTCTCTTTATATCCCAGCATCTAATACAGGTTGCCATAGATCCTCAGTGTCCTCTGGTCTGTGACATTTTCTCAATCTTTTTCTGTTTTTCGTGACCTGGACAGTCTGGAGGAGTACTGGCCAAATATCCTATAGAAAGTCCCCTAATCTGGGTTTGTCTGATGTTTCTCTCCTGATTAGACAGGAAATTCTTTGGAAATGAGTCACTAAGTCTAGCCCACTGTCTGTGGGGTGGGGTGAGGTAGGGGTGAGAATGAAATTCCACTTCCTAAAGGAAGGAGTTATCTACACATATTTTAAATTCTTCTGAAAGAAAGATGTGTCTCTTCTCACCATTTATTTATTTAATCGTTTATATCATATGAACTCATACCAAACCCCCATTATTTAATTCTAAAACCTGTGCTCTTTTCACTGTACCAGGCAAGAAATGACAAGGACCTATAGTAAGACATTGGTTTCAAAGAAATTTATTTATTTTACACTTCAGTGATATTTACAAGAGAGATTTGGGAAGCGGACTTGGCTCAGTGTATCGATAGGGCATCGGCCTACCACATGGGAGGTCTGCAGTTCAAACCCAGGCCTCCTTGACCAGTGTGGAGCTGGCCTATACACAGTGCCACACAGGTGTGTCTCCCGCGTAGGGGAGCCCCACGCACAAGGAGTGCGCCCCGTAAGGAGAGCCGCCCAGCAAGAAAGAAAGTGCAGCCTGCCCAAGAATGGCGCCCCACACACGGAGAGCTGACACAGCAAGATGATGCAATAAAAAGAAACACAGATTCCCGGTGCCGCTGATAAGGATAGAAGCAGTCACAACAGAACACACAGTGAATGGACACAGAGAGCAGACAACTGAGCCGGTGGGGGGGGGGGGTGGTAAGGGGAGAGAAATAAATAAAAATAAATCTTAAAAAAAAAAAGAGAGAGAGATAGAGTTGATAAGACTTGGTGACCTTGGATGTGAGGGAGTGATGGAGGACAGTGTGTCTGAAAATGACACTCAGGTTTCAGTTTGAGTATCTGGAAATAAAATTTTGGTTTGAAATATTTACTAACAAGTATGAAGGTTGATTCTAGGTTTTGAGGAAGCTCAGCGTCTTCAGAGCCTGCTTTTAGCCTTAGTGCCCTGTTTTCCCATGTCAAAACAGAGAAAAGTACTTTTCTTTCTGATTGAAACACCAGAGCCCCCTAGTGGATAACCCCCTTTGGGCCTGGGTCCTGTTTCTTATCTGAAGGACTCTTGATTTTGTTGTTTTGTTTGATTGTGACTTTTCCTCTTGGTTCGTTTGCAGAGCAGAGATGTTTGATTCTTTTCTCTAATAAATTATTTAACCCATTCCTTTTCAGAGTTATCAGTTCATCCCCATTTGTGACCTCCTCATGTTCAATAAGAGGACAATTACCTCTGATAATCATTCCCAAGTTTTAGTACTCTAAACCAGAGGGTACTCAATCCTTATTTTTAACTGATTATATCTTCTTCTTCCATATGGTGCTTTATTAGTATTAATTATTTTTTTCAGAGCCATCATCAACCATTTTAACCCCAAAATTGAATCCTATGCTGCTGTGAATCACATATCCCAACTGTCGGAGGAGCAGGTAAGCCTCTTTTTGCCCTAGAGTAACCCTATTTGTTGGCTAAGAGCAAGTAGTTACCTTCTGTCTGATGGTAGTGAGATTCTGTGACTGACGCTTCTAGTGGGGTGGCAAGAACCAGGCTGCTGGGAGGAATTAGTATGGGATTGGCTGATTGTATTTTAAATAGAGTGATAGTTGCTGCTTCTGTGCCTTCTAAGAGCTTTAATTATATAGAAGATATTGTAGGTGAAAATTTGATGAATTATTATTCTATAGTGGATGATAAGGCATTTCTTTTTTTTTAAATTTTAGGCAGTCATTTTGACTTTTAAAAATGAGAAAGGAGAACTCAGAAATGGGTGAAACCTCAAGTAAGAAAAGCTAAATTTAACTTAATTTGAGGCACTTTGGCCTGTTAAGACCTGAGCCCTCATTGGGACAAATTTTTCTTAGGAATTGAGTTCCTGTTACATTGAGCAGTTATTTCTGAGCAGGTTTTTCTATGGACTGAGTTGACAATGCAGATACAGTTGTGTGTGTTTTCCTTGAGTCTGGCCTGATTTCCCCTTCTGCCAAAGCATCTGCGCTCAGCTCTGTATTATGTAAAAGTGCAGATAAAACTTTAGCATAGCATAGGGTTGAACTTATGTTTTGGAGTAAGGCTCCAGGTCCTCTTTTTAAAAGCACAAAATTAGACATCCTATCCACACAATCTTCCCAGTGTGCTCCCAATTAGGGTATTCATGAGGTGATGGTATGGGTATAGACTCCAAGCCAGTAAGGAGACTGCCATGTGCTCTGCTCTCCCTTTTTAGCCAATGCTTCCCATTGTAAACCTGGTCTGAGCCTCTTGCTGGCAACTGTGGTGTGACCTTATATTGCAGTGTCCCTAAAAGCTATCTAGCTTGCCCAATGAGGCACCAAGCTTTTTTGTCCTAACAGAAATGCTTCTACAGCAGGAGTTCTTTTTTTTTCTTTAAGATTTATCTTTATTTAGTTGTTTCTTCCCACCTCCTAATTGTTTTTCACTATCTTTGTCTGTTTTGTCTTCCCTGTCTCTCTAGGAGGCACTGGGAGCTGAACCCAGGATCTCTGATGTGGGAGGGAGACACCTAATCACCTGAACCATCTCCACTCCCTACCCTGTTGTGTCTCTAATCACATTTTTTCCTTCCCCTGTCTCTCATTGCGTTATCTTGCTACATCAGCTCGCCACACCTGCCAGTCGTGTCAGCTTGCTGTCTTCTTCAGGAGGCACGGGGAACCTCTGCTCCCTCCTTTGTTGAGTCTCTCATTATGCCTTTTCTTCTTGTGACTCTTGTCGTTGTGTCATCAGCTTTCATGCCTGCCCATCGCTGTCTTCTTTAGGAGGCACTGGGGTCCGAACCAGCATCCTCCCTTGTGGTAGATGGGAGCCCAGTCACCTAAGCCACATCTGCTTCCCCAGCAGAGGTTCTTAACCAGGGGTCCATGAGCTTGAACTGAAAAAAATCAACTTACTATCTTTATTTTCTCTGACCTCTAACTGAAATCTAGCATTTCCTTCACTTATGAATGTATGCAATAAATTACATTAGTGAGAAGCGAATGTGGTTCAAGTGATAGAGCTTCCACCTACCACATGGGAGGACCTGGGTTCGATCCCTGGGGCCACCTGGTGAAAAAGAAGAAGAGAAAGTGCTCCTGCGCAGAGAGCCAGTGCCCACATGAATGCCCACGTGGTGAGCGTGAGTGCCCACATGGTGAGTGCAAGCACCTGTGTGGTGAGCCAGTGCCCTACACAAGTGAGTCACACAGCAAGATGATGACCCATCAAAAGAGAGACAAGGGGAGAGTCATGGTGAAGCATAGGAACTGAGGTGGCACAATTGACAGGGAACCTCTTTCCACATCAGGAATCTCTAGGATCAAATCCCAGTGAATCTAGAGAAGAGAAAATGAGAAGAGAAGACAACACAGACAGCAAAAACAGCAGGGAGGAGAGGAAGGGGGAAAATAAATAAATTTTTTAAAAAAATTTATAGTGGTATTCATTTCATATCACTTCACAGTTGTTGTATATCCTGAAAAATCTCTTACTGTCATGCATACTTAGAAATTTGGATAGTTGTTAGACCCTATGCTGATTGAATGTCATAAAAGTATCTGCCACTACATTCTGAGAAGGTGTCTGTGGTTTTCACCTGACTGGCAAAGGGGTCCATGGAACAAAAAGTTAAGAACCCCTGTTCTACAGTAATCCCACCAGTGGCTCTTTCCTCACTCAGATGGATAGGACTCTATTAGTCTATCACTTGTTTCCTTTGGCATATTTTCTTTTGTGAGGCTAGCTGTGAGAACTCATCCTCACATTTAAAACTACTTTTATAAATGGCTTTCCTCCCCCCCCCTCCCCCTCCTGCTTTTGGAGCAGTCCTGAGTTCTCTTCTTTGATACCATTGCTCTCTGTGAAGTATTTGGTGATGCTACCTTTTTCCAGTTGGGCCAGCTCAAATCAGTTTTACTATATTATTTTTATGCAGAAGAATTCAACATCTTGAGTTTTGCACAGTGAGAAAAAGGTGATTTTCCTACCATAGTGAGCTCTCTTTAGTCTAAAAGCTTTTTGTTTAAAAAAAAAAAGGAAGGCATATTTTCCCTGTCAGCCACGTGCAGTTTTCATCCCCCAGCAGCTTGGGAAGGTCAGGCTGAAATCTTTCTCTAGCAGTAGCAGCCACAGACCAATAATAAAAATCCATTCTAGTACATAAGGCAATCTTGAAAAGGATGATTAGCAAGCACGTGTCTTTGCCTTCCTCCAATTTCTTTCAAAGTTAAATAAAGTGATGAACATCCCTCTCTCTAAAAGAGTTCACAAGCCAGAAGTAAGGAGATTCCTGTTGAGGGTGAGATTACTCAACCCTATGCAAGAATGGGGAAGAGATAGCAACTCACGGATTTATTTAGTCAGTAACTAATTACATGCCTGTTGTATACAAGATATCCTTCTGGGTAGTGGGAATCAGTAGTAAATTATCTAAATGTTGCCCTTGCCCTCATGGAGATTTAACAAACTCATTACCTCTTAACAATCCCTTTCAATTGTGATTGAGGGAGGGTAATCCTATTGTGGGCCCCTTTTTAAACTGCACTCAAAACAGTTGTTGCTTCTCTTCCTGACTTTGAAAGGCATTAAATGACATCATTAAGGTTCACTTTTATTCTCAGCTCTATCAGATTATTGGTATTTATCTGTCTTGTTAATCTCCAACATGTATTGGCGCCCTTTTTCCCCTTCTTATCCACATTAATGCTTAATGTCACTTAATGTTAAAGTATTCTAAACTTCCCAAAGAGCTGGCTTTGGGATGTAGTAGGGCCCTGCAGTTGTTAGCAGCAGACTAAGTAGAAAAAATATCAGGAGCGTAATACCCAAATAGACTCTAAATTATTCCAAAGGAAAGTGGATGTGGCTCAAGCAATTGGGCTCCCATTTACCATATGGGAAGACTAAAGTTTAATTCCTGGGTCCTCCTGGTGAAGGCAAGCTGGCCCAAGCAGAGAGCTTGGCCATGTGGAGTGCTGGCCTGCACAGGAGTGCAGTCTCGCACGGCAAGCTGGCCTGCACGGAGAGCTGGCAGAGCAAGATGATGCAACAAAAAGAGACACAGAGGAGAGACAATAAGAGACGCAGCAGACCAGGGAGCTGAGATGGTGCAGGAGATTGAGCACCTCTCTCCCACTCCGGAAGGTCCCAGGATCAATTCCCAGTGCCACTCAAAGAGAAGACAAGCAGACACAGAAGAATGCAGTGAACACAGAGAGTAGACAACAAGGGGAGGGAGGTAGGGGGAGAAATAAATAAAGATTCCTAAAATAAAACCTAAAGACCAGGAATAGGAGTTAAGTGGAATTGTAGCACTTAGGAAGTTAACAAACAGGACAGGGCTCTTTGCTAGATCTGCCTGCTCTGTTTGCCATTTTCTTCTGGCAAGAGATTTGTGAATTCTTGAGTTTTAACAACCACCAAATACATTCCAGCCTTTGTTTGAGGCATTTCAAAATGATGGCTTGTAAATCCATTATTGCTTATTAAACAAAGCCCAGTATCTCACATTGGGTTTCTTTTCAGATGGCGTCAAAGAACAAGATAGATAATGTTTTTCTGCTATTTCTCATTGGCTTCATGGAAGGCAAAGCATTTTTTTTAATTAGAGAAGTTGTAGGTTTATAGAAAAATCATGCATAAAATATAGAGTTCCCATACCAACCCCCCACCACAATTTTCTATATCAATACTTTGCATATGTTACCTTTGTTACAACTGAATATGCAATATACAATATACACCCTAAAATCTCCCCACTTAACGACATTCAAATATATAACTTCAGTGGTGTTAATTACATTCACTTCTATCATCCCAAACAGAAATTTTATACCAATTAATCATAAACTCCCCATGCTTACCCCCACCCCAGCCCTTGGTAATCTGTATTCTAGTTTCTGACTTTGTGATTTAAGGCAAAGTATTTTAATCAATTAATACTCTCAGTGTGAGTGTCATGCATTTTTTAGTTTGACAAAGTGTATGCATTTTTATAATGTGTATTCAGGTGTCCTGTTTGTCTGGGCTTGATTATGAAACTTTTTCTTTTTGACTACTTTTATTATTTGACTTATCTATTGAATAAAAATTATGGAGAAGATACAACTTGCTTTCTCAAGAACTATGAAACTATACCAATTTATCCCCTACTGGGTTTAGCTCATCTCTAGCACATCTTTAAAAATTGTTCTGCAGGGCCCTTGCCCACCCTGAGCTGATGTTTAGTTACTTTCCCTCCCCATTGTGTCTTTTTGGTAAGCACCCATCCCTAGCTGATGGAGCCATTTGATATGCCCTAGCATACTTTTTCATTGGGGAATAAAGCTTCCCAAAAAGGTGAAGCTAAAGAATAAGACAGGAAGGTTTAGAATGCACAGCAGCCTAAATGGTTTCTGACTTAGGGAACTTTGAGTCCTACTTTGATTCCTTCCATTTCTCAAGGCTACTTTCTCTCTGGTTCCAGTTGTATTCACTTCTTCTAGCCCTCTTCTCTTCAAAGGGGACCAAAAACAGTGCCACCTCAGCACCTCACCCTTTTTTTTTTTTAATTATGTTTTTTTTTAAGATTTATTTATTTATTTAATTCCCCCCCCCCCCCCCGGTTGTCTGTTCTCTGTGTCTATTTGCTGCGTCTTGTTTCTTTGTCCGCTTCTGTTGTCGTCAGCGACACGGTAAGTGTGGGCGGCGCCATTCCTGGGCAGGCTGCACTTTCTTTCACACTGGGCGGCTCTCCTTACGGGTGCACTCCTTGCGGGTGGGGCTCCCCGTGCATGGGGCTCCCCTACACGGGGGACACCCCTGCATGGCAGGGCACTCCTTGCACGTATCAGCACTGCGCATGGGCCAGCTCCACACAGGTCAAGGAGGCCCAGGGTTTGAACCGCGGACCTCCCATGTGGTAGACGGACGCCCTAACCACTGGGCCAAGTCCATTTCCCAGCACCTCACCCTTTTAAGCCTTCCTAAATTCTGGTCTCCAGCACCTCCTCCACCAGTGGCCAGCACTATTTTCAGCAGTGATTTTCATTAACCCAGGAGGATAGCTGAGTCACACAGCCTGTGAACATTCTGTCTGTACTAAGTGAATGTGGATGAAAGGTATTTCAGAGGAATTCTTGACCCCCAAGCCAAGAGTTGATGATTTCAGGATGATCCTGTCTTCATGAGACTGCTTTGGGGGAAAAAAGAAGAAAAACAAAGAGAGTTCTCCCCTCCCCTGTACCCTATACTCTTCATAAGAGGAGACTATTATTCCTATTTTCAAATTAGAAAAACGATTTTCTGTTACTCTTGACTGCATCATACTGGAGATGGGTCCACTCATAAGGTCTGCCATGAAATTCTTGAAATAATATTTCTTGAAATAATATTAGCTAAGGTCCAAGAAGCAGCACTAGCAAATTAGTGTAAATCCTGAAATTGTGTGTAAAATTATGTGTATGTGAGTTTTTTTCCTGGAAGTGTCAATATTTCATAAAACTCTCAACCAGTCTTTGACCTAAAAAACAAAAACAAAAACCCTTTTTGAGTCACTACTTAGCTGCTTTGAATTGTGCCTCATACTTTCCTTGCTCCAAGGCCATCAGAATTTTGCAAGTGTCTGTTGAGGAGCTTGAGCTTCTTTCTGGCTATTCACTATTTGCTTTGATTTACAAATGCTATGAAATACTGATTTATATCAGCTCTAATTGCCCCTATAGGCACAAGAGAGCTTCTAACGAATTCTCTAGAGCTCTCGGTATCTAATGTACCTGGTAGCAGGCTAGGATTTGAAGTTAAACCTCCACCAAACCTGATTCCTTAAGCTCTCAGTCACATTTATGACCAATTTTATGCCTTTGAAATAGCCTTTGAAATATCCCATTGGAGAACAAGTGATTGGCCCACTCTTGCTGCCTTCCACCTTCATTCAGCTATCAGTAATTTAGCATGTAGTACTTGCTCAGTGCTCTGTGCCTCTCAGATTTTGCTAGGCAATTGAGGGATACAGAAGTATAATAAAGTGCCTCTGCTCTCAAAGGACTGGATAATGCAAGAGATGGCTTAAGGCAACTTATTGTCTTCAGCTGAGCATTAACTAGGAACAGGACCCATGAGTTCTGTGAGAGAAAGATCTCTGCAGGTTGTGGTGGTCAGAAAAGACCGTATGGAGGAGAGATTAACTGAGTTGGGGCTTGAAAGAGGAGGGGTGGTGACTGATAGATGATGAAGCATAGATTGTAAAATATACTCAAAGCCAGGACCTGAAAAGAACAGAAAGAATAGAGAAGATTCCCAGTGTTGCTGCAAGTCATGTCCTTGGGTCACAGAGCACCCAGAAGCTAAATGACTTAGACATGCAATTCAGTCATTTAAATTGTGATCACAGCCTCCTTACTTGCTTGTGTACTGAGGCTTATCCCTGCCCTAATTGTACTGCCTTTTATTCAATTCACAAGCATTTTTCAAGGGCCAAGAATGAGCCAGGTTCCATGCTAGGCATGTGATGAGGCCTCATGGGCAGACCTGTCTTGAAGCAGGCATTCTTTTCCACCATGTGATCCAGAAGCTTTCTGAAAATTCCTCTACATAATAAATTTAGGAATTTTCTGGGGAAGGACAGAAAGATCACCTGCTGGCATCTGTATATGTCACAGGACCAAAGGGCAATGAAACTAGATTCCTAAGTGTCCTGCATTAGGAATTTTTGTGAGATTTCACCTCCAATCATTTCTTTTAAGTTTCTACTCTCACTAGGGTTTGGATTTTTTTATTCAGGAGGGCCTGTTTGTTGTATATTACTATTACAAGAAGTATTTTCAAAAGCATATGACAAAGCAGGGTCTCAATCATTTGTGGGAGTAGGTTAAAGCAAATTAGGGAAACAAACAAAAATGTTTCACAACTGAGTGAGTGAAGGTTAGGTTGGAAGCTACTAATTTCCATATGTTAGTAATTTCTCTGTATATTTATTTCCTTTATTTTCTCATGATCCTAAGATAAGAGTCCCTACGATAACTGCTGGGTGTTTAGAAATCCTAATGAAACCTTGCTTTATTTTCTCAAAGAGGAATGAGATACTAACAAGAGGAGAACCCAAGTTTGTGGGGCACAACATTGTTAAGAGGCCTGGGTGGCACCCATTACTTGAGGACATCTAGGAGGAAGTATGAAAGGATCTTGGAGAGAGGTCCTGAGAGCTTCAGGCCTCATGAGGAGGTGTTGGGTCAGTGGCATGCTGGTAAATGCTTAACAACTGGTAGGGGAATGGGTAATAGGGGAAGGAAGGGGGTAGAGGTAAGGCTAATTTCTAGTGTTTGCTGGTTTTCACAGTGTGAATACTCCCACCATGATACCAATGTGAAATCACGTGGCTTGCAAAATTCCTGAAAATTTTACAATCAGCTCCCATAGGCCAAGCCTGTGCAAGTCGTTTCCAGCACACCATCATTTTTTTTTTTTAGGAAGACTGGGAGAAGGGGACATTATACTGTATGACAGGGTTTTCTGAGGAGGAAATGATCTCAGGATCACCTAGATCAGTATAGCCAGTGTGCATACTCTGTAGTCTTTTCCACATGCTGTGTCCAGTTCAATATTATTGCCATGGTAGTAAGAGACACCAGTTTTATATTGTTATGGTACTCTATTTCTGATTTTCTCAAAGCTGGGCAGTTGTTGGCTGGGATGACCTGTTTCAGTTTCCTGGCCTGATCATCTTAAGAGTCTTTTTGTACCCCCAGCATGTACTTTACACTTTTCATAACAAGGTGGAGACTAGGGTTGATTGACTCCAGCGACTTTTTCATCATTTTTATGGCCACCATCTTCCTGCCTTAGGTGCAAGATGACCTCAAACCAGGAACAGCTGCTAAGATGGCTGGGGGCTATTTATTTATTTTAATAGATAATATATTTATAACATTCAAAATGTAAAAGGTAGCACACTGAACTTGTTTTTGAAATAGTAGGTTTTTTTTGTTTTTTTTTTAAGAAACAGAGACTTCCAAAATATATGTCCCATAGTCAAGATGGATGAATGCTGAGGTCATTGGTGGAGAAGAGCTTAGCTTATTATCCATCTTTGCAACTCTCAGCACTTTCTGCGATTAAATATGAATTTTGGGAAACGGATGTGACTCAAGCAATTAGGCTCCCATCTACCATGTAGGAAGTTCAGGGTTCAATGCCCAGGGCCACCTGGTAAGAACAAGCTGGCCCACACAGCAAGCTGGCCCATGCAGAGTATCGGCGCACTCGGGAATGTGGCCCTGTGTGGGAATGTTGCCCCGGGCAGGAAAGCCGCTTCGCACAGGAGTACCAGCCGATGCGGAAAGCTGATGCAGCAGGACGACACAACAAGAGACACAGAGGAGAGCAAATAAGATGTAGCAGAACACAGGAGCTGAGGTGGCGTAAGAGAGTAATCGCCTCTCTCCCACTCCAGAAGGTCCCAGGATTGGTTCCCAGAGCTGCCTAATGAGAACACAAGCAGACACAGAAAAACACACAGCAAATGGACACAGAGAGCAGATAACGGGGAGGATGGGGGGAATGGGGGGTGGAGGGGTGGGGAGGAGAAATAAAATAAATCTTTAAAAAAAAAAAGAAGTATGAATTTTGAAATGCCCATCACATAAACTTCTGGTCTTCTTAGGTCACTGGGAAATTTCATTGTTGGTGCATTGAGGGGGACAGTGTTAGAGCTAGTAGGCATTGCAGTAGTCAGCTTTTGAAGAGGCTATGGGAAGTAGTAGTCCTAACCTAAGAAGGGACTTTTAGCTCAGTTATTATATGAGAGAGTATAGGATTTTTAGCCACTTCCTTCCTTCCAAATAGATCTTTGGGAACTTTGTTTTATCCCCACTGTAACCTCTTCCCCAGGAGGTGGCTCAGAAATCTATAAGGTATGCTCAGGTGACCATGGTTTGCCCTGTGCTAACTTCAGAGGCCAGAAGCATTGCTGTGCCAACTTTTATCTCTGTTATAAGCAATGTTAATTGGAAACATTTTTGGTAAGTAGAGTAACAACATTGTAACCTCTCACCATGCTCCTCCTCAAAGAATGTCAAAATCTTAAACATGACCTACCCAGCTTGAGTGGAAGCTGTGGATAGCCTACAGTTGGGATTTCTTTTAAAAGATTCTAAACCAGTTCTCATTGGGGAGTGGATATAGCTCAACAGTTGAGCACCTCCTTCCCATGTACAAGGACCTGGGTTTAATCACTGGTACCTCCTAAAGAAAAAAATTTTTTGCCTGTTACGGAAGGATAGATAAATAAGACCTGGCAAAGCAACAAGAGACTCCATGTCAAAATGCCAGGGAATTAGGAGCAAAGAGATGGTGTTTTCACGTTTCTCTCCCTGAGATGTGATCTTTTTCCAAGAAAAGAAACCTTAGGTGGGGAGGACATGCAGACATCTCCCTCTTGGCTTGAGCTGGGCAGAGTGCTCAACTGAAGCAAGCCATACAGAAGAAAGCCTGATGTGGGAGGCAGACTTGGCTCAATGGATAGAGCATCCACCTACCACATGGGAGGTCTGCGGTTCAAACCCAGGACCTCCTTGACCCGTGTGGAGCTGTCCCACACTCAGTGCTGATCCGTGCAGGGAGTGCTCTGCCACACAGGGGTGTCCCCCGCATAGGGGAGACCCACATGCAAAGAGTGCCCTGTAAGGAGAGCCCAGCGTGAAGGAAAGTCCAGCCTCCCCGGGAGTGGTGCTGCACACACACAGCTGATGGAGCAAGATGACACAACGAAAAGAGACACAGCTGCTGACAAGAATAGAAGTGGACACAGAGGAACACACAGCGAATGGACACAGAGCAGACAAGTGGGGTAGGGGTAAGGGGAGAGAAATAAATAAATAAATCTTAAAAAAAAAAAAAGCCTCATGTGATCTATGTGTATCATGTGTCCCCCATCCCCATTATCTTGGCTGCCTCTTAGTGTGACTGGATGCCTTGCTCGTGCAGTGTAAGGACTTGGACATGTTGTAGCTGAAATTAGTGCAAAGAAAAGTTCCACAACAGGTGTCTAGGGCTTCTACTAAACAAAGTCAGGGAAATGGGGGCTACCACCCAGAGAAATTTTTTTTAAAAAGTCACTATCACTGCTCCTTTAACCAACTGATGACCTCTAACTAATCACCCACTGAGAGGTTCATTATCTGGTCCACTTTGGTAGGAGGCTTGAAAGACATGGGTAGAGTGGGAGAACTGGCTGGCTTAAACTGCTTCTGAAATTGGGTTTGGTCCTAAAGTATACAGGTTAAAATGGAAAAAAGGGAAAAAACAAAACGAAAACACTCCTGTTATATGCAGGAAACAGTTCCTTTTAAAGGCTGGGGAAGTGGATGTGGCTCAAGCAATTGGGCTCCATCTACGTATAGGAGGTTCAGGGTTCAGTTCCCAGGGCCTCCTGGTGAAGGCAAGCTGGCCTGTGTGGCAAGCTGACTCACATGGAGTACTGGCCCATGCGGAGTGCTGGCCTATGCAGAGTACTTCCCCATGCAGGAGTGCTGCTCTGTGCAGGAGTGCTGGCCCATGTGGAGAGCTGGCGCAGTGAGATGATGCAACAAAAACAGACAGAGGAGAGATAATAAGAAACACAGCAGGTCAGGGATCTGAGGTGGTGCAAAAGAATGACCGCCTCTCTCCTACTCCAGAAGGTCCCAGGAAAGGTTCCCGGAGCCACCTAATGAGAAGACAAGCAGAGACAGAAGAACACACAGTGAAATGGACACAGAGAACAGGCGGGGGGGGGGGGGGGGGGGGGGCGGAGACACATTAATAAATCTTTTAAAAGTAAATAAATAAAGGCAATTTGTCTTTCTTTAGCCTAAGAGATTTGCATCTACCTTTTGGATCATTGTTTCTAAACAATTTTATTGGATTATTGATACAAAGTCACTATAAGCAACCATTTATAGGGATGGCCACTCAGTGGGGTCTATGGTATTATCATTGCTATTTGTTCTGGTTACTATGCTGTTGGCCGTTTTTGTTTTGTTTTTTGTTTTGTTTTGTTTTCCACCACTTTGAGGTAAAATGTTCTAAGACCCAATTCTTACCCCAAAGGAAATTCCCAGGATTCTCTGCTTCAGGGTGTCCATAGTTTAGTATGGTTGGACAGAGAATTGGTTGCCTTGGCTTAAAAGTCCCCAGATTTCTTTTATACTGTGCAAAAGAAATACTGCTTTGTGCTGGACCAGGGGCTACAAAAATAGAAAAAAAATCATAGCTTCCCTTGAGGACTTCATAGTAAGTATATGGTATCAGAATCAGTCCTTTCTTGCTTAGACACACCTGTGTGTTGTCCTGTAGACCTTTCTCAGCTGACTTATTTGGAATGCTTGCAGCAACCCCACCTGACCCTTTGACTTCATAAGCCTAAGTAGGACAGATAAACGTCTCTGTTCTAACTCCCAATAAAATTTGCCTCATTGCAAATCCATAAATTTGCAATTTCAATGACTCTTATGCAGAGTAAGTTTCCACAAGGAGAGCCATGATCATCTATCTATCTTTCATCCCTGCTTTAGTCCCATAAAAAAAGGCAAAAGCACAACCCTCATAGATGTCTTTAGTTCCTGAGTTGTCCATGGGGAGAGGGCGACAAAATGAGGGCTATCCTTGGCATTGTGGAAACTCCTTAGAGTTATTGATAAAGCAGTCTGAAACAGTCTTGCCCCATCCCAAAATGGAATAAGTAACCTGACAGAAAAAAAGATGTACGTTCACTGTCCATGGTTACACATCTTTTTTTTACTCAATATGATTTTCTGGACTTATTTTTAATAAACTTTTTTGAGGTATAATTAGCATTATAATGAAATGTATTTATGTACCCACAATCAAGAAAGAGAATATTGGGAAGCGGACTTGTCCCAATGGATAGGGCTTCTGCCTACCACATGGGAGGTCTGCAGTTCAAACCCCAGGCCTCCTTGACCCATGTGGAGCTGGCCCATGTGCAGTGCTGATGTGCGCAAGGAGTGCCATGCCACGCAGGGGTTTCCCCCGCATAGGGGATCCCCACGCACAAGAAGTGCGCCCCGGGGGGAGAGCCGCCCAGTGTGAAGGAAGGTGCAGCCTGCCCAGGAGTGGCGCCACACACACAGAGCTGGCACAACAAGATGATGCAACAACAACAAAAAAGAGATGCAGATTCCCCGAGCCGCTGATAGGGATGGAAGTGGTCACAGAGGAACGCGCAGCAGATGGACAGAGAGCAGACAATTGGGGGGAGGGGCGGAAGGGGAGAGAAATAAAAAATTAAAAAAAATCTAAAAGAAAGAAAATATTTCCATCACCTGAAAAAGTTCTCTTATGCTACTTTGTAGTCAGTCTTTACCCCAAAACTGGGCCCAAGGCAACCACTGTTGTGTCTTCTGCCACTATAGATTAGATCTGTCTTTTATAAAGCTTCGTATAAATAGACCCAAAAATATGTACTCCTTTGTGTCTGCCTTCTTTCTGAGATTCATCCACGTTGTGACAGTCCTAGGTATTTACTAAGAGAAATGAATATACATGTCCACCTAAGGACTGGTACATAGCAGTGTTATGCACAGTAGCCAAAGATAGAAACAAACCAATATCCATCAACTGATGAATGCGTAAACAAAAAGTGATATATCCATACAATGAAATGAAGTACTGATACATGCTGCAACGTGGATGAACCTTGAAAACATTATGCTAAGTCAAAGAAACTGGTGACAAAAGATCACATGAGATGGGAATGCGAACGTAACTCAACTGATAAAGCACCATCTATCATAGGACAGTCCAGGGTTTGATCCTCAGGGCCTCCTGACCTGTGTGGTAAGTTGACCCATGTGCAGTGCTGTGCACACAAGGAGTGCTGTGCCACACAGGGGTGCCCCATGCACAAGGAGTGCACCCCATAAAGAGAGCCGGCCCACGTGAAAAAAGCGCAACCCATCCAGGAGTTGCACTGCACACATGGAGAGCTGATATAGCAAGATGACGCAACAAAAAAGAGCCACAGTTTCCCAGTGCTGCCGGATAATGTAAGCAGACACACAGACACAGAAGAACACATGGCAAATGGACACAGAGAGCAGATGACAGGCAAAAGGGGAGAGAAATTAAATAAATCTTTAAAAAAAAAAAAAAGATCACATGAGATGTATTATACCATTTACTTAAAATGTCTAGAATAAGTAAACCTCTAGAGGCAGAAAGTAGATTAGAGGTTCCTTAGGCCTGGGGTGGGGAGGAACTGCTAAATGGGTATGGGGATTCTTTTTGGATTGATGAAAGATTGTCAATGCAGATAGTGGTGATGGTTGCATGACTATACTAATATACTAAAACCATTGAATTGTACATTTTAAATGGGTGGATTTTTTTTTTTTAAGATTTATTTATTTCTCCCCCCCACCCCCCAGTTGTCTGTTCTTTGTGTCTATTTGCTGGGTGTTCTTCTTTGTCTGCTTCTGTTGTTGTCGGCATGGGAATCTGTGTTTCTTTTTGTTGCGTCATCTTGTTGTGTCAGCTCTCCTTGTGTGCGGCGCCATTCCTGGACAGGCTGCACTTTCTTTCACGCTGGGCGGCTCTTTTTACGGGGTGCACTCCTTGCGCATGGGGCTCCCCTACACAGGGACACCCCTGCATGGCACGGCACTCCTTGCGTGCATCAGCACTGCGCATGGGCCAGCTCCACACCCATCAAGAAGGCCCAGGGTTTGAACCGCGGACCTCCCCATGTGGTAGACGGATTCCCTAACCACTGGGCCAAGTCCGCTTCCCAAATGGGTAGATTTTAATAATTTTGTAAATTGTATCTCAATAAAGATTTTAAATAAGAAACTGCCAAGCTTTTTTTGAAAGGGGTTATGTTGTGCCATTTTGCATTCCCACCCGCAGTATATAAAAGTTACAGCTGCTTCACATCCTAGCCACTCTTGGCATTATGCATCCTTTTTTTTTAAAGATTTATTTATTTCTCTCCCCTTTCCCCCTTTTTCTGCTCTCTGTGTCCATTCACTGTGTGTTCTTCTGTGTCCACTTGCATTATCCAGCAGCACTGGAAAGCTGCGTCTCTTTTCTTGTTGCGTCATCTTGCTGCATTAGTTTTCCGTGTGTACGATGCCACTCCTGGGCAGGCTGTGCTTTTTTCACGTGGGGTGGCTCTCCTTACAGGGTGCACTCCTTGTGTGTGGTGCTCCCCTACGCGGGGGCGCCCATGCATGGCATGGCATTCCTTGCGTGTGACAGCCCTGGCGATCAAACCCTGGACCCTCCATATGGTAGACAGACACTCTTATCAGTTGTTGAGCCATATCCGCTTCCTTATCCTTCACTTTAGAAGGGATATCTCGACATGCCCCACACCACTGGATGCCTAGAAATTTCACTGAGGTGGAAGGACCCTGTATTTTAGTTGGATTTATCTCCCATCCTCTCTCATGCAAATGCCTTACTAATAAGTCTAGACTAGTCTTTACCACTTCTTGCTCACTAGGTCCTATCAACATGATATCATCAATATAATGCACCAGTGTGATGTCTTGTGGGACGGAGAGACTATCAGTATTGTGGGCAATATTATGACATAGGGCTGGAGAGTTGATATACCCTGAGCCAGGACAGTGAAGGTGTACTGCTGACATTGCCAGCTGAAAGGAAACTGTTTCTGGTGGTCCTTACTAATAGCAACTGAGAAAAATGCATTTGCCAAATCAACAGCTGCATACCAGGTATCCGGGGATGTGTTGATTTGCTCAAGCAGTGATGTTACATCTGGAACAGCAGCTGCAATTGGAGTCACCACCTGGTTAAGTTTACAATAATCTGTCATCCTCCAAGATCCATCTGTTTTCTCTACAGGCCAAATGGGAGAGTTGAATGGGGATGTGGTGGGAATCACCACCCCTGCATCCTGCAAATCCTTGATGGTGGCACTAATTTCTGCAGTCTCTCCAGGAATCCAGTATTGCTTTTGGTTTACTATTTTGCTAGGTAGGAGCAGTTCTAGTGGCTTCTGCTTGGCCTTTCCAACCAAAATAGCCCTTACTCCACACGTCAGGGATCCAATATAGGGGTTCTGCTAGTGACTGAGTATGTCTATTCCAATTATGCATTCTAGGACTGGAGAAATAATTGTAGAATGGGTCTGGGGACCAACTGGACCAACTGAGAGACAGACCTGAGTTAAAACTCCATTAATCACCTGACCTCCATAAGCCCCTACTCTGACTGATGGACCACAATGATGTTTTGGGTCTCCTGGAATGAATGTCACTTCTGAGCCAGTACCTAATAATCCCCAAAATGTCTGATCATTTCCTTTTCCCCAATGCATAGTTACTCTGGTAAAAAGGCTGTATGTCTCCTTGGGGAAAGGTGAAAGGAAGATTAACAGTACAAATTTTTAGCAGTTTAACAGGATCCTTCCCCAAGGAGACCTGGCCTCTTCATTCAAGGGGCTGTGGGTCTGTAAACTGTCTCAAATCTGGGAACTGATTAAGGACTGTGATTCTCTGCATCTGTAATTTGAGTTAGGATTTTGTTCACTCGACCTAGAACTCTTCTGTTTATACAGATCCTGAAGAAATTTAGTAAACTGCCCATCTCTATTTTACTTCTAGGTACCCCATGATGTACTACCAATGCCATAGCGCTATGCAATTCAGGCTTTTTTTTTGAATCTGCCTTTCATTGCGGTAGCCACGCCTACCTTGTCTTTGGTGATTAACGGCTGATACTTGACTTTTACAGGACGATATCTGATCATTCCTATTAGGTTTAAGGATTCTAATACCATTACAGCCCTACCTACAGTAATACCTAGATTACAGAGAAAAGCAACTACAGAGCTCTTCATGGAAGATGGAGTTGGTCTTATAAATTTATTCTTCACGTCCTGATTAAAGGTGTGTCCTCTGGACATTCCTGGGGTGGATCCATTCTAGCATTTCCAGTCTCTCTAAGCCTTTGAATTCCCTCTTCTACTGTATACCAGGGCAAATCGGGCATCTCAGCCTCAAACATGTTAGGCCATCTTTTGGTCCATGTTTTAGTCAGCCACCCAAACAAACTTTTAGAGCCCTTTCTAACCCCTTGAGCTACAGCGTTGAATCCAGAATTTCTACTTAGTGGGCCCATATCAATAAATTCAGCCTGATCCAGCTTTTTATTCCTTCCACCATTATCCCATACCCTTAGTATCCATTCCCACACTTATTCCCCTGATTTCTGTCTATAATTTGGAAAACTCATGTAGTTCTTTCAGTGTTTACCTTACTTCCTCATGGGTTCCACTTTGTATTTCACCTTTGGGGGCTTGTTGTGATTTTAGTCTAGTAATAGGTCTTGAAGACAAGAGAGGAGATGGTGGGGGTGGGTAAGGAGAAGGATGAGAAATGCCTTGCAAGCTACTGACGTCAGGGCATTCCCTTTTATTTTCTTCTGGCGAGACAGGATTAATCTCTTCAGGCAGGGGTTAGAGGGCAATTTTCTCAGGGCAGGCTAGAGTTTGGCTGGTACCTGCCTCAGGGTTGGGAGGAGATCCAGACTCCCTGGGGCAGGCCAGAGGCTGGGCTGGGCAAGGCTTCAGTTTGGCTGGTACCCACCTCAGGGCTGGGAGGACGTCTGGACTCCCTGGGACAGGCTGGAGGCTGGGTACAAGGTTGGCAAGGTGTGGTCTCCACAGGACAGGCCATCTCAGGCTTATCTGGTAAAGTCTCAGCAGAATTTAGGGTTCCAGTGTCCCCACCAATTTTATCATCATCCTATATGTCTACATCCCAATTGTCTGGGTTCTACTCTTTTCCTATCAATGCCTTTACTTTAACTGCAGAAACCCTGCGGGGTTGAGATTTTAGTTTCCTTTGTAACTCTACTACTTGTACAATGAGAGTCTGAGTTTGGTTCTCAGTTATTTCAAGCCTGTGGCTACAGGAGACAAGATTTTCTTTCAGAGCACACATGGAAACTTTCATATCATTTATGCGGTATCTAAGTTTCAAATTTGAAGCCTTTAACTCATCTCTTTCTTTTGTAACAGTAACCAGAGTGTCTAGGAAGAGTCAGCCAACATCATTATACCTCTTAACTCCACAAAACTCTGTTAAGATGTTGAAAACACTGTCAGCCAGATCCTTGCTTCTTATAAGCATGGAAGTAGGGGAATCCAGTGATGATATTTTGCGTATCTTGCAGAACTTCCAGAACCACCTCAGACATCCCATGTTGAGGAATCTGTTCCTCAAGAACCACTCCCAGTACCAAGCTGTTAATAGGGTTCTCTACGGAAACAGAAGCAACAAGAGATATCTGTTGATAATAAGAGATTTTATCAGAGTCTCTCACGCGACTGTAGGGATGCACAAGTCCAGGTTCTGCAGGCAGGCCGCAACCAGGGGCTCCAGTGAAAGTCCAGTGAAGTTCCTTGATGAGTTCTGGGAGATATTAGCTGTCCAGTTCTTACTCAATGCTGGAATCACTTCCCCTTTTAAGGCACTCAACTGATTGGATAAAACATCACTCGTTGCTGATGACAATGTCCTTGACTGATGTACTCATAATCAACTATCTATGATTTACCACTGCAGTAAAGTCACTGGTGACTAAAGTCCATAAATGCCCTTATATTACGATTAGCCCAGTGCTTTCTTTAAAAAAAAAAAAAAAAAGATTTATTTTATTTGTTTTTATTGTATTTCTCTTTGCCCCCCCCCCCATTGTCTGCTCTCTGTGTCCATTCGCTATGTGTTCTTCTGTGTCCGTGTGCATTCTTGTCAGTGGCACCTGGAATTTGTGTCTCTTTTTCTTCTGTCATTTTGCTGTGTCAGCTCTCTGTGCTGCCACTCCTGGGCAGGCTGCACTTTTTTTGTATGAGGCGGCTCTCCTTGCTGGGTGGACTCCTTGCACGTGGGGCTCTCCTACGCAGGGGACACCCCTGCGTGGCATGGCACTCCTTGTATACATCAGCACTGTGCATGGGCCAGTTTACCACATAGGCCAGAAGGCCCTGGGTTTGAACCCTGGACCTCCCATATGGTAGGCGATACTCTGTCAGTTGAGCCAAATCCATTTCCCAGGCCTAGTGCTTTCTTGACCAAACAACTAGGCACAATTGCCCTGGCCGAGTTGACACCCTAGCCTAACCATCATACCATCATTTTATTTTCAACATCTTTGTATCTAAAGTAATTTTCTTGTATATAGGATAGATGGATTGTGTGTGTGTGTTTTGTTTCGTTTTAAAGATTTTTTATTTATTTCTCCCCCCACCCCCCCGTTGTCTGCTCTCTGCGTCCATTCGCTGTAAGTTCTCCTGTGACCACTTCTATCCTTATCAGCGGCACCGGGAATCTGTGTTTCTTTTTCTTTTTGTTGCATTCTCTTGCTGTGTCAGCTCTCCATATGTGCAGCACCGTTCTTGGGCAGGCCACACTTTCTTTCGCACTGAGCGGCTCTCCTTACGGGGCGCACTCCTTGAGCTTGGGGCTCCCCTATGCGGGGGACACCCCTGTGTGGCACGGCACTTCTTGTACGCATCAGTATTGCGCATGGGCCAACTCCACACGGGTCAAGGAGGCCTGGGGTTTGAACCACGGATCTCCCATGTGGTAGGTGGATGCCCTATCCATTGGGCCAATTCTGCTTCCCTGTGTGTGTGTTTTTTAAATGTATTCTGCTAATATCTGCTTTTTAATTGGAGAGTTTAATCCATTTGTATTTAAAGTAATTATTGATATGAAAGGGTTACTTCTGCCATTTAGGTATTTGTTTAATGTATGACCTATGTGTTTTTTGTTTCTCTGTTAATATCTCTTGTGTTAGTTTTTTTATATATAAAAATTTTATTTTATTTATTTCCTTTGCTGTGTCTATTTGTCTTCTTGTTTCTTTAGGAGGCACTGGGAGCTTAACCCGGCATGTCTGATGTGAGAGGGAGGTACCTAATTGCTTGAGCCACCTCCACTCCCTACTTTTGTTGTGTCTCTCTTTATGTTTTTCCTCCCTGTATCTCTTGTTTCATCTTCTTGTTGTGTCAGCTTGCCATGCCTGCCTGTCACTCAGCTCTCTGTCTTCTTAGGAGGCACCAGGAACTTCTGCTCCCTGCTTTGTTGTATCTCTCTTTATGTTTTTTCTTCTTGTGTCTCTTGTTGTGTCAGCTTGCTGTACCTGCCTGTCACGCCAGCCTGTAGTGCCAGCTTGCTGTCTTTAGGAGGTGCCAGGATCCAAACCAGTGACCTCCCATGTAGTAGGCAGAAGCCCAGTCTCCTGAGTCATATCAGCTGACCCCTCTTTCTTATTTAGTTGATTTTTGTAGTGAACCATTTTGAATCTCTTCTTTTTTTCTATGTATACTTTTAGTTATTTTCTCAGTGGTTTCCTTGGGGATTATAATTAACATCGTAAACTTACAACAGCCTAGTTTGAAAAATACCAACTTAATTTCAGTAGTATACAGATACTCTGTACAACTTTGTCCCTCCCCCATCTATAGTGTTATTGTTACAGGAGCTGAAGAATGTGGGGTGGTAGGTGGTTCGTGCACACTGCTCTCCTACCAAATTTCAGCCACCTCTCCCTTCATCAAGCCTTCTTTCGGTTGTTGTAAGATTAGGTTCTCATATCTTCCATTTGCTATTTTCTGTGTTCATGGTTTTCTTTAAATACTTGGATATATTTATCAGAGTTCTTTAAATGTCCTTATTGCTGTTTCCATCGTTGCTTTCATTTCCAGGTCTGTTTCCATTGGTTGATATTTCTCCTGGTTATGGAACAATTTTCCTGCTTTTTGACATGTCTGATAATTTTATATTGTATGGTAGGCATTGTGACTATTTTGTAGTTGAGCACTAGATTTTCTTGTGTGTGTTTTTTTTTTAATGATGTTTGATGTTGGACTTTATTCCAGGAAGCAAGTAAGTTACATGGGGAGCAGTGAGAACTTGAGCCCTTTAATGCATCGTATGGATATATTTTGAGTAGCCTTTACTCTAGGGCTTGTGTATTTCTACTGCTAGGTGTGACTTTTCTGTTATCTATTTTGATTGCCCAGATCTTCAACAAGGACTCTCTATTCTGCCTGGTCAAAACTCACATATCTCCCAGTTATCCTGTGGTAGGCTCTGAGAAATATTCTGCTTACAGCTCTTCATTCAGTTGTTTGACCTATTTGTTTTCCCGGTTCTTAGTTATGTTACCACAATTGGAAGTGGAAGTCCTTGAACTATTGAATTATTATAGTGTTACCCAGCTGAATTTTTAAAATTTTACACTCTTCTCATAGAACCTTTCCTTGTATTAAATATTCATTTATATTGTCTCCTTCTTCTTTCCTTTTTGTTCAGTTACTAGAGGGAGGAGTCTTGCATAGACATCAGAAACAGTATATATGATGAGCATTTTATATCCATTTTAAGATAATCCATATTTCTGACCTTTCCTCATTTTTTCCCTTTCATTCTTTTGCCCAGGTTGCAACTTTACATTGATCATTTACAAAGACCTGATCCTTAAACTTCTTAGAAAATCACAAAGAGTCGATACATGACGTTCTTGTGTCTGATGTTTTTTCCTTTTTACTGTGCTTGGTGACTATGCCTCTTTTAGACTGTGTCCATCTGGCATGGAAAAAAAAGGTTAAGCAGACAGCATCTGAAGCTAATAGTATTCTCTGGGTAGGAGTTAGCGATGAACCTCATGGATCTAAAATTTTTTCTTGTCTTCTGAAATTCAAATCTGTTGTAGTATGCAAACAAGTGCTGAAAATAACTCGGCAAGATTTTGAACCTAGGTATTCAAAGATCATGATGTGTGTCTGATTAGATTGTTTTTGACAGTTATCTAATTGGTACACTGAGCTGAATTTATGAAGTTGAAATTCATTGCTAATTTGAACACACACCAGAAGGACATTTCAGAATGGGTCAAATCTGATTTCTGAGAAATTCAAACTACAGTTTACAAATTTTGGGAGTGAAATGAATGAATGACATTCTTTTTCACTCTTACTACTTTTTTATTGTTTTTTTAAAAATAGTGATTCCCTTTGTTTTTTTTTTAAATTTTATTTATTTATTTGAATTTTTTATCCCCACCACCACCCCTACTGATGGCTACCTCATCTGTCTGCTCCTTGTCTGCTCATCTTCCTCAGGAGGCACCAGGACCTCCCATGGGGGAGGCAAGTGCCCAACCATTTAAGCCACTTCCACTTGTGACTTGTTGCAGCTCATCTTCTTTAGGAGACACCAAAAATCAAACTTGGGACCTCCAACATGGGAGGTGGGCACCCAGTTGCTTGAGCCATATCTGCTCCCCTTGCTCATCTTTTTTGCAGGACTTGTCACTTCAGAAAGTCAGGTCTGTTCCTAAATAATCTGCCCTTCAGATGATAGGCCTTGATGGAGCCTAAGCTATCAGTCACAGATCTGTCAGAGCTGATAGTCCTCCTTGCATCTGCTTTCTCGGGTTTTGCTATGCTGGTGAAGATTTTTGTACCCAGAACTAGCTACCACAATATTGTAAAGTAGTTGTGGTGGTAGACAAAAGAGATGAGACCTTGGATTCCTTTATTTTCCCTGTCTTAAAAAGTATAAAGTTGGGAGCCGATGCAAAAAGATGAGCTCTCAATGGGGAGCAGATGTAGCTCAGTAGATGAGTGCCTGCTTCCCATGTACGAGGTCTTGGGTTCAATCCCCAGTACTGCCCAAAAAAACCCACAAAACATGTAACACTATCTCAGCCTCACTGCTCATTCACTGGAGAGTTATGCAGATGACTCCAAACCACACTTAATGTTTCTGACCCAACCCTGGATGTGCTTACATCTCTCTTGTCTCCCTCCATGGTGGTTTGTCTTGATTCCCCATTTTGCTTGCTAGCTCCTTGTGGTGGTTTAAGAAAAACATGTTGGGAAGCGGATTTGGCTCAACAGATCTAGCGTCTTCCTACCACATGAGAGGTCCAGGGTTCAAACCCTGGGCCTCTGGACCCATGTGATGAGCTGGCCCAGACATATTGCTGATGCACACAAGGAGTGCAGTGCCATGCAGGCATGTCCCACGCGTAGGGGAGCCCCACGCTTAAGGATTGCGCCCCTCAAGGAGAGCCGCTCAGCGTGAAAAAGTGCATCCTGCCCAGGAGTGGCACCATACACGCGGAGAGCTGACGCAGCAAGATGAGGCAATAAAAAGAGGCACAGATTCATGGTGCCACTGACAAGAATACAAGAGGACACAGAAGAACACAACAGCAAATGGACACAGAGAGCAGACAGCCGGCAGGGGGTGGCGGGGGGGGGGGGGGCGGGCAGAGAGAGGGCCAGGAAGGGAAGAGAAATAAATTAAAAAAAAAAAAAGAAAAACATGTTCTTAAACTTAATTCATTCTTGTGGATGTGAATAGGACCTTTTGATGAGGTTACTTTGGTTAGGGTGTGGCCCAGCTGATGCAGGATGGATCTTAACCCTATTAGTAAAGGCCTTATAGGGAATGTCATGGAGAGAGAAAGATAGAGAGAGAACAGCCAGAAGCTGAAAGGCAGTGGAACCCAGAAGCCAGAAGAGGCTGCCATGAGCATTGCCATGTGACAGAAAAGCCAAGGACCAAGGATTGCCAGCAGCCAGCCTCAGAATGACATTCTTTTGGCAGAAAGCATTGCCTTGATGACACCTTGATTTTGGACTTCTCCTACCTCAAAACAATGAACCAATAAATTTTCATTGTTTAAGCTAAACCATTGCATGGTATTTACTTTAGCAGTGAGGAAACTAAAACACTCTTTAAAGGCAGGACTTGGCTTTGAGGACTTTAAGCCTATCAGTGTGTTGAGAACAGTGCTTAGTGTACTGTCAGGCCCTAACTCTAATCTTAACATGTGACCTTCATGAGAGATTCCTTTCCTTTTTGGTTGGGACTATGTTACTAAATTAGCCCACAACATTAGTGTTTACTGTTACTTAGAATTCTGTTAGGCATTATAAAAATTCTGTAATCTATCACTGGGCTTCTTCCCTCAGATTGCTAAGAATTTAGTGAAGACACAATTTCAGTGAGAAAATTTGTAGTAGTAGTATGCTTGTTTCTCTAAGAGAGAGCCTGCCACTGTGCCTACTCCTGCTCATGCACAAATCCTAAAGCAGTATGTTCTCCCCTCCATAGGAAATCCCTCACTGGGAAACTTGTAGAAGACAAATCTCTTTCAGAAAGGGAGGAGGGGAAGGCAGGCTGCTCTTCAATGGCAGGATTTGGAAGGGATGTTATGAAAATAGGTCAGTTTACCCAATTTCAATATGTAAAAAGCAGTTATTCCTAGGGTCTTATCAGAGTGATAGAGAATAATAATAACAGTTACAGTTATTGAGTACTTTCTGTGTATCAAGCATTATACTAGGAACTCTATATACATTTGCAGTGCCTTATTTAATCTTCACAACCATGATAAATATTTTAGTTTGCTAAAAGCTGCTAGAAACAATATACCAGCAATGGGTTGGCTTTTTTTTTTTTTTTTTTCTTTTCTTTAAGAGGTACTGGAGATTGAACCCAGAACATCATGTATTAGAATCAGGCATTCAACCCACTGAGCTACATCCACTCCCCAATGAGCGTTGGTTTTTTCATTTGTTTGTTTGTTTTTTGGAGTTACAGGAGAACAAACCTAGGACCTCATACATGGGAAGCAGGTGCTCAACCACTTGAGCTACATCTACTACTTAGGTCAGCTTTTATAATGGGAATTTACTAGGTTAAAAGCCTACGGTTCTGAGGCTATGGAAGTGTCCAGACCAAGGCATTAGAGATGCTGTCTCACCAAATGTTGGCTGCTGATGATCCTGCACTTCTGCTACATGGCAAGACATAATGATGACTCTGCCCCTCTCAGGCTTACTTTCTCCCTGAGCTCAGCTGTGGGTGATCAGGCACATGGAATTATCCATTCATCTCTCCTGTCCTCTGGGCCTCATTGCTTCAGCTTCTTGTTCTCCATGGGCCTTCTCTCTCAGTCTCTTGGGAACTCTTTCCATGCCTCTGTGCTCCACTAATTCCAGTCTCTGGCCTCCAGGACCTTTCTCTCTATCTCTGAAGCTTTTTTTCCTGTGCATGCTGGTTTTTAGTCCTCCTTTTATAAAGTACTCCTTTAAGAGGATTAAGATCTCCTCTGGGTCTCACAATCTAATCATAAACCCTTAACTGAAGTAATCTAATTAAAAGACCTCTTAACTGAATCTAATCAAAAGGTCCCATCTATAATGGGTTTATAGGCACAGGAATGGGTTCACTTTAAGAACAGGATTATCTGGGGTCCACAAAAACTCAAACCAGCAGAATGAACATCATTACTCTCCCCATTTTACAGATGAGAAAACTGAGGCTCACCAGCTCCACCCTGCTAGTAAGTAGTAAAGCTAGGCAGGCTAACCCTATGCTATTTACCACTCTATCCCCTCCTCCCATGCTATCCTGAAAATTAATAGCTCTTCGTTGAAACTTTTTCAGAGCCAGGTGTCACTAGATCCAACAATGACCCTTTGAGGTCTTTGTATATATAAAGAGCACCTTTACAGTGCTTACTGTTTAACATTAATGGTCCTGGTTTTAGAAGAATAAATTTGGTTTGTGGAGCAGGAAGAATTGGCTTTTTGCTTCTCTATAATCAGAATTCCTCTTCCAAACTGTCACCTGACCATCACATAGCTAATTGTGAGAATGGCACTGAGAAGCTGTCCTTGAAGTGGTGAAATTGCAAGGTTAGAGACAGACCTCTACTGCTTCTGAGAGAAAAGAGGGGTGTCCTTTGGGAAACATTAGTTCTTGAGAAGGTCTGGTTTTAGGTAAGTAGAGGAAAGGCAGGAAATATGATCAGATTCTATCAGAGAAAATGAAAAACCAGGCCCCCGTATTTTTCTTTTAATCTTTTGTCAACATCCTATAACAAATCCAGAGAAGTGAGTTAGATGGTGCCCTGAGTAGGTATTTCTCATTTTATAAAAAAGGTTATCTTCCTTTGAACTGAGGAAGTTTACTTGGGTATTAGAAGGAAAAAGCCTTTAATTTAACCTTCCTGGCTGAGAAATGGTTTATCGTGTCCCTCCACAGTTGATAGAAGGAGCCGCCTCAGTCTGTATTTACCATAAAAACAGTCTGCAGGGAAGCAGACTTGGCTCAATGGATAGAGTGTCCGCCTACCACGTGGGAGGTCTGTTGTTCAAACCCCGGGCCTCCTTGACCCATATGATGAGCTGGCCCACACGCAGTGCTGATGCGTGCAAGGAGTGCCGTGCCACACAGGGGTGTCCCCCACATAGGGGAGCCCCACACTCAAGGAGTGCACTCCGTAAGGAGAGCTGCTCAGCACGAAAGATAGTCCAGCCTGCCCAGGAGTGGCGCCACACACACGGAGAGCTACTGCAGCAAGATGATGCAACAAAAAGAGACACAGATTCCCAGGCTGCTGACAAGAATAGAAGTGGGGGAAGCGGACTTGGCCCAGTGGATAGGGCATCCATCTACCACATGGGATGTCTGTGGTTCAAACCCCGGGCCTCCTTGACCCGTATGGAGCTGGCCCATATGCAGCGCTGATGCACGCGAGGAGTGCCATGCCATGGAGGGGTGTCCCCTGCGTAGGGGAGCCCCATGCACAAGGAGTGAGCCCCATGCACAAGGAGTGCGCCCCGTAAGGAGTGCACCCTGTAAGAAAGTGCAGCCTGCCCGGGAATGGTGCTGCTGACACACAAGATGATGCAACCAAAAGAAACACAGATTCCCGTGCCACTGACAACAGAAGCAGACAAAAACAAGAACATGCAGCAAAATGGACACAGAGAACAGACAACTGGGGAGAGGGAGGGGATGAGAAGAGAAATAAATGAAAAATAAACCTTAAAAAAAAAAAGAATAGAAGTGGACACAGAAGAACACACAGCAAATGGACACAGAGAACAGACAACCGGGGGGAGGGAGTGATAAATAAATAAATCTTTAAAAAAAACAACTGTCTGCAACATTTGTACCTTTCTCTCCTCTCTAGCTGTTCATTTGTCACTGGCAGTTATTGAAGGCCTACTATAAACCCTGCATTTTTTATTTTAGGAATAGGAACAATGAACAGTTTTGAGGGGTAACATGGGGCACACCTGATTATTCAGATCTTGGTTTTGTGGGCACCAAGATAAGTCTGTCCCAAGTCCTGAACCATTGTGAGAGACGAACTTCTCGTTTCCCCACAACTTGCCATAGACCAAAATCTTTCATTATTTCTCCATCTTCAGCTTGTAGAATAAGTAGTACCTGCTCAATCCCCTTTTATGGATGGGAGAAAAAAACAAGGGCAGTGTCCAGATTTGTGCCTGGTAATGCTCTTATTTGTGGTTTCAGAACTTAATCCCTAAGATTGACCTTTCTTGCTTTGTGGAACAAATGGGGCTGTATAATCATTTTTTCTTACTAGTGAGTAAACATCTCAAATAGATCAAATGTTCGTGTCCAGTGAGAGAGATGAGTAGAGATTCTCACATATGAAAATCCTCTAAAAAGCCTTTCATCCCCCACCATTCCCTTTTTTCCCCCTAAAGATTTATTTATTTATTTCTCTCCCCTTCCCCGTTGTCTGCTCTCTGTGTCCATTCGCTGTGTGTTCCTCTGTGTCCACTTGCATTATCCAGTGGCACTGGGAAACTACACCTCTTTTTTGTTGCATCATCTTGCTGCGTCACCTCTCTGTGTGTGATGCCACTCCTGGGTGGGTTGTACTTTTTTCATGTGCGGCGGCACTCCTTGCGGGGCACACACGGTGCACGTGGGGCACCCCTATGCAGGGGCGTCCCTGCATGGCAGGGCACTCCTTGCATGCACCAGCACTGCACTTGGGCCAGCTTACCACATGGGCCAGGAGGCCCTGGGGATCGAACCCTGGATCCTCCATATGCTCTATCAGTTGAGCCATGTCCACTCCCTCCCCCCCCCCCCCATTCCCTTTTAACTCTTATATATGTTTCAAAGCATCCAGAGATTCATTTCCCTATGATTAGAGGTTTGGCAGGGTTAAAGCAGAACTGCATGGAAGTGGAACAATGATTGCAATCTCTTTGGGAAACTGGAAGATTTGTCTTCAAGTACAAGCATTCATTGTAGAAGGAAGTCACTGAATCTCTTGATACCTCCACTGTATTAGTCAACTAAAGGGGTGCTGATGTAAAGTACCAGAAATCTGTTGGCTTTTATAAAGGGTATTTATTTGGGGTAGCAGCTTACAGTTACCAGGCCATAAAGAGTAAATTACTTCCTCACCAAAGTCTGCTGCCTAGTGTTGGAGCAAGATGGCTGCCAACATCTGCAGGGGTCTAGCCTTCCTCTTCCTCTTAAGGCTCTGTGGTTCCAGCTTCTTCCAATATCAGCTGTAGGCTGGGAAAAGTCTACTGTCTCTCCCAGGGCTAGTTTCTTTCCAGGCTCAGCTGTCTGGTCTGTTCACAAGGTCAGCTGTAGATTATCAGGCGCTCTCTCTCTTCTGGGACCCCTGCCATGTCTGGAGCCCTCTCTATTTCTTTTTGTTCTTCTCCTGTGTGTTTACTTCCTGGGGCTCCAGCCTCAAAAAACTCCCAACTAACTCCTCAGCCATGTAGTTTTCTCTGTGAGTCCCTGCCTTCCAAGGGGGCAGGGACTCAATGTCCAATCAAAGCCTTAATCATTATTTGATCAAGTAAAAGTGAAACCTCTGAATTTAATATAGTCTAATACACCCAGAGGAACAGACCAGTTTACAAACATAATCCAGTATCTATTTTTGAAATTCATAAACAATGCCAAACTGATATACCTACCCTGAGTTTGAAGACCACAGGCTGGCTGAGTCTGAAGAAGCCCGGTTGAAGATTAAAGACCTTTGAATTTCAAGCTTCCAAATGAGTGTTAAGTAATCAAAATAACAACCAAAGCCAGATTTTGCTGATAATGAACTTGGAGTGGTCTATAAAGTGTTATTAGTAGTTTATACTACCTACCAACAGAAATGAACAGATCTCTTAGCTGCTACTGGTAGAAAGTGATAAACCCTGATCTCTGAGGAGCTTTTGTAAAACTCCAGCATCAAACCAGACCTTCATCAAGTTACTCTTCCAGCTTTCCACATATCATGGGCCCCATTTTTTAGGATGGCCAAGTTTAGCCTTGAAAATGTGCCCCCGGGTAGACTAACCTGCCAGTATAGAAGAGTTCTGGACCTGGAGCCTGAAAACTCTGACATCTAATTCCAGCTTTGTGACTTCGGGCAATTTACAATCTTTCTGGACTTGTATTTCTTTATCTGGAAAACAAGTGCCATGCATTGGGTAAGTGATTCATATGTTCCTTCCAGAACTATTATTTTTATTGTTCTGTCCTGGTAGCACATTAGCAAAAAAAGCTATGGTTACCTTCCATGACACTGTTCTCAGAAATTAGGAATAATTCCAGCCCTTTCTGGCTACCATTTAACCATCTGCTTCATTCATTTGACACTCTCTATTTGCTAGATCCTATCGTTTATATTTTAATACTTATTTTTATATGTTTTTAAAAAATATTCTATTTTTTAAAGTTAATAGATCACACAAAAAATTTTATATGTTATCACTTATAAGAAGTTTTCTGTATCTTACGGTCTCTTCCTCAGTTGGCAGTTCTGGCCTCTAGGGAAGGCCATATATGTTGTCCTGGCTGGGAATATGTTCGCAGTAAACTTGTATGCTTTTCCCAAATAGGATGTAGATGTCAGTTCAAATTGAGAAGAAGGTAATGAACACAAATTTGCTATCAGGTCACTTCCTACTATTAATAGATTTCAGTCTGTCTCAGCAGTTTTTCAGGCACAGGGCACAGCCCTCTGGCATCAAGGATTGGATAGTGACTGCCAGGAACTTTTCCAACTTGTGATTCTCCTTTGTTCCTATCTTCTGGCTAGAAGTTATCTGCTAATAAAATGGGACACAGGCTATTGAATAGTCTGTGGGGGATGCCTATTGTGTGTCCTAGAGGAAGAGTATATATGTATCTAAAACCTCTGCAGCAATTTTAAACTAACCTTGTACACTGGGATCTCTTTTCTTTCCTATCACTGAAGGCATCCTCATCCTGATGTGGCCAAGAGCCTCACAACCTGCATTGTGCAAGTCCCATCCTCTGTGGGCCTCTCTGCTCAGTCTTTCTTTAGTATAACCATATCCTCATGCACTTAGTTGGCAGTGGGTACTGGGCATTCTCTTAAGTTCTGGCTATGCATTGCCAGTTACAGGACAGTGAGGTCATTATGAGAGGCCTACTTTCATATTGAATAGAGAAATTTGGTGTCCTCTTAAGAATCTTCCATAGCCTGACTGAAAATGTGTGAATGTGAGGCCTTAGTTCCTGGCTTATGGTTAGAATTATCTAGGAAAAGCAGGAAACTCCCATAAGAAGTCACTAGAAAGAGGCTTTCATTATAAAATTAGTGACCCTTTATTGATTATTCATTATGTGCCATGTATTAGACAATCATTTAACATGGATTGTCTCATTTCATCCTCAAATCTACCTTATGAGGTCGATAGTGTTATCCCCATTATAGCAATAAAACTGAGGCTCAAAGTAATTAAGTAACTTGTATAAGTTTACATAGCTAATTAGTGGTAGATCTGGACCTAAAATTCAATTCTCCCTGTCCTCAAGGCCTGTGTTCTTAGTAACTTTGCTATCTTCTCAGGCCCTTGCCCCTCCAGAGACCTCAGAGGCAAGTGTTTATGGCCCCATATTTGTTTTTCTCTCTCAAGGCAAAGTGTTTCAGGGCAAAGAAGAAGGCATGGGATCTTTGAAACCTAGAGTATTTGTGTATCTTCTGTCTTCCACTTAAATCCAGAAGATTTTCCTTTGCGATGAAGAATCATTTATGCACTCAGGAGCTTTGGGACAGTTTGAAATATAGGTACTTCCTGGGATTGTGAAGGGATTGGAGCTGACCAGGAAGAAGCTGTGTAACCAACTGGGATGATAGTGTTTCCCTCAATTTTATGTTACTACAGGAATTCAAACTTGTATTCCCATATCATTTTAGGAAGGTAAATTCAAGTTCCAGTTTATAAAAAGAAGGCCTAAGGCTCAAAGAGGTTAGGTGAATTGTCTGAGGTCCTATAGCAAGAGTGGGCCTCCCAGTTCAGTTTTCTTTCCTTCAGGCCCCTTGCAAGGACCCAAGTTTCTGTCTACTGAGCATCATAGATAAGAGTACAAGGATTCTTTAGAGAGTGACTTGTAGGTACTTTACTGATTTTGAAGCTACCTTGGACTGAAGTGGGGGGCATGATTCTGGGAAACTCATACGCCCAATAACTGATGAAAGAATTTGGGCTTGTGTGTAGGGAATAGACTATTGCTTGATGGTTTGGGGAGGGATCCCAATTTAGGAGGGGCCTTTGGAGTTGCCAGGAATCCAGATACTGAGGCTACAAATTATGGTAAAGCATAAGGCCTTTAGGCACAGGGGCTCTGGAAGATTGCCTCTAAGTTCTGCCCTTACCATGTATGTCCCAGGCCAGTGCTGAGTGTGAGGCTCAAATGGAACATATTCTGAAAGTCTGAAGCTGTGGAAAACACATATCCAGACTAAGAAAATACTCCCTAGTGCTCCGAAGTCCTGAATGGGTTGAAGAACTTCTTCCCTTGGTAATTAAAGTGGAGTGATGAGAACAAGAGAAGGAAGAGACTGGATGAACTGACAAACACTTTTCTCTGAGTAAAAGGGAGAAAGGGAGTAAGCCCACAAGACAGGGCCAAGGGGAAAGCAGACGTGGCTTAAGGAGTTGGTCTCCCACTCCCAGTGCTTCTTAAAGAAGATGAACAAGACAACGAGCTGATGCAATGGGCTGGCTTGGCGAGCAGACACAACAAGATGATGCAACAAGAGACACAAGGAGGAAAATATAATAAGAGATGCAACAAAGCAGGGAGTGGAGGTAACTCAAATGATTATGTACCTCCCTCCCACATGGGAGGTCCTGGGTTTGGTTCCCAGTGTCTCCTAAAAGGACGATAGCACACAATGAACAGACATAGCAAATACAAACAAAGGGGTGGAGAGAAATAAATAAATAAAATAAATATTTTTTAAAAAGACAGGGCCAAGTGAAGAAGGAAGTAACAGTATGTAATGTCTGGACAAGAGGAAAGCTCATCCACTCTCTTCAGTCTAGCTGGGCCTCTGCTTTCTTTCTAAGGAGCTAATGGCTCAATGGCTTTCTCTGCTTTCCCCTCCCTGCAGCAGACTGAAAGTCCTACTGGCAAAAGCCAACTTTTCTGGGAAGGAAAAAATCTCTTGTTTTGAATAAGATTTTTGACCTTCCACTCTGTCCTGACAAGAGGAGAAAGCCCAGGTGATCAAGGCAGCCTTACCTGAGACTCTCAGGATATAGTCAGAAGGTACAGCTATTCCTACTCATGGTGTACCTTCTTCTCAGAAATTGGCTTTAGTATGAGGTTTGCCTTTTGGTTTCTGACACCCCTCACGGAAAGCTGAGGTTAATTTTCTGGGTCATAGGCGTTGCTGAGGCTGCCCAGATTTCAGGGCTTAGGAAAGCATGTTGCTACTCTATCTTTCCTGGTCCCTGGGGGCTCATTCCATCTTGGAGGAATTATGCCCTTTTCTGGGCTTGAGCCATTCATTTCTGAGCCAAGAACTTGACTGTAGATATTTCAGCCCTGAGTGCAGTCCTTGGTCATGAGAAAGCCTGATTATTTTGTGGGGGACTGCCATTGCTGGGTACCTTTCCTTCTGCTGACAAATAGAATTAGAAACAGAGGATCCAGCCTGTACTAGGGTCTGTGGGACAGAGCCAAGCAAGGTCATCTTGGGTAGCTAGTTAACCAGAGGGAAGGAGCATGAACCAGAAAGATGAGCCAGACTTTTGTCCTAGCTATCCTTTCCCCAAAACTTAAGAGACTCTCCTGTAGCGACATAAGCCTGCCCTGTGCTCTCCAGCCCTGCTTTCTCTTGAGGAAATTTTGACAGGCAGAAGTGTTGCTACTCAGTGAAATCTGCCCTAACTCAAGACTGGAGCAGCCCAAAGGCACCTGTACCTCCCTTGGGAACTCATCCTCAAACCTTCTCACCATTCCTCACTCCACCTTCTTCCCTTCACCCCATCCTTTTGTCAAAGCTAAGCCTCCTCATCATTCTCATTCTCCCCATGCTCCCTACTGAGCAGAGACCTCTCTGTGATGTCATAGGCTTTCCTCCCAGGTCAGATCAGGTTGCAAAATAGTCATTACACAGATTCCCAGAGTGAGCCAGTTTTTTACTCTCCTGGTCTCTCCTTTCTGTGCAGTCACTTCTACCTTAATGTAGTGCCTCTTACCCTAACGGTCTTGCTTTGATTCATGGTCTCATAAGCTGAAGTCATGTCAGGCCTGATCATATAGTCCCTTCCTTCTGGAACTTCAGAGATCTAAGGTTCCTGGAGTCCGTGGAAGTCTGAATCCACCCCTACCTCCTCACCTCCCCACACACACACATACAGAAAGTCAGAGAGAGGCATTGTGGGGGAGAGACCATTCATTAGAACAAGAGGAGGAGGTTAGCCCTAGAATTAATCTAGAAAGACTCCTGTGCCCCAGGGCTGGGATGCCCAAAAGTTTATCCAAGCATAGGAAGACTGAGTTGGCATTGAGAGATGAAGAAAGTAGCAGATGATGCTCAGGAACATCCCAGGACAGAAGTGTGGTACCCAGAAAGGGAGAAGGAAGCAAACGTTAGGAAAGTCTTTGTCAGCAACTGTGGACAACCTGGTTAAAGAAAGCTTCAGAATAGGATTGAGAACACATTTATGGTACCAGGTACTGGTTAGTTCAGACACTCAAAAGTAAATAGCATTAGCCAGGTTGAATTGGTCAGGGAAGGTAGCAGTGAGGGGAGGAATATAGGAGATTAGAAAGTATTCCCAGAAACTTGAAGAAATGCTTCCCATGGCCAGGTTTTTTTCTGAGTGATACGCAGTGAGCAAGATCTCTTGAGGGTATCACCCCAGATTTATTCTGACCTGGTATTGCAGTGGTAGGAACCTGGGGGCTGAACAACCTGGGGTTTGCATGCCCTAAGTCCTACCTGACCCTTGACTTCCCCAGGTGCTGGAGGTAGTGCGAGCCAACTATGACACGCTCACACTGAAGCTGCAAGATGGCCTGGACCAGTATGAGCGCTACTCAGAGCAGCACAAGGAGGCTGCCTTCTTCAAAGAGCTGGTGAGTCTGTCCCTCCCCCAGCTCTGCCTGTGTCTCTTGGCACTTTCTGTACCATTGGGTTCTACCAGGCAAGAGGGCATCTAGGGAATGATTGTGATGTGCCAAAACAAAACTTGAGGGGTCTGCTAGGACTGGGTATACACCTTCTTCCCCAAAGCAGTCCAGGACCTGGCAGTGAAAAAAGAGGCTTTCCCCCAAGGTACTGGTGCCAGTCTGGGAAGGGCAAGAAGCCTGAGGCAGCATTGTCCACCTCTTCTCTGTAGCCTTGGAGACAGACCCTGCACAGCTCCAGCTGGGCCTGGGATTTGATATGTATTCTCAGTGACAGCTCTGGCTCACTCCTTATCCTGTCCTAATGAGAATAACTGGCTCCTGGTCTGAGTATCATCCCAGTCTAGTTCCCCAGACCTCACTCCCTACCCCTACTCCCACTTTCCAATCACTCAGGTTCCTACAGCCCCCATCCTTTGCCACCTGGAACCAGTGAGCATTGGCACTGCCTACTACACCACTCCCCAGTCAAAATCTCCACAGAACTGGACTCTAGATGTTTATTGTCCTTTTCCTGCCCTGTACTCACAGCTGTTCCCTGTGGCCCTGCCATTCAGTTGTATACTACCAAAGATCAAGATACACAGGCCTCTGCACCCATTTCCCATGTCCCAGAACTTACATCATCCCAGCTTTTATTTCTCTATGAGGAGTCCTTGGTGAAAGTGTTGGATTTTAGATTTTGTATGTCTCATGCTAAACACTACCCAGCTCTGACCCTGACATGACATTCCTGGGATTTTGGACTTCTGGCTATTGCAGGGTGAGGAACGCATGTTCTGGAGTGAGTTATTTGGGGACAGGGATGCTGTTAGTATAAAGAGATACTGGAGTAGAGTATTTTTATGGGGTGGTTGGCAAGTCTTTACATTGATGTGGGGAATTACTGGAAGCCAAAAATTCACAGGGTAAGTTATTTGGGAGATGAAGGGAATTGTCAGAGAGACAGAGGAGCTGTGTGTTAAGGCTCTTTAGCACCAGCCTCTGCCTTACTCAGTTCAATCCATAACTCTAGTACAAGGGAGTAAAAGAGCCTGGTCTGGTTTTGGAGCTAATGAGTTTGAGCTGCCTGCTGTTTGCCATGTTGCCCTTTCCTCTGTTCCCTGCCTTACAACTCAGTTAAATCTCCCATAGCAAAGGAGAAATTAAAGGAAAGTTCTCTGAACTATGGGGTCCAGAACAGATACACATTCCTTTCTCCATCTCTCCTCCTCCCTTCCTCTACCTGCCTTCCCTGCATTTTCCCCCCTCCCCAGACTTTGTCTTACACACAACATACACCTATTTCCCTTGGACAAATCTCCTTCCATGGTCTTTTTCTGTAGTCCTCTTGATACCCACTCATAGTAGGAAGTTTGGCCCCTTAGCCCCTTCTCCACAAGTCTTTTCCCCTGTTGACACAGGCAACACTTCCTGCAAGCCTTTTTTTAAAGATTTTATTTTTTTAATTTCTTTCTCTCCCCTTCCCCCCCAGTTGTCTGCTGTCCATGTCCATTTGCTTTGTGTTCTTCTATGACCACCTCTATCTTATCAGCAGTACCAGGAATCTGTGTTTTCTCCTTGTTGCATCATCATGTTGTGTCAGCTCTCCGTGTGTGTGGCACCATTCCTGGGCAGGCTGCACTTTCTTTTGCACTGGGCGGCTCTCTTATGTGGTGCACTCCTTGTGCGTGGGGCTCCCCTATGCGGGGGACACCCCTGCGTGGCAGGGCACTCCTTGCACGTATCAGCACTGTGCATGGGCCAGCTCCACAGTGGTCAAGGAGGCCAGGGGTTTGAACCGCGGACCTCCTGTGTGGTAAGCAGACACTCTATCCATTGGCCAAGTTCGCTTCCCTCCTGCAAGGCTTTTAGTCTGTGCATTGAATGTGTGTAAGGTAAGAGCAATGAGGACACAGCAAGGTTATACCACAGACATCCCTCTAAAGTGGGGAGGCATCTTTGTGGTATGGCAAAAGTACTGGACTAAGAGTTAAGAAACCTGGATCTTTCTTCCAAGCCTAGGACTCACTAGCTATGTGACTTGATCCTGGTCATTGACCTCCTTGGATCACACTCCTGCCATCTATGCAAGAAGAGAAATGTATATCTAAATGCTCTTTTCAACCCCCAAAGTTAGATAAATCCAAAGAGAGAGTGAGGAGACCAAAAACATATCTGAAGAGAGGTGGCCTCAGAGCATGAGTCCTCTGGGATAAAATGAAGTGGCTCTTGCCCCAGTTTTCACTTCCCCTCTCAGACCAGTCTAGGCCTGACCTCAGCCCTCCTTCCATGCATGTGTCTACTACTTCCTCCTGCGCACAGATGCTCTTCTTGCATCCTGTGGAATTTTCCTCTCAGCCAGTCTTCTTTTCTTCCCTCTGTCATGGAACTGATTGTTCATTTGCCTCCAGGCATAATAGGTGGTAAGGGTTCATTTCCTCAGAAAGAAACATCTGGCTCTGCATCTTGGCCCCATGCCTCAGGCATGGCCCTCTGCTGTTTGTAACTGACTCTCCGGTTTTCTCTCTGTGCTGTCCCTCCTTCCCCCACCCTTTCCCAGGTTCGATCCATTAGCACCAACGTCCGAAGAAACCTGGCCTTCCACACCCTCAGCCAGGAGGTCCTACTCAAGGAGTTCTCCACTATCTCCTGAGGCCATGCCCACCTGAGTAAACACTGACTGCCCTTTCCATAAGGCTCCTGGACTGGAGAAGGAGTCATGGGAGAGGGACTGCCCCCAAGGTTGGAGAAAAACACAGATACCAAGTTCTCTTCATGAAGGCCACACTGAACTGGAGCTTGGACAGCAGAGGCCAGGAGGGGCAAGCCAGGGATAATCCTATTTGGGGGAGGGATGGGTGGGAGCAGGGAGAGGCCTCCAAGAATGTAGGGACTTGCAGGGTGGGCTCCCTGGACACGCCATCATATTTACCATTGAGATAAATTGTAGCCACTGACAAATTTTCAGAAGCTGGTGGGACAAGCCTCAGGATGAGGGTCAGTGACTTCCTAGCCTTCTGAAAACACACGAAGATGGAGCCACATCCTGCTTTTGGGCCTAGGGTTGAGCTGAGCTTGAGATCTGTGTCCCTTACCCCCACTGGCACTCTAACCAGTCATTAGGACCTCTAGCTCAGGCTTAAGGTAGGGTAGGAGTGGGGTAACATTTTTGTTTTCTAAATCCAGAGCTGACTCCTCTAGGAGATTGGAGATTAGAATTTACCTGATACTCTGCTTTCTAGCCACCAGTTTCTGCATTTGAGTCTTGGGCACCAGGAGCACCTGTTGAATGCTCCTGCCTTCCAGCCCTGTTGATTTATTAGCACAATAGGGTCATAACTTTAGTTTTTCATTTTCAATATCTCTTAAACTGTGTTTAGGGTGTGTGTTGTGAAATAAACATTGACAGGTTTTCTGGAACCCTCAGGTGCCTACTTTGCTGGTTGCCTTTCCAGCAGCTTCCCCCATCTCCCTAGCATCCCCTCCTCTGGGAACCTCTCCTGCCTCTACTGAGCTCCCCTCCAGGTGTTCCGCCCCCTCACCCAGCTGATGTTTACATCCAGCCTGTTCGAGAATTTCCTCTGGGGAGGAATCCATTTCTGCTGGGGCTGGTGCCTGGGAGGGAGAGAACCTGATGAAGGCAGGGTGTCCTCTATCTGAAAGAGGCCAGATGAATGTCATGGATAGGGCCTCCATTCTGCCTAACTGTATTTTGGATGGGGCCACAGGCAAGTCTTCTGATCTTTAGGAAGTTGGTCTGTGGTTGCTCCTTTGGATAGCTTCCACAGGACCACTGTAGGCTTTCCCTTCCCACGACTGTGTCAGAAGTAGCTGCTGCTCTGAGATCCTTCCTTTCTAAAAAGCACTTTCTAAAGCCCTTAGAATGGCAGGGAGTAACAGCACAGGAAGAATCTGGGCATAAGTGTGGAAACTCAGCAGTGAGAGCAGGTGTGGGACCTTCCCTGCTGTGTTGCTATTCTACTTAGCCTCAAAAATCTCTTTGGGTTACTTGCCCTCTCTGGGAACCAGAATTCTCGTTCCAAACTTGAACAGATCTGCATTGATTCCAGAGAAGCCACCAATGTGCTGCCATGTAGATACCTAAGAGATCAGGGCCTGGGTCATCTCTAATCATTAGATGGATAGCTCAGCCCAGGGCAATTAGTGTTTTCCATGTTGATAAACCCCAGAGGAGCTAGAGCTGGAGGCAAGTTGGAATTATTAAACATTGATTTGTATGGGACAGTCTTTTAAGTGTCTGTTTTCTTTTTTATTATTTATTTATTTTTATTTCTCTCCCTTCCCCACTTCCCCCATTGTTTGCCCTCTTGTGTCCATTCATGTGTCCATTCACCTTGTGTTCTGTGTCTGCTTCTATTCTTGGCGGCACCGGGAATCTCTGTCTCTTTTTTGTTGCTTCGTCTTGCTGCGTCAGCTCTCCGGGTGTGCGGTGCTACTCCTGGGCAGGCTATGCTTTTCGCGCAGGGCGGCTCTCCTTGAGGGCTGCACTCCTTGCGGGTGGGCCTCCCCTACGCAGGGGACACCCCTGCGTGGGATGGCACTCCTTGCACATGGCAGCACTGCATGTGGGCCAGCTCACCACATGGGCCAGGAGAGCCTGGGTTTGAACCCTGGACCTCCTATATGGTAGGCAGATGCTCTGTCAGTTGCGCCACATCCACTTCCCTGTTGTATTTCTTAATCTATGTCACCCAGAGCTCATTTCTCAAACAGAACTAAGGTAATCTGTCAAGTGTTGATCTCATCTAGCTAGGTGATCCCTGCCTGTCCTTACAAATACTACCCCCTGAGTCTCTTGATCTTAATGGAGGCCAGCTCAGTTCTGAGTTGTAGCCTTCCTTGCCCTCTGGGTGGATGGAGGTAGAAATTCCCTTTTCTCCAAACTTAGCGGTGTTAAAGAGGCCAGACAGTCCATTTGGGCCATTTCTGGATTCCTGTCAGCCTTTTGTATGGCATGAACAAGGGCAGGTCTAGGGCTTGGGGCAATAAGCAGAATACTCCTTGCCTTCCACTGTAAGACTTACCTCTCATTTCTAGACATATGCTTATCCCAGGAGCTCCAAAGAGGAGTCCAAACTCCACCTATTCCAAGAATTCCAAACAGGAGACTCCATTCTCTCCTTGAAATCATCCCCAGAAGGAGCTGCCCATGCTCCATCCTCTTTATCAGATCTGTAGAAGCTTCTCCAGAGCCAAGGGAAAGCCAGGAACAGGGCATCGCTCCCAAAGACAATCATCTCTTCAGCTGCTAGTCCTTCTTTGATGCCTAAACACCCACCACAATTCCTGCTGGATTAATTGAATCAAAGGTTGGAAATTGAATCCAACAGAAGAGATTAAATGTACTGGATTCATTTTAGGATTTCCCTCTCAGGTCATGCAGGATTAGCTGGGACGCTGCCACTGTATCACCTGTACCCACCAGATACAACCCCCTCCCTATCTATATACTGGTTTGGGTAGGGGCCTCTTGGCCTATGAGCCTATGAGTCATCCTGGGGAAAGTCAGACAATTGAGACTCATTTATTCTGTAGCCATTTCTGAGTGCCTGAGTTTAGCCCAGCTCTGGTGAGGCTCTGGTTTCAGAAGAGGAGCTAGTCTTAAAGGAAGGGGGCCTAATAGCAAGGGTATTTCTTTCCCATTCTGTATCCTCACATGGATTCCACAACCCTTCAGTCACTCCCCCAAACCTACTGGAGGATGGAAGGAATCTAGAACAGGGCAGGTGAAAGATGAGAGAATGGCAGGAAAGTTGAAAGAAAACAAAAGAGCAAGGAAGTCTTGAGAAGCTGACCTGGTTCACTCTTTTCCTTCCTCCCCAGTTGACCAGTGGGGTGTCAGATCAGGGGAGAAGGCACTGAAACAGAATCCTGGAGTGGGTGAGAGTTGGGCCCTTCTGAAACTTGAGAGGAGAAGAGAAAACCTCATAATCCTGAGACGAGCCTGTATTAGGCTGGGTTAACTTCTCTGCAAGCTTAAGTGCGACTGTATGGGGCCACAGAGGTATATGGAGGAGGAATAGTAGGGAAAATAGCCACAGGGAGCAAGGAACTTAGAGATGTCTCTTCACTTGACCCCAACAGCTCCAGAGATGGTGGGAAGGGTGCCTGGGAATTGGTTCCCTCCCCCACCGCAAGCCCCTTTGGCTTCAGGTCCTGGGGGAAGTGTTGCTCAAGAGCTTGTCCCCTTCCCCGCACTTCCCAGCTCACTCCTTCCAAGGGTGCCTCCCCCGAGCTGCAGAGGGAGGGGGGAGCGGGGGTAGGGGGAGCCAATCCCGGCAGTGCCGGAGGGGGGCGGCGGTGACAGCCGCGGGGAGGGGGCGGGAGAAGAGACGCGGCTCGGCTCCGCTCGGCGCTCAGCTCGCTTTGGCTCCGTCTTTGGCTTTTACCTGCTTCCCAAACCGCCCGCTCCTGCCCCAGACCCCAGGGGCCCTAGACCCTGGGTCCTGGCCTCAGCCTAAGCCCCAGCCCCGACTCTACCAGCCCCAGCCCAGACTGCGCTCTACGTCGCCAGGGGGCGCCGTGTGAGCTCTCGGCCCTGGACACCCGGCGCCCCCTCCCAAGGCCCAGGCGGGACGGGGAGGGGGGCGCCGGGGGCCATGCGGGGCCAAGGCCGCAAGGAGAGTTTGTCCGATTCCCGAGACCTGGATGGCTCCTACGACCAGCTCACAGGTGAGTCGGTGGCACGGGGGTCGCGGGGGGGGGGGGGGGGAAGCTGGATTCCAAACCCACCAGAGCCTTAAACGCCTCTCTCACCCTTGCCTGGCCCCCTCCCACACTGCCCCGTCCTCCAGGCTGGTTTAGGTGGCAGGTCACTGGGGTTTTAAGCCTTGAGCCCCAGATAGGGTGGGGGAAGCAGGTGAGGGGAAATAGCAGGTGTGGGCGTGTGTGACAGGAATGGGAGGTGTCTGGAGTGGGAGGTGTTACGTGTATGAGTGCCTGTCATTCTTTGTATGTGTCTGTGTGTGTATATCTGTGTGCGTCTCCCCTAGCTGGTTGCCATGTGCCCTGAGCTCAGTGACAGCCAGGGGCAGTGTGATTGTGTGATCTTGTCATGTTTGAGTGAGGTTATGTAGGGCTCTGATTGTACAGATTAGGTTGTTTTGACCATGTGTCTCTGTTGTATGTGCAACTATGTGCTTTAAATGTGTGGTTCTGTATGAAGTGGCAGGTGACTGCCAGAAAGTGTCAGGGCTTGACTTTATGGTAGTATGTCTCTTTGTAAGACTTTATGACCATGAACCTTCTGGGGTTAGCATTTGTTAAGGTGGGTGGTGGTATATTTTATGTTTGTGCCACTGTGGAGGTTATATTGGTGTTTGATGTTGATTGTGTACTTATGTGTGGTGGTGAATGCAGTGGGGTTCTGTGAGTGTCCATGATGTGCCTCTCTGGCTTCCTGGTGCAGATGGGATGGGGGTGGGGGTTATCTTTAGTGCTCCCCACTGCTTTCCCAAGTTTTCTGAAAATAGCCTTGGTGGACTCAAGCATCTCTAGTATCCGGTTGCCCAGCCTAGCACCTGGCACCTGTGAGGAGGCCCTGGTCAGTGCTGGGTCAGCCCTCCAAAATTACACAAATCATTCCTACAACTGAAACTCCATCAACCCCCAAGTTCACTCATACCCCGAGGTAAACATATCCTCTTTCCTCCCAACCAGACCCAGAGATAAAGGGTCTAGGCCTTGGGGGTACCTTGTGGCCTCTGCTCATGTGCTCCCAAACCACTTTCCTGGCCAGGCATCCTCTCCCACAGTGGGGGCACGTGAGACCTGTATATCTGTGCATGTGCATATTCATGAGTTTGTGTCAGTGACTGTGTCACTTTATGAATATTTCTATGTACACGTGTGTTTTTGTCTCTCTCATTGTGTAGCCTTGCCTTAGAAGTCCAACAGAGACTGAGAAACTCTTCCCTGAGGCTGAAAACAACTTGGGAGGTGGGGGAGGAGCATGATCCTTGTTCTTCCTGAGGGAAGTGAGGTTAATTAAGACTTGGGGGTGGGGACAGGGGCTAGGACATGGTTCCTTGAGACCATGTCGTCATTCATTGACCCTGGGGAGGTCGCTATGCCAAGACCCCCTGATGAGGGAAAACCCTGCCCTCAGGCAGGTCTCAGATTGGGAAGAGTCCATATCCCAGTGCCTCAGACCTGGATGAGACCCAAAGGTCTGACTCTCCAGCTCTGCTAAGAATTTTGTTCCCAGCACCAGCTCAGGATCCTTGAGTGAAGGCCCTGGGGGCCCTCATTAGCACCTTATTAGTCAGTATTTGCTTTCTGAATTAATAGATTCTCCCCACTAGGCTATTTTAATCATGGGCGAGGATGGGTTGCACAGTGTACCAGCTGTGTCTGACTTTTCCTCTGTGGCCCTCACTTTTCTTGTCTATAAAATGGGGAATACTACTTGCCTGCCTGCCTGCCTGCTTGCTTGCCTCCCAAGGGAAAAAGAAGGGCCAAAGGTTGACAAGTGCCAAGAATCGCTGTCCAGGTCATCGGCGTTATCGCTGTAGATAGCTCCATGCAGAACTTAGAAAGTAGAAATACTGCTGGCTGTGGCTTTCCTTTTGAAGACGGGAGACGAATGGGTTAGGAGACGTCAAGACTTCTCCCCTGGTGGGTGGTGCTCCCTGCGGTGAGAACGCCTGAGCTAACAAGTCGTTGTCCTCGGTGCTGAAGCGCGTGCTGGGTGGAAGCGCCTCCCGGCCTTCCTTCCGTGTTCACAAAGTTCCTCTCCTTTCCCTCCCTGTGCAGGTAGAATTCCCAGGACTGGGCATGGAGGTGATCTCCAACTCCCATTTCGAACCATCAGACTGAAAAGAGGGGGCCCTAGAGTGTATCCCTGGCATCCTGGCCCCAGCCGACCTCTTCCCTCCCCGCATTCCCACCCCAGTCTCAAGATGGCTGGGTTATTTAGAAGCATTTTTTTTTAGAGGGGGAGTGGAATCGGAGCCCTACCCCTCCCTTATATACTTCCTCGGGCTTTCCCATCGCAGCGCGGCCCTTTGGCAGTGCGGTGGGGACAGAAAGGGTAGCGATCTGTGTCTTCCCTGCCCTAGTCGGAAGCTAAGAACAGGAGAATATGGGGAGGGAGTTGGGACCTCGTCAGCCTGGCCTGGGCTCCAGTCCCGGGGTCAGTGACCTTCCAAGTCCTGTCCCTCTGGCCTTAAGTATCGTTCCTGGGCTTGGGGCGCCCCCGTGTGGCCCAGAGTTGCAATGTTGGGGAGCTGATTCCGGACAAAGATCATCACCCAGTGGGCAAGATTTGGACTGGGTTTGGAGGTGACTCTCGCCTAGAAAATGTAGGATTTTCAGCCAGAAATATGTGATGCCATAACGGGGACTGTGACCTCTTTCCCGAAAGCTCACACAGGAATGGGACGACATTAGAGGGTCCTGAAAAGATTTGCTTTGGTTCTAACCAGAGATGAGCCTGGAATAGGGATTGGGATGGGGGGATTGAGGGTGGTGGGCTTCTCCTTGTTGCATTTAGTTGGCATGCAACATATGGTAGAGTCTGTGAGCCCACTGAACCAGAACAGAGAGTACAAAAAAACTGTTGAGTAAAAGAACATCTCCATTGCCTCGTCTTGACCACCTCTTCTCCTTTTTCGTGTTTCTCTTTCCCATTGGTCCAGGAAATATGGAAGTGTGGAGGGTTGCCATGACAACTTTTTCCTCTTACCCCTTCACAAAATGGGGGAGGGGTATAGAGAGAGGCAGAGGAGGAGGCGCTAAAGAACAACAATAAAATCTCCACCTCTCCCTACTCCTCCTCCAACTCGTTTACCAAATCCCCTGCCTGCCCCCCTTCCCCTTTAGAAATCCAGAAAAGGCTTTGAGGAGAGTCCACACCGTCCTCCACTACCCCGCCCCAGTCTAGGAACTTTGGGGGCGGGTTCTTCAGATGATGGGACCAGGTTGAGTTCCCCTCTTGCAGCCAGAAGAGGATGGGAAGGCAAAAAGAGGCTCTGTCGCCTGCGATCTTGACCCTATCCATTCCGTCCCTCACGAACCGCCCACGCAGGGCCCACTCTGAAGGAGGCGGGGACCCAGCGGTGCCCAGCCTTGCGGGCGGAGCTTGGCTCCAGTACTCAGGCCGAACCATGAACGGGTGCCCCCGCAGGTGCCGAAGCCCACTGGGGCAGGCAGCGCGATCCCTCTACCAGCTGGTGACTGGGTCGTTGTCGCCAGGTAGGAGAAACAGGGAGGGGCAGGACTTCTCAAAAAGTGGGTAAAGTGAAATTGGAGCTTTTTCAAATGTGGAGAAGGGAAGGCCCCTCACAAAGATCAGGAGGGAGCAGGATCCTTCAAAGTAAAGAGTTTACGGGGCAAGAGGCGGAAGAGAGAGCGTTCTTCAAAGAGGAAAGGAAAGGGGGTGATGGTGGAGGAAGTGTCAAGGTTTCTCATTGAGGGCAGGGAGGGACCCTTAAGCAGGTGAAGAGAAAGGGGCAGGGCCCCTTGCTGATATGAAAGCAGGAAGCTTGCAGCAGAGCAGGGAGAAGGCATATCCCTTTACTTCACTGCTTAGGTTAAGGAGGTCTTAAAAAGACTGGAGGCCAGTGTCCAGAAGGAAGAGATCCGGAGATTGAACCGGACCGTCATGAATTCAGCTAGTGACTCCGTGGTTTTGTGGCATAAAGATTGTGTGTCACTGTTTTCTGGGAGTCTGTATTAATGGGGCTGTGCATAACTGGGATTGTCATCACTAGAGCTGTGCATCCCTGGGGTTGCATAGTCATAGGATTCTGTGACACTGAGTTCCCATGCCTTAGGGTTGGGTTCCTTGTGTAACCTTTAGGAGGTTATACCATGGTGTGGAATTTGTGGAATTTATGACATGGATAGTGGGTATCTTATTATGCTGCTGCTGAGATCTGGTGCACACCTCCACTTAGGTGCTGCTTGGGCAAGGCCCACAGAACAGAGACCCACACCCCCTACCAACACCTGGCCTCAAGGTGGCCAAAACAGGTTGGCCTGATGGCATTCTAGGATTTGTTGGTCTCTAGCTATCCCCATGGGTATCCACTTGAGTCCCTAAGGGATTGTCTGGGCCTGTGGCCTCTCCTTGACATGTGCCCCCCACAAAGGAGGGGAGTTGATGCTAAACCAGAGCCATGCTGGAACTCCCTTGGGATGCACACGTCCCCTAAGCCCCCTGCTTGGGCCTGTCTCCTGTGACAGATAGCCAGAGCCAGGCAGCGCCAGCTCTCAATCATTGCCAGCGTGACTTCCAGGCCCCAAAATAGCCCCAACATCTAGGGAAATCATTAATCACCTAATGCAGCTGGGGGCTGCAGTGGCTTCTGGATGACTGGAGATGGAGTGGGGCTGGACTGAGAGAAGGGCTTTGGGGTCATCCCTGGCTGGATAACAGTGGGGGAGCAAAGGCAGGCTGAGAAAGGTAGGGCAGTTGCACAGAGTATGCCTCACACACACATGCAAGGCATTACTCCTGGGTTTGAACAGTGGGAGAAAAGGAGTATCTCTGTGGTGAGACTTGAAGGACTTGGGGAGGGCCCATCTAATGCCCCAAGATAGCTTTCCCTTGAGTCCACAGTCTGCCTGAAGTGCTTCCATTAGGACTTTACTCCTTTGAGTGGAGAGCTAAGTCCAGTGGCACAGGGTGATTGGGTAGGACAGACCTGGGTAAATTTTCCATAGGACCCAGAGACATGAGAGGGCGCTGAGTGGGGAAAAAGAACCTGAAAAAACAATTTCCTCTTTCACTTCTGACAGATCCTCCCACCAGAGGCTGGGTTGATTTAGGACCTTGAATCCTTGTGAGGCTGCTGGGTCAGGGTCTCTGAAAGTTGAGAGTGGAGGAGAGAGGGATGAAGAGAAACCAGGGACAGGGCAATTGGCTGCAAGTTTGTCAACCTGTCCATCTGTGAATCAGCAACAGGGAGCAGGTATTGCTACGGTGCCTCGTTCAGTCTAAATAGCTTGGCTTGGCATTAAGCCTCCATGGAATCTGACTCCTTTTGGCCTTATCACCCATAGTTCCTCCAACACAAACTAAGCTATAGTCACCCGGGACTGCTTGACACCTCATACACATTATACTTTCCCCAAAGAGACAGAGGGAGTGGGCAGAACATGGACTCTGGTTCAAGTCTTGATCCGTACTTTATCGGCTGTGTTATCTTGGTAAAATTACTTCTCTGAGTGCATCTCCAAAATGGGTGTTGTAAGTTTCTGGACATGTCAGCTGTAAAAACAAGGATAACAGACCCTTCCTCTCAGGTTTACTGTGAGGATTAAGTGAGATGTTATATGTAAAGTATCCAGGACACAAAATGTGCTTGATAAATGTTGATTCCTTTGTTAAGGCAGACTTTTGAAGTTTTAGCCATACTTTTAAGAGCCACCACAAAAGGTACCCTCTCCATCAAGTTTTCCCTGGTCTCTCAGTTAGAACTGCATGTGGGGCTTTTACTGTAGCTCACTTCATGGCCTATCTAGAACAGTTCCTAGCACACGGTAGGCATGCAGTGAACTGCATTCCTTTTAGCACATTTCTCTCAGTGAGCTGTCTCTGTGCGCAGTGTTGGGAGCCAGAACCTTGTTTGGTTCACCTTTGTTCCATAGGCATTAGGTCAGAGCCTGACATTCAGTTTGTGCAGGGCTAATAATTATTATCATTATTACTATTTAAACATTTTTGCCTTCTAGGAGCTTGGAATCTAATAGAGGAGACAGGACTGACCCAGAGAGAAGATCTAGATTCAAATCTCTGCCTCATCCCCTCTTAGCCAGGTGGCCTTGAGCAAGTCCCTTTACCTCTCTGGGCCTTGAATACCTCATCAGTGAAATGGACACAATAATATTTTACCCACATTACAGGGTTGTCGTGAGAAGCCGTTGTGATACCAATGTTTGTGGAGGTGCTTTGTGAATGGCTAAGAGTTAGAGAAATGTGGTAGGGGGGGGTTACTAATAATGGTATCAAACATTTATTCAGCATTTACTCTGCCAGGCATTATTCTAAGAGCTTTTCATGTATTCATTTACTCCTCCCAACAACCATACAAGGTAGGAAACTGAGGCACAGAGAGGTGAAGAACATGCATAGTTGCAAATGGCAAAATTGGGATGTGAACCTAGGAAGAGTGCTCCACTCCCTCCCCTGGACCCACTCTATTACCTTGTATTAGTCAGCCAAAGGGCTGCTGATGCAAAATACCAGAAATTGGTTGGTTTTTATAAGGAGTATTTATTTGGGGTAGGAGCTTACAGTTACTAGGCCATAAAGCATGAGGTACTTCCCTCACCAAAGTCTATTTTCATGTGTTGGAGCAAGATGGCTGCCGACATCTGCCAGAGTTCAGGCTTCAGGCTTCCTGGGTTCCTCTCTTCACAGGCCTCATTTCTCTCTGAGCTCAACTGCTCTGATTTCTCCATGAGGACAGCTGTAGACTATCTGGCAAACGGCTATCTCTCTCCGAGTCCTCTGCCTGTGTTTAATGGAGACTTCTTTCCTTCCTTATGTATCTACTTTTCTGTGTTTACTTCCTGGGCTCTAGGATCAAAACTCCAACTAAACTCTTCTACCATGTCATTTTCTCTGTGAGTCCCCGTCTACCAAGGGGGTAGGGATCCAATGTCCTACTGGCATGGCCCAGTCAAAGCCCTAATCATAATTTAATCAGCCCAGAGGAACAGAGCATTTTACAAACATAATCCAATATCTATTTTTGGAATTCATAAACAATGCCAAACTGTACATACCCCCATGCTACACTGCCTCCTTTTACTGTTTCCACCAATAACATTACAGAATTAGGTGCTGTTTAATTTCCTTAGCTGCTCAAGCAAATACCATGCAATGGGTTGGGTTAAATAATGGGAATTTTATTAACTCATGGTGTTAGGGGTAAGAAAAGTCCAAACAAGGAACCATCAAGGTGATGCTTTCTTCCTGAGACAGGTGTTCTGGGGCTGCCTGCTGGTGATTATTGGTCCTGGACTTCTCTGTCACATGGCAGTGCACATGGTCACCTTTCCTGGCCTCTCCCTTCTCTTCTGAGTTCCCTTGACCTTCAACTTCTTGCTTCCCCTGGCTTTCTCCCTCTCTTTCTCTGAATTTCATTCCACTTATAAAGGACCCCAGTGATAGAAGTAAGACTCATACTGATTGAGGTGGGCCACACCTTAACTGAAGTAACCTCATCGAAAAGTCTTACTTACAATGGGCTCACACCCACACAAATGGATTAAGATTAAGAATATGTTTTTCTGGGGTAAATCCACCTCTAAACCATCACAGGTGCTGAGTTTGAGACTCAACTCAGCAGGAATTCCGGTAACTAGGAGACCACTGAGGGCTGGAAGCTCTGAAGGAAAGGTGCCTGCCTTTAAAGGATAGGTAAGAATTGTAGGATAGAGAGAAAGCAGAAGGGAAGACATTCGAGGCAGAGGGACAAGCAGGAGCAAAGTCAGAGGTAGAACTGAATTTGATGTGTTTGGGGGACTGTAAGGGGGACAAACTAGCTGAAACAAAGGAATCTGCCAAGGGTAGGGGAAGGACATCAAATGTCTGGTGTGGAATTTTTTGAACAGCCATAGGGAGATATTTGCTGGTTTCGTCTGTAAAACTCTAGGATACAAGAAACCCAGCCCAGCTGCTAAACTGACTTTTTCCTGTGGTGGTGGAAGTGCATCAAGCAGCGGGCCAAGCTGGCCTTCTTCCTTTCCTCCTGTAGCAGTTTGATATAGTTATGAATTCCAAAAAGATATTGGATTATGTTTAATCTGGTCTGTATCTGGGAGTGTTTAAGTTATGATTAGGGCTTTGATTGGGCCACTTCATTGGGACGTTAAGTCCCCACCCCTTGTTGGGTGGCAACTCACAGTTAAAAGGTATGGCAAATGACAGAGCTGAGGGTTTTTGATGTTGGAGTTTGATGCTGAAGCCTTAAGCTGGAGCCCTGAAAAGTAAGCATACAGAGAAAAGAGAAGCCAGCCCCAGGAAGAGAGGAACCCTGAGCCCAGGAAGAAGCAAATCCTGGGAAGAGAGGAACCCTGAACCCAGAGAGAAGCAAGACCCTGGAAGGGAGGAGCTTGAGCCCTCACAAATGTTGGCAGCCATCTTGCTCTGACACATGAAAATAGACTTTGGAGAGGGAAGTAACTTATGTTTTATGGCCTGGTATCTGTAAGCTCCTACCCCAAATAAATACCCTTTATAAAAACTAACCAATTTCTGCTATTTTACATCAGCACCCCTTTGGCTGACTAATACACCTCTCTTCCACACTTTCCCTGGAGGTTGCCCTTTGGAGCTAGAGGGCACATACCGTGTGAGGTGAACGTCTAACCCCAGTGGTGGCCATGCAGAATTGCAGATCATGAACCTCAACTGGAGCTGTAGAGATCAGCCCTATGCCCACCCCACAATAGAGGCCAAGATCTCCTCAGCTCAGAGCTGGACAGGAGGGAGGGTACCCTGTAGGCTCAACCTCCCTAAACTGAGCTTTAGGGGTAAACAAGCCTTCTAGGGAGGCAGTGTGTCATGCAGTGGTTTAGAGCATAGAGTCAGAGTCAGATGGGATTAAAACTGAGGCTCTGACACTTACCGATCTTGGGAATTGCTTAACCTCCCTCTACCTTAGTTTCACCACCAGTAATACGGAGATAATAGTACTGCCTTTATAAGTTAATTGTGAAAATTTAATGCTATAATGTCTGTAAGCACATAACATGCTATCTAGCCCATAGTGAGTGCTTACTCAATGTTAGCCAGCTGTGGTAGTAGTTGTATTATTAGCACAGGGCCTTTGTGGCTCACTGGCTCTGTAGGTCTCCCCTACTTCCACCACCCTTCCTCTTTCTGCAGGGAAGGACCAGGGAACAAGGGGGACGAGCTCCAGGAATGCTCCCTGGGGCTGGTGCCATGAAGGGTTCAGATTTCCCTCCTACCGTGGGCTTCTCCATCAGCTCAATAAAGAAAACTGTTCCCAAGGAGCAGTCAGGGCTTTGGCAGCTCCTGGGTGAGGTCCTAGCCAAGGGGAGGGGAAGAGCACAGTACCCCCCTCCTCTTCCAAGGAATCGGAGTCTATTAGTCTCAAAGGTAGCCACTGTAAATCCCTTCTGTAGAGGGTTGTCATAGGGCTAAGCCTCTTCCTGTCCAGGACATTAGGCCTAATCCTCTCTCCCTTGGGCCTCAGTTTCCTTGTCTGTGGCCTGTGGGAAGAGAGTGCTTCCCGCCTCACAGTCTCCATGACAACCGCAATCGATGCTGGTGATGTCCTCCAGACAAGAGAGGTCACTGCCTTCCCCTCCTTACATTCTCAAACACAGAGATAGACAATCCCATGGTGACAGAATTACACAATCATAGACACATACTCCTAATTATACAACACACCCATACCTACCAGTCCTCAGGCCCACATCCCACAGCCTTACTAAAACACAGATACCTCATACCTCATACACACCCAGAAACAATCATGCTCTCAAACACACACGCACACCATAAACACCCAGGTTACATACCCATATACACAACATTTACTAGACATGTGCATAATAGACGTGCACACTCAGACACACATAAGAAAATAGACACAATCTTCTTATGCGTGAGCCCATTACCTATTCTGATTATGCATGTGCAGATCATAGTTTCTCACATACATACACAGTCCTCCCCTGCCTTCTCCCTAAGCGCAGCTCCTCCCTCTGCTCCCTCCCCTTGCACGGAATAACCACTAGGTGGCTGGGGCACAGAGGCAGGTCATTGCGTCCCTTGTCCCTCCCTCCTGGTTCTACTGGCCCACATCCTTTGCACCAAAATTTCCCTAGGAAGCGCCAGTCCAAAGGCTGAGGTGGTCCTGTGAAGAGGAAGAGGCAGCAGCTGTGGCTAGAAGGCATGTGGGGCAGAGGCGGGGTGAGAGGGGAGAGGGAGGAGATTGACCAAGGGAGAGGGGGAGGGAGGCTGCAGGCGGTCCTACTCTGACTGGGGAGCCTGAGGGGATGAGGGTGTGAGGCCAGCTGGTGGGCCTCTGAGCCTCAGCCAGGTGAGGCCATGCCCCGCACCCACCATGAACCTGGAAGGACTGGAGATGGTTGCAGTGCTCGTGGTCCTCGCTCTTTTTGTCAAGGTCCTGGAGCAGTTTGGCCTCTTTGAGCCGGTCTCCTTGGAAGGTAACCCAGGTGTTTGGGGATGTGTGGGCTGCTGACTGGAGGGAAAGCTGCCCTGTGCAGCATTGGGAAAGGGCAACTCCACCTTCATAGCTGGGCACAAAGGTAGCAGGAGAGAGTGGGGTGGGGCACCCGGGGAGGGGGGGGAGTGAGGAGGGGTGCTTAGAGAACAAGATAACTATCCGGGAGAGGTGATGAAGGTACCTGGGAGATAGAAGGAGACTGGGGAAGAGGTATTTGGGGAAGTGAGGAGGTGTGCCAGGTGGGAGGACTGGGGTGTGGAAAAGAAGAGGTGAGGGGAATCTGGGGGACATGAGGAGGGGTCTGGAGACAGGCAGGGGTATCTGAAGCAGAAGAGGGAGGTTTCAGGAGTCCTGAGGTAACACTAGATTTCCAGGTAGTCCCGCAAGAGCTCTGAAGATGTGTGTGACTGTCTACAGCTCCATGCATGCAGGTGTAGGGTATATGATGGGGGAGGGGGGGCAGTGTGAGAGATGTAAGCAGTGTGCCTATATTCAAGTGAGAGAGAGGGCAAAGTGTAGCCACGTGAACCTATATGTGACGGATATGACTGCATGTGTCAGCGTGAAAGGTGTATGTGGCTGTGTGACATGGGGAATGGGGTGAGCCTCTTTGGGTATGGGATTGTGTGTATGCCTGCTTCAAGTTCCCTGAGGGTACACCAGCTCCATACTCAAGGTTTGGGACGGAGAGACGGAGTGGAACACTGAATGAGACATTTATGGCTCAGCTCTGGCTGAGGGTGGAGGTGGTTTTGGTCATGGTGGTGGTGATGGTAGAGTAGATCAGTGACTCTCCTTCCGCCAGCTCCTCTCAGGATAAGAGCAGAATGATCTCTAGGGCCTAGACATGGGTAGTGGGAAATCAATTCCCATCCCACCCCAAAGTCACTGAGTCATATTGAAGGTGGAGGGAAAAGCACATTCTGTCTTCCCAGGAGTTTTGGCCTCCCCCTCCTCTTCACACCAAGAACTGTGCAGCTCCATAGCATGGTTGTTACCCACTTCCACCAGGAGTGATAGGAAGGATGCAGAACCATGATAGGAAGGATGCAGATATCTAGGAGAACTGGAAGAAATTTGGAGGAAGCTGGAGGAAAGTCCAGAAATCATCTGCTCTAGGGTTCAGTAAAAACAGAAAACTACTCACCCACCCTCTCCCCTCTGCTGCATTTATTGTGGTAGAGCAGGGAGTTGAATCTAGATAACTGAGAAGGCTATTTTGTGCTTGTTCTGATACAATCTCAAGAAGTCTATTGAGCTGTCCCATTTCCTTTAGACTATTTAGTGGGGAGAGGGGCCATCAGAGAAACCCAGGTGTCCTGTCAGCTGAAGGCAACCCCTTTCTCTTCCCACCTTCCAAGGAGCCAAAGGGAGACAGAAGCCTAGGGACTGGCGGGGGTGAGGGGGAAGAGAGGCACAAGAGCAGGCCTCTAATCCAGCTTCTGGAAACCAAAGTCTGGGCTAATGGAGTCCTGGGCCAGGGCCCAGGCCACCATCGATCCCCTGCTTGGCTGGCAGCCTCCCTCCCACCTCTTTACCTCCTGGGATGAGGGGGTGCTGGAGAAAGGAAGGAGGTGGTGACCCAGGCAACTGGGCTTAGTCCTGAAGACAGAGTCTGGCTTGGCAGAGTGGGGGCATGCTTGCTGGCTTGGGTGGGGGAGTTACCTACAGCTGAAGTTGGGTCCCTCCAGGAGTCAGCTGAGACCACCTTCAACCAGTGTGTCAGGTACCGTGGGCTCCAGTCCTGCAATTTGGGAGTAGGTACAAGTAGGAGACAGACACACACACACACCACACACACCAAGGGGTGCAGTTAGAGCTGTAGGTAGGCCTTTACAGGACATACACTTATGTTTGGATGGAGGGGAGGGGAACTGTGATCTACAGGTCCTGGATAGCCCCCATGTGAACCAAAATACTCATCTCTAATGTCTGTGATTGTCTCCAATTATCCTATCTTTTGCCTTCAAAGAGCAGGTCATACTGGGAAGTATTGGGAAGGGTCACACTTTTAGTGTGGATAAGTTAACTGATCAAGCACTGTATTTTTCACCAGGAACATTCTGGGTCTCTTGGAATAAGGGGTTACAGGAAGGGAAAGTGGGTGTCATGGGGACAAATGTGGGCTCTGGGCATCTGGGTGCCAAGGTACATAGGTCACAATATGATATGGGTATGTCATGGTGACCTTGTTATGTGTGTCATAATGTTACAAAGTCATGTGTGTGTTTAACACATATTGTGTTAAAATGTTCCAGGATCATTGTGTGTTCTTGTATGGTTTGATCATGCCATGTGTAAGATGGCCTGTATGGGTCCCCATATGTATGTATCATGTTTTATGCAGGTTATATTTGTACATGTTTGTGTTAATGAGTGCTTGGTCAAAGTGTGTGTGTGTATGTGTGTGTTTTGGGGCCTGTGTAGTCTACCGGTTGTGAGTTTCTGGGTATCAAGCTCTCACTGTATGGCATCCATCACTCTGATTTATCATTCTATGTGACTATCGCTATTCCTGCCTATCACTGTGTGTGTGCATGCACGTGAGTGTGAAAAAGAAAGAGTTGGCCTGAAAGTCCTTGTCACTGGACATCAGCCTTGTCACTGGAGCCAAGGGCATTGGATCAGCAAAGACATTGAAGCCACTGTTCCCTCCCCTTTGGCGCCTCACTATCCCTAGGCTGCGTACCATTTATACAAATGCTAGAGCCGATTTCCCATGCCATGTCCTGGACTCCCTGTACCCTGCCCCAGCCACCCTCACCATTCCACACACACACACCTATCCCCTAACAAATACCCACCCAGCCGGGGTTGGTTTGTGACTGGCGGGGAGGGGACAGGGGACCAAGGGACAGTGGGGATTAATGTGCATTCCTGGGGTCTTCTTTCTTCCCAGGCCACCCTCCAGGGCCCACTAAAAAAGCGCTGAAGCAGCGGTTCCTCAAGCTGCTGCCCTGCTGCGGGCCCCAGGCCCTGCCCTCAGTCAGTGAAAGCAAGTGCCTCTCCTGTGCTTCCGGGGGCGGGACCGGAGTGCTTGGGGGTGTGGCCGGTGTGACTCAGAGTGGACCTGTGAGTGTGTGGGCGTGACCAGCCAGTTGTGTTGGAGTGGGGAGGGAGGCGCTGGTCCCGCCCGACTGTGAGCGTGCGTAGCTACTGCGCACGCAAGAAGCCCGAGCGTGTGAGCGTGTCAGCTGATGGGGCGGGGTCCGAGTGTCTGTGGACGCCACAGCTCTGAGAAACCAGCTGGACCCTAATGTTGAGGCGTGGCTCGTGTGCAGGGCTGAGGCCCAAGCCTGGGGGTGAGGGTGGCCAGTGTGGCGGCGCGGGTCCAGGCGGCTGCGAGGGTCTTTACGTTTTTGCTGGGCTAGTGTCTGCGATTTTGTGTGTGGCTGCCCCGCCACTGGGTATGTCCTGGGTCTCGAGACCTATGGCGCCCGCACCCCCGCAGGGTGGAAGCAGGTGTAAGGGACCTATGGCGCCCGCACCCCCGCAGGGTGGAAGCAGGTGTAAGGGACGGAGCCCGCCCTCCCCAAGACGCCAGGATACTTGGGTTTTCTAGTTCCAGTATGGCCACTAGCCGAGTGACTTCGAGTTGAACGACCTCGCTTTGTGTCTTGGTCTGTTTCCTCAGCTGGACTCTGCCCACTTTGTAGGTTCATAGTGCATTTCACACGCTATAAAGGTCCGTTTTGTAGCCATTTAAGAGCGTCGCTGTATTTGATTTTACTTGGTGCCACACAGATAAATTCGGAAAAAGTAGGGGCAGGAATCCCGCAAGCACGTGTGCGTGGGATCCGTTTCGTGTGTTTCTGCTGGTTACTCGAGCCTTTGCCGAGGGGCTGGGGTATGTGCATTGTAACACGCAGGTGTGTGATATTTGCTGTGGGTGTGAGGGGCGAGGTGTGTGTCTGCAGTTGGCCGGGTCTTCTGCTTTTTCGGTGACAGTTCGCTCCCTGCAGCATTAGCCGCCCCAGCCTCCCTCCGCCCCCACAGACCCCGCCTGCTGGACCCAGGTGACTCACTCTCCTGGTGGGGTGGGGGGCTTCCGGGGGCGGAGCACTTGCCTGGGGGTGGATGTTGAGGGCTGGGGCGGGGCTGAGGCACCGAGGGCGGAGCCTCACTGAGGCTTAGCTGGGCGCTAGTGCGGAGGCGGGGCGGGGGCGGGGCTCGGCTGGGATGGGCGGGGCTTGGCTGGGGAAGAGGGGCTCGGAGCCTGGATTGGCGGGGCTGGGTAGATCTGAAGAGAGCCGCGAAGGCCTGAAGCTCCTAACCTCAGATGCCGCCTCTCAAAGCCGCTTTTCCTGCTCCTCGCTTTCTGGAACGAAGATGGGGAAGGGGGCTTTCCGCTCCGACCAGGCAGGCATCAAGGGCCTAAGGCGAGCGTCGAGCCGACTCCCGACTCTGGGGCCAGGCCTGGCTCGCTAATAGACCTCGAAGCTGACCGAGCCCTTCTCTCCTTGCCTTGATGTCCTTGGCTCGGGGTCCAAGGAACAGGCAGGCCGGTATCCGGCATTGGAGAGTAGGGGAATGGTTCTGAGGAGGGGGCGTGGAGGCCGGGCCTGAGGCGCGGCTGTCCCCTCCCCCACCCTAACCCCCACCTCAGACAGCGTAGAGGATGACTTTGAACTGTCCACCGTGTGTCACCGACCTGAGGGTCTGGAGCAGCTGCAGGAGCAAACCAAGTTCACACGCAAGGAGTTGCAGGTCCTGTACCGGGGCTTCAAGAACGTAAGTACAAGGTGGAGCCCAACTGGTCGAGGCATAGGGCAAGAGGGACAGGCCTATCCCAGCTTCCCAGAAAGGATACTCTAGATCGCAAGGGCTGAGGAGGAATGAAGAGAAGGCAAGACTGAACTTCCAACTGGAGGTTCTGGGGCGGAGCCTGTTCTGAAGGAGGCGAGGCCAGTAAAGAGGCATCACTGCAGACTGATCGTTTAGTTCAGTGGTTTCTTATTTGTGCCCTGGGGATACGTCTTTCCTCCGTTCACAAGAGTGACTTGGTGAGCTCCCTGGAAGCAGCTTTCCCTCTCTCTGGGAGTCTCTGGGCATGGAGGGTGGGGGATGAGCAGAAGAGGGTTTTGTCTCTGTTCTCAGCCTGATCCTCCCCATCCCCCAGGAATGTCCCAGTGGAATTGTCAATGAGGAGAACTTCAAGCAGATTTACTCCCAGTTCTTTCCTCAAGGAGGTGAGAGGCCAAGTCCGAGGGGGAAGAAGCTGAGTGAAGAAAGGGTTCTGGAAGGATTAGGAATGCCAAGCTTACTTCTCTACACTTATCCTACAGACTCCAGCACCTATGCCACTTTTCTCTTCAATGCCTTTGACACCAACCATGATGGCTCAGTCAGTTTTGAGGTGAGGTGGAAAGGTGGGCCAGGGAAGACTATTTTCTGAGGTTTTAAGGCCAAGATCTGTAGGCCAAACACAGAGAGGGTTTAGGTGAAGGATATCTGATGGTACAACTCCCCTTGCTTCCTTCCCAGGACTTTGTGGCTGGTTTGTCAGTGATTCTTCGGGGAACCATAGATGACAGGCTGAACTGGGCCTTCAACCTCTATGATCTCAACAAGGATGGCTGCATCACCAAGGAGGTGAGGGGCAACTGGAGGGCTAGGGGCCTGTATCTGTAGGTGGTGGAGTGCAAAGGGCCCTTGGGAGGGAAACACAACCCACATATGCACCACCTGCAGTGGGTGAGGTAGACGTTAGACCCTAGACCCCAAGTCTCCTGGTCTGAAGGCTAGAGGCTCTGAGGAGGGATTCTCTTCTCTCTTGGCCTAACAGGAAATGCTTGACATCATGAAATCCATCTATGACATGATGGGCAAGTACACATATCCTGCACTCCGGGAGGAGGCCCCAAGGGAACACGTGGAGAGCTTCTTCCAGGTGCCTGGGACTGGGTAGGCTGGAGGGGCCTGAAATGAAGGGAAGGAGACCAACATCCCACTAGGAAACTTACCTGAGTTCTGCCTGCCTCTCCCCTGCCAACCCACATGTTGTTGCTGCCTGGCCACCTTCTGAAGAAAATGGACAGGAACAAGGATGGCGTGGTGACTGTTGAGGAGTTCATTGAATCTTGTCAAAAGGTATAGGCCCTGCTCCCCCATACTTCCCCAGTCTGGACTCAGGGCTTGATTCAGTGATGTAGAGGAAGGCTCCTTTCAACAGAGAACCACCTCCCTAACCTACCTCCCACTCTAATCCTATTCCATCACAACTGGGAGAGGCCTGCCCCCTACCCCACCTCAGATCTCTCTAGGTGTCTCCCTTCTCTCTGTATGTCCCTATCTCTAAGTCAGTGTCCCTCTCTGTCTCTGATAAGTTCTCTTTCTCTTTCCAATCTGCTTCCCTCACCCCTTGGCTGCAGGATGAAAACATCATGAAGTCCATGCAGCTCTTTGACAATGTCATCTAATTCCCCGAGAGGGGGTCGATGTGTCCTGGGGGGACCATGCTCTATCCCTAGTCCAGACGGACTTCACCCTTCTCTTCCCAGGTCTGTCCCCATTCCAGCCCTACCCTGGAAGCCACAGGATTCTAACAGCCTGGGGATTCAGTAATCTAGATCCCTGGAACTGATGGGGCCAGGGAATGGGCAGAGTACATTTGGGGGTGGGGGATGCTTTTCAGTATCCAGAACTCCCAAAAGTTCCCACCTCTTTCCTGTCTGACACCTATGTGCTAAGGGTACCCCCGCTATAGGAATGAGTGGTCCCCACAGCTTTTACCCCCACTCTAGAAACCACACTAGACAGAATGTCTCCTGCTATGGTGCTCTCCCCATCCCTAATTTCACAAACATTTCCCCTAAGACTCCCTCCTTAGAGAGGATGCTCCGTCTTTGGCCCTGAATGGCTTTTAAGGCCAGGCTTTGAGAGCCCTGAGGGAGTGGGACAAGAATGTAGAGCCAGTACTTAGGTTCCAGGAGGTGGATAGAGTTAAAGGGCAGAAAAGACCTGGACAGATTGTCAGTGATCACTTAGGCATGCCAGGCTATAACCCCATCTTCCCCAAGCCATGAGAATATGAGTTTCCAGGCTCTTCAAGACCATTTCTTCTTGAAAGCAACCCCAGAACTTTTTCATACCTTCCTCAGGAGGTCTGGGTCATCTCTGGAATTCTTTCCTGTCCCTCTTTCCTGCTTGTATGGTGGTGATGGTAGCAGGGAAATATGGGTAGGGAGATGTCCTGGTTGATGGCTGCCAAAGTTTCTGCCTACCCTCTCTGCTCATCACCCATTTTGGTGGCTTCGACTTGTTTTCATTTGCCTCGTCCCCTAGTCTTGGAGGAACTGAGCATGTCAGGGATCTTCCTGAATATGGGGTCCCATCACTACCCCGAAGTGACTGCCTTTAAGAAACCCAGGCATGGGGACACTTATTAGAATCTTCAGTCAACCCAGGGTCCACTCCAGGCCCTCACATAGCGTCCTCATTTCCCACCTAGGATCTCCTCTTACCCTACCCAATTTATCCAGAGATGTCCCTGAGCACACTAGAAGGCAGGGACCACAGGACCCAGGACCCACCTCACTGTCAACACCCCTGCCATGCTGCCATCTCCTAATATACCTGCTTGTCCCACTCAGTACATCTTCCCAGCCAGGCAGGGTCTGAGGGGAAGGGCCCCTAGGAAGCCCCCTTTCCCGCTAGAACACTGTTGACTGCTTTGCATTTTGGGCTCTTCTGTATATTTTGTAAAATAAATATTTCAGATTCAATAAAACACAATGGCTATGCATGGGCTACTGTCTCTACCTTTTTGTCCCTCCTACCCCACACATACTGCAAAACTCCTGACCCATTTTCCTGCAGCTTCTTAGGTTCTCAGGAAAATATCTCTCTCTCTCCAAGGGGGAGACCAAGATGCAAGTTCTGGAAGACTGGAAACTCACTTGACCTCAGAGATGCCCCACTGTGAATTTCTCTCCCCCTCAAATCAGAGTATCTTTGTTTCACATCCTGAGAGGAGACAAAGGAAGAAATGACAGGTCACTGATGTTCCAGAGATTATGCCAAGCAAGCTGCCTTCTGACTAGACATCTTTATACACTGAATCAAGAATTTCTACTCTACAGACTACTTAATCTCAAAGTGTTTCCTTTTGAGGAAGATTCCCTTTAATTTCTAATGAAAGTTCATTTGTGTAAACTTCCCACACTAGAAATAACACTAGACAGAATGTTTTGCCTCCAGTATGGATATGCATTTATGTCCATACCCAAAGCTAGGAATAATGGAGGAATCAGAGGGGAGAAGCCAAGGCAGGTAATCATAGGGTTAGTAGTACAAAGGATGATAGAGATGTCCTATGTGAAGTGGAAACCTTAATTCCCCCAAGGGTAGGTTCCTCCCATCCCTTCCCTGGGACATTATTATGTGGTGACTAAGCTTCACCAACCATAGAAGGAGAAGCATGCCCTCTCCTGTCTCTCTGTACACATTGCCAAGGTCAAGGTAGGAGTACAGGTTACAAGAAGGACCCCATGGCTCAAGCCATGGAGAGATCAACATTTTGTCATTGGTGTTCCTGGCTCACATCATCACAAAATCATCTGTTCCTCGGGCCCTTAAGTTTCTCTGGGTCATGAATTTTCCATATATTTTTAAGAGTTCATGCATCCCTGAAGCCTATCCATGGACCCTATATCAATCACCTGTAATCTAGTCTACCCCCTCAGCCCTACATTATAAAGAGGAAACAGGTCCAGAGAGGGCAGAGGACTTGCTCAATGCCACCAAGCTAATAATAGGATTGAGACTAGACTCAGTCCCCCCAGGTCTCCATCCAGGGTGGCCCTGGGGCACAGTAAAGATTTGTCTGTAAAGGATGCATGCTGTGCATGTCATACATAATCTAAACAAAGTGGCACTGTAACAGGCTCTCATCATGCCCTCTGCTTTTCCTTTATGGCACTTCTCAATTTGAAACTGTATAATTACTTGGGTGATTATTTGCCTGTCTTCCCCAAAACACTGTAAACTACCTTCTGGCTAGATATCTCACTAGGGCTCCTTGAGTATCTAGACTAGGTCTTTTTCCCTCAACACCCTGTCCCTGGGGCTGGACACATAATAGATGTATTAGTCAGCCAAAGGGGTGCCGATGCAAAGTACCAGAAATTGTTTTTTTATAAAGGGTATTTATTTGGGATAGGAGCTTACAGATACCAAGCCATAAAGCATAAGTTACTTCCCTCACCAAAGTCTATTTGGAGCAGGATGGCTGGCAAGGTCTGCGAGGGTTCAGGCTTCCTGGGTTCCTATGTTCCTGGGGCTTGCTTTTCTTTGGGTTCAACCTTCCTTTCTTCCTGGGGCTGGCTTCTCTCTCCTCTGTGTACTGACTTCCCGGGGCTCCAGTTTAAGTCTAAAGCATCAAACTCCAACATCAAAACTCCAACATCAGAAATCCCTCAATTCTGTTGTTTGCCATGCCTTTTATCTGTGAGTCCCCACCCCTTGGTGGGCGGGGTCTCAACGCCCTAATTATAACTCAAGCATGCCAAGGTACAGATCAGATTACAATATTTTTGGAATTCGTCAATAATATCAAACTGCTACAATAGACATTCAATAAATAAATGTATGATTGAATGAATGAGCATGGTAAGTGTGTGTATGTAAGTGGGTCAGGCACAGAAACTCTTTTTTTCAGGGAAGAGCCAATTTTAAGGGAATTGCTAATGGAGTGAGAGGTACCCCAGAATCAAAGAGGATGCAGAATAAACCCTCTGATCACTTGTCTTGGACATTGGCTGAACTCTCAATGTTGGCAGAGGCTCTACCTCAAAATATTCTTCTCTTGCTTCCTAGTATATCACATTCTCCTGGGTTTTCTCTTACCTTTACAGACATCCTTTCTCATCCTTCCCTTGCAGACTCATCCTTCTCAACCAGAACTGTTAAACATTGGAGTGTCCCATGGCTCACACCTGAGCCTCTTCTCCAAATCACACCTAATTCCATGGTTTTAAACACCATCTGTATGCCAAGGACTGCCAAGTTAATATCCCCAGAGCTCTCCCTGAGCTCCAAGACCCATAAATCTTTACCTGTTTGGCATCTCTGCATGGACCTGTAATGGACTCTCAGACTTAACTGTTCAAAAGGGAGCATTGATTTTTTTTTTTCAAAAGGAAAATTTGATTCATGCCCTCCCAGTCCTCATCTCAGTAAATAACACTAACATCTACCAATCGCTCAGGTCAAAATTCAGGAGTCTTCATTTTTTCCTCTTCCCCTTTCCCCAAACCCTATTTATCAACCACCAATTCCACCACCAAAAGTACAACACTTTCCATCTTTACTGCTATACCCTAAGTCCAGGCTACCATCATCTCCCACCTAGCATGCTACTACTCATCCATCTGATGTAACCCCTCCTTGCTGCAGTTACTCTTCATCATTTCACTTGATTTCTTCCCTTCATAGCATTTATCAGAAACTATGATTTCCAGTGCAAGTTCTGAATTTGTTAGTGTCTGTTTCCCCAACCAGAATATAAACTCTGAGGGCAGGGCACTATCTCATTCATTCCACATATATTTATCACGGGCCTGGTATGCACTGGTTCCTGTTGCAGGTGCTGTGTGTGTATGTGACGGTGTGACGTGGAGAGAGAGTATGTGGCAGTTGTGTGGAGGGCAAGGATGGCCCCTCAAGTTTGAGAGGTACAGGTATGGAAGGTGGTTCTTGCCTAGGCCACAGGACTGGGCTGTGGAGAGGCGACGAAATTGGGCCTGCTGATTTGCTGGCAATTAGGATGGCGTGAAGCAAAGAGGGAAGTGTCATGAGAAAAAGTGCTGGGGTCAGCAGGAAGGACAAGTCCCAAATACTCCAAGGGAGCACAATAGTCAATGAAGCTGCTTATAGCCCAGAACTGTCATCACAGTAGGCTCCCTGAGAAAATACTTGCCTCCTAACCTCCATCTCAACAGTCCAGGAACAAAGAGAAGAGAGACTATAAAAGTTCCTGGAGCAACAAATTTGGGCTACCGCTGGAGGAATTGCTTATTGGATTGAAATTTAAGATAGGCAGTACTGTCTTAATAACCAAAATTAGATACTTTTTATAGATTCTTTAGAGAGGTTCAACAATCTTTGAAATAAAAACATTTCACATTTATACCTCAGAAGTTGTGATAGAGCTCTCAACGTAAGTGTAACGTGTTACGATGCAAGTACAGGGAGCTCTGAGAACCTCTAACAAGGAGGCCCAAGCCCATCAAGGACTCAGGGATGACTTCAAGGAGTTATTTATGCTGAGGGAATCTCACTGCCCCTTTTACACACTTCATGCTCCAGCTCCACTAAACTCTTTCTGTTCCCAAACAAACCAGCCCTTTTCACATTTCCCTACGTTTAAACTCTTGTTGCTCTTGTCTGAAGCGCTGTCTCCCCCTCCCGGCTACTCAGTCTGTCTAACTCTATTCATCCTTTATGATCCAGCCCAAAAGCAAAGCCAGAGGAATAAGTAATTCCCCATCCTGAGCTCGGGGCAGAGATTGTGCGTGTACTTGCTTGTCTCCTCTACAATACTGTGAGCTCATAGTAGCGCTGGAGCCCAGCAGGAGGCACGCTCAATAGATGTCTGCTCAATGAAGGAATGAACTTATTCCTGAATTTTTAAACGAGGTTAGTGCCAGATTGGGAGTAGGAAAAATGACTGAAGGCAGAGGAGTGAGCTGAGTTCCTTAGAGTGGTGTCTTCACAAAACCAACCACGGGTCAGACAGATGAAGGCAACTAAAACTAGGAGCGCAATAGAAAGTAGGTCACTTCCTTCCTGTGTCTTTAAAAACTAGAAGCTTCGTGCTGCGCCTGCGCAGTGAGAAAGTAAACACCTCCGCTTTTCACCCTGCCCCCCTTTTCCCAATTGCCCAACCTCCTCCCGTACCCCCTTTCTATGGGTGGGATAATGGTCCGTTCCAGGATGCCTGCGTCGTTCTGGAGGGTGGTGAGCATAAATGGTACATCCCACTGCCTTCATTACCTTCCGCTTTTCGCGTCTCAAGACCTCTGTCTTACTTCCCCCTACAGAATGAGACTCAATAGGCTTGCCCAAAAGAAGGTGGGGGCAGCCGGGCTGAGGGGACCGGTCTGAGCCGGTCTGCGGCGCAGGCGCACTGCGGATAAACAGGAAGCGGGCGGTAGGGGCAGTGGCAAAGGAGATCTCGGGGTTTCGAGGGTAATCAGCGGAAGAAGGAAGATATTCGGGAGGTAACAGAGGCTTATTGAGAGCGAGAAAAGGAGCTTAGACTGTCTACTTCCAGGAAACTAGAGTTTGCGGTCTCGCTCTCCCTTCAGGCTCCCGGCTTCCCAGCTTAAGCTGAGGCAGCGGCTGACAAAGGGCTCGCGCCGGGGCCGCCGCCCTTTCCATCCGGGCTTTCGGGCCCCTGCGGAGAGGGAGGGGGAAGGGCCGAGGGGGAGGGGAGAGAGCAGGAGGGACGCGCGCTCGGAGTTAAGGCCCTTTCCAGGGCTCCGGGCCTGCGGCCCTACGGACGGAGGCCGAGGAGGACCCGCAGAGGTGGCGACGGCTAGGGGCAGGAGGATGGTGCAGAAGGAAAACCAGGCAGCGCTGGAGGAGCGGGAGAGCGAGCTCACTTCCAGTCCTGCCGCTGCCGCTTCCGCTGGAGCAACGTTGGAGCCGCCGGCAACGCCGGCTTCCGGAGAAGACAACCCAACCGGGACCGGGGGAGCCGCGGGGGCCGGGGCGGCAGGAAGGGCTCGGAGGTTCCTTTGTGGCGTGGTGGAAGGTGAGCTCTCTGGCGCGGGCTGGGCAAGCGAACTCTCCTCCCGCATTACTATTATTATATTCTCTCCTGGTGGGGAGGGGTTCGAGGGTGGGCACTGTGCTTTATCGGGCTCTGGAACGTCTTAGTTCGCCAGGTCTGAAATTTGGCCCTGCTAAGGCGAGGAGTGTGAAAGAGTCTAGCCTCTTGGCGTTCTTAGTTGGTGTCGAAATTCCCTCTGGCTACTAACAGGCCTGGCCCCACCCGCCTTGGGGTTGGAGCCAGGCTTCTGAGGAGGCGGTGGTAGGAGCCTAGTGTTAGCCTCTGGATTATACTTGATTGCACTTTGGTGTCTGCGTTAAAATGAAAAAGTGTATTCACGTCTGCCTCCATCCTTTGGGGGGAAAAATCAACGTACTTGTCCTCCTGGAATGAAGCGAACAATCGACCTATGGTATTAAATTCCTCTTTGCTTTGAGTTTTCCTTGCTACCCAGCCTTCTACACCCCTTTGAAGATTTACTTGCAGCCTAGAAACTTGCCGTCTTTCCCAACTACTTACTGGGTTTTTTTTTTGTCTCTGAAGGATAACGTTTGATTCTAAAAACAGATTCTCAAAGTATCTGAAATACGAAATTTCAATTTAGTGACCCCAGAAGAGGCTGCAGTCCTTGCCGTCTCTTGTCGTTTCGCCTTAAAAGGAATGATAGATTTTTCTGTTATGGAAAATTGCCAGATTGTATCACAATATTGTATCGCATTTTCTGAATATGAATGGACACATTAACTCAGGCTTGCATTCTGTGGAAGTACGAATCAGTAACATTGCTCTTTCCTCTAGTTCAGTATTTATTTTCTGAAGTAGTTTGCCCGCTCAGGGTTTCCTAGCTGTTTTATTCGTTCTCTCTTGTCTTTTTATATGTAATGGTGTGCCTGAGAGTCGGAAATTAGTCTCTATAAAACTGAAAAAAAGGTTTGAAAAAGAAGATTTGCCATTGAAACTAAGAGCAGCTTCAGGTTTTCCAGGGTTTCATCACACGTAAAAGTAGACTGTAAATTTGAAAGGTGGATGGTGGTTATAGTATTTTAGGTTGTTTAAATTGTAGGGGAGAAGAGACTAATTTGCAGCTACATTGGAGAGTGAACCTGTTCACCAGAATTAACAGTCTTGCAGAAGTTGGGGGAGACAAAAGAAAAAAAATCTGTATTTTGTCATTAAAGGTGTTGGAATGCAGGCTTGAGAGGGAGTGCAAGGGTAACAAATTTTAGAGCTAGACTAGAATCTGTAAGGAAATTTGCTTGTCACTTACACCTTAGGTAGTTATGGAGGAAAGCTGCTTGTCGATTAAATAATTTGGTTTGTTTTTCAGCCTAGTGTTAGAATGGGGCCCCTTCCTATGCTAGAGAATGGGGTGGTTTTCAGTTCACGTCTGTTTTTCCTCCCTCTCCATTCCCTTGCATATTTTCTTGGTAATTGAGCACCTGAGTCAGCACTGATTTTTTTGTTCTTCCAGGTTGGCACCATTCCTAAAATGAATGAGGATAGCAAATACTGTAGGTACTGCCAGGATAATTTTTTGCTTTCCTTCCCTCACAAAGCTTTGTTGGTTTTAACTCATGTATAACAACACTCCCTCCTGTTTGTGGTGCCCATCAACCAAAACCATGAACCTGACTCTCAAAGGCAGAGTGAGGGTGTCTGAAAATTAAAATGGTAAACACTGCAAAAATCATTTTTTTAATATTAAATTGACTCTAAGGGGGTGTTTAATGCCTACTCCCTTTAAGAAAAAAATGACAATGCCAAGACTTTAGGAAAGCTAAAGACTCATAAATTTCACTAATTAAGAATATTTTAAATTACCTGTAAGAGGGTAACATTGAATCGTCAAGATTGCAAGTGCTGTAGTTCCATATATTAGTATATAATGAATTTTGTTTTGGTTTGTCAGAGTCCTTGTTTGTGGTGCAGAGTAACCATCCTGTCTAGAGATCAGAGTTTAATACACATTTCAGAAATTTCAGTTCTGTTGTAGTCTTTTACGTAGACTTTGTGTGTAGAGCATTTTGTGTTCAAGATATTTTTATTAACCATCTTCATGAGACATTGTCCTTATTTATCTCTTACAGATGAGTAGACTGGGAGATGTGGAAAATAAAGGTTAGGCAAGATGTAAGGTCTTTGTGGTGGCATCATTCTGCAGGTTTGTTTCCTGAGCATGCATTACTAGTGCTTTGCCCTTTTATGAGACACAGGGGCAAGTCACATTCTTGAATTTTCAGTTGTTAAGCCTTTGCGCTGAAATTGAGATTGTTAGAGAGTTTCCTGTTTGGGTCAGGGTTTGTTGTGGCTCACACTGTTGGATTTGTTGTGAATGTGAATTCAAGCATTTTTTGGTCTCTGATTACATCAGGAACTTTAAAATAAGAAAATGATTGTAAAAATTAGGTTAATCAGATTCTTTTCTAGATCCTGTTCCTGATTCTTTCGTGCCTTATTCATTTAGCTCCCCCAGCACTCTTAAAAGCAGTTTAACTTGCCTCCTAGGTCTATTACCTAAGTCTAGATAATTAATTATATTAGCAGTTTTCGATTACTTGCTTTTCCTCTCCATTTTAAGATTGAGTTATTCTTTTTTTAAAAAGTTATTCTTTTTATATGTTTGGTCTTTATTGGTAGTAAAGAGATGATATGGTATAGCTCTTTTAAAGTAACTTTATTGCATAAGTAATAAATGTTCATTGTTTGGAAAATCAGAAAATTAACCTAAGCAAACTAGGTGTAAGAATCACCTTAAGGGGAGCGAATGTAGCTCAAATGGTTGAGCACCTGCTTCCCATGCATGAGGTCCCAGGTTTGGTTCCTGGTACCTCCTAAAAACAAAATCAACTCTTAACTGGGGAGCACATGCTCAGAGTTTGAGCACCTACTTCCCAGGTAGGAGGTCCTAGGTTTGATCCATGGTACCTCCTAAAAAAAAAAGTTGCCTTAAAATATCATCATCTAAAGATAAAGACACTTTATAATGTTTTACTAAATATCCGTCAGAGTTTGGTGTTTTGTACACATTTTTTACAAAATGGGATTGCATTGTACTGTAACGTGCTTTTCTGGGTAAACAGCTTACCATGTTTGAAACTTGGAAATAATTTCATTCTTGATTTGAATTTAGGATTTTATGGAAGACCTTGGGTTATGGAGCAGAGAAAAGAACTCTTTAGAAGGTAAATTTTTATTTAAAGGAGAGGAGAGTCTTAAAACATTTTCCATTTGTTTGAAGAAATATTAACATTGAACAGGCTGCATACAATTTGATGATTTTGGTATGGCAGAAATTCATTTACTTTTGTCTTTAACCTCTTCTTCACCTAGCCTGGAGGTTTTCACACTTTTTGAGGAAAGCTGAATATGTTTTGGACTTTATCTGCCTCTCTCGGAACTGTTGTTTTTTTTTTTTTTAACTTAAAACTGTTTAATATGTTGAAGTTTCTTATAATATTTAATTTTTTTAAAAAATTTTCACTGACTTTAAAAAGAAAAAAAAAAGGTTAAAAGCCACTGCCCAGAATATTATTAGCTTTGTATAATATTGAGGGTCTATAGGAAAAGGAAAAATTTGAGATTCATAGCCTAAATGTTGTCTGTTTATATATGTGTAATTTTTTCCCCCTAAGGCTCCAGAAATGGGAGTTAAATACATACTTGTATGCCCCCAAAGATGACTACAAACATAGGATGTTTTGGCGAGAAATGTATTCCGTGGAGGAAGCTGGTAATCTTTTTTTTTTTTTAATCCATTAATTCAGAATATGTGAAGAAAATAGCTTTATTTTAAATGTTAATGGTACAATAATTTTATTTGAATAAGAATTTCATTTTCACTTTGTAGATAGTTTCCCTTTTTTCCTGCTAACTACTTAGTCTTTGTGAGTTAGTACAGATTTAGAGAAAGTCACATTAACAAGCTAACAGCTGTAAGTGTGATTCATGGGTGAGATAATCTGATTATGCCTCCTCTGTGGTCATAAATTGTATACATTTCTGCCAGTGGTCTAAACAGTGAGCTACTGGGCAAAGAGATGCTGAAGCAGGACAGGCCTAGGGCAATGCAAGAACCTTGCCTTGTGAACAAAGTGTAAGGGGCTTCTTAAAAAATCAGTAATCAAGATAAATCATATTTTATTCATTTTTTAAAAATGAAAATTAATGCAAGAAATCCATAGTGAGCAATTTATCAAAACTTTAAATGAAGACAGGATCAATATTACTGATTGTTTCTTTTGTTTCAGATTCCAATATGACTTGGCACGGCACTGTTACTGGTCCTGTCTTTATTTAAAATAAAGATCTCACCCTAGCCCAGGCCTGTACTGAAGTGGAGAGCCATCACAGACTATCCTTACTAGGTGTATTCTTAGGTTTGTAGTAGCATAAAGTTCATAAATAAGGTAGTACCTCACAGAACCCCCTTGTGTATTAGAATGGATGCTCCTTTTCTAGGGACTTGAGTGAATGGGGAAACACTTTTATATTTGGAGTTAAATAGTATACACATATAATTAATGATATGTTTGGCTACAGAGACCAGCCAAGGAATTGAAGGCAGAAAAGTTTCCTTGAATTAGGAAGAAATAATTACAACTTATACCTCTATATAACTTAAATGTGTCTTCAACCTAATTATTTTCTGGGGGTCCTGGTAATGAAATTCAATGTGAATAATAATTAAAATATAATTGAATGACTATCTTGAAATGCTACTGGAAATTATTCAAGGATCTCTCTATTCTGTGGTATGGAATGGGAGTCTCTAAATTTGTTTAGGAAAAAGCTTAAAATCGGTAGTGATTTTTTTGTGTGTGTGGTTTTAAAGGTGAGGACTTTTAAAGCCATCACTTAACCTGGTTCTGAAGAAAGCATTTTTTCCTTCCAAATCATTTGGGCTTTTTTCGTTGTTTTTGTTTGTTTTGAAGTACTGGGGCCAGGGATTGAACTTTGGACCTCGGATGAGGGAAGCTGGTGCTCAACTACTGAGCCACATCGGCTCCCTTCTAAATTATAACATAGTTATACAAAGATTTACTTATTTTGGGATGTTCAGAAAGATAGCAAAGATTTTTTTTTTTAAACGCAAGTTTTTTGTTCACTAAGAATTGACAGTTCTCTGAGAAATGGCAATGAAAGAAATAAAATGTATTAGCAATTTAAACGTGTTTCCCAAGATAAGAAACTATTTGAAAGTGGAAAAGAACAGCTTTTTATTTTCTTTTGGTTCAAATAAAGGTGTGAAAACTATTGTTCTTTTTCTTACTGTGACATTAAGTCATGCAAGGCTTTTGCCATTTTGTATGGCTTTTTATCATGTTAGATGTGATGATTTTGTAAAATTTAAGGGACTTTTTTTTTTTTTTTACCCGATTGTAAATCAGAGAAAATGATCCTTTACCTTCTGTCGAAAGATAAAGGTTCTTAGTTTTTGGTATTGCTTTCTGAAAACATGGACTGTGTTCTTTAGAACAACTTATGACTCTGATCTCTGCTGCACGGGAATATGAAATAGAGTTCATCTATGCTATCTCACCTGGATTGGATATCACCTTTTCTAACCCCAAAGAAGTATCTACATTGAAACGCAAACTAGACCAGGTAACTAGCTTAATTTTTACATTTTCTTCCCAATTTAGTATATGAAATCAAAAGTTTTTTGAGTTGCTTTTATGATATTAAAAGGAAACCAAATCCATGCTTCTTTTGTTTCTGTAGGAATTTTTTACTCCAATGCTTCTGATAGAGGAATATTTTCCAAAATGAGTTGAAAGAGCTTTACTAGAGGTACCAGTGCTTCTCAAACGTCACTTTGCTTAAGAAGGGCCTTAAAAGAACGCTTAGAAGTGATGCTTTAAAGAATGTGATTTCTAGACTCCATTCCTAGAAATCCTTATGCTCACAGTATGGGGTGGGCATCAGGAATCCAGGTGATTGAGATAAATGGTCCAGAACCACATTTTGAGAAACTGATATAAACCAATGGATGCTTGACTGAATTTGTTACTGAGGTTATAGAAACAGAGTACTTATCTGTTAAACATCAGTTTCCTCTGTTATATGGACAAGAGATATAATTCAGTCTGAAAATGATTAGTGGCTAGTTTTCCAAAATGAATGAGGCAAAAAATGGAATAGGTAAACATGAGCTGTTGGGGATCCCGATCAGATTCTAAATTCTACTTAATATGAAAGCTGCTTACCTTTTCTGGTAAAGTTTAGAGCGTCTCTTTTCCCAGGGTTCTTTAGATTTGCTTTTTTCCCTTATGTTTCTTTTCTTTAGGCAAATATGTATGTTATGGATGACATTAAAATGTCTGGTAAAAAAATTTTTAAGGTGGTCACAATTTTCACAAGTGAGTTTGTATGTGTGTGCTCAGTTCCATGGATTTTAAAAAATACATTCTAGTAACATATATAACCTATAATTTTCCCCTTTTAACCGCAATCAGATATATAATCAGTGTTGTTAATTACATTCACAATATTGTGCTACTGTCACCACTACAAGTGAGCTTTTAAGAGGTTATTTTCCTGTTTGGTCAGATTCTTCTGTGGTGTTCTGCTTCAGTCTTTCTGATTCACAGCCTAGTTAGTATTATCTGCAGAGGGACAAAGTAGGATTAATGTGCCATTTGGGACTAGAACAAGGCCTGGGTTTTTCCTGTTTCATGTTTTCATATTTTTATATTTTTCTGGCTCCCTTAGTGCCACTTAAAATCAGCAGTTAAGGAGATAAAAGATAGGCCACGTTGCAGAAGCTTTGTTGGAATGTATTGGCATATTGTATCCAAACACAAATGAAAACTGTCTAAATTGTTTAACTTAGAATTTCTTTCATTGAAAATGTAAAAACAGTAGGTCTGGCTTTGAACATTCTACTGAGGGAGTATTTTGACTTTTTAGTGTGACTGTTAAGCATATACTTTAACGTTTGGATTCCTGTATTTTTAACTCTTAAGATGAGCTGAGCTGGAAAGCATTTTGCTCTTTTCTAGGTTTCTCAGTTTGGATGCAGGTCATTTGCCTTGCTTTTTGATGATATTGACCATAATATGTGTGCAGCAGACAAAGAGGTATTCAGTTCTTTTGCTCATGCCCAGATCTCCATCACCAATGAAATTTATCAATACTTAGGAGAGCCAGAAACCTTCCTCTTCTGTCCCACAGGTATTGTATACAATAACTTTATATTTAACTGCTTGTCTTGAAATACATAACTTTCAAAAAAATGTATATGGGCACTATTTTCCCCAACTTGCTTCAATGCAGGAATGCCTTTTTCAGAAGATATTTCTCTAAAATATCTTAAATTGGAGAAATTTTAGGGACTAATAAGTGACAAATTGATTAAGCAAAAAAAATTGTTTTCGTTTTAGAAGTATGTGAACAGTACATTTTCAGTATTAAAGGAGGGATAGGATTATTAAAATGAATACAAAAAACAAATTTACATTGCTTTTACCTTAGTCACTTCTCATTTTCTCCTGCTTGTTCCCTTTCTCTGCCCATAAATATCTTTATCCATTCTTTACTCTTCCCATTCCCATCTGGGCTTTTATTTCTAGTAGTTGGCATCGAAAGCTTCATTCCTGCCTTCCCCCCACCCCTTTTTTTCTTTTTTCTTTCCCTCCCTGATACATTTCATTGAAAAAAAATTTTTTTTCACTGTCATATTTTATTCCTGTTCTCTTGGTTTCTCATGTGACCATAACACTGATAAACTCTTTCATATAATGGGAAAGTTTTTTGTTTTTTTTTTAAAGATTGATTTATTTTTATTTCTCTCCCCTTCCCTCCCCCCCCCAGTTGTCGGCTCTCTCTGTCCATTCACTGTGTGTTCTTCTGTGACTGCTTCTGTCCTTATCAGTGGCACTGGGAATGTTTCTTTTTGTTGTGTCAGTTTGCTGTGTCAGCTCTCCATGTGTGCGGTGCCATTCTTGGGCAGGCTGCACTTCCTTACGCGCTGGGTGGCTCTCCTTACAGGGCACACTCCTTGCACATGGGGCTTCCCTACGTGGGGGACACCCCCTGCGTGTCACGGCACTCCTTGCACGCATCAACACTGCACATGGGCCAGCTCCACACGGGTCAAGGAGGTCCTGGGTTTGAACCTTGGCTCTCCCATGTGGTAGGCAGACACCCTATCCATTGGGCCAAGTCAACTTCCCTAATGGGAAAGTTTTTGTTTTATTTTATTTTTAAAAAAGATTTATTTATTTATTTCTCTTCCCTATGGGAAAGTTTTTAATTAAAAGCATTGAAGCTTTGAATACAGATAATCCTTTAAAAATTAAGTTTATCTTTATTTATAAGCCTTCATTTGGTAGCAAAAGAATTAAAAATCCTGCTTCTGAAGGCATATAGAGGAATGATTATGCTAATTTACCATAATTACTTTAATCTTGCTATATTCAATTATTTTTTAAATTTTTTAATTTTAATTTTTAAAGAAGCTTTAGGTTACATAAATGTTACATAAAAAATATAGGGGATTCCCATAGGCCCCACTCCCTCTCCCTTCCAGTTTGCCCATTAACAACATCCTTCATTAGTGTGACACGTTTGTCACAATCATTGAAAATATTTTAGCCTCTTTTTCAGTTGCCCCACAAAGTCGATTTTAGAAGTTTTTCATCAGACCTAAACTTTTTGATTAGGAAAAGGTAAATAAATTAGTTATAAGAAATTTTGGACTAAGTTATTTAATTTTATGAGTATGTCTGGCTTAGAATATTGTGAGCCATGAACCTTTTTTCAGTGGTCTAATACTAACTACATGAATACTGAAATAATTTTTTTTTAAGATTTATTTTTATTTATCCTCCCCCCCCCTCATTGTCTGCTCTCTAAGTTCATTCACTGTGTGTTCTTCTCTGTCCGCTTGCATTCTTGTCAGGTGGCACCGGGAATCTGTGTCTCTTTTCGTTGCGTCATCTTGCTGTGTCGGCTTCTCTGTGTGTGTGGCACCACTCCTGCGCTGGCTGCGCTTTTTTTGCATGGGATGGCTTTCCTTGCGGGGCATGCCTACGTGGGGGGCACCCCTGCTTGCTGGGCACCCCTGCATGGCATGGCACTCCTTGCACACAGCCGCACTGTGTGTAGGCCAGCTGACCACACGGGCCAGAAGGCCCTGGGTACTGAACCCTGGACCTCTCCTATATTGTAGGCAGATGCTCTTATCAGTTGAGCCACATCTGCTTCCCTAAAATAATGTTTAATAAGATTATACAGGGAATTGATTGAATCCAAATTATAGTTTAAGTTGCAGTTGAATACTAATTGCCATGGGAACCCAATCTTGTATTCTATATATTAATTTATTCTCTTTGGTATCTGAAATCATTACAGAAATGTAGGCAATTAAGAATTATGTAGAAAATGCTAAAGTTTTAATTGTTTATTTAGTAATCTTGTATTTCTAGTGATGATTGGACTATAAGGGTTGGTTTGTATTACTATTGGAAGAAGACTGTCTGATTTTTGACTTGATTCTTAAACTACCCACTTGAATTTATATCCTCTTGGACATGGCATGGAGAACTTTTATCATTTGGATGAAAAGAATTTGGGATTATTAGACATTTTCCCCTATTTAAAAGCTGGTGATAATTTTACTCCTGACTATTTTACTTGATTTTCCTCCCTTACATTCAGAATATTGTGGCACTTTCTGTTATCCAAATGTCTCTCAGTCTCCTTATTTAAGGACTGTGGGTGAAAAGCTTCTACCTGGAATTGAGGTGCTTTGGACAGGTAAGCCTTTAACTTTAAGATGTATGCAGTAAACTTTATCTACAATAGACCTACAAAAATTGGTTGTTCTAGTTAACTGAAAACTTTTAAACTGAGCCTTAACCAGAAAACTTCATCTTCATTGTTAAAATACATTGTTTTAAAATGTATACGTTCTTTAGTCCAAAAAACTATAATAACATCTTTGATGATTTTGCGGTGAATCTGAATATCATTTATTGATACTCCCACTTTAGGATACTGTTCTATTTTATGGAATGAAAGCTGTCTTAATAGATTGACAGTAATCAACCAACTATATTAGCCTTTTTCTAAGAATTCAGCATAGAGAAACCCTCCTTAGAATATAGGTTAATTGGGGTTTGTCTAATCGAGTTTACTGTATTAATGAATGCTATGGAAATTTGTTTCTTACTAACATGATACCAGTTTAAAGAAGCTTGCCCAAGCCTTAAATGTTAATACCTTTTGGCTACTATACTAATTCCATTACTAGAAATCTGTTCTGAAGAAATATGCTAGAGGAAACAAAAAGTTTGAGTAAAAAGACAATTTGTTGCTATGTTAGTTTGAAAAAATGTTTAGGAAGTATATATATAATACATAGGGAAAATAGAATAAAATAAAACATTGATGTGCAGTACCTCTTAAGAACCATGTGTGACGTTCTTTTAATTAATGGTGGTCATTATTTCTAGGTCCCAAAGTTGTTTCTAAAGAAATTCCAGTAGAGTCTATTGAAGAGGTCTCTAAGATTATTAAAAGAGCCCCAGTAATCTGGGATAACATTCATGCTAATGATTATGATCAGAAGAGACTATTTCTGGGTCCATACAAGGGAAGATCCACAGAACTCATCCCACGGTTAAAAGGAGTCCTGACTAATCCAAATTGTGAATTTGAAGCCAACTATGTTGCTATCCACACCCTTGCCACCTGGTATAAATCAAACATGAATGGAGTAAGAAAAGATGTAGTGATGAGTAAGTAGATTCTATTTGACCCTTTACCTTGGGAGGAGAGCTAAGGTTAACCAGAGCAATTGGCAAGTATGAAATCACTTTGTAATCACAATTTAAGAGCTCTTATTAAGGTGTGTTGTTCAGTATTTAGTATGGTTATGTTGTATGATAGAAGAAGAAAGCCTTAACTAGAAGAAAAGCTGAGTGGTCTTGAATAAGTCACTTAATTTCTTGCCCTTAGTTCCTTATTTTTAAAAAGTGACTCAGCCTTTGAAGTCTTGAATACCAGACTTAATATCTAACTTAGTACCCTAATTTTTTAGAGTTTCCTTATACCTAGAATCACTCTGACTCAGTTTGTTTTCAGGTGATTTTATTATTTTTAATGACTAGATATTCTTCTCTGAGTTACTTCATAATATCATTTAGATTCAGTTTACATTTATGAAACATTCGTTTTAGAAATTGCCTTACTAATTTTTAAAAGAATGAAAATCCTAATTATAGGGTTCTAAGTAAGAGAATGTTCATTAATTGTTTATTCATTAACATTTCAACACATTTTGTGGCAGATGCATACTCCCAGGCACTAAGATGCAAGGACTAAAGTATTCCCAACTTTTGAAGAACATAGCTAATGTTGGATAAGACATATAGGCAGCTGTACTGTAGTGTGGTAAGTGCTGTAATACTTACCTACAAAGTATTGTAGGAGCATAGAGGAAGAAGTGATTACTTCTGCTAAGTAAGAGTGGTGGTATTCCAACCCAGCTCCTGAAGGGCATGAGTTGGGGCAGCCTCAGGACCAAAGAATGCACACGGTGTTGGGTTAGACATGAGCTTTATTGAGACTTAGGTACAGGAGAAAGTCCAATGGAGGCCGGTCAGAGAATGAAAGTAGCACTCTGCAAAGAAGCAAGAAAAGGAGGGGCCGATATAAGGGGTTTCAGAACAAAAACTTTCCATAGGGTATGGGAACAGAGTTTTTGTAAAAGTTACATGAAGCTCACAAACAGGGTGTCTGGTGATGTTATTGAAGGAAGGAGGTATAGAGCCTTGAGAAAATTCGCGTTTACAGTATCATCTGCACATTTTTCCTCTGGGGAAGCTTGTTACTTTTTGTCCAGTTTATGTCGCAGCTTTGTGCCTTGGGGCTGTGTTTCATTTAAGGAGGGGAAGACCAGGGCCTGGGTTCCCACAGGTGGTGAGTTTATTTCACAGAGGAGGGGATATTTCAGCTGGGACAAGAAATGAGTAGAGACACTAGCCAAACTTGACCACGTATTAGGGAAATACTAAGGAAAAGTAAGAACAGACAATTTTGAATACCAAGCCCAAGAGGTCAGACTTAATTTTCTCTACCACTATCCTTTTTTTTTTTTTTTCCTACCACTATCCTGGTTCAGGTTGTATTTGTTTTTTTTTTTACCTTACACATGTATTCCCACTTTTCTTCCCCTTCATGGCATTTTTTTATGTGCCTATTATTAGTTTCATACTTATTAAGTTATAAGCCCCTGAAGGGTAGGGGATGTTATCTTTAAAGCATTGATAATTTTGGTACTCAGTGGACATTTGTAAACTACTGTTCCAATTATTCCAAAACTAATATTTATTTCAATTGAGATTTTACACTTAGCAGTGCATTTAGGTGACTGTTCTAGGTGAAATGGTTTAGTGAATGATGTTTGTGTTTGCCTTTTTATGTTTGTTTTTTCTTGTTCCAGTTCTTTGCTTCTGTAGTTGCACTGTAACAACAAATTTTGCATTTGTCTATCTCAGTCTTGAGGAAGCTGTTGTAATCAAAACTTTTGTGATCTCTTTTGCAGCTGACAGTGAAGACAGTACTGTATCAATCCAGATAAAGTTAGAAAATGAAGGCAGTGATGAAGATATTGAAACTGATGTACTCTACAGTCCACAGATGGCTCTAAAGCTAGCATTAACAGAGTGGTTGCAGGAATTTGGTGTACCTCATCAGTACAGCAGTGAGTTTGGCTTTTCTTTGTAAATGATATGGATCATGTGGTTGAGTCACAAAGAACACTGTCGTGTTGGCTTACCTTAGACCCACCAAGCAAAGTGAAATTAGATGAAATTTAGAGGTCTAGAGAATATAATTTTTATATACAAATATTCAGAAGAGAAGATGACAGATGTATAGATGTTGGAGTGTTTATTGCCTGAATATTCGTCCCCACCCCCACTCCCCTGAGGTTTAGAGAAATTTGACGTTTTCTCAGGGCTCTAATTGGAGATTCCAATTACAGATACAATAAGGAAACATTTCTTTAAATGTGATTTGTTCTGATTCTAATTCCTGATTATCTTTGTGGTGATATTTTGTTTGTATTTATAGGTAGGCAAGTTGCACACAGTGGAGCTAAAGCAAGTGTGGTTGACGGGGCTCCCCTAGTTGCAGCACCCTCTTTAAATGCCTCAACTGTAGTTACAACAGTTTACCAGGAGCCCATTATGAGCCAGGGAGCAGCCTTGAGTGGTGAGCCTGCAGCTCTGACCAAGGAAGAAGAGAAGAAACAGCCAGATGAGGAACCCATGGACATGGTAGTGGAAAAACAAGAGGAAGCAGACCACAAGAATGACAGTCAATTACTTACTGAAATTGTCGAAGCTAAAATGGCAGAGGAATTGAGACCAATGGACACTGATAAAGAGAGCATGGCTGAATCAAAATCCCCAGAGATGTCTATGCAGGAAGATTGCATTAGTGATGTTGCCCCTATGCAGACCGATGAACAGACAAACAAGGAGCAGTTTGTGCCAGGTCCTAGTGAAAAGCCTTTGTACACTGCAGAACCAGTGACTCTGGAGGATTTGCAGTTACTTGCTGATCTATTTTACCTTCCTTATGAGCATGGACCTAAAGGAGCACAGATGTTACGGGAGTTCCAGTGGCTTCGAGCAAATAGCAGTGTTGTCAGTGTGAATTGCAAAGGAAAAGACTCTGAAAAAGTGAGTATGCTTAATTTCCCTGCTTTTCTAGCCTTAATGATCTCCACACTGGTGATACAGAGAGGGTCATAAATGAGTACAAGTAACTGGCAGAAAATTGACCACCTCTTAGGCTCTGTTCTGTAAGGTGGATATGAACTCTATTTAATCTGGTACCTTCAGTTGAATAGTTTAACCTTCTACTTAGGAATGAAGGAAAGAAAGTTGACTATTTTAGGAATGTCTGTCACTTTGGGGGATAGAGTGTTTTATTACTTACCTAAAGAGTTTTTAGGCCAGTTAATTGTTTAATATTTAGGATAAATTGCAGGTAACTGGTAACGTTAACAGTTTAATTTATAACTTTATGTCTAGATTGTTTTGTTAAGCTTGTGGTTTTCTGAGTCTGTATTGAACCCCAATAGATTGAAGAATGGCGGTCACGGGCAGCCAAGTTTGAAGAGATGTGCGGACTAGTGATGGGAATGTTCACACGGCTCTCCAATTGTGCCAACAGGACAATCCTTTATGACATGTACTCCTATGTTTGGGATATCAAGAGTATAATGTCTATGGTGAAGTCTTTTGTGCAGTGGTTAGGTAGGTGCACCAGTAATAATCTCTTCTCCTCAAATATATGTCCCTTTATTTAAACAAAACAAAATAAAAAAAGATAAATTATCCCACAGGGAGAGAAATGTTTTAGGGAATTGGCATATTTTCAGCTCTTGAAATTCTTTGCCTAGCTTTCTTTGAAATATAGGCATTGTTGCAGACTTGAGGTGCAAGTTTGAGCAATTACATTGAGCAGGTTGATTTTTCTCCCTTGGGCTAATTAAGCATAAATATCCTGATAATGTGTTAGAAAGTACTGACTTTAACTTGCTCTGACTGAATGCTTCCTGGATGGAACCCTGAATACCACATTTATCTGATTTGGAGATGAGACACTATGAAATGTGACTCTGTAAGTTCTCTGCTGCTTGCTGTGTTTTGATAACATTAATGCTGTGTTTAACAGAACAATTGCTGAAGTGATCTAAAGGGCCTGGCAAGAGGAAGCCATCCTCCCAGCCCTGTGCGCATGCGAGCTTTAGTGGAAGGCTATTCTGGTGCTATTTTTATTTCATATGGTTTTCTCTTTATCCGTCTACCAAGTAATTGGTTTTAGCAGGGGATGGAAATTGCAGTCCCCTAACAACTCTGCTTCATGAAGTAGACTTTCGAATGTCTCCCTTGAAAACTAATTTTTAGAAATTCTCAAACTTGGTAAAAAGCACCAGCATGGCCAAGTTTTTCTCCAGGGACCTTATTTCATTTCCAGGTTTTCAATCCAGCTATACGGAATATGTAATGGACTTACACATAGCACATAGCAGGCAGCAAGGCTGACTGATATGTCATAATTTTCATAGTAGTCACAATACTATGATGGGTAACTTGGACTTGGTTGTGAAATAGATGTATGAAACATTGTGAGCTTAGATAAAGCAGTAGTAATGACATTTCTCTTTCTGCCTATATACCTTTTGGCTCTTAAATATTAAAAAGTAATGGTTTTCCTCTGATATGGCTGGAAGTTAAATGTAAAATCTCTTAATTTGCTGTGTATATATAGCACGACAGGTAAAAGAGGATTTTGAACTTCTTGTTAAAGGCTCTTAAATCTTATCTGTGCCAGATAACTGCCCTTAAGCTCAGGAAAAACTTCTCTGTAGGTTTTTGGATGGCAGGCACCCTTTGCCTTTCAGGTGACTGGCCAGGCAATAATAATTAATCATTATTGGGATTTAAATCTCTGGTTTCCAAGGTCCCTAGGAATTTTGAACCTGAAATCTGGATCATTGAAACTGAGAAAGTAATCACTTGAAAATATTGATATTTAACCTTTAATTTAAGAATTGCTAAAAAATTAAATTCTTGAGTATATACAGTATTGTTTCTGTCTCCTCTTAGCTTTACCACTCTATTATACAATTATGGGTTAACTTTCCCAAATTGTATAGAAGCTTTTATACAATCTCAGGGTCACAGCATATTAGAAGTTTTAAGTAATCATCTTGGCATCCGTATACCTTTACTAAAGCTCACGACAGGGCAAGTATTTTCATGGTTCTATAGTAATTCCAGGGGATTACTGATTAGAACCCTTTGTTTTCCTCCTCTCTCCAGTCCAGCTGGCATTCAGTCCTTTAAAGAATGTGGCTATGCAGTACTTTTGATTACTAACGACTTCTATTATCTTCTTCCCCATTGTGTACAGATGGGAGAATCCTCAGCACAAGTGTCTACTACTATTGGATGGACAGCGGCAGATGTTCACAGCGCGTCATGATTAATTAGTTTAAATTGAAAGGTTCTATCTGTGAGGTAGCTCAGGTAGATTTAAGAGTAATAGGCATGAACTGAAGTCACGTTTGCGCAGCGACTGAGGCATTAACCATGTTTTCATTTACACAGCTCTTCGTATATGCAGCTTTTTATTGTGATAGTTGGAAGTGCTAGTTATGTTGTGGTCTCAAAGTGGGGGCTAGGGGAAATTGGCTGATCTTAAAGTTTGAGAGGTCTAGTTTTTTCACCCAGTGTAAATCACACTGAGTTACAGAATGGGGCAGGTCATCTTTATAGCCTAAATTTTGAATCTTTTTCATCTTTATTTTACAAATAATAATTTTTAAAATACCCCTACCCCTAAAAAAAAAAAAGACAAACCCAGATATAATCTCTTAATGGGCCTGAATTGTCAACAAAAAATTGGTTTGCTTTGGGACTGTCTGACTAGCACACTATATATCTTATACTGATGAGACTGTTAACTTGAACAGGAGGTAGAATGCTGTCTTCAAATGGAAAAGAATATTTTGCGCTGCTTTATCTTGTCAGAAGACTAGGCAGGTAATTTTGATTTGGCCTTCAAATATTTGCCTTTCATTATTTCATTGCCTTAACTGCCTATAAAGCTGGTTAAGCTGTGACCTTACTGCCGACTTCTGGGCCTCAAAGCCTGCCATTTCATGCATGTGTTCAGTGCATTGCAGAGATCATAATGGTGATCAGAGGAGCCGGATGCGTTCATACTTTAAACAAAAGTATGTCTCGGCTCTGAACAAATTAGGAGCATCAATTGGCTCTCCATAGCTTCCTGAATCTGGCAGACTGGTAATATAACTAGCCAAGTCTAAATTTGGATGGTCCTCAGAAGTTTTCATTGTGTTTGGTTGTGTCAACTTACTGAACATTTTATTTTATTTATTCCGCTGACCTTAGTTTTCTGACAAGATTAACCCATCCCCCCCTCCCTTTTTCCCTTTCCTGTACCCTTCCTAAAAATGTAAAATGTGACTTCAGACAGGTTTAATTCCTTCATGGGCTGTGATAATAAAATTTGTCTCATTACCTCATTCCTTTCGGTTTATAGTTAGTGTAATTTCACCAAAGAGCAAGAATTGGGCCTAATTTTTAGAGTCGTATATAGGGAATATATAAAATTGATCCATACAAACTCGGGACTTAACTTCCTTCCGATATTCAAAGAAAGGGCACAGTTGATAATGGTCTTTTTTCATTAACTGGAGGAAGGAATATCAGTATTAGATCTCATTATTAAGTTTAAAAATAATTATTATCACAGCCTTGCCCTGAAACCCTGGATTATTATTGTTAGAGAGCTATTTCCACAAAGTGTTTGTTAGTTGTTTGGACGTTTGAGACCCCAGGAAATCCCCTTTCTCGTAACGTTCTCCGCTTGGATCTGATCTCAACAGGGTGTCGTAGTCATTCTTCAGCACAGTTCTTAATTGGAGACCAAGAACCCTGGGCCTTTAGAGGTGGTCTAGCAGGAGAGTTCCAGGTATCAATATGAATTCACAACTGAATTGACATTTTCTTTGTTTTATGAGAAACCTTATGTTGCGCATCAGATGGCTGGAAGGATTGGTCTGCCGAAGGCTTTCTGGTCCCAAATTCAATTTAGTTACATAGCTGGATTTTAAATCAAATTTTCCTCCTCTTTCACAGTAATTTCTGAAGGAGATGCTGCCAATTCCCCCGCGCCCGCGAAGCGCAGCGGCTCTAGGTATACACTTCACATTGTTTCTTTGCAGGTCGCACAGCATTTTAATCTGCGCCCGCAATGCACAATGCGCGCATGCTTGTCTGCCAGTGGAAACTCCATGAGCAAAACAGATGGATAATTACACAAATGAATGTTGAAAATGCTTGGATACTTTTTCAGTTAGTTTATAAATATAACTTGGTCTTAAAAAGAATAATCCGTTAATGAAAATTTAAACAAAAATGAAGCTTCTTTGGTATTGGAATTTGTTCATGGACTTTTCAGGTGCTCTACTTTTCTCCCCTCAACAGGTGCTCTGCTGCGCACAGCAAACTGAAGCGCATTGCTTTGGGGATAAAGCGTCTCCTGGACAGATAACCCTCTTCAGACCAAACCTCTCCTCCTGACATTCTGTTCTGCCATCTTTTAGTAAAGAGATGGTCTATATAAGATTGGTGTTAAGGAGTAGACTTGTCATAATTGAAATAGATTTTTTTAAAAAACTGTAATAAATCCCCACTAATATGTCACTAAAGCTATGTAAGTCAATTTGGATAATTTCTATTCAGAAGTACTCCCTTTTCCCAGCAAAGAGGTGTTTATATTAGTAAAGCATAGTATACCCCTCTTCTTTAGGTCTGCCTGCAGTAGCCAGTTAAATGTTAAGTTGGTAATCTGCAGTGCACACCCATTTAAAGAAATGCACATCTTCCCAATGCTAATCCATCTCGTATTTTTTTTCTTCCCACAGCGTTTGCTGCCAATTGACGGGGCAAATGATCTCTTTTTTCAACCACCCCCACTGACTCCTACCTCCAAAGTCTATACTATCAGACCATATTTTCCTAAAGATGAGGTAATTGTCTCTCTGCTTTCCAACTTGGTGTATGGTTATGGTGCACACTTCTTGCTTTCCTTAGAACTCTGGTTCTGCATCTTAATATACAAAATTTAGATGGAGAAAGTTAACTGAAACATTGTACACATGAGGGGAGATGTACAGAAGAGTTGAGGAAGAGCCTAGGGCGTTCAGACTCCTAACATCTTTGCTAAGTCCCTTAACTCCTCGCCTGAAAAAGTCCAATGAAATGTATTCAGGGTTGGCATTATTTAAAGAGTCTAAACATTGTGTTATGTTGACCTTAACCGATTTTAAGCTGATAAAGTTTTTTGTAATTTTTGGTTGTGAAGTGCCTGTGGGCTATTGACCTCAGCTACAGAAAGAAGCAAGCCTGTTTAAAGAAAATAACAGATTTGAAACATGGTAGAAGAGTATTCTTAACGTATAGAAAATTGATAGGCTATCAGAGTTGGCTGGATTTTGAATCCACTGCTTATTACCAGAAGCCATCCCCTAGGAGCCAGTTCTCAATGTTAACTAAAATCATGCTGCTTACACTGGTTTTACAAATCTGACTCAGTGAATTATCTTAGGTGACTTCTCTGACAGGCCAGATATTTTTTTCCTTTTCCTTCTGGAGATCCAGACTGACTTATGACTTATATTGCTGTTTTTGAGTCTGTTGCCATTTTTCCTGATGTGTTTCTTAATTAGATTATATTTTCAGGCTTCCGTGTACAAGATTTGCAGAGAAATGTATGATGACGGAGTGGGTTTGCCTTTTCAAAGTCAGCCTGACCTAATTGGAGACAAGTATGTGATGAGTATTTGGATTTGGGAGTGGACATTTCATAGGCAAATTTATCATAGCACTTGATGGGGAGATGAGAAGTGGAAATACATATAGACATGTTTAAGTCCCACTTAAGCTTTAGTAAAACCTGAATATTAATATGCATGTGTTTCCAGTTTTCTTACACCAAATGTAGTTACCATAGGTTGTCATTCAAGTGCATTGTGGTTTTGGTATGTATTGGTGAAGTCTGAAGTTTTGAGTTAGTAACTTAGAAACTCAGTCTGGCCTCTTTTCTTCTGAGCAGGTTAGTAGGAGGGCTGCTTTCCCTCAGCTTGGATTACTGCTTTGTTCTAGAAGATGAAGATGGCATATGCGGTTATGCTCTGGGTACTGTAGATGTGACACCCTTCATTAAAAAATGTAAAATTTCCTGGATTCCCTTCATGCAAGAGAAGTATACCAAGCCAAATGGTGACAAAGAACTCTCTGAGGCTGAGGTAATTCATAGGTTTAGAATTATACTATGGGCATTTTTTTATATAAAGGTTTGTTTTGTTTTTTTTAAGATTTATTTTATTTGTTCCCCACTCCTCCCTCGTTGTTTGTGCTTGCTGTCTGCCCTCTGTCCCCCTTCGTTGTGTGTCCTCTATGTCTGCTTGTCTTCTCTTGAGGTACTGGGGACCGAACCTGGGACTTTCTATGTGGGAAAGAGGTGCTCGGTTGCCTGAGCTACATCTACTCCCTGCTTTATGATGTTTCTCATTGTATTTCCTCTTTGTGTTTCCTTGTTGCATCAGTTTGCCTTTTCAGCTCAGTTGCTTTGAGGCATATCTGCTTCCCTCTAAAGTTATTAATATAGAAAAGCAGGCAGATATATCATAAAACCTTAGTAATTTCTAAGTTAATTTCTTAAAAGAATTCATAGGATTTATTCTTACAATGGCATTTTTCATTGTTGGCCTCAGCATTAGGCCACTTTTTTGATTGGGAGTACTGTTGTAAAAGTTCCTCGAGTTAAAACGTAGTATAGACAAAGAACCTTTTTTCCTCCCTGTTTTGAAGCAATGAATTTAAGAATGATGTTATGGTCTTTTCATTGGGTACTCAGGGCAACATCAGGTAATCAAAGTCTCTCATTTGTTTCTTTGACAGGAGGCTAGCTTTCCTTTTCAGTAATTCAGTTTTCATTGTAATTAAAAAATAATAGGGTGAGCTTCTTAAGTATCTGCTTTCTGATAGGAACATTCCTTGTTATATCTTCTCTTTCCCAACTTCAAAGATATTTCCTCTCTAAAGAAGTGTTCCGAAAAACAACAGACAACCGGGGTGGGAGGGGGGGAGAGAAATAAATAAAATCTTTTTTTAAAAAAAAGTATTCCATGTTGCTCAAGATTCATGATTATTTTGGTTTATACTTTAGCATTTGTATTTTTTTAATAGTTCTTCCTGAGAATAACTTGTATGCTTAGTAAATAACTTTTAGGTCTATATTTGGACTCTTTCTTAGGACATTTTTTTATCTATGTAGTTCCTGTTCCCCTTTTCTAAAAACTTTTTTCTCCCCATATCAAAAGTACCCACATTCTCTATCATTTGTTACAGTTTTTCACCTTTCGGGCCTAGCCAAATGGCTAGGTAATCAGAGAGGCGGTTTGAAATGGCTTCTCTTACTTGGGATTATATTGACACTGACACTGCAAGATGCTTGTGGTTGAGCTGTTGATGTGTTGCCGGTCCACAACTGACAATTGTAGTTTTCAACATAGGAACATGTAAAGAATGTTATTTGCCCTTCACCCACCTTTCCCTAAAGTTATTTTCTTACTTAACTGTGGTACATTTTTTAAAAACTAAGGTATTAGCACTTGGACATTATAATTAACTAAACTCCATTTTTTTTGGAGTTCACTGTTTTTTCCACTTGTATCTTTTTCTTTTCCAGGAGCCAATCCAGAATATATAAACTATTTTTAAAATAGAAATGCTTCCACTAGAATTATAAGCCAGTAAATCCTCCTGTATGTGATAATTACTTAATGACTGAAGAGTTAATGAATATTGCTTTCCTTTATCTGTTGCTGAGTTTTGTACTTGGGGTATGTGTGTGTGTGTGTATGTATGTATGTATGTATATAAGGGATAGCTCCTGTGAAAGTCAAGAAATTCTCGTTTCAGAAAATCATGTTGAGTTTCCATGAAGAGCAGGAAGTGTTGCCAGAAACTTTCCTTGCCAACTTCCCTTCTTTGATAAAGATGGATATTCACAAAAAAGTAACTGATCCAAGTGTGGCCAAAAGCATGATGGCTTGCCTCCTGTCTTCACTCAAGGCTAATGGTGAGTATGTATTTGTGGAGTTGTTAGTGTTTGGTCAAGATGGGGTCAGGACTATATTTTAGGGTAAAATGGAAGAATTTTATGGTGAATTTTTATCCCCTTCCTCACCATTTGTGGTTTGCTTTCTGAATTATTAGTGGTGTAAGAATTGCATGTATATCAATCACCTCTACCTCTACTGTATTGAAAAATGCTGCTCTTTTATACTCAGCGCTTATTTTAAGCCCCATATAAGGTGAGACGTGAACACATTAGGTTATATTTCTTTTGCCAGGAAGCCCATAAGTGGTAGTTGAAAATTAAGTGAACCTGAGGGAGAAAATTTAAGATTGCAGAATTATCCATTTTTTCTCAGAGTTTTATTATCCATGCTCAACCTTTAGAAATAACTTTCCTGTGTATTAGTGGTATGGAATCTTTCTGTAGAGGATCAGATAGTAAATATTTTAGTCTTTGAGGGCCAAAGAACTGTGGCTATTGCATGTTCTTTTAAAACTACCCTTTAAAAATGTATTTTTAAAAAAACAAAAACATTTTTAGTCCTTGAGCCATACAAAAACAAGTAATTTCCCTATCCTTGTTAGAGAGTTGTTGATAGATAAGAATGCTTGTTGTCTGTTTTCTGAATTTTTATATCAATTGAGTTAGTGGCGTCTCCTTTGTGGAAGAATTTAAACAATTACATATATATGGAACTGAATCATGCAGGTATATGCAGTGAGTTGTGTCTTAGAATATATGTCACATTTTTGTCTTACTGACTTGTGACATGCTGGAATAGGCTCTGGAATAATGGAATAATGTCTTTTGAATTGAGGTGTCCTTTGCCTTGAGGTTTCTCACACATTCTTTCCTGAAAGATTTTCTTTCTGGGGAAGAACTTCCCTCTGTTGAATATTAATAGGACTTTTTAAAAATACAGCACGGAATTTAGGAGCTAGAAGAGACAATTCCCTATTTATTTTTTAAAATATATTAAGGATTCATCACAATTCATATCCCAAATTCCACTAATTAAGTAACTTATTTATGTTTTGAATATTTGTTTTATTCCTAGGCTCCCGGGGGGCTTTCTGTGAAGTGAGACCAGATGATAAGAGAATTCTGGAATTTTACAGCAAGTTAGGCTGTTTTGAAATTGCAAAAATGGAAGGATTTCCAAAGGATGTGGTTATACTTGGCCGGAGCCTGTGACATTTGTTGGCCTTGTGAACTGTCCAAAAGTCTCTTAACTCCACCTGGTGGGTGGTGGTTGGGGTCTTCATACAGTTCAGCCTCTGGAGTGGCAACAGAATCAGCCAATTGGATTGGAAACAAAGAAGACTATGTAAAACTCACCCATCATACATTCACATTACTCACTGGTTGGAAGAAGATAGTATTGTTGCAAATCTTGTGTGAAACAGATGTGGGCCTCCTTTTTGGGTCTTGTGTTAGGTGTCAAGACCTCTTACATGGGCTTATAGGGAGGGGGTCTTCAATAAATGTAGTCAGCACTGTTTTCTGCATCCAGTGTGGTTGCATTTCTCACCTATGAGTAATCAAAATGACTTCTTTTATACTCCTTAGTTTAGTGAATGAAATTTCTCTCATTCTTTGTGGACAAGGCAGCAGTCAGTGGGTTTCAGAGGCTTCAGGATGCAGACTCCCAAGTGGGATGGTTGTGGCATTAGTTTAAGCTAAGTAAATGATTACGGTTTTTGGGCAGTTTTTCTATTTTTTGTTAAGCTGTGGCCACTTGTCACCTGTAGTGACCTCTGGTTCAGGAATGATGTGCTTTGTCAGGACAGATACGCAGTTGCTGGTGGCAAAAGCCTCAAAATGACAGACTTGTAAATTTATTTGTATATAAACTAGCTGTAACCTGATTATCTTTTTTGTTTACTGTTTTTATTAAAAAAATTCTTTCCTTTTGAAAGTGAAAGGGTGATGGTTAAGGATGGCACTTTGAATAATGTGTATCATAGTAGAAGGTGGATTTTCTTTACTTTGGTCTTTGTGGGTGTTTTTGTGGGTGTTTTATTTTGTTTTGTTTTTTTTTAGTTCTGTTGTTTTAAAGTGCCTCCCACCTAGGGCTAGGCTATGACTTTTGGGTACGAGAGTCTGATTTCTTTAAGACTCAGTCTGTTGCAACGTGCAGTCACTTCTGGAAATTAACCTCAATAGCAGGTCAGCATGTGAAATGTTAGATTTGTTAGAGCTGTCAAGTAGGGTTCAGGGACTGATTGGTCCCATCTGCACTCTGATCAGTTGTCCTTTAATTTCAAGACCTGTTACTCCTGGTTTTATTAAATCAGAATCCTTTTCTTGCATGCTTGTATATCTAATTTTTAAATGCAGCAAAGAATGAGTATACTTTAACCAGTGATTTATGGTTACCTATTCCCCCGCCCCTCCCTTTAACCACAGATTCTGAAAGCTTCATGTATTTTAATTTAGAGTTGGTGTTTTTAAGGGTTCTGAGCACGAGGCTGGCAGGTGCTCTCTGCAGGACTCATTTTCTTCATCATGCCTGGCTAACTTCTCTATAAATTAATAATAGCGTTTTATCTTGCTTCCTGCAGTTTTGCTTCAGCTGTTTTAACTTTGAACTGAGTGAAGTGGGTGTGGGGGCAAGATGGAAATCTGAGACTTCTTTTACTCCTGGAGTTCAGTTCAGTGTGAGCTTTGAGAGAGTCCTAAAGCTTTGTACCTAGTGGTACCTTAGTGACTTCAAACCACTGAAGGGGTGAAAGGAGCCCTTTGCATTTTTCAAAGGTAGGAATCTTTAGTATGTTGGGAAGCTGGAATCAAGTTTGCATTTTTGAAATGAAGAGAAATCCCTGCTAGGTATTGTTTAAAACAGCTAAATGTCACTCGATTTTCTCTGAGAGCATCTCATAGAAGAATGGACAATTGTATCATCTTTTCTGGAGGATTTTAGGGTCAACCTCTTATGGAATCAGGATATTTTAGCAATTTTGCTTGTGGCTTTATCTTGGCTTTTAATTACTTTGGCCAGTATTCTGTTCACAGATTCCAACTGTGAAACGAATGTCCAGATGTATACCTTTATCACTCTAGGATCATGAAGTGCTATGCTGACATATTCCATGGTCAAGAATTTTTATTAAGGTTGGAATGACACTTTGTTTAGATTACATCTCAGTTCCTGTAGAAAATGAACTGTAAAACTATCTGAAGACCATGCAAGAGGCAAAATAAAACATGAAGTGAATGTGTGTGGTGATGTGAACCTATGTCCTGTTTCTGCCCCATATCTCTTCTCAGGTCCTCCATGCCTTTCCTACAAGCAGCTGTTCCTCCTTTCTGCAGCTGAACCACGTTTGGGATGGAATCTTAAAGGCAGGCTTCCCTACTCCCATCCCCAGTAAAGGGCTTTCTTCCAGATTTTCCTCAAGGCAAGGGCAAAAGCTAAGGAAAGCACACTTCGTTCCTAACCAAACCGCTCTCTGGCTAGTTACAATTTTGGTGTGAATTAGGACAGCTTAGCGTGTGTATCTGCCATCTGATAGAATAGGTAAAACAGTTTCTTTTGTCAAAAGGTGAGGGGGGGGGGTTGGTGGTGAGTAAACCCAAATGGTCTGAGGAGAATCCAAGGGTATGTGTGGGGGAGGGGGAGTTGGTTTGAAATCACAAGCATTCAGACCATGTAAGGGCAAGTCTGCCAGGAGCAGCAGTTAGCCCTACACCTGAGCTAATATACACTGCCAGCAGCTCAAGCTAATTAAGATGGCACTGCAGAGTCGTTTGTGTAGGAGGCCTGTCTCCTAGAGGTTTTGGGTGGTAATACCAGTAGTCTTCCTTCAGTCTCCTGTGCTCTTTGGGGACAAAGTCCAACTACAAATCTTTGAATTTATTTCCTTTGTTTTTATAAAGGCTGTCATGAAATCCGCCTTTACCTGGAGTGGGGGGTGGGGGAAGTAAGAAAGGTATCATTTTCATTCTATTCCTCCCTTAACAAACCTAATGCCAGTTTGGAGGAGTAGTAGGGGACACCCCAAAGGGTGCGTGGGATTGGAGAAAATGGAAGGCAGGAGCCTCCCTCAACAGTTAAATATAGAAATAAGCCAAGACATTAATATCAGATCTATGCTTCTGTGATGTTCCTCCCTCTGAGGTCTTGACACAGAAGTCTGAGCACAGCCCTTAGGTTCTTGGGCGGAGAAGCGGTGGACCAGTCTCCGAGCCTTTTCTTCCTCAGGACTGAGCGTCTCCTTTAAGGGGTGGGGCCGGGGCTAGTGAAGGGACCCTTGCTTTGTACGTGTCGGGGGCGGGGCTTAGGAACTGCTAGCAGCATGTCCGCCAGCACCGCTGCCACCTTTTTGTTCCTGGTCGAGGGGAGCCGAGTCCGGACCGGGGGTGTCGGGAGTCTGCGGGTCCCAGTCACTGGACGGCTTTTTCTTCGGTATTGGGGAAAGGAAAGAATGAGGATGGTTCTGGGTGGCCTAGGTTAAGCGTCAGCGATCAAAAACAGGACTAAAGATGGGTGCACAACGTGGGTGAGGATGGAGGGGTGTCCTGCGGTATTCCCCAGGAGGCGGGGCCCTGCACGTGGCCGCCTGGGCGAAAGTGGACAGTGGAGCCCCTGCCCTAGAAGTGCCGGGTAGGGCGGAGCCTAGGACCGAGCACCCCAGGTGCTCCTGAGGCGAAGGGACATCTGGTGGGTGTGTAAATTACCTTTCGATGACTGCACGTGATGGGGAAGGAGGGTTTGGTGAAACTCTTCTCCCCCCCTCCCCCAATACATTACAACTCCCAGACTGAGCTCTCCGGAGGTACCCGCTCCTACACCTTCGAGGTAGAGGAAGAGGATGATGGAGAGCACGTGCTGGCATTGACCATGGTGACAGGATGGCAGAGAATAGCTCGGCCAGGGCAGGCACTGGGTTCGCTTCTATATATGCCCCTTTTTTACTGGGAGTCACCTCATCTGTTAACCCCCCACATGGATGGCTCCCTTAGCCAGATACAGGGACCTCTGAGGCTGGGCAAGTTCACTGAGGTCCGTGTGTAGTGTGAACCCGTGCTTGAGGAGATCCTGAGGTCCTGTGTACCCTTCCCAGCTCTGCCTCACTGAGGGAGCCAAGGATGAGTGTAATGTGGTGGAAATTGTGGCTCAGAACAATGACCATTATGAGATGGCAGTCCCTGTGGCCAACCTCAAGTCCTGCCAACCCATGGTGAGTTCCAGCCATTCTTGGGGGAGGAGGATTGAGGGCTTCAGGACCCACCACAAGGCTGGTAGGGGAGGAGTGGACCAAACCCTTATCTTGCTTTCTCCCTAGCTCAGCCCCGATGACTTCAGCTTCATTCACCGGTAACTTTCCACCTGAAGTCAGGCTCTGGTCCTGTGTGTATCACTGGGTGACACCAGATTGGTGAGAGAAAGGAGGACCTGCTTCTTTGCCTCCTTTGCTTCCAGTCTACTCTCAGGACTCCCCAACCACACACTCCTCCATCATAGCAGCATCGCCTAATGCAGTCCCCAGTAGAGGTCCTACATGCCCACCCCACCCCTCCCCAGGCTGTATCCCCTGTATGATACTCCCTTCACTTCTCTGTCCAACTCAAGCCTTCCTCCAGGGAATCTTCTCAGCGTCTTCAGCTTCAATAATGTGGATTCCCTTGGCTCTTGGTTACTCAGTTTAGTCTTAGAAGTTCTTCCTACCTAGATCATAAGCTCTGAGAGGTCAGGGTCCCTGCAAGCATAGCACCACAGGGTATATAATGAAAAATTGCCTAATGAAAGACATGTGATGTGGAGGTGATCTGGCTTCATTCAACTCTCCCTCTCCCCTCATCCTCACTGCTTGTGTGTCCACCAGTTACTATAAGCAATGACATTTCTTCAGAGGAGGAGGTGGAGGAGACTTGAGTTGTACCCCATCCTGCCTGCCAAGAAGCAGCCCTGGCCCTCCTTGGTGAGTGGGAAAGGCGACACCAGGATGGTGCCTAGGGCTTGGGGAGGGGACAGGAGGAGCAAGTGAGGGCCTAGATATTGACCACTTATCTACTCAGGTCAGCTCCCTGCCATGTGCACTGTGCACCATGCACCATGTTCCTGGACAAGTCTCAAGAATTTTAAATGTTTCCTCTCCAGTGAAGAGGAGGGTTTGAGGCACGGGGGTGGGAGGAAATTTGGGCCGGTACTGGGAGAAAAAGGGCCCATTCTCCCTAATCCTACTTTATGCCCTTTTCTTTAGAGGTGGGAGAAACTCTGACTATCCTGATCCTCTCTCTGCCTATTCCTATGAGGGTTGGAGCTCAGTAGCTGAAGGTCAGGACTACACATTTTTAATAATTTTTACATTTTTGGATAAACGTTGAAATAAAGTGCTGTAGAACTTTTTGCAAATCACTTGTGTGGCTTTTTCTTGTGCTGGAGTGGCATTCCCCTAGGGACCACCAGGTGGCACTGTGGCAGCACCGAGGGTGGCCCTGGGTCTGGAGAGGGTGGGGAAATGGGATCCTGCTTGTCCCCAGGGCCCAGGGTCTGGCCCCAACTGCCTTGCTAGAAGGGGAGCTTCTAAAACCCAGACTGTTCCCAGCCTCTGCAGGTGGGGGAGGACCATCTCAAGAGGTTATCAGCAGCCAAACAAGGGTTCTGGGCCTCTGTCAGCACTCAAGCTGATGGGCAGGGGGGCAGATAAGGGGACTTAAGCTGCCTGAGGAATGTGCATCCCTAGCCCCATGAGGGGCCACAGGCTCAGGGTCTGTGAGGGGTCGGGTGGGGGGCCAGTCCTTGCTCCTTCAAGATGTGCATGCAGTCTCTGAGCTAGGCTGGGCCCTTAGAAACATGATTCCTAGGGCCAGATGGAGGGGCCTGACCGGATTGGGTGACAAGGAAACTAGAATCCGGGTGGCCTGGCATATGGGGCCAGAGAGGGGCCCCTGGGAATCCATCTCCTGAGCTAAAGCGTTCTTGCCCCCAGCACACTGCCTGGCCTGGGGGTCTCTGGTTCCTGGAATCGGGTAATTCTGAGGCCTAGCTGCTGCTGTGCCAAAAAGAGAGCCGGATATTTTTGGTTGTGTGTATGTGACCAGCTCTGGGGTCAGCAGTTCAGCAGCTGTGTTGAGGGGTGGGGTGGGGGAAGTGTTAATGCCCCACCAGCAAACAAACAAAGGTTACCTCCCGAGGCAGCCGGGAACCAGACAAGCTGAGGATGGACAGAGGCCAGGCCTAATGGCCAGGCAGACTCTGCACCCACTGCTGGAAGAAGTGAGTGGACAAGTGGGAGGGAGCCCAGATAATCAAGGGACTGGCATTGGGCAGATGGGGTCAGTTTTGGAGCCAGCGTCCCCACTACACAGCAGAGCACTCCCTTTGCAACATGCATCCATGGGAAAGAAGATGGTCTGCCTGGCTGTGATGAGTAAGGGAGTTGAGGAATGGGGGGGAAGAAGAAGTGATTTTCAACCTCCCTTTGAGAATAAAGGAAGTCTTTTTTCTCCTCTTTGTGTAGTGGTGATCACGGTTCTAGGCCTTTCTCCGCTCCATGAGGAGTTTCCCGAAGTGCTTCCACCGGGGATTCCAGGTGGAGTGGAAAAGAGGCGCGTTCGGAACCGTTCGCCTCCGGGCGATACCGGGTGGGGAGAGGCGGAGCTAGCGCCCTCTGGTGGGCGAGGCTGGAACTGCCGGGCGGTCGTGGGTGGTGGTGCGGCTCCCCACGCAGCCTCTCCAGGCGCTCTAAGCGTGCGCGGTGGTGCAGGAACCTACGTGGCCAGCGAGGGATCTGGGCCGCCAAGTTTTAAGCGGAAGGCGAGGAAATGAATCATTGGGGTGGTCATCCATTCATTCATTCTTGGGAAGGGCTCGTCTTAGAGTAGGGGAATCAGGCGGCGGCGGTCAGGCCATTCATTCCCTTCCTCCTCGGCTCCAGCCTCCAAACTCCTCCGCACAGTTCTAGATTGGAGGCGCGGGAAACTGGCTGAGAACAGTGAAAAGTCAAGTCTCTGTGCAAGCGGACCCATCGACCCCCTGCGCGTGGCCCCGCCCCAATATTTACCCCTCCCGCGATGCTGCTCATCGCTCATTGTATTCCTTTGCTGTTTGCATGATCTGTCTCCCCACGGGTCCCGGCCGGCGCCTAGCGTGCTCCTGCCCGCAGTGGGGGCCCAATCCACATCTGCCTCATCATTCTGGAGTCTCCCCAGCCAATGGGGCCCCCCGCGGACAGAGCTGGGAATTGTTTCTTCTCCCTCCTCACGCCCCGCCTCTCTTCTTCCCCCCTTTTCTACCCCTCCCCCTCCAAGCACACAGTAGGAGCGCTGCCAGGTCGCTTTGGCCTTAGCGCGCGCAGGGACTGAAGGCGCACGCCGGGTCATGCAGACCCATATTTGGAGGCGACAGGGGAACTCCCAGACTGGGGCCCGAAGTGCTTAACGCAGTTTGGGGGATTTGCATTTGAACGGTGGACAGAATCCTCGGCGCTTTGAACTGCGTGCGCAGGAGGCGCGCTTCGGAGCAGCCCGCGCCGGCTGGTGTGGATTTGAAGGCTGAAGGGTGGGGCGGAGTGTCGAGGGGTGCGTTAGGAAAGGGGCTAAAGGTGTGTGTTAGGTCCCCGGTGAGGGCGTGTTTGTGGAGGTGTTGGCGAGGAGCGTGTGTTTGTGTTTGGGGGGGGGGGGGGTGCGTGTGTGTGTTTGTGTTTGCGGAGTGTGGGGGCGGCCTCAGGGAAGGTGGCCAGGCTGTCACTCAGCGATCAGGTTGACAGGCGCTCCCTCATCAGGGCCCGGGAGCTCTGATTGCAGATTCGAGGAAACAAAATAGCAATTGTAATTACGGGGCTTTGATAAGATAAAGGAAGGCGCGAGCTGGCCGGGAGGCGAGCGAGAGAGAGCGAGCGAGGGAGGGAGGGAGCGGCCTGCGGGCCCGCGAAGCATTTGCATCTGTCAGTCACCCGGCCGTGCCCGGGCAGAAACCGGGCGCCTGCTGAGGGGGTATCCCCATCTGCCTCTATAGATCCGGGCTTTTGGCGAGAGAAGAAGCCCCCCAAATTGACGATTATTGGGAATGAGGGTCCAGTTTGTGGGAGTCTCCAGATGTAAAGGAATTCTGGTCCCGCAGAGGCCGCTTGCCAGGCGTTAAGGTGTAAGACTGAAACTCCAGGGACGCCCATCTCCCCCGGGGAGGGGGGAGCGAAGATCATTAAGGTTCAGTCCAGGTCCCTCAGAGTCTACTGGAGGCTGGAAAACCAGGGCTGAAGGATGATCTGTGCCAGGTGCTCTGCCTCACCCTCACCCCCACTCCCGGGGAAGGGCAGGTACCCTGAGTGGCCCTGGCTGGGACCCCAAGAGCATATACACTGAGGATCGGCTGACCTCCCTGACCCCTGCCCTGGGCCTGTTCCCTGCTGTTCCCATCAGATTATTTTCAGAAAGCTGGGTCCACAGTGAGGAGAAGACCCTTTCAGGAAGTGCCACTCTGCTCTCCATCTAGTCACTCCACTTGATTCATTGATTTATGGATTCATTCATTCATTCATGTATACAAATAAACATTTCTGAAGACCTACTGTGTGCAGAAAAGGACGTTAAGATGGTGAGCAAACAGATGTCATCCCTGCCCTCTTGGATCTTACATTACAGTGCAGAGGGAGAGACAAACACCTCTAAGTCACCACACAGGCCTCTATGACAGTGAAGACACACGGTGGAGCAGACACAATAAGGGAATTTTTTAGGGCTGCCTGGGGCTGTGAGTGCCTGGACCCTGCCTAACCTATCTCCTCCCTGATGGGCCCACTTCCCCAGGGCTTGAGAGGATGAGAGGAATCAGCACATGCCAGGCCTTTAGCAGATACTCAAAAAATGGTGGCACTTAAACTTATTAGGTGTCGGGGTCAGTGGTGAAGTCAGGTCTCCCCGGGGAAGTTGCACAGGGGCCGAGGTCTAACTGTGCAGCCAGTTTCCCCGTTATTCATTCATTCAGCAAACACTGCAGAACAACTCTGCCCAGCTCTTTGCCAAGAACGTAAGTTCTAAGCTAGTTAGACCTGGGCCCCGCGTCAAGGTGTGTGTGGACAAGACCCAGCTGAGTGAACAGACTCCTGGACAGGGGTAACAGGTGGGCTCAGGGAGTCTGCTCTGAAGAGGAATGAGAGCTTGAGACAAGCCCTCTGTTTCCCCTTCTCAATATTATTCAGCGTTTGCATTTATGGCTGGGAGAGGGGAAAGACGGGGGTACAGGAAAAGGGGTGGTCGGCAGAACCTGGCTGAGCTGCTGGACAAGAGCCTTCTGCCACCTCTATGGGTTAATGGCTTCCTGGGACCAATGCACCCTCTCCAGCCCTGCCTCCAAGGGCATAGGGGGCAGTGGGGAGGCTGAAGTCATGGGTGAAGGCCACAGCTGGGCAGGGTAGCTGTGGCTTCACCTGCTACTCAGAAGTACCTATCCCAGGGCACCTGTGCCCACCGTGGCTGCTCCCATAGAAGCAGCATGTCTCAGGGTGTCCACAAGGCCCAGCGGGGGAAGCAATGAGATGCAGGGAAAAAGCTTAGAGTCCCTTAGCCTCCTTTAGTGCCAGCCCTTCTTCCTAGTTTACACAAAGCACCAGCCTGTGCCCAGCCCAGGAAAAAACCCTGAAAGAAGTTCTTTTTGCCCCTCTGCCTGCTGGTATGGGGGTCCAGTGGCTGTGCGGCCCTGCCAGGGACTTCTGGGCTTTTCCCTCTACTTAGGTGGTTCATGATTCCCCCCAGCTCGGCCCTGGGGTAGGGGAGGAGGGGGAGAACGAGAGCAGGGTGAGAATAGGGGAGGCAGTTCTGCTCCCAGCGCCTGATTAGAGAAAGAGCGGGCCAGGCGCGACCCACGAGGTCTCAGCAGAAAGATGCGGGGAGCCGCTTCGCCCATCGCACACACCCGCACTGCCCGAGAGACCGGCGCCCAGCACTAGCTCCCAGCGGGCCGGCCCTGCCGGAGCACACAGTAGGTGGTTCAGAGGCATCAGCCAGAGGCATCCGTGGACCGGACCTCACCGCCGAGACCCAGCGGCGTCCGACTCCGGCGCACCGGGCGGTCTAGGAAGCCCTGTGGCCGAGGGTCTCCTCGCTCCAGGGAGGGGGCGACTTGGGGCATCCCCCACCCAGCGTGTCCAGACCCCAAGAGCGCGCGAAGGGACAAACCAGGGGTGGGGGGAGGCGTCCACACGGGCCGCCCCTGCCCCTCCCGCGGGCCCCCAGACCCCTCCCCTAGCCCAGACCCCCAATCCCAGACCCCTCGGCCGCCCCGCCCCGGCCCGCCCCGCCCCCGCCCGGGGCTGTGTCCCGGCCCCAGCTCCCAGCCGGGGGCTGCGGGCTCCGGCCGCCCGCCCCGCGCTCCCCCCTCGCCCCCGGTGCGGCGCCCCCCGCCCCCACCCCTCCCCCTCCTTTCCCACCTACCCACCCACCCCGCCGGCCCGTTACCTCCCGCCTGCTCCGGCTCCTGAGCAGCCTGCGGCCACCGGCTCCGGCAGCGGCGCAGAGCGTCTCCGCGCGGCGCGGCGATCACGACATTCCACGGGACCCGCCGAGCCGCGTCGGGATCGCCGCTGGGCTCCCGCTCCCGCACCGCCCTCGGCCGCCGCCGCCCGCCTGCGGCCCTCTGCCCCCGCCCGCGGGACGGCGTGATCCCGCCCGGGCTCTCCGTGCTCCCCGGGCCGCGCGCCATGGGCAGCCCCCGCTCCGCGCTGAGCTGCCTGTGAGTACCGCCGCCGCCCCCGCCGCCCGCCGGGCCCGCGCCCTCGCCGCTCGCCGCGCTCACCCCGCTTCGCTCTGTCTCTCCCGCCCGCTTTTGTCTCCCACAGGCTGTTGCACTTGCTGGTTCTCTGCCTCCAAGCCCAGGTGAGGAGCACTGCGCGGAGGCGGGGGACACCGGCTGGCAGTGTCGGGCAGGGGCACGAGGACCGACCGGGCGGCCGGGGCGGCGGGGCTAGAAGAAGCCTTAGGAACCCAACCTGGAGCTAGCCGGAGGAGGGAGCTAAGGAACAGAGAGGTAGCGCCCCGCCTAAGGCCACACAGCGAGCGAGAGGCGAGGCTCGAACCCAGGGTTTCCGAGTCCAGCGCTGTCTCCCACGCATCCTAGCCAGGTGGGAGTGCCTGGGGCACTCTGCGGGCAGCCACACCTGGCCGCTAAGGAAGGGGGCCGCTGGGGCCGGGGAGGCGCTCAGGTGTCAGGAGAAGTCTGGGCGACTGCAGCAGGAACCCTCTCCGCGGCCCCGGGGGGAGCCTTGGCCGGTCAGGCCGAGCGATCGTGTGCTCGGGCCCTCTGCACTCTCAGCGTTTGCTCCGTAAATGTGTCTTTATAAATGGCCGGGGCTAGTCGCGCCGCCTGCCTACCTGGGAGTCCCCTGCAGCCCTAGAAGGCGCCCCCCTTCCCTCCGGCTTTCTTCCCTGTTGGGAGCTGGCCGGGAGCCCCAGGGTGTTTCCAACAGGTGGGTCCAGATCCTCCCCGGCCCGGGCTCATCCATGCTGTCTGGGTCGGCCCGGAATCTCCTGGGTAGGGGGCGGTGGCCCGAGCCCAGATGTTGGGGGGGGGGGGGTCCCAGCCCTTGCCGGCCCGCCTGGGGCCGTGGAGGGGGCTGCGCAGGGGTGGGGGACAGAGCAACTCGGGCCCCTGGGCGGAGTAGCATTATAATGGCGTGTTGTGTATTTTTCAATTTCCTAAAGGTAACTGTTCAGTCCTCACCTAATTTTACACAGCATGTGAGGGAGCAGAGCCTGGTGACGGATCAGCTCAGCCGCCGCCTCATCCGGACCTACCAGCTCTACAGCCGCACCAGCGGGAAGCACGTGCAAGTCCTGGCCAACAAGCGCATCAACGCCATGGCGGAAGACGGCGACCCCTTCGGTAAGGAGCGGGCGGCCCGGCCTGCGCCGGCGGGAGCGCTAACCAGCTAGCCGGCGCCACAGGCCCCCCTGCGGGTCTGCAGGCTCCCCTCTGCAGGAGGCAAGGAGCTAGGGCAAAAAGGTGTCTCAAGGAGGGTCTGCTTGGGAAGGGGCCTAGGGGAGTACTTGGCCCACAGGTGCCCCTTTCCCTGCCCCGCAGATGAACGAATCCAGGAATCTCCCTTTACACCTCCCCCTTCACACACCCCTCCCCAGCTGCAGGTGGAGGCAGGGGGTGCAGGGAGAGGGGGCCCAGACTTAAGGGAAGCTCTTGAAAGAGGATATGTCGCCAGGGCCCACAAAAGGAGAGTGGGAAAGAGAAGGGAGAGAAATCCTCCGAATTCTCCCAGGCTGAAAAAGGGGGTGCTGTGAATCTTTCACTAACTACTCGGCACCGGAGGGTCAAGCACGCCGAGGGGCTCGGCTCGGAAAGGGGCTCTCCCCGTTCCAGTCGCCCAGGGTCCCAGACTGCCGGGGCAGGGCTCTGGGCTCCCTGTGGGGTGCTGAGTGCAGGGAGCTACTGCCGGGGACGAGGCTGAGGACTGATTGATTTCTAAAACATTCAATATTCCTGACTTGAAACAGGGCCAATTTCCAGAACCCTGGATGTACCAAGAGAAAAGCAAGCCCTCTGGGCGACTGGTGTTGTTTTTAGAGAGCGATTATTGTGAGTTTAAAAACCTTTAAATAATGACTAAGTTAAACAAGCATGAAAGGAGAGGGGAAGACTCTATTAAAATGTAATAAAAAGGTGAGGCATTTTAAGAGCTAAGAAGAAAAATGAAGAATGATATAAAACAGAAAAAGAACGAGTCTTTTTTCAGATGTGGAGTTTGAAAGGAGTTGCAAGTCTGTAAATGTTAAAAAAGAGGTTCAAGATTGTTCTCTATGAATCTCTGGAGAGACCCCCGCGTCTGGCAGAGCGATTAAAACTCTTCTTACTTTCACCTTTTTTAACATTTCCTGAATACTTTCTCCTCTTCTCCAGCCAGTTTGGGGGATCGAGTATGTCTCGCTGCATTTTTTCTGCATCGACGTAGCTGACTTCCCTTCAAAGCTGGAGAAGGAGACATAATTTTCCTGGGATAAATCTGTCACTGGGGTGGAAGAATAGGTTTGAAAATGTTAAGCTTTCCAAAAGCCCAGTCGGGAAAGCCGCTGTAAACTGCGGCCCCAGCTCCCCAGATCCATCCGGGAAGGAGAGTGGGGGCTCTCTGGGGTGGGGGTGGTGGCGGCCTGTCCGGTGGCCGAGCTCCCCCGCTGGGCTGGCAGGGCTGGCCTACAGTCCCTTTGTCCTTCCACACGGGTTACCTTGCTGCTCTTCTCAGCTTCCAGGGAAAGCCAACGAATGCCTTGCTCCTCCCTGGTTTGCTCCATCCGAGCAAATGGCCCAGCATCCTTGGGCTCCCGGGACAGAAGGGGAGGCTAAGCTGGCGACAGCAGACTTAGTCTGTGGAAGTCTGATGCCCAGTTCTCTCCTTAGAGGAAGAGGGGCTTTCCCAGGGCAGGAGTAGGAGCTGGAGGCCCCAGAGTCAGAGCAGAGGCTTGGGATGTGGAGCCAGCACCGCGGGAACTGGGGGAGGACAGCAGAGGCCCCAGGTGGCTACTGGCAGGTCCCCGGAAGAAGCAGAGGGGGCTTACAGCCATCCCTGTCTGTCCTGCTGGGGCAGAATCCGGGGTGGGATCCTCTCACCCATTCTCTAGTCTATCCTTTCCTGGCCCTTAAAAGAAGCGGCTCCTTGCTCTAGAAGGCTGTCTAGAAGGTCCGAGAGGAGGTGGGTGGGAGGGGAGGGGACAGCTGCATTTCCCAGCTGACTTGGGGCCAAACTGGGGATGTGGCCACGGGGTCCCAGCTCTGGGCCTGTGTGAATGGGGAGGGGACAGTTCCCGTCCGGGCAGTAAGGACTGCCTTGCTGACTTTGGTGCCCCCCCCCCACTAGGGTCAGGAAAGGAGAAGGGGCCACCGTGTCAGTGCAGGTTGGGAAGCAGCTCTGGTCACTCTCGATTTTGTGGTAGAGAGGGCAGGAGATCTAGCCCCTTCCACGCCATGCCAGACAGCTAACGCAGCCCCCACTCCCTCCGTGGGGACAGCCTCGGGGGAGGAGTCGGGTGGGGACCGGGGCTTCTGTGGCAACTTGACTGTGTGGGAAGGGGGGTTAGTCTCCTGGCCATCCAGACTGAGAGCAAGGACACCTGATTCTCTCCCCTCCTCACTCAGAAAGTGTTTGGCCACTGGGCTGAGAGGCCCGGCTGTGATGGGAGTTGCAAGAGAAAAGACGATTGAGTTGTTGATTTCTAGGTGCTGGAGCTGGGGCTGTGGTGACTGGGAAGCAGGGGCTGAGGCCTCCCAGCTGGCATCTGAGGCTTGTGAAAGCAGTAGGTTTTGGGAGAACTGTCCCACCCCTACTACCTTTTCAGCAGCGCACCGACTGCCCCTGGGATGGGATGGCCAAGGTGGGGAGTTAGAAATGAGAGAGAGTGGTTTTTCCATTTGGCCTCAGGACTGGAGGCCACCGCTCAACTCAGAATGTCTGTAACAATCTATGGATGTGTACATGTAATATTTTGAGTTGAAAGGAACCTCAGAGATCTTTTGATTAGCAGTGGAACTATGGTCAGATTAAATTTTATTTGGAGCCCCGACATCAAAACCAGCAATCTGATTTACAAAGAGGGTGGGAAGAACAGAACTTCTGCAGCCTTGAAGTTCTTAGAGGAAACCAGGTTTAAACTACAATCTTGTCTGATGGTGAGGAGCCGGAGGCCCAGAGAACTGACTTCATTTTCTCGGGGTTGCCCAGCTGGGCTGCGGCAGGAGCCCAGAGCTTGTGTGCCTGGCCTTTGGCACCGTAGCTGCTGGGATATGACACGTCTGCGGGTGAGGCTGGGGTGAGGGCCTGGAACAGTGGGGGAGGGGGCCAGGCCCTTTTCAATAACCTGCCCCCACCTTCCCCGACAGCAAAGCTCATTGTGGAGACAGATACCTTTGGGAGCCGAGTTCGAGTTCGAGGAGCTGAGACCGGCCTCTACATCTGTATGAACAAGAAGGGGAAACTGATCGCCAAGGTGAGGCACAGAAGGCAAGTGGGGCCCTGAGGCCTGGGGAGCGCGCTGGGTTGGCTGAGCTCTTCCAGGACCATCGTTTGCCTGTCATCTCAACGAAGTGGGCAGAGAGACCCAGAGCCACCTTGGGGTTACCTCATGGTTGGGTGGGGGCGTGGGGGAGGTGAAGGAGAAGACTACTTGAGAGATGAAAAGCTATAAAGGCTAAGGAGGAAGGAGGAAGGCGAGGGAAGGGGCGGGGGGGTGGTGGTGGTGGTGGTGGTAAATTCCATATATCTTTTTAACAAATCGCCAAATTGCTTTGCTATTATGTCCAATTACATGGTACCAGCATTTGGAATGTTCAGTAAGCCGCAGGCCCAGCCCCTCAGCCGAGCTCTGAAATGGCCCCATTAGTCACGGCTCCTCTCCAGCCTTGAGCTCCCCTCTTCCTGGGCTGCTGGGGCTGGGGGCTCAGGGCCCTTCCACAGGCCTCCCCTCCCCCATAGGGTGGCTGCCCTGGGGCCAGGGAACCGAGCTCCTGTGGGGGAGGCGGGGGTGCAGGTGGGCACACGGGGGGCCGAGCAGCTCTGGCCAGGCTGGCGGGCAGGGGGCCAGGGCAGGCAGGGCCTGGGCCCCCCGGCCCTGCCTCTCTGTGTAGACAGCCATGTGTCACTGCCGCCCGGGGGACGACAGGAAGTTGCCGGGTGGGCTGCGGGTGGTGAGGGATTAGAGAGCGGGTGCCCGGGCAGGGGGTGGGGCCGCGGCTCCTGCCCACCTCGCCATCTGCTGGGGCGCCCACCTGCTGTCCGCGGCCGCCTGCCCTCTGCCTGCGAGGCGGGGCCGTCCGGAGCCCAGTAACGCCGAGTCTGGCCCCCCTACCTGCAGAGCAACGGCAAGGGCAAGGACTGCGTCTTCACGGAGATCGTGCTGGAGAACAACTACACGGCCCTGCAGAACGCCAAGTACGAGGGCTGGTACATGGCCTTCACCCGCAAGGGCCGGCCCCGCAAGGGCTCCAAGACGCGGCAGCACCAGCGCGAGGTGCACTTCATGAAGCGCCTGCCGCGCGGCCACCACACCACCGAGCAGAGCCTGCGCTTCGAGTTCCTCAACTACCCGCCCTTCACGCGCAGCCTGCGCGGCAGCCAGAGGACTTGGGCCCCCGAGCCCCGATAGGCGCCCGCCCCGCCCTCCCCGCCGCTGCAAGCCGCAGAGACTTTCCTCTTGATCAGAGAGAAGAAGGAAAAGAAGGAAAAGAAACTCAAGCAGGAGGAGATCTGCTGCCGAAAGCTGGGGAGGAGCTGGGGGGCCCCGGGTTCTAGTTGTTGATAATTGTTTGCTGTTGGGTTTTTTTTGTTTTGTTTTGTTTTTAAACAAAAGAGAGCCTCTATTTTTGTACTCCACTTGCCTGACTTGTCTGTCTTCTTAATGCCCGCGAGGCCTGTTCGTGGCCCACACTGGGCCTCTGGACCCGGGGGGAGGGGGTTCTGGGAGGTGGGGCCAATCGGGAAGCTTCTTCCTAGTCCCCCAGTGGGGCTCCTGAGACCCCAGCGCCTGCAGGGCAAGCTAGCCGGGCAGCCAGGGACTCACTGCACCCCCGGGTGGGGGCAGGGAGGAAAGGGTTGGGATGTGGGACAGTTCGTTTAGGGGTGGGTGTCAGTGGAAGGAGGTTGTGTCACTGGTTGCTATTAAGTGCCTGGAATATTAATTTAACTTGTGCATTAAACATTTGTGTTGGGGAGTGAGTCCTGCTGGGGTCAGCCCCCCTCCCTCCCCCCTGCTCCTTGCCCTGCCCCAGCTGGTGGACGGCGCATGCAAGAAATTGGGCATCAGCTCTGACCATAGTCTCCCTTCAGCCTGACTGAAGGACCCTTACCTGTCAGCTGTCCCCAAGTCCCCCGCCTCATCACTGGAGGGGTTTTCTTGGGAGCATGGAAGCAGGGGAAGGGGCTTGGGGTCCTGTATTTGGATTTAATAGCTCAGCAGGAACCACTGCAACAGCCCCAGGCCACCTCAAGGGCAGAGATAAACCTGTTAGAACCCAAGTGGCAAGCATTGGGACCTTTTAAAGGAGTCCTTTTAAAGTGCCTCCCTCTGTGCCCCTAGGTCTGTGTGTGAGACAGGTTGGAGAGTCCAGGGCTGCTGCTTTCTGATATCAGTCTCCAGACAATGAAAGAAAAGAGCAGCTGCCAGGGTCTAAGGTGGGGTACTTGGGAAGGGAGACCGCCCAGGCTGGTGCTGACAATTGTGAGGCAGAACAAGTGTTAACTTGGGGAGATCTGGTTAGATAGCTGTGAGCCAAGGTGCTGCAGAGGAGCCCACGGGAGCGTGGTCCGGAAGGAGGACGGCTGCCCTGGAACAATGCAGGCCTCTTGGGGGAAGAGCCGAGGCACTGGACAGGAAGGGAAGTCCAGCTGGGTGGAGAGCAGAACTCCAGCCAGTCATGGCCTGGAGGAGAAGCAGCAGGTCACAGGGCAGAAGGACACATGAGGGAGGACTGCTACGGAGTAGAGAAGACCAGGCCATACTATGGCGGGGGTGGGCTAAGCGACCGGCCCATGGTGGCCGAGAGGGTGTGCTTGGATGTGGGTCGGTGGGAAGGCAGCCTCGCCTTACCGAGAGTGCGAGTGCAGTCAACACAGAGACCTCTTCGCTCTGGGGCCTCTGTTCTTTGGCAGCTCCTTTGGGCGAGGGGCAGCCCAGGGCTTGCTAACCACGTAGGCCTTCCAGGGTTGCAGTCCCAACTCCCAGGCTCAGCCCATCCAGGCGGGTCCGGAGTTCCAGGGCTCAGTGGGAAGCCTTGGCGTAGAGAGGTGGGTGATACCGCTGGACCGGTCCACCCCACCTTTCCTGGCCCTCTGCGGCAGGCGAGGGGCTCTGGAAGAGTGGGTTTCTCTTGGTGCATGGACTCTGGGGACGTGGGGAGGGGGCTCTAGGCTGCCCTCTTCCAGCGCCCCCAATTCTTAGTGCCTCGGCTTCTGCTCCCTCCCCTCCCCTCCCCCTTTAATTAATTCTGGGTGAGCAGCCTGGTTTTATTGTGCAAGAAGCTGGGGTCTCACTGTGGGAAAAGTCACACCTTCTGAGCAGCTTCTGATGCCATGCAAATGAAGAGACCGTCCAGGAAACGCTTTCATCTGCACGGCCGCCTGTCCAGCCCCCAGCCCAGTAATTACCCACATTTCATTTGTTTGAGAGCAATTCCTGGGGGAAGCCACAGGGTAGGAGGGTGACTGGGGGTGGGTGGTGGTGGTGGTGGTGGAATGTCAGGCTCTCGGCCTGTGATCCCAGCCACCGGGCCAAGGCTGGCCACGGGCTGGGCCAAAGCTATCCTCAAGCCCCCAGGCTGAAGATGCCCAAGTGTCCCTGGTGGCAGTGGTGGCGGTGGACTCATGCCATGCTTGCCACTAGGGAGACGAGGTGGGCTGTCCAGAGAGCCTTCCAGACAGAAGAGAGAGGCCCGGGGAAGTGGAGGTGGACAGGAGGGAAGGGATCTGGTCCTTCGGGCTGGGTTGCCTCCCAGCAGAACCCTAGGCCAGGCACCCATGGGAGCCGAGTGCTGAAGCGGTAGGGCAAGGCTCGGCTTATGGCACCCACCAACTTGTTTATCTTTGAATTGCTGCCTCCACAGAACCCTGGCTAATGGGGTTTTACAGCCCACTCAAGCTGCAACTGGCCAAGAATCAATCATTACCGGCACTTAGTGGTTTGATAGTTAACAGCCTAAACTGAAGCCAAACTGGTTGTTAACTGTGATAACAACTGATTTCAAGGGGTTATTGCCGGCCCAATATGCTCAGCCCATTTATTTCAGGGGAAACAAGCAGGGAGCGGTTGTAAGGCCAAGAAAAGGGAGGAGGACTGGGTTTCTCTCGGCCCAAAGACCTGCCCCTCTGTCTTGGAGTCAGAGCTGCCTGGCAGGGCCCTGGGGGCCAGCTGAGGTCTGCTTGGAGGGTGGACCACCCAGCCCCGACTGAGGCCCTGAGCGCAGGCCCAGGCGATCCACGCAGAAGGCCCTTTGTCCTTCTCCCCTGCTTGCCTCTTCCTGATTCCCAGGCCCCCTCCCCTGAGGCGGCACTCCCCACAAAGCCCTCACAGGGACTGCTCCCAGCAGGGGGGTCCCAGGCCTCTACTTGTCCCCACTCAGCAGGTAGGCCTGGACCCCTTGCCCATTCCTAGGATTGGCTCCCAAAGCCCTGCCAGCTCCAAGCCAAAACCTCGCCTTTCATTTCAAAGTCAGAGACAGCCTCTGCCCAAGTCATTCCACAGGCCCTCCCCATCCCACCTTCTAGCCTCAGCCAAATGGGCGCCGGTGAGACTATGGCCAAGCGTCATTCCAGAATGATGCTCCAGCCAAGGGCCTCAGGATTCTCCACCCTTTACAGACTGACAACCTGAGGCTCAGAGGCCACATTGCTGCTGTCGGAGCAAGGACCAGATGTCAGCTCTTAACTGCCAGATACAGGCTGCCCCTGGGGGACTGTAGGCCTCCCCCGAGCGCTGCTCAGTCCTTTTATCAATATTTTTTTGTTGTATCTATTATGTACTAGGCTCTGTTCTGGGTACAGGGGAAGGGGAGGACACAAGAAACACAAATCCCTGTATCGTGGAGCTCATATTCCCGTCAAGGGAAGGGTGCAAAACAAACACTATAGAGTAGATCCGACCCTGATAACCACTCTGGAGAAAAATGCAGAGAAGGAGAGGAACATGAAGAGAAGGGCAGGGTGGTAGCTATTTTATATAGGATGATCAAAGAAGGCCTCAACTGAAATTTAACTTTTGAACAGACACCTGAAGGAGGTGAGCTAGTGAGGCATTCAGATATGTGGGAAACGAAATCCAGGTAAAGAGAAAACAGGCCCCAAGGCGGGCTCCTGCTTATTTCGTGAGAGGACTAGGAAGGAGGCGAGTATGACGAGCACAGTGAAGGGACGGTTTGGGTGTGTGTACGTAAGGGGGCGGGGCAGCGCAGGCAGCGTGATAGAAGCTGAGGTGTGGCCAGAGAGCTAAAAGGGATAGTAGTGAAGGGTGGATCACATAGGGCCGTGGAAAAAACGTTTCAAGTTTTGACCCTGAATGAGACAGAAAACCATGGGAGAGTTTTGAGCTGTAGAACGACATGATCTGACTTAAGTTTTAACAAGATTGCTCTGGCTGCTGCTGTGCTGAGACGAGACAGTAGAGAGGCAAGGGAGACCAGTTAGGATGTTATTGCGATAATCTAGGTGATGGATAATGGTAGCTTGGGGGTGGTGAGGAGAGATTGGAATTTGGGACTTTTTTTAACAAGTGGAAATGAGGGACCGTAGGCTCTGGGGATGGGTTCGGATGTGGATTGTGAGGTTGTGAGGAATCAAGGGGCTTCTGGTTTCCCTGGGAAGTGATCTTGGATAGAGAAGACCTCCAAGACAGCCTGCAGACATGACCATGTCGAGATCAGGGGGAAGCAGCAAAGCAGACTGAGAAAGTGGCCCATGGATAGGTGGGAGGAAAACCAGGAGGGTTTGGGGGCCAAAGGTGTAAGAGAAAGACAGGACAGTGCCTGAGCCTGAAACAATACGTGGCATTGGGAAAAAGTTTTCCTGTCATCATCTATCTACTCACTCCCCCTCACTGCCCCCAACCATCCCATGGCCAACAAACAGGGTTTAATTTTATTTATTATTATTATTTTTTAAGATTTATTTTATTTATTTAACTATCCCCCTCTCCCCCCATTGTTTGTGCTTGCTGTCTGCTTGTTGTGTGCTCTCTGTGTCTGCTCCGTCTTCTCTTTAGGAGGTACCAGGAACCGAACCTGGGACGTTCCATGTGGGAGAGAGGCATTTAATTGCTCAAACCACCTCAGCTCCCTGCTTTGTTGGGTCTCTCATTGTCTTTCCTCTTTGTGTCTCCTTGTTGCATCACCTTGTTGTCATCAGCTCGCTGTCTTGCTTGTTTTCTCCAGGAGGCACCAGGAACTGAACCAGGGACCTCCCTTGTGATAGGCAGGAGCACAATTGCTTGAGCCACATCTGCTTCCCTATTTTATTTTATTTTATTTTTTTGAGGTATCAGGGCTAGGGATTGAACCCAGGGCTTTTAAGTAGGAAGCTAGTGCTCAACCACTGAGCAACCTTGGCTCTGCTGTGTTGTTTTTTCCATTTGTTTGTTTGCTTGTTTTTAGGCGGCACTTGGAACTGAACCTAGGACCTCACATGTGGGAAGCAGGTGCTCAACTGCTTGAACCTAATCTGTTCCCCAAACAAGGTTTATTTAACCTGGAAGTGCCCTTGACTCCTCTCTGCCTTCCCACTGCCTTCCCCCAGCAGGTCCTGCTGGCCTCACTTTCAGAACAGCCCTCAGTTCCAATCCATCTACTGTCTCCCTATCCTACTGCTACCACCCTGGTCCAAGTCATTGCCAGCTCTTGTCTGGTTTATGAAAACAGTCCCGTAACTGCTCTACCTGGTTCTCTTATTCCCCCTACAATCCATTCTGTACTCAGTAGCTGGAATCTTCAAAACACAAACCTGGTCATGGTAGTCCCACTGCACAAAGAATCCAATCTCTGAACTCCTTGCCATGGCCTGCCTGGTCCCGCTACATGCTCTGGCCCTGTCTGCCTCTCTAACCTCAACACTTACCCACTCTACCTCTCACCTGTTGTACTCTGGCCAAAAACCTCCTTCCAGTTCCTCAAACAAGCCTTTTACACATGTGCCCACATCTGCCTCAGGACCTTTGCATTTGCTGCTTTCTCCTCTTGGAGTGCTTTCCCTCTAGATCGTTGGATGACTGACTCCTCATTATGAGAATCTCTGCTGTCACCCTCTGCTTTGTCTTCTTTATTACACTCATCACTATTTTTTTTTCCCATTTATTTATTTGGTTTTGGTCTGTCTTACCCCTATCTCCCGAAAGAGCAGGACCTTTGTCTGATGTGCTCATTGATGAATACCCAGTGCCTAGAACAGGACCTGGCACGTAGTACATAATATGTATTTGTAAACATTTGTTGAAGCAATCACTAATAAAATAAGAGTAGACTCTGAGGCTGTTGAGTGGGGGGTGGCCTGGGAGCTCTCTGAATCCAGGACTTGGGCCAAGCACTAGGAAAGGCCTGAAGGACAGGGAGGCATGAGGATGGTCCAGGGTTGGGTGAGCCCTCTCAGCCGACCCAGAAACACACAATCTCTCCAAAAGCAGGGCCAAGGCTGTTGGACACAGGCTCACTCCCATCATCTCAAACTAGAAGAAATGTCTCCAGTATCTGGACAAATGAACATCTAAGCAAGGACTGTTAGGGTGGACATCCAAAAACCTCCCCAAATTCTGCTTCCTTCCTGCCACTGGGTTTCCATGGCTACCGAGGGACTTCAAAGGAGAGGGTGAAGGGGAATTAAGAGCCAGGGAGAGCAGAGGACAGAGGAGGAGTAAGTGGTAGTAAGACAGATGGGGAGCTGGCAGGCACTCCAGGGGGATCCCCAAGTCCCGTGTTACTGTGCGAGGTTGTGCCAATAAGGTCCCTTTGGCTGCCCCCTTCCCCATCTGGATCTCTTGCTGACCCTCAAGAACTAACTGTCCATCTGGGCAGGCCCCAAAACTGACCCCTCATGCATACCCCCCAGCCCCACCCCCCTACCCCCCCACCACCCCCGCACACCGGCTGGCAGCTGCTGAGAAAGGCGCTGGCTCGGTCCTGGAGTCTTTCTCCCTCCCTCAGCCCCTCTCGGCCGGAGAGAAGCAAGCTGGAGCCACCCGGTCTCTTTGGGGAGCTTCAGTTCTTTCCCCGTCCTTCCTCAGCTGGGTATGGGGACAGTGGAGAGAGGCAGGGCATTGAATTGTGCCCACAGAGGTCCAGGCTCTGGCTTTTGGAAATTAAGGCTAGGCCCCCAGTCTTGAAGGCTCAGCCAGGCCCTGGCTTAGGCACCCAGGACAAGGCGAGGCCTGGCCACTGCCTTGAGGGGCAAGGAGAAGCCTGGACAGAGCCCTGCCGGGCCTGCAGCTTCCCTGCCAGGAACGCAGAGGACCTGGGAGTGGAAGATCAGCAAACCCTTGAAGAGCCCTGGCTCTGGAAAACCATTTGGTGACTTTCAAGGGCGGGAGCGGCCAGGGCCATGCCACATCCTAGTATCCCTCTGTCTGCACGCACACACAGAGTCCCAAACACCCAGGTTCAAAAACCCTCCGCCTTCTTGGACTCCTCCCTGCTCCCAACCTCCTACATTCAATCATTTCAGTTTGACAACCACCACCAAGTCCTGCCAAATCTCTCCACACAAAGAAATCCCCTGTGCCACCATAACCTACACCTGGGCCATTTCGCGGCCTTCCAACTCATCTCCCTGCCCTGCTTCTCCCTGGGCCTTTTCCCACCCGGCCCCGCCTTCTGCGGCCCTCAGGAATGAAGAGCAAAACTCATAAAATATTCATCCTGGGTAATCCACCATGGAGGACCTGTCTGATCGTGGTTCCGATAGACTCGGCTGGGTCGGCAGGACGCTGGGCCCTAGGCTTCCGGGGGTTTGGATAGACTTCTCTCCCTTGGGCTCAAGTTTCAGCCCCTTCCCTGAAGGCACGCCTGACCCTCCCTGGTGGGGTGAGGGGGAGAGTCCTAAGCCGAGCAGAAGAGGGCCTTCCTGAGGAGAGGAGCTGGCAAGCTGAGGGGGTGGCAGTGGCTTCTGGAGAGGCTCTTATATAAGGCCTGGTGGGTGGCTGGGGCTCCGAGTGGAGGCTGGGGCACAAGAAGAGCAGAGCGAGCAAACGGTCAAAACCGGGGGAGTGGGTGTAGCTCAGCGGTCGAGCACCTACTTCCCACGTATGAGGTCCTGGGTTCAAGCTCTGATACCTCCTAAAAAAAAGAAAAGAAAAAAAGGGCTGAAACCAGAGGCTTGGGCTGAGAGGGAGGAGGGGTCAGAGCTTGAACACGCTGTGTGTGGAATTATTTTTGACCCCGGGGGCCTGATGAGATGGGTGTGTGCACAGGCGAGCGAGGGACAGAGGTGCTGGGAGCAGGCCTCCGTCGGGGGGCACTTGCAGCAAAGCTGTGGGGTGGGTAGAGAGAGGCAAGAAAAAGGGCATCCTCCGTGTCCTGGCTCTCCCCTGCACCCCTGGAAGCTGCATTGACAGCGATGTGGAGCCTCCCTGGGCCTCAGCCAGGTCAGAGAGGAATTCAAGGGGCCGGCTCAGGAGCAGCCGGAAGGTGCCGCTGGGCACGATGGTCAGGAGCGAGGGCTTTGGGGCCAGACAGAACTAAGTTTGAATCTTGGCTCTGTCACTTCCCAGCTAAGTGACCTGAACGAGTCATTTCATCGCTCTAAGCCTCAGTTTTCTCACTAGCAAAATGGGGCGTACTCTCCACCTTACAGAGTGGCCGTGAAGATCAGGACATGCGCAGATGGCCTAGCGGTGGTGCTGAGCAAGTGGTGGCTGCCGTGGGAGAGACTCGGGAGAGGGGCTGGGCCGGCTGAGCTAAGCCCCTGCGAGTCCAGGTTTGCCCACTGATCTCACCCAAGAGGCCCAGTGAGGAAGGCAGAGTCCCCAGGGAGGCTGCTTTCCCAGGTCCGGGGCCCTGGGAAGAGAGGTTCGGCAGCCCTGGGGAGAAAGGGCAGGGTCCTGGGGCCCAGGAGCCTTGGAAGATCCGAGGGAGGCCAAGGAGGCAGGGTCCTGCAAGGGAGATGGTCTCCCCGCTCGCTGCTGGAGGCCAGGGGCAGGCCCCTGCCTCCCAGCTCCCCAGACCCGGCCTTGCCTTCCCTCCCCTAGCCCTCAAAGAAGTCCCCGCACTTTGGGGAGAAGGTAAGTCTGAATCGCCAAGAGCTGAAAAGAGTGGAAGGGAATAGGAGCTCAGAGAATCAACATTCTGGGCTTCTCGACTTTCTTCTGAGCCAATGCCGGTCTTTTCCTTTACCCAGGGCCTTGTACGACAAATTCCTGACAGATTTCTTGGGCGTGTCCTCCCGTATGCCTGGCATTGGAGTAGGTGTTGGGACGCACCAATGCCGAGTCACTCAGATTGCCCCCCACCCCCGACTCCCAAAGCCTCCCACCTGGCACACAGGGCCACAGTGAGACAGGCAGTTCTGGTGACGCGGCAGAGGCCGAGACAGAGGAAGCGCGGGGTGTTGTGAGCCGCGGAGGGGTCTGGGAGAGGAGGGATGGCTGAGCTCGGAGCACGGAGGTCAGCTCAGCTCCTCTCAGTCCCGATTCAGTGCAACTCAGTGCACCCTCAGCATTGGGCTGCTGGGGACAAAGGGGCAGGCGAGGCCAGGTCCCTGCCTTCACGCGCCTTCACGCACTGGTACACCTACAGCTGCCATACGACTGGGTGAGGGCAGTTAAGGGGGTTAGCCCTAGGTACCTGTCAGGCCGAATCGTGAAAAGGAATCCCAGGGTAGATAGGAGTTGAGAATGAGTGGTGGTGGCATCTTCAGGAAAATGAATTTCCCCGAGCCTTAATTTCCTTATCTATAAATGAAGGGTTTGAACACTACTCATTAAAAAAATTTTTTTTTTAACAGTGAAGCTATTTCCAGGGGAAAACCCTTATAGAAGCCTCTTTCATAAAATTGATGAAAACAATATTTGCCTTGGTTGGCTCAGAGGCTGAGGCCCCCCATTTCTTCCAGGGGGCCTGACGCCTCAGCAGCTGCAGGTGGGAAAGGAGATGGAGGGTCCGAGCCCCTCGGGGCTCCCTCGAGCTCCAAGGGAGGAGGATGGCGAGGACCCTACAGCGAGGACGGGTCCGGCGGCTCCACCGCGCTGCACCCCGCCGGCCTATTTGGGAAGGCGCCTCCAGCACGAGGGCCTCGGCCCCGGGTCCTCCTCGGAGCACCTGGACAGGCGGGCCCGTTCCCACACCTCCCGGAGAGGCTCCTGCCTCTCCCTGCACTGACCACTCACACCCAGGGATTATCCCAACCAGGAACTCCATTCCAAACCAAACTCCCAGGAATGAAACCCGAGCTGCCCCTGAGAGGCTCCTGGGCTAACTGGGAAGGGGCTGGGAGAGGGAGGGAAAGTTTGCAAAGCACTGGGAGCCTCAGGGAGGCTATGAAACTTGAAGACAAACGACCAGCCAGTGGACTGGGGGCTGCGGAGCTGCCACTGCCGTCAGCGGCAGAAGAAGGCAGGAGCGCCGGCCAGGCCTGAGGAGCGGGGGACGTGCCAGGAAGCGCACCCCCAGGCTTTCTCCAAGGGGAGAGCAACTGGTGCACCTGCGGCTCTGGTCGGTTGTCCCCGGAGGCCTCAGGGCTGGCCTGCAGTCGCGAGAGCTGTCCTGTCCCCTCTCTTCCCCTCTCCTCCCCCAGGAGCTGCTTCCACCTACTCCACTGCACTGCGGGAGAGTGGCTGGGGTGCTGCCTCCACAGCACGCACCCAAGGGAGGGGAGAGCAGGGTGGAAGGCACCGTTACCAGGGGCCAGGTGTGCTGCCCACGTTGTTTCTCATCCTCAAGGTCAGTACCGTTAGTGCCATTTTACCAACAGGGAAACTGAGGCAAAGGGAAGTTCAGGAATTTGCCTCAAGTGGTAGCGGTTGACCTCAGCTCCGGATCCAGGGCTTTTGGACACTGAAGCACTAAAGCACATTCCACCCTGGAACAGGACAAGGTCCTGAAATCCTGTATTCCAGCCCAAGAGTCCTGGTTAATTTGCAAATGAATTCTTTATTTTTTTAAGATTTTATTTTATTTATTTCTCTCCCCTTCCTCCCCATTGTCTGCTCTCTGTGTTCATTCGCTCTGTGTTCTTCTGTGTCCGCTTGCATTAGGCAGCGGCACTGGGAAACTGCGTCTCTTTTTCGTTGCGTCATCTTGCTGCGTCAGCTCTCCGTGTGTGTGGCGCCACTCCTGGGCAGGCTGTGTTTTTTTTACGTGGGACGGCTCTCCTTGTGGGGTGCATTCCTTGCACGCGGGGCACCCCTATGCGGGGGACACCCCTGCGTGGCACAGCACTCCTTGTGTGCAGCAGTGCTGCGCGTGGGTCAGCTCGGCACACAGGTCAGAGTGCCCTGGATATCGAACCCTGGACCTTCCATACGGTAGATGGACGCTCTATCAGTTGAGCCATGTCCGTTTCCCTGAAAATGAATTCTTTCTTCCCCTTCAAACCATGGTGTGAGGCAGAGGAAGCACCAGGGGTGACTATTTATCTAGCTTGGACCGTTGTGATCTTGAGAAAGTGACTTAACCTCTTGGAGGCTCAGTTTCCTCATTTGTAAAATGGGACTCATAATAGCGATGCCTATAGGTAGAGGGCTGACCGGGTTTGAGGCTTGCGTGGACCCCAGAAAATAACGTTCTTAACCCATTCCTGTGAACCTATTATACACGGGGACTTTTGGTTAGAGTCAGTTAAGGGGTTTTTGATTAGGTTGCAGGATCCAGGGTGGGTTCTAAACTTTTATTGGAGTCCTATATAAACGGAGGAGAGGAGAGAGAAAGAGCCGCTGCCATTTTGCCTCGCCAGGTGAGAAAGCACTGCAGGATCACCTGCAGCTGTGGAAAGTCAGAGACACTCACTGAGCCACCAGGAGGAGAGGGGAGAGACTGAGCTGTAGGCCTGATCACCCACAGCTGAGCTCGGGGAGAAAGGAAGCCACAGGCGGGCAGACAGAGGCCGAGGTAACGAGAACCGGAGGAGAAGCAAACGCCTCTGTGTGCCTTGCCGCATGGAAGAGCCCAGGATGGCCAGCAGCCAACCTTCGCTGAGACCAGATCTCAGCTGATTCCTTGATTTGGACATTTTCATGGCCTCAGAACCATAAGGTTTCACCCTAATGCATTCCCGTTATAAAAGCCAACCCACTCCTGGTCTTTTGCAATGGCAGCCGTTAGCAAACTAAAGCAAGGGCCAAAGGGGTAATACTTGATATGTACTTAGAACAGTGCTGGGCGCAGACCAGGCACTCGATAAATGCTGCTGCTGCTGCTGCTGTTAGAAGAATTTGTTTTCCCCTTTCCCTAGGCAGTCAGAGTCCCAAAGGAAAAGTCCTCAGCAGGCTGAGTTGGCCATCCTGAACTCAACCCCCCTGGTGCATGCCCCTAAGTGTACAGGCCTAGGTTGGAAGGAGCCTCAAACAGTCTATGTCTTTGGGTGGAGATGGGAGCAGTCAGCAGAGCAATTCCAGGCCCTCCGGCGGCCAAGCCACCAAGTCGTGCCACTCAAGCTAAACATTGATTTAGCTGAGCTACTTGATTGCCCCAGCATAGCTCTGAAGGCCGACTGCAAACCTGAAACCAGCAGAATGCTCTGTCTCGGAGGCTCCTTGGAGTGATCTGACTAGGACAGGAACCAAGGAGAGGTGGTTCGGATGGGTCCCAGGGCTGGGCTGCTGTTCCATCTCCCTGTCCAGGTATGGGGCTCCCTGGGCTCCTGCCGAGTGGGAAGGCAGCTTCAGGCTTCCTGCTCATAAATCTGCCTTCTGAGAAGGAGTACACTTGCTGGGACTAACAATGAGAAGTTTAACCACATGCTAGGGGCTCACTGACTAGCCTTTCACCTGCAGCCTCCCAAGCTCAGGCGTCCCAGAAGGATTATCCTCTGGGGCCAGCACCAAAGATTGGCTCTGCCCAGCAGAGAGAAAGAGACCCTGCTTGTCCCTGCTGGCACCCTCAGCATCTGGGCTTCACGAGGCTAAGCTTCTGGCTGCTACTAGTGACTGGGGCATGGGTTAGGAAGCTCAGGATACCATCTTCAAGACAAACTCGCAAAAACCTTATGTGATGACTGTGCTGGAACCTGTGCAGTGAGAAGGTGGCAGCTGGAGTGGGGAGTGGCCAGGCAGAGGGCACTTCCCAGCTTGGGGTGTGGCTCCACATAGAATGCGGGGCTTATGAAAGCTTACAAAGGATGCTTTCCACCAAAAGGCTCACCATGCAGGCACGCTTTCTTTTCTTTTTCACCAGGAGGACCCAGGGGTCGAACCCGGCTCCTCCCATATGGTAGATGGAAGCCCTATCACTTGAGCCACATCTGCTTCCCTCATTCCCTTTTAAAGATAAGAAAATGAAGGCATAAATGCAATTTCAATATTGATACTGAGTCCACGCTGCATGCAGGATTTTAAGCTAAGTGCTAGGGTACCAAGGTTACTGTGCTTATGTGTGTGTCTATGGTATGTCCCCACACATATTCTCTAGCGAATGCCATCTGTTTCAGGCACTGTGTTTACATATTTTATTTCAATTATTCCTTCTACTGACCTTCTAATGACCCAGTGTGTTAGGTGTTAATATTCCAAATTTACAGCGAAGGAAATTGCAGTTCAGCAGGGTTAAATGACTTCCCCAAGGCCATATAGCTGGCAAGTGGCAGAACCAGTATTTTTTTTTTTTTAGGTGCCAGGGATTGAACCTGGGACCTCATATGTGGGAAGCCAGTGCTCAACCACTGAGCTACACCAGTTCTTTTCATTTGTTTGCTTCTTTGTTTGTTTTTTCGTTTTGTTTTTTGGAGTGTATTAGTCAGCCAAAGGGGTGCCAATGCAAAACACCAGAAATTGGTTGGTTTTAATAAAGGGTATTTATTTGGGGTAGGATCTTACAGACACCAAGCCATAAAGCATAAGTTACCTCCCTCTCCAAAATCTATTTTCATGTATTGGAGCAGGATGGCTGCTGATATCTGTGAGGGTTTAGGCTTCCTGGGTTTCTCCCTTCCTGGGGCTTGCTTCTCTTTCCTCTGTGTGCTGACTTCCTGGGGCTCCAGCTTAAGGCTTCAGCATCAAACTCCAACATCAAAAACCCTCAACTCTGTCCTTTGCCATGCCTTTTATCTGAGTCCCCACCCACCAAGGGGTGGGAATTCAATGGCCTAATGACATGGGCCAATCAAAGCCCTAATCATAACTTAATCACACCCAGGTACAGACCAGATTACAAACATAATCCAGTATCGATTTTTGGAATTCATAACCATATCAAACTGCTACAAGGAGGAACCAGGGATCAATCCCTGGACCTCATGTATGGGAAGAAGGAGCTCAACCACCTGAGCTACATCTGCTCTCCCAGAGCCACGATTTGAAGCCAGCTCGTTGACTGTAGTTTCTTTCCATTCTACAAAGCACACTGATAACTAATAATGTGAAGAAGAATGTGACAGAAAAGGTGACCTGCCACAGGTACCAACATGGTGCTAGGGAATTTCTGGGTTGGGAGAGTTCCCTCCTGGTTAAGGGGCAAATCCCTGAGGAATACTCACTGACCCATTAGTGAAAAGTCAGAGGTAAGATTCAGATCTCTTGACTCTCAGGTCAACACCAGTTTTGACTAATACCTTCAGTAAGAACTTTGAGAGGAATTTACCTCAGCTCTGTTTGTTAAAGAAAAAAATTCATTCTGAAGTCTTTGAAAGCCCCTCTGAACCTTTGTGAAATTTGGATAACTGAAAACACCTGCCACAAGTGTGGAGGAGAATGACTCCTCTCTCCTCAGAGTCTGAGCAGCAGCAGCTCTTCCCCTACCATTCTGGCCAGACCTCCTTCCCTGCCCCAGAAGGCTGGTGCTCATGAGGCAGCTTGCCACCACGAAGCAGCCAGAACAAACACTTCTAAACCAAACTCAGGAATACATCAAGTCACCTGCATGCCCACAGGATAAAAGTCAAATTTCCCAGTTGTGACTATGAGGCTCTTCACAATCTCCTTCCACCTATGTTCCCATCCCTTCCAGGTTCTGGATATACAGACCCTTTTACCACTATCCAAATACTCCACGTTCTTCTGTGGTTAGTCTTTTCACGTGCTGTTGCCTCTGCTTGGATGAGCACCTATGCACATCTTCAAGACCTCAAGTTGTGCCCTTAAGTCTCCCAAGCAATCCTCTGTGATCTCATACATTGTTCTATGTATTACACTGAATTGTAACTACTTACTTATAACTGTAATTTTTTGGTCTTTATTTATTTTTTTAACATTACATTAAAAAAATATGAGGTCCCCATATACCCCCCAACCCCCTCACCCCATTCCTACCCCCATAACAACAATCTCCTCCATCATCATGAGACATTCATTGCATTTGGTGAATACATCTCTGAGCACCGCTCCACCTCATGGTCAATGGTCCACATCATAGCCCACACTCTCCCACATTCCACCCAGTGGGCCATGGTAGGACATACAATGTCCGGTAACGGTCCCTGCAGCACCGCCCAGGACAACTCCAAGTCCTGAAAACGCCCCCACATCTCATCTCTGCTTCCCATTCCCTACCCCCATAACTATGATTTTTCAAGTAGACTTGGACCATAGTAGGTTTCCAAAAATTTTGTTGAGTAAATGAAGAAATCTAGTCTAGATGCCTTCATACTTGGTCCTGCCATTAAGGGACAAGCAAGAGTCTACAAACTTGATCTTGGCCAAACCTCCCCAGGATTTTGGACCGTTCAAAAAGTAGTGGTAGGAAATGGACTTTGGCCCAGTGGTTAGGGCGTCCGTCTACCATATGGGAGGTCTATGGTTCAAACTCGGGCCTTACCTTGACCCGTGTGGAGCTGGCCCATGCGCAGTGCTGATGCGCGCAAGGAGTGCCTTGCCACGCAAGGGTGTCCCCTGCGTGGGGGGGCCCCACGCACAAGGAGTGCGCCCGTAAGGAGAGCCGCCCAGCGTGAAAAGAAAGAGCAGCCTGCCCAGGAATGGCGCCGCCCACACTTCCCGTGCCGCTGACGACAACAGAAGCGGACAAAGAAACAAGACGCGGCAAATAGACCCCAAGAACAGACAACCAGGGGAGGGGGGGAAATTAAATAAATAAATAAATCTTAAAAAAAAAAAAAAAAGTAGTGGTAGTTTTAGAAATGATAACAATGGTGGTTACCATTTATCAAATTGTTGCGTACTATATAGCTGTGCTAATCCCTTAGTACCCCATATTGTTTCATCCTCACAACAATATTATGAGGTAGTTAGTATCCTTATGAGGAAACTGTCTCCTGAATAAGTTGTTATTCCCATTTTAAAATAGAAGAAACTGAGGTTCATAGAAGTGTAGAAATCTCCCCAAGTTATCCAGCCAGGATTAAACCTAGATTTGTTGGTCTTTAAAACCCAAGCTCTTGGGAAACGGACTTTGGCCCAGTGGTTAGGGCGTCCGTCTACCACATGGGAGGTCCGCGGTTCAAGCCCCGGGCCTCCTTGACCCGTGTGGAGCTGGCCATGCGCAGCGCTGATGCGTGCAAGGAGTGCCCTGCCATGCAGGGGTGTCCCCCGCGTAGGGAAGACCCACGCGCAAGGAGTGCACCCATAAGGAGAGCCGCCCAGCGCGAAAGAAAGTGCAGCCTGCCCAGGAATGGTGCCGCCCACACTTCCCGTGCCGCTGACGACAACAGAAGCGGACAAAGAAACAAGACGCAGCAAAAAGACACAGAAAAACAGACAACCGGGGGAGGGGAGGGGAATTAAATAAATAAAAATAAAAAATCTTTAAAAAAAAAAACAAAAAACAAAAAACCCAAGCTCTTAACCTCTAAGCTCTGAAGCCTCTGACTCCTCCAAGTGTGAAAATTTTCTTCTGCATCATGGGGGAGTCAAATCCCACTGCTCCTTCTACCTGCTCTTAGAAACACTGTTGACCTATGGGTTCTGAACCAGATGGCACAGGGACAGTGTTGCCAGGCTGTGGTGATTAGGAGTTCAGCTTGATGTTTGTGCTGACACCTTGACTTTCTACTATCCCTGCCAGCCCCTGGAATGGACAAGACTGAGGGCTAGCGTGCACGTGCACACACACACACACACAGAGCACTGTTGTCCTGGGATTGTCTGGCATTTCTCTCTTCGGGTCACAGGCATTTTGTTAGGAAAGTAAAACCATTTATGGAAGCTCAGAAGGACTATACTCCTCGGATGGAACCTGGGTTCTAGCCTGGCTTTTGTTACTAACCAGCTGTGTGATCTTGGGCAAGGGGCTTAACCTTAGAAGCCTTTGGGAATGGGCAGAAAAATGGACAAAAACCCAATGTACCTAGGAGGGAAAGATCCAGAGGACATCCAGAGAACTGGAGTTCTGAGCTGGAGGAGAGAAAGAGGCTCCCAGTGGTGGCGTCCCAGGGCACCCTGAGCACCCCAGGTGCGGCTGGAGATGAAAAGCCCCCTAAGAGCAGGTGCCATGGGAATGGTAGAGGAAAACAAAGACAAAGCATTCTCCTGTCCTCATCTTGGATGCCAAAACTAGGCCCCATCACAGTCTTTCTGGCAAGTCATCTAGAAACTCCCACCTGCAAGAAGAGCTAACTTCTACCTTTGGGCTTCCCTGTACCAATAAATACTTCTATACCAGCAGTATTCACCTCTTCATACTTAGATGTCACATTCTCAGTAGAAAGTGAACTCCTGGAGGGAAGGACTCTTGATTTCTTCAATCTATGCTTCTCAGCCCCTGTACTGAATACCTGGCACCAGCAGGTACCTTAACATTGGCTGATGAATGAATGGATGAATGAATAAGACTCAGGTGAGTAGGAAGAGGTCCTAAGTCATATTGTAGTGTAAACCTTTAGAGCTCATTACAAAAAAAGGAAATACATATGGGAAGAAGTAGAGTCCTAGATTGTATAGGGGGTTTTAGGAGCCGAAGCGCTAGGAAGAGTTAAGAATCGTGGCTCATATGGTCCTTGGGGCCACGGTGAGCACAGAATCCTTGACTGGGTGGACTCTAGGCCATTCTTAGGCTCCCTGTAGAAGGTGGAAAGGCCAGCAGCTCCCAGAGCTCAGGGTCATTGTCTCTAGCTAGAGTGATCATATGTCTTGGTTCATACCTATTGTCCCAAAGTAACTACTAATATCTCAAAAGCATCTCGGTTGGAAAGCAGATGTGGCTCAAGTGATTGGGCTTCCATCTATCATATGGGAGGGCCCAGGTTCAATCCCTGGGGCCTCCTGGTAAAAGTGTGCCCGTGCAGTGAGCCAGGCTGGCGTGGTGAGCCACATGGCAAGATGGTGACGCAACAAAAAGACAGACAAAAGGGAGAGTTAAGGCAAGATGCAACAAAAACCAGGAACTGAAGTGGCACAAGTAATAGGGAACCTCTCTCCACATCAGACATCCCCAGGATCAAATCCTGGTGAATCCTAGAGAAGAAAACGAGAAGACAAAAAAAGAAATAAACATAGAAGATCACACAGCTAATGGATACAGACAGCAAAAACAGCAGGGGGGAGGGGGAGGAAAAAAGAGTCTCAGTTCTAGTTGGACAATAAACAACTTTTTTTGGGGGGGGGTATTCCCCCCCATATATATATGTATATATTTTTTAAATCGAATTCACGTCATAAAATTCACCCTTTTAAGATTTATTTTTTTAGTATATCCACAAAGTTGTACAACTATCATCACTATCTAATTCCAGAACATTCTTAACACCTATAAGAGCGACCCTGTATCCATTAGCCGTCACTCCTATTACCCCCAACCCCCAGCACTTGGCAATCACTAATTTACTTTCTGTGTGAATTCTGTGTAAATCTGTGTAAATTTACTTTCTAGACATTTCATATAAATGGAATCATACGTTTTGTGTCTGGCTTTTTGTGCCTGGCTTCTTTCACTTAGTATAATGTTCTCCAGGGTCACCCACGTCGTAGCCTGTACCAGTACACTGGGCGATAAATTAATACCGTAGCTGTTGCACTGTGAGTGTTCCCTGGAGCACTGGAGGAGCCAAGCTAAGATCTCTTACTGGTGAGGCCATTCTGTTGGCTCAAGGCACAGATACACTAGAGCGGGAAGCCGGGATGAAGCCTCACTTGGGATTCTGGGCTTTTGAGCTGGCATTTTTATTGGCTTTGAGGTCCTTGACTCCTGATAGTCGTAACAGGGAAATGACAGCAGTCTAATCAATTTCCAGCTTCTTGGAGAAAAGCAGAACTTACTGAATTAAAAAATGAGGTGGGGGAAAATGAGCCATAGGCTCTAAACTGGAGCCTTAGCTCAGCCACTGGCTTTGAGTGATCTTGAACGGGTCCTTCCACTTCTAGGTCTGTAAAAGGAGTGCAGGGACAATGATGGAAGTCTCATAGCTATTAGTTTGTTTACCTTTTTTTTAGGAGGTACCAGGGATTGAACCCAGGACTTTGTACATGGAAAGCAGGTGCTCAATCACCAAGTTACACCTGCAACTGTATTAGGTTTTTTTTTTCTTTTTCTTTTTTAAAGATTTGTTTTATTTATTTCTCTCCCCTTCCCCCCATTGTCTGCTCTCTGTGTCCATGTGCTGTGTGTTCTTCTGTGTCTATTTGTATTATTGTCAGCGGCACTAGGAATCTGTCTCTTTTTGTTATGTCATCTTGCTGCATCAGCTCTCCATGTGTGCAGTGCTACTTCTGGGTGGGCTGCACGTTTTTTGTGTGGGGCAGCTCTCCTTGCAGGGCGCACTCCTTGTGCATGGGGCTCCCTTAAGCAGGGAACACCCCTGCGTGGCAGGGCACTCCTTGCACACATCAGCACTGCACGTGGGCTGGCTCACACACGGGTCAGGGGGACCTGGGTTTGAACCCTGGACCTCCCATGTGTTAGGTGGATGCCCTATCTGTTGGGCCAAATCCACTTCCTAGTTTTTTTGTTTTTTTTTTTTTGAGGTACTGGAGACTGGGGATTGAACCTGGGACCTTGTGTATGGGAAGCTGGTGCTCAACCACTAAGCTACATTGACTTCCCTGAGTTGGTTTCTTTGTCTTATTTGTTGTTTGTTTTGTTTTTTCAGGAGGTACCGGGAACTGAACCCAGGAACTCCCATGTGGGAGGTGGGAGCTCAACTGCTTGAGCCAATCCACGCCCCTATTGGGCTGTACGACATGCCAAGACTCTTTCAGCATTCTCTGGCTGCTCTGTAGATGTGTAACACTCAGATCCAGGCTGGACCTTTTGAGAGGTCCATAGCTCATAAACATGTGTGGTTTTGAGTACCCCATCAATTGGGTAGTTCATGCGCGAAGCAGTTAGGCCAGAATAGTTTGGGGATACCTCATACTGTTCTAATGATGCAGAGGCTGATGCTGAGGAAATGTTGTGGCTGTTTGTGCAGATACATGTTCACTTGTCTCAATTCCCCTCATGGGTTGAGTTCCCAGGGCCCAAGGCCAATTTCCAAACAATTCTGTCTCTCCTACAATATCCAACCCAAAGACTTAGGCACACAGGGGCTCGGGGTGTTCTGGAAGGACGGGACGGGAAGGCCCAGCAAGAGCTATTTGTCAGGTTGTGGGGGATTGTTCAACAGATGCTATTAGAGCAATCTGCCCAAGCCTCTAGGGCCAGGCTGAGGGGCCTCCCACCTCCACGCCAGGCAGTCAGAAACACAGGGGTGCTGCTCGACCACATGCCAGGAGTCGGGCCCCTGAGCAGCCGGGCCGGTAAGTTGGCAGAACTAGGGAGGCTGCTCTCAGGGGAAAACCAAGGAGGACGGGGCGTGCTGGCCAGGCCTGCTGCGCTGAAAGCAGCAGACGGGTAATTTCCAAAAGACCATTTCAAAGGAAGGTTGAATTTCTTCAAGATAAGAGGGAGAGCAGAGAGCCGGCCTGTATCTCTAACCCCCTGAGCTCAGGGCCGTGATAACAGCTGTGGGGTTGGAAACCTAATGCTGATGAAAGAGTTAAAGGGTGGCTGTGGGCAGCTATCGGTGACACCGCTAGGAATTGAGCATGCTCCGGGAGTGGCTGGGGACTGGTGTTACTCCATGAATAGAGGCCACTCTCAGGGAGTTTTTCCTGGGACAGAATGGGGTCAGGGAGCCGCTTGGGGAACAATGGTTGCCACCGACGAGCTGAATTTCTTACAATCACACACCATACCCCCTGATCAAATAGCTTCTTTGTCCGGCTGATATAAAAACATGTCATACAATGATGATTTGGAAGAATGACACGAGTTTGCCTTTCACAGAGATCAGAAGGGCTTGTTGTGCAGCAGGGGGAAAAACATCAGAGTCAAGGAAAACCCCGAGAATAAAAGGAGCAAATGGAAACAGACAGCAACAATGAGAATAGGCCGGGCTGCTGGGAAGGCAGACGGGGGCTTGGTTACCAGCAGGGAGACGCGGCTCCCAGGAAGGAAGAGCCTGCTGGCTGCCCAGGAACCAGGTCCACAGCGCCCCCTTGAAACGCCAGAGAAGCTGGAGGAATTAAAAAGAAACGCGGCTTGGGGACGGCGATGGCCCAAGCCGGCTGGCCTGATCCTTTTCTGCGGAGGGCTGGAGGACGCCGGGCTGCGCCCCCAGCCCGGAGACCCTTAGGACAAAAGGGGACCTGAGACATCAGCTTGTCTGGACCGTGATTTTAGGGGTGGGGAAACTCAGACCCGAGGAGTGCCGGCGTCTAGATTCAGGTCTTGTTTTACAGCTCCTTCTCCTATTTCCCTGACTTTGAAAAAGGAAATGCAGGAGGTTCTCAAGCACTCTCTGTCCAGAAAGCCGAAAAGATGAGCCGTAGGGGTGGAACGAAGGCTGAACCAGGGCGTCCTTATACAATGGAACTCAGGCAAGGCACCCCACTTCTGGGTGCCCGCTTTCGTAGCTTTAAAGCGAGGGTGCTCCTGCAGCCCGCCAGCCAAGCAGCCACCGTTTATGAGATGCCGTCTGTGCATCCCGCCACAGGGACGCACCGAGAGAGGAGGAAGGGGCAGCCTCGTTAGAAGATACGACACAGTCCTGGGTCCCAAAGGCTGTCCAGAGAGGCTCCCTGGCCACCAAAGCCTGATTCTCCAATGGGACCTGTAATTGAGGAGGACAGGTTTCCTGTCTATTTCAGGCCGGTCAGACTGAGACTTTGTTGTTCAAAGAGAGAAGGCTCAGATGGCAAGATTCCTGCAGCTCCCGGTCATCAAAGTAGTTTACAAAGAAAATGACAATTGTCAATGTCACTAATTAACATTCGTCTTGAGTGTGGTCTCTGTAAATGGATCCGAAGCCTTTATATTAGATTTCCCTATAAGTATGTGGGGTTAAAAAGCAGAAGTATTTTGTGTTAATCTATTCTCTTTCATTCCCAGACCCTGAAATCCTTTACCTATAGATAGCCAGTTCTCAATGCCACCCCAGGGTGGGTGGGGGTATGGGGGAGTGAATGTGGCAAGTGCCACTCTCCCCGTTCTCCAGCTGGAAGGCCTGGGTCACTGAAGGTTTCTAAGTCTTGCAGTGGGAGCTGGAAGGCCTGGGTCACTGAAAGTTTCTAAGTCTTGCAGTGGGAGGTAGAAACCAAGCCTGTCACTCCCTCTCTTGCTGCTCTGGCTTTAGACTAAAGAGCAAAGTGTTGGAAGGAAAGACTGAAGATTAAACCAACAGGAGATCTGGTACACCTCTGTTACAGAAAAGAAAAATGCTTTTTTTTAAAAAAAAAACTATTCGCTTAAATAGACACTCCATATACGTAGTACTTCAACAGGTACAAAAGACTTGGAGAAAGTCTCCCCCCACCCCCAGCTCTGCCTCCCCATACCATTCCCTTCCTTGGAGAAAACCAGTTACCAGTTTCTTAAGAGCTATTCTATGAATTCATAAACATATATATAAGCTATGTTTCCCTTCTTGCGTATGATATACAATCTCTCTGTACCTACAGACCACGCTAAAATGACTATGAGATGAGCAGACTGCGGGTCGAGAGGACTATAAGAACACAAAGGTGGGCGCCAGGCTCCGGGAGAAGGTCCGCCGCCCTCAGGCTGAACGCCTGCCTCTCTGTGCTCTGCTCTGTGAAAGCAAAACATAAGCCCAGAGGCAGGGTGTAGGAGTTCCTCTACCCCAAAATGTAAGTGGTTGTGGTCCCATAAATATTTTTCTACATAAAAAATGGAAACTAGTTAGCCAGAGCTCAAATAAGAGGCTGGGGCGGCCCGCTCCAGATTCTTCTCCCTCCAGCACAATATCTTCGCACACGAGCCGGGAGCGCTTCGATCCGATCTGTCCCACGTAGGTCTGAGAGCTGGCATCGTGAGTGCTCACTGGGAGGCAGGCTCTGAAAAAGTGATAAGCACTTCTGATACATTGTTTCACTTACTCCTCATAGCTGTTATTCTTGCCGTTTTATCTCCGGGGAAACTGAGGCTTTGCTAGTAAATGGCAGAGTAGGGAAAACTGACTTTAGGTCCGTGTTCTACCTTCACACTCACTCCCGCGAGGTCCTTACCTCTGCCTGGCACCTAAAGAACCAGATCCACGGTCCTCAACCTGGAATTCGAGACCCTCCCCGCGTGCACCCGTCGGTTTCTCTTGTTCCTTGTCACGTACTGCATGCTGGAGCCACGCGAGGTCACTCCTCATTTGGTCCTTTCATTCTTCCAGGCCTTTGCACAGGCTGTCCCCTCCCCAGGGAACATTTTTCTCTCCTCTCTGCCTGGCAACCTGCTGATGTGATTCTTTTAAAGCTCAGTCTGACGGTGCCACTCCACCGCTGAAAAACTCTGTGTGTCCTAATGTGACGAAACCCATGTTTGTAACCTTCAAACAGAGGGCCTTCCTGTTTTGGGCCCTGCGGACCCTCCAGGCTCGCCTCTCCCACGTCCATCTCCTACTTAATCCTCTGCACCAGTCATCTCGTTGGAGTTGCCTGCACGCTGTGGGCACGCTCAGTTCTAGCCTTTGCACATGCTGTTCCTCCAGCCCATGACACTCCTCCCACCTTCTCCTTCACCTGGCTGACGCCTACCTGTCCTGATCATCGTTTGGGCCATACCTCCTTAGAGGACCTTTCCTTATCCTTCCAGGATATTCGTTTTTAAAACATCTTTTTTTTTTCTTCTATACTATACGCTCCTCGAGGTTCTTGAGCAAAGCTAATGAATTTCTGGTTTCTCCAGAGTCTCATATAGGGCCTGGCACTGAGGCAATCTCCAGAAATAAGTGATGACAGAATGAAGTGATGGGCGGGCTCCAGAGTCCCTGAGTGGGCCCTAGGTACTCAGTCTGACCTCACATCCTTCCTTTTAGCCAGATGCTGCCTGATAAAGTTTTGTGATTACTCTCATTATTTGGGATCTCTTCACGTCAATGTGACTTGATTATGTGACTTGACTTCTCTGAGCCTCAGTTTCCTTAAATGTAATATGAGAGGGTAGGAAGACATGTGGTCTCTACTGTCCCTCCCAGATCCAACGTTATGTGACTCCGTGCTGTTCGCAAAGGAGAAGGAAATTGCCAAGTCTTGTACTCATGTGTGAGAAGAGCACAATGCAAGAGATCTCAGAGAATCCGGCTTGACTCTCTAACCCAGGAATCGCAAACTATGGCCTGAGGGCCAAATCTGGACTTGCCCGTTTTTATATGGCCCATGAGCTAAGAACGGTTTTTACATTTTTTAAACAGTTGGGGGGAAAAATCAAAAGAACAATATCTCATGTCATATGAGATTCAGATTTCAGTGTTCATAAATAAGGAGCTATGCTCAGTCGTTTACTTGTTGTCTAGAGAGGCTGTTGCACTAAAACCGCAGAGTGGAACTGTCGCGGCAGAGACTGTGTGGCCCTGTATGGAAAAAAGCGTTCTGACCCCTGTTCTAAGTCAAGAACACTCAAAGCTTCCCATTCCCGGTAACAGAGCTGCCCAACAGAAATACAGAGGAAGTCATATTTTAAATTCCTAGTAGCCACATTTTAAAAAGGAAATAAACATGGTTTTTAAAAGTAAGATTAATAGGCGGCGGACTTGGCCCAGTGGTTAGGGCGTCCGTCTACCACATGGAAGGTCCGCGGTTCAAACCCCAGGCCTCCATGACCCGTGTGGAGCTGGCCCATGTGCGGTGCTGAATCGCACAAGGAGTGCTGTGCCACGCGGGGGTGTCCCCTGCTTAGGGGAGCCCCATACGCAAGGAGTGCGCCCCGTGAGGAGAGCCGCCCAGTGCTCAAGAAAGCACAGCCTGCCCAGGAATGGCGCCTCACACACGGAGAGCTGACACAAGATGATGCAACAAAGAGAGACACAGATTCCCGTGCCGCTGACAACAACTGAAGTGGGCAAAGAAGACGACACAGCAAATAGACAGAGAGAACAGACAACCGGAGGGGTGGGGGTGGGGGTGGGGGTGGGGGGAGGAAATAAATAAATAAATCTTTTTTTAAAAAAAGTAAGATTAATATCTTTTACTTAACTCAATATGCACAAACATCATTTCAACATATAATCAATATGAAATTTTTTAATAGAAAGTACCCTTTTTTATTTTTATTTTATTTCTCTCCCCTTACCTCCCACCCCCAGTTGTCTGCTCTTTGTGTCTATTTGCTGCATGTTCTTCTGTGTCCACTTCTATCCTTATCAGCAGCACTGGGAATCTGTGTTTCTTTTTGTTGCGTCATCTTGTTGTGTCAGCTCTCCGTGTGTGCGGTGCCATTCCTGGGCAGGCTGCACTTTCTTTCGCGTTGGGCGGCTCTCCTTACAGGGCACACTCCTTGCGTGTGGGGCTCCCCTACCTGGGGGACACCCCTGTGTGGCATGGCACTCCTTGCACGCATCAGCACTGAGCGTGGGCCAGCTCCACATGGCACAGGTCAAGGAGGCCCGGGGTTTGAACCGTGGACCTCCCATGTGGTAGGCAGACGCCCTAACCATTGGGCCAAGTCTGCTTCCCAATCTGAAATTATTAATGAGATCCTTTACATTCTTTTTTCCTTTCTAACTCTTCAAAATCTGGTGTTTTATTTTTCACCTTTCAGCACAGCTCAAGTTGGACTAACCACATTTTTTTTAAAGATTTATTTTTTATTTATTTCTCTTCCCTTCCCTGCCCACCCCCTGCCCCCACCAGTTGTCTACTCTCTGTGTCCATTCTATCTGTGTTCTTCTCTGTGTGTGTTCTTCTGTGTCCGCTTGTATCCTTGTCAGCAGCACCCGGTATCTGTGTCGCTTTTTGTTGCGTCATCTTGCTACATCAGCTCTCCTTGTGTGTGGCCCTACTCCTGAGCAGGCTGCACGGTGACTCTCCTTACAGGGCGCACTCCTGTCCATGGGGCTCCCCTATGCAGGGGACACTCCTGCGTAGCACAGCACTCATTGTGCACATCAGCACCGTGTTCATCACACGGGTCAAGGAGGCCCTAGGTTTGAACCATGGACCTCCCATGTGGTAGGCAGATGTTCTATCCATTGAGCCAAATCCACTTCCCTGGACTAACCACATTTTAAGTGCTCAGGAGCCACATATATCTACTGACTATTATATTTGACAGTTCAGATCTGTAAGATCAAATCCAAATTTTTGACATGGTCTTCTAGGCCCTCCGTTATTTGACTTTACCTTTATTTTTAGCCCCCCTCCCCACTTTTTAAAAAAATATACTTTAAATTTTAGATTTACAGAGATTTTGCAAAAGTAATGTAGAGAGTTCTCGTATATCTCCTGTGTCTTTTTTACCTACCTGCTTTTTCAAATGCTAGCCAGACCAATTCATTCTGACACCTAAATTAGATACAATGCTTTCTACCACCACCCCTTTCTTTCATTTTTTGTAACAGCTTTATCAAAATGAAGTTCACATAACCACATAACTTATTTTTTTTTTAGGCACTGGGAGGTCCTGGGTTCGGTTCCCAGTGTCTCTCTCTATATTTTTTTAATCATTGACATTTTTCCCTTCCCCCCCCCCCACCCTCATCCTGCTCTTTTCACTGTCTGTGTCCGTTTGCTGTGGGATCTTCTGTATCTATTTCTCTTTTTGTCTTCTCTTCCCATCTTTCTCCTCTAGGATTCACCAGGATTCGATCCTGGGGTCCTCTGATGTAGAAAGAGGTTCCCTATCAATTGCACCACCTCAGTTCCTGGTCTCTGCTGCGTTCACCTTGACTCTCCCCTTCATCTCTCTTTTGTTGCATCATCATCTTGCTGCGTGACTCAGTTGTGTGGGCACTGGCTCACCAAGCGGGCACTCACGTGGGCACTCAGCTCACTGTGTGGGCACTTGGCTCGCCGCACGGGCACTCACACAGGCGCTCAGCTCTCCGTGTGGGCACTCAGCTCACCACACAGGTACTGGCTTGCCATGCAGGCACGCTTTCTCTTCTTTTTCACCAGGAGGCCACAGGAATTGAATCTGGGTCCTCTGATATGGTAGGAGGAGGCCCTATCACTTGAGCCGCATCTGCTTCTCCACATTACTTTTAAAGTGTACAATTCAGTAGCTTTTAGTATATTAGCAGAGTTGTGCAACCTTCACCACAGTCATTCTAAAGAACATTTTCATCATTTTCAAAAGACACCTCATGCCCTTTAATGTCATCTCCATTACCCCCATCCATTGTACCCACCTCAGCCCTAGGCAGTAACTAATTTTCTATCTCTACAGATTTGCCTATTCTGAAAGTTTGATATAAATAGGATCATATACTATGTGGCCTTTTGTGACTGGCTTCTTTCACTCAGCATAATATTTTCAAGGTTCATCCATATTATAGCATAGAGCAGTATTTTATTCTTTTTTTTCTTAAACTTTTTATTTTGAAATAATTGCAAAGTTACAGGAAAGTTGAAAAATATTACAGAAACAATACATAGAACTCCAACCTACTCCCTACCCAGATACCCAGATTTTCCAACTCTTAACATTTTGCCACATTTGTTATATCATTCAATCGTCTGTCTATATCTAGCTAATCTTCTAAATGTTTAAGAGTAGGTGTCATACATCATGCTCCTCTAATATTTTATACTTCCATGTACATTTCCTGAGAACAAGACCACTAAAACTTATGAAAACACTCAAGTACAGCAATCAAGGTCAAGAAACTGAACATTGGTATAAAGCATACAGTCCACAACCACAGTCCTTGCCATCACTGCTACCCAGAAGACCGTGGACGGTCCCTCTGGGAAACTGGCATCACGGCCAAAGGGCAGCCCAGAACGTCATCCCTACATCTACTGGCTCTGCCGAGGAAGCGGGAAGGTCGTCCCCTAGCTAAATGGGAAGTTCGCTGGGACATGATGACATCAAGAAGGTGATCGTGATGGATGCTTTTCTATGTACCCCAGGAAAACAAGTTCTTAAATCCATTCCTGTGCGTGTGAACCCCATTGGCAGCAGGACCTTCTGATGAGGCTACTTCGGTTAAGGTGTGACCCACCTCATTCAGGAGGGGTCTTAACTCCATTACATTACTACAGTCCTTTATAAACAGAATGAATATGGGGGGGGGGGGGAGGGAGGGAGGGAGAGAAAGGCACTGGGAACAAGAAGCTGAAATCAATGAAACCTGGAAGAGATGGGAGAGACCAGCAGATGCCGCCATGTGCCTAGCCATGTGGCAGAGGAGCCAAAGAAAAAAATTGCCTTGATTTGGATTATTTTCTCAGTCTCAATATGTAAAATAAAAAATTCCCATTGTTTAAGCCAACCCATTTCATGGTATCTGCTTTCAGCAGCCTCGGGCACTAAACAGTGGTGAAACAGGCGTCAGAGGGAGCCCGGGGCTACCCTGAGGTCTGGGTTGTCTCCTGAAATTTTAACAGTGACATCTGCACTTCTACCTTTGATTTTGGGGATGGTATTGACCTCAGTGACTATGCTGTCAAGCTCATTTCCTGAATTTGGCTACAGGGACAGGTGGAGAACATTATGCCTCCAAGGAGTAAGAGCCCCCTAGACCACCAGTCTCAGCAACAGCACGAAAGGAAGAGAGAGGCAGTCAGGAACTGGGAGTGCTGGCCTCAAGTCGGTCCCCCAATGCTGAGACTCTCTCATCCTTAACATATTTTCCATCCGAGACCCATGCAGGAGAGGGCCTTAGAGAACTCTACCTTGTCACATACTATCAATAAAGTACACTGGGCCCAGCCAAAAAAATTTTTTTTCAATTGTCTCAATTTTTTTCAGTTTTTCAACTTTTTTTCAGTTGTTCCATTAGTGTCCTTTGGGGCATTTTTCTCCCCCATTATTAGATCCAGTCTAGGATCATATATTGAATTTAACTGTCATTGTCTCTTTAGTCTTTCTTTCTCTGTAACTGTGGTAATAAATATACAGCATAAACTCTCCCATCTTAACCACTCCCAAGCATGCGATTCAGTGGCATTAATCACAGTCTCTATGTTGCGTTACCATCACTGCCATCCATTCCCAAAATTTCCATCACCCCAATCAGAAACCCTGCACCCTTTATGCATTAGCAACCCCCCCAACCTGTACTCTAGTTTCTGTGACTCTGCGTATTCTAGTCATTTCATGTGAGTGGACTCAGTATCTGTCCTGTTGTGTCTGCCTTATTTCACTCAGCATGATGTCTTCGAGGTTCATCCGTATCACAGCCTGGAACTGAACTTCATTCCTTTTCTTTTGGCTGAGCAATATGCCATTGCTCCCTCATTTCTGCTGTGCTCTCCCTGCCTCATAACATTCCTTCAAGAGACTGAGCCCCGAGGCTCCAACAAAAACCCAGGAAGGGAAAGAAAAATTTACCTTTCTAAGTCCATAGTGTCTTAGATCAAACACAGGGTCTGTTCAGAGTTTTAGAGGAAAAAGAAGATACAGACTTTGTGAAATCATGGCATTAGTAATAAAACACATCTTTTTTTTAAAACCCCAAACCCTACAAACCACAACTTTGTCCAAAGGGAAAAGGACTTTAAATCAAACTGCTGATGACTCTACAATAATGTGTACCAAGCAAAGCCCATTCCTGTGCCAATAACCTGAATTTGGCAGTCCAGCTGCAGCTTAGAGACAGGCACACTATAAGCTGTAAGGAGTCTGGCCTCAGTTCCAAGTTTCTTCCATCAGACTCTCTTAGTGAGCAGACCAGTTGGTTGACACCTCCACGGCAATGATTCACATGCTCCACACTTTCACAACAAGAGAAAAACAAACCACAAACACCTACCGAGCCCCAGCCCCTGTTTCTCCTGCCCCTAGGATTGTGCTCCAGGTGGCTGTGGTTCTTCCAAGACCCCACCCCATTTCCTTTTCCCTCTTCTCCTGGCCTAACCCCATGTCCCACCATGGCTCCACCTTCCCTTTCTTCTCATCTCCTAAGTTCTTCTCTCCTGTTCCTTCCCAACTCTTCCCTTCCTTCTCACTCTCCATCCTTTTCTGGTCCTTTCCTTTTTTCCCATCTCCTACTTCATTCTCATACTCTTCCCTTTTTTACTTATCTTGGCTGCCCCTCCTTCCCTCACCTCTCCCCACTCCCATCATGGTTCCTCCTCCCTGTCTTTTCTCTCCGAATGTCATGTACATATGTGGAGCTAGAAATCTCCTTAGATTCATCTTACAGGAGATAGTTAGGATCTGAAATAGCTGTGAACTACAAGCAAATTTCTCAACTCTCTAATAGGATTACACATAAAATGGCATACAGTAAGTACTCAATAATTACTCATCACCTGCTTTTCAGCTTCACTGGAACCCCTTCTTTACAAGTCCTAGGACCACCAGCCTTCTCTGTGGTCTCTCTTCACACCCTGTTCTCATCTGGGTCCTCCCTCCTCCCACCCACTCCCTGCTCTGTACCCTTTCTCCCTGTTCCTGGAGCCCACTCCTATACCGTCTCCCACATCTCTTCTCTTTCTACCACATGCTAGTCACACCTTTTGCTCCTTGCCTCCCACTTTCCCAACTCTTTTTTGGGCTCCCTCCTCAACCAGTTGCCTTAAGCTCAAGCACTAGTTACAACCTTCTCCAAATTCTATTGATGTCTGGTTCCTCTGGGCCCAGGGTTGTCCCAGCAACAGGAACACCTGCTCACTTGAGCCTTTCTGATCGGCTGGTCCCTTCAGATGAGATTTCCTGGTTCCAATGTCCCCTATAGGTGGAGGCACCCTAGAATCATATGGCACAGTCGTTGGAGGTGCAGAACCAGTAGGGCATTTCTCCTTTCATTGTACATCACTTTATTGCTCTTTGTAGATGTATTTTTTAACAAATTGAAGGTTTGTAGCAACCCTGCATTTAGCAAGTCTGTTGGTGCCATTTTTTTCAACAGCACATGCTTACTTCATGTCTCTGTGTCACATTTTGGTAAATTATTTCAATATTTAAAACGTTTTCATTACTATTATATCTGTTATGGTGACTTCTCATCAGTGATCACTGATGTTACTATTGAAATTGTTTTGCGAGCACCATGAACTGTGCCCATATAAGATGAAGAACTTAATGGATAACTATTGTATATGTTCTTTTTTTTTTTTAAAGATTTATTTATTTATTTATTTAACCCCCCCCGGCCCCCCCCCCCCCCCCCCCCGTTGTCTGTTCTCTGTGTCTATTCGCTGCGTCTTGTTTCTTTGTCCGCTTCTGTTGTCGTCAGTGGCACGGGAAGTGTGTGCGGCGCCATTCCTGGGCAGGCTGCACTTTCTTTCGCGCTGGGCGGCTCTCCTTACAGGGTGCACTCCTTGCGCATGGGGCTCCCCTATGCGGGGGATACCCCTGCGTGGGGCGGCACTCCTTGCGCGCATCAGCGCTGCGCATGGGCCAGCTCCACACGGCTCAAGGAGGCCCGGGGTTTGAACCGTGGACCTCCCATGTGGTAGACAGATGCCCTAACCGCTGGGCCAAGTCCGTTTCCCATGTGTATGTTCTGACTGCTCCACTGACCAGCCATTCCCCCATCTCTCTGCTTTTCCTTGGTCCTACCTATTCCCTGAGACACAACTATACTGAAATTAGGCCAATTAATAGCCCTACATTGGCATCTAACTACTCAAGTGGAAGGAAGATTCATATGTCTCTTACTTTAAATCGAAAGCTAGAAATGATTAAACTTAGTGAGGAAGGCATGTTGAAAGCTGAGATAGGCCAAGAGTTAGGGCTCTTGCACCAAACAGTTACCCAACTTGTGAATGCAAAGGAGAAATCCTTGAAGGAAAGTTAAAGTGTTACTCCAGGGAATAAACGAATGATAAGTAGGCAAAACAGCCTTATTGCTGATGTGAATAAAGTTCTAGTGGTCTGGATAGAAGATCAGACCAGCCACAACATTCTCTTAAGCCAAAACCTAATCCAGAGCAAGGCCCCAACTCTCTTCCATTCTATGAAGGTGGAGAGAAGTGAGGAAGCTGTAGAAGAAAGTTTGAAGCTAGAAGAGATTGGTTCATGAGGTTTGAGGATAGAAGCTGTCTCCCTAACACAAAACCACAAGGTGAAGAAGGAGGTGCTGATGTAGAAGCTGCAGCAAGTTATCCAGAAGAGCTAGTTAAGACGATTGATGAAGGTGGCTGCACTGAACAACAGATTTTCCATGTAGACCAAACAGCCTTCTATTGGAAGAAGATACCATCTAGGACTTTCATAGCTAATGAGGTGGTCAATGCCTGGCTTCAAAGCTTCAAAAGACAGGCTGACTCTCTTGTTAGGGGTTAATGCAGCTGGTGACTTTAAGTTGAAGCCAGTGCTCATTTTCCATTCTGAAAATCCTAGGGCCCTTAAGAATTCTGTTAAATCTACCCTGCCTGTGCTCCATAAATGGAATAACAAAGCCTGGATGATAGTACATCTGTTTACAGCATGGTTTACTGAATATTTTAAGCCCAGTGTTGAGTCCTACTGCTCAGAAAAAAGATGCCTTTCAAAATATTACTGCTCGGGAAGTGGATGTGGCTCAGGTGATAGAGCTTCCACCTACCATATGGGAGGAAGTGGGTTCAATCCCTGGGGCCTCCTGGTGAAAAAGAAGAAGAGAAAGTGTGCCCACACAGCAGGCCAGTGCCCATGTGAGGGCCCACATGGTGAGCCAGTGCCCACGTGAGTGCCTGCGTGGTGAGTCAGTGCCCCATGCAAGTGAGTCACACAGCAAGATGATGACACATCAAAAGACACAAGGGTAGAGTCAAGGTGAAGCACAGCAGAAACCAAGAACTGAGGTGATGCAATTGATAGGGAACCTCTCTCCCCATCAGAGGTCTCCAGGATTGAATCCTGATGAATCCTAGAGGACAGAAAATGAGAAGAGAAGACAACACAGACAGCGAAAACAGCAGGGTGGGAGGAGAGGAAGGGTGAAAAGTAAATAAATCTTTAAAAAAATATATTACCGCTCATTGACAATATACCTAGTCACTTAAGAGTTATGATGGAGATATACAACAAGGTTCATGTTGTTCTTTTTAAAAGATTTATTTAATTTATTTATCCCCCTCCTCATTGTTTGAACTCACTGTCTGCATTCTGTGTCCATTTGCTGTGTGTTCTCTGTGTCTGTTCATCTTCTCTTTAGGGGGCACTGGGAACCAAACTTGGAACCTCCATGAGGGAGAGAATCACTCAATCTCCTGAGCCACCTCCACTCCGTGTTTGTTGTGTCTCTCTTTGTGTTTCCTCTTTGAGTCTCCTTGTCTGTCATCTTGTTGCATCAGTTTGCTATGCCAGCTTGTCATTCCAGCTTGCTGTCTTGCTCATCTTCTCCAGGAAGAACAAGGAACTGAACCCGGGACTTCCCATTGGTAGGCAGGAACTCAATTGCTTGAGTCACATCTACTTCCTCATGTTGTTTTCATGCCTGCTAACACAATATCCATTCTGCAGCCCATGGATCAAGGAGTAATTTCGACTTGCAAGTCTTATTATTTAAGAAATATATTTCATAAGGCTATAGGTGCATAGATAGTAATTACCCTGATGGATCTGGGGCAAAGTCAATTGAAAGCCTTCTGGAAAGGATTCACTATTCTAGATGCCATTAAGAACATTTGTGATTCATGGGAGAAGGTCAAAATATCAACATGAACAGGAGTTTGGAGAAGTTGATTCCAGCCCTCATAGATGACTTTGAAGAGGTTCAAGACTTCAGTGGAGGAAGTAATGACAGATGTGGTAGAAATAGCAAGGGAACTAGAGTTAGAAGTGGAACCTGAATGTGGCTGAATTGCCGCAATCTCATGATAACACTTGAATGGATGAGGAGTTGCTTTTGTTGGAAGAGCAAAGAAAGTGGCTTCTTGAGATGAAATCTACTTCTGGGGAAGATATTATGGACAATGTTGAAATGACAACAAAGGAGTTACAATATTATATAAACTTCATTGATAAAGGAGCAGTAGGGTTTGAGAGGGTGGACTCCAGTTTTGAAAGAAGTTCTACTGTGGATAAAATGCTATCAAAGAGCCTCACACACTACAGAGAAATCTTTCATGAAAAGAAGAGTCAATCGATTGTTGTCTTATTTCAAGAAATTGCCACAGCCACCCCAGCCTTCAGCAACCACCACCCTGATCAGCCAGCAGCCATCAACACTGAGGCAAGACCCTCCACCTGCAAAAAGATGATGACTTGCTGAAGCTCAGATGATGGTTAGCACTTTTTATCAATGAAGTTTTTAAAATCAAGGTATAAACAATTTTTTAGACAATGCTATTGCACACTTAGACTACTGTGCAAAAAGAACTTTTATTTGTACTGGGAAAACAAAAAGTCCACATGACTCAATTTTTTTTTTTGCGATATTCACTTTATTGAGGTGGTCCGGAACTGAATGTGTTCAGTTCTGGGAACCAAACTAGGGAGGTATGCCTGTACCTTCTAACTGAGCTGAGCTCAACTCGTGTATTTAAATTTCTTCCTCATTCCCCTTCCTCTTCCTCCTCCTTCTTATTTTCCAGATTATCTTAGTTACTGGACCTTACAAAAGAAACTTATGAAATTAAAGTGAAAATTGGCGATTTCTTCCAAAGACACACTGCCCCTCTCCAGGCCTGGTGTCTAGGTGGGCATGTGAGCTATATGTCTATTATTGCTAAAATATGGGGATCCTGCAGCGATAGTAAGAGGTAAAAAGTATTCACCATTTTCTATGGCCCAGATACTGTGCAAAGTGCTCTCACATTTAGCATTGGGGCGGCAGGCTTGGCCCAGTGGTTAGGGCGTCCGTCTACCACATGGGAGGTCCGCGGTTCAAACCCCGGGCCTCCTTGACCCGTGTGGAGCTGGCCCATGCGCAGTGCTGATGCGCGCAAGGAGTGCCCTGCCACGCAGGAGTGTCCCTGCGCTGGGGAGCCCCACGCACGAGGAGTGTGCCCTGTAAGGAGAACCGCCCAGCGCGAAAGGAAGTGCAGCCTGCCCAGGAATGGTGCCGCACACACGGAGAATTGACACAACAAGATGACGCAACAGAAAAAAAGAAACACAGATTCCCGTGCTGCTGACAACAACAGAAGCGGACAAAGAAGATGCAGCAAATAGACACAGAGAACAGACAACCAGGGCCGGGGGAAGGGTAAATAAATAAATAAATAATCTTTTTAAAAAAACACAAAAACATTTAGCATTGGTGCTCTCTCTCATTATCCGCAATTGTTGACAAGAAAATGGGCTTACAAAGCCTAAGTAATTTGCCCCAGGACTTGCAGTTAGTAAATAAGTGGTAAATGAGGATTTGAACCTGAATCTGACTCCAACGCTACGCAGCCTTCCCCTGTATCTCGTGGATTTTCCACGGTGTGTCTGTTCTCCTTCTGCCTCGTGCTTAGACACGAACTCCCTTATCATTTCACCATGCAACATTACCTGATGGGAAACCCCAAGTGAACCCTGGTTTAGCTCCTTTGGAAAAGGCCCATCGGCCTGCCTGAGAGTCAGCCGTCCTAACCTGTCTCTGGGGATACCAAGGGTGAGGCCACAGAGGCTACCCCTGGGAATGAGTTACTCTGCAGATGCAGCTATTCGGCTAAAGTTCAGCTTCAGACGCTGAAGAGTAATAACCGTGACCCTCCACAGGGCGTGGGCTAGATGCCCGGCAATTGATAGATATTATTTCAGTCACTCCTCGCAATAATTCTACAAGGAGGGTGAAGTGACTTCCCTAAAAGCCACTGTTAGGATTCAAACCCAGGCCTGCCCGACGTTGGAAGCTATGGTATTTTCACCGTGCCCTTTGCTTTTCTGTCAAATGTAACAGTCCCTAAGAGTGAGCCAGGTACTATTACATGCCCAGTACTCTGCTGGGATTCTTACATGTGTTATTACCTCCTTGACTCTGTACAACAATCCTTTCAGAAAGCTTGTATGATTTCCCTTTTGCAGATGAAGAAACCGAAGGTCAGGAAAGTTCAGTAACTTATTCAAGGTTACATAGCCTGTAGAAGAAGCAGCGATATTCACATTAGAATTTTTTGACTCCTAAGGTCATTCTCTTTCGGCTGGCCCCAGATCAGGGGGCAATTTTTTTTTTTTTTAATCTGCATTGAGGTTTGGACCAGAGCTGGGTTCAGCCTGGGCAGGGCTGATTTAGGGACAGGTAAGAGCTCAGATCTGTCTGAAATTTCTCCAGGATCCCAGGTTCTGCCTTTGACACCTGCTGCATAGTAAGCCACTGCAAGTTCTTGAGAGGAGGTAGCTGTTCCTCTTTCTGGGAGGGGGTTCACAAAGGAACCCTGTGATATTTCCATTGTTGTTCTTTAGGGATGGTAGCTTAAGAACCGGAATAAATTGTTTACAGTTCTAAACACTTAGATCAACAGTTCACAAAGTATGGTCTTGGGAACCCTGTGGTGCCTCACGATCCTTTCAGGGGGACTGTGATGCCAAAACTATCTTTATAATAATACTGAGATGTTATTTGTTTTCTTCACCCTCATTCTCTCACAAGTATATGGTGGAATTTTCCAGAAGCTACATAAAGTGTGTTATTGCAATAGATTGAGTGAAGAAGCCAATATGAGAACATGTCTTCTATGAGCCAGAAATTAAAACAGATTTGCAAAAATGTAAAACGTTTATATTCTCACTAATGTTTGTTCTGGAAAATATAGTTACATTAAACTCGTATATTTAAAGTGTACTGTTTAATCAGTTTGACTCATGTATTCGCCTGTGAAACCATCACAACAATCAAGATGACAAATATTTCCATTACCCTCAAAAGTTTCCTTTACCCCTTTGTAATCCGTCCTTCCCCTCTACCCGCATGTCCAGGCAACTACAGTTTTGCTGTTTAGCACTGTAGATTGGTTTCCATTTTCAAGAATTTTATAGTCATGGTACTCTTTTTGGTTTGGCTTCTTTCACTACGCAGATGACTTTAAGACTCATTCATATTGTTTTGGGGATAAGATTTGAATCCCAGCAGTGCCTCTTATTAGTGGGATGACTTTGGGAGGATTATTTAACTTACGTGTGCCTAAGAAAATAGATGGTAAATAATTCTTACCTTGCATTCTTGTGAAGATAAAATGAGCCAACGAATGTAAATAAAGTATTTACTTCATTTCAGCTCCTGGTACTTCCTGGGTGCTCGATAAATAGTAGTTATTTTTTAATATATGTTTGGGGTAGGAATTAAGGAAAGTAACTAGTACAGCACAGGGGCAGGGGAGAGTCTTGTTTAGACTAATTTGATTCGCAACCCAGGTTTAACTCTGTGTTAAACATTTCTCACTTGCACACCCCAAACCTCCATACATGCCAATCTAACCAGGAAGTTTTTCTTTAGTGAGGTCTGGGGACATGGAAATTTGTAGCTTTGAAAGTCCTGCCAATTTGGAGTTACCCTATTGGAGAAAAACAAAATCCCACTAGGCTGCTTTAATGGAAAAGATGTATTCCTCCTTCATCCTCGTTGATTTCAAGTCCAACTGGCCAGGTTTGTTCAAATTTGTAATATAAACCCCTTGCCTGAGGATGGGGTGGGCACCAGAAGGATGCTGGCCAGAGGGAGTGGGAGATTGAGGTTTCCTGTGTGACTTGCTGCCTCCGGGCCTGGTTGGGCCTGAGTGGTCAAGAGGAGGGGTTTCTCAGAGACTCCAAACAGGGTTCCCTGCTTCTTGTCCTTTCCAAGTGCCAAGGGCCACGGGGACCCGTCACCATCATGTTGTCTTTACTACTGGCAACCAAAGCGTCTTGTGCCCTCATGCTGCTGGAGGTAACTGCATTTTCCTAAGCCCAAAGACACAGTCTGAGAGAAGAACAACAAAGAGGACAGGAGAGAAGAGAGGAGGGAGGGTGAGAGAGGGTTGAATTGATTGCAGTCTGTTCAGGTCTAGCTGGAAAACACAATGAAGGGAAAAGGCTTCTTGGTTGGTGTGCTTTACTTCCTTTTTTTCCCAGGGTTTGAAGTGGAGAGGGAGGGATGGGAAAAAAGAAAGGAAGAGGTGGAGGTTGGCAAGGCCTGTGAAGAGGCAGCACGAAGCCTTCAGGGTTGGAGAGGGGCAAGGAACTTGGGGATTCTGGGACCCCCCACCTTGGGTTACCCCCAAACTGGCCAATCCCTTTCCTTCCTCAGGAGTCTGTGGCTCAGGGTGGTGCTTTTAATAGTGTGTTTTGAATGGAGGAAAAAAAAAGAAAGAGTAGCTGAAGCCTACAAACCCCTGCCCTTGAAAAAACTATTTTTCCTTCAGTCGGGAGTGGGGTAGGGGTTGACGTTGGTTTTGTTTTTTCCAATATAGAGTAGTATTTGCAAACTTTTATTGAGCTCTTTGTGCCATGTACTATCCTAAGGACTTCATGTGTATTAATTCAATTAATCCTTAGCAGAACTCATGAGATGTGGGTTCTATTATTATCCCCATTTTAAAGATAAATGGAGGGGAGCAGGCTTGGCCCAGTGGTTAGGGCATCCGCCTACCACATGGGAGGTCCGCGGTTCAAACCCCAGGCCTCCCTGACCCGTGTGGAGCTGGCCCATGCACAGTGCTGATGCACGCAAGGAGTGCCCTGCCACGCAGGGGTGTCCCCCGTGTAGGGGAGCCCCACGCGCAAGGAGTGCGCCCCGAAAGGAGAGCTGCCCAGCGGGAAAGAAAGTGCAGCCTGCCCAAGAATGGTGCCACACACATGGAGAGCTGACACAACAAGGTGATGCAACAAAAAGAAACAGATTCCTGGTGCCGCCGATAAGGATAGAAGCCGTCACAGAAGAATTCACAGCGAATGGACACAGAGAGCAGACAAAGGGGGGGGGCGGGGGGGGGGAGAAGGGGGGAGGGGGGAGGGAAGAGAAATAAATAAAAAATAAATCTTAAAAAAAAAAGATAAATGAAGGCTTAGAGAGATTAAGAACCTAAGGTCATATGAGTAATAAGTGACAGAAACAGGAGTCATCCCCAGCTCCCTTTGAACCCTGAGCCTACATTTTATTTTATTTTTTCAAAGGTTTATTTATTTTCTTTAAAAAAAAGATTATTTATTTATTTCTCTCCCCTTCTCCCCCCACCCCAGTTGTGTGTTCTCTGTGTCTATTTGCTGCATCTTTTTTGTCCGCTTCTGTTGTTGTCAGCGGCACGGGAATTTGTGTTTCTTTTCGTTGCGTCATCTTGTTGTGTCAGCTCTCTGTGTGCAGAGCCATTCCTGGGCAGGCTGCACTTTCTTTTGTGCTGGGCGGCTCTCCTTACCAGGCACACTCCTTGCGCGTGGGGCTCCCCTACAGCGGGGGACACCCCTGCGTGGCACGGCACTCCTTGTGCGCATCAGCACTGCGCGTGGGCCAGCTCCACATGGGTCAAGGAGGCCTGGGGTTTGAACTGCAGACCTCCCATGTGGTAGACGGACACCCTAACCACGGGGCCAAGTCCACTTCCCTGTTTATTTATTTTCCTCACTCCCTCATTGCTTGAGCTCACTGTGTGTTTGTTGTGTGTGCTCATCTTCCTTTTTTTGGAGGTACCAGAACCGAACCTGGGACCTCCTATGTGGAAGGGAGGTGCCTAATCACGTGAGCCACTTCTGCTTCCTGCTTTTATTGGGTCTCTCATTATGCTTTCCTTCTTGTGTCTCTTGTTGTGTCATCTTCTTTTTTTTTTTTTTTTAAATTTATTTATTTATTTAATTCCCCTCCCCTACCCTGGTTGTCTGTTTTCTGTGTCTTTTTGCTGCGTCTTGTTTCTCTGTCCGCTTCTGTTGTCATCAGCAGCACGGAAAGTGTGGGCGGCGCCATTCCTGGGCAGGCTGCTCCCTCCTTGGCGCTGGGCGGCTCTCCTTATGGGTGCACTCCTTGCGCGTGGGGCTCCCCTACGCGGGGGACACCCCTGTGTGGCATGGCACTCCTTGCGCGCATCAGCACTGCGCTTAGGCCAGCTCCACACGGGTCAGGGAGGCCCGGGGCTTGAACTGCGGACCTCCCATGTGGTAGACCGACGCCCTAACCACTGGGCCAAAGTCCGTTTTCCTGTTGTGTCATCTTCTTGCATCAGCTCTACATGCCAGCCCATTGTATCAGCTCACTGTCTTGCTTGTCTTCTTTAGGAGGCACCAGGAACTGAACCCGGGACCTCCCGTGTGGTAGGCAGGAGCTCAATCACTTGAGCCACATCAGTTTCCCTGAACCTGCAATTTTTTTTAAAGATTTTATTATTTTTATTTATTTCTCTCCCCTTTTCCCGCATTGTCTGCTCTCTGTGTCTATTTGCTGTGTGTTCTTCAGCGTCCACTTGCATTATCCAGCAGCACTGGGAAACGGTGTCTCTTTTTTGTTGCGTCATCTTGCTGTGTCAGCTCTCCATGTGTACGGCGCTACTCCTGGGCAGGCTGTGCTTTTTTCAGGCGGGGCAGCTCTCCTTGCAGGGCGTACTCTTTGTGCGTGGGGCACCCCTACGCGGGGGTGCCCTTGCATGGCATGACACTCCTTGTGTACGGCAGCACTGCGTGTGCGCCAGCTTACCACACAGGTCAGGAGGCCCTGGGGATCAAACCCTGGACCCTCCATATGGTAGATGGGTGCTCTATCAGTTGAGCCACATCCACTTCCCAAGCCTGCATTTTAAACACTGCACTATGCATATAGTTAAATGTAGTCTCTGAAGTAGCCTACCATTTACTCTTACTTTGGAGAAGAGAGCTGAGGCTGGGAGGAAGGGGGATGGATAGTATTATATGAAAGCAACTAAATGCAATGTGTTATGGATCATACTGGCAAACTGAAATGGGTGCTTCAGGAGACCAAAGGAGAGTGATTATTTCGGCAGGCCCAGGATGATGAGGTTAAGGAAAGCTTTTTATTTTATTTTATTTTCATTGTAACATAGGTATGACATAGAATTTACTATTTTAATCATTTCTGAGTATATAATTCAGTGGCATTGATTACCTTTACAGTGTTGTGCTACCATTCCACCATCTATTACCAAAACTTTCTCATCACCCAAAACAGACACTGTACACATTAGGCAGTAACTCCCCATTCCCCCTCCCCTCAGTCCCTGGTAACCTCTAATCTACTTTCTCTCTCTATGAATTTGCTTATGCTCCATATTTTATATCAGTGGAATCATTCATTATTTGTCTTTGTGTGTCTGGCTTATTTCGCTCAACATAATGTTTTCAAAATTTACCCTTGTAGCATGAAGAAGTATCAGAGCTTCATTCCTTTTTGTGGCTGAATAATACTCCATTGTATGTTTTTTTTTTTTAAGATTTATTTATTTTATTTTATTTCTCCTCCCATCCCCCCCCCCACCCCAGTTGTCTGTTCTCTGTGTCTATTTGTGGTGTGTTTTTCTTTGTCCACTTCTGTTGTTGTCAGTGGCACGGGAATCTGTGTTTCTTTTTGTGCGTCATCTTGCTGCGTCAGCTCTCCATGTGTGCGGTGCCATTCTTGGGCAGGCTGAACTTTCTTTCGCACTAGGCAGCTCTCCTTACAGGGCGCACTCCTTGCGCATGGGTCTTCCCTACGCAGGGACACCCCTGCGTGGCCCGGCACTCCTTGTGCGCATCAGCACTGTGCATGGGCCAGCTCCACACGGGTCAAGGAGGCCCGGGGTTTGAACCACGGACCTCCAATGTGGTAGATGGATGCCCTAACCCCTGGGCCAAGTCCACTTCCCCTCCATTGTATGTTTATACCACATTGTGTTTATCCATTTATTGTTTGATGGACAATTGAGTTGTTCCCCAATTTGGCTACTGTGAATAATGCTGATATGAACGTTGGGATACAAATATCTGTTCGAGGGAAGTGGATTTGGCTCAACTGGTAGAGCATCTGCCTACCACATAGGAGGTCCAGGGTTCAAACCCAGGGCCTCCTGACCTGTGTGATAAGCTGGCCCACACACAGTGCTGATGCGTGCAAGGAATGCCGTGCCACGCAGGGGTGTTCCCCGTGTAGGGGACCCCCATGCACAAGGAGTGTGCCCCTCAACGGAGAGCTGCCCCATGCGAAAAAAGCACAGCCCACCCAGGAGTGGCACTGCACACATGGAGAGCTGACGCAGCAAGATGACCCAACAAAAAGAGACACAGATTCTTGGTGCCGCTGACAAGAACGCAAGCAGACAAAGAAGAACACACAACAAATGGTCACAGAGAGCAGACAAAGGGTAGTGGGGGGGAGAGAAATAAAAGATAAATAAATAAAAATAAAATAACTGTTTGAGTCCCTGTTTTGAATTCTTTTGGGTATATAACTAGGAGTGGAATTGTTGGCTCATATGGTAATTCTATGTTTAACTTTTTAAGGCACCACCAAAATGTTTTCCACAGTGGCTGCATGATTTTACATTCTCGCCAACAATGCATGAGGGTTTCAATTTGTTATTTTCCATTTTTCAAAAATAATAGCCAATTGAGTAGGTGTCTCATTGTGGAATCTCATGATTTTTTTATTTGCATTTCCCTGATGACTAATGGTTTTGAGCATCTTTTCATGTGCTTGTTGGTCATTTGTTTATATTCTTTGGAGAAATGTCTATTCAAGTCCTTTGTCCATTTTTAAAAAATTGTGTTGTCTTTTTGTTTTTAAATTGTAGGCATTCTTTGTATATTCTGGATATGAGATCCTTATCAGATATATGATTTGCAGCAAATATTTTCCCCCATTCTGTAGGTTGTCTTTTCACTTTCTTAATATTGCACAGAAAATTTTTATTTTGATGAAGTCCAATTTAGCTACCTTTTTCTGTTTTTCTTCTTTTGGCATCAGATCTAAGAATCCATTGTCAAATCCAAGGCCCTTCTAAGAGTTTGATGGTTTTAGCGCCTATATTTTGATCATTGATCTATTTCAAGTTAATTTTTATATATGGTATGGGATAGGAGTTCAAGTTTATTTTTCTGCCTGTGGAAATTGAGTTTTCTTAGCACCATTTCCTGAAGAGACTATTCTTTTCCCATTGAGTGGACTTAGCACCCTTTTTGAAAATCAGTTGTCTATAGATGTATGAATTTATTTCTGGACTTTCTATTTTACTCCATTGATCTATATATTTATCCTTATGCCAGTAGCACACTGTTTTGATTACTGTAGCTTTGCAGGAAGTTTGAAATCAGGAAGTGTGAGGCCTTCAATTTTGTTCTCCTTTTTTAAGAAGGTGGGGGAGGGGAGGGGAGGGGAAAAATCCTCTTAAAAAATGTTTTAGCTATTTCGTCTACTTGCAGTTCCATATGAATTTTATGATTGGATTTTCCCTTTCCTCAAAAGAGGCCACTGGCACTAATGAAAAATGTTAATAATAAGGAAAACTGCATGTGTGTTTATTTTGGGGGGCACAGATAATGTGGGACCTCTGTACTTGCTGCATGATTTTTATAAAATTTATTTTTTATTTATTTCTCTCCCCTTCCCTGCTCCATCAGTTGTCTGCTCTCTGTGTCCATTCACAGTGTATTCTTCTGTGTCCACCTGTATTCTTGTCAGTGGCACCAGGAATCTATGTCTCGTTTTGTTGTGTCATCTTGCTGCATCAGCTCTCCATATTTGTGGTGCCATTCCTGGGCAGGCTGCACTTTTTTCGCACTGGGTGGCTCTCCTTACAGGGCGCACTCCTTGTGTATGGGGCTCCCCTACGTAGGGGATAACCCCAGCTTGGCACAGCACTCCTTGAACGCATCAGCACTGCGTGTGGGCCAGCTCATCACACAGGTCAGGAGGCCCTGGGTTTGAACCTTGGACCTCCCATGTGGTAGGCGGACACTCTATCTGCATGATTTTTAAATCATAAATTTTAAATCATAATATTTTTATATAAAGTCTTCTAATCCCATATAAAGTCTTCCAATCCATGAACATGGGATATCTTTCCATTTGCTTAGGTCATCTTTAAATTCTTTCAGCAATGTCTGTAGTTTCCAGTGTCCATGCATTATACTTCCTTGGTTAAATTTATTGCTAGGATTTTATTGTTTTAAATGCTATTATAAATTGAATTGTTTTATTAATTTCCTTTTGGATTTTTTATTGCTGGTCTATAGAAACAACTGATTTTTTGGTGTTGATCTTGTACCCTGCAACTTTGCTGAATTTATTAGTTCTACTAGCTTTTCTTGTGGATTATTTGGGATTTTCAATACATAGGCTCACATCATCTGCAAATAGAGTTTTACTACTTTCTTCCCAATTTGGATACCTTTTATTTCTTCTTCTTGTCTAAGTTACCTGGCTAGAACTTCTAGTACAATGTTGAATAGCAGTGGAAAAGTGGGTGTGGTGGTTTGAATCTTTTGTGGACTTCAGAAAATTGTGTTCTTAAGTGAACCCATTCTATATAGGACCTTTTGATTAGAATACTTTTAATTAGATCATTTCAGTTAGGGACTTTTGATTAGATTGTGAGATCCAGGGTAGGTCTTAATCCTTTATTGGAGTCCCATATAAACAGAAGAAAGGGGGAGGAAGGGCTGCCATTTTACCCTGCCATGTGAGAGAGGACTGCAGAATTGCCTGCAGCCACAGAAACACAGGGAAAAAGCCTCAAGAGACAGAAGGAAAGCTTCCAGAGGTTGAAGGCTGGAATCAGCAGAGCAGAGAGGCACAGAAAGAGGCCCCCAAGAGGCTAGGCCCATGGAGTAGCTCAAAGCTGAAAGAGACAGGTCCAAGGAGAGGAGATAGACAAGCCATAAGCTTGATTATCCACAGTTGAGCTCAGAGAGAAAGTGATCCTGGAGGAGAAGGAGAGACTGGCTGCCATTTGCCTTGCCAGGCGGCCCGAGTCCAGGATTACCAGCAGTGGACCTTCACTGAGACAGCATCTCTGATAATGCCTTAATTTGGACATTTTCACAGCCTCTGAACTGTAAGTTCTTAACCAAATAAATCCATATTATGAAAGCCAACCTGCTTCTGGCATTTTGCTCTGGGAAACTTTAGCAAATGAAGAGAGTGGGCATCCTTGTTTTGTTGCTAATCTTAAGGGGAAAGCTTTGAGTCTTTCACCATTGACCGAAAAATATCAGATGCATACAACAAATGGGTGCACACAGTGAGCACAAAACAATGGGGAAGGGGGAGAATAAATAAATCTTTTAAAAAATCAGTTTAGTAATTGAGGATGATATATTCCAAATATGTTTGGGGTTTGTTGTTTATTATTTGGTTACCTCTTAGCTTTTTTCCCATAGCTTTTTTTTTTTTAAGATTTATTTATTTATTTATTTCTCTCCCCACCCCTCCATTGTCCTGTTGTCTGCTCTTTGTCCTTTTGCTGTGTGTTCTTCTGTGTCCATTTGCATTCTTGTCAGGAGGCACCGAGAATGTGTGTCTCTTTTTGTTGTGTCATCTTGCTGCGTCAGCTCTCTGTGTGTGCAGTGCCACTCCTGGGCCAGCTGTGCTTTTTTGCTTGGGGCGACTCTGGGGTGCACTCCTTGCACTTGGAGCACCCCTACACAGGAGGCACCCCTGCATGGCACGATACTTCTTTCACGCGGCAGCACTGAGCATGGGCCAGCCCACCACACAGGCCAGGAGGCCCTGGGTATTGAACCCTGGATCTCCTATATGGTAGGCAGATGCTCTATCAGTTGAGCCACGTTTGCTTCCCTCCCACAGCTTCAAAAAATGTTTTTTAACTCTTTATTTTGAGATAATTGTATACTCACATGCAGTTATACAAAATAATGAATAATGCAGGGAGATCCCAAGTACACTTTACCCAGTTTCCCTTAAAGGATATGCTATGCAAAATGATAGTACAATATCACAACCAAGATATCAATTGCATCAAGGTACAGAACATTCCGATCACAAGATCCATGTGGCTCTTTTGTAACTATAACCAATTCTTCCCTGTTCACCAATCTCTGGCAAGCCCTAATCTGTTTTCTGTTTCTATAATTTTGTCATATAAAGGATATTATAAGGATGGTCCAACAATGAGCCCTTGATGCTAATGACTATGCTTGTGAACCTGTGTGCCTGAAATAAGAACTAGGCCTAGAGCTGCAGGGTGCCTAAGAGTTACCTCCTGGGAGCCTCCATGTTGCTCAAATGTGGCCAGTCTCGAAGTCAAACTCAGCATGTAAATGCATTGCCTTCCCCCCCGCATGGGACAGGACTCCTGGGGATGAGCCTCCCTGGTGCCGAAGGATTACTACCAAGTACCAACTAATGATGTGGCTGGAGAACAACCTTGAATAAAAGGGTCAACTCAGACCAGTAGAATATCTCAGCCTATATGTAATATCAGGAGTTAAAAATGCTTTTTGACCTTAATAAAAGGGGGAAATGGAAAGGACAAATGAGTTTATATGGCTATGAGTCTCAAAAAAAAGAGCCAGGAGGTCATCAGAGGGGTCACCCTTATGCACACCTCAGCAGAGTCCCAAAAACGGCTAAAGTAGATACAACCCCAGGTATTGGTTCTTCTGAGGGCTACAGAGACCCACAGCTTCTATGGTCATGGCAGATGGAGTTCAGTGCCATGTCAGTTGGCCCTACTTTGGAGTTTGTATTACGGAGTGTGATGGAGTTGGATTCAGATGTGATCTTTGTTCACAAGCCTCTCCTGTTACTTTTACCGAACCTGTGGTTGGTACTGGATTTTAGTGTATACTCAGGGGACCTGAATCTCTGGACAGTCCATGTGATAGCCAGGCCCTGAGCCGCAACAGACTTGCAACTCCTACCCTCTGGTTTATTAGACTTACCCCAGCCAGCTAACAGGGAGGTGAAGAAGGTCAACCACCACATCAGGGAACCAAGAGTGCCTACAACTGCAAGCAGGAGAATTGCATCCATCATCCAAGTGGAATCTAAGCCCCCTCTTGATATAGAGGTGGAGTGGATATAACCATCCCAGGGTCCACAGGATGGAGGAATAGAATATGGATTAGAGTGGACTTACTGATATTCTATTCTGGAACTATTGTGATTAGTAATGGAAGTAAATGTAACATTGATGTGGAGAAAGTGGCCATGGTAGCTGTGGAGGGTGGGGAGTGGGAAGAAGAGACGTGATGTGGGGCGTTCTCAGGACTTGGAGTTGTCTTGGGTGGTACTGCAGGAACAGTTACTGGACATTGTAGGTCCTGCCATGGCCCACTGGGTGGACTGGGGGAGAGTGTAAACCACAATGTGGACCATTGACCATGTGGTGCAGCAGTGCTCAGAGATGTATTCACCAAGTGCAATGAATGTCCCATGATAATGGAGGAGGTGGTTGTTACAGGAGGAGTGGGGTGAGGGGGGCGGTATATGGGCACCTCATATTTTTTTAATGTAACATTTAAAAAATTAATAAAGACAAAAAATAAAGGATATTATATAAATTGAATCACATGGTTTGTAAGATTTGGAGATTTTTTTTCACTTTGCATAATTCTTTGGAGATTTATCTAAGTTGTTGCATGTATCAGTAGTTCATTCCTTTTTTTTTTTTTAAGATTTATTTATTTCTCTCCCCTTCCCCCTATTGTCTATTCTTTTTGTCCATTTGCTGTGTGTTTTTCTGTGTCCGCTTGCATTATCAGGTGGTACTGGGACTCTGCGTCTATTTTTTGTTGTGTCATCTTGTTGTGTCAGTTCTCCATGTGTGCACACCACTCCTGGGCGGGCTGCACTTTTTACATGCAGGGCAGCTCTCCTTGTGGGGTGCATACCTTGCACGTGAGGCACGCCTACATGGGGGCGCCCCTGCATGGCACGGCACTCCTTACGCATGCCAGCACTGCATGTGGGCCAGCTTACCACACAGGCCAGGAGGCCCTGGGGATCGAACCCTGGACCCTCCATATGGTAGACAGATGCTTTTATCATTTGAACCATGTCCGCTTCCCATCATTCCTTTTATTAGTAACATTCCATGAAACTGGATGTACCAGTTTGTTTGGTCATTTGCCTATTGAAGGACACCTGGGTTGTTTCTAGTTTGGATCTGTTATGAATAAAGCCAGGCCCGAACTCATGTGCATAGCTTTGTATGATTATAATTCTTCATATAGTCTAAAGACTTGGTCATATGTGTAGATGCATATGTAGTTTTATTAATACACTAACATTAGATAAAATGGTCAAACCATTTTATATTTCTTCCAGCAATGTATAAATAATCCAGTTTTTCTGCTTCCCTATCATACAGTTTTTAAAAAATTACCCCTCTCCCCCACCCATTGTCTGTTCTCTGAGTCCATTTGCTGTGTGTTCTTTTGTGTCTCCTTGTCTTCTCTTTAGGTGGCACACAGGAACCGATCCTGGGACCTTCCAGAGTGGGAGAGAGGCACTCAATCTCTGGTACCACCTCAGCTCCCTGGTCTGCTGCATCTCTTATTTTCTCTCCTCTGTACCTCTTTTTGTTGCATCATCTTGCTGTGTCTGCTTTCTATGCAGGCCAGCACTCCTGCATGGGCTAGCACACTGTGGGTCAGCACTTCATATGGGCCAGCTTGCCTTCACCAGGAGACCCCAGGAATCGAACCCTGGACCTCCTATATGGTAGATGGGAGTCCAGTGACTTGAGCCACATCCACTTCCCTCCCATTCAAATTTTAAATTGAATTTTCCTGATGGATAATGATGTTAAACATCTTCTCTTGGGCTAATCTGCCATCCCTATATTCTCTATTCTTTTTTTGTGTGTGTGTGCCCATATTCTAATTAATAGCTTGGGATTATTTACTGTTGAGTTTTGCACATACTATATGTACATTCTAGACACTAGCCCTAGGTCAAATATGCAGTTTGCAAATGATTATCCCATTCTGTTTCTTGTCTTTACATCTGTGTGGTACTGGCATAAGGGTAAATATATAGATCAATGGAAAAAAATAGAGTCCAGAAATAAACTCATACATCTATGGCCATCAAATTTCTAATTTTGATGAAGTCTAATTTATTGGTTTCTCCTTTTATAAGTCATGCTTTTGGTATCAAAGTCTAGGAACTTTTTCCTGATTCTCAGATCCTTAGTATTTTGTCCATTTTTTCCTGAGGTATTATAATTTTACATTTCAGCCTATGATCCGTTTTCAGGTAATTTTTGCATAAGGTGATGTTTAGAAGGGGCTTGATTTATTTGCCTATATACATAAAAATAACATCTTCAGAAGATCCTGTTTACGTATGAGTTCACCTCCACAGGAACAGGGGTGAAGACTAAGAACATGTTTTTGTTGGGGTGTATAATTCAACCTTCCACACTGTACACAGACTTTGAACCTACCAAAGGGTAGGAGTGAGAACAGTTTGCCAGGTGAGTGGAAGCGTTCTGGTGCAGCAATACCACGTGAGCCAACAACCCAACTGGCAAGCAAACACCTATTTGCCTCTTCCTGATTTTCTAGTTGCTCTATTAATGAGCAAAGCCTCATATCTGCAACAGCAGAAACAACTTCTTGGGCAAATGTAAGAACCCAAATCAGCAAGTAAACACTGTTTCCCCCAATGATGCAGCATCTTGTAAACGTTTGCAAACATGATGGAGTAAGTGTAACCCCTCAATCTTTCTGTCCAGTCCCAGTTCAAATAGCCATAACTGAAAACCATGTGAAGCACAACTTCTAGAGACTGCCAATACTCTTCTGGAACAAAACTTGTTGGACTAAACAACAGTTAAATATTCATAGAGCCATAGTAAATAAGACCAGATTAATGTCTGACTGGGCTCTGCTTCTGGACGATGAAGTACAAGGTCGATATTCTGTTTCACATCTTCCTCTTCTCCTAGGAGGGGTTCTGGAGACCCAGAAAAAGAGTTGGTTGTGGCCTCCCTGGCACTCCCTCCTGCCCCAGCTGCGCTGCCAGCAGCAGGTCTCCGGTTGCCATCTTCCCCCAGCTGGGAGCGGCTGTGGGAGCTCCTGCTTCTTTTTTTAATTAGAGAAATAGTAGGTTTAAAGGAAAATCATGCAGAAGAGAGTTCCCATCAATCCCCCATCCCCTCTTGCATACCCCCATCCACACTTTTCCCTATTATTAACACTTTGCATTAGTGTGGTGTCTTTGTCACAACTGATGAAACAATATTATTACGTTTACACATGCCCTTTATCATGTTGAGGAAGTTCCTTTCCATGTCTAGTTCTAAGTGTTTTTATTTCAAAAAGGTGTTGGATTTTGTCAAATGCCTTTTCTGTAGTAGTTGAGATGAGGCTTTTTTCCCTTCATTCTATTAATGTGCTGTATTACATTGACTGATTTCCTTATATTGAACTAATGTCAGCTTTTTTTTAAAAGGTTGAATGTTCAGACCGTAGAATCTACTTATTGGCATCACCTCCCAGCCCTGCCACTTACTAGCTCTGTGACCTTGGGCAAGTTACTTACCTTCTCTGAGATTCAACTTCCTCATCTATAAAACCAGGATACATTCATTCTTTCAACAAAAGTTTCCTGGGAGCTATTTTGTATCAGGTACTGTTCTAGGCAACAGTGGTATATAGGTAAACAAGACTGGCCAGGCCGTTTATGCACAGAGCTTACACTCCAGTGGGGATAATAATTGTACCTACCTTCTGGGGTTGGTTTGTCTGGAACATTCTCCCCTAGCTCCTCATACCCATGCTACCTCAGCTCAAGCTCCATTTCCTTAGAAACCTGCTTGACCAGGCCAATTTCCATAAGACCATGGACCTGTCCTTTATAGCACTTCACATCATTGCAAGTTGTTTGATTCTTTGATCAAAGTCTTTAAACACCCTGAGGATAGGCACACGTGTTTTATTTTATTTTATTTTTTTTGCTTTGTTTTAGCTTACCAGTGACCGACTCGTATCAGGCTTTCATTAAATGCTTGTTCAATGAATAAATAAATGTTTAAGTCCCAGGTTCAACCCCCAGTACCTCCTAAAACAAACAGATAGACAAACAGATAGATAAATAGATAGGTAGGTAGGTAGGTAGGTTGTTAGGTACGTAGGTAGGTAGGTACATAGGTAAGTAGGTAGGTAGGTAGATAAAGATAATGCATGTAAAGCACTTGGGATGGTCCTAGCAAAGTTGGCACACATGAATTGTTCTCTCCTATTTTTTTTTTATATTATGACTCCTGATATGAAAACTGAAATAAGCCCTGTCCACAATCCTATACCTCCTTTTGGCATCTAGTACTGTGTTGTCTACTCAACTGCCATTGACCTTGCTTCCTTGTTTGCAGACCCCAGGCTTTTTCTTTTTTAAGGTACCAAGGGCTGTGGTTTGAACCCGGGACCTTGGATGTGGGAAGCCAGCACTGAACCACTGAGCTACTGCGGTCACCCCTGGGGCTGAAGTGTGGTTTGCTGGCCTGGCGGGGGAGCAGCCGCGGCAGGCCAAGCTGCTGCCCCCATAATAGGGTGGCTGGTCGGACTCACCGCCACCCCTGAAGGGAGCTCGGCATGGGCGCAGAGTGCCCTCGGGTCTCCCCTTCTCGGCAGCCATGCTTCCGCGGCCGCCCCTCCTCCCGGATGGCGCCACACGATGCCTGTGGGGTGGCACCCTTCTTCTTCTTTCTCCCTGCGCAGGCTCAGGGCGGAAAATTCCAGTCTGCCCTTTTCCCTCCCCCCGACAGCAGCAACAGCCAGGCGTGGGCGGGAAACTCAAGTCTGCCCTCCACCCCAGCAACAGCAGCCACCAATCACTAAACCCTGCCACTTCCCCCAGCAACAGCGACAGCCAATCCCTAACCACCACCCCTCCCCCGTCCAGCACCGCCCACTGACCTTTCTCGGGCAACCAATCAGAACAGGGCGTGGCTTCGACCAATCAGCCTTCCCCAGCCCCTATAAAACTGTTGCCTCTCCCTCAATAAAGTGGACTTGCGTGTTTACCTTGTCTCCGCGGTAGTTCTTCTGCCGTGCGCCCTCCAGTCCTGAGAGCCCCCGACAAGGGCCTGGCCTCCCTTGTCCCCAGTTTGTCGCCTGCTTCTCCGGGCAACCCCTTTGTCGCTGGCTTTGCCGGGCGACCCCGTCAGCCGAACCACGCAACCCCTGTGAGACCGATCCCTCGTCTGCTGCCGGACCGACCCCTCGTCCCAAGCGGGACCGACCCCTGGTCCCAAGCGGGACCGACCCCTCGTCCGCAGCCAGACCCCACCTCTACCGACCGAGCAAGCCGTCGCAAGCTACCTTGGCTTCCCCAAGTTGGTTTTTTTGTTTTGTTTTGTTTTGTTTTGTTTTGCTTGTTGTTC